>NC_086318.1:110890311-112116977 GCF_036172605.1 Pelobates fuscus
ATGCTTCATTTGGTCACAAAGGACTAAGACCTATCTTTTGAACCACTGGACCAATTTATATGATTTTGACGTATGTTTGTATTTGGAGTATGAAAATGTAAGTTTTATGTGAATGTGATGCATACTTTTAAAGTTATGAATAATGTGGAAAAACTGTATTTCTCTGCTTGTGATAATTACATTACCCATTGTGTAAGGTAATTGTATCACAGGCAGAGAGGAGGATTTTGTGTGGGAGTGTCTGAGTGTATTGTACGTGTTTATTGGTTGTTTTCCAAAACCCTGTGGGTGGTACTGATGTGTATATAAGAACAATAAACCCACAGCTCTGTCTGTTCACTTCTTGACCCTCAACACGGAGCTTAGTCTCGTTCTTGGGGGGATTTACTGTATGCTGTTAGAGACTGATCGCCAGGAGTGTAAGCCGCTTGGGTGCTTTTCCTGTTCAGCTGCTAGCAGCTATTTGTGAAGTTTCAGTTCGGGAGTTTGGAGTGCTGCTTTGTATCCTGTTCGGGAGTTTGGGGTTCTGCAGTAGCTGTGCCTGTGTCTCTGGAAGGGGAAGATCTACTAAACGGCGGTTTAACCCTTTTATGCCTGTGGGTGCCGTTACATATACCGAAACACTATGTCGATCTGTGTTCATTTGCATGTTGAGCTGGAATTTCTGGGAGCATTTTGAAAATATGCTCTCCTAAGGTTTATTTTGTCCTAGGTAAAGGTTTGATCAAGTTTGCTCTTTCCACATTTTATATGTAAATATTTATGGTATGAGTGAGTGCATGTGTGTCTATGATATCAACAGCAAACCGGACGATTGATATCATAACCATCGAAGTGTTGGAATTAATTGCAACTTGCCAAGAATATTTTTTTTCCGTCTGCCATACAAACTGCCCTAGTTACTCTTATCTGCCCTTTAGTTACTTGTTTGACTCAGTGCTGCAAATAGACCTTATGAGAACACTTATTTGGACTGAATCCCACAAAAAATATTTAAATTTACCTAAATATAAAGATGTGGGAAAAGTAATCTAACCCCTGAGAATAAGCCTTTTCTTCATTGACTAAACGTGGACATAGGTCAACTGGGCATAGTAAATAAGTTATGTCTGGCTGGAGTCCACTCCATGATAGCTTCAATAAATATGTATCAGTGACAACCAGTTCCAGTGGGAGAATAAGCTTGGATATTCCCATGGTATCTATTATAGTAGTTTACATTCCTAAATTTACATCTGGTGAGGGAAATCAAAACACAACAGGCGTCTCTTCTATGAAAACAGAGAACAGAGAGCAGAAATCCTCTATGAATCCTAAGGAGTTATTGCTAGGTGGATACAGGCAATATGCACCTTTACAAACCGAGCTACACGGACATTCCAAACCCTAGGATTGGGGGGCAGAAGGCCAATGACACATCTACAAAAGTCAAAAAGACAAATGCAGCCCCCAAATCCTGTTCTCCACTTCAATGTCACACAAAGATCCTTATTGGGAACATGGAACAGAAATGCCTGGAATGGTTTGCCAGTGTCCATGGGGTGTCAGTGAAGGACACAATCAAGACTCAAACTGGAATGTTCTACAGGTAATTGTTCCCATGTCTAAGAAATATGTAACTAGACTGATGACAAGAATGCAAGCACTGTACGTGTGTGCATGTGTATGTTTATCTAATGCAGTTTACAAAGTATATATATCGTCTGTGTCTACGTCACTATGTTAACTGTTACACTCGGTATAGTGAGTGTGGTCTACTTTATAATATTTTTAAACGTTCACATAAAATATAATGTAAATGTAATATTTCTAATATTACTATTGTTATATTGTTGTAATATTACTGTTTTTGATAGATAGATAGATAGATAGATAGATAGATACTTTTTAAATAAACAGATATAACTGCTCTATCTGCAAGTTTTGGTATATGTTTGATTGTGGTTAGATTGTTGATTTATTGTTTAACTTTTCCCTCACAGATCAATGTTAGGTGGTAGGTAGCATAATGGTCTTAAATGTCTCCTTCATACGAATTTCAGACTACTTAGTATATATATACAGCTTGCTTAGCTTTACAAGTCAAATAATTTATCTCATAGCCGAATGTTCTCATTTTTTGGTGGTTTTCTCTCTAAACATTGATTTTCAAGAAGCAGTACTAAAAACTCTGATTTGGAGATACATTTTTCCAATTCTACCATTCTGGTCTAGATGTTTTTGTAAGTTCCTACAACTTTTGATGTAGTAAACAGAGCCCTCAGGTACAAAGACTGGACAGCTACAAGGCACATTTTGGTGAAAAAGTGAATTTGAAAAAAAAATTGAAACAAGTTAAAACATTTTTAACACTGTAGTTTTGGCCTATGTGTTTCACATTGGTTGTCAACTCATTATTTAGTGAGGAAAATATTTATCTTGCTATTTATGTGTTTTGATTTACCCATATTTGTGACTAATCTTTCTGGAATGCAGTAAAAGATTTATGATGTTGCACATTTTTTCAGTTACCTCAGAGTGTTCTTAATTGCTTGATAAATTAACTGCAGTGAGCTGAGAACATGCTGATTCAGACTTGTGACAAGTGACTAAACATAGTTGTAATTATGTTATGTTTGTTCTAAATAACACATTGTTTGTAGATCTACATAGCAACGATGAATCATCAGTTGAAATATATATTTTTTAATTTTTTTGAGAATTCAGCACAACACCAAATTTTAGCAAATCAAATCTAAATAGCTAAAGTTAGGCTTACAAAAGAAAAGACCAGCCATAGGGGAGTGGTGGGAAACCTTCATCAGTCCAGATATTGTGGACTACATCTCCCTGGATACCTTGCTTGCATTACATCTATAAGAGTATTATGGGAGATGTAGTCCACAATATCTGGATTGCTGAAGGTTGCCTACCCCTGCCACAGGGCCATGTTGGGTATTTTTTTCATGTCAGCCCATTTTTTTTCTATTTAGATTTTAAAGGGACACTATAGGCATCAAACAACTTTAGCTTTAGTAGCTTTAGTGTATAGATCATGCTTCTGCAGTCTCACTGCTCAATTCTCTGTAATTTAGGAGTTAAAGGAACACGATAGTGTAAGGAATACAAACATGTATTTCTGACACTTTAGTTTTAAAATTGATGTTAAGGTGACCGGTCCCCTTGTTTGAGGAGTACATTTTTTTTCCAATGCCGAACTGGTCTCGCTGCCATTGGCCCTGCCCCCGCCCCGCATCCTTGGCTGAGATCATCAAATTTGATTATCTCAGCCTATCAGTGCTCTCCCACAGGAAAGCATTGGGAGGCTATTGTGCATGTATGGCAAAATAGAGCTAATGCATTGGCAGACAGTTTTTTTAAGGTGTCCAGGACAGAATGTTGTGGTGTTAAAGTGTCTGCTCCCAGTTAATGAAAATATCTATAAAGCACTCACAGCATTACTCCTCTAAACATGTATGACATAAGGGATAATGGCTGTATGGTTAGAAAGGATAACTTCAAAGGTTTGATGAACCAGTATAAAAGTCAATTTCAGATTCATGACATGCTGTATAAAAGTCAAGCCTTTTAGGGAGTCAAGCCTTTTTTCATATTTACAGAACAGGGAATTAATTGCAACAGTAAAGTGAAGGATTATTGGAAAAATGCTGGACACACTATAGTAAACCATGAGACCAAATGTTGAATGGCTTATGAATGTCCCCAGAACTTAGTGATGGCTTTATTCCCCATAAAATTACCCTTGCTATCGTGGGTTTGACAGGGCAGTCCGAACCTCAGGTTCATCTACCACCACCATGGGTTTGTTCCTTGATTTCACATCTGAGGATACCTGACAAATGAGCCCAGAAGAGCAAATCATTGGACATGCTAGTGAAGAGTAAACTCATTAATTCCATGCTCAGAACACTTACAAAGTGATGTTAGCAAGGGCTGCCTTGTGTGGGGCCAGCTGTTCAGGCTATCACATTAACCTTTCCTTTGTCTGGGTGGACCTGCTCATTTCCTGGAAGGGCCCTCCTCTCTTGACCAACTACTCCAGGTCGCTGATCCCATATCTGCCATATTTGGAGGAAAGTATGATACAAACTTAACTATTAATTATCATTGTTAGGGCAAGGTAGTAATTACATTATGAGACAGCTGTTGCTTTCTCTGGCTGCTGTCTCTAGTGTATCCCCTCTCCTGTTACTAATAGGCCATGAGAGCAACTAAGGAGACAGGTTGTACTGTCTATCTCTCCATCCCCTTTATGACATATTGTTAAAGGGAGAGGGCCTGCATTAATGGTGCCCAAGGTTAAGGGAACTCGCAATGCACAGTGTCACTTCTACCATTCAATATGGTTATAACTGCATCATGTGACAACACTCACAATGGATAGATAGATAGATAGATAGATAATAAATCTGTAGTTCGGTAGGCTTATACTCAATTCTGCATTGAGGCCTGGATATCTATGGACTTTGACATCAACAGCACATTTGGAGATATAACAGTATATTAAAGTCAGACTAGGCAATTATACTATTGCATGTTTACCTCTAATTCAGAAGGAAATATCCAAACTGCTGTATTTACCTCTATCCTGGAACTCAGTGCCTCCATTTTGGCATTCTGTCAATCATTATTATGAGCTCTTTCCTTTTCTGTCATAAAAAAAAAAAAGCTTGTGTACCTGTCAGACAGAATAGAGAGAGGAGACAGAAGCAATAGTAGTTATGTATAAAACTGTATCTTTATATAGAAATACTTTGGCTCTCCGGATGTCCTTTTTAATAGCATAGAGATCAGACATTATTAACATTACAAACAGCTAGACATAAATAGAGGTATGTGCCTAATACTGGCAGACACCACTTAAGCTTATTCACAAAGCAGTCAAAAATATAACCCATTTATGGTAAAACAAAAAAATTTGTTTTTTTTGTCAAGATTTTAGCATCAAATTTTACTGAGATTTTCAATGTTGTTAAATCTAAAAATAAAGGAGAACCAATATAAAACTGTCAAATAACACTTAGAGAAAAAAAGATAAGCATATCAGACAAAAACAAGGTACCTGTGCAGTCACACCCTCTCAAGCAAGTTCTAGAAGTGGTGTGAGGGTGGTAAAAAATATCCCAATACTGTATATTGATATGTCATTTACTTATCCTGTTTTTTTGTTTGTTTGTTTTTTAAGTACAGCACACATCTATGTGTATGCAAATATGTATTTGTATCTGTTTTTGAAATTACAGATGAAATAAAGTAGTTTTTTTTTTTTTATTAACTTGGTACAGTTCCTCTGTGGTTTTAACTAGAGCTCAAAGAACACCTAAGACCCACTAAAAACTTGATTCTTTCTTTGGTGTGATCCTTTGCATATTTGTTGGTTTAAAACACTTTAACATTATATATACTATATTTATTTTTTGTTTCTTACTTGAGGGTGTTCCTCTGCTTGTTTAGATTATCCCCTCTCTCCCATGAAATAAAAATAAAAAAAGTTAAGCTCACTTTTAATACAGTGCCGTGACAACCATTGTCATTGTCTGAGATCATTCTGACAGATCTCAGGTCTATCTAATAGGTATCATACAGAAGCATTGGATCCCCACAGTGCTTGCATGGTAAATGAATGCTTCACACAGAGAAGCACTGAATCCAGTGCATCTCTATATGAATCATTCAAAGTGTTCGGTGACACCAATAGTGAAGACTTTCAATTATTGAAAGATTTGGTGCTTGAGGTGTCCCTTTAAGCATTATAATATCAAATATACTCAAAACTATACATTCATGATATAGGCATAACGCAGGCAATGAATTGCTGAGATGAGTGTGTTAAATGGACTCTTGACAATTCTCACCAATCACTGTGGCAATATTTGTGTGGCTTCTTTTTAAATATTTTTAATACATATTTTTTAACGGGTTATTTGGTAGACTGAATTTTTAGGGAAATCAGGTTATTTTCCACTTATTATTTTTCCACTTATATACTTTGTCTTTAAGAAGAAGTGATTTATGATTTTTTTATTTGTCTTTTATTTAATTTTGTTACTACTTTATTTATCTTTGAAATAGTCTCTTTTGCCAAATAGCGTTGCAGCCAATTAAGAAATGACATGTAACTCTTTAAAATCTCTGTTAGAAGGTAACCATTTGATGACATTACAAAGAGGATTCTGCAGGATGAAATAGAGAGACAATGAATCACACCTACAGCCGGTCACCTTCCGTACGTCTAATGTTGAGCGTTTGTACCTTTTTTGTCACTTGCAATGATCAGCATCAATTAACATGTAGAGACCTGGGCTGACAACACCGACACAAAGACATTCAGAAAGTATCAGTCAGGGTCTTTTCAGACCCCGGGGGTTATATTTTATCTGCTCCAGCAAAGGTGGTGTCACTGCTGATCTGGAATATTAACATTTGGGCATGAATTTTCAGTGAAACGTGACAGTGACTTCATTGCTTGTCACATTTAATCAATTAGCATGGAGTCATTACTTTTATCCTTTATAACAACCGGTGTTTCCACGTTGGATATCATTTGCTGGGCTAAACTATGATTCAAGTCACCCGAATAATTTGCTTTCTCAAGAATTCTGAAAGTTAAAATGCCAAATAATTAAAGCATATACTACTTAAAGAACAAAGAAACTTGAAGACGATGTCACTGAGATGATCATGCATTAATATTTATCTATAAATCATAACTGATTTGTCTTAAAAGCCATCAACTATAATTATTGTTATTATTTTTTTTCTTATTTGAATTATTTGAAGCTGTTAACAGTTTCAGTGTTGGATAGATCACATATATAGTAATTAGGAGGAACAACAATGGCATTGCAATAATAAAAGAAAAATAACAATGCAGCATATTTGCAAAAAATAATTCCTGCACCTGTTTCCTGATATATTCAGACCATAGAGTGTAATTGCTTTTGCATTTTATTATTTAGTGCAAGATACCCCATAGGGGGCTCGTGTGAATGCTAGTTCTTGTACTTATGACATCATACATGGCTGACGTTTTATACATATCTTCTCTATGATAAACTTTAAGATGTAACTGTCTTGCCTAAAATTGGAGGTAATGATGAAGCAGACTGTGATGAATTCATTAAATCTTAATTGAAAAGAGGACTATGGTCAGTCCTTGCAAATCATAAAAATGATTTATGGTACCATCACAAATTGTCTTGGAATAATATATTTTAAAAAAGACAGAAGAACCATTTCCAACTATATATGGATAGAAACATAGAATGTGACGGCAGATAAGAACCATTCGGCCCATGTAGTGTGCCCAATTTTCAAAATACCGTCATTAGTCCCCGGTCTTATCTTTTATTTAGGATAGTCTTATGCCTATCCAACTCATGCTTAAACTCCCTCACCAGTGGCGTACACATAACCCATGGGGCCCTGGTGCAAAATTCCATGCCCCCCCCCTTGCTTTCCCCCCTTCTTCCTTTGAAAACCCCCCCTCCCCCCGACAGACACACACATACATACAGAGACACACACACAGACAGATACATATACACACGACACATACATACAAAGACACATACATACAAACAGACAGGCACACATACAGACAGACACACATACAGACAGACACACATACATACAGACAGATACAGACAGACACACATACTTACATACATACAAACAGACAGGCACACATACATAAAGACAAGATACACATACATGCACACAAACAGACAGACAGGCACACATACATACATACAGACAGACACACATATACACAGATACATACACACATACAGACAGACACACACACACACATACACACACACACAAGACACACATATATACAAAGACACATACATACATAAAAACAGACAGGCACACATATATACATACAGACAGAAAGACACAGACACATACAGACAGGCAGACACATACATACAGACAGACACACAGACACACACAACACACACATTCATAGAAAGACACATGCATACAGATAGACAGACAGACACACATACACCCACACAAGACATACATTCAAAGACATACAAATAGACAGGCACACATACATACAAACAAACACATACACATAATATTTAAGTCACCCTCCTGTTTCCTACCTTTTAGGTGCAGGTGGGTGACTTTCCCTTGGGTCCAGTGCTGGCTCAGGTTGATGGGAGTCAGAGTTCCCACTCTGACTCCCTGTTCTTCCTCCACAGCGCGGGCTCTGTGTGTTAGCTGGGAGGAGTGACGTGCAGTCACTTCCTCCCAGCATTGATGTCATCACAGGGGGCCCGGTCGCACTGTTAAAGCGCCCAGCGCTGACCAGGCCACCTGACAATCCATCTCCATCTGGAGACCCTGACAGCATGGGCCACCCGATGAGCACCTTAACATGCGGACCCGGCAGTTTGCCGCACGGGCCAGGGCCGCAAATGATGATGGCACACACCCGGTCTCAGGGGTCTGCAGGGCGGCTGGGCCCCTTGGAGTGATGGGCCCGGTCGCAGCTGCGACCCCTGTGACCACAGTATGTACGCCAGTGTCCCTCACTGTGTTCACCTCTACCACTTCGACTGAAAGGCTATTTCATGCATCCACTACCCTCTCAGTAAAGTAATACTTCCTGATATTTTTAAAGTGTTGCCCCATTAATTTAAGTAGTTTTTCTTCTTTTAAATATATTCTCCTCCTTTTCTGTGTTGATTCCTTTTATGCATTTTAAATGTTTCTATCATATCTCCCCTGTCTCATCTTTCCTCCAAGCTACTAAGGACTAATTGTATTCAACTATCATAGAATGACTGACCACATACCTCCAGAAATATGCAGTGCCTTTTCAGGCAGACTCTGCACTGCTAGTAGCTAAGGAAATTTAGGATGTATTAAAATTGCTAGTTATCAGAAAAGAGAAGTGTTTGCATTGCTGCCTAGGAAAGTCTCTAGTGGCAGTCACTCAGACGGCCACTAGAGTTACTACCTACGTTCGTGGTATCCACGCTCTGCATGGAGGTGCTAAATATTCCCTGTAGTAATCCATTGATAAAATTGATTCATTGATTTGTTTTGCCGCGCATGCACAATTGCCTCGCAATGCTTTACTATGGTAAAGCATTGGATTGGCTAAAATCATCAAAACTGATGATCGTAGCCTTGGAGACTGGACCAGGCGGGCACAGATGTGGCAAGACCGATGTAGGAGAATAGTTTAGAACCTTTAATGTCCACAGAGAGAGGAGGCAGGGACCAAAACAGTGATTCTTACACTATATTGCCACTAATACGTTTGTATTCCTGACACTATAGTGTTCCTTTAATATACAATATGCATTTGGATATTTGGCTTGTTTTAAGATATAATTTACCTTCAGTGATTCTTTGTTTGACCTATAAACAAAAAATAAAAACACCTTTCTTACAAGTGATTAGAATTACAAAAAGCTGAATAATTATCCAGCGATCACTAAATATGCTAATCTGAGAAGTTTTAGGCAGTTTTAATTAGAACTTGCAACAACATTACTGCCAGACACGCTGCAAGACTAAAAATGCCTTTCTTTCCATCACTATGATAATTAAAGTTGTTTGTGAAGGTTTTAAGACTTGACAAATTAAATAAAACATTTTAATGTGTTAGTCTAAATTCATTTCCATTTAAGAATTATCTTTAATATCTAATAATAATATAGTTTATAGAATTAAGCAATTTAATACACCAGTTTTAAGATCAGCTTTTAGGTTCTCTATAAGGGACACTTAGCACCAGAATCACTAAAGCTTACTGAAGCATTTCTGTAGCAGCATTTACACTACGTTCTAAGGCCACGTCTAGTGGCTGTCACTCAGACAGCCACTAGAGGCCTTCCTGGTTGGAGTTCAGCAATTTTTGTAGGACCGATGTTTGGTACCTTCACACCCTGCATGAAAACTCCAAACGCTCCCCATATACATGCATCAATCCAATGCATCTCTAGGAGGAGATGCTGATTGGTGCACCACGTTGATTGTAGGACATGCACATTAGGCCCCTAATGCTTCCCTATGGTGATGATCTCAGTAAACCGAGCAGAGTGTGTGTAACATTTAGCTAGTGAGGGAAACGTTCTAATACTAGGAGTCCATGTTTGATTGTGCAGCACTTAACTAGGAAGCACCTATAGAAGCCGTCTGAGTGACTACCACAAGAGGTAAGTAATACAAATAATAAATAAAGGACCAAGTCTAGACACCCAACAGTGGGAGTCTATAACTATGTCCTAAGGAAGCCTATGCCAGAGGGTAACCCTATGTAAAATATAGAAAAGATGTGGGGAATCCCTTGAAACAAAGGGGTCCCAAGGTGAAACTCCAGAAGATTAACTCCACACTAAACCCTAAAAATAATATGACCTCCTAAACACGAACACATATACATGCAGACAGCTGTGTATTTAGTAGACGTTTAGTAGACGGAGCTGAAGATGCAGAGGAGTGTTGAAAGCAATGGACCACGTTTGCAGTACAAAGGGGATCAGACGAACAGTGTAGTCGGGGAAGCCAGAGGTCAGGACAGCCGGCACAGATTCAAAAGCGATGGTTCAGGCAAGAGTCAAAGATCACGATATAACAGGACAGTCATTGAAGGTCTTTATATGATCAGGAGCACACTACAAATGAGCGAGGAACCAAGAGCGTGTCAGGTTTAAATAGGGAGAGTGGGTGGTCTTGTTTATTGTAGTTCCTCCCTGGTCTCCACCTCCTGTACCTTTTAAAGGCTCTGTTTCGGCACACGTGTCCTTTGATTCTCCCGAAGCTCTGTCTCCTGTGTGGTCACATGTGGAAGCAGCGGTGTTCTCACAAACAGGGTTCTGTCTGGCTGTGTTCAGTAACTGGAGATGGTACGAACTGAGTTCTACCTTCTGTATTGACGTGTTTGGTGGTGTTCACACAAAAGGAGGTGGCGTTCGTATGAATTTGAGTGGTTGGCGTAGGTGGTTGAGCCGACCTTGCTGTTTGGAGAGTTGCACTCCCACACGGCGTCCTTGTGGAATGAGAGGGAGACGCGGTGTGGGAGCACAAGGTAGGTGAGTTTTAGTACGAGGTCTTGATAGAAATTTTGAGGATTAAATGTTACATTCTATTGTATTTAAGCAACACTTTCATTTTAGGAATGCAACCAAGTTATGAGATTCTAGAAACTATTTAGATGTTTATCACCTCCTCCCTCCCGTGCTTTAAAAAAAGCAGTTTAACTTATCTTTCTTCCAATAGTGTACCGATCTCTAAAAATCAGCAATCCTGATGATCTCAGCGAGCCCAACACTTCCCCGTAGGGAAGCATTAGGAGGCTAGCGCACATGTGCATCAAATTACTATGCTTGGCCAATTAACATCCTCTTATAGAGGTGCATTGAGTCAATGCATCTCTATGCAGGGCATTCAGCAAGCGTGGAGATGCTGAATGTCAGTCCTGCAAACTTTGTAGAACCAAACCCAGGAAATCCATGTAGTGACTAGAAGTGTAGTTAGGCACCAATGTAAACATTGCCTTTTCTCAGAAAAGGTAGCGTTTACACTGCTTTGCCCCAGAACTCTTTGCCCCAGAAATACTACATTACACGGTAGTAGTTCTTGTGCCTATAGTGCCCCTTTAAACCCTTGTCATAAAACCCTTACGAGGAAAAAACAGCAGCATGTGTACTGTATTGTCACATGAACAGCTCCATGGAGAAAATATCGCTTAATTTTGCTTAAGTGATTTGTTTCTCTGCAGTAAAATCATCCATTAGAAATAATCCTGATACAGGGAAATTAATGCCTTTCCCGGCTGCTTCATGTAAACATGTAATCTGCGGAAGGAGCCAAGAGCTCAGCGCAGTGTTTATCTACTACACCTCCATGGAATCTGTCTTCAGATGTAACTAAATCCTGCCTCTGTCTTTTGTTAGCACAGCACATCTTTACATGTATACTCGAATAATCACAGACATGCAAGCCTTGTCTATTGTCTTACACAGCTATTGTGGTCCTGGTGGCCACATACAAATTAACCTATAGTGCACTGTATGCTACTGCTATGGTATTCATAAAGAAATGAATGTCTGTAATAAATAGATTTTGGAACATAGTTTTTCGTACCAGGGTAATCATATTATAATAACATATTTTAATATAAAAAATATGAAATAAAAAAACGTTTATTCAAAATAGGATGAGAGTGAGGCAAATTTATTTTTATATGGCAAATCTGTTACCTATATCAGTTAAAGCATGATATGTAATGTGACATATATTTGTTTGTAACATATGAGTCTAGGAGCAGATGCATTGTTCAGAAAACAGTTGTTCAACGAATAGAACAACACATATGTATAAGATGATGAAATAGAAGAATGATAGACAGACAAGCAGACAAATTATACTCAGTTGCACGCAGATTCTTTTATTTATACATCTTCGATTTTTTTTCCTTCACTGGAGAACTGTCTACTAAATGTATACATTTATTTATTACACATACGCAGTACAATGATAATATTAATCAGTAGACACCATCACATTTATTGGATATATGTAAAAACACTTGCTAAGGGGATTTACCATCTGTTTTTCATGCATTTTGTGAACTAAAGCTTTTTTTTTAAATTAAATAACAAAGGTATTATAGAAAGATCTGGCAAAATTTCTTGAAGCAATCGAGGGTGGTGCAAGGCTCCAATAAAGATGATAGTCAGTAAGTTTATCATCTGAAAGGAGAAAAAAATAATTTAGCCCCAAATGTGAGACTGTGATAATGGCTTCAAATAAGCCCCAAAATTACTCAAATGAGCCCATAAGTGTGAAAGAGAATCATGCAGTTTATGGGGTAGGCAACCTTTTGCACTCCTAATTAGTGTTGTCGCGAACCCGGAATTTTCGGTTAGCGAACGGCGAACGCGAACTTCCGCAAATGTTCGCGAACCGGCGAACCGCGCGAACCGCCATTGACTTCAATGGGCAGGCGAATTTTAAAAAAAACAGGGACTCTTTCTGGCTACAATAGTGATGGAAAAGTTGTTTCAAGGGGACTAACACCTGGACTGTGGCATGCCAGAGGGGGATCCATGGCAAAACTCCGATGGAAAATTACACAGTTGATGCAGAGTCTGCTTTTAATCCATAAAGGGCAGACATCACCTAACATTGACACCTGTCCTCAAAGCCCAGCCCTGATACACACTGACACAGAGCAGAATAGAGACTGTTCCCCCTGCATAGGGTCACTTGGCAGATATGGATTGACACCTGTCCTCAAAACCCCTGATACACACTGACACAGAGCAGAATAGAGACTGTTCCCCCTACATAGGGTCACTTGGCAGATATGGATTGACACCTGTCCTCAAAACCCCTGATCCACACTGACACAGAGCAGAATAGAGACTGTTCCCCCTACATAGGGTCACTTGGCAGATATGGATTGACACCTATCCTAATGATCCCTGATACACACTGACACAGAGCAGAATAGAGACTGTTCCCCCTACATAGGGTCACTTGGCAGATATGGATTGACACCTATCCTAATGATCCCTGATACACACTGACACAGAGCAGAATAGGGACTGTTCCTCCTACATAGGGTCACTTGGCAGATATGGATTGACACCTATCCTAATGATCCCTGATACACACTGACACAGAGCAGAATAGAGACTGTTCCCCCTACATAGGGTCACTTGGCAGATATGGATTGACACCTATCCTAATGATCCCTGATACACACTGACACAGAGCAGAATAGGGACTGTTCCTCCTACATAGGGTCACTTGGCAGATATGGATTGACACCTGTCCTAATGATCCCTGATACACACTGACACAGAGCAGAATAGGGACTGTTCCTCCTACATAGGGTCACTTGGCAGATATGGATTGACACCTATCCTAATGATCCCTGATACACACTGACACAGAGCAGAATAGAGACTGTTCCTCCTACATAGGGTCACTTGGCAGATATGGATTGACACCTGTCCTAATGATCCCTGATACACACTGACACAGAGCAGAATAGAGACTGTTCCCCCTACATAGGGTCACTTGGCAGATATGGATTGACACCTATCCTAATGATCCCTGATACACACTGACACAGAGCAGAATAGGGACTGTTCCTCCTACATAGGGTCACTTGGCAGATATGGATTGACACCTGTCCTAATGATCCCTGATACACACTGACACAGAGCAGAATAGGGACTGTTCCTCCTACATAGGGTCACTTGGCAGATATGGATTGACACCTGTCCTAATGATCCCTGATACACACTGACACAGAGCAGAATAGAGACTGTTCCTCCTACATAGGGTCACTTGGCAGATATGGATTGACACCTGTCCTAATGATCCCTGATACACACTGACACAGAGCAGAATAGAGACTGTTCCCCCTACATAGGGTCACTTGGCAGATATGGATTGACACCTGTCCTCAAAACCCCTGATACACACTGACACAGAGCAGAATAGAGACTGTTCCTTGTCCACAGAGACCATGATACACACTGACACAGAGCAGAATAGGGACTGTTCCCCCTACATAGGGTCACTTGGCAGATATGGATTGACAAATCCCTGACAAACAGCTACCACATGCAAGGAAGGCAGCAGGGGCGCAAATGACCCACTCCCGATGCGGGAAGGTAGTGACGACAAATAACAATACAGGACTCTTTAGAGGCCCTGTGATTGTAATCAGTCCACTTGAAATCCTTTAACTTTGATCAATTGGAGGGAAGTCTGGTGCAGAGCCACTGACCCATGCACAGGGCCAGCCTTAGGCCTTTGGGCGCCCTGTGCAAGAAATCTTCCCGACGCGGGAAGGTAGTGACGACAAATAACAATACAGGACTCGGGCATGGAGTTCACCAGAGCTTCACATATTGCCACTGGAGTCCTCTTCCTCCTCCATGACGACATCACGGAGCTGGTGGATGTTAGAGACCTTGCGCTCCCCCACCTTCCATTTGAGGATGCCCCACAAAGCTCAATAGGGTTTATGTCTCGAGACATGCTTGGCCAGTCCATCACCTTTACCTTCAGCTTCTTTAGCAAGGCAGTGGTCGTCTTTCAGGTATTCTTGGTGTCGTTATCATGTTCGAATACTGCCCTGGGCCCAGTCTCCAAAGGGAGGAGATCATGCTCTGCTTCAGTATGTTGGCTCACAGTACATGTTGGCATTCATGGTGTCCTCAATGAACTGTAGCTATCCAGTGCCAGCAGCACTCATGCAGGCCCAGACCATGAAAACTCCCACCACCATGCTTGACTGTAGGCAAGACACACGTGTCTGTGTGCTCCTCACTTGGTTGCCACAACACATGCTTGACACCATCTGAACCAAATAAGTTTATCTTGGTCTCAAAGGATCACAGGACATGGACACAGTAATCTATGTCCTTAGTCTGCTTGTCTTCAGCAAACTGTTTGCGGGCTTTTTTGTGCATCATCTTTAGAAGAGGCTTCCTTCTGGGACGACAGTCATGCAGATCAATTTGATGCTTTGTGCGTCGTATGGTCTGAGCACTGACAAGCTGACCCCCCCCCGCCCCTTCAACCTCTGCAGTAATGCTGGCAGCACTCATACGTCTATTTCCCCAACAACCTCTGGATATGACGCTGAGCACGTGTTCTCAACATCTTTGGTTGACCATGGCGTGGCCTGTTCTGAGTGGAACCTGTCCTGTCAAACCGCTGTAGGGTCTTGCCCACTGTGCTGCAGCTCAGTTTCAGGGTCTTGGCAATCTTCTTACAGCCTAGGCCATCTTTATGTAGAGCAACAATTCTTTTTCTCAGATCCTCAGAGAGTTCTTTGCCATGAGGTGTCATGTGGAATTTCCAGTGACCAGTATGAGAGAGTGTGAGAGCAATAACACCAAATTTAACATACCTGCTCCCAATTCACACCTGAGACCTTGTATCACTAACAAGTCACATGACACAGGGGAGGGAAAATGGCTGAATGGACATTTCCACTTAGGGTATACTCACTTTTGTTGCCAATGGTGTAGACATTAATGGCTGTGTGTTGAGTTATTTTGAGGGGATAGCAAATTTACACTATTATACAGGCTGTACACTTACTACTTTACATTGTAGCTGAGTGTAATTTTTCGTCAGTGTTGTCACATGAAAAGATATAATAAATTATTTACAAAAATGTGAGGGGTATACTCACTTTTGTGAGATACTGTATATATATATGAAACTTTGCATTTATGTAAGTATGATTACAATTTCTAAGTAGCACGAATTTCACCACATGTTATTACAGGTCAATAACAATGACATAAATAAGGGAAAACATACTAAAACCGTACAGTTACATTTTATTCTCATTTGAATGAGAAGACTGTAAAGTTCCATGCAAACTGGAGCAGCTAAAGTGGTTTGATTGGTGAGGAAGATGGGATAGGAAGATGGGGGCGCCCTGTCTTTTTTGACCTTTTAGGTCTATTCCTTTCTTTGCTATATACACTTATGTGAGGGTTATCCCCTATATTGGTCACCCCTGACACACACCTAGCTGGTTCCCCTAGGGGTTCACAGCTCGTTTTTTTTTTGTTTGTTTTTAAGATGGGATAGTGGCAGCATTTATGTAGTTTGAAGAAGAGTCATTCAGTGAATGAGAAATGCAGTCGAAGGCTGCAGAAGTTAAGATAGTATATGATGAGAAAGTGAACTGTGGTTTCTGTGTTATCTTGAATCATACAATTAAAGCTTTGTTTAGAATGTATTTTTTTGAGTTTTAGACTCTGGCTGATATTCTTTGGCTCCTCATATAAACAAGCTCTGCTTTTTCAAAATGGCTGTCAGGTCTATGCTTGCTGTGCAGTTGATTGCTGAGCATCACTGATGCCCATGGAGGATTCTAGAAAGGTCTTTGATTGTATTTGTGAAGCATTATGAAGCAGTTATAGAGTTGGGTAACACCTGCAGCACCTGAACACATCCCGGTGGATGACTGACTGCTGGAGGGATCTAGGCAGGATTGGCTGACTTTTTGCAGGTTAGAGACCCCCAATGGCTAATTTCCTTGCACTACTTCCATTGCCAAAGGATGTGAGGGGTAAGCATATACATCAGGCAAGGCGGGAGTACCCAGAGCCATTCCATTCTTCTCGGCAATGTTTCGGCTGCAACATATTTTTTTTTTGTTAACACTAGATTTATATGTCAGTGCATCTACCACTGCCTCTTCATTTTGCCTTCTATTATGCCTTTTTAATAGTTAAAAACTGCCATGTATCTGTGCTTTATGTTTCCTTTGTTTTGTAGGATATCTCAATAAAATTTGACAAAAAATTCTTAAGCTACCATGAATAATTATTTAGTGAATACTCATGTGATTGTCAGAATTCCCCAAATAAGAGTTAGCTTATCCTCATATTTCTTGCTCAATGATGTTATGATTGAATGCTTAAATGCCTCAGGTTGTTAAAGGGGCACTGTAGGCAACCAGACCACTTCAGCTAATTGAAGTGGTCAGGGTGCAAACTCCCATCACCCTTAAAGGGAATCTCCAGTGCCAGGAAAACAATCCGTTTTCCTGGCACTGGAGGTAACCTCTCCCTCCCACCCCTTCAGTCACTTACCTGAGGCAGCGACGATGTCACTCGTCACTGACTCCTCCTCCGCGCCGCTCCTCCTTCTTACTCCGTCAGCCGTTTGGCGAGACTGATCCCGCATGCGCATTAGGTCTCCCTATAGGAAAGCATTAAACACGAATTTCAATGCTTTCCTATGGGGATTTGAGCGACGCTGGAGGTCCTCACACAGCGTGAGGATGTCCAGTGACGCTCTAGCACAGATAATCTGTGCTATAGAGCAGGAAGTTCCCTCTAGTGGCTGTCTAGTAGACAGCCACTAGAGGTGGAGTTAACCCTGCAAGGTAATTATGGCAGTTTATAAAAAACTGCAATAATTACACTTGCAGGGTTAGGAGTAGTGGGAGTTGGCACCCAGACCACTCCAATGGGCAGAAGTGGTCTGGGTGCCTGGAGTGTCCCTTTAACTCTGAGCATGTAATTATTGCAGTTTATATCAACTGAAATAATTACCTGCTAGAGTTACCTCCTCTAGTGGCTATCTACCAGACAAGAGGTACTTCCGGGTGCTTAGATGACTTTTAGTCATCTAAACCACGCTGGATGTCCTCACACTATGCATGAGGACTTCCAGCGTCGCCGGAATCCCAATAGGAAAGCATTGAATAATGAAAGCATTAAATAATGATTTCCTATGGAGAAATCCTAATGCGAGCGTGGCCATTGCCGTGCATGCGTATTAGCACATTAGGTTTCCCCCGCCAGCAGACGTCGGCTGGGGAGGAGCATGGGCGGAGCTGAGCCAGCACCAAGGGACATCGGCGCTGAACTCAGGTAAGTAACAGAAGGGGTTATTAACCTGTCCTGCACAACAGGGATGGGGCCTTGATAAAGGGGTAGCTATAGTGCCAGGAAGACAAGTTTGTTTTCCTGGCACTATAGTTTCCATTTAAAATCATGTATTGCCTATTTAAACCTTACTCTTGCATTGTCTAATTGCTTGATAATTGAGTCCCATGGCTGGCCTTGCATGTGTAACTTTGTGGTCTCAGTTCCTCTGGGCCCAAAATAACCAGTCTGGCTATTCTACTCATCATCGGATTGCACTTGTATTCCAAACTTGGCTCCTGACCCTGGCTCTCATATCTGACTAGTCTCATGGATTACCACTGGATGCCTGCTCCCTCTCTGGCTGCAATAATCGACTACCGCTACTTGACTACCCTCACAATTTAACCTTGTGCCTTGCTATAACACTGGTAACAGACCCCAGCTTATGAGTCATGACCATGCTTTCGGATCACCCTTTCAACCATTGCCTAATTCATAAAGACTTTATTTCCAAGAGCTCAACTCAGGGTAAACTCCATATTGTATATCTATATCTGCCTTCATTGTTTTGTTACGATTGCCTAAATGGTTTCTAGACAAGGCAACTTCATTGTGTTAAATTGGGCTCAAGAGTCCCAGTGTATGCCAGAATTGATAAAGTAAAATCATTTAATCTATAACTTGAACTATTGTGTACTCCAATTACCGCACAATATTACACCTTCTCTAAAAGGAATCGCGATAGTTAGTTAATACTAAGGAGAGTTGAAAACGGAAAATGGAATGGAAGCCTTGAAGTTGTTTTGTCTCAAGTAGCAGTTGGATATCCAAAAACGAAAAGACAGTTGGTAACTGGAGACATGAAAGGGTGAAAGTGAAGAGAGATACATTGGGTTTGCATTTGCTTATTTGGTTTTGGAAACCAAATTATGTTTTACTGTTGCCAAGTGAAGAGTAAAGGGCCAACGACTGACTCTTTCAAGATGTTCTTGCACAAAAGGAAATAAGAATAGCAAGAGATGAAAAAAGTGTAGGAACAATAAAATATGTAGAGTATAAACCAGGTGAGAGCTTTATCACAAATATTCATCCGCGCCATCATACTTGAACATCGTTTGTAAATAATTGACATAATTGCAAACAAAATGTATGTATTGCAAATTAATTTCATTAGCAAATTATACCCATTTTACTTACAATTAGCCATGCAAGAGCGAATTCTGAAACTAATTAAGAAAAGCCTCGAGCAGAATCTCCAGCTGTATCTCCAGTACAAAGGACACAGAGAGATAGGTAAGTAAATGTGTACCTTTGCATGTTAAGTGCTTGAGCAGCTGTGGCTCCTGCTGCGTTTTCCCCTGTGTGACTATGCTGCCTTGTGTGACTATGCTCCCTTTGTGACTATGCCTCTCTTGTGATTATGCTTTCCTTGTGACTATACCTCCCCTGTGACTGTCTCCCTCTGTGCATGTGTCTTTCTATTTGACCATCTCTGCCCTGTGCTATTGCCACCATTTTAGAGAAAATATATACAGACCATGCTAGTTTTCATAATTAACTATACATGCAAGACATTACACAACATCACCTGATATTACATAACATCGGGGAGAATAAAATGGAATCATTGGGGAAAAAAATGGAAGGGAAAATGCCCTAATCCCTAATAAACTACGTACAATGTGTGTACTGCATGTCTGACTGCATGTATTGTGTTGTGTAGTATGTGTAGTATTGTGCATACTGTTGTCCGAATGTGTGTCATTGTATGTCTGCTGTCTGTGAGTGTCATTGTGTGTATTATTAGCAATGTGTGCACCTGCCATATACAATAGAGGTGGATATTCTGGTTTAATTTCTCTCACCATTCTCTGAAAGTCCCGTCAGAGAAAAATGCCAGCTTTTGCATCGGTGGTATTTTTGCAATGCCAGCACCGGCCACAGAGCCTCAAATATTAGTTGTGCCAATAAAATACCAGCCAGGTGGCAACTCTACTGTATGTGCTTCCTGTGTATGTCTCCCTGTAAATGTCAACGTGTGTATCTCAAAATTTAGGTCGCCATGAGTATTTTTATTAGACACATTAGCATGTACATACTTTTAAGTTTAAATGTATAGTTTGTTTTTAAGTAAACTATGTTTTGAATATATATATATATATATATATATCATGCAATTTTTAAGTATAAGGATTATATATTTACATTTTTTCAAGATTCCTTATTGCAGTCACTCAGACAGCCACTAGAGGTGATTCCTGGGTTGAGTCAATGCATCTCTATGATGAGATGTTGATTGGTGTAGAGCAGCATTTTGCCGTGCATGCGTGATAGCCTTCTAATGCTTTTTCTACGGGAAAGCATTGGATTGGATGAGCTCATCAAGATTGATCATCTCAGCCAAAGAGGCAGAGCATGGGCTTCTCCATTTTGGTTTTATTTTAACTAAATAAATCATAACAGGGTATAATAAGTCATGTTTTGATGTTCATCTTAGGTTGACTTATTTATCTGATTTTTAAGTCCTACTAAAGAACAGGAATCATAGAATTTAAAGAGGGTGTTCTATCTTTTTCCCATGACTACATCCTGCCTTGTACCTGTGGATACAATATGCAGAAAAATAAATACTTATATTTATGTTCAGTTACTTTCCTTGTGTACATCAAAAGAGCTGAAGTATAACATTCTAACATAATTGCGGTTACCAGGCTGTATTTAACAAATATGCATTATTGTTGTCCAATTAAAATTACAATGTTGTTGCATTGAAAGTAGTATGATACCAGTATTACTACCAACATTATATACCTGGTGGAGTTTACAATATATAGAGGAGGGTTAGGAAGGCATCAGGGTTAGGAGACCATAGGGTTAGAGAGATGTAGACACTGTTTGGGGAGACATTAATGTTAGGAATGTTACATTTTAGAACAGTTGGTGTTATGTTTGGAAACTTTGGAATAGGGAAGGTTAAGAGCTAAGGTACCTTACGGTTAGTGGGGACATGGGGTTAAGGACATGGGGTCAAGATGCTACAAACTGCAGAAACAATCACTCTCAGTCAGAGTCTGTTTGGGTCTGAGAGTCATGGGAGTTACATTCCACAGCAAACTGATAGCTGGACCCTCCTGACGCAAAGGACACCAAATTACTTTGTATTTGTTTTTGTTCTTCCTGCTGTTACATACTGCAATGTTGAACTGATGAGCTACAAGTTGGGGAGGATCCAGATGCATAACCAGGTGCTGCAATGAAAATTGCAGAGCGGATACTTGCCAAATCATGGAAAAATGGATGGCTCTCACATACCGCTGAGGTTATCCATTACTATATTTGTATCCCCACTGCAGGTTACGTGCTGCAGGTAGGTGTCAGTATGCTTCGTGATGCCAGTGTACCACTGTGTATCAGAGTTAATACCCATTTTTTGGGGAGAGCGTTGAAGGGTGAAATCCCAGATGTGAGGCTCTGAATCACGAATCAAACAAACTGTTTGTCCATTGTCTGTTTCGCTTGTATCATGATATGTCCGTATGGCAAGTCGGATGACCCACCAATCGCGCAAAATTTCGATGAGTTGCAGTTTGTTTGAAACCGAATGCACGAGTCTCCTTGATACTTTGTTTTGCATTTCTACTTAAGGACTTACATGTTCTGCAGACCCTACCTTTGTGCATAGGACACCTGCATAACTAAATACTTTTAAATAACCAAACCTCACATAAAGATTGAGTTGGGTAAAATATCATACTGTCATGCTTTCTCGAGGCTGTTAACTCGTAGCCTATAATTATATCATGAAAGATGATGGCACTTACACTTTCAAATGCTCTACTGCCTTAACAGCAAAAAATACCTTGTGAAAGTTCTAACCCAGCAATTTATCAGAACAGTCATCCTAACAAGGAATTTGCTCAAAGTCTTAATGTGCTGAAACTATTCAGGAAAAAAAAATTCAGTCACAGACATAAATTTTCTCAGTTTCTTTCATGATTATGCTTTATCACTGCGTTAATTTTTGTGTAGCTGCGACATTCAAAGAATCATCTTTTTCTATTCACGTTACCTCTCTTAGGAGGTGAGTCCTTCACTGTTTGTAAAAACTCACCCAGAGAATATGACCACTAGATATTGAAGCATGAGAGGGTGAGGGGAAATGTACACAGTCTCCATTCCCAGGACACTACCTTCTGTCTTCAGCTCCTGACAGTAAAGACCATCTAGAATCACTTTGTGTTTGTATTCATGTGCATGAGCAAAAGTACAATATATAGGTTTATGATCCTATGAATAGAAAGCTGAATTTATAAATGAAACCATTTAAAATAACATGGTGCAGAGTTGAGTGTTCACCGGCATTACATAAATAAAAAAAAATAAGGTTTACTCCCAACTCTGTAGTTTCTAGAAGGAAAAAGATGATATACATTTATTACTAGGATTCCATATCTAAATGTTTTGTCCCCATGGTGATATTGAAATATCAGTTTTGAAAGGCTTGCAATAAATTGATTTTTTTTTTTGCCCTTGAAGGCCTGCAGCATCTGGAGTGCACTTAACACATAATGAGATAAAGGAACTGGAAATAGTTTTATTGTAATTGCATCTCTTTTGTCTCACCAACACGCCTATCAATTTCTGTCCATAGCATGAATTAGTAAAGCTCACTCTAAGGAATAGAGTGTAAGAAATATCTGGTTTTTATAGCGTTTTTATGCTTGTTGAGAAAGTTCAACCCTTTGGCTAAGTCTAGCATTCAGCCAGCAGGGGGAGCTATGAGCCCTTTCAGATTTTTTTTATTTTTTTGCTCTGTGTGTTTGTGATTTATATAAAGTCTTCCACCCATTAGTAAATGTTAGTCCTGAAACCATGCTAATGGAATTGTATTTTTTTTTTTTTGCAGACATATATTTTGCCAATATTTAAAAACAATATACTGCACTAGGTGTTCTTTACATTTTAAAGCACAACATATAAAAGTAATGCTTAGGTAAGATACCAGTCTGTGCTAGACTTGTGCAAGGTGAAAGAATTTGGATTGGCTGAACACATTTTTTCAGAAAACAGAATTTTTTTCTGGAGGTACCAAAAACCTGATTCAGAAACTAATCAGATGAACCAAAATGATGTGAAAATTTGCTAATCAGTGTACTGCAAAAATATTTATTTATTTAGAATTTTTTTTACCAAGATGGATACATTGAGATTTCTCTCGTTTTCAAGTATGTCCTGGGTCCACAAAACATTGCATTGATACATTAGGATACAAAGGACACCAAATTACTTTATACAATATACAAACTATATATATATATATATATATATATATATATACACACACATCCATACATCCATACATTTTATACATAACAGGTAATTAATATATTCAACCATGACAGGTGCATTCTGTGCTGAGGTATATTGCCATAGATCTCTTAAAAGATTTTAGTTTGACTGTATCCCTGAGGTTATTCCATAATTGCAACTCTGTAGGAAAAGGAAGATCGAGCCACTTTATTTTTGTATTGCGGTATGCTAAATATCGTGCTAGTACTGGATCAGAGGTTTTAGGAGGTGGGAACTGCAGCGGAGAGCGCATTTTACTCAGGTAGGGCGGGAGCTTCCCAGAAATGCTCTTATACACAAGGCTGGAAAGATGAAGAGTGCGTTGGGATTCCAGCGACAGCCAGTTTAGCTCTTTTAACAAGTCACAGTTGTAGGGAAAGTAATTACATTCTTGTACAAAGCGGCAGAACGAATTGTATAACGTATTAAGTTTATTAAGGTGGGTTTGCGGTGCGGGTGCATACACTACATCCCCATAATCAATGACCGGCATTTGTTGCACCATCTGTTTCCTTACTGTAGAGCTTAGGCAGGATTTGTTTCTGTACAGGGCACCTAGTTTTGGGTAAAGTTTTGAAGAGATTTTTTCAATGTGAAAGCCAAAGGATAGATTGGAGTCTAGCAACATCCCTAGATATTTAAAAGAGCAGACTGCTGTCAGTGTGCTATTTGAACTTGTTCTGATACACAATTGTTGATTTTGTAGTTTACGTGATTTAGGTACAGTTCCAAAGATCATTGTAACAGTTTTGTCAGTGTTTAGGAAGAGTTTTTTTTATCCGCTATCCACTTTTCTACCTCTGTGAATTGGTTTTGGAGCACAGCCTCAAGCTGCGGTAGCTTGGGTTTACTAGCATAGATTACAGTGTCGTCTGCATACATGTGTACAGTTGAGGATTTGCAGACGTTAGGCAGACCATTTATAAATAATGTGAATAGCAGGGGGCGAGTATGGAGAACACCACACATGATATGATATAATATTATGTATTATGTATACACAGATAGGAGCATTTTCCAGCTATTTGATTCAAAGATCAAGTGAGAAAAGTAACCAACAGAGGGAAAAAGTGGAGGAGCAATAAAAAATAATCTATATTAATAAAGTATATACGTATTAAATAATAAAATAGAAATGCTTTAACGTTCTTCCATTTCTTTTACTCTCTGCTGCTCACTTCTCACTAGATCTGTGAGTAAAATTAACATTTAGTGGTTCTCTTCTAACCTCCAACCTTTTTTTTTTTCCATCAGTCATCTCTTTTTGGGTTTTTTTTTTGGCACCACGGGCAGAATTCGGAATCACAAATAAAAACATTTTCTGCTATTGTGTCACTCATATGGTTTGATATTTCATCTTGAATTTTGGGAATTCAGACGATCTCCCCTCCAGGTCTAGTTTGTGCTTGTTCATGAGAATATCTATTCTAATCTACACCAATTCACAAGAGATTGCACTGATGTAACAAAATACACAAAATTTCGAAGTAAAGTTAACACAATGAAAGTAGTTTAATCTAGCCAACGAGTATCTCCATTGGTACAGTAGCTAGTAATTTCTCTCCAGCTGTTCATGAACTTCCATGCTCATCAGTCCAGTTTTAGCTAGCTGAGAATTATGGGAGTTTTAAACTATCTTCAGATAGAGTGTTAACCTATGGCTGCTGCAGTTTTTAGTCATTTAGAGCAGAATGTATGCCCTTGCCATTTATTGGTAGATGGCACGTTAATTGGTCTGGGTTCTTGGGACTTCCTGGGGTCCACCCTTATGTTCTTCTAACTTCATATTTAATGTCACCACGGGATTGTAATAAGAGGCAGGAGTATTGTTACCCCGCTCAATATAGTATTCACGTGTAAAGGGTGAGAAGGACTCATCACTGAGACTCCCTTGTTAAAACAAAGTTATTGGGACCCCATACATACTTCTAGGGGAGACCCATATTGATTAGAGGGAGGAGTAAACTGTTTTACACGCATGGCTACTAAAGAGTCATAGATACCATTAACATGTTTTTGTTTTTTTACAGCAAAGCTATAATCCATATTGATGTCATAGGAACATGCATCCCAAATAGTTGCCAGTAAATTCCTTAAAAATATTTATTTTTACATTTCTATTTATCTTTTTTTGTGAGACAAGTTGTACTTATCCTTCTTCACTTTTATGCATTATTATTTTTAAATGTTTTAAATTTGTAGGTATCTCTGTGCAGCAATCTGTTGAAGAATGTGCTGTTTTGTTCTTGGTTTACGAGGAAGTTATGCATCATTGGTTCCAAGTACATTTTATAATTATTGGGTTGTTCAATAAATTGACAACTCAAAGTGAACTCAAAGCGAATTTGAAATTTTAGGTCAAAGTAGCAAAATTTGAAGCGTAGCTTGTCATGTACGCACCCTACTCCAAGTGTGTGCGCAGCTTCTCTCTGGTGGTGAAATGTTTAGAATTCACTATATGTCTGCACTAGACTGCAAATTATGATAAAAATCCACCTTGAAATCACCAAAACTTAATTATAATCATATAAATATTAATATTTTATAATGCTGCCACCAAGTCAATTTATAAATGAGGTGCCTTGGTTCACCCCAAATAAATTAAACTAAAACCCACAAAATATTTAACACAATAGCTATGTAATTTCAAAGTACTAGTAAATTGGTCTAACCAGAGTTTTTACCAGACAAAGGCAGAACTTAATAAAGGAATAATTGGAATAAATTATGAACAAAACAATAGTCACAGTGCATATAAAAAAAAATATGACAAATTATTTACACCAATCAACAGTTACAAAAAAAAAGGACAATTTAACTAAAAACCTAACTGCTCACTTGAAATGTGATGTAAAGTAACAGTATTTTCTGCTCTGGGATCTCTGTAAAGGAAAGATTGTGACTTACTCAAAATTAGATCTTGGCCCCTGATAAACACACTAGACATTTGCCCTTCATTAAAGTTATACCTCCTGTATTCATCTCAGGTTTCCAAGCAGGCACAGAGGTAATAAAGGTAGAGGGAAGGCATACCTATAGGAACAACAAGTGGCCTCCCCTTTATGTTTCAGACCAACATCAATCCAAATAGAAACATTTGATTTAAAGGGACACTCCAGGCACCCAGACCACTTCTGCCCATTGGAGTGGTCTGGGTGCCAACTCCCACTACTCCTAACCCTGCAAGTGTAATTATTGCAGTTTTTTATAAACTGCAATAATTACCTTGCAGGGTTAACTCCACCTCTAGTGGCTGTCTACTAGACAGCCACTAGAGGTCACTTCCTGAATCATAGCAAAGATTTCCTTTGCTAGAGCATCGCTGGACGTCCTCACGCTGTATGAGGACCTCCAGCATCGCTCATTTCCCCATAGGAAAGCATTGAAATAATTTTTTAATGCTTTCCTATGGGGAGCGCTAATGTGCATGTGTGGCATTGCTGCGCATGCGCATTAGGTCTCCCCGGCCGGTGGAGGGTTTTCACCCCTTCAGTAACCGGGGATTGGGGGGTGGGAGGGAGAGGGAACCTCCAGTGCCAGGAAAACGGATTGTTTTCCTTTCACTGGAGATTCCCTTTAATATCCTCTTTTGTGCTTGGCACAAAATTAGTTATTGCTGCTATGAATTTGTTGCAAACTTTCAGTTCCATATTTGTGTCACACTTCATACTGATTATCTAATACAGAAGACTTCACAATTCCTTCCTTTATTCCTTTTTGGTAGGATTTGCTTTCCCCATTCTGAATATGCACAAAAGGAGGCGTGATTATTAATCTGTGGGTTATTATTATTTTTTCTTTTGGATATGACACTGGATATGATAGTGGATACCTAGCGTATCCACTATCTACGAGGTGATACAAGCATATGGTAGATTAGCCACTTAGTTTACATTGAAGCTAGATTTAGAGGCTCATGTGTAACATTTCACACCTTGCAGGAGAACTCTGGAGACACAGTTTTAAAAGAGGAATTTATGTTGTAAACCATATGACATCTATTGCATTCCTATACAACCAAAGTGTAAAACCTCTCTCATGCAAAAATTGGCCATACCCCCTCTTCCAGGTAACCAATTTATTGTATGCACTACAAAAATCACATTGAATAGCAAAATTTTATATTGCAAAAATAAATTATGCATTGGCTTGAGATAGCTGACTTCACTTTGGTGAATAACCCTGTTTGTTTTTGTGGTGAATCAAATGCAAAATTTAGACTACACCTTCTAATTAAAAATATTCTCCAACACAGATATGTCACAGTTGCCATTTTTTTTTTTTTTAAATAGAGACGTTCAGTCATCGAAAGTGTTAAAAAAAAAAGTATGGGGAAAAAAAGGAAACACGTTCTCTTTGCATTTTCATCATGCCTCAAAGTATGCCAACAAGTAAATGTAAAAATTCCCCTCACACTGGCAGCTAAAATTATACAAAGCTAAAAGCTGATATGCTTTGAAGTGCTGAGATTTCAGATAAAAGGATGAAAAGTGCAAATATCATATATATATATATCGTATGAGAGTATTGGTGGGTTTGATATGGAAATTGTTTCATTTGGCACTTTGTGCATGAAAATCAGATGTGAAATATGCATTACTTTCATGTTTGTATAATTCTCAATGCTACAGAAATGTCAAAGATAAATGGTTTAATAGCACACATCAAGGAAGATTTACTTAACAGGTTCTAACTGCCCTGCACAAAAAAATACATATGTATGTCAATCCAAACACTTGGTTCAATAAAGGAGAAAAGTGATCTGACCTATTGAGTTATACTGTATTATAGTTTAAAAGGAGAAATAAAGGGGGGTGGGGAGGGGGCTGACCACCTAATTAGGTGGACGTGTGAGAGAGAGCTTCTGTACGGGAGGAATATAAGTTATTCCAATTGTTATTCAATTGGTTCTAAGCTTCAACACATACTCACCTGCCTTCCTACTTCATCCTGGGATTGCACAATATCCTAACGGATGAAGATGAAGCAGGACAAGGCCTCCTTTTTTCTGTCTCACTCGCAAGCCAAGATGTAGCTCTCTCTGGAGAAGCTCCATTTGGAGTTATGGTTAGTTAAAAGAGGTTACATAGAGTTAGCAGTAGCAATAAAGTTTGATGCTGGCCATTATGGTAGCACACATCATTTATTGGGGAAGAAAGCGAGTGGAGTAATGTCAAAATTATATGTTCCCCACAAATCTGGCAAAAGTATTTATAAAATTAACCATTAAAGTGCAATACGTATACCTAAAAAAAACAGAAAACAAAATGTGTAATACATTGGTGATAAATTGAATTAAGTGATATACATCGAAATGCCCCATATTAAATAGCTCAATGTGTCTATTTTTGCAAATTCCATCAAAAGAAATGAAGTACAGCTAAATACTTATATTTTGTCCTAGACATGACTTGTAGTCAATAACTGAAAATCGGAAATTTGAACATTGAAATTGTCTATTTTGACCTTATAATTTCTCAAAAATCTGAGAAAGGTCTGCATGTTGACTATTGCTACACTTGAAGCAGTAGAAGAAAACAAATCCAGTATTTTTATGGTAGTAGATAGAAATAGAGTTTGCCTTATTCCAAACTGCAATTCAGACTAATTTGGGATGATAATGTGATTGTACGAATTCTCAAATTCCAAACAGTTAATAACACTTTTTTTGCTGTAAGGGTTCTTGTGTCATTAGTCCCCTGGTCCCATCTCAGCATAATCTGTAACACCATTTTGCAAAGTTTCACACTGTCCTCGGTTTGCACTACTTCCGATCTCTCCTAGAAGTCAGATGTCAGTTTGTTCACTATAGCTACTCAGTGAACTCATTGATTGGCAGAGATTACTTAGCTGATGCTCTCAGCCAATAAGTGAACGCTTACATTGGAATCCTGCTTGCGAAGACTGTATAATAAGTGTCAAACCATGCTAATACAGTCTGAAAGATGTTGGGACAGCACCAGGGAACTCATGGCACCATGACCACTGTACTATTGCATTGGTTAAGGTGCTTGGAGTGTTACTTTTATATTTTATAAAAATTATTTCCTATGCGTGCATATTGGGAATCTGAAGAAAGTCATACCTTTTTTTAAAAAAAAAAAGCAATACTATATACTGGTGCATTTAATGGGAAAAGTAGGAAAGTAACGTGGAACAAGTAATAGTGCCAAAAAAAACAAACATAAAAGCATACTGAAAAGCTTCAGTCTCTAAAGGGTTAATGTCAGTTTCAGGGATACAGTTCTATATATCTAGGCACAGCAACAATAATCCCTGTATACATAGTTGGGTGCTGGCTTGTCTGTCTGAAATAATCTGCTCTGATTTGTAGATAGCGGTAGATGTTTAACGGCTAGCTAAGTGTTCTGCGTGTTCTGCTTCCAGTTTGGCAGACAACCTCGCTGGGTAAGTACATTTAGTAAAGTTCCTTCATTATGTTCTGCTACCTCTCTCTGAAGAGTACTTATATTCTGAACAGGGAACATTTTGCTGGATGAATTTACCTCTTTATGGGCTGGATTATATTACTGAAGATAAACGTAACACTTGTAATAGAATAGCAGCTTCTCCAGCGGAATTTTATGAGATAAGCTTATCTTATAAAATAGCTTCAAGCCCCAGGTTTGAATTTCTTTTTTTTTTTTACGAGGCTGATTCAAACAGTGTTTTTCAGATGGAGGATATGACGTATTTACGAGATCTGTTCAAGGTGAATAATGTCATATAAATTGTGCCGGATTGTGACCTCTGAACGTGTCCAGAGGTGTCTGGCACCACACCGTGAGCAGCAGATCATTTAAGCCGTCCAAGTTGTGAGGTGGAGACTCCATGGATCAGATTTGCTGCCATCTCTTCCCTAGATGAACGACGCTCACCCACCGGCCATTCACCTAATCTAAAAGAAAATGTGATTCAACAGACAAGGCAACCTTCCATCAGGGGTCATCATGGCCACTCTGACAAGTCTGTGGCTACGCAACCCAATATGCAGCCAACTACAATGCACTGTGTTATGACACCTTTCTATCATGGCCAGCATACAATATTTCAGCAAGTTTAGCTACTTTGGCTCTTCTGTGTAATCGGGCCAGACAGGCTAACCTTTGCTCACCATGTACATCAATGAGCGTTGGACACCCATGACTCTAATACTGGTTCACCAGTCGTCCTTCCTTGCATCACTTTTAGTAGGTACTAACCACTGCATACCAAGAATACCCCACAAGGTTTGCTATTTTGAAGATGCTCTGACACAGTTGTCTAGTCATCACTATTTGGCTCTTGTCAAAGTCATTGAGATCTTTTCTCTTGCCTATTTTCCTGCTCCCAACACATCAAATTCAAGAGCTGAGGGAGGGCAATTACTGCCTAATGTATCCACCCTTTGACATTTGCCAATGTTATGCACTTCACTTGTCTGTAGTTTTAATGTTGTGGCTGATCAGTGTATATATGTTATAAACAGTAATGTGGACTTTAGTGTAGACATTTGAAGGAAGAAATTGAGGTAAAAGTTTCTATGAAACATCATTCTGTTAATGCTTGATAGAAGACTCAGGGTGAGGAAGCTAAGAAGATGAAGCTAAGAAGTCAATGAAAATGTGTATGTGAATACTCAATATCTAACTATACAAGGATTCGATATCAAGTACAAGATACAAGTGAGAAGAGTGGTCTGTATAGCTATGAAGATATAGTGGTCTGTATAGCTATGAAGTGAGTCAAATAGAGCAGTAATGAGCAGTATTAAGGATAAAGGATTAAGGATAAAAAAGTATTAAGGATAAAAACAGAAGCCCAGGGCAATAATAAGGTAGATATGACCTTTAGAGATGACAGAGAGTGGAGCATTTGATACCTTTGTAGGAGCTGTTTATTCAGACTATAGAGGTCTAAATCCAGACTGAATAGTGAACGTTATCATTAGAGAATAAAGGTTATGTAAGCCATTAAACACTTGTCTCATATTGTATGGTTTGGAGGTAAAATAAAGATGTTTAGGTGATAGTTCGACTTTTCGACGATTTGGTAAGGTTTGCACAGCATGTTTTTTTTCAATATCTGAGATAGTGAGCAAGTTTAAGGGAATATATAATTCTGACAGATGAGATATGATAGCAAAGAGACTCATGGCAGGAAACAAGAGGGAATGTAGACTCTCCGGTATGGGTATGGCATTAGACAGTGTTGGGGATCATGGGAGTATGACGTAGATATTAGGTGACAAAAGCAAGGTATTGAGAGAGTGGTAAACATCTGGAGTTAGATATTAGATATTAGTTTGGTTATTTAGCTAGTGAGGGCTATGGGGTATTGGGAAAAAACTTGTAATGAAACAAAACATCATAAAGCATATCTAGTAGAGAATATGTTTAGTTTTAGAAGCTAGAGCTCCTTTGTCTGTTACTAGTTATTTCTGCTTTGTACCAGAACTTTCCTGGAGGACAAACTGGGCTACACATATAAAAATGCATTTTGACACACATTCATGCCAATTAATAATGCGAATTGTATTGTTTTGCAGCTTTGTGTTTTCCTCATCTAAAGGAACAGGATACGCTCTAAAACAACTTGATTTTGGTGTATAGTGCATTCCCCTGAGACTAACTGCTCAATTCTCTGCCATTTAACAGTTAAATCTCTTTGTTTATGCAACCCTAGCCATGCCTCCCTCCATGAGACCTACATGGTCTCCCTACACATTTACAATGAAGATCTAAATTTTAAACTTCCTTTAACAAAACCACCTCATTAAACTAAAGATGTTTTTGCTGCTTAGAGTGTCCCTTTAAATTGCTTATTGAGATTTTATTTTGTTGTGGACTACAAGTATGGGATAAACTTTTACCTGCTCAGCGTTAAAACTTACAATTCTGTGAGTGTATAAATGTATCACAGTATGGGGCAGTATGTAGAACGTCGGGTCTCACCCTCTGCCAGGAGCAGATCTCATGCATGGCTCTCTTGAACTCAGGACTGGTAGTATCAGAGTGTTGCTATGGTTACCTGCAGCAACATTTTGATCTGCCCAGAGCCTGAGTTAGCTATATTCAATGTCTGCACCCGACAAAGGGTGTAACTATTATTTCTCTGGGCCTCCTTCCCGCATACAGTGGGTGCACTGGGCCAGTAAGATAGATCTCCTCACTGGCCCATATAGGTACTCTCGCTTTTTGCTTATACCCTGATGGAGCACCATAAGGCCTTTGTCACTTTAAAGTAGCGCTAGCCCTGGCTCCCAGCATGATTGACTAAGAACCCAGCCACTCACACGTGGGGATTTGGCCTCCAGTGGAATACATGTATATGTACCAAAAGATTGTGGTGAAATCAAACATGATAGAAATGCCCACAGTGCAAACTCACAAATTATTGTTATGCATCACCTGTGTATCTCAAGTTGGACATTGAGAAGACCTTTCTGTGCACATAAACTTGAGATATCAAGTTTCCAGAACAAAGCTAGCTTGTTCTCAGCTTGACATGCAAATGAACACAGACAGCCACTGTTATTCACACTTCATATTTCATTTCCGCAGGTACCATTAGCAATGTATACTAGTGTATACTACATATATAGGTGTACACACGCACACACACACACATGTATATAGGGACCTCTGGTAAGTGAGGAAAGAAGATTGTGAAAAATAAAATTGTATTTTATTGTTGAATGATCTCTTGTTGAAAAAATACCCCAAATTACTTTGCTCTTATGGATATCAGCACAACACAATTATTGTCACCCTATGAATTCACATCAGAAAAATATATTTGAATTATATTCCCATTTGACATTTTACATTTTTTTTTTAGTATTCCTGGGTGACTAGGAACAGGAAATTGTTCAACAATGACTTCCTGTTTCACAGGGGTATAAATATGAACTAACATGTAGGCCAACTTCACTTAGTCATTCCCTTAGTCATTGCTCACAATAGATAAGACCAAAGAATTAAGCAAACGGTTTAACAAAATGACCAAAGCATTGAATAGCAAAAGCACTGCCCAGTTCCACCATGATGGCAATAGTTAAGAAGTTCCAAGCAACTGGAAATAATATGTCTATATTGTCTCAACATACTGTGAAGAGGATGGTTCAAATCAACAAAAAAAAACATTTGCCAGACAGTACTGGAACTTCAAATGTAATCGATTTATATCGTCAGATGGAACAATAATAGAGGTTTTTGGCAATAAACACCAGAGTAGGTTTGGCGCACACTAAGAGGTAGCACTGTAGAAAAATACCTCATGCCCACGGTTAAATATGGTAGTGAATCTTTAAATCTTGTGCTTGTGTTTCTGCCAGAGTACCTGGACATGTTGTTAGGATACATGGCATCATGGACTCTATCAAATATAAGCAGATATTAAACGAACACCTGACTGCCTCTTCCACCAGGACAATGATCCAAAACATACATCAAACTCAATGAATAGAGTAGTTGAGTACCCCAAAGGGGAAGCAACTAGGTGTGTGTCAAGGGGCGACCAAAACAGGGGATAACCCTCACATACATGTGTTAGTAGAAAGATAAACCTGAACTGGTCAAGTGAAAAAGGGCGCCCCCTGGTGCATAACTATATACATATGTACAATGAAGTTATAAAACATAACCTTTAATAGTGCTGTGGTAAAAAAACTCCAATAAGGAGTAAGAACAAGAAAACAAAAGTAAACTTAAAATGGGGGGGACAAACGTCTAGATGGGGATAGATAACCTAAAGGTGTCGCCTAAAGGATATATATAAAGCTAAATAAAGCTATAAATCCCCCCAACCAGTATATTACGTCTCATATAAGCAATCCCAACTGGAATTGCAAAAAATGAATGAAGTTCAATATCGAATTAAGAGCCATTCCTGTAAACGCTAAACATTAAACCTGCTAATAGAGAGAGTGCTTGCTTGTGGCAAGAATAGTGCATACTTAAGAGACAATTGTAGCAGGGAGTAACGATAGGAAGGCTTCACATAGCCAGCAGCTAATATAAACATATACACGGATACATAGTGGCAGTTTGCATAGTATCCATAGCAATACTGTCACCAGGGGATGGACAAACAGTGAGAGGGAGAAAAGGTAAGTATTTAGAAGGTCTAGTTAACAGCTCTGAACAAAAGGCTGACTAGCAATATAAATTGCACGATCTGACCAACGATTCAAACCCCCGTTGTCCCCACTGCCCCCGTTCCCCTGCTAGACTGTACAGGATCCTACTAATGCTGAACTAGCTTGCTGATAAATCGAGACTCTAAACTGGTCGGTGTCTGGACAGAACTTGTCCCCCCTTCTGCTACCTAACACGTGTTTCGGCGCTGCAAAACGCGCCTTCGTCTGAGGCTTAAACAGTGAGTCATAGCATCGTGGGCTCCTTAAGTAGCCCCCTCTGTTTAAATCATGCTGGGAGTGTGTATACCGTGTTCACGCCAGGATTGGCTGATCGCGGGTGAGGCCCCGTCCCTACTGACGACACCTCCTCCGATTGGTGTATGTCTGGTGGACAGGCTGCAGTTTGTCTGTTAACCATGTGTGTGCTGATATCGCACGGCCATGGAAAAGGACGAGACACTCCACATTATATCCAGGCAGAAAAACTCCAGGGACTTAGTGGTTGTAAAATAGCAACCAACCCCCGAAAAAAGACATAACAGTCTCGGTATAGTCCCCAATATTCAGGGGCTTTACTCATTCTGAGTCATGAAGCGGGCATGGATCTTTACACATTGCGGCTAAAATAATATCAATGGAGTTAACAAAAAATGACACCATAGTATCGATATTGGAATAGTCCCAAATTTGAGGAACTATTGTTATAAGCCATTAGATGGGTATGAATCCTTGTAATGTGGCCCAGCCTGCGTGATTGGGGTACGGAATAACCAACGATGCTTTGACTGAAAATAAGTGAACAAAATCAAGTATGTACAGACTAGATAAATGATATATACATATGTAATAAAGAATGAAAAATATATATGATTTCCCTGTGTTATTATTGATCGATGAAGGGGGTAAACGTGAACCCTTCATTTAATCCATTGGGGGCCAATGATTTGAATCTATAAATCCAGTAACACTCTCTTTTTAGGAGAGTGTGATCCAAATCACCACCTCTGCGACCTATGGTCACTTTTTCAATCCCAGCGAACCTGACCCCTCCTGGGTCCCGACAGTGTTGGTCTCTTCTATGTCTTGCTATAGGGGTGTCCCTTTGGTTTCTAGCTGAGTGTACATGCTCCATGATACGTCTTTTAAAGGGGCGAATTGTTTTGCCCACGTATCTGAGGCCACATGTACACACAAGAAGGTAGACCACCCCCTTGGTGCTGCAGTTAAAAAACTGTTTGACATCGCAGACCGCCCTGTCGCTTGAGTCCGTGAGGTGCTTAGAATCCTTTAGTATGTATCTGCATGCCACGCACTTGCCACATTTGTACGTGCCTTGTACGGATAGCCAACTCCGGCCAGATTTTGTGGTGGAGAAATGACTAGGTACTAGTGATTCTTTTAAATTTTTACCTCTACGGGCTGTGAGGGACACATATGGGGTTACAGTCCCTTTAAGGTGGGGGTCCTGGGATAGGAGTGGCCAAAACCTACTCATTATCTTTTTAGCTTGGTCCCAACCTGAGTCAAAGTTCACTATGCATCGAGTAGGGGCTTGTTCAGTGGGAATAGGTTTATCTCTGAGGAGTTCCGTTCTATCGCTGTATAGCGCTCTTTGGTACGCTTGTTTTAAACAGCGATTAGGGTATCCTCTCTCTTTAAACCTAATCCTCAGTGACTTAGCTTGAATAATAAAGTCATCTTCACTTGAGCAGTTCCTCCTCAAACGGAGGTACTGGCCAATGGGGATGCCCCTTTTCAATGCAGTCGGGTGGTGACTTTCCCACCTCAGCATGGTGTTAGTTGAGTGGGTTTCCTGAATAGAGTTGCCTGAAAGGTTTGTTTGTGGGAGGTGCTAAAGGTACAGTCAAGGAAGTTGATGGACGAGCCGCCTATTTCCATCGTAAACTTTAAATTAAGATCGTTGGAGTTCAGGCTCTCCACGAAGGACGTAAAATCTTCCTTTGTGCCTGTCCATACCACCAAGATGTCATCTATAAACCTCTTCCACAGGAATATGTGGTTAGTGTATTTACTGTTGCTGCTAGTGAATACCACATGTTCCTCCCACCACCCCAGGTGCAGGTTAGCATATGATGGGGCACAAGATGTACCCATAGCTGTACCCTGCACCTGGTGGTAGTATTGACCATCAAATAAAAAGAAATTGTGAGTTAGGACAAATCGTAGCAAGTCCAGTACAAACGAGGTGTGACATTGGTGGGCAGATCCTCGTGTTTCCAGGTAGTCTTTGATGTGTCTCAGCCCAAGAGAGTGTGGAATTGACGAGTATAGTGCCTCCACATCAAGGCTACACAGGATGGCCTCTTTAGGTAGGTTAGTGGAGGCTAGACACTTCAAGGTGTCCTTCGTATCCCTTGAGTAGGAGGGTAATCTTTCTACAAATGGGCGAAGGATCTTATCTAGATAGATACTCGCTTTACAGGTTAGATTGTTCGAACCGGACACAATGGGTCTAGCTGTTAAGGTCTTATATTGTTTATGAACCTTTGGTAAGCAGTAGAATGTAGACACAGTCGGGCTTTTTATATAGATGAATGTATATTCATCTTTGCCCAAAACCTTGTTGTCATATGCTTCATCCAAAAGGTTCTTTAAGGTCGACAAAAATTTGACTGAGGGGTCTGTACTTAGTAGTTTATATGTGGTGCTATCTTTCAGTATATTGAGAGTTAGTTGTATATACTGTGCTTTGTTCAGAACCACAATATTGCCCCCTTGTCTGCTGGCTTAATGATGATGTCATCGTCACTCTGTAAGTCACATAGGGCCTGCCATTCTTTTCTGGAGAGGTTGCTATGTGGTCGGGGTTGGAGGGAATCCAGTTTTAGCTCATTTATCAGGTTGCAGGTTGATTCTACGAACATATCAATGTTCTTAAAATCCTTTATGTTCGGCGTGAACTTGCTTTTATGTCGTAGATCAGTGTACGGCAAAAGGGGTGAGTCATCGTTCTCCTCCAGTAGGGATACCAGTTCGCTAAGGCACTAATATTCCCTTACACTGAAGCCCAGGTCCTTGGCTCGTTTTTCCTTCTCTATAAGAAAGAATTTATGTAGGGCCAACCTCCTCCCAAATAAATGAATGTCCTTAATCCATTCAAACTTATTGAATGGAATACATCAAACTCAACACAAAAATGGTATACCGAACACAAAATCTAGGTCCTGCCAAGGCCATTCCAGTCCACTCACTTTAACCCTATAGAAAACCTGTGGGGTGAACTGACGAGAGGAATCCACCAGTGTAGACCCTTGAAATGTAAAGGATGTGGAATTTGAGGGAGGGCGAGCAAAGTATTGACTAAAAGGTGCCAATAATTATATCACACATATATTTAACAAAGGTTTTTTTTTTTAAAACCTCTGTTGTGTTCACAATTGTTTGACATGCATGAGAGCAGAGAATATCATTGTGTATTTTTTTAACAAAATATCAAAAGGTTAAACAATAAAGACAATCTTTAACAGCCTTCTTTGCTCAGATTTTATATTTACACACACACGCAGCTCTGACTCTGAAAAAAAAGATCACTGCAAAAAAGTTAACTATAAGATATCGAGCATTTTATTTTCCCATTTACTTAATAATGCAAAACATGGAATAGTTGCATATTAAATATATTTTATATTTCTTGATATATTTCTTGATTGTTGGTAGTGTCCTGTGTTCACAACCCAACCTTTCCATTTTTTTCTCTTTTGTATCTTTCCCCATTGTTACCCTAAAATATTTTTTGAAAATGTATTAAAAAACATTTGAAAAAAGAGACCACTGCAAAATTATCAGTTTCTCTGGTTTTACTATTTATAGGTATGTGATTCAGTAAAATGAACATTTATGTCTTATTCTATAAACTGCTGACGCAACAACATTGTCATTTTGAGCATGTATATTAAGCTGGTCACGACAGGGTCTTGATCTTGTGGTTCTCCATCCACATCATGATTGACCTGGTTGTGCTGCATGGAGCATTTTCCTACAGAAAAAAAACAACCCTTAGAGTTTAAGAACATTTTTAAAGGTTACCTTGTATGTGACTTGATCATGTATCTTTTAAAAAGATTAATTTCCTGCCTTGCTGAAGTAGGCGCAAGAAACTGTGGCTTGTAGGTGTGAGGGTAGTCACCAGGGGCGGGCTGGGCCGGGGGGCAGGGAGGCAATTGCCCCCCAGGCCGCCCGAAATTCTTTTAGGACCGGCTGCGGTGGGCCGGCCCTTTAAATGCTGCAGCCGCCGAGCGCTCTGTAAAGAGCGCTCAGACGGCTGCAGCAGCTTTTCCCTCCCTCCCCTCCCCTGTAGGTGGCCGAGCTGCACTCCGTCCGCGGTGCCCGGCCGGAGTGATAGGAAGGTGCACTTCCTGTCAGTCCGGCCGGGTACAGGAAACAGAAACTCCTGTTCCGCGTGGAACAGGAGTTTCTGTTTCCTGTACCCGGCCGGACTGACAGGAAGGTGCACACTGAGCACCTTCCTATCACTCCGGCCGGTCACCGCGGAGTGCAGCTCGGCCACCTACAGGGGAGGGGGTAAGAAGAAGGGGGGGGGAGGAGGAGAGTAAGAAGAGGGGAGGGGGGGAGAGTAAAAAAGAGGGGAGGGGGGAGAGTGAGGGGAGGGGGGAGAGTGAGGGGAGGGGGGGAGAGTGAAGGGAGGGGGGGAGAGTGAGGGGAGGGGGGGAGAGTAAGAAGAGGGGAGGGGGAGAGTAAGAAGAGGGGAGGGGGGAGAGTAAGAAGAGGGGAGGGGGGAGAGTAAGAAGAGGGGAGGGGGGATAGTAAGAAGAGGGGAGGGGGAAGAGTAAGAAGAGGGGAGGGGGAGAGTAAGAAGAGGGGAGGGAGGGAGAGTAAGAAGAGGGGAGGGAGGAGAGTAAGAAGAGGGAAGGGGGAGAGTAAGAAGAGGGAAGGGGGAGAGTAAGAAGAGGGAAGGGGGAGAGTAAGAAGAGGGAAGAGGGGAGAGTAAGAAGAGGGGAAGGGGGGAGAGTAAGAAGAGGGGAAGGGGGGAGAGTAAGAAGAGGGGAGGGGGGAGAGTAAGAAGAGGGGAGGGGGGAGAGTAAGAAAAGGGGAGGGGGGAGAGTAAGAAGAGGGGAGGGGGGAGAGTAAGAAGAGGGGAGGGGGTAGAGTAAGAAGAGGGGGTGGGGGGAGAGTAAGAAGAGGGGAGGGGGAGAGTAAGAAGAGGGGATGGGGGAGAGTAAGAAGAGGGGAGGGGGGAGAGAGTAAGAAGAGGGTAGGGGGGAGAGTAAGAAGAGGGGAGGGGGGAGAGTAAGAAGAGGGGAGGGGGGAGAGTAAGAAGAGGGGAGGGGGGAGAGTAAGAAGAGGGGAGGGGGGAGAGTAAGAAGAGGGGAGGGGGGAGAGTGAGGGGAGGGGGAGAGTGAGGGGAGGGGGGAGAGTGAGGGGAGGGGGGGAGAGTGAGGGGAGGGGGGGAGAGTAAGAAGAGGGGAGGGGGGGAGAGTAAGAAGAGGGGAGGGGGGAGAGTAAGAAGAGGGGAGGGGGGGAGTGAGGGGAGGGGGGGAGAGTAAGAAGAGGGGAGGGGGGGAGAGTAAGAAGAGGGAAGGGGGAGAGTAAGAAGAGGGAAGGGGGAGAGTAAGAAGAGGGAAGAGGGGAGAGTAAGAAGAGGGGAAGGGGGGAGAGTAAGAAGAGGGGAAGGGGGGAGAGTAAGAAGAGGGGAGGGGGGAGAGTAAGAAGAGGGGAGGGGGGGAGTGAGGGGAGGGGGGGAGAGTAAGAAGAGGGGAGGGGGGAGAGTAAGAAGAGGGAAGGGGGAGAGTAAGAAGAGGGAAGGGGGAGAGTAAGAAGAGGGAAGAGGGGAGAGTAAGAAGAGGGGAAGGGGGGAGAGTAAGAAGAGGGGAAGGGGGGAGAGTAAGAAGAGGGGAGGGGGGAGAGTAAGAAGAGGGGAGGGGGGGAGAGTAAGAAGAGGGGAGGGGGGAGAGTAAGAAGAGGGGAGGGGGGAGAGTAAGAAGAGGGGAGGGGGTAGAGTAAGAAGAGGGGGTGGGGGGAGAGTAAGAAGAGGGGAGGGGGAGAGTAAGAAGAGGGGATGGGGGAGAGTAAGAAGAGGGGAGGGGGGAGAGAGTAAGAAGAGGGTAGGGGGGAGAGTAAGAAGAGGGGAGGGGGGAGAGTAAGAAGAGGGGAGGGGGGAGAGTAAGAAGAGGGGAGGGGGGAGAGTAAGAAGAGGGGAGGGGGAGAGTAAGAAGAGGGGAGGGGGGAGAGTGAGGGGAGGGGGAGAGTGAGGGGAGGGGGGGAGAGTGAGGGGAGGGGGGGAGAGTGAGGGGAGGGGGGGAGAGTAAGAAGAGGGGAGGGGGGGAGAGTAAGAAGAGGGGAGGGGGGGAGAGTAAGAAGAGGGGAAGGGGGAGAGTAAGAAGAGGGGAGGGGGAAGAGTAAGAAGAGGGGAGGGGGGGAGAGTAAGAAGAGGGGAGGGAGGGAGAGTAAGAAGAGGGGAGGGGGGAGAGTAAGAAGAGGGAAGGGGGAGAGTAAGAAGAGGGAAGGGGGAGAGTAAGAAAAGGGAAGAGTAAGAAGAGGGAAGGGGGGAGAGTAAGAAGAGGGGAAGGGGGGAGAGTAAGAAGAGGGGAGGGGGGAGTAAGAAGAGGGGAGGGGGGAGAGTAAGAAGAGGGGAGGGGGGGAGAGTAAGAAGAGGGGAGGGGGGAGAGTAAGAAGAGGGGAGGGGGGAGAGTAAGAAGAGGGGAGGGGGGAGAGTAAGAAGAGGGGAGGGGGTAGAGTAAGAAGAGGGGTGGGGGGAGAGTAAGAAGAGGGGAGGGGGAGAGTAAGAAGAGGGGATGGGGAGAGTAAGAAGAGGGGAGCGGGGAGAGAGTAAGAAGAGGGTAGGGGGGAGAGTAAGAAGAGGGGAGTGGGGGAGAGTAAGAAGAGGGGAGGGGGGGAGAGTAAGAAGAGGGGAGGGGGGAGAGTAAGAAGAGGGGAGGGGGGCGACTAAGAAGAGGGGAGGGGGAGAGTAAGAAGAGGGGAGGGGGGAGTAAGAAGAAGGGGGGAGTAAGAAGAGGGGAGGGAGAGTAAGAAGAGGGGAGGGGGAGTAAGAAGAGGGGAGGGGGAGTAAGAAGAGGGGAGGAGGGAGTAAGAAGAGGGGAGGGGGAGTAAGAAGAGGGGAGGGGGGAGTAAGAAGAGGGGGGAGTAAGAGGGGAGGGGGGAGTAAGAAGAGGGAAGAGAGGGAGTAAGAAGAGGGGAGGGGGGATAATAAGAGGGGGGAGTAAGAAGAAGGGGGAAGTAAGAAAAAGAGGGTGGTAAGAAGAAGAAGGGGGGAGTAAGAACAAGAGTGTGGAGTAATTAGAAGAAGGGGGTAAGAAGAAGAAGGGGGAGTAAGAAGAAGAGGGGGGAGTAAGAAGAAGAGGGGGGAGTAAGAAGAAGAGGGGGGTAAGAAGAAGAAGGGGGGTAAGAAGAAGAAGGGGGGTAAGAAGAAGAAGAAGGGGGGTAAGAAGAAGAAGAATGGGGTAAGAAGAAGAAGGAAGGGGCAAGAAGAAGAAGGAGGGGTAAGAAGAAGAAGAGGGGGTAAGAAGAAGTAGGAGGGTTAAGAAGAAGAAGGGGGAGTAATAAGAAGAAGGGGGTAAGAAGAACAAGGGGGGGAGTAAGAAGAACACAGGGAGGAGGGGGGTAAGAAGAACACAGGGAGGGTGGAGGGGGGATGAGAAGAGCACAGGGAGGGTGGGTGAGTGTGAGAAGAGACCGCTAGGGGAGGGTGGGGGAGAGGAGAGACCACTAAGGGGCAGGGGAGAGCTCTAAGGGACAGAAGGGACAGCACTATAGGACAGGGGGCAAGACAGGGAGCTCTTTAACACTACGCGCACACACACACACAATGCATCCCTATACATACACAGAAACACACAATGCATCCCTATACATACACAGAAACACACAATGCATCCCTATACATACACAGAAACACACAATGCATCCCTATACATACACAGAAACAGAACATGCTTCCCTTACACACAGAGAAACACACAATGCATCCATTACACACACACACAATGCATCATTTGCACACATACACAGAAACATACAATGCAAACCCTTACACACACATGCAAACACACACACTGTTTTTCTTACATACACACAGAAACACAATGCATCTCTTACACTCAATGCACACACATACAGACACACACCTTGCATCCCTTATGCATACAAACACAGATTCACACAATGCATCCCTCACACACAACCAGAAACACATAATACATCCCTTATACACAAATACACACTGCTTCCACTACACACAAACACACTGCATCACCTGCACAAACTGGTATCCCTATACACTACATACCATAAGCACACATATTAGATAACACATAACACATCCCCTACACACTCCACTCCCTGTGAGCGAACTCATGGGTGGGTGGAACATATAAGTGGACTTATGAGTGGGCCTTATGGGCATACTCACCGTCAGGCACTGGGGCCCAGACCTTGAGCTGTGTAAGAGGCCCCCAAAAAATGGAGCTGCTTCCAATTCTCCCAGAACGTTGAATTTTGTGACCACAGTTGCAAACAGCCTCCAGAGGTCCTGTTCTACACCAGGCCAGTGGAGCCAAACTGCAGCCCATCATCATCCTCATCTAATTGTAAGTAGGCAATCTAGTATATTATTAGTGACACTAATCTATAATTTACCTCACATTAAAGGTACACTATAGCTTAATGAAGTGGTTCTGGTGTCTATAGCTGGTCCCTGCAGGCTTTTTAATGTAAACACACACTGTGTGCAGCACTGGCGTTAGTTCATATGGCAGATCATATGGGTGGGGCATTGTGATGTCACATGGGGGGGGGGGCGGCAAATTTATATTTTGTCTAGGGCGGCAAAAATCCTTGCACCGGCTCTGATCCTGGGCAGGTGCACCAGTCTACTGGTGACCCACAGGAGGGGAGTGCACTGATTGCACTGCACTCTCCTCCTGCCCAGACCTGTCTTGACCGCAGTGCAAGTGCCCTCTGCCCCTAATTTACAGTGGCTCACACTCACAAGCAGTGCCTGGAGCCCTTTGCAGAGACGGAAACAAAGAGGTTCTGCGGCAGCTGGCCGTCCTGCAAGCATTACATTAAACAGCTGTTCCCCATGCAGCCACAGGTGGCGTTGTGCTGGGACACTGTGATTACTCTTCACTTCCTCCCAGCCTACAGAGCAGCGCATGGGGGAGAGAGGAGGAGGCATGATTTAATCTTGAATAAATCCTCTAAGCAAACCTTTATAAATTTGGGGGGATCAGCTCTGTTTCCACAGTTTATTGGTGTTTACTCTCATCTCTGTATTAATATTGAGGGATGTCTAAGTAGTAACATCAGTGTGTGTCAGCAGGGCCAGCCGTTGGGGTGGGCAAGCTGTGCAGTCACGCAGGGTGCCATGACAACAGAGGCGCCCGGCGGCCAGCACAGCTCACAAGTTGGGTACACCAGCATATTTAATTTAAACGATTCGCTGGTGGTCCACTGGTGCGCACCAGCAGTAGGTGCAGTCAGATCATATCCTCTCCCTCGTGGTTCCGGCGCTCAGTTAGTGAGTCAGAGCACAGGCTCAGAGATTCTCAGCCTGTGCTCTGACAACATTGAAAGTCAGAGCCGTGAAGGAGCGGGTATGGCAAAGAGCTACAGATTAGCATAACATCAATATCCGTTATAAAACCAGAAAAAGGTGGGCATGGATGGTGAACTGATTTGGTGGCGCAATGGGCCACTTGACTGGTTTTGCCCCCCAGGCCTAAGGCTGCCAGCCCTCCCCTGGTAGTCACCATCATCAGGAACCTCAGAAAGACTATATATATAGGTCCCTGGACTATTTTTTTTTAAATAGTTCTTTATTGACAGAAAGCATACGAGTACAAGATATACATGTTAGGACTGAAGGTATAGTATACAGATGGTACCTTTGAAATTTGCATATAGTGATTACTCCTATGGCTTAACACCTGTTGACATCTGCTCTGTACTGGAGACCATTATAATTAGTAACTTTCCTGTTTGACAGTTTTTCATACCCACTAGTCATCTGTGAGGTAGCCTATGGTGAACTATGTTTTTTTATTTTTTTTTTATTAATTATAACATTTTCACAAGTTAACTATGCATATCACAAGTCGCTATGCATAACAAAGCACTTCGCTCAGCGTTCAATATTAAAGAAATGGAGTAACTGAAGTGGAAAAGAAGTGGGGTATTTGTAGAGAGGGTGTAACGAAAATATACCCCAGCACGCAGGATTCAACTAAACAGAAGACAACACAGAGGGGAGATACATCTACCGGACCTTAGAGTGTCCGGACTCGACGTATATAGGAGAAGTACAGAGTCAGGAACGATCCGAGGTCAAGGGCACAAAGAGACAGTGTAAACTAGGACTAGCCGGGGTCTGGTACACAGTAAACAGCAAGCCGGCAAACAGAACAGATAAGGATAAAGAAATAACGAGTCAGAAAACAAAGCCAAGGTCACGTACGAAGGAACACAACTGAACACAACAAGCGCTAAAGGGAACTGAAACAGAAACCACGATAGGGCAAGGAACCAAGGGGAAATGGTGAGTATAAATAACTAAACAACTATTTTGATTGGTCCCTGTCATCTCCACGCCCCCACAAGGTAAGTGTATGGGGAGTGTGGCATGACAGGGACCAATGGGAGGCCTTTTCCAATTTAGGCTCCCACTGTCCCTTTAAGAGCGCACCCGAGACCCGCGGCGCACTCTTAGAGTCAGGCGGGACACGTGACCGCTTCTCGCGGTCACTGCCCGCTTCTCGCGGTCACTGCCCGCCTTCCTGTTCCTGCCTTCGGATGAGCCGCGTGCGGCTCATGCAGCAGCAGGACCGCGCGCGGCTCGAACAGAGGACCCCAGCCAGCCCCTGGAAAGGGTAAGTACCGCTATAGAGGGGAAGTGCGTGGGGTGTAGACCCCTAGAAATTTGAGGGACCCCTTTAACCAAGCGAACGCGAAGGTCGATTGTAATTGTGTTTTTACCAGGTCTGGTATGTTTAATTTGCTTTATTTGCATTTGTATTTGCTTATGTTTGCCTGGAAGTTCGAGACCTCGCTGTACATGGACATTTCACACAGAATGCTGGGCAGGGAGTGTACAGGGTCAGAAACTGTGAATTGCATGCCATCTGCATAGGCCGACACTTTGTGTTCCACCCCCTTGGTTAAGAAGCCTTTAATATTGGAGTTGCCCCTTACCCCTTGTAGGAAGGGTTCAAGTACGAGGACGAAAAGGAGTGGGGATAGGTGGCACCCCTGTCTCGTGCCTTTGGCGATTGTGACCTGTTCAGATAATTGCCCGTTGATACGAAGCCTCGCCATCAGTTTGGAATAGCATGTGCCCAACCAAAGTAGCCAGTTTGGGCCAAACCCCATCTGCTCTAGTGTGTCGAGCATTAGGGACCAATCCAACCTGTCAAATGAATTTTCGGCGTCTATTGAAAGGAGTAATGTCTGGGCTTGTGTGTGTTTCGAGAGGTGTATGAGGTTAAGAAGTTTGGTGGTATTGTTTTTAGCCTCTCTTCCCGGTATGAACCCAGATTGATCAGGGTGAATTAGTCCCGGAAGTAAGGGGTGCAGACGGTTTGCGAGGATCTTTGTAAAAATTTTCAAATCAATGTTGATGAGTTATATGTAACTCCCACATTGTTTGGGCAGGAGCATAATGGTGGCTTCCAATGTTTGGGGCGGAAGGGATGGGGTTTTTAGAAGAGAGTTGAAGGCTTGCGGAGAGAGAAGTGCAAAAACAATATGGTTTAAACAACGGCAAATAAACTATAATAAGAAGAACTATATACAGTACAATAATATTGACGTGAATGTTTTCAGCGATATAGTGTAGTTATCACGTCTAAGGGTACTAGCGCTGGTGTCGATCCCTGAGATTAACCTAAGTTTGCAGGGAACACTCTACACCGACACCGCTGTGGCTTAGTTATATAAGCTTTGTCGAATAACAATTGATTCTTGAGGTTAGTGTGTATTGGTTCATGAGTGATGGTTTTAGAAGTGGAGAACTTGCCATACACTTTACCTAAGAAGCTGTGGGTGGGTCAAGCTGAATCAATAGTGCATGCGGGCGGGCCGCTAGGAGTAAATCTGTATGAGTTGCAGAAAGATTTTAGGAGGTAACAGAATTTAAGTCTGTATGCTCCCCATCTGGGTTTGGGTGTTCTGGACTGCGATTTGTGTGAAGGAAGAGTGGTCTGTAGGCCATGGTACAGGGGTCCCCCCCAAATGGGGGGTGGAGGGGTTGGTGGGAAGGTACGAGGTGTGAGGATGAGAATCATGGGGTTAACCAGGTGACCCGTACCCGACCGCTAGGGCAAGGATGGGTTACTCTCAGATCCGCTGTGTCTGAGGGGGCCTATCAGGGATAGTGGTGAGACCTATTGAGTGGTGAACAAGAGAAATAACTATGCAATGACATGAACATTACTTGTACCAATATACGACCTGAATTTGGGGTACACAACTCAGTCTCTTTCTCCACATTTCTGGGCGTCGCTTTCAGTGTAGCACCAGAAGACCATGTGGGAAGTCCACTCAAGCCATTTGGCAAGGTTGGCCCAGGGTCTCCCTGAACATCTCCGTTGTCCCTGCTGGTCTTTTTGTGAGCTGGTGATTGGAGATAGTCCCATCCAGTGTATTGCCGGTGCTAGGATTCCACCAAGGGAGATGCAAGCCCACTCAAGAAGGCTTGTGAGGGAAAGGTATGGTGGAACCCCTGGGTCCCTTCAATGTCCAGAGAACAGGTGTATGAGTCCGGTGAGTGTTTGAGAGCATTACTGCTGTATGTGCAGTTTTAGTGAAGGCTATTGGTCCTGGGGTCCATCTCGCCTGGCTGGGTGTTGTGTGTTTTCTGCCATATCTGTCCGTCTCTTCTTGAAAGGTGTCCTCACCTTTTGGCATTGTGGCAGTGGGAGAATGTTCTGTGTCGGATCAGAGGAGCCCTGGATTATTCTTATGTTTTAGTCACCCGGTGCCCATTATAGGTGCAGGGTTTGTATAAAATATTTAGTGTTAAATATTTTGTCTTCTCTCCTGTACTGCTGAGGATTGCTACCAACTAGGTGGATTTGGCTATGGAGCCTGTGTAGTGCCCTCTGTTAGTAACAACAGAAATATGCACTACCTGAATAGCAAGGCTTGTTAATTTGTATATTAAGGTAGATTTGCATATTGCTATTTCTGCAGGCAGGAGAGATGTTTTAAGTTAATTATTGTCTTTCCCATCTCTTTATAAATATATCATTATGTTATTATAAGTTCCTGTATGTTGTTTAATGTAATATGACTGTTTGTATTTTTATTGAGTTGTCACAGCAATGTAATGATCTTATAGGCTAGTCCCAAGTACAATAAACTATTGCATGTTAGTTTATTTTGGAACTTGTGTTCTGTGTGGATTTTTAAGGATCTCAGTGACAGAGTCTTTGGACCTGTTGGCTGGTTGCAGGATCCCTCTAGCCCTGGGATAATTGAAAAGAGCTTTGTAAAGACAATAGAAATCACATTGTAGGCAGAGGGGACGATACCTGCCAAGAAGAAGGGCAGCAGCAGAATAGACAGAGGGGATGATACCTGTCTGGAAGGAGAGCTGCAGTCTGTTCGGGTAGAAGAGCTCCAGAAGGACCCCAGTCAACTGCGGCGACTGGGTCAGAAGAGCTTCAGGTTTCCTGGTTCCAGCTAGGGAGCGAGCTTGGCCGAGGTACCCAGCCAGGGTACAGGGAGCTCCATCACAGTAGGCCTCACGAGCTCTCCGTCTAACTATTAGATGACCAGGTGTTGGGCAAACCTGAAAACAGGACTTATTAGAGAAGATTACCTTACGCCAGTCCTCTATGCTCCAATCCTTATGATTTCTTGAAAACTTTCATTCAGTCATGTGAGTCATGTGATTACGGTGTCACTGCGATGTCATGCATTTTATTAGCTGTATTGACTTCATGGTACTGCTTGGGTTGTCAGGCATTTCCCCTGATTGCGATTCTTGCTAAAGGTAAGTATCCAGGCCGGAGGGAGGGTCAGATCGTTAGGGTGTGTTATGCTATTTTTCCATCGTTAAAGCCCTCCTTTTGTAGGAAGGCACGGCACACCCCACACAACGTCAGGAATAAGTTAAGCAGAATGAGAGGTGCCTGTTTTGGAATTCAACAGTCATTGGAATTCCTGCTATATATGTAGAGAAGCTGATTTAAAAAAATAAATTGGAGTGGTATCTAATTTTTTTTCCGTGCTGTATATATGTATATTTGTGCTTGAAATTGAATACGTAATGGATAGTATCTGAAAGGGCAAAGTTGGTTGTGGTGTGCCGAAACCAACGTACGAGTGGGCCTGTAAATAAAAGAGGGCCCACCAAGGAGAATGTAATGATAACAGGGTGTAGGTGGGCAGGGACAATCAACTGGAATTGCAGAGGTGAGTAGGGGCTGGGAGTTTAAGAAGGGGACTTACTCCTCCCACAAATTCAGGCAAAAGAGGGCAAAAGAGAAGTTCGAGAAAATACACACTTTATTTCCTTTTTTACATAACCAAGTTCCTGAAAGCTTCACGAAGCTCTTTTTCTGGTCGTGGTATATATGTATGGTATATGGAGGATTTCCAACGACCCAGTCTCTTGATGATGTGGACCGGGGTGTTTGTGCTAGAGGCTGATGAAGCGGCTCCTATGCGGAAGGAGTGCCCGGAGAATGAAGCCGGATTGTAACCCAGTTTGGCTAGTAGTGTTCTGACGTGTGTCGTGCATTTAGCCGTGGTGAGCGGGTGCCCTTGTAGTGATAACAGCGGAGAGTCTGGTAAGTGCGCGTGATGGGTTGACCATAGGTGGTCTAGCGCCTTGACCGGACACCAGGCATTATCAGTAGGGAAGAGAGGAATTATGGTGGGGTGTTGTGAATGATTAGTTTTAGTTGATGGGATCGTAAGTAGGTAGTGATCCTCCACCTTAGTGAGGTGTGAAGTTTTTAGGCTGTGCGTAATATCTCCTTGACAAACAATGGTGAACTCTCTGGGTCTGAGAAAACCGTAGAAAGCAAGATAAATAGCAGATTTGATCACCAGGTTTGTGTTGGGATCGAACGGGGATTTGTCAAGGAAATTGCTAAGTGATCTAAAGATAGGCCCATCTATAGGTAGTCTTGTGGTGGTGAGTGAAACCGAAACCTTTAATATACCTTTCAAGACCTTTTTAATTGGATATGATGACAAGGCTATGGTGCTGAACCCCAGTGAGGTAAAGTTGAATGGTGTTGTGAGAAAGTTTAAGATGTAAGTGGCAGAAAGAGGCAAAAGCCACCATGGTTTGTGTAGAAAAGTCGCCTTGTAAACCGAATTCAGCAGAGAATTTGTTAAAAATGGTAAGTGCCCTATTGTATGAGATAGCTGTGTTAGGTGATAGTGCTTGGTGAGTGAGAGTCCTAGCGTGATGCATTAGTGTCCTCAATCCAGGATTAGTTCGTGAAATCGTGGTGTCCTGGATGGCTGGTGGTGAGCCGTAGGGAGTGCCTGGGAGAATATCTGGAATGGAGAGCGAGAAAGAGCATCAGCAACTGTGTTGTGGATACCCGGGATGTGAAAACAAACTTAGTGAAACTGGACGGTTGCTGCCAGCCAGGTCAGCTTGCGAATCAGCCGCATGATGGTCAGGGACAATGAGCACCCCTTGTTAATGATTTCGCAAGCCGCCGAGTTGTCAGAGTAGCATTTTACTGCCTTGCCGGACCAGAGATGACCCCAGGTGTGTGCGGCCGCCACAATGGGATAAATTTCTAATAGGGCTGAGGTCTCCCTGAATCCTGGCAAGGCATCCGTTTCCGTGGGCCTGTGACCCCTGAACCAGTGGTTCCCAAAGATGGCAGCGAAACCAGTGTTGGCTGCAGCGTCTGTGTGAATGATGGGTGAAGAAATGGAGAGAGGGGGGATAAACATGGAGATACCCAGGGGCGGACTGACCACTCGGGCATATCGGTCATGGACCGAGGGCCCGAGGCAGTCAGGGGCCCGGCCGCACAGCCATGCTCCAGCTGGAGAGATCAGATCAGAGATCTCTCCAACTAGAATGGCAAAAATTTTTTTTTTTAAATCATTTCCTTTAATAGGTTGCTGGGGCCCCTGATGCAGCGCAGGGCCCCAGCAACCTACCGCTTTTTAAATCTCCCCCCCCCCCTTACCCTCACCCGAGACCTGGCAGCGTCACCTCCTCTCTGCCAGGTCTCCTTCTCCCTGTCCCGTGCGGCTCTGTGTGATGGGAGAGGGGACAGGAAGTGACCTCACTTCCTGTTTACTCCTCTCACACAGAGCCCGATCAGCAGGGGAAGGAGCAGCAGCCTGGGAGACCAGAGGGAGCAAGAGAGACAGGTAGGAACTAATCACCCCCCTTTACCCCCCCCCACTGTGTCACTACTCACCCTCCCTCTCTCTGTCAATGTGTCACCCCCCTCCCTCTGTCACTGTCACCCCCTCCCACTGTCACCCCCCTCCCTCTGTCACTGTCATCCCCTCCCTCTGTCACTGTCACCCCCTCCCTCTGTCACCCCCTCCCACTGTCACTGTCACCCGCTCCCACTGTCACCCCCCTCCCTCTGTCACTGTCACCCCCTCCCACTGTCACCCCCTCTCTCTGTCACCCCCTCCCACTGTCACTGTCACCCCCTCCCACTGTCACTGTCACCCCCTCCCACTGTCACCCCCTCCCTCTGTCACCCCCTCCCACTGTCACCCTCCCTCCCTCTGTCACTGTCACCCCCTCCCACTGTCACCCCCCTCCTCTGTCACTGTCACCCCCTCCCACTGTCACACCCTCCCACTGTCACCCCCTCCCTCTGTCACTGTCACCCCCTCCCTCTGTCACCCCCTCCCACTGTCACTGTCACCCCCTCCCACTGTCACCCCCTCCCTCTGTCACTGTCACCCCCTCCCACTGTCACCATCCCTCTCTCTGTCAATGTGTCACCCCCCCTCTGTCACTGTCACCCCCTCCCACTGTCACCCTCCCTCCCTCTGTCAATGTGTCACCCCCTCCCACTGTCACCCTCCCTCCCTCTGTCACTGTCACCCTCCTCCCTCTGTCACTGTCACCCCCCTCCCACTGTCACCCCCTCTCTCTGTCAATGTGTCACCCCCTCCCACTGTCACCCTCCCTCCCTCTGTCACTGTCACCCTCCTCCCTCTGTCACTGTCACCCCCCTCCCACTGCCACCCCCTCTCTCTGTCAATGTGTCACCCCCCTCCCACTGTCACTGTCACCCCCTCCCTCTGTCACTAGTCATCCCCTCCCTCTGTCAATGTGTCACCCCCTACCTCTGTCACCCCCTCCCTCTGTCAATGTGTCTGTCCCCCCCTCCCTCTGCCACTAGTCACCCCCGACCTCTGTCAATGTGTCACCCCCTCCCTCTGTCACTGTCACCCCCTCCCTCTGTCACTAGTCAATCCCTCTCTCTGTCACTGTCACCCCTCCCTCCCTCTGTCACTAGTCACCCCCCACTGTGTCACTAGTCACCCCCCACTGTGTCACTAGTCACCCCCTCTCTCTGCCACTAGTCACCCCCCTCCCTCTGTCAATGTGTCATCCCCTCCCTCTGTCACTAGTCACACCTCCCTCCCTCTGTCACTGTGTCACCCCCTCCCTCTGTCACTGTGTCACCCCCTCCCTCTGTCACTAGTCACCCCCTCTCTCTGTCACTGTCACCCCTCCCTCCGTCACTAGTCACCCCCTCACTCTGTCACTAGTCACCCCTCCCTCTGTCACTGTGTCACCCCCTCCCTCTGTAACTAGTCACCCCTTCTCTTTGTCACCCCTCCCTCCCTCTGTCACTAGTCACCCCTCCCTCCCTCTGTCACTAGTCACCCCCTCCCTCTCTCTGTCACTAGTCTCCCCCTCCCTCTGTCACTAGTCACCCGTCACTGTCACCCCCTCCCTCACTGCCACTAGTCACCCCTCCCTCTGTCACTAGTCAACCCCTCCCTCCGTCACTGTGTCACTAATCACTCCCTGTGTCACTCCCACCCTCCCTCTGTCACTGTGTCACTTGTCACCCCTCCCTGTGTCACCCCCTCCCCCCCTCTGTCATTGTGTCACCCCCTCCCTCTGTAATTGTGTTACCCCCTCCCTCTGTCATTAGTCACCCATCCCTCCCTCTGTCACTGTGTCACCCCCTCCCTCCCTCACTCTGTCACTAGTCACCCCCTCCCTCACTCTGTCACTAGTCACCCCCTCACTCTAGTGACAGAGTGAGGGAGGGGGTGACTAGTGACAGAGAGAGGGAGGATGTGACTAGCCACGGGAGGGGGACCCTGAGGGTGGGGGCACCCTTAGGGCACTATAGTGTCAGGAAAACCGCTTTGTTTTCCTGACACTATAGTGATCCTTTAACATTTATTTAATGCACATATATTTGTGCATTCAAAGGGCGCTGGGATCTAATTTTGCCCGGGGGCCCCAAAGGCTCTCAGTCCGCCCCTGGAGATACCGTTCCAATCTACCAAAAACTTCCCCCACAAGTCAGCCTTGGCGTGGGGGTCCAATGAAACTGGGCAAGAGTCCGGTAGCCCGTGGAGCAGGCAAAGAAGCCTGGATATAAAAGACCTTCCCTGCGGGATGATGCGCATGGCGAAGTTATGGGATCCCAGAAGGGACTGACGTTCCCTTCTGGTGCAAACATCATTCCGCAGGAACATGTCTATCTCCCCTCTCAAGTGGATCAGTTTGCTGTGGGGAAGGCTAGCTCGGAGGGTAACAGAGTCTAACTCTATCCCCAAAAAGGTTAATTTAGTTTTGGGGCTGATTGTTTTTGATGGAGATAATGGTAGACCAAGTGTGGAAAAAAGTGCTGTAGTACTGCTGATAGCGGTGGGTGTTTTTGCCCCTGGCTCTATCAGTAAGAAGTCGTCTAAGTAATGGATAACGGAGTGACACCTGAGGACGTTCAGAAGCAGCCAGCATAGTGTCTCAGCGAAAATATCGAAAAGTTTGGGGCTGCTTCGAGAACCGAAAGTAAGTCGTGTGGAGAAGTAATACTTTTCTCGCCATTTAACACCGTGCAAGTGCCAGAGTGAGGGGTGCATGGGTAATAATTTAAAAGCATTTGTGATGTTCGTTTTGCTGAGCCAGGGGCGACTACCAGATGAGATGATGGACTGTATGGCGTCGTCAATTGTTACATACTGAAGTGAGAATTCGTCTGCGGGTATGAGTGCGTTTATGCTGGGAACAAAAGAGGAGTGCGGTGCCGATAAATCAATAAGGAGATGGGCCTACCAGATACTTATCACGTAGACCACCTGCTGATTTGTTGTGAGGGGTGAAAGTGGGATGAGGGGTGGGAGTGGAGGTGGTATGATCGGCTTCAGAAGGACATAAGTCCGCCGTATAAGATGTAGAGTTACATACGGCGCAAGACGGGGGGCCTGAGACCAGCGAAGTGGCGACAGAATAGTTCTGTATCCATCTGACATCAGTTAATTCTGACATTGAACTGTTTCAGATGGGTCGCCGCCTTCGCTGATACTGACTTATGATAGTCGTAAAAGGAGGAGCCCCCGTACTTGATGCCTAGATCCACCACCTTGTGGAGGTAGAGGTCTAACTCCTCTCTTCTGAGGGGATACACCGTGCAGATGACATCACAGTATATCCCGAAGGCTATCACAAACTGGGGGATGGATAGTTTATTGTTAAGCCTGGGGTCTCTAGTCTTAAGCACCACTGAGATGTCCCCGTAATTGTATGCCCTGTTCTCCAGTATGTCTTGGGATGCTATGAGCAGAGACACCAGACACACGTCCTTCCCGTCTAGGATTTCTTTCCTGATGGAGTCTGGGATGGAGTGAGCTGTTGACTCGAAAGGCGATATAGCTGTGGCTGGTGCTGGAGAGGGGAGTATGGGGGGGCATGGTGGTACAGCGGGGACAGCCGGGGTGGAGACTGGGAGGCCGGGGTATTACCTGGGGAGGCGATGGCACTCTCCACCTTAGATAGCCTGTTATTTAAAGTCTGCAAGTTGGCTAAGATTGCTGCTAGGGTATCCTGGGTGGCCGTGCCAACGCTTGGTGGCTGTCCTTGAGAGCTAGTGCTTGGCCTAGGCTCAGGGGCTTGGTAGGTGAGCAGTCTGTAAAGTTCTGCCTTTCTAGCCGTAGCTGGAAAGGGGATTCCCCTGAGCCTAAGCTCGGCCGTAATTTTAGGAATAATCCATGCTCTCAAGGACGTGGGAGTTGAGGGGGTGAGAGATTCGCCTGGAGACTCTGGTCTGATGGGCGTACTCTTCTGGCAACTCTTTTATGGGGGTTGGTTCTTGGGACATTCTAAAAATGATTTAGTGAATGAGATATTAGAAGGGGGGTAGCGGAACCGGGAGGGGGGGTCTTTTTAGAAGAACTGGACTGTAATGCTAGTGCCGAAGTGAAAAACTTAGCTGTGAATTGGTGATAGGTGAGGCGATGCTAATGCCAAGTGGCGGTGAGAGGCTCTACCTATGATTTGGCTTAGGAAAATCGTGGCCACAGTCGTGGTGGCGGGGTGTTGGCCTCTCGGTGACTGTAAAGAGATTCAAAATGTGTGGCCGTGACAGGTGAGGCCCTGACTATAGCCCTGTAGTAGGGCGGGCGAGGCGTATAACTATGATTTGGGCGTGGGCCGTACCTCCGTGTTGAGGTGGGAGATGGCCTTGCAGGAGCGGATTTTCTACTAGGGTGAGCTAGGGCGGTAGCCTAGACCCTGTAAGCCAGTTCACTTGTATACTTAAGGTTGACTGGTAATTCTGGTGTAATGTGTGGATACTAACCTTGAAGGGGTTATAATCAAGAACTGGAACCTTCTAATATTTTTATGTAGCGAGTCTTGGCTGCTGCTGTCCTCGTAGAAGAAGCCTAAGGATTAAGACAGATGTTGATGTATTTATGCGTAGCATGGTGGCGTATGATTTGTAGTAAGGGTTGGCTGTTAGAAGCGCAACATGAGATCCTGAATTGAGGGATCTAAATGGTTAGTCTGGGACGTGTTTACGTTATGGAGAGAGGCTGATTGAGGCCTTGGGGTAGTGATTGCCGTACATGAGTTAGGACATAAGTACCTGGTAGTATGGCTGAGTACCGGGTTAGGTAGGTTGGGTATTTTCTTGCCTGATGGCAGTATGGCAGTACTGCCTGATGGCAGTAGGCCTAGGTAGAAAAATGTAAAGAATTTAACACACCGAGGGCGCAGGACCATGAGTCAGTCGTAGTGAATCAAGACCGCGTAAGGTCTTGTATGAAAAGGTCCTGTAATGAGTAGAGAACTATACCTTGATTTGTTGTACAGGTACTAGGATGAGCGTAACAGCTTTTATGCGTAGAAACCGGTGGAGGCCTAGAATAATTCTGGAGCTATGGATTAAACCCATTGAATATTTAATAGTTAGAGAAGGCTGTGACAGTATGTTATAAATAACCAAAATTTTTACTGTGACAAGTCTAGAGTGCGTGTTGTATTGAGGCATAGACATGGATGAAATCAAAGTGAGTAAATACTATACCTGGGTTTGTAAATACAAGAAACTTGAATTTTGCTAACTTTAAGCAGAAATGCAAGAAACCGAGGCAATCTGTGAAGCCAAAGAAATTTAACAGAGGCAGGATTAATGACTGCGTAACTTTAAGGAGAAGACGTAGTAAATAAAAATGTGGGATTTTACCAGAATTGCCCTAGAAGATCGTGTTAATAATTAGTATATGTATGTAGTTTTTGTACATGGTTGGCGTGGAATTAAAGAATTCTGCCCTTTTTAGTTTGGTGTCAGGAGGAATCTATTTTAATTGATAAATGACAGTTAAACATAGTTTACTAACCACTTACGTGTAGGAAAAAGAACCGATTACTAAAATACAGTAGCTGGGGTTTTAATATTTTTAAACATAATTAAAACTGGAAAACACAGTTTGGTAAAAGGTTGTAGTTTTAAACAGATTTAATAACTCATATTGACAGGTAGGTATAAACAGTCAAATAACCGAACAGAAAGTATGTGCTTTTAAATGAATTTGTGTGTATGAAATGCTTGTATTATTAGAACGGGATCGGTAGATTTAGCCGTACGAGGGACCTGCTTAGGTAAAGTATAATGTGCGTTCGTTTAATTCCGCACGAATAGCAATAGCATGAATTAGGTAAGTATGCGAGAGGTGAACAGGATTTACATCAATCGCTTAAGATGCATGAACGGGTAAGTAAATAGGTACATGGTTCCTGCGTATGACCGAAAGGTAACACAGGAATATAACGATTAGCACAGAGTTATGCCTATACATGGTTCGGCAGTTTGAGCCGTACGAAGGCCCCAAAGATACGTCTATTTTTGTGGCGCGAACGCTGAAATGCATGAGCGAGTAAGAATACGTGAACTGGTAATGTAAGGGAAAAAAAGGAGCCTACCCCTAAGTTTTTAGGCCCGAACGGAGGGAAATAGCCGAACGCTATTTCCCTCACTAGCTTACGTGAGCGTGCCGGTCTCGCGACCGGAAAGCCAAGTACCGCAACCGGGAGGAAGACGGGTGGCAGGGCCGCAGTACGGACAGAGGATTCCGCTGGATACCTCTTGCTGCAGGAGACTGGAGCTGTTTGGCGGGAAGCTCGGACCGGAAGTGCTGGTTGCTATGGGGATAGACAATCAACTGGAACGGCAGAGGTGAGTAGGGGCTGGGAGTTTAAGTAGGGGACTTACTCCTCCCACAAATTCAGGCCTAATGGCCTTTCTACATATATACATACATAAACAGACACATACCCAGACACACACTGTATGACCTGCCCCTGTTTTGGGATGGTGACATATGCGCTATTATTCCTAATAATGAACATAAATAATAGACAGATCACCTCCATGCAGTTTGGAGCCCCTATTACCAAGCAGGGATGCATGACCTAGTGCTGACTTAACAGTATATCCTCCCCTTAACCCCAACACTACCACTAAACATTTACCCCTGTATAACACTACACTAACACTTTACCATACTAACATTAAACACTACACTAATAATAACCATTCACCTCTACACTACCCTGAGTATAACACTTAAACAATATATTAATCCAATCACTAATCATTTACTCCTGCACTAACCATTAACCCCTACACTATCATTCTGTTAACAATTTCCCTAACCTAAATATATCATAGAATATATCAGACTGTTAGACCAGGACCAGGTCACTGCTCTCGTAGAAGGGAAGGGACTTGCATGAGTTGCTCCCTGGGACAGAGGGTTTGGGTCTCTCGTTTTATTGTTGCTGTGCATCTTTCCTTGCGTCTTTTAATGCTGTCTGTCTGCTTTTCTCTTTCCTTTTCTCTCTCTCTCTTTGTATGCCTTCTCAGTATGTCTGTGTGTTTGTCCCTCTTAGTTCTGTCACTATCTGCCTGTTTGTTTCTCTCCATACGTCCATTTCTCGCTTTCTGTCTGTCTCTTTCATCTTTCTCCATTGCAATCTGCCTGTCTCACTCTTTTTCTCTCAATCATCCTGCTTGTTGCTGGCCATCTACCAATATTTAGCTGTCTGTCTGCCTGTATGCCTATGGCAGTCTGTCAGCTTATCTCTGAATCTGTCAGTCTCAGTCTAACTGCTTGTGCCATCTATCTACTATCAGTTTGTCAGTCTGTCTATAGCTATCGCATTATGTTATGGAGTGCATCCAGAACAAATCATATATATAATATAAATATGTTACCAAAACAAATAAATACAAAATATGTACACCATTCTACATGCTTGTCCTTGTAATTATACGGTGTGTACAAAGACAGTCAATAAGGGATTGTAAGTGTGTCCCTGGGCAAGAGATCTTCCTACCTCAAATCCTCACATATTGTAAGCTTGTTTGAGCAAGGCTTTTCTATAATTGTTTCTGTTCTGCACAATATGTTGGCACTATGTAAATACTAATAATAAGAAAATAACAATTTAACCAAAAATGATGCAAAAAATGGGGGGACAAGAAGGATAATTTGGACCTGGATTATGGTGTGCCCTGGTATACCCGGGACTCAATTACTACAAATTTGTCTACCTGCCTCACTCAGGCTGTCTGCCAATCTTTCTCCTGCAAAGAGAATATGAGTGTGAAGCATACATACTGCACACAACTATGACATAAATCATACCGGTGTAATGCCCTCATTGCTGCTCTGCCACAAAAGTATAGCTATGTCTGAACAGCTTGGCCCTTTGCCCTTACTTACAAACACTACCAAGAGTAATAGAATACAAGCTGAAACAATTCTGACAAACAGCAACAACCAGCTGACAATAATCACATTAAAATTACTGTATACCCATATTTGTTTTATAACCACCACACTGACAGTCTGGAAATATTAAATCTGGAGGACTGGCTTATAGCTACAGCAATGTTTACTGCATTAGATACCATTCTTAGGCCCGGGAGCGGGTACCGGAGTACTATATTGAGCAAACACTTAACCATGAGTTGCTATAGTGCTGTGAGTAACCCTTTCAGGTGTGAAGAAAGTCCAGTGTAAACCTGTAGATTAGTGTTAAATGGACACTCTAATCACTTAATCTTAAAGGGACACTATAGGCACCCAGACAAGTTCAGCTCAGCTTTCAGCTGAATTGGTCTGGGTACAGTGTCCCTTTTGCCCTTAGTGCTGCAATGTTAAACATTCCATAGTTCCAGAGAAACTGCAATGTTTACATTGCAGCACTAAGTTTGCCTCCAGTGGCTGTCAAACAGATCCTAACGGACTTTCGGTTCAGTGACTGACGCTAGATGTCCTCACACTCTACACGAGTACATCCAGCGTCAGCTATTTCCCCATTGGCATTGAGTTCATGTATTCCTATGGCTAGGTCTAATGCGTGTAAGCAAATAAAGGGTTTTTAACGCTTTATTTACCATGGGGGGAAGAGCGCGAGGGAGAGGGGTGTCAGAGGGAGCTATAGCGCCAGGAATACAGCTTTGTATTCCTGGCACTATAGTATTTCTTCCAAAAATTTTTTAAGGTTTCTAAAAAAAAATAGCATTGTCTTGATTTCTCAGTCAGTCCCTACGCCACTAGAGGCTGACATGTAGACAGTCCCTTGGAGCTCTGGTCTAAAGCAGATTATATAATTGAATCTACTGTACATCCAGTACCAACATGCAAAGTTTGCTGATGCCAAATGCTGGGTGTGTGTCCCATGCTTCTCTATTAGGTACAAAAAAGTTAAACGAGAAGCATTTGACTGGACAAAAGGAAGACTTCACATCACAGCAGGAGGACTGATAAGTTAAATGTTTGCTTTTTGTTTTTAAAGGGGTGCACATTTTTATTTTTTTTTAGAGATTTCCTTTAAGTCCAAGTAACTACTAATCAGGGACTACAGGAATGTCAATAGTTGGTCTCTGAGTTGGAGTCTTGCACAACAGGAAACTCATTAGTGTTTCCCCTCCTTTGTGCCCCCCTGCCACTGCACATTATGTCCAAATATAATTTTGTTTGTGAATAAAGTACGATTTTAATATATTTGATGGAGTACAGCATTTATATCCTGAATGCAGGACCTGACACTGGTGATGTATTGAATGTCAATAGTTAACATCAACCAACAGTTTGCACAGATAGGTTTGTAGGAGAGCAGCAAGGGTGATTTTTAACTTGGGCAATATGTTATAATCTCCAAAAAGGAACAAAGGAACTTTGAGACAGAATATTAAACTTTAAATCCTTCTTGGATGTATCAAAGGATTAGTTTAGAAGGTCTGACGGGTAAGAGAAATAAAGTCAGTTTCAGAGAGCCAGCCAAGGTAATTTTGAGTAAATCCTCACTGAACTAGAAGTGGTATGTTTTGCACAGTTTCTGAATAAAAGAAAAAAAAAACGAAAAAAAAGTAGATAGCTGTTCAGCAGACTCAGTGGCAAATACATTTTAAGTAAATTATGCATTGCTAGGTTTCTTGAGATTAATTGGAGTCTTCAAATCCTCAGATTTAGAACTTTCTTTGGGCATAACCCCTTTTCTACCACCAATATGTATACACACTGTGCTGTTACACAGTTAATATTCTCGTTATTGTAGATGCAATTTACATAACATATTCTGTGATTTATTTACCTTGTATTTTTCTATGGGTAGGTATTTGCTGCCACCTTCTGGCCCGTTTTGGTAATGCTCTTGTTCCTCCTGTGAGCATCTTACATCATTTCCTGGTATGTAAACTCCGCCCTGTTCTTGCTGTACTTCCTGTGTCATGGCTGCTTGTATTTACCTCATGTAACTGGGATTCTTGTATTCCACATGTTAAGCTAAGGAAAGCATCATCTTTTGACCGCATAATACTGAAATTCATTCATTCTGCTGTATTCCTGTTGTGTGATGTTCTGAATAAGCCAGCTTTTGGATGAAACTAGTATTGGTGAGTTTAGCTATCTGAGGAGGATTGTCCGCAGTGACCATATCTGCTTATACAGGCCAAGCACAGAGGTCTCACAAGGGTTAGATCACTATCACAACAATCCGAGTCAGAATAGTCAAAAGATGCATATAATTCCTGCAGCTGCTGTGTATATGTGAGAGCATAATTTACAATCTAGCTCAGTCCCATCCCCCATCTTGTGAAGCAGCTCAGTCCCATCCTCCATCTTGTGAAGCAGCTCAGTCCCATCCCCCATCTTGTGAAGTACATGGTGGCTGAAGCTCACTGCACTGCATATGATCTGTTCTTACTGCATTCTAACTGCACTTCATGTGAACATTGAAGCTGTTTCTCTACACTGAACTGTGTTACCCGTCTAAGCTGCTGTGTGGTTTCTTAAAGAGACACTACCATTTTCTGCAAAACAATATAAAATGTCTAGCCAACGCTCTGAACAGTCTTTTATGGCAGAAACAATACAGATACATCATGCCTCTGAACCAGAAGGTGCACAGGGAACAGATCCAGCAGATATTACAGAACAAAGTGTAAAAGCCAAACGTATAATAAAACTGACACAGAAACTCAGAGAAAACTATGAAGCAACTAGAGATGAGTTCTCCAGTAATCTGTCAGACCTCTGGGACAGAACCTCACACTGCATGTCAGTTTTGGCGAATTTTACTGATCAACCGGCTGAATTAAGAGACTCTGTAAATCGCCTATGTGCCGCATATGAACGCTATAAGCGGTTGTCTGTAAAATACTCAGCCTTCTTGCAGGACTCTAACATAGAGGATTCTTCAGCAGAACTGACCAGGACCAATGCACTAAACCGACAAAGGGATCTTGAAGTGCAAAATGCTACGCTTAAGGCAGAACTCCGCATAGCTCATCTGCTAGAGACCAGATCTCACAGATCCACCTCAACCAAGCGCACTGCACCTTCTTCTCGATCTTCTCGCTCCAGAAATTCAATATTAAATGATAAGCTTATTGAGGCCCGCGCTGATGCTGAAGCAAAAAAGGTGCAAAGCTCTTTTATCAGAAAGCAAGCAGAGGAAGAAGCACAAATAAAGATTCTGCAAATGGAAGGTGAGAAAGCAGCTTCCCTGGCAAGGCTAAAAGTCCTCGAACAAGCAATGGGACAAAGCACTAATCTGGACTGTCTTATCCCAGCAGAACTGGAAGATCCAGTTGAACGCACCAGTGAATATATACTAAAGCATAACATTTGCAAGGATACAGAGTCATCTCCTGTACTTCCTACAAACAACACTGTTCTGACTCTCAACACGGAGACCTCTCAACACAATATGCCTGAGCCTCTTCAAGTCTACAATACAGGTACATCTATGCAAGCAACCACATCTTCTCCTGCAAACAACAATGTGACTTTCGGTGACAAACTACATCTGAAGCCACCGCCAGCACAAGCCTTAGAGACTAGGCCAAGGTTAAACGCTCATGCTACATCATTCTACCCTGGTGAACCTCGCCCTACATCACCAGAGAACTTTCACAACCAAGGGGTTCCACAAGTTACTTTGGTACCAAAGAGTGAGAAATCAGATTTGAATGACTACGCCAGATATATGGTGCGCCGTGAGCTCATTAACACAAGCCTCAAGCCACAAGTTTGACGATAGTGCAGAGAGCTACAGGGCCTGGAGAGCAACATTCAAGGCTGCTATTGCTGATTTCAACCTTACTGCTAGGGAAGAACTTGATTTGATCATTAAAATGGTTGGGACCAGAATCTTCTGATTGTGTTAAAAGACTGAGAACAGTACATGTTGACCACCCAGATGCAGGTCTTTCTGCTGCATGGGCAAGACTTGAGCAAACTTATGGTAGCTCTGAAGCCATAGAAAGTGCCCTATTCAAGAGACTGCAAAACTTTCCAAAAATATCAAACAAAGACCAATGCAAGCTGCAAGATCTAAGTGACCTCCTCATGGAATTGGAGTTGGCAAAGAGAGATCCACGTCTACCTGGACTAAGCTTCTTGGACACTGCTCATGGTGTCAACCCAGTGGTGTCTAAACTGCCATACAGCCTACAAGAGAAATGGGTACAACAAGGATCAAAGTATAAAAGAGACTACAATGTATCTTTTCCTCCATTCTCATACTTTTGCAGGTTCATTAGTGATCAAGCTTGGATGAGAAATGACCCCAGCTTCAGCTTCAGTGAACCCAACATGCCTGCTTTATCCTCATCATCATCATCAAGGTATGATAACACAGCACTTAAACGTAGAGACTTTAATAAAGCAATATCTGTCAAGAGGACAGACATCTCACCCTCCGTCACCTCACCTAGTGATGAGTGCGTGGTTGACAAAGGTAAAGACCCTAATCACCAGTGTCCTATTCACAAGAAGCCTCACCCTCTTAAGAAATGTCGTGGACTTAGGGCCAAGACTTTACAAGAGTGCAAGGAGATTCTCCAGAAACTTGGAATATGCTTCAAGTGCTGTGCTTCTTATAGCCACCTTGCTAAAGACTGTGAAGCCCTCATCAAGTGCACAGAATGCAGCAGCGACAAACATGTTACAGCTATGCATCCTACTCCACTTCCAGACAAGTTACAGCAGCCACCTACCTCCTCACCTGCCTCAAGTTATGGCGGGGAGCAACAAAGTCATGCTTCAGCCAAGATTAACGTTCTCTCTTCATGCACAGAAATCTGTGGAGAAGGCCTGGATCACAAATGCTGCGCCAAGTTATGCCTAGTCAGGATATACCCAAAGGACCACCCTGAGAAAGCTTCTAAGATGTATGCCATAATAGATGAACAGAGCAATAGATCCCTGGTTAAGCCTAAATTCTTTGAGATCTTTGGCATAGAGGGGCATCCCACACCATATACTCTTAGAACCTGTTCTGGTCGTGTAGAGGCTTTTGGCAGAAGAGTGGATGGGTTCATGGTTTCTCACATCAAAGGGGGACAGGGTATACCCCTATCAACATTAGTTGAGTGAAATACTACCGATTTTAGATGAAAGCATGGCATCTCTACTCTTCTTGAACTGTATGTCTTACTCAAAGATTTGTATTGAAGATTTTTCAAATAACGTAAACATTTATACAATAAGATACAATAATAATAATATTTAATGCAGAAAATATATAAAACCAATGACAGGTGAAGGGAATAACATTGATTATATCATTACAATGGCACTTGTCAAGGGTTAGGATATGTGAGGCAGCAAGTGAACAGTCAGTTCTTGAATTTCATGTGTTGGGAGCAGAAAAAATGGACAAGTGAAAAGTTCTGAGTGATTTTGACAAGAGCCAAATAGTGACGGTAGGAGACTGGGTTAGAGCATCTCCAAAACAGCAAGTCTTATGAGGTGTTCCCAGTGTGCAGTGGCTAGTACCTACCAAAAGAGGTGCAAGGAAGGACAACTGGTGAATCGGCATGAGGGTAATGGGATAATGGGCACCCAAGGCTCATTAATGCATGTGTGGAGTGAAGCTCGTCTGTCTGGTTTGATCACACAGAAGAGCTACTGTAGCTCGAATTGCTGAAAAACATAATGCTGGTCATGATAGAAATGTTTCAGAACACACAGTGCATCACAGTTTGCTGCATATGGGTCTATCAAGAGTACCCATTATGACTCATGTCCACCACCAAAAGCACCTTCAGTGGGTATGTGAGTGTCAGAACTGGACCATGAAGCAATGAAAGAAGTTTGACTGTTCTGATGAATCACATTTTCTTTTAGATCAGGTGGATGGGCGCGTGCATGTGCATTGTTTATATAGGGAAGAGATGAAGGGCAGCAGGATGAACTACTATAGTGGTGGCAGTGTTATGCTCTGGGCATGGTTCTGCTGGGAAACCTTGGGTCCTGGCATTCTCGTAGATGTTTGGCACGTACCACATACCTAGAGATTGTTGCAGACCATGTACACCTCTTTATGACAATGTTGTACCATGATGGCAGTGGCACCCAGCCACACTGCAAAAGTTTTCAGAGAAACATCACAAAGAGTTCAAGGTGTTGCCTTGGCCTCCAAATTCCTTAGATCTCAAAATGATTGAGCATCTGTGGGATGTGCTGGAACAGCAAAGCCAATCCATGGAGGACCAACCTCGCAACCTACAGGTCTTAAAGGATCTGCTGCTAATGTTTGGGTACCAGATACCACAGGACATGTTCAGAGGTTTTGTGGAGTCCATGTCTCTTTTGTGGAGTGTTTTGACAGCATGAGGGGGACCTACATGATTAGGCAGGTGGTTTTATTGTTGTGGCTGATCGGTGTATAAGTGCACTGTGTCTAATTACATTGTCTAATTTTATAGAATTCCTTTTTTTTTCGGCATGGGTGTCAGTGCACATTTTTTAATCAGTGGAGTGACAGTGAAGGTGTGTGTAGTCAGCTGCATCATCCTGGGGTGGAAACACTACACTGAGGTCACCTAAGCTGTATTCTGCAGGTACTTAGCTATAATCAAAATAACATTTTAACTGATGACCTACAAAGAAATTATACCATTAATGCGTTGAACAGTAGCCGGGGCTCGGGGGATGCGTTCTTTGGGTGGGACGTTAAGAGAGGGTTTTATGAGCCTCTTGTTAGGCTAAGCTGTCGTATGGCAGTATGCACCTGAATTACCCTGAGGCGCAGAGAGGGCGTGGGTTAATGGTTAGCTGGCAGTCAGATAGGTCTGGGCCTAAGCCTATGCCTATATGTCGATGGCTTTGGTCTGACGCGAAAACGTAACAAAAAATAAAAGGTAAAGTCTCAATGTTCGAACAGTATTGGTAAAATTATCTGTATATGGTGAGAGAGTGTCCTAGTAAAGTTCTGTGGAACCCAGCCCTGGTTCAAGTTGTGGCTGCGTCATAGGGTTCTGCGGGAGGCCGTTGCGGCACGAACTCCAGAGCGCTGGCTGCATTCCGTCTGAAGGGGCGTGTGGACCCTGCTGATGGCACCGATGGTGGCTAACAGGCCCAGAGCCCTCGTGGCCTCCTACATATCATGTATGACATGCAATGTTTCTCCTTTGTTGACGAGCAGAGCATGAGCTGGACCCCAGCGGTACTTGATGTGCATTCACAGGAGGGAGGTGAATTGTCGCAAGGACCTTCTCCATGCCAGTGTCCCACCTGAGAGATCAGAGTAGAATGACAGGGCCATCTCTTCAAAGGGGTACGTTTGTTGACCTTTGGTGGCCGCCAGGCCTGCTGCTTTATCTCTTTGGTTCTGGTACGGATCACCAATTCCCCAGGAGCAGTGGGTGGCGCCTTGGCTGATCTCGGTATGTGGAATATTCCAGCTAGTGTAACCAATTTGTCCGCTTTCGGGGTTAGTAATGCAGTAAGGAGCCGCTCAGCCTCTGGGATTGCGTCGGCAACACCTCACCCCAAGCCAGCCTGTTAAGCTCCTCATCCACATTGGCCGAGATTTTTCTATGTTGTTCTGCCATGAGCTCACCTATGGCCTCCATAGTCACCGGTGTGGGGGATGTTGCGGGTGGCTAGAGCTGTGCACGGCCGGCAGTGGCAGCGTCGGGGTCAGTGATAAGTCCCTCTCTGCCTCATCTGATCACCTGATGCCCCGTCATAAAAGTCTGAGTAGGGACAACATGTTGGAGCCAGAGGCATCATAGGCCTGCTGCCATAGCTCCCCGATATTCACCAGGGCTTATCTGGCTTTTGTTTTTTTTGTTTTCCGACCCATGGGGCCCGGGTGAATCTTGGGGTCTCCCTGGGGTGATTTTGGCTCATGTCCGAGCGTTGAGAGCGGTAGTTTTTCCCTATTTGTCTGGAGCTCGGCGGCCATGCGACCATCCGCTGCAACCTATAGAATTTTTTTTTTCTTATTTATTTATTTATTTATTTATTTTATGTGCACAGGTTATACAAGCAAGTTTGCCTTGCCACGACAACTGAGGAAAACATATCAGTATACGTAGTTGAACATCTTTGAGGCATTCAAAACACTGCACATTTTTAAATTATTAATCAAGCAGAAACAAGAGATGGTATAGTACATGTGATAGATAACATTAGCTTATTGGGTAAGTAAGTTGTATGTACTAATGTAACTTATGAGGGATAAACATAAAAGTTATAAGGCAAATATTGACAGGCATATCCAGTTACTAAATGAGACTATCGTTGCTGTCTAGAGTAAGGCTTTTAGATGTTATGAGTGAGGTACACATAGCGATGTAGGAAAATCATTAGTGGAAACTCAGTTAGTCTCAATAAGTAAATAGAGTAATATAAATGTGTGAAGTCAGCATGCAAAATCAACAATACAATACATGCAAACCACAGGGTAAGGACAGCATATAAGAACATACAAAAAGAGTCTTCACTGTTCCCATGCTATCAGTAGGAATTGTCAAGGACTCTGCCTGGTTCTGTATTCCAATTCCACATATAGTCCAGGGTAGATAAGGCAGCTTGGTACCGAGCTCCTCTTCCATATCTTGAGCCCTCCACACTGGATAAAGATGCATGGGCACCTGGAGAGTTTGCAGTCTCACGGCTCTGCACCCCCGGCGGCCTCCAAGTGAAGCTTTCAGATCAGGCTGGTAATGCCGAGGTTGAGGGAGCCAGGTGCCCCATGTTCGGGGCAAGCAGGGGCTAGTACGTGTTGGATAGAGTGCAGCTAACCTCTGCTTCGGCTTCTTGCGCCCTCTCCTCATCGCCATCTTGGGAACTCGTTAGGTTTAAAGATACACGTGGCCTTGATCTGTGGGGTGAATCTACCGGTATTCCTGTGCCCACAGGAATACTGGTAAGTTCACCGCCCAATAGCTTTGCCCAGAACCTTGCACAAGTGTGGTCGAATGCCTGGAGGAATAATTCCACAGGTGTGGGTGACTGCTGTAAGGTGCACATGGCATCAGACCCGGGTATGGTGGCCATCTTGGCTGCTAGGCCTCAGCCCTCCAGGTGTCTGGTAAGCTGAGCGTGTCGGCACTGTGATTACTCCAAAATGCCTGTGGGTACCGGGATATCCACCACCGGTCCAAAGGGGGGGGAGAGGGAGAACAGGGCTGTAAGCTGTGGGTCAAGGATGAGGATCGGCCGCCTCCCTGTCCTCGAGTGTGATGACAGGCCGTCAACAAGTCTAGCACGGCAGTGCTTGCTGAGTACAAGCAGAGGAGTGCCAGCGGGTTGGTAAATTGCACCCCGGGTTGGATGCAAGATTACAGCCAAAAGAAGAGCTATAAAGTTCAATCTTAGCCCCTATTTAGAGGATTTCCCCAAGGAGCCCAAACGCCATGCGACTTGCTCGGTCGGCTGTCAGGCCCCACGCCTATAGAATTAATTGTAACTTATATTTATGAGCTGATTCATATGTTGCAAATTAATGTAACTTTTTTATGTAAAGAACTCTACAGTGCATATGTTAAAATCCACATTGCAGATATATAATGCTGCAGTTTGATAACAAAGTTTCTAATAATAAGCATCAGTTAAGAAAACTCATACAGGTTCCTAAAAGGTATAATTAAATAGTTCAGTGAGACTATATAAAGTCTCTAAAGGCCCAAAAGGGTAATTTCCTATAATTCATTCTAGAAAAAAATAAAGTCAGAAGTTCTGGATTGTGTGTTCATTCATACACAGTGACACATATTGTTATTGCATCAAATGATATACCATAGTGTTGGTAATTTTTGCAAAGGAAACAACCATTAAACACCATATACACTTTTGTGTGGTTGCTTAGTTGTTCATTCTGTTTAATCTGATGGCCTGTTAATGATTACATCTGTTTGGTAAACCCTCTGTAATTTGCCATTTATTAGAACAGGGTTGGTAATCTTCGGCACTCTAGTTGTTGTGGACTACATCTACCCTGATGCTTTGCCATCATTTAGTGGTAAAAGCATTATGGGTGATATAGTCCACAACAGCTGGAGTGCTGAAGGTTGCATACCCCTTGTTAAAATTTCAAAGTGCATCGGTGAGTGTATACTATCCACATGTATTTCAGGGAAAACTGTATGTCCAAAAATGCATGTATTTCTTTCTAATTCATTTACAAATCACTGCAAAAGATATTATTAATTTAAATTTGCAGACATTTTTTCCTTAGCCCTAAATACTTGCCTTACAATACTTGCAGAAATTGTGAAATCCCACCCTTTTCTATATAGCACTTACTTCTTTGTTAGTATATACAATGTCTCTTGTAGAAAAGCATAGAGAACAAATCTCTAGTCTGGATCTTCTTGAGATTTAGGGATTGGGATATGAAAAAAAAAGATTTTTAAAAATCATACTTTAGGGCTGACCTAAGATACCGACGGACTGTTTTTTGTTAATCAAAATTAGTTGATTTTAAAAAATGACCCAACTCAACACAGCTTGGCTAATTAGCCTTAATTTTGTTATTAAAATTTAATTTGCTTAAATTCAGAGTGTACTGAATAACCCCGATAGTAAATGGTAAAATATAATTAAAATAAAACAAAACGTATTTTCTGATCGCAGAGTTATGTATTACAAAAGTAAGATCAGTGTGATGTATTGATAAACTCATTGAATCTTATTCACGTTCGTAATAATTTTTGTCATATTGATGATTTTAACTGTCGGTGAAAATGCTTTCCTGTCAGTAATCTTTATATTTTGGGCCAGTTGTTTCCAAACTGGTTGCTAAAAATCATTTTGACAATCTTGACTTATTTGTAGACAAAGAATAGATACTAGTCTCCAACCTTCAGACACTGGTGAATATAACAGCAACTACACTTTAATTAAAGAACGTACATAGAGTTCCCCTCAGCAGCTAGTTATCCTGCTCTTGTTAGAGTGTAGTGATATGACGGACACACTTTAAAGATAGGTAGGTCAATAAAACTGTAGCAATCCAGAATGTTCTAAGGAAGCAATAACGATGACACTTCAATAAATGATCTGACCCTTTAATGATGAAAGGGTTTAGATGATAAGATGCTTGTTGAATGTTTTTATATTGAGTCAGCAACTTTCCTGTGGAATCAAATGTTATTTCTACTATGTATGATGTAGGAAAATATTGATATATTACGTTCCCCGGTGTTTAATGTTGGCAGTGAAGTAGCGCTAATTGTCTGGGCCCGTTGTTCAATGTAAGCTGTAAAGGTTAAGTAAGAGCTTTCTAACACATTAATCATTGCCTGTAATGGATGAACGTTCTGCTTATGATAGAGTATAAAGTAGTTAATACAGGGAGGGGTCAGACACTGAAACCAGAGAGGAGTTTTAAATATGAATGATAAATTGAATACGGTGCTTGTCATCCCATTATTTTACAATGGCCATTACTCATTTTGAGAGTCAGTTTTATCTCATCCTATAAATTTATAACGAACACCTCTCTCTTTGAAATCAGTGTGATTTATTAAGCAATATGTAAGAACTCTATACAGGCACCAATAACCACCGGTTTTGCATTACCTATCTTACCCTGACCTCCTGGTGTGAACTTTTCAGGACCGCATATGGATGTAGATAAATTCTTTCATGTCCACATGTCATTCCCCTCCCTTAATACATCTGCTACTTTTTTATGTCCATGTCATTGCATGTTATGTATAAAATCGTAATGATAATATACAATATAATTATGGATGAAATCTCCTTTCCTTTCCTCTCCTTTTTTTATTTTGTTTTCTCCTTTTTTCGCCCATTGATAGTATATTCATAATTCAATTAGTTTTTTTTCATTATTATGCTATGTTGTTGTTTGTTTGTTTTTTCTTAATTGTTCAATAAAATTATTTTAAAATAAAAAAATAAGTGTTTTAGCTTTTTATGTGGTTTTCTGGTGCTTTTCCTGTTTGTGCCTGTTTATTTGTCTGCTTTAGTAGATAAACATAGGATGTTGGGTGTAAGTTGCTATGTGACTGGGTTATTTGGTAGGTGGGTAGGCATATATGAATAGGGCTAGGATATGGCTTGATGGATGAATGGCACTGTTTTGTTAAAGGAACACTTTAGTCACCTAAACAACTTTAGCTTAAAGAAGCAGTTTTAGTGTATAAAAGTGTATTGGGGGGTGCTGTGTGTGTGTGAGGGGGGTGCTGTGTGTGTGTGTTTGGGGGTGATGTGTGTGTGAGACAGGTGCTGTTGGGGGGTAGGGGTACTGTGTGGGGGTAGGGATACTGCTGGCGGTGTATGGGTACTGCTGTGGGGGGTAGGGATACTGTGTGTGGGGGGTAGGGGTGCTGTGGGGGGTAGGGGTACTGTGTGTGGGGGGAAGGGGTGCTGTGTGTGGGGGGTAGGGGTACTGCTGGGGGTGGTAGGGGTACTGCTGATGGTGGTAGGGGTACTGCTGGGGGTGGTAGGGGTACTGCTGAGGGGGGATGGGGTACTGCTGGGGGGATGGTAGGGGTGGTGGGGGGATGGTAGGGGTGCTGGGGGATGGTAGGGGTGCTGGGGGGTAGGGGTGCTGGGGGGGTAGGGGTGCTGGGGGGTAGGGGTACTGCTGTGGGGGAGTAGGGGTACTGTTGTGGGGGAGTAGGGGTACTGTTGTGGGGGAGTAGGGGTACTGCTGGGGTGGTAGGGGTACTTCTGGGGGGTAGGGGTACTGCTGGGGGGTAGGGGTACTGTTGTGGGGGAGTAGGAGTACTGCTGGGGTGGTAGGGGTGCTGCTGGGGGGGTAGGGTGCTGCTGGGGGGGTGGTGCTGTGGGGTTGGGGTGGTGCTGTGGGGGGTAGGGTGCTGCTGGGGGGGGGTAGGTTGCTGCTGGGGGGGTAGGATGCTGCTGGGGGGTAGGGTGCTGCTGGGGGGGTGGGGTGGTGCTGTGGGGGGTAGGGTGCTGCTGGGGGGGTGGGGTGGTGTTGTGGGGGGTAGGGTGCTGCTGGGGGGTAGGGTGCTGCTGGGGGGGTAGGGTGCTGCTGGGGTGGTGGGGTGGTGCTGTGGGGGGTGTGGTGCTGTGGGGGGTAGGGTGCTGCTGGGGGGGTAGGGTGCTGCTGGGGGGGGTAGGGTGCTGCTGGGGGGGTGGGTGGTGCTGTGGGGGGTAGGGTGCTGCTGGGTGGGTGGGGTGGTGTTGGGGGGGGTAGGGGTGGTGCTGGGGGGTAAGGGTACTTCTGGGGGGGTAGGGGTGCTGTGTATCCCCCCCCTCCTTCTTACCTTTAAAGTGTGGGGGGGGACACAGCCATCCCTGGTGGTCCGGTGGTGGTACCGTCATCCCTGGTGGTCCGGTGGTGGCAGGCAGTGCTTCCGTGTCGGGAGGCAGGGGGAGGGATCTGTGAAGCAGCTCCCCTGTCCTCCCGCGCGATGCTGTGTGGAGCCTTGCCATGGTAACGCTCGGCAACGCTCCACACAGCATCGCGCGGGAGGACAGGGGGATCAGCATCACAGATCCCTCCCCCTGCCTCCCGACACGGAAGCAGAGTAGGCGCCTGCCGTTTCGGGCAGGCAGGTGCCTTCTCTGCAGTGATGGCGGACCTGTGGCCGCGTGCCCACAGAGAGGGCACGGCGTGCCACCTGTGGCACGCGTGCCATAGGTTCGCCATCACTGGTATAGATCATGCTTCTCAGTTGTCACTGCTCAATTCTCTGCCATGTAGGAGTTAAATCCCTTTGTTTCTGTTTATGCAGCCCTTGCCACACCGCCCCTTGCTATGACAGAGCCTGCATGAAATAAAACTGGTTTCAATTTAAATCAGATGTAATTTACCTTAAACAATTGTATCTCTTGCTCTGTAAATTGAACTTTAATCACATGCAGGAGGCACTTGCAGGGTCTAGCAAGCTATTAACATAGCAGGGGATAAGAAAATCTAAAATAAACAGAACTTGCAATAAAGAAAGGATAAACTTTAGATGACTCTTTATAGGAAGTGTTTATGGAAGGCTGTGCAAGTCACATGCAGGGAGGTGTGACTAGGGTTCATAAACAAAGTGATTTAACTCCTAAATGGCAGAGAATTAAGCAGTGAGGATGCAGGGGCATGTTCCATACACCAAAACTGCTTCATTAAGCTAAAGTTCTTTTTGTAACTATAGTGTTCCTTTAAATTCAGATGATGTGGAGAATTGAATTAGATATAAGGCCATATATAACTATATGGGGATATGTGACAGATTGTGTGGCTGGTTGAATTTTATAGTATGTAGCAGGTTGGGAACATGTGACAGGATGTATGACAAGTAAATGTAATCTGTTTACATAGTAGTTGGGCAGTTGACTGTACATACAATTCACAGCATTGAATATAGAGTAAATGTGCTGTTTAAAAATGAGGTGCCTGGGTGCCCTGCACCCCATGCACTTCCCATAGCTCACCCCTGCCATCAGCATTCATAAAAATGCATAAAAACACAAGCTCTTATGTTTTTTTTTTTTATAATAATTGTATATGGCATTGCATAGTTAATGTTTTTATCTGTTGAGCATTACAATATTGAAGCGTTTTATTAATATCATATAATGCATGAACTAAAATAAACAAATTACCACAAACCAGAGCACATTGGCACTTAAAGCCCATTGTGTTCTATGTCTCCCCTCTTATCTAGCCTGAATAACATTGAAATATCACTGTTGTATATTCTAGATTAGTTGATGTCCCGTTCGTTCTTAACATACAGCTTGATGTTGACCATACACAGGAAGTGGCTGAAGATAGTTCTACTTTTAAAAATGTATCTATATCCACATTTCATGATGATCTGGTTTATTGGGTTAAGTCCTGTGCAAAACAGCACTAGGTATGCTATAGAGTCATCTTAGCATATGGCACACTTGATGTTTACTTATGAAATGATTGCGTTCTTGATGAAGACTCATGTGTCTCGATCCAATAGGCTTTTCAAATGATTCAATACTGTTAGAAAAACGTTCCAAATGATTTACCTTCCGATATTCCCATAGATTTTAATGAGGACTTCAGTAGATGAAGCATTTGGATTGTTTCATCATTTGGAAATCATTTGGAAAGCTTATTAAATCGAGGAGTTCATGTTATGAAGACCTTGTATAGAGCCAAGCGTGCATGTAAGCATGTTCGAAGCATTTAGTAGCAGGCTTTCTTACAGTCAACCTAGGCAATGCACATGCTCGTCTGTCTGGTCTTGGAATCTTGTGTGAAGTCTTCTGTGTCATTATGGATAGTGGTTAGAGCCTGAGGTCAGGCCTTCAAATTTAGTAATTAAAGGGACATTCTTGGTATTATAGCCATTTTTCATTGACTTGGTTATATAGTACCTGCCTGAGAACCATTGCTGCCAGGCTAAGTCTTTCTCATTAGCTCAAGCAGCGCAGAGGAATGGGATGCTGCGGACTCTCGTTTAGCATTGACACATTAAAAATGGTTTATCACTGATTGGAAGGATGGTGCCAGGGCACTCCAGACACTATGACCACATCAATGAGATAAGGCAGTAACAGTGCTTACGGTGTCCCTTTAAGGTTAAAGTTTTTTACAATACAAAACCATTAATTCTTGGAGCACCAAAACAGCTCTACGAAGAGACAGAAAAACAGAACTAAATTATACATGAAGAAAGGCAATGTCATGGAGAAATGTTTATGTTACATTTAAAAAAGGCCAAATAAATTACATTTCCATTTCAAATCTTTAATTACCTATAAAATACTGCTAATTTCCTTATTACTGCCTTATCTATCTACTAATAAACACGTGGATTCTCTCCAGAAATCTTTTACTCTCGATTATCTTTTAGATCATTATTAGATATTGTTACAATGGAAAAGTATGAAAGATTTCCCTGGAGACAATTGACTTTCTGTTTCGTGATAAAAGCATTTTGTATGTAAGGTCAAACCCTTTAGAAAACATCTGCGTGATTTAGAAACTATTTAGTCGTTTATATTTATGAGGATATGATTTCTCCTATGACAGGTTACCTAGGAGTGTTCTGCATCACTTGCATTTAAATTTTGTTAACTATCAGCACAACTGCTATTAATACTAGAACATGTCTTCCTGTTCAATGGAAATCAGTAAATATAGTCTGACACCCAATGTAGAAGTTTTGCAATGCTTGCTTGTTTTATAATGTCCAAAGAGCTTGTGTTAGATTTTTAGCTCTGCAAATAGAAAAATACCCTCTAGCACATTTTTCATATTGTAATACTTGCTGACTGCACCAAAAAAACTATATCACTAAAATAGATTTTCTGTTATGGGCTTGTTATATACTTTTTATGCACTGTACATGCGTAATTAATATTTCATTTGATGGTTGCAAAAAGTTATGACAACGTAATGTGATCAGTTGAATTATCTGTCCATCTCTCATCCATTCATTGGGAGACATAGTTGCGCTTACTTAGGTATATTAAAAGAATTTCAATTATTATTTGCCATGTTTATTCTCAAAACATTGTAACCGCAGCTGGTTCCCTTATTTACCACTATAACGTCTTAAAGCATAGAATTTAGCAGGGCTAACCGTACAGATAATATTAAATAGTTAGTAAGAGATCCTCTTTTTAAAATATATAAATAACATGAGAATGCAATATAAAATAGGGATTGTCTTGGAAGCAATACAATTTTATCTTTTAAAATATGTTATTAAATATAAATATAGGCATAGAAAACTTTAACCCCTTAACGCCGTTACGACGTACCATGCCGTCCCGCATTAAATGGGCTTTAAAGCCGTTGCGGCGGCATGGTACGTCGTAACGGCTTTTAGCCCCAGGAGCAGAGGTGTACTCACCTCTGCCGCGATCCTCTTCTGGGGGGCTGCCTGACAGCCCAGGCAGCCCCCCTCCGGCAAATGAGGCCCCTGGGGGCCATGTGATCGCTCTCAAAGAGCAATCACATGGCCCCCTATAGATGGCTATGGATCTGCCAGCAGGGGGACTGTTTGAAATATCAGACAGTCCCCCTGCTGGTAGGTAGTGTAAAAAAAATAATAATTAAAGGACCACTATAGTGCCAGGAAAACATACTCGTTTTCCTGGCACTATAGTGCCCTGAGGGTGCCCCCACCCTCAGGGACCCCCTCCCGCCCAGCTCTGGGGAGAGGAAAGGGTTAAAACTTACCTTTATTCCAGCACCGGGCAGGGAGCTCTCCTCCTCCTCTCCGCTTCCGATCCTCCCTTTCGGCTGAATGCGCATGCGCGGCAAGAGCTGCGCGCGCATTCAGCCAGTCGCATAGGAAAGCATTTACAATGCTTTCCTATGGACGCTTGCGTGCTCTCACTGTGATTTTCACAGTGAGAATCACGCAAGCGCCTCTACCGGCTGTCAATGAGACAGCCACTAGAGGATTTAGAGGCTGGCTTAACTCTTATATAAACATAGCAGTTTCTCTGAAACTGCTATGTTTATATAAAAAAGGGTTAAACCTAGCTGGACCAGGCACCCAGACCACTTCATTAAGCTGAAGTGGTCTGGGTGCCTAGAGTGGTCCTTTAAACATGTTTAAAAATAAATTAAATGCATTTATATATATATATATATATATATATATATATATATATATAATATGTATATATATTATATATATAATATATATACATATTATATATATGTAACGTCATACAAAGTGTATTTTAATATTAATATAAGTATATATATTAATATTAAAATACACTTAGAATGACGTTACATATATATAATATGTATATATATTATATATATAATAGATGTACATATATATATTATATATAAATACGTAGAATTAAAATAAATAAATAAAATAATAAAATAAATAAATAAAATATTGAAACAAAATTTAATCTAAATTATATATGCATATGTAATTTCATTCTAACTGTATTTTGTTATTAATATATATATATCGGTAACAAAATACACTTAGAATGACATTCTATATATATCGATCTATATATAAAATACAAATAACCGCAAATATATATATATAGATAAATACATATAATTACATAAAAGATTACATTAGTATACACGTAGAATTTAAATACCTTTAAATGCATATATATTAAAATTCTATGTGTATATTTAAATAATCTTTTAACGTAATTATGTGATTTGATTAATTAAAATTTGATTGACATGCCTGACAACACAGGGAGAAAGTGCAGAGAATTTAATTCGCAAGCACTATATTTGACCCTGTAACTCTCCAAGACACCATAAAACCTGTACATAGGGGGTACTGTTTTACTCGGGAGACTTCGCTGAACTCAAATATTAGTGTTTCAAACTGGTAAATTGTATTACAACGATGATATCTTAAGTAAAAGTGAAATTTTTCGCATTTTTTACAAGCGAATTGCACTTTTATGGTCTATATCATTGTTGTAATATGTTTTACTGTTTTAAAACACTAATATTTGTGTTTAGTGAAGTCTCCCGAGAATAACAGTACCCCCCATGTACAGGTTTTATGGTGTTTTGGAAAGTTAGAGAGTCACATATAAGGCTTGCATTTCATTTTTTTCACATTGAAATTTGCCAGATTGGTTATGTTGCCTTTGAGAGCGTATGGTAGCCCAGGAATGAGAATTACCCCCATGATGGCATACCATTTGCAAAAGTAGACAACCCGAGGTATTGCAAGTGGGGTATGTCCAGTCTTTCTTAGTAGCCACTTAGTCACAAACACTGGCCAAATATTATTTTTTTGCTTTTTTCACACAAAAACAAATATGAACGCTAACTTTGGCCAGTGTTTGTGACTAAGTGGCTACTAAAAAAGACTAAACATACCCCATTTTCAATACCTTGGCTTGTCTACTTTTTCAAATGCTATGCCATTATGGGGGTAATTCTCATTCCTGGGCTACCACACCGTCTCAAAGGTAACATTACTAATCTGGAAAATTTCAATTTAAAAATGGAATGTTCTATATTTGACCCTGTAACTTTCCAAAACAACATAAAACCTGTTAATGGGGGGTACTGATGTACTCGTGAGACATCGCTGATTACAAATATGTGCATTATAACAGTGTTATGACATTCACAGTTAAAATGTCAGACGGAAATGCAAATGTAAAAAAAAATCTTTATTCATAATAAATTATGTTCCATATATGAATAGTTAATGATAGATTAAAGCCCTGTTTCTCCTGAACAAAATGATATATAATAAGTGTGGGTGCATATCATTTGAAAGAGGGGAACTACGCGTGAACAGACATATAGCGTAAATTCTAGTTTTTGTTTACGTTTTGTTTTGATCAGAACGTGCACTATTGACTCCGTCCTGAAGGGGTTAATAATTCATTACAATAATTTAAAGCAGAGTTTATAAGATTAAAGTTTATGCTTGCAATATCAGAAAAAAGAACAACATATTCTTTTGAACAAGTCAATCTTTCAGTCATGATAAAATAGAGCAGCAAAATCCTCTCCTCTGTGTCTCGAATATTAATAAGTACATGTATTTATACCTTAGTTTTTCAATTAGGCCATGTTAGGACATACCTTAACTTATGTTATACAAATATAACATAACTGGACTACTGCAATACTCTTCTTAGTGGTCTTACGTGTTCCCAGCATGCACCGCTGCAATCTATAATGAATGAGGTGGCGAGGCTCATTTTCCTGTCCGCCTGCACCTCTCACGAGTCCCCGCTCTGTCAGTCCCTGCATTGGCTTCCGGTTAGATATAGGGCTCAATTTAAAATTCTGGTGCTTCCTTACAAGTCCCTACATAATGCTGCTCCAACCTACCTATCCTCCCTAATACACAAGTATGTCCCGTGAAGGCCCTTACGCTCTGCCGGAGACCTACGTATATCCTCTGTCCGTACTCCCACCTCAAACGCTCGCCTCCAAGACTTTTCCAGGGCTGCACCTCTTCTGTGGAACTCCCTTCCCTTCTCCATAAGAATTTTGCCCAGTCTCCACTCATTCAAAAAAATCATTGAAAACTTACTTCTTCAAGAAAGCATATCAATTAAACTGTTAGCAGGTTTTCATCCCCCACCCTCCATGACTCTTCTCCTGCAACTGTCAAAAATGACCTACTAAGCCCTCAATTAATACTTTTCTAACAACCTACTTCGTACCCCTACTTTTACCTTTTGTGTCACTATACCCCACTCCCTCTAGAATGTAAGCTCATGGAGCAGGGCCCTCCACCCCTCTGTTCCTGTATGTCCAGTTGTCTGGTTACAATTACATGTCTGATAGTCCACCCATTGTACAGCGCTATGGAGTCTGATGGCGCTATATAAATAATAAAATAATAATAATAATAATAATAATAATAATAATAATAATAATACAAAGACATGAGCATTAAATGATATAGCCTTGACTTGATCATTTAACGTGGGAACATCTTAATCAGTCTACTGTCATGACCTAGACATTTTATCCAGATTTTGGAGTAATACCTAAGGTTGGATATGATACAGTGAGGGGAAAAAAGTATTTGAACCCCTGCTGATTTTGAATATTTGCACACTGGCAAAGAAATGCACAGTTTATATACATGGCCCGTCCATCGTCCCTTTGATATGGTGCAGTTGTCCTGTCCCCTTAGCTGAAAAACACCCCTAAAGCATAATGTTTCCTCCTCCATGTTTGACGGTGGGGATGGTGTTCTTGGGGTCATAGGCAGCATTCCTCCTCCTCCAAACATGGAGAGTTGAGTTGATACCAAAGAGCTTGATTTTGGTCTCATCTGACCACAACACTTTCACCCAGTTCTCCTCTAAATCATTCAAACGTTCAATGGCAAACTTCAGACGGGCCAATGTGCTTTCCTGAGCAGGGGGACCTTGTGGGCGCTGCAGGATTTCAGTCCTTAATGGCGTATTGTGTTACTAATTGTTTACTTGGTGACTATGGTCCCAGCTGCCTTGAGATCATTAACAAGATGCTCCCGTGTAGTTCTGGGCTGATTCCTCACTGTTCTCATGATTATTGAAACTCCACGAGGTGAGATCATGCATGGAGCACCAGACCGAGGGAGACTGACAGTTATTTTGTGTTTTTTCTATTTGCTAATAATTGCACCAACCTTCTCACCAAGCTGCTTGGAGATGGTCTTGTAGCCCATTCCAGCCTTGTGTAGGTCTACAATCTTGTCCCTGACATCCATGGACAGCTCTTTGGTCTTGGCCATGGTGGAGAGTTTGGAATCTGATTGATTGCTTCTGTGGACAGGTGTCTTTTATACAGGTAACAAGCTGAGATTAGGAGCACTCCCTTTAAGAGAGTGCTCCTAATCTCAGCTCGTTACCTGTGTAAAAGACAACTGGGAGACAGAAATCTTGCTGTTTGATAGGTGATCAAGTACTTATTTCACTCAAAATGGCATCCTAAAGCTGAACACCATATTAACTGAATATGGTTAAGGGGTTATTTATTAAAGAAACATTGTATGAAAAACAATATTTTTAATTTCTTACAAATTGTCAGTTTGCAAAATCTCTTAAAGACAAAATACACAGTTTAGGAAATACAAGATATCATTCTAAAAACCTGTCATAATTGCATATGCCCATAACAACATGAAATTGTGAAATTCACATTTTATGTCATATTTGCTGAGCTAAAAAATATAGATATCGCTTCTGCAGCTTAACCCAGCTTTCATTTTTGGTTACAATCTTCATTGTCTCTCAGGTCACAAGTTATCAAGTTGCATAAGTCTTCCTCCTGGAAGGATCCTTTTTCAGTACTCTGTGTTTTTCTTTAAATAACTAAACTCAACCCAATGCTATTTGTTTTACACTCTATTTATTACACAAAAAAGTCTGTCACCCAGTGATATAAGGTAGTTGCTTTTTGAGAAGGTAGGCTACGAGGAGAGATAGGTTCCTGCACAGCATGAGTCTATTTTAGAGATGTGGAGAGTGTTAGGGATTTGAGAGAGCAGTAATTAAAATATGACCTTAATGTAGTTTTTTTTTTTTTTTCCCCATCTGGAAATGCATGTTATTAGAGAGCTGAACTTTAAAGGGACACTATAGTCACCTGAACAACCTTAGCTTAATGAAGCAGTTTTGGTGTATAAAACATGCCCCTGCAGCCTCACTGCTCAATCCTCTGCCATTTAGGAGTTAAATCCCTTTGTTTATGAACCCTAGTCACACCTCCCTACATGTGACTTGCAAAGCCTTCCATAAACACTTCCTGTAAAGAGAGCCCTATTTAGGCTTTCTTTATTTCATGTTCTGTTTAACCCCTTAAGACCGCAGCCAAATGTACAAGTTGTGATCCAAAAAAACGTAAACAAAACCTGGCATTTGCGCTATATGTCTGTCCAACCATAATTCACCTCTTTCATATTAAATGCACCCCCAATTATTATATATCATTTTATTCAGGGGAAACGGGGCTTTCGTTTAACATCAAATATTTAGGTATGGAACATAATTTAATATGAAAAAAATATTTAAAAAATGGGAGAAAATAAGAATTTTTTAAATTTTTTTAGTTCTACGTGACATTCTAACTGTGAATGTCATAATACTGTTTGCTTTTACTGCAATACAATACACATATTTGTATTCAGCGATGTCTCGCGTGTAAAACAGTACCCCCTATGTACAGGTTTTATGGTGTTTTGGGAAGTTACAGGGTCAAATATAGCGTGTTACATATTTCAGTTTTTTTACATTGAAATTCGCCAGATTGGTTACGTTGCCTTTGAGACCATATGGTAGCCCAGAAATAAGAATTACCCCCATGATGGCATACCATTTGCAAAAGTAGACAACCTAAGGTATTGAAAATTGAGTATGTCCAGTCTTTTTTAGTAGCCACTTGGTCACAAACACTGGCCAAAGTTAGTGTTAATATTTGAAAATGCAAAAAACTAATTTGAACGCAAATTTTGGCCAGTGTTTGTGACTAAGTGGCTACTAAAAAAACTGAACATACCCTATTTGCAATACCCTGGGTTGTCTACTATTGCAAATGGTATGCCATCATGGGGATAATTTTCATTCCTGGGCTACCATACGGTCTCAAAGGCAACCTGGCGAATTTTAATGTGAAAAAACTGAAACGCAAACCTTATATTTGACTCTGTAACTTTTGAAAACACCATAAAACCTGTACATGAGGGGTACTGTTATACTCAGGAGACTTCGCTGAACACAAATATTAGTGTTTCAAAACAGTAAAACGTATCACAACAATTATATCGTCAGTGTAAGTGCCTTTTGTGTGTGAAAAATGCAAAAAATGTCACTGTCACTGACGATATCGTCGTTGTAATATATTTTACTGTTTTGAAACACTAATATTTGTGTTCAGCGAAGTCTTCCGAGTAAAACAGTACCCCCCATGTACAGGTTTCATGGTGTCTTGGAAAGTTACAGAGTTAAATATAGTGCTAGACAATGTAATTCCCTGAACTTTTGGCCTGGGTTGTCAGGCAGGTCCTGCAAATTGTAATTAATAAAATGACCTAATTATGTAAAATTATTACATAAATATATGCGTAGAATTATTATATATATATATGTGTGTATATATATATGTGTGTATATATATGTATATAATTTTTTTAAATTATTTTTATTTATATATAGGTATATACATAGTGATATATACGTATATACTTATGTATATAGATATATATATTATTTTGTTCTACATGTATTTTGATATCAATATATATATATTAATTTTAAAATACAGTTAGAACGAAATTACGCATGTTTATCTATTTTTTATCTATTTTTTTTTTATTATTTTTTTATTATTTTTTTAACGTATTTATATATTTATTTATTTTTTTATTATATATAAATATATATATAATGAAAATTATATATATATTTAATCAATATCATTGTACGTGTATTTTGATATTAATATATATATATAATTATGTATATATTAATATTAAAATACATGTAGACAGTGTATGCATATTTATGTGTATGTGTGTATATGTGTGTATATATATACTTAGATCATATATATAATAAATATATATATGATCTAAGTATATATAATTTATTTTTACACTGTTTTAACATTTTTTTTTTTTTTTCAGACAGCAGGGGGAGTACCTGTCATTACAGGCACTCCCCCTGCTGGCAATGCCTTGGACGGCTATGCCGTCCATGTGATCGCGGGGTCCTCGCAAGGACCTCGCGATCACATGGCCCTGGGCGGCTGAAGAGGACGCAGGGGGACTCCCTGGGCTCCCAGGTAAGTCCCCCATACCGCGATCGCCGGCGTGGGATCGCCGGCGACCGGGTAAGTACATAAGATCGCAGGACGTACTATGCCGTCCTGCAGCTTTTAGAGCCACCAAAATAAGGACGGCATAGTACGTCCTGCGGTCTTAAGGGGTTAATTAAGAATTTCTTATCCCCTGCTATGTTTTTAGTTTGCTAGACCCTGCAAGAGCCTCCTGTATGTGATTAAAGTTCAATTTAGAGATTGAGATACAATTATTTAAGGTAAATTACATCTGTTTGAAAGTGAAACCAGTTTTTTTTTCATGCAGGCTCTGTCAATCATAGCCAGGGGAGGTGTGGCTAGGGCTGCATAAACAGAAACAAAGTGATTTAACTCCTAAATGACAGTGAATTGAGCAGTGAAATTGCAGGGGAGTGATCTATACACTAAAACTGCTTTATTTAGCTAAAGTAATTTAGGTGACTATAGTGTTCCTTTAAACCACTTGTTTGTAATTGTGTTTGCATTTTTGACCATTCACACCAGCCGTGTATGAATCTAATGTGATGTAGCAATGTTGATGTAAATATTGCTATTACCAAGATGCAGAATAGGACCATTGATCTCTGACAGCTATATATCGTTTGTTGCTCTAGAGCTACAAAATACCGAAGTGCTGAAGTAAAGTTCTCATTGCTTCACTCTAATTTGTTTTCCAAAATGAAAACTGGTTGAGATCTGAAGAGGAAATGGCGGTCAAGCAGTTGAGAACCTACTAGTCTGAAGAAACACATAAGGGAAAAAGGTGTTTAGTTTAAAATTTCACAAACTATTTATACAACTGCAAAGCAGTGATGAAAAAGTATAAAATGCACGTAATATATAAGAGGGTTCATATTTAGCACAGAGAGTTCTTGTAATTGATTGATTACATAACAAAATACATTTTAAAACATCAGCAGGTAGGTATTGTTGACCTGATTTGACAGCCCATATATATCTTTAGCAACGCCACCCCACTAATTATTCACAGTCTCAAAATGGTGGGGTGACCTTTAGAAAAGGCAAGTTATTGTGGGATTTTACATAGGAAGCTATAATTTCCTCTTTGTGTTTCAATGTGTGTAGGAGGAAATGCTAAATTGAGTTATATTAGAAGTTTTTAATTATATTTTACAAGGAATTGGTATGCACAGCTTGTCAACGACTTAATATGTTAATCTTTTAAAACTTTTACCACAATGCACATTCTTACAGTCTCTTTATTTCATCTGACAGCCTCTCCAGTGACTATAATTAAGATCTGACTTGCGCTCCATGAGTTGATGGAAACAGAAGGCGTAGATACAGTTGAGAATTCAGACATTCACTGTAACTCTGTTCTGTACATTCTGAATTTAAAAAGAAATATCCCACTTAACTTGTTTCATCGAGACGTTTCTAGAAGAACTTGCAACCTAACTGATACAAACTTTCACCAAGATTCTGAGAGGTTTTAATGAACAGAGAGGGCAAGAGGGTTAACTAACTCACTTGTCTAAGAAAGATTTACGTTTTTGTGTTACATTATTACAACTTATGCTCTCAGCCTGCCAATGCTGCTCAAGCAAATGCTTCTTTAGCAGATGAGAGGAGGCCGGAGCATACTAGGGGGTCTCCACTGATTTTGTTAATACTACGAGGCAGGGGTAGGAACATTCTTGCACTCCAATGATTTTTCTCACTACCGCCAGCTGCTGTCAACTAATAGAAATTATTCTGTCATTGGTTATAATAATTTTTTTATATTTTTTAAATGAATAAAATCTGCTTGCTACAGCTAGTCCTAACTACAAAACCCTACTATTTGCGAATGTGTGACATCACTGGGTTTATTTTGGGGAGGGAGTCAAAAGTACATTCATTAGTTAAATAACATAGATGACACAGCCAATATTACAAAGGAAAGATGATTTTTATTCTAATACAGAGGTACTGTTAATTATCAGTAAAAAATAAATAAATGGCTGCACCTGTGTGTAATAATTATAATTAATCTGCATGTACACTTATTTACCGTGGGAAGCTTTTTGGCATAATTATGTATATATGTGATTATTACATAGTTACATAGCAGAAAAGAGACTTGCGTCCAACAAGTTCAGCCTTTCTCACATTTGTTTTTGCTGTTGATCCAAAAGAAGGCAAAAAAAAAAAACCCAGTTAGAAGCACTTCCAATTTTGCGAAAAACTAGCAAAAAAATACTTCACTATCCCAGAATAGCAGTCAGATTTATCCTTAGATTATGAAACAGAACCTCATTGTTATACATGTATTAAATCTATGTCAAGGCAATAAGGTGCAAGTAATTTACAGAATGAACTAGAAAAAATAATTTAAAAAATAATAATAATAATAATATAGTAATATATACTTGGCTCAACTAAACACGTTTACAGTCTGATCTGAGTTGTGTGCTATTTTCTATCATGTATTATCCTATTGTCCATTATATGCTTGTAGTGTGAACATTTATTCGCTGGATGCAAAATATATTTTATTTTGTAAATCGAGCAAGAAACTCTCACTTCACATTCTCGCACAAATTTCCTGGTGTACACAACCTGAGTGCATATAAATAAATCTGTTTCTGTAGTTGGAAAAGATCTCACAAGCTGTTGCTAAGTAACCAAATACCTGCATAAATAGCTTAGATAAATTAAATGTTTGGATTTGGTATTTAAACTAGTGTACAATCTGTTCCACCACTTGTTTGAAAACGAAGAAAATTTCTGCAATTCCTTAAAAAAATTATTTTTTTTCAATAAACTCGGATACTGAAAATCTATATAAAGATATTTGTCACATTATTTTATTTATCTGAGAGTAAATTCAAATTTTGGTGGGTGTAGATGGTGTGGTCAGCACACATTTTTTTCTACTAGATTAAGGGAACCCCTGAGATTATTGTGTGGTGTAAAGGACAGAATGTGGTTAGTTCCGTACGAGGTTCCATACAAGAGATAGTGAGTGACTAATACAATACGTTGTAAGAAATAGATTGTAAAGCAATTCTTCGCTATTGATTCTATCATTGAGATCGTAGATGTAGAAAGGGCCCAAGGATCAATGGATATATTAAGCACCTGCCATGATATAGGGACCCTAGATGGAGAACACCCAAGACTCATCAAGGACAAGCCACAGTGGATTGAGATAACAAGGAGCAATACTTCTCAAACCAGTCATCACAGACTGCCAGTGGTCAGTATTTAGGATTACTCAGTTGTATAAAACTGGAGTATAGTTTCTTTAGGATGGATTTGAGAACTTCTGCCGTAGACACAATGTTTAAATCATGGCTTTAAATATATAATACAATACTCTCTAGGAGCACGGAATCAGGATTTTTCTTTCATATTAGCTGTCCTATGGACCTGCACACAACTGTCCTGAACCTCTAGAGATTTTACGAACTCCTTACCCTTGGGTTTGTTAGAATTCCTATTTCACACAGAGACCACTTGCATCTCGTGTAGAATATTTATCCTACATATTGTTTTATTCGGTTATCTTAGTGAAAACCAAACAGTGCCACATTTTAGCATTTTCGTCTGCAAATTAAATTCTTTCTGTGTTCAGTATACATTTCTATCATACAGTAGCTCATTAACAGTCCGCAAAGAGGAACATTAATAACAAAATAGTCTTAGTCTGTGGATAAATCTATACTATAGGCAATTAATTCTCAATTTATCCCTATTAATCTCCAATGAGAGTAATTAGATTAGCCAGAGTCAGAGCTGTCAGGCTAAGCACAACATGGAATTAATACCTGACTAATTTGCGTTTTACAACTTTGATAGGTGTTTTATCCTGCTGTTGACAGAGCTATAGATTATTTCATTTGGCGCGCTCTAATCCACCTGCACAATATATTTGATAAAATGCTATATTATAATGGGAATGTGATTGTCAGAAAAAGAGCTAAACTGAACTAATGATCACTGGTCAATACATGCACAGTCCAGATGGAATTTGTTTTTTAGATTTAATAAATATGTTTGATCAGGGTCCTCATCAACCTGTATGCTAAATTTGTACTGTCACTTTTACTTGCATTTCTCATTTACCTGTAGAATATATTTGCACTTCATAAATAAATATAATCATTATCTAATAAAAAAACACTTCTTTCTGCTGTAAAATGTAGACTTTATGGAGTAATACATTTTAGGTGATGTTTTATAATGTTAGATGCACTTTATCATATAATGTTATACCTATGTTGAAGTATGACTTAAATTTGAACTGTGTAAATCTGACTGTATTTTATTCTGTTTATAATCTAATCTGTGTAGCTTTCCCCTTCTGTATATTTAATACTACTACAAGTCAGAAGGGGGTATGTTGCAGGACCCAGTACTTCAATAAAGCATACAATGAACATAGATTACATGAGCTCACTTTGTACTGAATATGTTTGTCCTTTGCGTTTCCTAGCGGCTTTAAAGAGGTTATGAACAAAAATTAATTTCCTTCAGGCTACTTCTCATACTGTCAAAAAGCATTCCGAGTACATACAGGGAAACAATTATGTTAACATGTTTCCCTGCATTTTATTATACATAGGAGTCCACAATTAGTCGTCATTCTGCATAGCTGGCAGTGATTTCAAATTCAACTGAGTATCCTTTGTACCATTCAAAGTGGTGTCAGAAATCATTAGGCTTGGAAAAGGGACAATGCATTAAATATAATGTATCTTTGGGGCATTTTAAGCTACAGTAGCCAATGTGCAGAGTATACAAAAACAAACAAACCTCATAACTATGTCATGGAGTGAATATAAAAAATACACACACACACACACACAAACACAAACACAAACACACACAAACACAAACACACACACAAACACAAACACACACACAAACACACACACACACACACACACACACACACTCTCTCTCTCTCCCCCTCCCCCCCAGCTATACTATCTCATCTCATTTCCCCTTTTTGAATTCATATGCTACAATAACATAATCACATTTAACTCCATTTTATTTTTAATTTCTTAAACCTCCTGACACCAACAGAAACCTATCTCTCTCTCTTTGACATACTGTTACTGCGGCTTCATTCAGTATGGCTGCCTTTTAACGATGCACACATAAGGCTAGCAGCAAAGAGGATAATTGGGTTTGAATTTTTCATGTACTGGACTTGTATCCTCATTCCTCATCTTTTCTCACCATTTTCCTTTTGAAGTCCATGCTAGTCACGTGTGTGATGACTTTTTTTTTTATGAATGACTTCCATTTATGTTCCCCAGTGATTTTCAGGTTTGCCTTGAACTCATCTTACCTTCAATGGCAACTAGAACAGCTATGGATAGCTGGACAAATCTTGCATGATACCCAAAGTTCTCATTTCAATATTCATACTACAATCATAAAACTTAGCACTCTCCACTTGTCAAATTAACTTCCTTCACTTTCATCATCAAAATGTTCTCGTACAGTATATCCAAACTTAACTTCAGCACAAAACTTTAACCCGTCATGTTCTAAGCTCATGTATAACAATTTATAAACTAATTTTATTTTCAAGATTACTAGTGAGATATAAAATCATTGGAAATACAAGCTCTCTTTACTATTTTCCTTCAGTCATTCAAACGTCAGCTCTACCTCTACGCTAAATCTGTTTATCCCTAATAGTCAAAAGGTTTCCTAATTCACCTGATCCTTCTAACCTCATCCCCTAGTATATTAGGCAAAACTTGTCCTATGCTCTTGTTTTATCATGGCTAATTTAGCATATCTCTCTTCTCTCTCTCTATGTTCATGTTAGAGAGATAGATAAAAGACATGTGAAATTTGTTTCGTTCAGAATGCGAATGCAGACGAATTTCGGGCAATTTCCGAAATGCCGAAGTGCAGAATTTTGAAAGTGCCGAACCAAATTGCCGAAGTGCAAAATTGCCAAAGTGCAGAATTTTGGAAGTGCTTCGAATTTCTGAAAAGTGGCAAAACAAGAGAGGCAGGGAAAATTACGTGAATGATGACAGGGGTAGGGGTAAAGTTAGGGGTAGAATTGGGTTAGGGGTAGTGTTTCAGTTAAGGGTAGGGGTAGGTTAGGGAGCCCTACAGAAGCCCTTGCCGAAGTCCCGAATTGCTGAATTCTGAATTCCCGAAGTCACAAACTGCTGAAGTTCTGAATTTCGGAAGTGCTGAACCGAACCGAATTGCCAAAGTGCCGAATTTCCGAACCAAATTATTTGCCCATGCACATCCCTAATAGATAACTCAAGATAGACAAGTAGATAGACCACTTTTCCTTGGTCTTATACATGCACAGCTTACCATCTTACAGTGCATAATAAATCTTCTTTACTTTTCACTTTTAGAGATCACCACTTTGCCATTTCCTACATTGTCCTACTATATATTTTAGATTACATTTAAAATACTGGTTTCACCTATGAATTTGGCTATGACTGTTAAACTTACAATATAAGTGTCCATGTAATATCGCAAACATGCACACAACGACTAGTTTGCTTGCCATCACATACTTCAAGTTTTACAAAGTCTGTTACTTATTACCCCCCCCCCCCCCCCCCCCGTTTCTGGCTGCTCTTCGTATTGCTCTAAATTTGAAAACACTCCAAATGTTGCCAATTCTCCACACTCATACTCTTGCTGGTGAAACAGTGACTTAATCCCACTCATTCACACATGGGTTTAACAATTGTATTTATGTTGTCCAGAGGGTTAAATAGTTTATTGGGTAATTTGTATAAATCAGCGTCTGTTCTATGGAAAGTCTCTATTCTGTACACAAATTAGAGAGCTGAAACTTCTGTAATTTCTGAGATATACAATATAAATTGTATGAAATTGCAAGCAAAAGTACATTTAAGAGGAGTGCTATTGGCTGCGTTCCCAGTTACCCGCTACAGCTGACTTTTTTTTTTCCTGCTGTTACTAAGTGTTTCCAATTTTACTTTTTATTTGCACTTTTGCTTGAATGTAAACTGCATAGATATAGCAATTATCAGGTATTGTGCATCCTCTTATCTGCTCAGAAATGTCACTTAATATTAATAGAATACTGAGAATACACAGCATTCTGGGTTAACAACATATTTCGGTGGGAGGAAAACACACGGAGTTGGGTCTTTGTTCAATTCTCTAGCTGACCATGCACACAAAAAAAACTATTTGTTCCAGTGTTTAATGCCTGCAGGGAAAAGCAGATTTTTTTAAGATGCTGAATGGTTTGTTTAATTGTCACATTGCTATATTTTATTACATATGGTCCATTGCTAAAATAAGATGTATTCTCCAAAAATGTTAAGAGAAAGATGCTCATTACACATGCCACAACTATTAGAAATTCCTTCTAGACTTATCTGTAAAGTTAATTATGAATGAAGGGGCTTCTTTTAAATATTATTCTGAACAGAGTTCCTGGCGCCCAGTGTTAGTAATATTAGTAGCATCCACATTAAAGTACTTGAGTTTATATTTTTTTTCGGTAGTGACAACAATTCTAGACATCCAACATCAAAGAACGTTAGCTTTCAGATGTATTAGATGCACATTGGGAAGTTCTTCTTTGACCAAGCCTGACGTGTGCCTAGTGAATATCAAAAAAATTATTTTAGAGGTTTGATAATTCTGTAAAATTCACTATATATTCAATATAATATAATTTATATTTGCTTCTTCATTAGAGCAGCACCACACCATTTTATGAAAATTTACCTTATATCATGGTAGTCCTGACAAGTCATCTGTATTTTTACCAGTCTCTTACAAGATATAGATTTAAAAATTAAACGAGAACATAACATGACACATACAATGTCTATAAATCCATCCCTACTCTCCAGAACAGAGCAGATAGCCACAGCAGATCAGAATTTGCAAGAAAGCTGTTCCCAAATAAATATACGGTAACAACAATAATAATTCTTAGCAGATTTTTTTTCCTTTTGATAAAGTTATTCCTTTAGAGAATGTGTTAAAATAAAGACACATGGGGCGGAGCTAGCTAGCAAGCTGCACGGTTTCACACAGCCTGAGCTCCGACACAGCGAACGCAAATAGCCTAAAAACCTACATGCCACAGCGACAAAATCTTCCCCATAGAGGTCCAACAAGTGAGGATAGGACATGGGGAAGCATTCCCGAAAGTCTAGGGGTCCGAGCGGATGTCCGACTTGAGATATCGACCTTTTGCTTTTGCAGCCCTCCAGGCCCAAATTGGCGGACATGCTCCCTGACTTACCTCACGGCTCCACATCAGTCTCGGAGGACGAGGACTTTGATCCGGATTAGTTCCTGACTCAGCCCCGTGACGACAAAGCCTTCCCCCAGAGGCAGCTAGACCCACAAAAGGCAACAAAAGCCGACACCACCACAATGGTGACAGACCTAAAAGCCTTCTTTGCCTCAGAAATGGTGACCCTGAAGACAGACCTGAGCACCCTAACGGACAGGGTTAAGACCACAGAGGAGAAGGCCCAAAGCCTCGGACTCAAACAGGCCTCAACCAACACACACACGTGCAAGAGGTATCAGACACATGTGCAGCGCTAAGTGCTAAGCTAGAACACCTAGACGACATAACACGGCAGCGCAATCAAAAAATACGGGGAATACAGGACTCCATAGACATCGGAGAGCTACCACAGTTCCTCAGGCAACTATTTGCAGCCACGTTGACACCTATACAGGCTAAAGGACTGCAGCTGGATGGACTTTACCGACTGCCAGGAGGGCCTAAAAATAAGACTACAGTACCCAGGGATGTTATTGTGTTCTTTAAGTCCAGATCTGACAAAGACACTTTCCTATCACAGGTTAAAGGCCAGTCACCGTATTTATTTGAGCAGCACTCTTTGAGTTTTTCAATTACCTCAGCAGAGCAACTGCGAGAGGCAAATATCCAATACAAATGGGGATCCCCAAGGGCTCCTGTAGTAGAGAAACACGGTAAATGTCACAAGTTAACAGCTATATCCAATGCAGACAGTTTCCTCCAATCCGTGGGGCAAAAGTGGCAGCTGCCCCGTGCCCATTTATTCCTGGGGGGCCCAAAGCGTCTGCCCCTTAAGACCCGTGGGGTCTTTAATATTTCACCAAACCGGGCCCCTTTCCATGCGGGCCGCAGCCGGGCCCCAATCATTATGTTTCCCTGTGGCTGGGCCCCTACAAGAGATTGTCCAACTACATGGCATTCCTCACAATATTGTATCTGACAGAGGTTCTCAGTTTGTGTCCCGGGTTTGGAAATCTTTTAATAAACAGTTGGGCATTGAATTGTCATTTTCTTCCTCTTATCATCCCCAAACCAATGGTACGGCTGAGAGGGCTAACCAGTCATTGGAATTGTATTTGCGTTATCTTGTTAATCGCACACAGGATAATTGGTCCAAATTACTACCCTGGGCCGAGTTTGCTAGAAACAATGCTACCCATGACCCTTCCGGACATAGCCCATTCTTTGTTAATAACGGCCATCATCCTACTATTCTGCCGGCTGTTTTTTCTGACACTGCTATTCCTGCTTTGGATGATCACCTTAGTCTTATTCATGAGACTTGGACCAAGGTTCACTCCGCTCTCGAAACTCCGTCTGATCGTTTCAAATTTCATGCTGATAAACGTCGGGGCACCAACCCTGTTTACCAAGTGGGTGAGAGGGTGTGGTTATCATCGTGCAACATCAAACTAAAAGTTTCTAGCATGAAGTTTGCTCCCAGATTCCTTGGTCCATTTCATATCCTTCATAGAATTAATCCTGTTTCTTATTATCTGGCTCTCCCTGCCTCCTTACGTATTCCTAATACATTTCATGTTTCTTTGCTCAAACCACTTATTTGCACGAAGTATACTGTCCCAAGTGTTCCACCTCCCCCGTTGTTTCTGGACAGGAGGAGTATGAAGTCTCTTCCTTAATCGATTACAGATTTTCTTGTGGTTTCTTGCAGTATTTGGTTGATTGGAAGGGGTATGGGCCTGCCGAGCGTTCTTGGGTTCCAGCTTCTGACATTCATGCTGGTCGCAAGATTTGCACTTTCCACGCCAAGTTTCCTCTCAAACCTGGTCCTGCCTGCCCGGTGGGTGGTCTTCAGGTGGGGGGCAATGTAACATATTCATCCTCACCTAGCTAACAAACGCGGTAGTGCCATTCAGCGGCCATGCGTCAATGTGTCTGACTCCTGCAGCATGTTGGTGGCCGCTGCGGATCCACACTAATTTGTAACCCCACGTCCGCCCATGACATTGACGATGTTGGCGTGCATGTGAGGTCACGCAAAGGATGCGCATGCACGTTTTGGGGTCAAAGGTCGGGTACAGCCAATCGGATCTGAGGGAGGCTTATTTAAACTCCTTTTGCCTTTTCCTCATTGCCCTGTCATGGTTTCCCTTGGTGGTTGTCCGAGAGTGTGTTCCTGAGCATTTATTTCTGGTTATTGACTTTGGCTTCGTTTGACTTACCTGTATTCTGGTACCGTTCACTTTTGGCTTTCCCTTATCGTTGTGTCTCTTTCTGCGTCCCCGACCTCGGCAAGTAAGCTGACTATTCTCTGGTACGTTAAGTCTGGCCATTCTAAGGTCCGGTAAGACGTTACCTTTAGTCCTGGGTGTGATACAGTTCTGCGTGCTGGATCAACTAGTAATCCTGACACCCTGCAACACTCGCCCAATCACATTAACCCCTCCAACTCTGCCACACTCATTCCTCCAAACATGCCATACGCACCCTGTCACATAAATCTCCCCTAAGAGTGTCACGCTCACCTCCCCTAGCCCTGTCACACTTCCTCCTCCAACCATGCTACATTCACCCCAACCCTGTAACATTCATCCCGTAATCATGCCACACCAACGTGTCACAGTCACTGCCCATCTTTGTCTTATTCACACTGCACTAGTACACTCACTTTGCACAGTTATGCCTTTGGGAGGGCAGAGTCCAGGGGACCCAAGCAAATACTTGCCCAGGGTCAAATCAATATTAAAGACGGCCCTGCTCCAATCTTTGGGACTGGCTACTCAAACCTCAGCTGACACCAACAGACCATCTCATCAATGGAACATGGATAACATCGCAATCTTCACTCCAGCAGGCTCTATAGCCCCTGGCTGAAGCACATGCGACAAAGGTGCCCATTGACTGGGTTTCACTCAAGTTGTTTTATTTTAAAAATACCTGTTATATTTGTCTTACGATTTTTGTTACTTCATATGTTTTATGCCTAATGTCGCTGAAATAGGAATAACTTTCATGGGTTGGTTGGCCCCTAGAGAACAGGCCAATATCTTAATAGGGTGCCATTTGGAGAAAAATTACCATCGCCACCCCTCCCCCTCGGGCTTCAGGGTTATGAAAGAGGCCTATATTAACCTCTTAGTGTTAAACACCTCCTGATATCTCTCTAACAGTAGGCAACACAGCAGCCAATCCTCTCAAACACGCACATAACAAGCTACTGATTATCATCCACTGTTTTATTATGTTTGTCTCAGATGGCTGTCACGGTTTATGCTTCCACACATAGCAATGTGGACCGACCTCGCTTTACCAACTTGTATGTTTTGTTAATATACTTAAAAAACGGTGCCACTTTCTCATGCCATGTATTATGTTGATATTATTGCTTGCCTATGATGTCGGGGCATCGTAAGCTCTTGTGTTATCTTGTGCACAGAAAAAATAAAGAATTATAAAAAATAAAAAAATAAAAATAAAGAGACATGTCTTTGATCTGGGAACTATCATTAAATATGAACTTTTGATATGTTGCAGGATATTTTAACCCCCATGTAATGCATAGGGAATGTCAGCCTTTGACAGCCTGTCACAGAGATTGGGTGTCTCAGCTTATAGTGCATGACTGACAACTCACAGGTCTCTGCATGGATGGTCCTACGCGCACAGAGCATGTGATAGAAGGGTTTGACAAATGGAATGTGATATCAATACAATGAGGTCTGCATACTCTCACCCTTCAATCATTATAAGCACCTCCAGGGACATTATACATACTCAGGTCCGCCATCAGGGGGTGACAACCATAACGGTCAGCGCTGTGGCCGTGGTATGGCGCGACCAGGCCCCCTTAAAAAAAAAGCAGCCGCAAGTGCTGCTGGGAGGAAGTGGTCACTGAAGAGGGAGAGCCAGGCAGGCAGTGAAGAGGGAGCCGCACCGACTCCCATCATCCCTCTTGCAAAGAAAAGGTAAGAGACAGGAGGGTGGCTGGAAAATGAGCTGTGTGTGTGTCTGTATGCATGCATGTCTGTCTGTATGTCTGTATGCATGTATGTCTGTCTGTCTGTATGCATGTCTGTATGTGCATGTCTGTGTGTATGTCTGTATGTATGTATGTCTGTGTGTATGTCTATGTATGTCTGTCTGTCTGACTGTATGCATGCATGTATGACTATGTATGTATGTATGTCTGTCTGTATGTATGTCTGTGTATGTATGTCTGTATGTATGTGTATGTCTGTATGCATGCATGTATGTCTGTATATATGTATGTCTGTATGTCATTATATATGTATGTCTGTCAGTATGAATGTATGTCTGCATATCATTATGAAAGTATGTTTGTGTGTATGTGTGTATGGATATCTTTATTCATGTATGTCTGTATATATGCATGTATGTCAGTCTGAATGTATGTCTGTATGCCATTATGAATGTATGTCTGTGTATGTCTGTATGCCATTATGAATGTATGTGTGTATGGATGTCAGTGTCTGTATGTCTGTCAGTATGTCTGTATGTATGTGTGTGTGTATGTATGTATGTCGGTGTCTGTATGTATGTATGTGTCTTTATGTCCTCATGCATGTGTGTCTGTATGTATTTTAGAATGTGTCTGTCTGTCACTATGTATGCCTGTGTGTATGTCTCAGTATGTGTGTGTCAGTATGTATGCCTGTATGTCTGTTTCAGTATGTGTGTCTGTTAGTATGTATCTGTGTCCTTTTGTATCAGTGTGTGTGTTTGTGTCTGTGTGTGTATTCCTGTGGGCGGTATTTGTAGGCGAACCCAGTGGGCGGTGTTTGGAGGCGAGGCCCAGACCCTGAGCTGAGTAAGGGGCCCCAAAATTTCTGGTGGCGTCCCTGTACATACTCACCATACTATGGCATCAAAGTCATCCTTATACACATCAGCCACAACATTAAAATGGCCTGCCAAAAGAGCTCTGAGTCTGAGTCTCTGAGTCTGTGTCAAGGCATGAACTTTACAAGACCTCTGAATGAGTTGTGTGGTATCTGGCACCAAGACATTAGCAGCAGATCTTTTAAGTCCTGCAAGTTGTGAGGTGGGGCCTCTATGGATCGGGGGCCAAAGCACCACCTTGGACTCTTTGTCATTTTCTGCAAACCATTCTTCAACATTTTTTTGCAGAGTGGCAGGGTGCATTGTGCTGCTGAAAGAGACCACTGTCACTAGGAAACACCATGTCCATGAGGGGGTGTATGTGGTTTTAAAAATAACATACACATGAACGCCAAGGTTTCCCAGAGCATAACAATGCTTCTGCCTTCCTGCTTTCTTCCATAATGCATCCTAGGTAAATGACACACACACACCAGGCCATCCACCTGATGTAAAAGAAAACATGATTTATCAGACCAGGCAACCTTCTTCCATGGTACAGTTCTGATGCTCATGTTCCCCATTGACAGCACTTATGGCAGAGGACAAGGGTCATCATGGGCACTCTGATTGCTTTGCAGCTACGCAGTTAAATAGTCTTTTACAGGTTTCTCTGCAGGGCCCATAGTCTGTGGACAGGAGGCTGGCAAGCAGGCTCCTCCAGGAGCTCATGGCAAACTCATATAGGAAGGGGAGTTAGTCACATATCTCCCCCCTCCTGGGGAGACTATCCAGACGCCAGACCTAGTTCATGAGGCTGTTTGGTTCCCGAACAGCATAGGGGAATTACACGAAACAAGCCAGTTAAGTAGTCTTTTACAGGTTTCCCTGCAGGGCCCATAGTCTGTGGGCAGGAGGCTGGCAAGCAGGCTCCTCCAGGAGCTTGTGGCAAACTCACGTAGGAAGGGGAGTTTGTCACAGCCCCCACTCACACATGTCCCTGTTCCCAGCTAGCCCTTTGTTCTGGCTCCTCAGGGTCTGAGCCGTACTACTATATAGAGTTTTAACAGGAACATATCTAAAACCCAAACTAAGGGGGCACTGATGGACACATATACTAACAAATACAGATACACAAATCTACCGACAGGGTTGTCCTTTCGGTGAGGCAAGCAGGGCTTCAGCCATGGGTCCGGTGCTTTTGGATGCCCCACTGGTGTGCAAGCCATAAGTTTGTAAGTGTCAGTGAGTGAGTATCTTTGAATCTGTTTCAGAGTGTTAGAATGTGACTCTGTGTTTAAGTGTCAGCATGAGATTGCTAGTCAGTCTATCTGATGTTTGCATGTCAGTTTGTGTATGCACATCTTTGTGTGTGTGTGCACATGTGTGCGTCTAAAAGAGCATTTGCTAATTAGGTTGTGGTAGGTACAGTGGTGTAGCTAGAGCTTTTGCTGCCTGTGGCGGCCCGTTAGTTTGCCGCCCCTCTAAGCCCGGCCTCATCACGAAGTGCCCCGACGCCAGCTGTCTGTCTGTCTATTGATTGCCATAGCACACATTAACAAATATTCACTATATACAGTACAGGAAATGGAAAATGCATGGGCTTTGTGAAGGCTTATATGACATGTGAAGACTTTAGTGTTTCAATATTGAGCATTAACTCACTGCATTACTGTGATTCAATAAACTTGCACATGGAATTGATATCATTGCTTCCATAATCTACATTTATTATATCACCTTAAGCATATATGATTTCTACTAGGGCTATAGAATATAATCATTGTCTCGTTGTTTGTTATATGAACCTGCTTTGTAATGAACGATGCAATTCCCTTTTACATTCATTTTTAAATTTCTATGAAATTTTAGGTTTATTATCTATGTGTGCAGAAGCTCAGGATTCCAAAAAGGTGAATAATGATTTAATGCTGATAAAAATGAATTACCCCGCCACAGGAGGACATATAAAGACAATTAATTCAGAAAATGTATTACCCATCTGTAATTTGCCTCCAACTTTATGTCAGTGGAGCCCTTTGATGCAGATCCCCATTTATATTTTAAAGACAACGACATGTATTTTTAATGTACAATGTGTTTGCACAGTTCGCTCGAACAACAGTTTTCGCATTTTTCCCGACTGTGTTCTTACATCACATTGCAAAACACCTCTAATTATCATTTGTGCGTAACAGATTGGAAGTAACTTCCCACGTTAAAAGATGCTGCATAGCAGACAGATGATAACATGCTCTGTAATTATGTTCAGCATAATGGAGACTTCCTTTTTTATACAGATCTACCCCTGAAAACAATCTCTTTGAAACTTTAACATTTCCTAAACAATTAATTTGTTTTAAAAAAAAAATGTAAAAAAGGATCCTGCTCTCTGTACCCATGGAAACTGTTCTGTTACAGTCACGATTATCATGCATTTGTTACCAACCCTTTCATAATTGCTGGATCCATTTCTTGTGGAGTCGAGAGATGTGATCCAAAACCCAAATCAGTTTTTTTAAATGGCTTCATAGGTTTATGTGTTTACATTTTCTACCCGCTGCACATCTTTGCTCTCAGGGGCCACCTGGTAACATCTGTTGGGATGGAAGCCAGCAGAATAATTTATCCTTCTGCTGTTGATAAATAGGTGGAAAATTTCCTTCTTGCTACCAAGATGATGGAAAAAAAAAGTCTTGGTTTTATTGTGAAAAGTGCACTTTTTTTCTAATTCATGTCAGTGACCGTGAACAGCTCATTGTCTGCAAGTATGTATAAAATGTACTTTGTATATATAAGCAATCCCATGAGAGTTTATTAGGCATGATATTTGCGCATGTCATTAAATTATAAAGCGTGAAATTGAGTAAGTGCACACACAGACTACAGAAGAAAAGCATGAATGTTGTTAATTCCCATAGAGCCATGCATGATCTTATTCAGCACATGGAAAGTCTTGTGTAGAGTAATATAATATTTAATTTCATATATTTGTCTTCATAAAATATCAGTTTCTCTCTTTAAAGCCAAAGTAAAGTTCTTCAAGTCAACTAAGCATCCGGTTCTGCTACTTTAAATTTGAATTACACCTCACTTCAGTAAACTATCCTGTACATTTCAGTTTAAATAACTATCTTTGATAATATTCATGTAAGGGATGATAATGATTAATAATATGATAATCAATTATATTGACTCACCCAGTTGTGAACGCCGTAGTTATTGCGTCGAATGTGAAAAAAACATTGCCCTTGAAGATGATAATGGTGCTACTGTTAAATGATATTGGATATCTATATGGTGATATCTAATAAATAAAAGATAGACAAATATGGAGAGAGAATCACATGGCATTAAAATATTCATTCTGACACTCTTATTATGAATGTTTCTACATTACTGGAGAATACCGTTTTTGTTTGATAGAAAGAAAATGGGTCATGCCTTCTAACCAATGGTATTCTGTTTGTTACATATATCCATTTGGAATGTACTTGGGTGTTGGCAGACAACTGTTTCATGATTACGACTATATGTATAAATATTTATATATACAAGGAGCTTAGGTCATCTCACCTGACCTTTCATTTTATCTACAAACATCACATTTTTAATTTACTTATTATAGTATATTTTTTCACAAATATTAAAGGAACACTACAGGGTCAGGAACACAAACATGTATACAATTGTGATTATTCCACCTGACACCAGTGAAATAAAATGTAAATAAAATACAACTTAACTTATAGGGACACAGCCTTCCACGGTTACCTCCAAAGTGGTAACCAACCACAACAGATATGTATATATACAAACATTAGGGATCTTGCTGGTGAACCTATAAATAAGAAAAAAAAATATTGCAATAATGTCTGATAAACAGAAAACGCAAATTCTCAATTGCACTCAGATAAAGATGATAACAGCGCCTTGTGGGTGCCACCCTCGATTGTAGTAGGGGGCTGAAATACCTCCTTTGGACTTCTCTCCGGAGCGGTCTATTTTAAATACCAACAACGATAACCAGAGAATTCTTCCAAAAAAAGGATTTATTTTGCAGACTAAAATAGTATACAAAAATTGTGTAAAATATGGTCATCCTACGCGTTTCGTTCTCACGTGAGAATTTCATCAGGGACCCATATAAGTAAAATCAGTAAGAATGTAATGCAAAAGATCACATCCTAAATACCCTTTCCCACAATGTTCCTTATATAGGGCTATCCCCTAAATCATCATTGGTGTAGTGGTGGACGTCCTCTCTTTGTTGGTGTGTTGCTTGTAGCAGCTGTCTTTGCTTACTGTTAATTTCTCTTCTCGCCGATGATTTCAAATTCCTAAATTCTGTATATATATATATATATATATATATATATATATATATATATATATATACATATCTGTTGTGGTTGGTTACCACTTTGGAGGTAACCTGACCTTATAGTGTTAAAACCACTACCTAGTCCCTTAGCCTTGCCTCCCTAAATATAGTAAAATCTTACTTTTCATCAAGTGTGCTGCTGCTGGCTCTGCCCCTGATCAGCCTGCTTGTCTGACATCATCAGAAGTGATTTAAACAATCACACTGCTTTCCAATTGGATTGGTTGAGACTGTAAAGGAGGCACATCAGGGGCAGAGCCAGCACAAATCAAACACAGCCCTGGTCAATCAGCATCTCCTCATAGAGATTAATTGAATAAATGCGTCTCTATGAGGAAAGTTCAGTGTCTGCTAGTGTTCAGTGTCTTCAGTGTCAGTGTCCATCTGAGGAGTTGCCAGTGGAGTTATCTCTAGGCTGTAATGTAAACACTGCATTTTCTCTGAAAACACAGTGTTTACTGCAAAAAGCCTTTAGGGAATGATTATACTCATCAGAACAAATACAATAAGCTGTAGTTGTTCTGGTGACTATAGTGTCCCTTTAAATACCATATTTACTCGAATCTACTGCACACCTTTATTGGCAAAATAAAGTCTCCAAAATATGAATGCACATTAGATTCGATGGTGCATTAGATTCAAGTACGAACAAGATATTAGATATAATGGGCGTTCTATAAGATTTCGCTGGGGAAAAATTCACTGGGGAAAAAATTGCATTTGCATCACTATGACAGGAATGCAAGACTTGGTTTCTGTGTACAGTAAAGCTATACCGCACATCTTTGTCTCAAGTTTCTCACAGGTGAATTTGGCTCCAGTCATAGGATGGTCTCCGCTTCTCGACCTATGTGCTGTATAGTAATATCTTCTTGTACAAATGTGTATTACATTCCCCAGTGAAAACATTTTCGGCTTCCAGGTTAAAAATTTTGAATGCGCATTAGATTCAATGGCGCATTAGATTTAAGTAAATACGATACTTTTCTGTTCACCATGAATCAGATTAAAATCTAGTCAAAAGGCCATGGAAGCTATGAGCAGGAGTTCATAAGAATGATATTCTGATAGAACTGAGAAGCTATTGCCAACATTTTGTTTCAATACGCACTTTCAGGGCCCTAGATGTAGCTTATTGGTTATTGAAGTGTTTGTTCCTCAACCCCTAAATCACTAGCAGTTGTGTAAGACTTTAAGACTATATGGAACAAATACCTCAATCTTAAGCAATCTTATTGAGATATGAGCAGGGTCCTACTGAAGGGCAAGATATTTGAGTTTATTTTTTGTCTATTTTTTATGTTCTCTTGTACACTGTTTTGGTTTGAATAAATCAGTAATAACTGTTTTGGTTTGAATAAATCAGTAATTTTGTATAAGCATACTGACAGTGGTGATTGACTCAATCAATTTCAATGGTGAAATTTGCTCACATAGAAGTTACAAATACATACCAGACTTGTGCATTCAGTTTTGTGTGACTTGCAATTTTTCTGAATTTAGGTCACTTTGCGGTTTCAATGAATTCTGTATCTCCGAAGTGCCATACAGAGGTGCAAACAACTAGCACAATGGTCAAGCGTGTTTGGTAGGCATCTTCAAAATAAAATGGTTAGGGTGGGGGGGAGGAAATGGAGAAACAGTAAAAAGAAAACAAAATCTATATTTCTATATTATATATTTAGTAAATATATTTATTTTTTTGCAAAATTTCCACTGTGTACAAGTACAGTATATAAATTAATGTAGGAGATTTAGTGGATTCTCGAGGTACATTGTTTCCCTACTACCTAGAGATATTGACATTTTTATTGTCATTCTCGTTGATAAAATGCTGCAATATAAAGGAGGGGAAGGTGTGCGGTGGGTGAGATATTATCTTCACTTGTAACCATTAATAAAAATGTGTGCTTTCCTTTGTCTCCCGCAGCAATAAAAATTGCTTGACTATAATATATAAAATAAATGCCATTAAATAACATTCTCTCAATATAAATGAAAGAAAATGGTTCAACAGTAACGAGTACATAACGGTTATATCATCTTAAAAATAAAATGAATTCTGGCGTGAGGATCTATTACATCTCATACTATGAAAAACAAGACTTTAATAGCAAGACACATGACCCTGTATGTAGCTGAACTGACAAAGAACAATGACTGTGTGGAGCATGTTTTACAGAATGGTCAATTGTGACCTGTGCCTTCGCCACTAAACCTTTTTCATTTTAAATTGAACAGAGCAATGGGTGTATTCAGTACATAAAAACTAATCATTTGGAGAAAAAAACTGTAATCAGTAAAATGTTGATACATAAATATAATTGTTAAATTCTAATTCTGGCAATTGCATATTATGACTAAATATGATGGGTAGGTGAATTGTGAATGTCAACACAGGCAGGTCTGAGGAGTTCAAGTGAACGTTGGCACGTGTGTGTTGTGTGTATTCTGAGATTAGCTACTCATTAGCCTCCAAATTCCTACATTGCCAAAACCAACCTATAATGAACTGAACTTCCTAACTCACCACTACACTCATACCTCACCCCTTTGCCAGTCCGTAGACTGGGTTCCCTTCAAGGTAACAAACCAAACTGCCAATACTAACTTACAAAGCCCTCCACAATTTCCATCCTCACCATATTTCATATTTAATTAGAAAATATATCCTTCTCATTCCCTTTATTCTGTGGGTGACTTTCTTTTGTCCTGTGCTCACACTACTAGTTTTCATCTACAGGATTTCGGGGGCTGCACAATTCCTAGTAAAAGCCTTAGCCTCCAGTCCCTTATGAAGTCAGTGGAAACCTACCCACACAACACTGACTTGAAAGTGAACACATATACAATTTTCCCCGGTGACTCTGTTCTCAATACTGTTTTCACAGTCCCCTCTCTCCTCCTTCCATGCCTCGGTTCCCCTACACACCACTTTCACAAGTTTAATTAGACCTGGCATCATATCTAACTATCAACCCTCCTCAGGTCTGACACACTTGCATTACTGCAGTTCTTCACTTACCTCAACTCCTCTGTGTCTATCAACATTATGTTGGCTGTCAATTATTTGTTAAATAATCACTCTGTATAACTGTACAGTGCTGCGGAAAATATTGACGGTAGAAATGCTAATAATAATAATAATTTATATAAATTCTGCAGCTCTGTACTGTGACAAAACGAGGTAGGCGGACAGAAACAAGAGTGACTAAGTCCCTGATCAAGTGGGTTTACAAAGAAAAATGGACAATCTTATATCATTTGTATTTTGTTTCACAATAACACATGCCTTGTTGGTCTCTGGCTACGGAGCATTCACATAGAAGTAGGAATGTGACAGTGTACAACTGACTCTTAGCATGTGTGCCAATGCACAGCTTTGTCTATGGTAGATCAAAATATATGTGTTCAAAGCAAGGCAACAAATTAGCAAGATCCAAGTGACAGTGTTGTCCCTATTTTTGGCATCTTTTACTTGAAAGCGAATATCTATACCCAGTATCTAAATAAGAGCTGTGCATTACTGGCAGCACTGTTGGAGACAAATGACGCCTGACAGCTACCATAAAGACAGACAGAGCTTGACAGACATTTTTATTATGCTCTTTAAGACACAGAGAGGGGCAGGAGTGTGTTTATGGGAACGTCTAAGGGAACAGCAACAAAATAGATGACAAGCAAATAACAGGTGTGGAAAGTACAGTAAATACAGTTATGGTGTATTGGAACACGACTCATTTCCAGTATGTAAGAAAGTGTACGTCAGCAATGCTTGCTTATGACAGCAGATGAAGAAATCATTGGCATTATTAACTTGTGTTACTTGCTGTTGTCTTAAAGGGAAACTATAGTGCCAGGAAAACAAAGTTGAATTCCTGGCACTACAGCTCCCTTTAGTGCCCCCACCCCCTGTGGAGCAGAAGGGTTAAACACACCTTCTGTCACTTAACTTATTCTAGCACCAATGTCCCTCGGTGCTGACTCTGTTTCAGCCTTCGCTCTTGCTGAAGTTGGCGAGGGAGGTCTAATGCGCGTGCGTGGCAATGGCCGCGCTCGCATTATAACAGGCCTATAGTAAAGCATTATCAAATGCTTTCCTATGGGGTTTTGGGTGACGCTGGATGTCCTTGTGCATAGCATGTGGACATCCAATTTCAGTTATGAGATCAAAAGTCGCCTAATGACCTGGAAGTCCCTCTAGTGGCTGTTTGATAGACGTGCCACTAGAGGTGGAGTTAACCCATAATGGTAATTATTGCAGTTAATTAAAACTGCATTACCTTTCCAAGGTTAAGGGACCTGGAAATATGCACCCAGACCACTTTAATGAGCTGAAGTGGTCTGGGTGCTTATAGTTTCCCTTTAATAGTGGCATTGCAGATCTGAGGTGATATGTCCCTCGTGGTAGTTATGTATTAACACAATGGGAGTAGTAATCTAATTCCCAGAAGGTATATGCAACCTCTGACACCAGCTACTTCAGACTATGACTTACATGATGCTTAGCCAGACTCTGCTGGTCAGTTTAATAAATGTTAGCTTCCAGACTCCTGCGTTTAGTAGCAGCATAAATTGACACTCTGGGCATCAATACTACTTTGATTGAGGGTTTGGCCTCATTAATATGTTGTATTTTTTGTATGTTCAACTCTTTATAGTTCTTGCATAAAACAAATAAATGCTGATATTGAAGAGGTCCAATTGGGAAAGACCTCTAGGGAAGCTATTTTGTCCTTATTCAGTTAAGTACATTTTACTCATATATGTGATATATGAATTATTTCTTTTTGTTACAATTAATACATGTTTTGCAGGATGATGCACCATAAGCCCGCCTCTTTAGCCACACACCCTCACTCAAGAAACAGACTTCCTTATCAAAGCTAAGCACACAGCTCAGCTATTGACACCACTGAATGTTCTGAACAAAACAACATGCACTAGAAGGAGAGGACACCCAGGGAGACATATAGTAAGGAAATCACTAACTATTTATAGATTACCTGACTGTCTGCAACCAAGCTGTGAATCAAAAGCTACTCACTCGGTGTTGTCGGGACTGAGAATGTAAGTATATATTTGATAAGGAAGTCTTTCTGGCCTGAGGGGGCATGACTAAGGAGGCAGACTTATGGTCCAGCATCCTGCAAATATTTACTTGTTTATTTATTTTTGCAAAAACAATAAAGATTTAAACGTGCAAAAATTACAGCAAACACGTCTCCATATTCTGACATTATATGTGACAACCAGAGGTGGCTGTATAATAAGGCCAAGTTAGGCAACCGCGTAAGGCCTCACAATTGCTTGGTGGAATTTTCCGTAAATCACCGTCTACCCTAATGAAATCTCACTGTACCTGCTTGTGTTCCACTACTACAGCAATGTTTAGTCATGGCCACTTTGTTACAATAGCCCATAGTAGCATTTTCTGTTCATCATTAGCTTATTGTATCAAACCAACTGTATGTTCGCAATGATGATATATTTCTTAGTGAGTCAGTTAAAGGTTTGGCTCATGTTTTTCTCAGTTGCTAGATTAATTATTTTATCAGAAACCTGTTGCCAGGTGATATTTATTAACCCCTGGCATGTGGGATATTTTTAGCTACTTTTGTGACTACTGTGTCTACATAAGAACTGCATTAGCCCAGTGTGATGGCTGTCAACATTTTTATGTAGCTGTTTTAGTGATATACAACTAGTATGTTTCCACTATGTTTGGGAAACTGGCAACAAATGGATAATGTATTCTAATATTATTTCATGAAATTCAGCATTTGTCATATATCTTACCATGTTACTCACAATCCTCACAAATGACTTACAGTGTTGTTTACTAAAATGAGAATTGCCAGGTATTCAGGTGAGATTAAAAATTTAGGTCAAAAAGAAGCAAATTAAAAAAACTTCTCCAAATCAATTCTGTTTTCAGTTTGGCTAGATTGTCATTTTATTTGGATTAAATATGGATGAAATCATTCAGACATTCTAGCTCAATGAAGGGGTAAGTTTACTCATGCCCACTGCTGCTTTGTTCCATCTCTTGTGCAGGTGAGATTTCTGTGTCTTTATCTGTCCCATACCAATAGGAACAGAGTGAATATGTATAAGAACACTGGACTGTGAATTGTATGCAAGTAGGCAGGGATGAGGATCCTCCTTGCACAATAACCTTGACTAGAGGTGGGCAACCTTCGGCACTCCAGATGTTGTGGACTACATTTCGCATAACCTACCCCTGACCTAGGCATTGAGCAGAAATTGCCATGGTGCTTTAGAGAGTCCATTTCTGTAATGTAATTCTATGAAAACATCCACAGGGGTATCCATTAAAGTCTGAATGTTCTTGTACTGAACAAGGCAAAACCATTCAGCTGCATACTGGGTCATTCGGATTGCAAAATCTGAACATTGCTCACACTATTTAACAATGTTACAAATTTGAGTCTGAATTAGGTCTGGATTTCAACTGGACCAACGCTTCCAGACAGTGGAAATCCAGACTCAAATGCTTCAGCCCCGAATGCTTTAAATCGAGGCCAGGGTTTTAAAAATCTGAACTATATGTCTGCTGGCTGATAGTGCTAGTTCAAACCCATCGGTGCTTTAAGGATTAATTCTGCTATGGCTGGACAATGCTTGGCCTATTGGGGTTACTGAGACCCCCCATATTACCATAAGGGAGTGTTTAAACCTCCTTATTCCTTCACCTACCATGTGGCAGGTGGGGGTATATCTGCTAAATGTTCAAAACTCGCAACTTGACAACAATTGCTGTAAAATAATAGGGGGGATCATAGATGAGTGCAACTAAATGAAAAAAAAAATACTGGGGTCAGTGTATGGGGGGCTTAAAATTTTATACTTGGGGAAATCTAATGTCCCCACCTATAGGTAGCAGTTAGGGCTCTAAGTAATTATATTGGGTGACTGAATATACCAATGTCCATACCCTTGCCCTATTTGTGGCAAGGTCCACCAAGCCCTTAGCCCCTCTCCCTCAATTTTATAAACCCTTTCTACCCCCCTCACCCTACTCAAAACTGTGAAATTAAACTAATACCTGTGAAGTTAAAATTATACTTACCATCTAAAGTTTATAGCACCAAAATGGTAAAAATAAAAAATAAAAAAAATCTTAATGCTAGCAAATAGTGATGTCCCGAACAGTTCGCCGGGAACCGTTCGCCGGCGAACATAGCGATGTTCGGTCCGCCCCCTATTCGTCATCATTGAGTAAACTTTGACCCTGTACCTCACAGTCAGCAGACACATTCCAGCCAATCAGCAGCAGACTCTCCCTCATAGACCCTCCCACCTCCATGACGAATAGGGGCGGACCGAACATCGCGCGTGTTCGCGACCGCGAACACACTATGTTCGCTGGCGAACGGTTTCCGGCGAACTGTTCGGGACATCACTACTAGCAAATGAATTGATCAAACGATCAATTAATTTGCAAGAAAAAGCAAATAAATGATAAATTGCAAACGTGCATTCTGCCAGTTCTGAATTTGTTAATTTGGGTGCTTTATGAAACTTCCAAATCCTATACTTTGTATAAGGTTCAGATGCGAAAGCACTGATTTTAATCCCGTCACCGAATGAATCCAGGCAATTGCTGTAGATTGCTCAGCCAGGCCGAATTCCAACCATATTTGGCTTTAGTAAATATGCAAATTGCCATTGTAATCCTAATTTTCATTAGTTAATTTGTTTAGTGAAAAACCCTGGTCAGGGTACACAAGCCAAGACAATCTTCTATGGTCTAGGGGTAAATTTACATTTAGAATAGAAACTATAGCGTGCACCATGACCACCAACTATCAGGATAAGAATTATAGGAGTAATGTATCACACGATATCTAGACTACATATATTGTTTAAACATCAATGGGGATTTTTGCTGACTCTGCTTAGAAAAAGGAATGTTGTTTCCAATCAACAGTTTGCTTGTTATCCCTTAAACAGGCTAATCTGAAATGATCAGAAGCCTAGGAAAGGAGAGACAAATTGGCAATGCCAATTATACTACAACAGTAAGCAATTCATTTATTTTTCAGAATACACAAGAACTGTGCTTATCTGACTGCACATATTGCTATTAAACCAACGTCATGTTGTAAGTTCTAATAGGCAGACATCTCCTACTTTAAACCATGCATATATTCATATTAAAATGCCTGCATAACTATTGCACTTTATGCTTTCTTTCTAGTTACTGTACTTTCCTGATCACAATAAAACCTGTAATGTAAAAAACCTGTTTAAAAAACACCTTCTACTGATGTATAAATACCTTATACACACACTATATAACTAGTATTTTTACGGTTTCTCCCTTCTGCTATGCAATGAATAAAATACCTTTTATAACTGTATAAATTGCAAATAGGAAATCATCACAAGTGAAACTAACGAAAAGTATGTGGGCAATAAAAAGGGCACTCTGCTTTTTTAGTACAAAATCGGATGAGCATCACATTGTTCCTGATTCCAGCACTCAAAGGGACACTATAGCATTAAAAACAACATTAGCTTAATGAAGCAGTTTTGGTGTATAGATCATACCCCTGCTGTCTCACTGTTCAATTATCTGCCATTTATGAGTTAAATCACATTGTTTATGCAGCCCTAGCTACACCTCCCTGCATAACTCAGCCTTCTCAAACACTTCCTGTAAAGAGTCATCTAATGTTTACACTTCCTTTAGTGCAAATTTTGTTTGATTTCGTATTTCTTATCTCCTGCTCTGGTAATAAGTTGTTAGACCCTGCAGGAGCCTCCTGTGTGTAATTAAAGTTAATTTTACAGAGCAGGAGATGCAAACTTTTAAAGTAAGTTACATCTTTTTTTTTATTATGTTTTTATTGTTTTATACAATTTTACATTCTCTTGGGATACAGTACATTACAGTGTTTTATTCATTCATAATATTACTCATCCTTTAGAGTGATCTCATTCAAAAAACAAATGTATGGTATGCCAGAAGTAAAGACAATAAATTATAAGCAAATAATAAATAAATAAATAAATAAATAGAAAAAGAAATAAAATAAAACAAAATAAGGAAATGATAAAAAAAATAATTCAACATTTTATTCCAAGCTGTAGATCAATATTTTAATAAATTCACTGTTTTATCAATCTAAATCTCACCTCTTAATTAACTCAATAATTTAGAAACAAAATTTCTAGCTTGTATATCACCGGTCTCCCTAGGAGATTTCTAACTGCAAAAAGAGAGAGAAAGGGAAAAAAAACAACAACAAAAAAGAGAGAAAACGAAGAGCAACAACTCATGCTAAGTCCTAGTTCGGCTGTGGTGCTTATAAGAACCTTCTTGATACTCTATTAATAATATCTTTCCTTTTGTATTACAATTTGTCCCAGATTGCTAGGTTATAATCCCATTTAAGTTTTAAAATCAAACAGATTTTGTGGGTGTACCCCCTACTTCCTTTTCCCTGAGTTCCAGTATTTAGTCAAAGGTTCCCTTACTTTGGAGTGTCTTTGTTTTTTATTGACTGCTCCCCAGTATAGTTCTTCCATCACTCTTATGCTCTCGACTCTATCAATCCATTGAACTATGATCGGTATTATAGTATTTTTCCAAAGGGTAAGTATTAAAGTGTTTGCTTCATTTAAAAGGAGTTTCTGCTTGTTAATGTCTAAAAACGAATTAGGCCAGGCCAAAAATGTCTGAGAGGGTGTTAAAGTAAAAGGTAAGGGTAAGACTTGTTTTATTTAATCTATTACTTGTTGCCAGTACACTTGATTTTTAGGGCAAAACCACCAGATATGTTCATATGTTGCAGTTTCCTGTCCACATCTCCAACACTGTTTTTTATATTTTGAATATATACCAGTGTGTTACTCTTTTATAGAATGTTTCCCTTTTAGCTTGACTTACTAAATCACTCTTTGAAAAATAAATGACCAATCTTTAATTGCAATTTGTATATGAAGGGCTGCTGCCCACTTTTCCTGAAAGTGCCTTAATTTTCCTTCAGTTACCCCATTTTGCATCATAGCATATATTGTGGATATTGCTCTAACCCCCTGTTTATCAGAACTATATAATTGCTCAAATGCTGAAATCTCTCTGGGATCCAATTTTATTAAAACTTTCTTCTTTAGAAAGCTAGAAAGCTGTGAATACATAAAGAGTTCCAATAATGTTGGTATTCTAACTGATCCCAAGAGCCCATGGAGTTTTGGAATTGAATTCCCCTCTAATATATTATATAAAGTTTGTTGGGAGGACCCATAAAGTCTAATTGAAATAGGTGCTCCCTTACCGTTCAAAAAGTCAGGATTTCCCGTAATTGGGTATAAGGTCGATAATCCTGGTGATAACTTCCATAAGTCTTTATATCTCCTCCATATCGTCAATACGTCAGTTATTATAGGATGTAGTAGTGGATTTAATCTTTGCATATGGCAAGTGACCCATGGTAATGACTGAAGTGGTATGTCTGTTAAACTCTGCTCCAGAGAATACCATGATCGTTGTTGTTTGAAAATAGTCCAAAATAGTCCATTCTTTTATTCTAGCAAGGACTGCTGCTGCTGCATAATAGTGAAACATATTGCACAATCCCAACCCACCTACATTTCTATGTCTGGTTAGGATATTACATGCTAGCCGAGGTTGTTTAAAATTCCAAATAAAGGGTACAATAATTCTCTTTAAATTTATGAATGTGGAACGGGGTATAGCTATTGGAAGGATTTGCAACAAAAATAACTGTCTAGAAGTATCATAATTTTGATCATATTTATACGCCCCATCGTGGAAAATATACGTTTATTCCATCTGCTCAGATCCTCTTTAATTTCTGCTAAAAGTGGCGAGTAATTAGCTTTACCGATGTTATTAATCGAAGATGTTAAATTAATCCCCAAATATCTGAGTCCCCCATGAGCCCACCTAAAGTCAAATAAGCTGGCAAGTTCACTTTTTGACGTATTAGAGATCCCAATACCCAACATTTCGCATTTGAATATATTTACTTTGAAATTAGAGACCTCACAAATATATTTCATTGATTATTGACCTGACCTAAGGTGCATTTGGGATCAGTTACTGTCATCAAGATGTCATCAGCAAATGCTGATATTTTTAATTCACCTCCTGAATATCCAAATCCTTTGATTTGATGATTTCTCCTTATTGACTGTAATAGGGGTTCGAGGGCCAAAACAAATAAAAGAGGGGAAAAGGGACACCCCTGCCTGTTTCCATTTTTTAATATAAAAATAGTTAGAATATTGCCCATTCACCTTAATACTTGCCGTAGGTTCTGAGTACAAAGCCCGTACCCGGGATCTGAACCTCTTGCCAAGCCCAACTACCTCTAACGTACTGAATAGATAAGACCAATGCACCCTGTCAAAGGCTTTCTCTGCGTCTATGGCAAGAAGGGTTATGGGCGTCTTTGAAATTGTAGCTGCATGTATTACACTAAGTATTTTAGTGGTATTATCCTTGACCTCCCTGCCTGTCACAAAGCCTGCCTGATCAAGGTGGATTAGTCCAGGCAAGAAGGGCTTTAATGAAGAGGCCAGCATCTTTAAAGAGTTTTAGATCCGTATTTATTAAGGAAGTTGGCCTGTAACTTCCACAATTATGGCTCTCTTTACCTTTTTTTGGGATCACTGTGATTGATGCTCATAACATAGGATGGGGTATAGCACTTACAGGGCCCAGAGAGTTGAATACATTAACAAAATGTTCTGCTAATTATAATTGAAAACTTTTATAATAAAATACGGTAAGGCCATCTGGCCCTGCGCTTTTCCCTTGTGGCATTTTATTACCCTTGCAAATTCCTCTACTGTTAATGGATTCTCTAAACTATTCATCTGATCCTTCAGAATTCTCTGAGAGAGATTCAAATTTTTATATATTCATACCTATAATCCTTTATAGATGGGCTGGGGAGATTATATAAGTTTTGATGATATACGCGGCGGAAGGCCTCCGCTATTGCCTCTGTCGTCATATGCAATTTCCCTGAGTCATCTATAATTTTTTCTATATGTGAGTTTTGATATTTACTTTTTAGAGCCCTTGCCAATATTTTTACACATTTATTACCATAGGAATAAAATGTTCCCCTTGTCAATTGTCCTGCACACTGTGCCTCAATATTTAGTGAACTTTTCAACTCCATATGTAGAGCAACTAACTGCTTGTAGATCTCCTTATCAGGGTTATGCTTATGGGCCAGTTCTACCTCGTTTATTTGTTGGGAAATCAAGGCCACTTTTATATTCCTTTCTTTGTTAATCTGTGCCCCCCATTTATTCAATACTCCTCTGATAACGCATTTATGTGCATCCCAGATCCATGGAATCTGAGCATCCGGGTGTACATTTTCATTTAAATGCCAAATTGATTTTGAACAGTGCAGCTCAGGGATTTTTCAAGGCAAAAAAACTAGGGCGTGATCTGACCAGGTGATATTACCCATACTTGCTCTTTGTATTAAATGAAGATATCTATGCTGGACCATCAACATATCCAGCCTAGAATAATTATTAGTAGAATGAGAATAATAAGAATTGTCCTTTTCCAGTGGATTGGCCATCCGCCAACTATCTATTAATTGATGTGAAAATAATATTTTTTAAAACAGAATTCTCTGTAGTTTTAATGAGTCTCTTCCCCTGGAAGTGCTATCCAACCTCTGATGCAATGCCAAGTCCCAATCTCCTCCCACTACTATTATTCCCTCAGTAGACTCTTTAAAAAAAAAAAACGTCTTAAAAAGGTATTTGATACTTATTGGGTGCATATATATTAGCAAATGTAAATGTAACATTATTCAATCATCCTTTAATAAACAGAAATCTTCCCTGGGGCTCAGTAATACTTTGTGTAAATGAGAAATTCACTTTTTTTTTTTTTTTGAGAATATGACTGTTACTCCCCTAGATTTCCTTTTATGATAGTTGCTATAGTGCACCTGTGACATAAATTTACAATTTAAAGATGGTGCAAAGCCCTCTTTAAAATGCGTCTCTTGAACAAAACAAACATCGGCTGAACTCTTATTAAATTCCTTAAATAATATGGTACGTTTCATGGTATGTTTAATCCCCTAAAACTTAGGGTCATTATTTTAATATCTGCCATTACCTATATATTAAGTTTACCCAAACCTAGCACCTATTATAGGATGATTTATACTTAAAGCGCAAGAGCTAAGATACTCCATTAAATAATATACCAGCTTGGATAGTACAAAAATACAGTCAAGACCAACAATAATAATAAAACTGAAAAAAAGGAGAAAGAAAATACAGAATAAACAAGATCTACACATTTGAGTTCTGTACTTTGATAGCCTCGCTATCATCTGATGGGGCAAATCGTGCCAGGTTATCCAATAAGAATACCCGCAGGAAAAATTGTGCTTGCCATAATAAATCCTAATCAAGTTAAAATGAACATCATGGTGGAATTATCCAATCATTTCACCTTTATAAATATTATAAACGAATCAGTAACCAAATAATCTAATAAGAATAGGCTATTACCCTGGCGATATCCAAAGCTATGACAGCTTCCAAACCTTCGAGCTAATATTTACAAATGGTGAACTAAGAAATCTTAATAGCGATTATGAACTCCCTTTTTTTTCTGGTTTTTCCCTTCTTATCCTCCCCCCCCCCCCCATTTTCCTTCCTTTTGCCCCTTCCTTTTCCCCTATTATTTTCTTTCTTTTATTTTCTTTCCCCCATTTTTCTTTCCCCTCTAAAGTCACATCCCAGAACTTAAATTAGGTTGGATAGCTTTTAATAGGAGTAGTGCTTAGCTTTTTTTTTTAGACTGTTTGCCATCTCGTCTTCTGTGGCAGTGCTAACAAGCTGCCTTGTTTCATTCCCATCCAATCTTCAACCTCAACCAATGGCACTATCAAATTTTCTAGAAATGCAGGAACCTCTGATGGTTGGGTAATTGTCCTGTGCTTGCCATTATGAAAAACTGTTAATGCAAATGGGTGGTTCCATCTAAAACAGATATCCCTTTCATTAAGTAAGTTGACAATTGGTTTACTCGTGCTTGAAGGGATAACTGTGAGAGATCTTGAAATATCTGAATAGGGTGACCATCAAAATTCCATTCCTTCTGTTTGCTTGACTGACAGTAAATTTCCTCTTTTTGAGAATAGTAATGGAAAGAGCAAATTAAGTTGCATGGTATTTATTGGGGTAAATTTAAGTAAGTTACATCTGATTGAAACTGAAACCATTTTGTTAACATGAAGTTTCTGTCAGTCACAACCAGGGTAGGTGTGGCTAGTGCTGCATAAACAGAAACAAAGTAATTTTATTCCTAAATGGCAGTGAATTGAGCAGTGAAACTTCAGAGGCATGATCTATAAACAAAAACTGCTTCATTAAGCTACAGTTGTTTTGGTGACTATAGTGTCCCTTTAACAATACTTGTTTGTTATTTCACCAATGGGTTAACAGTATACAGTAGGGTAAGGAGGACCTGGAATATGCCAGCTGCATTCTTTACCTTTATCATTGATTCAATGAATGAAATCATTTTTAATTCTGTTAGTTCTTCATTTTTGATTTACCGAATTCCCATAAAGAATATTGAAAAACATGCACATAGAGAGAAGAAATGCATGACAGGTATGTGTTTCGCTAATTGTCCAGAACTGTTTGCTGTAGATGACCAATATCTAGCTCTAAGGGATCTATTCATTAAACAATGTGTTGCATTGATCTCACAAAACACGGAGATGGAAATACATTTCTTATTTAGACGTGTTGATATTTTCTTCTAGCTCCTTTGTTTCGGCTGTAATTTTTTAAATTGGTTCTTAACTCACCAGTTTTCATAAATAAAAGCTCCAACAATAATTTCTCTTTAACTATCCCTTGTGTGAACATGCGTTACATTAATATCCTTTCAAGCTGCATTGTATTAGTGTGCCCTCCTTAAAGGGGAAAGTATGGAAATATGGTCACCATGGCAACCCCACTACCAGAGTTTAAACTAAAGGTTATGATAATTTACTTGGTTATAGTTCCTTTAATCCTTTAACAACAAAAGATATGCCAAGCCTTTCTCTTAACTCCGTAAATGCCAGAAGGGCAAGCAAACCCTTAGAGGCCGACAGGCACAGGAAGACTGCTTACTGACAAATGTTATGCTTGTAATGTTATAGTCAAAAATATAAATATGTATAGACTAGATTGGTAAACACCAATAATATAATATGTAGGGTAAAACTAAATTACCACTAATCCAAAAAATAATTAACCTTCTCAAATCAGGATTTCTTTATAAGCAGAAATCCTTCTTGTAGCTGGATATATATATCAAACAGTATCGATACCATGCATAAGTACATGAAAGTTGTTCAAAAACAATTTTAAAAAACTGAAATATACAGACAAATTAATCATTTGAACAATGAATAAGGAAAAAGGGGAACTAATGCTCTGAGTCTCAACCCATTCTGTTTCTTTTCTTGAGATAAAAAATTATGTTCCACAATAAGTAGTTATATCATTTTAGGACAGTCTGACAGCTTTCCTGGGTCCCCTGATGCGCTAACCCTATCCAGTCTTCTCCTGCGTCCAGCAGCTCCCTCTACAGAATAATCTCCTCATTGGCTGAAAGTGCTCAGCTAATGCTTTCAACAAACACTCATGGTCCTGCTTAACCTAGCACACAAAGACAGGAAGCAGCACCCAGCATTACCCTGGATAGTTGCCAAAAAATATACAAAAACAGGTTGACTACTTCTTGTGTAACTGCGCCAGGGAACTCCTAGTACCATAACCACAACAGCAAGCTGATTAAGTGTAACTCCAACCTGTCAACAGTTAGTTCCTTTGAGTATCTTGTCATGTGGCTAATCAGTTAATCTCTCATTTGGCTTAAATATAAAAAGCGGTTCTTCATCTGAAATAGTTAAATTGCAACATTATGGTTTTTATTTTGTTTTTTTTTTTGTTGGCTAAAGTAATAAAATTGAAAATTGAAGACTTTAAATGTAAGAAAATTGATGGGGTTTAGGGGTTTAGAAAACAAAAAGCAAGAAGGGCAGAGCGGCACTAACTAATTGAAACTAGGGAGCCAGCATACCTGAAAATGGGGGATTCCCTCAAAAGTCACTAAATACTACTAAAAGCCAAAAAGCCGAAAACATAGGATGCACCAAAAGTTAAATATATATTAATAAAACAAATATTAAAGTAACACTATCATACAAATGCAGAATAAAACATGATAATGCCTACATTTTATTAAAATAAAGTGACCAGGAAGCTGTTTGTACCTCACCTTAAAAAGGAGTTTGGGTACACAGCTTTCAACAGTAAGGACCAGCATGCATGGAATATCCTTGCAGAGAACACCCATTCTGCCACCAGTCTGAAATCCATGAAAATGTCTGCATCCATCTACCTTTAATAAAAGAAACTGCACTTATTGTTAATGATTATATTGTTTATGTCTATTAAGATGCAATAATGTATTTGTTACTGTGTAACATTGTATTTGAATATGCCCACCCAGACATACTTGAAAACAAGGGAATTGTTAATGTGCCTTCCAGGTGAAAAATTGTTTACACATAAACTCCTCTCAGTTGTCTTATTGAATATTGTAAATATGAACTGACATGGGGAAATAAGGGATGACGGGCAAGTGTTTTTGGATATCGTTTAAAGGGAAACTAATGTCCCCAAAATCAACTTTAGCGTAATGAAGCAATTTATGTGCAGATCATGCCTCTGAAGTCCCACTGCTCAATTCACTGCCATTTAGAAGTTAAATCACTTTGGTTTGTTTTTTTGTTTATGCAGCCCTAGCTACACCTACCTTGGCTGTGACTGACACAGCCTGCATGAAAAAAAATGGTTTCATTTTCAATCTAATGTGAACTTACTTAAGAACTTACTCTCCTACTCTGTACATTAAACTTTAATCACATACAGGATGCTCCTGGAGTTCTAGCAAGCTATTAACAGAGCAGGAGATGAGAAATTCTAAATTAAACATAATTTGTAATAAAGGAAGTGTAAACATTAGATGACTCTTTACAGGAAGTGTTTAGAAAAGTTGAGTAAGTTGCATGCAGGAAGGTGTAGCTAGAGCTGAATAAACAACGTGATTTAACTCCTACATGGCAGAGAACTGAGCCGTGAGACAGCAGGGGTATGATCTATACATTAAAAATGCTTAATTAAGCAAAAGTTGACTCTGGTGACTACAGTATCCCTTAAAGTATTTAGAAAGAGTGTGTATGTGTATTATTAACTGTTAACTACTACATGCTTTCATTGTGCAACTGAATGGGAACTTAATATTGAGCCACTAATGTAAATACAATCGTCACATTAACGCATTCATTTCAAATTTTTGCAATTCTAGGAATGTAAACCCTTATGTCACAGCAAAAGAGCTACACTACAGGGCACGCAGCTATTTCACTATTTCTAAGTATTCTTTTTCTTTGACTTTATGACAGATGGATTGGATGCCTGTGGAGCCATGTTCATTTAAATGGAACGAATAATGTTAAACAGGCTCCTGTTGCACAATGGAAGAAGGGGGAAATGAGGTTCTATATAGCATTTGCTTCCCATAAAAGATCATGTCGTACCCTGGAAATAGTGAAATAGTGAGCTGTGAACTGGAAAAGAAAAAGTCTTAAGTGCAAACTATGATTACAATTTTTTGCTGTAGAGGAGCAGGGCTTGAGTAAAAATATTTTAAATCCTGCATTCATTGCATCTTTTCCCCCCTATTTTACTATTAGTTTAAGATAACATAAACTGTTTGCGTTAAAACAGAGATAACTGAACGGGTATATTTTGGCAAGAAATAATGTAATGTAACTGTGGTGAACGTACATAAAAAGTACAAAATCTAGAAATATCTAATCTAAAAAAAATCTAAAAAAAATCTAAAAATGTTTATACTCAAATTCAGCAAACTTCCCTGTTTTGCTATCATCGCTAAAATTTGATTAATCTGCCCAATCCAATCTTTAGTATATAAAACCCCAGATCTGTTTCACACACTACTTTCATATATTTTTTTTCCATTAATATTTTATTAGTGTTTCTACAATGTATAACAGTGTTTTAGTACATAGGTCTTTTATCATTTTTAATAGTTTTCTAACCTTATTTGCTCACTTAGAAATCAATATGATTAAATATCAATTAAAAATAGAACAGTGGTAATAATGTTACTAAAACGAATAGCAAACTGAAATTAGTATATTATATCTAATGTAAAATACATTTGTCTAAGCAAATCTGTTTTGGTAGTAGTATTTTCCTAGATAGAACTGCTATGTATTGGGCAGGTGAATGTATATTTCCAAATACAGATTGTTGATAGCAGGAGAGAATAAAATACAAATCTCTCTTCCCAAGTGATTTCCTCTTTTAACATGCAGTGAGAATTTGTTATTAACCCTCTGAGGTGAGATTGATACATTGCAAGGCAAATTGCTGCTCTTACTCTTTGGATTGAAATTAGTTTTAAAAATGCATATTTCAGGGTTGTAATTGCTAAATGGTAGGGAAAATAGTGTTTTCTTTTTATATGATCATTAAACCCTGCAGGTTCTATTCACTTAACGACAAATTTACTTTTACAATTTCAGCTGCTTGCTCTTAACTCCATTCTCCTGCATTTGGTTGTTAAAATGCATCTCTTGTTCAAGAATGGATATGTGCTATTTTTAAATTAATCTCAGGTAGATTTATTTTGAAAATAGCTCAATAAAATTGCAGCCAAATTGTAACTAAATTTCACAGCTACGAGAAAAATAAGGCTCTTATTCACCCAGACCACTTCATCTCATTGGTCAAGTGTCCCAGTCCCCCATGGTCTTGCAAGATAAGTCATTGCCGTTTTTGAGAAAGTGCAATGATTACGTTGCAGAACTAAGACTGCCTCTAGTGGCTGTCAATCAGAGAGTCACTAGAAGCACTTCTTGGTTGCTAACAGCAGGGCCGGATTAACATAGGGGCTGATGGAGCTGCAGCTCCAGGCCCAGGCCTAGGCCCATGGAATAGGCCCATTTAAAAAAAAAAAAAAAACACTACTCTTGGGTTTTCCACCTGACTGGTATTTTACTGGCACAGCTGGTATTTGAGGCTGCCTGGCCAGTGCCAGTATTGCAGTCATACTGGCAATACAAATGCAGGTATTTTTCTCAGTATAAACAGTGTCTGTGTCCCCATGTCTCAGTGTCCCTAGTGTCTCAGTGTCCCCATGGCTCCCAGTTTCCCCATGGCTCCCAGTGTCCCTAGTGACTCAGTGTCTCCATGTCTCCCAGTGTCCCCAGGTCTCTCAGTGACATGGGGACACAGTGAGACATGGGGACACTGGGATAAATGGGAACACGGAGACACTAGGGGACTGGGCAACATAGGGACACTGACACTGTGATACATAGGGACACTGAGAGACTGGGTGACTTGCGAGACTAGGAGACAGGGAGACCCCACTGGGAACAGTCCATCTATACAGCAGAATCAAACTGTGAGTAGTTTTTTGGTGATTTTACAGAATTTTTTCTTATGTCACTCCTTATGATTTACATCATGTGATGTCATGCATAACTAATTAATTATACAAATGTATAAGGCTGGTATTTATTTTCCAAGAAAGGTGGCAACCCTAACTACTCTTCACATACTCTTGCTTAAAGGAACACTATAGGGTCAGAAACACAATCACGTATTTCTAACCTTATTATTATGTTCAAACCACTATTTAGCACCCATGGCCCCCTCTTGCCTCCCTAAATATAGTAAACTCTTACTTGTATTCAAGTCTGTAGCTGCTGGCTCTGTCCCTGTCTGCCTCTGAACTGACTCTGTCTGCTGACATCATCAGAAGTGGTGGTCTGAGCAAATTACAATGCTTCCCCATAGGATTGGCTGAGACTGTCAACTAGGGAGATCAGGGGCAGAGTCAGCACAAGTCAAACATAGCCTTGGCCAATCAGCATCTCCTCATAGAGATGAATTGAATCAATGAATCTCTATGAGGAAAGTTCTGCATGCAGAGGGTGGAGACACTGAATGGCCGTGCTGCACACTAGGCAGTACTGCCCCAGGAGGCACCTCTAGCAGCCATCTAAGGAGTGGCTATCAGAATTATTTTCTCTGGAAAGACAGTGTTTACTGCAAAAAAACCTGGAGGGAATGATTCTATTTACCAGAACAAATACAATAAGCTGTAGTTGTTCTGGTGAATATAGTGTCCCTTTAAATTTGGAAACTTAAGAGGGATGCCTGGGAATAAAACCTGTGTGGACTGGCTGACAATAAAATTAGTTTAGATAATGCAGACTTTGGTCTCTCTAACACTATGGCATGTCCCATTTCTTCTACACTCACTACATACACCTTTTCTCTGTCTCATGTGAGTGCTAGGGGACAGACCTTAGAAATCGTGGAGTAGGCGCATCATTTGATGCATCTATGTCAAGCTCAGGGTGCTGCCTGCATAGTATGCCCTTAGTTGGACAGCTTGCATGATTGGCAGGCATTCATTCCAGGCTATCCTTCCAATTCTTTGGACAAACATGCCCCCTTTTTGGGCATGTTCACCCCTTTTGGCAGGTCTGGTCACGTGATTCGCGCCAGTGGCACACTCTTTTACCCTGCCCATTGACTTCCTGCTTCACTGGACACTGCTGTTAGGGGATATGGATTTACTTGAAAGATGAAAGCATAAATTAGAGAGATATTAATAGAGTATGTGAGAAACACATAGAGTATGTGTTTTCGTATAGCTGCATCCTTTGAGTTTCCCTCCAACACCATCTCCATCAGATACATGATGCTTGGGAGGTATGATTGTTTGTATTTTTGGTTGATAAGATTCTGTAAATAGGCCCATCATAATTGTCAGCACCAGGCCCACTGGGCTCTTAATCTGGCCCTGGCTAACAGCCTGGGGTCCAGTGGGGCTGATAGGGCTGAGCGGCTGGTGTGCGGTTCCTGGGGTCCAGTGGGGCTGCTGAGCTGAGCGGCTGGCGTGCGGGCATAGAGTGTGGGCGGCAAGGGAGCAGTGATCTTCCTGCTCAGCTCCCTCAAACGCCTCTTAGTGATGCTGTGGCCGGAGTGACGTAATACTCCGGCTCCGGCATCACTGCAGTGCGCGCAGGAGCTGAGCAGGGGAGATTGCTCCCTCGCCACCCACCTCAATTATCAGCGGCACCCTACCGTGCCAAATTGCAGCAGCCATTTTGTTTGCCGAAATTATGGCAGAACCCAATTTCTGTTCTCGCAAAACCCAGGGTTCCGCGGACCACCAATTGGGAAATGCTGTGCTAGAGTAAATTTATTTACAGATTTTTGCATTGTTTCTAAAGCCAAAGATTTAAAGAAACACTACCTTGGAAACAAAAAATACTATTTAGTAGATAAACAGCCAATGACGCCATGCATGCATTTATTTCTTCTTTTGGAATATATCTAGAACCAGAATACAAAAGCTGCAGATCTCTTGCCTTCGTCCTTTGCAAGCCCTCCCCTTTTCCCCTGGAATATACTTTTAGTCTATAGCAGGGGAATGATCAATCAGCGGAATCTCATTGTGAAGCCTCTGATTTTAAGCTGTTAGGGCTGTTAGTATAGTTAAATGAGAAGTCCAAGTCACGCAAGCCTTGTTTCATGCATTGCATGCGTTCACAGACACTTTAGGGGAGGATAACACAGGTATGCTCTAGCGGAGTGTGCCCGCCACTTTCGTTAGCTCTGTGGAGCTAAAGGAAGTGGAATATAACATCCCAGGCTGTCTAATTGATAGCTGAGGAGGGGTTTCTGCTGGGATTTAAAAAAATACAATATTTTATCGAAATCAAAATTTTTATAAAATACAAATCAAATGAGATGACCCTGACACATAAAGCACTTCAGTAATCAGGGTAGACTGTTCCTTTAAACTGGGACAATTTAATTCTGCCGGAAAATCACACAAACTAAATCTCAAAATGAATTTTAGAGTAATAATTATTTTTTTTGTTGAGGCTATGTATCTAGCACCTGGACTTATTTTTGAGGATAGCTATGGAATGACTCCATTTTTATATTACAGATTTACTGCACAGCTGTTCAGCACTGATCCAGGAATCTATTACTTTTGTACACATTAAATTTAATATGTATATTGTAATTAAACAATTACTGAAATGCTGCCATTTGTTTCTGACTCGGCTAGTATAACCTACAATAATACAATTCTCAGTAAACTGAATATACAGAACTTATGAATAACGTCTCTTTTTTAAAGAAGTGGCAAATTTATCTTTTCTGAAATAACCTTGTTTGTATTCAAGTTGCTTCTGTTTAAAACAAACACAAGGTTTAGATCCTTATAAAGGTTAGATGCTATACTTGCCCTAATAAATCTCCCTTATTGTTATGTTTGCATTTGCAGTATCCAGCAGCGATATACTAATGATAGGACAATGATAGTGTTGTAGTCTGCTTTAAGTGGCTCTTTTGTACCAACAAACATCAAGCCCTAATGGCAGCAGAACAAAGTGCACGTTTCAGTGTCAGAAGGTGAATGTATATATAGAATACTTAATACATGAAGTTCCTTTAAACAAAGCCATAACCATTAAACAGAGTGGGTAGAGTGCTCTAGTTGGACTCATCTATATTGATCCAGAGGAAGGAAAGCAAAACGTACTAAAAAAATGACCCAGTAAACATCAACAGTCCCTTTTAATCTTCAACAGCGTACAGATGTTTATGGCTCAAACTTTAAATTGTATTATTATTAGATAATCAATACACTTTTAAAATCTCACATTAAAATGTACTAAGTTTTGGAGACTGCTTTTTGATGTGCTCTGAGGGGATCGATAGACATACATGGATGAACCAGGTTAATACGATTCATTCAGTGTTCATTAGTATCTACTTATAAGTTGAGTGAGAATATAGCTACTTCTTTTCTAAGGATGCTTGTGGGTAATGCATTCTAAAGCACTACTTTAAAGTCACCGCTGGGTTACAGGTCATGTTTTATAGGGGAGCCATCGCTGCTCTCAACAATACACAAATAAAACAGTGAAAATCACTGATAACTGGGGTGCCCAAAAGGTAGATCCACAGATGTTCCTGAACTACAACTCCCATGATACTTTGCATGCTTTTGCATGTCTTTCGAATGACAAAGAATCATGGAAGTTGTAGTTTTAAAACATCTTGATATCTACCTATTGGTCACCCCTGACTTATAACATATGTTAACATTTTAATGTGAAGCAATTGACATCACAATCAAGTTCAATCCAGTAATCCAGTTCTGTCTTGGCAGCACTAAGGTACACAATGGGTGCTCTGGCAAAGGAGGGCACTGTACACTGAGAAAGGGCATGTTGTCTAAAACTTTAATACTTTTTGTATTTTATACCTAAAGGCTTTTAAGAGTAACGACATGGATCCAAAATGGAGGCAACTTTATGGAATAAAGTTAACTATAGCAGGTTTCTACATTTAATTTTATTTTTCAGTCCTTACAGACAGAAGAATTTTAAATGTTGGGGATATTGTTTACCATCACTTGCATGTGTAAATATCGCTGACATTTTATTTTGTGTTGTTAATTGTAACGCGTCAGCTTATTAGATATAAACTTGTGAAAAGTTCATAAACAGGATTACAATAAAATAATTCAAACAAAAGGATTAGCATTACTTAAGCGTAGAGCACTACAGTCATAAATATGTATATCGTATTAGGCTTAACATCGAACATAATATAATCTATGCATTTCTCTGGAGAGCAACAGATTATGTTGGGTTTAGTCACAAAATAGTCAGTTCTATAGAAATGTATAAATAATGGGTTTAAACTATACACCAAACAGAAGTGAATTGAATAACAAATGGCAACATGTAAACATAACTCAACTATAATAAAGCAATGCTATTTTTGCGTAAAGTTTGCAATCAGGTTTTCACAATTCACTACAGTTTGGTTTATAGTGAATTAAGGTTGTAAACATTTTGGCTAAAACACACAAAAGGATAATTATTAATGGGTGACTTGTTCGGAGTTCAAAGTGAATCATCAGGAGTATTTTAACTAAACAATGGGTTGGTGTATGGGTAAGAGTGGGACATTTTATATCCAGCAATAATGATACCTTAAACCCTTGTGCAACGGAATCAGGGGTAATTGGTAGCTGGGGAGCAATAGCTTTACTAATCACTATAGTATTCAAACTAGATAAATGAGAAAAGAAAAGTAAAACAAGGATTAGTTAGATTAAAAACTAAAGAAGGAAGGAATGTAGAAGAGGATAAAGGTCTAGCTGACTGCCTCAATGAATATTTTTGTTCGGTATTTACAGATGAAAATGAAGGAGAGGGACCTCAGTTAAGAAAAAGGATAAATGAGGCATTTCTTACACGTGAGTTTACAGAGGAAGAGGTTCTATTTCAACTGTCAAAAGTAAAGACAAATAAGTCAATGGGACCTGATGGAATACACCCAAAGCTATTAAAAGAGCTTAGTGGTGTACTAGCAAAACCATTAACAGATTTATTTAACCAATCATTGTTAACAGGAGTAGTCCCAGAAGACTGGAAGTTAGCGAATGTTGTGCTCATTCACAAGAAAGGTAATAGGGAGGAGTCGGGCAACTATAGGCCAGTAAGCCTTACTTCAGTAGTGGGGAAAGTGATGGAAACCATGTTAAATGATAGGATTGTTGAACAACTAAAAACACATGGATTTCAAGATCAGAGACAACATGGGTTTATTTCAGGGAGATCATGCCAAACTAATCTTATTGATTTTTTTGATTAGGTAACTAAAATTATAGATCAGGGTGGTGCAGTAGACATTGCTTACCTAGATTTCAGTAAGGCTTTTGACACTGTTGCACATAGAAGGCTTATCAATAAACTGCAATTTTTAAGTTTGGATTCCAATATTGTTGAATGGGTAAGGCAGTGGCTGAGTTACGGGCAACAGAGGGTTGTAGTCAATGGAGTATATTCGAAGCTTGGGCTTGTCACCAGTGGGGTACCTCAGGGATCTGAACTTGGACCCATTCTCTTTAATATTTTTATTAGTGATATTGCAGAAGGTCTTGATGATACTAAGATATGTAACAGGGTTGATGTTCCAGGAGGGATAAGCCAAATGGCAAATGATTTAGGTAAACTAGAAAAATGGTCAGAGTTGTAGCAACTGACATTTAATGGGGATAAGTGCAAGATAATGCATCTTGGGCGTAAAAACCCAAGGGCAGAGTACAGAATATTTGATATCACCCGGCTGGCGCGTGCGCGAGGGAGCACTCTCCCTGGCTGAGTGCTTCCTTTTCAGCTCCCTCGCACACCGCACTGAAACCGGAACCGGAAGATGATGTCATCTTCCGGCTCCGGTATTAGTACGGGGTGCCCGAGGGAGCTGAAGAGGAAGCACTCAGCCAGGGAGAGTGCTCCCTCGCGCGCCCGCAGGACCGGCCGCCCGGTGACAGCACTGGACCCCAGGGAATCCCACAGGTAAGGAGGCTGGGGGGATTACATTTAAAACAAAAAACGTGTGAGTGTGTTAGTGTGTATGAGTGTATGTTAGTGTGTGTGTGAGTGTGTTAGTGTGTGTGAGTGTATGTTAGTGTGTGTGTGTTAGTGTGTGTGAGTGTGTTAGGGTGCATGTTAGTGTGTGTGTGTGAGTGTATGTTAGTGTGTGTGTTATTGTGTGTGTGTGTGAGTGTATGTTAGTGTGTGTGTTAGTGTGTTAGTGTGTGTGAGTGTATGTTAGTGTGTGTGTGTTAGTGTGTGTGAGTGTGTTAGTGTGTGTGTGTGTGTGTGTGTGTGAGTGTATGTTAGTGTGTGTGTTAGTGTGTTAGTGTGTGTGAGTGTATGTTAGTGTGTGTGTGTGTTAGTGTGTGTGAGTGTGTTAGTGTGTGTGTGAGTGTATGTTAGTGTGTGTGTTAGTGTGTGTGAGTGTATGTTAGTGTGTGTGTTAGTGTGAGCGTGTATGTTAGTGTTAGAGTGTGTGTGTGTTAGTGTTAGAGTGTGTAAGTGTGTGTAAGTGTGTGTGTAAGAGTGTGTGTGTTAGAGTGGGTGTGTTAGTGTTAGTGTGTGTGTCTGTTACAGACTATGTTTGTGTGCGTCTGTTAGTGAGTGTGTGTCTGTCAGTGAGTGTGTATGTATGTCTGTCACTGAGTGTGTGTCTGTCAGTAAATGTGTGCGTCTGTTCATGAGAGTGTGTGTGTGTCTTAAGCACTTACCTTTCTCCAGCGGCGGACTCCCTTGGTGCTGGGGATCTCTCCGACCCTATCCGCCTCTCAGCTCCGATTGCGCATGCGTGGCAAGAGCCACGCGCGCATTCAAACCGCCCATAGGAAAGCATTACGCAATGCTTTCCTATGGACGTTCAGCGTCTTCTCACTGTGATTTTCACAGTGAGAATTGCAGAAAATCCTCTAGCGGCTGTCAATGAGACAGCCACTAGAGGCTGGATTAACCCTTAGTGAAACATAGCAGTCTTCTGAAACTGCTATGTTTTCAGCTGCAGGGTTAAAACTAGAGAGACCTGGCACCCAGACCACTTCATTGAGCTGATGTGATCTGGGTGTCTGTAGTGGTCCTTTAACCCCTTAAGGACACATGACATGTGTGACATGTCATGATTCCCTTTTATTCCAGAAGTTTGGTCCTTAAGGGGTTAAGTGTATGTGTTTATGCATGCACTGACGTACATACCGTGGTCGCAGCCCTGCGACCAGGTGCCCACCGCCATGTGTTGGGGCCCCAACTCGCGCAGAGTAAGTGCGCGCGGGGGGGGGGCACGGATCAGTTTTCGCACCGGGGCCCCATGGGTTGTGTGTACGCCACTGTTTAGGGGTGATTATTTCTGATGACTTAAAGGTAGGCAGACAATGTAATAGAGCAGCAGGAAATGCTACAGAATGTTTGGTTGTTTAGGGAGAGATATTAGCAGTAGAAAGAGAGAAGTGCTCATGCCATTGTACAGAACACTGGTGAGACCTCACTTGGAGTATTGTACGCAGTAATGGAGACCGTATCTTCAGAAGGATATTGATATTTTAGAGAGAGTTTAGAGAAGGGCTACTAAACTGGTTCATGGATTGCAGGATAAAACTTACCAGGAAAGGTTAAAGGAACTTAACATGTATAGCTTGGAGGAAAGACGAGACAGGGGGGATATGATAGAAACATTTAAATACATAAAGGGAATCAACACAGTTAAGGAGGATACTATATTTAAAAGAAGAAAAACTACCACAACAAAAGGACATAGTCTTAAATATAGGGACAAAGGTTTAAAAATAATATCAGGAAGTATTACTTTACTGAAAGGGTAGTGGATGCATGGAATAGCCTTCCAGCTGAAGTGGTAGAGGTTAACACAGTCAAGGAGTTTAAGCATGCGTGGGATAGGCATAAGGCTATCCTAACTATAAGATAAGGCCAGGGACTAATGAAAGTATTTAAAAAATTGGGCAGACTAGATGGGCCGAATGGTTCTTATCTGCCGTCACATTCTATGTTTCTATGTTTCTATGTTTCTATCACCAGCTAGACATGGGTTACAGAATAATGGCAGGTTTCAGATTTCTATTTGACTTACCTTTAGCAAATCTCCAAATTGCTGATCTGGAGAAAAGCCTGTGATTTTCATTTGATTTTTAACATCCAGTCCGCACTTAGAGTCCACTGAATAACTTAAGCCTTGATTTATTATGTTTTCCAAATGATTCAATGCTGATAAAAAACATTTCCAAATAATTTATCAAAAACAATTCCCATAGGCTTTAATGGTGCCTTATGGAGATAAATCATAGGAATCATTTGGAACGCTTATTAAATTAAGGCCTTATTGTTTTTTTTTTGTTTTTTTTTTAATTCTTTATTTTGTTCACTCAGCGTGTGAAAAAGAGCATCAATACAATATGTGGGCTATTGCCCTCAAAGTTCACATTCAATCAAAATATAGTTGCTAGTGGCTGGAACATGTAGCCACACTGAGTGAGTTTTTTTTTTTTTTTTTTTAAGGTGAAAAACATGGTAGGCAACAACATTAACACGCAAACATATTAAACATACTATTCCCTGGGCATAAGTGTAGGGCATATTCAGAAATTAGGCTTTCCAGTGTGAGCGTAAGTGCTCCAGGTAACGGTAGTGATAGTGACCCCCTCCAGGGACTACTAATGGTAGGTAAACTGGATCAGCCTGGGTGGGTGGGGGGGAATTAATGGAGCCAGCATGATACTGAATTTCTTCAACTATTATCTGCGCTTCGTACGGACCCTTTGTTGCGTGGCTCTTCTGTAATAGAGGGAGGCTATATACGGAGTGGGACAGTGGCCCATTCTAGCTAGGCTGGGTACGGCATTTTTCTTTTTTTTTTTTTTAAATTAAGAGACAAAGAGCTGTGGAACATAAACAAAAACAACGTGCCATCATTATCATTATTCAATAAAATAACTAGTATAACGTATTGAGTATAGTCACTGAGTGTAGCGGCGAGATCAGTGGCATCCTACGGGATGGAAAATCTTCCTGCTTAACCCCTTTAGGTTGTGATGCCTGCTGGTGTAGCACGCCGGGACGCTCTAGGCACAAATTCCCGTACTGTGGTGGGGTCTAGCCGGGTCAGGGTGGTCGTGGGTTCGTTCTGCAGGGCGGTCAGGCCCAGCCGAGCCAAATAAGTGTCCAGCTCCTGCGGATTCTTTGCCCTATATACAGTCCCTTGGAAGGTGAAAGTGACGAGTCGCGGTGTTCCCCAGCGGTACTGGATATTGTTGGTTCTCAGGTGTTGCAGGAGCGGTTGAAGCGATTTGCGCCAACTTAGTGTGCTCTTTGTAAGGTCAGGGAACAATGTCAGCTGAGAGTTCTCAAATAATAGAGGGGTTTTCCCCCTGGTCGCAGCCATGACTGCGGTCTTGTCTTGGTAAGTATGAAATTTCAGGATGAGGTCAGCCGTAGTGGATGGCGGTGCGTTCGCCGGTTTGGGCAGACGGAAAAGGCCGTCGAGCTTCACAGTTTTAGCCTGTTTCGGCTGTAACAGCGTTGCTAACAGGCGCCTTACGTAGTGTGGGAGATCGGAAAGCCCAATATCGTCGGGCACTCCTCTGAGCTTTATGTTGTTTCTTCGTCTGTGTTCCTCTAACGCTTCCACTTTTTCTGCTGTATCAAGTTGCTGTTTGCGGAGGTCTGACAGGCTCAGTTCCAAGGTGGTTAGTCGTGCTGCTTGGGAGCTCGTGGTGGACTCTAGAGAGGTAAGCCTAGTATTAGCCCTATCCATTGCCTCCTTAAAGGTTGCCCGGTCGGCAGCCAAGTCCTGCCTGAGTTCTGTGAAAATTTTTGTAAGCAGGGCTGCGGTGACTGGTTCCCCTGCTGGGGCTTTTTTGTTTGTGTGTCCAGCAGACTGGGCTGCCCCTGCCCCTTCCCCCAAGTCCGGGTAGAAATCCTCTGAGGAGTCAGAGTACTCGGCTTCCCCAGCGCCATTTTCTCCCATGCGGCCTTCTGCGAGTTCCGCAGGAGTTCGCCGATATCCTGGCTGAAGGGAGGTTTGTCCGGCCTCGGTTTTTTATTTTTCTTGCCCATCTGTGTTTCCCTCACCCGTGGGTTAGTTTTGGGAGAAGTAGGTGCCCGATCTCCACCTTTAAATCGGGTATTTTGCTCGTAATGGCACGGAGCCAAGTCAAGTGCGTCTTTGTCGGTCGGCAGCTGGCTCCACCCCAGGCCTTATTGTTTTAATACCATTTTTTTATTTTTAAACATAATAAATAAGAATCGGAACTATGGAGATAATTTCACATTCAAGATAACTGGAGCTATTACAGGGTTATTTCCTAAAGTGAGAATTTAAAGTGAATGTTAAATTAAAGGCCAGAATAGCGGACCTAAAAGCATAATTGACACATTTTTCTTTTTCGGCTATTTTGACCTTAAAGGAACACTATAGCTTCAGGAATACACTATATTCCTAGTCTAATTCCTAATTAGATTTTGCCCCCCCGAACCCTCCGCACACAAATTTGTATTAACATTAATTTTTTTTATATACAAAAAAGGGGGGTAGAACAGCGCTAAACAAACTGTAAAGAAAAGAGTGGGAGGCAGCACTTCTGATAGTAGGGGAATCCTTCTAGCCCCTAAGAAAACTAAGACAAGACAAACACAAATACCGGTAGCGCCAAGAATATAACAGACAATGGTGATATTATAAAAATAATAATCTGTGGTGTATATGCAAAACAATAATATATACACGTACCAAATGGTAAGAAAAGTCTACTTATTGGGTAGTCTCGCTTGATAGCAGCATATAAAAAGAAACACAGGACAAGGCGATTCATTTTTTTTAACCTTTTTTTGTGAACAACATTACAGTTTCTATAGGGACACTGCTCTACAGGACTACTGCACCAAAACCACTTCATTTAAATGAAGCGGTCTGGGTGCATTTAGTGGTCCTTTAAATTTAAAACTCACTTTGAATTTAAATATTAGTGAATAACTCTTTGAGTATTTATTTTCATATCATTAAACAAAATAACTTTACTATAGTAAATTTGCATGCTTATACATGAATAATACTTATATCACGTCACCATAAGGAAAGTTGAATGTATTGATTCTCAGTCCCCTCAATATAGCTTTTTAGGAAATTTTATTTCGTAGGTAACGATCAAGAAGACACTGCAAGATGTACAACTAATATTTATAATGGTAGCAATTAAAATTGGGGGAACATTGCCTCTTAATTGGAAAAGGAAAAACTTAGGATATTGGCATCAGGGGTAAACTCAGGGAGTATGAATTTAATAACTCCGTAAAAAATATAATGCAGCCAAAAAACAAACAAGAGTCCTGCGCATCCAGTATAGGTGTGCACACCTAGGTGCTACCACAATTTATTTGAGGACAAAGTTTAAGCAGCAAACGTTTCGGGCATCAGCCCTTTCTCAATGCTAATGTCCTCTAATGAAAGGGCTGCTGCCCGAAACGTTTGCTGCTTAAACTTTGTCCTCAAATAAATTGTGGTAGCACCTGGGTGTGCACACCTATACTGGATGCGCAGGACTCTTGTTTGTTTTTTGGCTGTTGTATATACACTGTTGGGACTACAGTGTGAAGTTTATGCAGCACAGGTCTAATTTTCTTTTTTTTATACTTTGAATTCTGTAGGCATTTTTTGCCTCTATATAATGAAGGGAGTAGATCCTTCACATAAGACAGACAAAAATTCTTAGTCCGATGCAGACAGGAAAGAGTGTCGGAAAGCAGATTAAGCATTTGTGACAATGACCATGGCAACAATGTGGCTGTTTTAATCAGCTTTGTTGAAATATAATCAGTTCCTAGACTTGATGAGCATCAAGAGATGCTTACTGAAACATTAGCAGCATCAAGGTTAGAGATACCTGATGAAGGCCAAAACGATGAAATTAAAAGTAATATTACGTGGAAATCTCTCCAGAGATATATTTTTTCAGAATTTTCCTATAGATCAAGATGGCAACTAATGCTGAATACTCATTTGGGATCTTTTGAGAAATTTTAGCAAATTGCCTAATTCTAGAGAACCATTTATTGCATCTTATTTCATGGTCTGATTGGTGATGGATTACAATGGTTATTCCAATAGCCAACTGTCCTATTACAGACTCGCTGGTAAAGGTCAACGTATATTAAAACATAAATCACATAGCACTATAATAATCAGTGTTTATTTGCACAGCCCCAAAATATTCCGTTAGGCTTTACAACAAAGCTTTAAACAGCATACATACAGTAAGTCCTGATAACAAATGCATTCAAAATGAATATCATTTTTGTTATACCGTAAAATACCCCATTTTCAGTGGGAGATAACAACCACTGGACCCGCTTGTCTGGTTTTGATTGAAACTGTAATCTTGCAGTCAGGGTTTTCAAAACCTATTGTCTCGATTTGTTTCTGTCTGTCAGTTTAGTGTTATAATGCACTTTACCCAGTATATCTATCACTTTAAAGTATTTAGCTCTCTATAAATAAATGCAATAATAAAGTCCTAGCTCTCGTAATTTTGATGTGTGGGTTGTGATTGTCTTTATTGTTAATTATTGAATGGAATTTTATTTAGCTCAATGCTTTCCTTCCAATAAACTCCTATTTCATTATGGGATTGCAAGGTTTTGGTTCATACCATAACCAAAGTTTTGTAAGAAAGGGTATCAAACTGAATAATATCGCAAATACAGGGAGTGCAGAATTATTAGGCAAATTAGTATTTTGACCACATCATCCTCTTGATGCATGTTGTCTTACTCCAAGCTGTATAGGCTTGAAAGCCTACTACCAATTAAGCATATTAGGTGATGTGCATCTCTGTAATGAGAAGGGGTGTGGTCTAATGACATCAACACCCTATATCAGGTGTGCATAATTATTAGGCAACTTCCTTTCCTTTGGCAAAATGGGTCAAAAGAAGGACTTGACAGGCTCAGAAAAGTCAAAAATAGTGAGATATCTTGCAGAGGGATGCAGCACTCTTAAAATTGCAAAGCTTCTGAAGCGTGATCATCGAACAATCAAGCGTTTCATTCAAAATAGTCAAAAGGGTCGCAAGAAGCGTGTGGAAAAACCAAGGCGCAAAATAACTGCCCATGAACTGAGAAAAGTCAAGCGTGCAGCTGCCAAGATGCCACTTGCCACCAGTTTGGCCATATTTCAGAGCTGCAACATCACTGGAGTGCCCAAAAGTACAAGGTGTGCAATACTCAGAGACATGGCCAAGGTAAGAAAGGCTGAAAGACGACCACCACTGAACAAGACACACAAGCTGAAACGTCAAGACTGGGCCAAGAAATATCTCAAGACTGATTTTTCTAAGGTTTTATGGACTGATGAAATGAGAGTGAGTCTTGATGGGCCAGATGGATGGGCCCGTGGCTGGATTGGTAAAGGGCAGAGAGCTCCAGTCCGACTCAGACGCCAGCAAGGTGGAGGTGGAGTACTGGTTTGGGCTGGTATCATCAAAGATGAGCTTGTGGGGCCTTTTCGGGTTGAGGACGGAGTCAAGCTCAACTCCCAGTCCTACTGCCAGTTTCTGGAAGACACCTTCTTCAAGCAGTGGTACAGGAAGAAATCTGCATCCTTCAAGAAAAACATGATTTTCATGCAGGACAATGCTCCATCACACGCGTCCAAGTACTCCACAGCGTGGCTGGCAAGAAAGGGTATAAAAGAAGAAAATCTAATGACATGGCCTCCTTGTTCACCTGATCTGAACCCCATTGAGAACCTGTGGTCCATCATCAAATGTGAGATTTACAAGGAGGGAAAACAGTACACCTCTCTGAACAGTGTCTGGGAGGCTGTGGTTGCTCCTGCACGCAATGTTGATGGTGAACAGATCAAAACACTGACAGAATCCATGGATGGCAGGCTTTTGAGTGTCCTTGCAAAGAAAGGTGGCTATATTGGTCACTGATTTGTTTTTGTTATGTTTTTGAATGTCAGAAATGTATATTTGTGAATGTTGAGATGTTATATTGGTTTCACTGGTAAAAATAAATAATTGAAATGGGTATATATTTGTTTTTTGTTAAGTTGCCTAATAATTATGCACAGTAATAGTCACCTGCACACACAGATATCCCCCTAAAATAGCTAAAACTAAAAACTACTTCCTAAAATATTCAGCTTTGATATTAATGAGTTTTTTGGGTTCATTGAGAACATGGTTGTTGTTCAATAATAAAATTAATCTTCAAAAATACAACTTGCCTAACAATTCTGCACTCCCTGTAGACACTGCTGAACAGGACATGGTATCCATGCAAAGGCTTCTGGGTAAGGGTTCAATTTCATAATGAGAAGTTATATCTGTAAATACACAAAAGGTACTACAGCTGATTGCCATGGCAATAGCTATAATTTTTTGAAAGGGCACAAGTACTCACCTTGTCCTTGCCATATCTTTTTATGCAGTAACATAGTACATAAATTGCTCCCTTGTACATCAAGGCAGCGTTCAATTAAAACAAATTGCTTTGACCTCTATGTACTCCCAAGTGATTGACACTGAGCATTTTGAAATGTTGAGAAAATCAAGTGAAGCGTTTCAGTTCGGTTGCCGGGGCCCAATAATGTGAAATGCTGTTTTCCAACAGAATTGAAATGCTTCAAATTCAGTGATAAAATGCCTAAACAAAAAAAAGATTTCCGAGGAAACTAAGCTCTAAAGCATAACCTTTACAACGCTATATGTTCTCTGTAGTAATAAATCTACATTTGCTGGTCTGTCCTTAGAACAATCAATACCATTTATTATTGAAAGGCTTTATGTTGCCACAGATGAGGAAAAGTTGTTGCTGGAATTTTTTGGTACGGAGGAGAATTTGAATAAAATTATAAAAATTTTACAAATGTATAGATTTGATATGCCATTTGCTCTAGGGGGGTTGTATAGCATTATCCCACAAAGGGTTAAGGATGCAAGTCATTTGGGTCCCCAGAGATGCATACCAACCATACTGCTGTATAATTATCACTGTTTTTTCTTTTCTTTTGTTATGTGGGCGTTCTTTTATTTCATAGTGGGATGTTAATGCTATGTTGCTGTCACATACGAATTGTATTTGTTAATATCAGAAGAGTAAGGTTAGATGGAAATACAAAAGATAAAGAGTAGATGTAGTGCACTTGTCTGGCTTGATATCATTTATCTATCCAGATTCGATCATTGGCATGGTACTTATGGTATGTTTTGTTTGTTGGAATCCACTTGACAAGGAATAACACTGTTTAATTGTATAAACTGAAGCAGCAGGTGCCTTGGTAAGAAATCTATGGGGATTAGTGAAATCTTAAGAAATAGAGTGGGAGGAAAATGCCTGGATGAGAGGTGGGAACAAAATAAGCCTAAGGATTAGGGAGAGATGGGAGAATGCCTGGGAGTAGAATGAGAAAAAATAAAAGTTGTAAAGAAACAACAGAAAAAAAAAAAAACATAACGTCATAGCATATTGGCCTGTGAACTGTCCAGTGCTGAAAGAGGCTCCAGTCCAGCAACTGTCTGTAAACAAACAGAAATGGGTATCCAGACCCACAGGGAGATATTGGGAGGTTAGTCTGTAAGCACCAACTATGCATTAGAATGGAAAACTCAGGTATAATACCCAACCCTCCCTTTCCCCAGTGAGTAGCCAAAATATTATATATTTTATTCCATACATGCAAATATTTGATTTGAACAGATTTGCAGCTGTGACAATATTAACCCTGTAAAAATTCTGAATTCCCTGCAAAGTGTAGGAATTCAAACATTTATCAAACACTGATATGACCCAAAATGTGACCATTTAGAAAAATATATTTTCTCTCCCTTTTGCAAGTTAAATGCCAAATTTTAGAGGTGGATGCTTACACAGCACATTGACAATGAATAAAAATAAATGAATGATAAAATCAAACTAAGTACCTCGTGAAATCTTACTAATATGATGGGAACCAGAGAAGGTCCCTCTCCACTTTTCCTCGTAGTGTGGGTGTAGATGTGAGAACTCAAGGATCACTACAAGCACCATAACCACTGCCGCTTATTTTAGTAATTATGACGCAGAAGATTATCAAGCGCAGTGACCCTCATTTTATGTCAAACCGTTGGGGCTCTCCTTGCATCTGTATTACCTGTCCAGCTTCGAGAGGCATCTACAGGCTATGAGAACTAGACTAACCCGCCCACAGATCTCACAGTCTCTTGCTGTCCATGGTTGAAATTCCTAAATATCTTGGTGGTAGCAGAAAGAACAAGCTTCAGATACCAACACAGTCCCTTTTTTGTCAAACTGCACAAAAAAATTGTTTTACAAAACCAAGAGAAACATTGTATCCAAGCACACCTTGCACTATAACCACTACAATAAACTGCAGTGATAATGGTATTTAGATGGTCCCTTTAATTGCTTGAGACAAAACCTTAAGACACTTACTGGGTATTAGGTGTCACTGAAATTGATTGCCTTTACTAGCTCTACTTATTTTATAGGCTGATTTGACTAATGTATAAAAAAGGAAAAGGAAAGGAAGGACTAAAGGAAGCCCGTATGGAGAGTAATATTGGAAAGGGAAGTCCCTACCTTTAATGGTAGGGACTTCCCTTTCCAATATTACTCTCCATATGGGCTTCCTTTAGTCCTTCCTTTCCTTTTCCTTTTTTTTTATACAATATTTGAGGGTTATTCCCTATTCTGGGAAAGTAATCTTAGGGCTCCTGGCACTTATTCATTGGTCAATGTTATGACCTCTGAATCAGAGCCATCACTACTTTATTTCATGATTTGACTGAAATAAAGTAGTCTTTTCTATTTTTTAATGAGTATTTTTGTAACTATAAGTAACTTTTTTTCAATTTTCAAACATCAACTATATATTCTTACATTTACTGGGCTTCCAAAAGAAACTATCATGAATAATACCTAGATGGAAAATGTGTTTTGTTTAGTTTTTTTGTCTTGGGTGAAATTTGGCTACATTTCTGTTCCTAGGTGGTGGTTATATCTTTCTCACCAAATTAATAATTGTTCCTAATCAAACTAGCTAGATCTTTGCACATAGCAGATGTATCTCTCTTTACCTGCCCAGCCTCACATTCCATTCTAGGTGCCTTTTCTCTCTTCTGAATGAGTTAAAGGGACACTATAGTCACCTGAACAACTTTAGCTTAATGAAGCAGTTTTGGTGTATAGAACATGCAGGGCCGCCATCAGGGCATGACAACCGAAACGGTTGTCATGGGCCCGGCGGTCCTGGGGGGCCCGGACTGCTCAGGTCGTCCGGGCCCCACATTCAGTGGGAACATCCCGGGTCGCAGGGGGCCCTGCGACCCCGGTATGTTCCCACTGGGCCGGCCTCTTCTCCTGGGGGGCCCAGCAGCCGGTCACCTCAGGGCCCCCCAGAGGCTGGCCCTGCTGACACCCGGCGCCGGCGGGCGCGCGAGGGAGCACTCTCCTCTGAGTGCTTCCTCTTCAGCTCCCTCGCGCACCGTACTGATGCCGGAGCCGGAAGATGACGTCATCTTCCGACTCCGGCATCAGTACGCGGCGCGCGAGGGAGCTGAAGAGGAAGCACTCAGAGGAGAGTGCTCCCTCGCGCGCGCGCCGGGTCACCGGGCGTCAGGAAATTTGAGTGGGTGGGGGTGGCGGGGGGGAATTTGAATGAGTGGGGGGGGGAGAGGGAAGGCAGGAAATTTGAGGGAGGGGGGAGGGAGGAAATATGAATGAGTGGGGGGGAGAGGGAGGGAAGGGAGGAAATTTGAGGGGGTGGGGGAATTTGAATGAGTGGGGGGGAGGGAAGGCAGGAAATTTGAGGGAGGGGGAGGGAGGAAATATGAATGAGTGGGGGGGAGAGGGAGGGAAGGGAGGAAATATGAATGAGTGGGGGGGAGAGGGAGGGAAGGGAGGAAATTTGAGTGGGTGGGGGTGGGGGAATTTGAATGAGTGGGGGGGAGAGGGAAGGCAGGAAATTTGAGGGAGGGGGAGGGAGGAAATATGAATGAGTGGGGGGGGAGGGAGGAAATATGAATGAGTGGGGGGGAGAGGAGGAAATTTGAGGGAGTGGGGGGGGAGAGGGAGGAAATTTGAATGAGTGGGGGGAGAGGGAGGGAAGGGAGGAAATTTGAGGAGTGGGGGGGAGAGGGAGGGAGGAAATTTGGGGGGGAGAGGAAGGGAGGAAATTTGAGGGAGGGGGGGAGGGAGGAAATATGAATGAGTGGGGGGGAGAGGGAGGGAAGGGAGGAAATTTGAGTGGGTGGGGGTGGGGGGGAATTTGAATGAGTGGGGGGGAGAGGGAAGGCAGGAAATTTGAGGGAGGGGGGGAGGGAGGAAATATGAATGAGGGGGGGAGGGAGGAAATATGAATGAGTGGGGGGGAGAGGGAGGGAAGGGAGGAAATTTGAGGGAGTGGGGGGGAGAGGGAGGAAATTTGAATGAGTTGGGGGAGAGGGAGGGAAGGGAGGACATTTGAGGAGTGGGGGGAGAGGGAGGAAATTTGGGGGGGAGAGGAAGGGAGGAAATTTGATGGGGGGAGAGGAAGGAAATTTGGGGGGGGAGAGGAAGGAAATTTGGGGGGGGAGAGGAAGGAAATTTGGGGGGGAGAGGAAGGAAATTTGAGGGAGGGGAGGGAGAGGTAGGAATTTGAGGGGGGAGAGGAAGGGAGGAAATTTGAGGGAGGGGGAGAGGAAGGGAGGAAATTTGAGGGAGGGGGGAGAGGAAGGGAGGAAATTTGAGGGAGGGGGGAGAGGAAGGGAGGAAATTTGAGGGAGGGGGAGAGGAAATTTGAGGGAGGGGGGAGAGGAAGGGAGGAAATTTGAGGGGGGAGAGGAAGGGAGGAAATTTGAGGGAGGGGGGAGAGGAAGGGAGGAAATTTGAGGGAGGCGGAGAGGAAGGGAGGAAATTTGAGGGAGGGGGAGAGGAAGGGAGGACATTTGAGGGGGGAGAGGAAGGGAGGACATTTGAGGGGGGGAGAGGAAGGGAGGAAATTTGAGGGGGGAGGAAGGAAATTTGAGGGAGGGGGGAGAGGAAGGAAATTTGAGGGAGGGGGGAGAGGAAGGAAATTTGAGGGGGGAGAGGAAGGAAATTTGAGGGAGGGGGGAGAGGAAGGAAATTTGAGGGAGGGGGAGAGGAAGGAAATTTGAGGGGGGAGGGAGGAAGGAAATTTGAGGGGGGAGGGAGGAAGAAAATTGGAGGGGGGGAGAAGGAAGGAAATTGGAGGGGGGAGAAGGCAATGAGAGGGAGGGGGAGAAGAAGGAAATGAGAGGGAGGGGGAGAAGAAGGAAATGAGAGGGAGGGGGAGAAGAAGGAAATTGGAGGGGGGGAGAAGAAGGAAATTGACGGGGGTAGGGGGAGAGATTGACATCCATCACACACACACACACAATGCACCCCTTGCACACAGAAAAACACAATGCATTACACACAGACACACATACACAAGCAATGCATCCCTTACACACAGCAACACACAATGCACCCCTTCCACACACTCAGTGCATCCCTTACAGACACACACACTGCATCCCATACATACACAAACTCACCTTGCAGCCCTTACACATACAAACACAGATTCACACAATGCATTCCTTACACACATCAGGACACCCCCCCCCCCCCCCCCACACACACACACACACCCCTGTGAACAAACTCATTGGTAGAACATGAAGGTGGACCCTGGGACCCAGACCTTGAGCTGTGTGAAGGGCCCTCAAAAAATGGAGCTGCTTCTCCCAGAACATTGATTTTTGTGACCACAGTTACAAACCGCCTCCAGAGAGCCTGTTCTACACCAGACCAGTGGAGCCAGACGGCAGCTGAAGCCCATCATCATCCTCATCTGGTTGTAAGTAGGCAATCTAGTATATTATTCGTGGCACTAATCTTTAATTTACCTCACATTAAAGGGACACTATAGTCCCCAGAACCACTGCAGCTTAATGTAGTGGTTCTGGTGTCTATAGCCTGTCCCTGCAGGCCTTTTATTGTAAACACGGCGGCACTGCAGCACTGTTAGTTAACATGGCAGATCATATGGGTGGGGCACTGTGATGTCACATGGGGGGGTGGCAAACTTTACTTTTGCCTAGGGCGGCAAAAATCCTTGCACCGGCCCTGCAGACACTGCATCCCTGTGGGCGGACTCGGGGGGGAGGGGGGGACTCGGGGGGGGGGGGGGGGGGGACTCGGGTGCAGGCGCCGGGGGGCCCAGACCTTGAGCTGTGTCAGGGGCCCCAGAATTTCTGATGGCAGCCCTGAGAACATGCCCCTGCAGCCTCACTGCTCAATCCTCTGCCATTTAGGAGTTAAATCCCTTTGTTTATGAACCCTAGTCACACCTCCCTGGATGTGACTTGCACAGCCTTCCATAAACACTTCCTGTAAAGAGAGCCCTATTTAGGCTTTCTTTATTGCAAGTTCTGTTTAATTAAGATTTTCTTATGCCCTGCTATGTTAATAGCTTGCTAGACCCTGCAAGAGCCTCCTGTATGTGATTAAAGTTAAATTTAGAGATTGAGATACAATTATTTAAGGTAAATTACATCTGTTTGAAAGTGAAACCAGTTTTTTCTTCATGCAGGCTCTGTCAATCATAGCCAGGGGAGGTGTGGCTAGGGCTGCATAAACAGAAACAAAGTGATTTAACTCCTAAATCGCAGAGAATTGAGCAGTGAAATTGCAGGGGAATGATCTATACACTAAAACTGCTTTATTTAGCTAAAGTAATTTAGGTGACTATAGTGTTCCTTTAACTCTCAATTCCCCTTTCCTTGTAACTACAGGTGTACGTTTCACCAGAGGCTCTCAGTGTTCTCTTTCTGTTCTATCCCCGCACCATATTTATTTATTATGCTCTTAGTTCTTTTTTTTTTCCCTCGGGATGCTTTTGCTCATTCTCTGCTTCCCTCTCACCTTCCTGTTTTTACTTGTGATGGATTCGGGCAGAAAATGTCTAGCCAGTAGCTGGCCAAAGTAATTTGGGATAGGATATATTTAATAAAAGCCATAAAAACAAAGAAAATAAATATTGTATCTCTGCATTCAGCTGAGCATTCCTCCAAAGACAAGCCTTTCAAACCATCACTTACTTCTTACATTTGTATTAAATGCGTGCAGCTTGAAAACAAAATGTTCGCATCAACATTTTCCAAAACTACAATTTTATTTTGTAAAGATAGGATTTTATATATTTTTTTAGTAAATATTTTAAAATTCTTTAGCTCCTATCAATCTGTAACAGAAATGATTACTGTTTTTCACTCTATATATCAGATGTGAAGGCTGTTACAATGATGACCAACATTTAGAAATCTAGTCTAACAGCTAGAATGACAGATGCTAGCTTCCTTTGATCTTATTGGATAGCGTTAGAGTTGATATCGTTAGTCAAATTATTTTCCTATTGAGTCTCTCAATACCAGGTTACAGATTCAGCATGATTCCTACAGAGTGATTTTTATTGGTGTATATCCTATAATTTATCAAAATGCCAGATATTTTGTGGAATGATTGCTGTTTGAGGATATATAAAAATGTAACTTGTGTAAATTTAAACAACTTTTAAACTATAACTATTTAACTATTAACTATATAAAAATGTAACGTGTGTAAATTTAAACAACTTTTATTAAACTATAACTATTTAACTATTAACTACTTTAACTATTTTTAAAAAGACACTACTCTGTCCAAATTTTAAAAAAAAATCCCTGTTTAGCAGATATAGCCCTAATGAAAACATGTATGCATTTAATTATGCAATTGAGGGTACATGTAAAACAGCTTGCAAAAACTGCAGATCTCTTGCCTAAAGCTTTTGCAATCCCTGCCCTGCTTCCAGACTTTCTGTGGCTGTCCAATCTCTAACTCTGACCCAATGCAGCTAGCTCAATGAGAAGTTTTTGCCAGGCACGTGCTCTGAGCAATTACCTGCAAGTTGAGTTTAGCTCCACTGAGCTAACCAAACCAGGAAGTAATAGGACAGTTGTCAGATTAATAGCCGGTGGGTGTAACAAGGTTAATTTATAAAAAATGTAATTTTTTTATGAAATCTGCACATTTTGTAAAATAAAAAAAATAAAAAAGAGGACACACTCTTCACACATAAAGCATTTCATCAAGCTGAAGTGCTTTAGGCTTTTGGAAGATATCTTTAATGTATTCATTCATCTTATAGAAATATTGGGGTGGAAATGAAACGTTTTGGACATTATACAGTATTTTGTCACATATAATAGGTTTATGTGTATTGCATGAACCCTGATGGCATTATTTGCAACAACGTCATCAAAATGTCAACAGACTAAAAATAGTGTATGTATTTGAGCGTAATACCAAAATATAATGAATACAGTTAAATCATCCTTTTGTAAAATACAGGGATTTTCCTAAAGTTATATAGCAACTTGCATTAATATTTGTATGGATCTGAATGACATGAGAACCCTCCATGATGGTAAGAATGCAGAAGTTAAGGAGCAATCTGGGCACCATAACAACGTCATATAATGTAGTTGTTATGTTGCGATGAGGTCCCTGATGCTTTAGAGCAGCGGTTCCCAAAGTGTGGGTCGCGACCCACTGGTGGGTCGCAGGGCGATTCCCAGTGGGTCGCGCTGACCCACACATCCAGGGCCGCCGAGCAGTCAGGCAAGCATACTGACACCAGGAGGGAGCCCGGCGGTTTGCCCTGTATGCTGCAGGGCTCCCTCCAGTCAGTCTGCCCAGCAGCTCCGGTCTGTAGCTCCGCCGGGTGCAGAGCTGCAGACAGTGTGATAGGAGTCTCGCGAGCTCCCAGAGCGTTACCATGGCAACACTCAGGGAGCTCGCGAGACTTTTATTACACTGTCTGCAGCTCTGCACCCGGCGGAGCTCAGACCGGAGAGTTACCCCACTGGACTACCAGGGAGACACTGGACCACCAGGGATGTCTAATGAAGGTAGGACACAGCCCCCAGATCCTGCCCCCTAATGTAAATAATTTTCTCCCTACCCCCCCCCCCCAAACTGTAACCCATTCACTCCCTGCCCCCCTCCCCACCCTGTAACCCCTTCACTCCCTGCCCCCCTCCCCACCCTTCACTCCCTGCCCCCTCCCCACCCTGTAACCCCTTCACTCCCTGCCCCCCTCCCCACCCTGTAACCCCTTCACTCCCTGCCCCCCTCCCCACCCTGTAACCCCTTCACTCCCTGCCCCCCTCCCCACCCTGTAACCCCTTCACTCCCTGCCCCCCTCCCCACCCTGTAACCCCTTCACTCCCTGCCCCCCTCCCCACCCTGTAACCCCTTCACTCCCTGCCCCCTTCCCCACCCTGTAACCCCTTCACTCCCTGCCCCCCTCCCCACCCTGTAACCCCTTCACTCCCTGCCCCCCTCTCCACCCTGTAACCCCTTCACTCCCTGCCCCCTCCCCACCCTGTAACCCCTTCACTCACTGCCCCCTCCCCACCCTGTAACCCCTTCACTCCCTGCCCCCTGACCACACTGTAACCCCTTCACTCCCTGCCCCCCTCCCCACACTGTAACCCCTTCACTCCCTGCCCCCCTCCCTACACTGTAACCCCTTCACTCCCTGCCCCCTCCCCACACTGTAACCCCTTCACTCCCTGCCCCCCTCCGCACACTGTAACCCCTTCACTCCCTGCCCCCTCCCCACACTGTAACCCCTTCACTCCCTGCCCCCCTCTCCCCACTGTAACCCCTGCTCTCCCTGCCCCCCTCTCCCCACTGTAACCCCTGCTCTCCCTGCCCCCCCACACGGTAACGCCTGCTCTCCCTGCTCCCCCTCTGTAACCCATTTTCTTCCTGCCCCCCACTGTAGCCTTCTCTCCCCCTGCCCCCCCACTGTAGCCCTCTCTCCCCCTGCCCCCCCCACTGTAGCCCTCTCTCCCTCTGCCCCCCACTGTAGCCCTCTCTCCCTCTGCCCCCCACTGTAGCCCTCTCTCCCCCTGCCCCCTACACTGTAGCCCTTTCTCCCCCTGCCCCCTACACTGTAGCCCTTTCTCCCCCTGCCCCCTACACTGTAGCCCTTTCTCCCCCTGCCCCCTACACTGTAGCCCTTTCTCTCCCCTGCCCACCCACTGTAACACTTTCTCCCCCTGCCCACCCACTGTAACCCTTTTTCACCCTGCCCCCCTACACTGTTACCTGCACACACACTCCCTACCACACGGTCACCCTCACCTGTCTCTGCATGTATGTGTATCGGAGTCTCCTTTTGTGTCAGTGTGTGTGTATTTGTGTGTCAGTGTGTATCTGTTTACATGAGTGTATGTGTATCTTTGTGTAGGAAAATAAGTGTCATTGTGTGTGTATCGCTGTGTCAGTATGTGTATGTGTGTGTCTCTGTATGTGTGTATTTGTGTCTCTGTATGTGTATACACTGCACACATACTCCATGCAAAAAACATGCTTACATCCAAACACACATTGTGTATATGTATATTTTATATTCACAATATACACACACTGCATCCATTACACACGCACTGCAATCAAACTCAAACATTACATACAAAACACCCATGTATTAAAACACTAAAATGATATACAAACACCCCTTCATTCAAACACCGACACTACACACAAAAAGCACACCTGCATTTAAAGTCCAGCTCTACATTCAAACACCCCTGCGTTCAGACGCAAACATTACAAACAAGTACACCACTACATTCCAATGGCAACAGTACATACAAACACTCCCATACTTGCACACACATACTTAAAGGACCACTTCAGCTTAATGAAGTGGTCTGGGTGCCAGGTCCATCTAGGATTAACCCTGCCTGCTGTAAACATAGCAGTTTCAGATAAATTGCTATGTTTACAAATGGGTTAATCCAGCCTCTAGTGGCTGACTCATTGACAGCTGCTAGAGGCGCTTCAGCGCTTCTTACTGTGATTTTCAGTGAGAAGACGCCAGCGTCCATAGGAAAGCATTGAGAATGCTTTCCTATGGACTGGCTATATGCGCGCACGGCACTTGCTGCGCATGCGCATTCAGCCGATGACGGCTAAAGGAGGAGAGAGCCCGGCGCTGGAGAAAGGTGAGTTTTTAACCCCCTTTCTCTCCCTTCAGCCTGGCGGGAATGGGACCCTGAGGGTGGGGGCACCCTCAGGGCACTTTAGTGCCAGGAAAACGAGTTTGTTTTCCTGGCACTATAGTGGTCCTTTAATACACAAACATGCTTACATTTAAACGCTCAAACACTGCTCACAAATATAACCCTGCAACGATGGGCAAATGGTAGATTCCCAGCAGGCATAGCATTGTTGAAGTTCTCCGACAGATGGAGATCTACCTTTTGGCCACACTTGCACTAGAGGGGGCCCCAGAAAGCATACTTGCACCAGGGCTCTCTCTACATTAGTTCCACCACTGGGATAATCAATGTGAGGGGCCTGGATGAGCAGGACACAACGTCTGATTCTGACTGAGTCTGTGAGTAAGCAGTTGTATGCCTCTAAAACTGATTGCCATGATATGTAAAGTTTCTGCCTCTAAAACTCCATGATATATCAACATTATGCATCTAAAACTGCCATGATATGCCAAATTATGCCTCTAAAACTGCCATGATATGCCAATTTTATGCATCTAAAGCTGATTGCCATGGTGTGCCAATTGTATGCTTTTAAAGCTGATTGCCATGGAGTGCCAATTTAATGCATCTGACTGTTTGCCAATTGTATGCCTCTGAAGCTGATTGCCATGATGTGCCAAGTTTATGCATCTAAAAGTGATTGCCATGATATGCCAAGTTTATGCATCTAAAGCTGATTGCCATGATGTGCCAAGTTTATGCATCTAAAGCTGATTGCCATGATGTACCAAGTTTATGCATCTAAAAGTGATTGCCATGATGTGCCAAGTTTATGCATCTAAAGCTGATTGCCATGGTGTGCCAAGTTTATGTATTTAAAGCTGCCCTGATGTTCCAATTGTATGCCTCTAAACCTGGATGCCATAGTGTTCCATTTGTAAGCCTCTAAAACTGATTGCACTGGTGTGCCAATTTTATGCACCTAAAGTTGCCATGATGTGCCAAGTTTATACATGTAAAACTGATTGCCATAATGTAGCAATTTTATGCATCTAAAGCTGCCATAATGTTCCAATTGTATGCCTGTAAAGCTGATTGCCATGGTGTGCCAATTGTAAGCCTCTAAAGCTGATTGCCATGGTATGCCCAACTGTATGCCTCTAAAACTGATTGCCACGGTATGCCTATTTTATGCATCTAAAGCTGCCATAATGTTCCAATTGTATGCCTGTAAAACTGATTGCCATGGTGTGCCAATTGTAAGCCTATAAAGCTGATTGCCATGGTATGCCAACTGTATGCCTCTAAAGCGGATTGCTATAGTGTGCCAATTGTATGCCTCTTAAGCTGTTTGCTATGGTGTGCCAGATTTATGCCTCTAAAAGCAATTGCCATGGTGTACATCTAAAGCGGATTGCTATGGTGTGCCAATTGTATGCCTCTAAAGCGGATTGTCATGGTGTTCACTTTTTAAAATATGCATTAAAAAAAGCAAGTGGGTCTCGAAAAATTACCATTTTGAAAAGTGGGTCTCGGGCCATAAAAGTTTGGGAAGCCCTGCTTTAGAGGTTAAACCATTCAGGAACAATTTAACCCCAAAGTCTTCACTCCAGTGTAGTTTCTCTCTACCCCTCCATATCTTTTTTTCTCAAGCCGTTTTTATGAATGGGGAGCTCCTGAATTGTTTATAGTGTCAGCTAACTGCTATAAGCCAATCAGTGATGTGCCTGAGCGATGTGCTTGTCCACCAGCTTTCCCAGGCTCCAGTTCTAAAGATTTTGTGAAAGTAGATGTGAGGGGTCAGAAAACACTGCGCTGGAGAGGAGACTTTGGAGGTAAACCATTCATGAATATTAAAGCTAATGCCAATAGCCATGCAAAGGACCTCCTGGCATCATAACAAATTTACTTCAAATAAGTAGTTATGGTGTCCAATCTGTTTCTTTAAGTGATCTGGACAAGAGTGCCATAAAATAATCCTTAAATAAGTAAATTAAAATAGTTTTCTTCAATATTTAATTTACTATGTAAGAATTGGGGAGGGTTTCAGCGGATTAGCTGATTTGCATAATTCAGTCAGGAGGACAGAAGACAGCTCCTGCAGAAGACGTTATTACTCTCCATGGTAAATATCATTCCTGGAGTATAAAGGAAGGTAAGATGGTCTTTATGTTCATATTAGAGGAGCAGGACATGAAAGTGTATTTTAAATCCTGCATCCATCACATTCCTTGTTTTCTTCCTTTGCTATTACTTCAGAGGAACATTACAAGCACCATAACCACAACAGTGGTTAGTGTGTGTCATTGTCAAGCCTATTCTTTCGATGAAAATGTAAATTTATTGAATATACAGCAATATTTACAATCTTGGAGAGATGCAAAGAAATTCTCCTAAAGCATTCTATGACATAGCGGTTGATAGTTGTGTACAAGGGATGTGTACCATCCCCACATCAAGTATACATATATGGTTAAGAATTGGATGTTTCAGGGGGCAAGGCCGGACCGCCATGCTAACCAGTCATATGCGGGAGAGGCTCCAGAGGGATCCGGCTTCTCAGGCTGACATCCATGGCTCACACATATTATCTGAGCCGGGAAATTACCAGCTGCTGTTGGTGATGCTGTGGGCTCAGAGATCAGGAGTCCTTGGAGGCCCCCTGGAGGTAACATCCAGAGATTCAGCGCCTATGGCCTACTCAAAGGGGTGGGCAGCCGCTGCCCTGCTCTCTATTCCCCAGCTACTACATACTAGCTCACTGACACATTAGCTGGTCCCATTTCCTTCTCCTTTGGACCAGAAGGGGTTATCCCAGTTGCTGAAGGAACCTGTGGAGCTTACCCTGCATTTGCAGATGGTCATTGGTGAGGCCTGCTGTGGGAGCAAGAACACCTGGAAACTAAGATGGCCGCTGCTATGACCCCGACAGGTTCGGCATCACTACTCAGCCAGCTGGGTGGGATTCATCAAGAAGACATGTGACAACGCCTGCTCCCCACTCTGCCAACAAACTAACATTACACCCCAGCATGAGAAGCAGGGCTTCTGACCTCATGGTGCTGATGTGTAAGACCAGCCTGCACCACCACTTACCTGGGCCTTAAGCCATGTGGAGGGATAGTCTAGAGTACTCCAGAGTACTAAACGCTTATGGCGCTTGGAGTGTTCCTTGCTTACTAAAATACTTACTATGCTTACTCTCCATGTAGAGGCATATCAGGCCAATCATGACGGGAAAAAAAATATTGAAAGCGTATATACAGCCAGTATGTCTGAGATTAGTGTGTTATACTATCCGCAACTGCATGTCCATAAGTGACACGGCTATCTTTCTGCATGGGCACGCTGGGCATCTGGCAGGGGGCCCCATAGACATGGGGGCTCCACCGTGCTTCCCAGAGTGCCCAGGCCTACAGTGGAGATCCTTTGATCTCTCCTGCCGGCCCACGGAGAGTCTGCCTTGCTTACATGCTGTGGGCCCTGTCGGGTCGGTGGGGAGATCAAATATCTCCCTCGCTGGCCCAAAGGCCTTTGCTAGGAGAGGGAGGGAGGGAGAGAGGACATGGGAGGCAGATCCTCCCACGAGCATGAAGTGTGAAGAGTTACCGCGCATTGCCGTGGCAATGCTCCTACACAGTATTCTGCTTGCGGGAGGACACGAGACAGCCTGCAGCCAGAGAAGCTGCAGGCTGAATATTTATTACTCACCACTGGACCACCAGGGCTGGCAGTGTCCCACCTCCTTCTCCTTCTTCAAGCTAAGACGAAGGATGGGGGGTACATTAAGTTTTTTTTAAATTCTCTTTAAATAAAAGAAACAAAAAAACTGTTACAAACTGCCATTTGTAACTGGCCCTTTAAATGACAAATTGCCCTGCTTCCCTGGGTTGTGGAGAAGCCTATTTGCCAGCCTCCTTCCTCTTGACTATGGCCCCTGGGAAATTGTGCCCCTGAAAACGTATGGACTTTTATTGGTTGTGTATGGCCCTTTAAGAACCGTCTGGGGACATATTGTGACTTTGTTGAACAATGCCCCTTTAAGATGGTGTCCCCAAACCTTTAATATATTGTGTTCCTGGCTTTCTCCCACTTGGTTCAGTAAATGGGGCTTACTGAACCAAGTACTACACAGGCGGACCACCCAGAAGTGGAAGTGTGCAGGCAATTTACCTCTCAGGCTGGGAGCCTGCTGTAGGTAAATTGCCGACCGCTGGGTGGCCGCAGTTCGTGCAAACGAACACGTGGCGGCGGCCATCTTTGTTCATTCAAACGAGGTCAGCGGTATGTGTAGCCAAATTCATGGAACTGAAATCGGCTACACATTTCCGCGAACACCGCTGACCCTTACCTTCTCCTACACTGAACTTTCAGCTGCAGAGACTAAGTCCCGTTCGAAGATGGCATAATATTGACCGACCGACCGCACAGCCCAAATCTTTTGGGCAGTCATAAAGGACTTCCGTCTAACTTTATCCATTGGAGGGATTTGTATGATTTTTGGTTATGTTTATATTTAAAGTATGCTGATTCTAAATATGTAATTATCTTTATGGAGATTGGATGTATGGTTTTAAAGTTGCAGTGTATGTGTAAAAACTGTATTTTTCCTGCCTGTGATAATTATGTTAAGTATCGTGTACCATAATTATATCACAGGCAGAGGGGGAGGATTTTGTGTGTAATTGCTGGGAGTGTTTTCTGTAATGTACGTGTGTTATTGGTTGTTTTGTAAAACTCTGTGGGTGGTCCTATCTAAGGGAAACCTGCATAAAAGAAAGCCCTTTGGGTGCCAATAAACAGAATGACTTGTCCCTCTAACTTGCAGCCTTGACTCATGTTTGTAGGGGACAGCTATAATCACTACAGGGATTGCTATGCTCTTCATACTCCCTTGGCTACTGAGCTCTTGTAAGAGCTCTTGTTCCTGATCCTGCTTCGCTCTACAGAAGGAAGAGGTTCACTTACTGGAACCTGGAGCCTGGTCGTAGGTCCAGGGCACAGAGCAGACAGCAAGATACCAGCCCAGCAGCGGTGGTTTGTGGAGTCTGCAGTACTTATGGTGGCTACGCAGTAGTTATGGTGTCTACGGTGCTGATGGTCCTTTGGTGAGAGCTAGGAGCATCCTTTCTACCGTCCAACTTCCAGCCAGCCTGGAGGCAACCGTAACAAAACCCTTATCCCTATGCACCCTCCCCCTCACACACACACACACACACACACAGCACTTCTCACACGCACAGCACCTCTCACATATACACATAGCACCCCTCACAAACACACACACAGCACCCCCCCCACACACACACAGCACCACTCACACACTCAGCACCCCTCACACATCACCCCTCACACATACACACACACACTGAACCCCTCACACACTAAACCCTTCACACACACACACACACACACACACAGAGCACTCCTCTCACACACACAAACAACAACATTCACACACACACACACACTCAATCCCTCACATACACACAGAGCACCCTTCACATTCACACTGGACCTCTCACATACACACTGCACCCCTCACACACACAGCACCACTTGCACACACACACAGCACAACTCACACATACACACACTGTACCCCTTACACATATACACACGGCAACCCTCACTGCTGTCTGTGTGTATTCAGCAGTCTGTGTGTTTGTGTTCTGCAGTCTGTGTGTGTTCAGCAGTCTGTGTATGTGTGTGTGTGTATTTGTTTAGCAGTCAGTGTATGTGTGTTAAACAGTCATGTGTGTGTGTGTGTGTGTGTGTATTCAGCAGTATGTGTTTGTATTCAGCAGTATGTGCATGTATTCAGCGGTCTCTGTGCATGTATTCAGCAGTCAGTGTGCATGGATTCAGCAGTCACTGTGTGTGTATTGAGGTCTGTGTATGCATTTAGCAATCTGTGTGTGTACTCAGCAGTCTGTGTACTCAGCAGTCTGTGTGTGTACTCAGCAGTCTCTGTGTATGTATTCAGCAGCCCTTATGTGCATTCAGCAGCCTGTGTGTATTCAGCAGTCTGTGTGTGTGTATTCAGCAGCCTGTGTGTATACTCAGCAGTATATGTGTATGTATTCAGCAGCCTGTGTGTGTAGTCAGCAATCTGTGTGTGTAGTCAGCAGTGTGTGTTTGCATTGCATAAATGTATTGTATTTGTTGGAGGTACCAATAAATATAAGCTTAATTTTATTGATAATTTACATTTTTATTCCTGTGAGTGGTTGTGTAGACAGGGCCCCAGTGCACTGCTTTGCCCGGGGCCCATATTGTTGTTAAGATGGCACTGATAAGTGTTACTCCCACTAATCTGAATGTATGTCCTGATGCTGCCTTAGATTACAGACTCCATAATGAGCAGTGGCTATCAAACTTTATTTTGTGTTAATGGGATAGGAAGGTTTTTCTGCAAACCTCTAACATTTCCAAGGTCTGTCTGGATCAAGAACAATACAACCTTTTAGATTCATGAAGAGAGTTGGAGATACTAGAAAGGATTAAGTGGTATCAGCAACAGCTTGCTTACCACCTAGAAATAAAACAAATTGCTCTCTAGCCCCTTAGGGACCTATTAGATATATAGCAATCATGATACCAGAGAATTTGCCTTAACCTGGCTCCGAATTAGTTACTATACAAATTACTTAAATATTAGTTAAAACTTACTTCCCAAGTACCATTATTTTTCTATAATGAGAATTAATATAAAATAGCTATAAAAAAAAAACTAATTTCCCTCTTTAATTAGCATATGGCCTTCTAACATAAAATGATGAAAAGTGAAAGCTCATAACACCAAATGTTATTTTATTTCAGTACCTTGGAGAGCCTGTGTTCCATTTAGAAGGGCTAAGCATTAGTGGATTAACATCTTCACTACTGCTCCAGCTGTAAGGCATTTTTCACCGAGGATCTGATGTCCCCTGTGGCATTCAAGGAATTAAGCATTACTCTTCAAAGACATTGGCATACTACCAGATTTCCCTAAGCATGTTCCAAGTTAACAATTGTACTCACTGATCCATTGACTAAGTGATTTGTTGGCTGCTGTGCCTATACACTCAAGGAAGCATTTATATATAGAGAGCAGGTTTCATATGGTTTCATAATTTAAGATACGCTTTGCTGCATTGTAAAAATAAGATGGTAAAAGTTTTTTCAGAGAATGCAACACAGAGGATAAGAACCAAAAAACAAAGATGTTGATTGTTAATACTGATTATACATCTATACATCTATTGAAAATATTTCAGGTTGTTCAGATTCAGTTGTTAGCATACCAGACTGATCCCACCCATAAGGGTGATACAGAACCCTCTGCACTGGAGATACAGAGACCCTGGACAATCGTTTCTGTCTTCTTTGGGCCTCGTCAGCGAGGTTTAGCTCAAACCCCTCTAGGCACAGTGAGCACAGAGTCTTGATTACCCTTTTAGTTTAGGGAGACTCCAAGTAAATGCATTGTTGCAAAAACAGAGAATATGAGAATTCTGAGGCAAAAGTAGCTTAGGACCTGAGCGGGGACTAGCAGAGCGGAAGCTTTTGACCTTTCCCACATTCACTGTTTTTGTTCCAGTGCAATTGTTATGGCTCTCCCTAAGTTAAAAGGTTAGTCCAGACGTGGACCCAGTGCTCACTGTACCTAGAGGGTATCGACTACACTTCATTGACGAGGCTCAAAGAAGGTTGTAACAATTGTCCAGGGTTGATGGATCTTTCTTGCAGAGAGAACTTGCCGGCATTTCGGTTCTGGATTGTATATATGGGTAGGATCAGTCTAATATGCATATGGTATAGGTTCTCTTTGTAATGGCACAAGTGAGCAAAAACATTTTTGAGACCTGCATGGAGACTAGCCGAAGGGCAAGCTACTGAGTTTCTCTAAGTTTTTGCCCAATCTCAGAGTATATTCTCTGTCGTAGCTGAAATATGTGTATGTGACTGCATGTGTAATTTGTGTATGAGAATCTATGTATAATGTGTGTATGAGGGCCTGTATATAATGTGTACGTGATTGTGTTAGACTGCGTTGGTGGATCAAAATAGGTTGCTGAATATGGGGAGCCATGTGGCTGGGTGGGTTGGTAGGTGTGGATAGGTGGGTTATAAGATGGGACATGTTAGGTGAGTGCAGCAGAGTTAGTGAATATGACTAGCTTGGTAAATATAACTAATTGGGGACTAGTGAGACAGGTTCGTGAGAGATACAAAGTAAGTTCACATATTACCCTCACGGGCTATTAAATAGCTTGGTATATGAGGAACCTTAGAGAATACACAGTATTCAAAAAGAGAGTGAAAGGCACTTGGTGTGCACAACCCCATGACTCCCTACCCCCTTAGCTTACACCTGTGAATATAATGTGTGCATTAATTCGCATTGCAAAGTTTAAGTTACTAAGAGTGAAATTATAGAATAAGCAATATTAATGTAAAACCTGTTGTCACCTTATTAATAATGACATTTTTGCACTTTGGATGCTTCATGCTCAAATTGTTCCCCTTTTTGTACATTAGCTTCTTGACTTTAGTTTAAATCCTATACAGATAGACAATTAAAAGGTGATAGTAGCTTTGGAGCAATTCCATTTTTAGTGAAGAGATCATATGTTCCATTTTCTTCTCTAAAAGAATAAGGTGCGTAATGCTCTTACTTAAAGGGACAATCTAAGCACCATAACTAGTAATAATTCTAGCGCCAGGAGATCCCTGTCATTGTCCCAAATAAGGAAGCCAATCATTTTTGAACTGTTAGCACTACATGTGCCCTCCCACCCAGGCCGAGCACCTTTGGTTCTCCTGGTTTTTTTTCTGATCTCAAAGACCTGTATGTGTAAGGGGGAACAAACTACAATACATGTAGCTATAATAACTAAAACTATTCAAATGCAGCCACAGACTTCAATAACAGTTTGTGCTTACAAATTGTTATACTCTATATTATATTTTATTTCTGTAAACACTTGACATTTAAAATTTCACTAATATGTAAGATGGATCCCCCCGCCCCATGCACCCCCTAAAAAAAATAAAGTTTAAATGTTTTTGTTTTAAATCTATATTGTTTGTTTGTTTTTTTCTTATAAAAAGAAAATAAACTTGTTAAAAAATTATTCGAAAATGATGGTAGTTCGCCTTCGTAGTTATTGATAAGAGCTTCTCTCTGTATAATACTATACAGTATAGAATTGACCACAACCATGTTGAGCTTGATATAGGTAGTGTAGATATTTATTAAATACAAAATGTGACATTTTCTGGACCATGTGTGAATAGCTTTATAGCTGAAGACAGTGATCCATTAAAATCTGAAGCCACTTCCACAGTTATCCATGTGAAGCTATAGGAGCTGGGCAATGTGTGTACAGGTAAGTTTACTAAACTTGAAGGATTATGTAATGGGAATTGGGAAGGAGGAGGTGAGGGGGCTCCCAACCTTTGCTGGGCTGGCAGACCTGGAAGCATTGTGTCTGTGTACTATAGATCAAAGCGCTGACAGTGCTGCTGTCCCTCGACGTGCTGCCTGGCTGGGACAATGTGCAGGAATTGCAGGACTCTGCTCTCTTATCTCCCTCTCCTTCTGCCTCCACATTGTCCCTTTAAACCCCGGCACGTGGGCCGGGCTGGCTGAGTGAATATAGTGACAGACAGGGGCCAATAATAAAATGGGATCCGGACTGCTGCTGTTATTCACGTGTACTTAACAGTTAACACTTATCCAATAAAGCAACCATAGCCAGTAAGCCACCGCGGTAACTGCATTAACTCCTTCATCCACAGCCAAGTCCATTTGCCACGATAAAGCCTACCCTGCATTGCCACTATAGCATCTCTCGAGTCTCTATACCTAACACTTAGCCTGGGATCCTGCTCTGTTTATCCTGCAGCACGTGTAGGTGGTTCTGTGCATCCTTAATATCCCACTGTAATGGCCCTGCACCGCTATAGCCACTGCCAGGCAGATCAATGCACAGCAGAGCTCCCCAGTGCTTGCAGCCACTACTAATAGAACGTGCTGATGGTGGGAGGGGGGTGGGGGGAGAGACACCCTGCTCTCTTAAAGGAGCACTTCTTCCCCAGCTGGCTGTCAGAGCAGTGCAGAGCCAGATCCTTGCACACACATCATGTCCCTGGGACTGCTGTCACATTTCATAGCATCACACACCTAAACTACAAGATGTCCTGCCCTGGGGGATTTACTTGTGATTAATGCTCATCGTCCAATTGAGAAGCTTTGCCTGATCAGCATTTCATGGACCAGAGGGTGCAGTAAAGACACATCATGCATTGATTAAAAAGAGCCCAGACTGCAGTAGGAGTCTATGGAGAGCACTTTTCCAGGTACAACATGAAGACATAGCCTGGTCCTGGTACTGATAAAAAAAAAAAAAAAAACTACAATAACTTGCCGTTTTGGAGTTATTGTCATATCTAAGCACAGCCCTGAGTTCTCATCACCCCCTGGCATTCCAAGGTTCTAGAACTCAGCGTTCCAGTCCTGCTCCGCACTCTAATTCCGCCACTTATCACTGGCACTTCCCAGAAACCTTCGGCTCATCTAGTATAAGTGTCTTCTCCCAGCCAGCGGATAGCTAACAGTCTGGACTTTGAATCAGGGTCATTCTAACGGCAGAAGCATGCAGGTCTCTATAGCCTGTACAGAGCACAACTTAAAGAGCCGGAATGGAGATGATAGACACAGCAAGCAAAACTCCGGTGGTGGCAACGTGGTCAATGCAGCCAGAGCCAGATTCAGGACAGTGGCCATCATTGCCCGCAGTTTGGGTACCTTTACCCCTCAGCATCACATCTCTTTGAAGGAATCCACAGCAAAACAGACTGGAATGAAATATAGGTATGGTCATGTTTAGCCCATTGCTTTATAAGAATATTTCGACAGAAATCACAATGCAATTAAATGTCTTTATTCACCATTATACAATGTACTTAATAATAGCCAGCTTATTACAATGCTAATAGTAAATTGATGTGTCTACCCTACCTTGTCAATCAGTGCATGCAGGACCATACTGAGTACAGAAACGCTTCTGTAAATTTGGGGCAATGTCTACTACACCATGGGAAACAATATAATGTCCCAACATTCAGTACTTTGTCCCAGAATAGCATCTGTTTGGCTTTGCTAGATATGATTCTGTGTACTGAGTTAATGACTCTAGAAAACTATGCAATAAGGGACATAGATTAGAGAATATTGGTCCAGTTTCAAGTCAAACTAACCTCTTTAAACAACAAACATGCTTTTTTACATCATAGAAATTGAGAAACAAATATATGTATGTATGTATGAAGGCAATGATCTAGTGTAGCAAACACTAGGTACTGTGCATTGGTTTCCATGGTGACTGCTCCACTTTTAGAACTTTGCCAAAGGTTAGCGTTCGATAAATAAACTCTATTGTGTCTGCAGCAATACCAAGGGGCACCTGTAGTCTGGCATTAGAAAACCTCACAACAGTTTTCCAAATTGCAATTTAGAATATAGCTTTATCTACAAGTGGTATTGTAGATTATTCCTTCGTTTTGCTAGCATTTAGTACAACCAAAACATTATTCCATATATAAAATATATTTTCTGTAAGCCCTCACTAAATATTTTGATCAATCTCACTTTTTTTTAATTTTTACATTTAATTTTTTTTTTTTTTTTATTGATTTAGTCATTAAAATAAACTTCTTGTTCTGGGTGGAAAAAACTTGGATTTGGGATATTTTCTCAAAGTACATAAACCCCAATGATATGATGCATCTTCAGCAGGTATATGCTGTTAACAGAAAAATGTTGATGAAGCTCACGAACAGAGATTAATTATAATCTATATAATTAATATCAGATTAGATTAATATAACATGAATTAAGACATCTTCTGTGGGTTCTGTGTGTCATTGACAAGACAATTATAATGTAAAAGAGACTATCACACACCCAACCTGACATGAATGTGTACAGGACTCCAATAGAAGATAGTGATACATATAAAGCTTACATTAATCTGACCAGAAAGTGGAAAGTGACAGCTCTTTAACCTCAGTATAGTTTTGTTATACAAACCTCCCATCACTGTATACTGTATAGAAATTCAAGCCACTCTGCATCATGTGTATCACCATGAAATCAATTAGATTAAATATTTTTATTAAAAATAAATAAATAAATAATCGATATTCAGGAAAATCTCAAAAGGCTCACATAACGATTAATGGTAATTGAAATTAGCAGAAGGAAACTGGCCATACATAAATCAGAGGTTGGAGTTAATGATTACTGGTATAGGTTCAAGCTATAAATAAACGCTGTACTTTTAACACACTGTGCTCAACAACTGCAATGATTTATCTTGTACAAGTCACTAGTGCTGAAAGAGATCCTACAGTGACTCTCTTAATAACATTTGCTATTCTTAGAAAAAAAAAAAAAAAGCACACTCTTAAAATTAGGAGGTAACTCTAGTTTTGTGTGCATGTTCTTGCTCAGGAATATCCAGAGAAAATTACAAATATTTACTTTTACAGATTTTATTTTGCCTTTCAATTTTTGTCCATAATTTAAAGACATATTGGAAGTGAGTTGATAAATTATGATACTCTATGGAGTACTTGCAGTGCTGATCACAGGACCAGGAAAACAAGCATTGAACAAGAAATATCAGTTTATTTAGTTTTAAAAGGTGTCACAAAAAAGTTTTGAGATAAAGTTTAAATGACAAAGCTACGCATTTACATGTAGAGGGAATACTGTTTATATGGAATGCAGATTCCCAACATGTCTGAAGAATGTACAAATATATCTTATGTACTGTTGCATGGCAAAAGTCAGGTATCTGCATTGCAAAGGCCATTGCAGACCTTCTCTCTTTGATCTGCTGTCATGTAGCACTACACAATGTGAGCCTTGTAGGCTCCTGTGTATTGTTGGTGATGTATCATTATGTGCAATACCTCTGCAGAATGGTGACTGGCACTCTGGTTGAAAAATGTGTTTTTCAGCAGGATGACAGTCTGTGCTGGAGGGGTAAGTGGAAATTCCTGTAATAGATTTTTTTTTTGCAACAATGTGTTGGTTGTGTAGGGTTAACCCCTTCTACACAGGAGTGTATGGGCAACATATTGCAAAACAACACACAATCCCTTTGGCACTGTATATGTGTGTTTGTGTATGTATTAGGATATTTTCTGCCATACTAAAATGCTACATTACAGGAGTATCCTAATATTTTATACAATTCTACAACTTTCTTTAAAAGTGTATTATTAGTAATTGCCAGACAGGAGATTTTTTTGGACCCATCTTCCACCAAGACATATGATCCATGGGGGAACAAATAAAGTAAACCAGGATTTATTAATAATCCTCTCATGCCTAAATATTTGGAGGAACATGTAAATATATATTTAGTTTGTAAAGTGTGATCTTTTAGTTTAGTGAGATGGATCTTTGCTGTGTCTGCTTAGTTTACGTTTACGTTATACCATATACACTTCCTACAATAGAATTCTATACATGAAAATATGAAAATTCTTATTCACTAGGCTCGGAACGAGCCACTTTGTTAGTGAAGGTTCAGTAATAAATATTACCGACCCAAACTAAATTGAGTGTTGCCAAAAAATGAAAATTAGCCATAAAGGCTTACAATCAGTACAGTGCTTATTAGTATGTACGTACAATTCCAACAAATTTGTATAATCAAGTGTGGACATTTATGAAATCTTTAGTAAAATCTCCAACTACATAGGATCTGGCATTGATTGATAATTTAAATAAGAAAAAGGAAACTGCACAGCTTTTGACAGTAAGATTCAGAAACTCAATCTGTTTTGGAACATGCCACATTGATATTTTTCTGTGGTGTAAATACATTTTCTGGAGTTCTGCCACTTACTGGTGCAGGAAGAATTGGCATCATTAATAAAAAATAATTTAGAATGTATCTATTTTGGTAGAGAGTGTTGACAGAGCATTCCTTGCTGTACACAGATTTTTCTTTTTTCTTTTTTGATAGAGATTCCTAGCTCGAAACTCAAATTATCAATTATCCTGTTCCTGAAGCACAGGGGGATTTTTTTTTGCCAGTTTTTTACGTATGTGATGCTGATAAAATCTTGCAATGTATGCAGTCAAGGAGCGAGTTATTGCTGCAACAGTGTGTTTGTTTGTATTGTGACCTTAATATGTGTACCATTAAGAAATGAGAGAAAGGAGGTATGACAGAAATCTTCAAAGATACCTTATTATCAGAAATGCAATACATGAGAAAAAATTACTAGTAAAAGGAGCAAGTGTTTAAATCAACTCTGTCACCAAAAATAAACTTTGTCATCTGCTTCTGTATAGCTCCCTGTGTCTGAATCTTTTTTTATAGAAACATAGAATGTGACGGCAGATAAGAACCATTCGGCTTATCTAGTCTGCCCGTTTTTTTGGTTTTTTTGAACACTCTAGTTTTTACAAAAAATTTATTGAAAAGTAGGGACTACTTTTTATTGGTGTGTGTATATAATATTAGCTTGCTAAAGCTGCAGATCTCTTATCTGCAGCCTTGCAATTCCTTCCCTTCTTCTCCAGCCCTTACTTTCTGTGGATCTCCAATCATGGACTTTCCAATGCAGCTCAATGAGAAGCATTTGCAAGCTTGTCTCTTGAGCTTAGCTCCACCAAGGTAATTAACCAGGAAGTAACAGGACCGATTGTCTGATTGACAGCCAGGGGAGTATAAAAAGGCTAATTTATAAAACTGCCAATTTATACTTGGAATCAGCAATTTTTATAAAAAAATTTTTTAACCCCTTAAGGACCAAACTTCTGGAATAAAATGGAATCATGACATGTCACACACGTCATGTGTCCTTAAGGGGTTAAAAGAGGACACACAACCTGAAATGCTTTGGGGTCAAGAGTGTCCATTTAAGGATCTGTTTCAGTTGCCAATCAAATTTACGCGCAATCCATCAATAAAATCAATTCCACAGAAGGACACACAGCAGCCATGATGGACAGAGGAGAACAAAATTAAAGTAGGCAGGTATAGGGGACCAGCACAACAAAGAAAACATTTAAAAAAAAAATTATAAAGGCAACTTGCAAGAAAAGAAGAATAATCAGTAACATATAAAGGGCATTTGACATGTGTGCCTGAATGTTATGTAGTACAGATTTGTTTTTCTGATTCTGCTCATTATCTCCCGAGCAGACGCTAATCATGTGTTTCATATAGGGTATATGGTACACTAAATATTTTCAAATTAAATAATCTGTGAGCCTTTTTTGCTTCAATGCTGCTTTGTACCAGGATCTCTGCGTTGTCAGTTTATGTTGTGGTAAAATATTGATAGTTTCATTTACAAACCCACAGTGTGACATATGAAAATAAAAATTCATGACGCTAAATAATGTAAAGGTCAACTCGGTCTATTGGAGCGTGGACATTGTGCTGCCTGTCGAACTCCTGAGTGTCAATCAAACACTTCTGCAATTTATGGTAAATCTTGAAGGCAACTTGAGTCCATTGAGACGGAGTCTAACTTTTGATGTCAGTTGTTATGCTTCTTTGTAAATATGACCCTATTTTGTTTTATGAATCCTTTAGGCGATTTTTACGACGAATTGTTGAGAGATAGATTAAAGACCCATCCCTTTACTGAAGTCTTTACCCAAGACCCATCTCTTCATTTACTGTTTTAATTGGAACTTACTCTGTAATACAAAGTGTAACGTGCGTTGAGTCTGGTTAGAACAATACTGTGGTATACACTGTTTTTTTTTATTGATGACAGCACTCTTTTTGATTTTTAGAAGGTGTGCTCTCCATAAGTTTGAAATGTCAGAATGTCAGACTATTATAGGGGCAATGCAGACCCTGTGCTCTATGCAGAGTATCAGGAGGAAGCTGAAAGGCAGCATCTCAGTGAGAGAAGTATTGCACAGAACTGTGAGAGCCTTGGCACTAAAGCAAATTACATGATTTTACTATTTGCTTAATCCTTTCTTTACTGTACCACAATAGCAGCCATGAAATAACACACACATACAGGGATACCCTCAATCAATCCTGGCACAGTACCCTGTACATGACCAAGCAGCAGCCTCAGTACTTCCTTTTTCTTTGACAGTGAACATATTAACAAAGGCCAACAAAATCGACATCCAGAAACTACTGTCACTCGAGAGCTAACAGCATGGTATAACATGACAAAATAAATATAAAAATAAATAAATCATAAAGACAATAACAGTATTATAGGGAAATGAAAATAGGGTCATGTTTACAAAGAAGCACATTTAAATCATCGTGCAGATCAAAGAACAAGGCAAACAAATATAATCCAACGAAACCATACAAATGTTATCATCCCACACCACTAGTGTACTCACCAAAGCCAAAAAGAGACCTGTGAATAAAACACATCCAAAAATGAATGCATCGTCGGTGGGGACAATATTCACCTACATGTTTTTTCTAAAATCCTGACTTTCCATCATGAGATAGTTAGCTCATGTAATTTTGTTACAAGATACGGCGGATCATATTGCAAGTTTAAAGTTGACCTTGACCGAAGAAAAAAAACATGTGGAATCAGCTTAAAATAATCCTCACAAAATGTAGACTCACGAGATGCATCAAATGCTGAAGATGTCCACCAAGCAAAAAGATTTTGGAAGCAGCCACTCTTCTAGATGAATGCACCCACACTTGCCTGGCACATGATCCCAGCGAGCTGTACTAGAGACAGGTAAGAATGGGAGCTATAGGAAAAGACGAGGATGAGAAGGCTATCTATAAACAATCGTACATTGTTCGTATTCCTGTAAACACAGGACAGGACATAAGGAAGGAAAAGCTGGAAAGGGCATATAAGTGACTGATCTGATGGAGTCTTGGTACACAGAAATATATCAAACACCACATCATCTGGGCCAAACGAGAGAAGTCCATTGTCCAATGCCCAGACATCCAAAACCCTTTTACATGAAACCCTCATGCAAAATAGGGTGACAAGCTTAGCCGAAAGTTGCGCAACAAAAGTTCCAAATTAGAGGACTACTAGTCGAAAAGAGAAAGAATTAACAAAATGTCCGATGTCCAAAATGTCCAGTGTAGCCAATAGTGAGGTTTTGGAGGAAGGGAAAGCGGAGTGTATTTAAGTAGACGGCAGACCAAACGATGTTGACCAGCCAGAGAGCCATCAAAATCGTGATGATGCAAAGAAATTGCAAACATGTACAAATTTATCATTGGGTACATCTGTCCATTCTCATACAGAGAAGTGAGAAATTGCAGGATGGCGGTCACAGTGGCTGAAATGGGATCTAATTTCCGAGCCAGGAACCAGCCAGCTCAAGCTCGCCAAATGGCCCTTCACAAATTCCGAGTACTGGGTGTCCATATGACCTTCAAAAGTCATCTAATAGCATCCAAAACTCCCCGGTGCTCCAAATGTCCCTGGAAATCAACCAAACCTGAAGGTCCAGACCCCCTTCAGGAGAAGCAGATGAGGATGACCATCCATATCCTGAAGCAGAAGAGACATTGGGAGAAGCCAGGAATAGTTCACAGACCGTTTCAGAAGCTGGGAAAAGCAAGACTTCACCCCCAAAGGACTAGTAAGGGTTAATCACCCAAACTAGGCCGTAGCTGGAGCAGACAAAAGAAACAAAAGCAAGGAAAAACAAGAGCTGACCAGGAACCAAAACCAAGCAGGAAAGCAGCCATCAACAGGGACAGGCCACAGTAGGAGGGGAACATGCAGAGCCACACTGGCAGGAGCAGCAGGCACTTCGAGCCCTGGAGAACAGAAGGGGGAAAACTAAGCAGAAAAAACACACATAAACACAGCAATTGATATTGTGACAAACTACCCTGAAACCCTGTTCTTTTTCTAAGCCCAAGTTATTTTACCTTAGATTCGGTAGTTCTATCTACTGAATGCAGACCACCCCCTGGCTCATTATCTTCAAAATAACAAAGTTATTTTAGTACTCTCTCTGGGCGGCCACCATTTGTATAACCGAAAAACACGTGCTCTGGAAAATGGCGCCCATCTTGTCTCCCGAACGCAGTCAGTGGTACTTGGTCGTCGAGTGTCTGGAACTCTAAGACGGATACTCTATCTCGCGAACCTCAGTGATTTTGTATCGCAGCCTGCTTCTGTTCCCGACAAGCCAGGAGAGCGCTATTTGGTGGAAAGGTACACACGAACAAGACAAACAATCCATACCTATGAGCTAGGGGAACCATTCTGTATTTTGTTCGTTTTGGAAATCCCGAAAGTAACCACTTTTGTTCTGAAAACTCACTGAGCCTGGCAGAATCTCAGAAAATCTTTGACCATGCTGATTTTAATGTAAAGTTTTCTGAAAGTACAACGCAGATGGAATTAGGATTATTTCCATGACAAGTGAGTTCAACTGCACAACCAGAGACACCTTGAGTTGATACAGAAACATATTGAGTGATTTTAGTACCGGATAAATAAGACAATTATGACTCACAAAGAAGAATTAAATTTATTTTTTGCTTTAAACACCCTTGAAGCCCGTAGCTTCGCAATTAAACTGTTTCCTAGAGAGGTGTGTAGTCTGCAATTTATTTGGTTGGTTTTTTTTGTTAATGGAATTAGCAGAAAATAAAGAAGATTAATTTAAATAAAATGTGACACCGGATGTTATGCCAATTTAATATCTGTACAATTTTCGATCAAGTCTGAGTATTTTTGGATTCGTCATTTCAAATTTGATATATCCCAGATACTGCGTAGCAAAAGAAACATTTTATTGCACTGTATCTGGGACATGTCAAACATAAAAAGAAAGCTTCAAAAGCAATAGAATGGAGTGAATCCTCACACATCAAGTAGCATTATACAGTTTATATACAGGTGATCTGGTTTTGTCTTTTTCCGTGTATACTGTGACTTGTTTCTTCCACGTTTGACATGCTTATTGTAACAGTACTGAAGTGATTAACCCCTTCCTACCAACAGTGTGTCTAGAGGTACTAACTCTGTAAGATTTGTGAGCATTACAGTACCAGCCAGGAACTATTTCACTTACCATCATCAAAAGGATAACAGCTACCACTCAGTGCAAATTCCACTAATCCCGGCAGAACGCGGCAAGATGTCCAATTTCTGCCTGAGATTAGGGCAAGCAAATTGCAATGAGACGATACCGGCATTATTTTCTGGACCCTTGACTGGCGCAGTTATGTTGCGTGAAGTCCTTGAGTGCAAAGCACAAATGCTGTCAATCGGCTGCCTGATACTGTTCCCACACACATTGCTAAGCCATTGGTTTTTATTCTTTTAGCATCATGGCAGTTGTAGTTCAGGGATATGCTATGCTCAGAATAGTACTAAAGATAGTCGGAATAAAAAAAAATTGTAATTCCATTGTAATCAGATCGTTACGCTGTGTGATAGGTGTGTTTTGTTTTTGTCTGTTTGTATGTTTATTTGATTTAATTTTTATGAGGATTTGGCAGCTGAGCTGGGCTGGTGATTTTGCCTTACTCTTTGTGGCTAAACTTTGTAACATTATTGAAAAATAATCATAAAGAACCACATAGTGCCCAATCACCACCCCCAAATGGGTCACCAGTTGGTCTTCGTATATGTTTTTTTGCAAAAACTTTATTCAAATGACTGCCCACAGATAGCTAGACCCATGGAACTCAATATAAACTGTGCAGGACACTGAACAGAGATTGCATGTGCCATTTGTGTTGGTTTCCGTGGTTCCAATCGGTGTGGGCAATGTATAACTTAACTGCTACACAACACCAGTTATTAATGAAGGGATGTGACTAAAACAGCTTGCTTAATAAAGAATGAACTCAATATACCGTACGAGGTGATTCATGGTCAGTGAGTCATAGACAACAGAATAGGTTGCCCACGGCTTAATAGCCATCCAAATGTATGTGCTTAAATCATCATTCAAGTGTACGTTTTTGTGTAATACTAAACATACAGAGTCTTGGTAAAAGTTTTTTTTTTTTTCTCCTTCCTTTAATCTTCAAGCTCCATGTTGTATATAAACATATTCAAAAACTTTTCTGTAGCTCCCTTCAAAAGTATAAAACTGTACCGTCTCCTCCATGAAATCTTCATCTAGCTCCACTAATCTGCTAACTATTCTAAAAGCACCTATCTCTTAAAACAGCACAATATTTTGAAATGTCCTGTTGCCTTCTGCTGTACTGAAAGAAATGTTTAAACTCCGAAGTTTTGCTAGGTGGCAAAATGACCAGGGGCTTCTGCAAAAGGGTAAAATGTATGGCCCCTCCCACATATGTTGACTTAAGCCCCTCCCAAAATCCTACTCTATTCCACGCAGTACTTCCAATCCTAAAACCTAGCATGTTCTATGACTATTTCCATTGTAAGCCACTGCCTAATTTACCCTAATTTCCCTAATCCTTTCACCAATATATCTTTTTCTCAGTGTCCACCAACAGAACTTGTCGGAAACACAAACAATGACACTTCCTGCCACAAGACAGATATTTATACCCTTTGACGGGGTTAATCACTAAAGTGAGAATCGCTGGGAATTCAAAGTGAATTGAAAGTGAAATTATACATTTAGGCCATTCAGACTATTCTCACTTTAGTGAATAACCCTGTCTGATTTTTCGAAACACACATAACTTTTTACATGTTTGCACATCTACACTGAACAATATTATAAATGTAACACTTGTTTTTGCCCCCATTTTTCATGAGCTGAACTCAAAGATTAAAGGGACACTACGTATAGTCACCTGAACAACTTTAGCTTAATGAAGCAGTTTTGGTGTATAGAACATGCCCCTGCAGCCTCACTGCTCAATTCTCTGCCATTTAGGAGTTAAATCCCTTTGTTTATGAACCCTAGTCACACCTCCCTGCATGTGACTTGCACAGCCTTCCATAAACACTTCCTGTAAAGAGAGCCCTATTTAGGCTTTCTTTATTGCAAGTTCTGTTTAATTAAGATTTTCTTATCCCCTGCTATGTTAATAGCTTGCTAGACCATGAAAGAGCCTCCTGTATGTGATTAAAGTTCAATTTAGAGATTGAGATACAATTATTTAAGGTAAATTACATCTGTTTGAAAGTGAAACCAGTTTTTTTTTTTTCATGCAGGCTCTGTCAATCATAGCCAGGGGAGGTGTGGCTAGGGCTGCATAAACAGAAACAAAGTGATTTAACTCCTAAATGGCAGTTAATTGAGCAGTGAAATTGCAGGGGAATGATCTATACACTAAAACTGCTTTATTTAGCTAAAGTAATTTAGGTAACTATAGTGTTCCTTTAAGGTTTTATGTACACAAAATGTATTTATGTATTTCTCTTAAATATTGTTCACAAATCTGTCTAAATCTGTGTTAGTGAGCACTTCTCCTTTGCCGAGATAATCCATCCACCTCACAGGTGTGGCATATCAAGATGCTGATTAGAGAGCATGATTATTGCAAAGGTGTGCCTTAGGCTGGCCACAATAAAAGGCCACTCTAAAATGTGCAGTTTTATCACACAGCACAATGCCAGAGATGTTGAAAGTTTTGAGGGAGCGTGCAATTGGCAATTGACTGCAGGAATGTCCACCAGAGCTGTTGCCCGTGAATTGAATGTTCATTTCTCTACCATAAGTCGTCTCCAAAGGCATTTCAGAGAATTTGGCAGTACATCCAACAAGCCTCACAACCGCAGACCACGTGTAACCACCCAGCCCAGGACCTCCACATCCAGCATCTTCACCTCCAAGATCATCTGAGACCAGCCACCCAGACAGCTGCTGCAACAATCGAACCAAAGAATTTCTGCACAAACTGTCAGAAACTGTCTCAGGGAAGCTCATCTGCATGCTCGTTGTCCTCATCGGGGTCTTGACCTGGCTGCAGTGTGTCATCGTAACCGACTTGAGTGGGCAAATGCTCACATTCAATGGCATCTGGCACTTGGGAGAGGTGTTCTCTTCACGGATGAATCCCGGTTTTCACTGTACAGGGAAGATGGCAGACAGCGTGTATGGTGTCATGTGGGTGAGCGGTTTACTGATGTCAACATTGTGGATCGAGTGGCCCATGGTGGTGGTGGGGTTATGGTATGGGCAGGCGTATGTTATGGACAACGAACACCGGTGCATTTTATTGATGGCATTTTGAATGCACAGATATACTGTGCCGAGTTCCTGAGGCCCATTGTTGTGCCATTCATCCACGACCATCACCTCATGTTGCAGCATGATAATGCATGGCCCCATGTTGCAAGGATCTGTACACTATTCCTGGAAGTTGAAAACATCCCAGTTGTTGCATGGACAACATACTCATCGGATATGTCACCCATTGAGCATGTTTGGGATGCACTGGATCAGTGTATACGACAGCGTGTTCCAGGTCCTGCCAATATCCAGCAACTTCGCACAGCCATTGAAGAGGAGTGGAGCAACATTCCACAGGCCACAATCAACAACCTGATCAACTCTATGTGAAGGAGATGTGTTGCACTGCATGCGGCAAATGGTAGTCACACCAGATACTGATTGGTTTTCACCCCCTTCCCACCCCCCCCCCCCCACCCCCGGACCCCTCTGTACTTCCCCAGTCCCACCAATACAGTAAAACTGCACATTTTAGAGTGGCCTTTTATTGTGGTCAGCCTAAGACACACCTGTGCAATAATCAAGCTGTCTAATCAGCATCTTGATATGCCACACCTGTGAGGTGGATGGATTATCACGGCAAAGGACAAGTGCTCACTAACACAGATTTAGACAGATTTGTGAACAATATTTTTTTTAAATAGGCCTTTGGTGTACATAGAAAAAGTCTTAGATCTTTGCGTTCAGCTCATGAAAAATGGGGGCGTAAACAAAAGTGTTGCGTTTATAATGTTGTTCAGTGTTAATATACTTAACAACATGGCCTCCTGATATGTCATGGCGAACATTCTATTCACAAATCCAACCTGAGTAATACAAATGAATTTATAACGATCACTGAACAGAGTTTGGATTAATCAAATTGACACCTAATTGTAAATGTAGGATTATTCAAGAGCAAACCTGGCTGTTCTTGGATTCAGTATTAGTTTTATTAATTTTATTTTGTCAGTTCATATCTGCCCTGGCTCAGGATACGGACAGTTTAATCATTACAGTTAGCCAATGCAGAATTTGAATCCAAGTCAAATAAAACACAAGGCTAGTGATCAGTGGCTGAATTTTAAGGTGCATTTATCTGATAGGGCTTTGCAGACAGGGAAGCTAATATTTGGCAGGATATACACTGTGTACACTGGCAGATATATCTGGCGTACTATACTACCAACTGCCTGCTTTAAATCTGGCTTTTACAATTGCATTGATTTTGCAAAATTCTTTGGTTTGTTTACTGCAAACGATAATATCTATCTTTCCTGTTGCTGCCATGCCCTGCGTGCTGTAGCTGTACTGTGTGAGAAGATATGTGGATGTCAGTAAATACGGTATGTACGAAAGTGTGTGGGAATACGTATATGTAAACAATATGTAGCTATATGTCCTAATTATCTGTTTGTATGACTGCACGCATATATAAATACAATTTTATTGTATCTTTAGCAGGAGAAATTCTTTAACGGGACACTATAGTCACCAAAACAACTTTAGGAGTTAAATCACTTTGTTTATGCAAGCATTTGACTTACACAGCCTTCCTAAACACTTCCTGTGAAGTGTCCTCTAATGATTACACTTCCTTTTTTGCAAATCCTGTTTAAAATAGAATTTCTTATCTCCTGCTCTGTTAATAGCTCACTAGACCCTGTAGGAGCCTTCTGTATAATTACAATTCAGTGCAGGAGATAAAAACATTTAAAGTAAGTCACATCTGATTGAAAGTGAAACCATTTTGTTTTTATGTAGGCTGTGTCAGTCACAGCCAGGGGAGTTGTGCCTAGGACTGAATAAACAGAAACAAAAGTGATCTAAATGGCAGAGGATTGAGCACTGAGACTTCGGAGGCTTGATCTATAAACCAAAACTGCTTCATTAAGCTAAAGTTGTTTTAGTGACTATAGTATCCCTTTAAGGAAAACTTTCCCATTTATCTTGTCTGCCTCACCTAGCCCTCCTGATTACTAATTTAGAGAATAAATCATGAGAATATTAAGAGAAGCGACAACAGTTTAATATTTGAATAACATTTGCCTTTATAGATACAAGATCTAGATTGCCATGCCTCTAATGTAGTCTTGTATGTAACACACAGCCAAATGTGGTTTAGAGAGAGCTCGGCACAAACAGCTTTGGTAATCCAAAGTAGCATTTTGCTACCCATTTGGCTATGATATGTAAACCTGATTGTGATCAGATATTTAAATTAGTAGAACATAAAACGGCTTCTGAAAAGTGTGTGGGAATCTGACAGCTCTTTTTCACAAGGCTAAAGATTTCCATAAGGAGCTGTCTAGTAACTGGTGATTTGTAACACTTCTGTGGATCATGCGCTGAAGTACTGTCATAGATATTACCCTTTGGATTAATTATCACAGATAATGTTCTTGTATACGCCAGAATGTCAAGTGAAAAATTGCACATCAACATGGGTGCTTCTTGTGCTTTTAATTAGATCGGTACTCTGCTCCAGTAATCACTGTTAGTTTAATAACGAGTTTTACAAATATTGAGATATTATTTGATTTAATAATTTAATAATACTTTAATTTAATAATACTACAAAGCAGCAACGCTCAGATCTCACAAGAGGAACCCTGCCTCATTCCCTGCACCGGCCCACAGAGGCTTAGAGGCTCGGATAGCGCCGGCTCTGCATGAGCCGACAGGAGAGATCCTGAGATCTCCCCTGCCAGTCTCAATCCATAGGCGTGCCGCGGGGCTTCGGGTGACATTCAGTGTCCTCAGGCATAATGTGAGGACATCCAGCATCAATCCATAAGTCGTCTAAAGACTCAGAAGTCCCTCTAGTGGCTGTCAACCTATAGGTGGAGTTAACCCACAAAGGTTATTGCAGTTTATTAAAAACTGCAATAATTACAATTACAGGGTTAAGGGGACTGGGACAGTGCACCCAGACCACTTCAATGAGCTTAAGTCGTCTGCGTGCCTATAGTGTCCTTTAAAGAAACGTGTACAGAGCAGGAACTTTTACATAATGGAATCCTCATTATTGAAGTGTGTTTGTAATATTTCTATAAATGCAGATATTACAGCAACTGCTATCATTCTCGGCAAGATACAGTCCACATGCCACCTTCATTTTCCAGTATAAATTTTGATGAAATAACTCTGCACTAAAATTCAAGGATGGTCTGTAACTGGGCTCCTCCATCATTGTCCACTGTCTGTCAGTCACTGTAATACCCTCTGTCATTACCTGACAATCAGCATAGATAAAGCACTCAGAGAAGAAGGGAAATATTTTTTATTTTTACATTTCTCCTCCTCATTTGTAATATGTACCCTGTCTGTGCCTGGACCTCATTGGGATGTACTGTGAATGTTGTGTTCCTTACCCTTTTTTCTATATAGAGACACAATAAGCCTATCCTAAACCTTCTTTCACCGTTTTACTCTAATAGTACGGTAACTATTTCTCTTCTGGAACTTTGTGAGGTTGTTCCTAAATGCCCTTCCTCCTTTTTCAGAATATGTTCCCTAGAGTAGATAATGTTCTAGAAAATATCTAGTGTTGCTGAGCATCATAATTTCCTTTCTTTTTTTTCTTTTAAATCTTTTATTTTTGCAGTGCGTGAAAAAGGTACAGACAGGTTTGAGGTGCCCCAAAAGCAGTCCTCAGGCTTTTATCTCGCTTGACATGCGGGCATATAAATAACAGGCACAATATATATATATTTTTTATTAGCAGGCTTAGTCGCTTAGAACATGCTGTAAGTTATTTAGTTAACGAGATATACATTTAGAGCTATGTCTTGCATTCCTAACTGGCAAGGATAGGTCTATAAAAACATTTCTACTCTGTGTACATTAATGACAGTTCTATTGGTTCTTAAGGCTATAGATATGTACGTTTTTTAGTTATACGTTATTACACAAACCGAAGCATATTAAATGTACAATAGTTGCTAATATCCTGGCTGGTCTTAGTATGTGTACTCATATTATATTATAGCATTGCTAGACTCCGCTGTGTACCCCCCTCCCTTGTGCTCCCCAGGGAGAGACGATAAGGAACAAATTAGAAAGAAGAAGAAGTAGTTTATATTATTCCAACATGCATTTGGGAGCGTTCAACAGTGGCATAGAGAGCTGTGGGGTAGTCTGCACCATGCCCGGCCCAGAGTCTCAGTCCCTTTGGCGTCAGCCGATGCCCTTTTGGGGCTCAGCATGTGCTTGCTGTGGTAGGCGGTGTAGCCGGTGCATTCTCCCCGTTGTGTGGTAGCTGATGTCCCCCCGGGCTATGAAGGGTGCTGATTGTAGCTCCAGATGAACTGTGTGTCTAGCTAGGGTGCCCCCCCGCTTCACTTGCCTTGCTAGGGGAGGTTTGATGTTTGGTGCCGGCTGATTCTTCCGCTTCGCCGCCTCGCTTGGGGGAAGCAAGTACTTAACCCTTCGCCGTCGTCTGGTTGCCGCTTCCCTGGGTCTTGTGCCTTGTCTCTGCCCCGGCTTATGCAGGGTAGCGTCGTCCTTGTGCTGCTTTTGTCGGTGGGGTTGTGTTGCAGTTTGTCCCCGTCTGCTCTCTTGTTGGGTGCTCAGAGGTGTAGTCTGGCATGGTTCTACAGACTCCGATGATCTCATGTGGGCTTCCAGGGTCTCCCAAAAAGCGGTGAATATGTTGTTCAGCCGCCTCTCCGTTTCCTCCCATGCGTTAGGTGTATCGGCGGTGTGAGGGGCTTTCGCCATCTTAGGAACCACAGGCTCAGTTGATTTTGTGCTCCACAGAGCCGATGCTGGCCCTTTGCGTTTGGGGGTGGACTGGGATAACCCCCACCGGTCCAGAGGGGGGGGACGAGGGCTCACATTCTGGTTCCCGGCGTGGCAGTGCTGCTGGGGGGCGGCCGCCTCGCCCGCGCCCGCCACGCTTGTAGGCCGCATTGTGAATTGTGCTCCGTTTGTCGCTTGAGAGGTGTCTTTCTCTTCACCTCAGTGCTCTCGAGTGGTAGCTTTAGATTCTCTATTAAGTGCCCGTGTGTTGTTAGAATTAAGATTAAATGCCACGTTTAGCTGGAGCTGCTGTGATGAGTGTCTTCACAGCTCTGCGGTCAGGCCCCGCCCCCCCTATCCATAATTTCCTTTCTCGTTCATTGTCTCGTAAACTTATGTCAACACATCAAACCATTAACCATGGTCAGAAATGACTGTATATATAAGAAGTCCTCTTTATTGGATAAATGCCTGTCATCTCTCTCCTGGAAGTGGCAGCCAGTTTGAAAGATTACAAGGTGATGTGGGAATCTAGCCAAACTGTATGTGTAGATATTATTGCTTGCAGTCTATAGAAAACATCTTATTAGACAACAATGCAATAAAAGGTGACATAATATTGTATGACACTATATAATATTGATTTTTGGCTATGTCAGGACGTACTTGGAAACAAGAAAATATCTGAATGTACCTTTACTGGTTAATTATTATTATTATTATTATTATTATCATTGTTTAATGTCACTGCCTTTGACCATTTGTATGGCAAGTTATTCGACTCTGTCGATCGGGATTTCACATCATCAGGACAATAAGAGTCCCATATGAATCCCAAAATGTGAATGTGCTGATTTGCTCTCTCCTTGTATAAGTACACTTCCACTGAATCATAAGCTAGTATGTTTTTAGTGGATAAACACCATAACACTGGAGTGCTGAATAGTACAGTTATAACGTACATGTGACCAGTGCGCATAGCAGTATGGGTCGGTCGCCCAAAAACTTTAGTGACTCTCTCTGCTCTCTCTAGCTATACTGAATCCTTTAGGAATCATTAAAGAATAGATTGGTTTTGTTATTATCAGCTATCAAACAACATTGCATCACAAAACAAAACAACTCTGTGAAATGTTAGTCTATTGTGTTAGACACTAGCAACCCATCTATTATCTTTTGGTATGTGCGATAAGTTAATATGCATTGACTCTGTAATGAGAACGTGCTGCATGCTTTGCGTCTGTCACCTACTTTAAAACTAGTGACAAGGACATTGACTAGTGTTTGAAGCTCCATAATGATATTCAGTGAAATGGCTTATTAGAATACTGCACGTCAAGGATAGTGTTTTTAGTGAATCATCAGGCAACTTGATTTTTTTTTTGTACAAATTCAGAAATGAATTCCTGGCTGTCTGCCATGTGAATTAAAATTCCCTAGCATAGGCACTGCTGTGGGTGGTTTATAGCGCAAAAAATGTGGGTGCCTTTTAACCCTTCATTTGTGTGACAATCCCTTCACACAAGAGGAAGCAGCACTTTGTTGATAGGGAATGGTCCACGTGCCCAGAGTTATTAATAGTCAGGCTCCCTCTGGGATATCTGTTTGTTCATTGGTTAGTCTTGGCGGTTTTGCTCCTGTATAAGCTCCATCACTTTCATCAGGTTACCTGGTTACGAGACAAAAATAAAAAAAAATAGGTACAAAAGGCTTTATTTATCTCTACTGAGTCTGTGGTATGTTCGAGTTGTTTTTTTTTTTTTTTTTGCTCTTTCCAGTAGGAACGAGTATAAAAGTTGTTTTGCCTCCACATAGGTCTATTTTTTATAGAATCATTCGCAGTAGCTACGTACGCCAGATGGGCATTTGCTAATTCTGCGTTAAGTTGGTTATATTATTTAGTCCATTGTCAATTAGAATTTGAGACGTATGCTATTATGTGGCCTCTCATTGCCTTAGAAGTTTGCTAGAATAGCATTGGGTTATCTACGTGGTCCTAGTATCTAAGTTGTTGTCTGTGAAATCAACCCAATGTGGGGTGTTTTATTCATGATCAAACCAACTGGTGAATGATCAGAGAAGAAGCGAAATAAAAAAATTTACATTTCTCCTCCTCATTTGTAATATATACCCTGTCTGTGCCTTGACCTCATTGGGATGTACTGTGATTGTTGTATTCCTTACCTTTTTTTCTATATAGAGACACAATAAGCCTATCCTAAACCTTCTTGCACCCTTTTACTCTAATAGTAACTACCGTATATACTCAAGTATAAGTCGACCCAAATATAAGCCGAGGCACCTAATTTTACCACAAAAACTGGGAAAACGTATTGACTCGAGTATAAGCCTAGGGTGGGAAATGCAGCAGCTACTGGTAAATTTCAAAAATAAAAATAGATACCAATAAAATACATTAATTGAAGCATCAGTGCCGTACTGGGCAAGAACCACCCCTCCCCCCCCCCCCTTAGTGGTCTCTCATCCCCAAAAGTTTTGATTTGCTTACTCCCCATGTCCCAGTCAAGGGGGAGAGCAATGGTGTGCTAGTGAAGTGAAATAGTGAGCAGTAATAGAGAACATAATAGAATAAAGAAAGAATATTAATGTGGATCTTTGAGAATTGGAGCCCATGTATATAGGGTTATCCAGCCGGGTGAGACGGTCCCAGGATGGTCCCAGAGTCACCACTCTCTGGTTAGTCCAATATATCACACTGGAACCTGGCTGTGACTTTATGCCAGATCACCTACTCAATATAACACCTCTGCTGTGTTGAGTCTCGCCAGCTAAAGGACTGTACATACTTTATTTTCTATTTTGTAACAAATATCACAACTAAATGCTATTATACTACCCAAAGTTCTCTTCTGACAACACCAAGAAACAACAAGATGTTCCATGGTGCAATGATCTAAAGTATATTGGATCCATGTTGGATTCTTGGGACTTTAAAGGAATTGCCTATATGTGTACCCTTTCCCCCCTGTCACCCATGGCAGACCACCCCCATTGCCACTGCTCAGCATGTGACAGTGTGAGGGAAGTCAAGTGATAAAGACAGCAGTCCAGAGTACAGACACAGACTGGATGTGTTCATGGACATTGGAAAATAAGGTAAAAGTTGTTGTTGAAAATAGAATGTGTCATCAACCAACTTTCTTCCACTCTCCTGCTGTCACAATACCTGTCCCTCGCAGCACCGTGCGATCACAGAAATTATGTATTTTCTGAGTTCTGATGCACGCACATTCATCCCTAACTTCCTGGTGCCTTATTATGACATCATATATAATGTGGACCCCTCCCATTAGTCTCCTTTTAGAGTGTCAGCCCATGTGTTGCTTTTTGATGATGTGCACAGGCTTGTGACATCATAGTCCTCTGTGACCAATGACTACCCAGTATAGGGTATAAATACTTCCTGGTTGTCCTCGTTTCCTTGCCCTGTCGTGATTCTTGATACCCGAGAGTGTGTTTACTGTGTATTGGATTTCCTGTTCTCTGACCTTGGCTTGTTTGACTATTCTTGCTCTCTGTTACCCTGATCTTGGCCTGGCTATCGATTCCCTGTATCTCTGTAATCCTGACCTCTGCTTGTTTCTCGTTTATTCTCTGTCTGCTTACAGGCATTTTATTTATCTGTCTCAGGCACTAACCCATCCACTCTAAGGACTGGTATGTGTACTTTTACTGTAACCTTTCTGTTTGCGTGTTAGGGTAACTCTCTATTCCTGACTCCTGCTCAATTATTCAATGGTTGCTGAAATTCCAAATGCTTTGAATAGCAGTGGCTAGGGACATTCTGCAGATAATTTCCAGAAATACACTTTCCATGATGTTCGTCATGCAAAGCTAAGCTGAAACTTTAATTTTTTATTATTTTAGAAAATTGCCCAGACTTAGATTCATAAATATCTGTAGAACGCATTTTAATGGTATAGGCCAGGGGTAGGTAACCTTTGGCACTCCAGATGTCGTTGCCAGCATTGTGGATGTAAGAGCATTATGGGTGATGTAATCCACAACATCTAGAGTGTTGAATGTTCCCTACCCCTGGTATAGGTTCTCTCTGTAATGGCACAAGTAAATTTAAACCATTGCTGTGATATTTTTTTAGCTGTAATACTATGGGATTTTGTGATTGCACACTTCACACAGCGACAAACATTTTGCATATTGCTGTGATATGTATACATTTGGAGCTCTGCACCACTCATATACTCAGCACTGTGAGTTTTACTGTCGATGAGCTTGACATTGCGGGTTATTGTGATATGTATAGCTTTGGATGTCTGTGACACATACAAAAACTGCACATTACTCTGATATTTGCATTCATACATATTTGTTTGCTTTGGAGCTTTGTGACACTCATAATCACTGCACATTACTGTGAGTTTTATTGCTGTGGACCTCTGTGATACATCTATTATCACTGCACATTGCTGTGAGTTTTATTGCTGTGGACCTCTGTGATACATCTATTATCACTGCACATTGCTGTGAGTTTTATTGCTGTGGACCTCTGTGATACATCTATAAACACTGCACATTGCCTTGCGTTTTATTGCTGTCGACCTCTGTGATACATTTATAAACACTGCACATTACTGTGAGTTTTATTGCTGTGGACCTCTGTGATGCACTCATACAAGATGCATGTAACATGAGATTTTTTTTTTGCTGTGAGTTTTATTGCTGAGGAACCCTCTGCGACATTCATACACAACAGACCTTCCTGCACATTTTATATTGCAGGCAGCTTATTCCCAAATTCTTAACAGACAAATGGTTCTGCCTCTCACGTGCATTTTTTCCCCAATGTAAACTGAAGTTACTTTGTTAAAGACTCAGTGGGTTAGCAACCCGTGATGGTTTTTGAGTCTACCAACACCCCTGACTCTCAGAGAAAAGCTGCATGATAGATAAATGTCATCTAGAACAGCAAAGAGTGTAAAATCCCATTATGATTCTGCCAGAGTAGCTTAGCTTCGATAAGGAACTATTCAGATAAATGACACCCTGCCAGTAATAGCTTATAGTCTTACTTTACGGTTACGGATCAATGTAAACGGATCACTCAAGGCCCAGCAAGAGACTCTTCTGTAACTACTAGGTATAGATCATTATGAAAGTTTATAATTTCAGTGTATAAACTCGCAGTTGTGAAACAGTCTTCACATTTATTAAAGGGGATTTTTATTTTAAAGAAAAGATTACGGTATTCACAGGCGTTCACAGGCTTTAAAGTTTAAACTAAATATATTATGGTGATAATAGGAAAATTGTATTGTCAAAATTGTGATCTAAGACCTGCTGAACAGCAACTACTCAAATGACAATTTATTATAGAGACATTCTAAGCACCGTAATCACTGCAGCTTGCTGTAGTGGTTATGGTGCCAGGAGTCCCTTGTCGGCATCCCAAGGTAAGGATTCAAAATGTTTTCGAACAGCTTGATAATTATCGGGGTCCTTTAAACCCTGCAGTCTGTCCCTCTTCTCTGATATGGATAACGTTCCCTTTTCTATGTTAGATATATCAGTTTCGATCATTAGGACTTAATTTATTGGCGGACAGTAAAAGTTGATGCTCTAAGCTGGTAAGTTCCATACAAACACTACCAGAAGAAATGGAATTCAATAAGTGTAATTTCTGCTTTAGCGTTTTATTTTTTTGTCATGAGATGCCAGTCTGCGAGGCGTCTTTTGAACCCAGGTTAGTGTCAGAATATTTGAAAAGGGTTTGACTCCTTTCTGTGCAGTGACACAAGGGAGGGTTAAGGAGAAATAACAAATAATGTAACAACTGTTTAGTGATGCTACATGTTATTGTTTGAAATGAAGATGTTCACTATAATGATACCATTATGACGCTAAAACATAGTTGATGGTACCCAAGATGAAACAGCTGGTGGCACGAATATAGTCCAGAAACTGCAGTCACCCAGCAGCAATACATCATAGTCAGAATGACTCCACAGATGACGCGTATACGAAGCTCAGATAATGTAGAAGCACCTCAAGAGAAATGGAATTATCTCCAAAGTAACCTGAAATTATGTTGAAGCCGTAAGTATTCGACTAACATTTTATCTGAATTGGCAGTTTTCAAGGTTCTGTATGAAAGCTTCCTGAGGCTGTTTTATTTTAGCTGCAACTTCTAATTAGCCCTTAATTTGAAGGCACATCAGAACATTTTAAGTAGCAAAAAGAACATAAGAAATAAAACATTTTATACATAATGCTCTCTACGTCTAGAGGAACCTATACTTTAGGAACAAAAGCCATGAAACGGACAAAATAATAATACTGTGGGATTGTTTCCCTCTTTTGCAGAACTGGCATTTCAATTCTGGACCAATTTATTATAATGGTGGTATAGATGCTCCTTGTTATGGCACATGTAGCCAGGGCTGGCCCAAAACATTGTACTGCCTTGGTCCAAAAATTAAATGCTGCCCCCCAAACAATGACCACCAAAATATGCCAACATCCATTATGTTATGCAGTGTGTATAGTAAATAGTGTGTGTGTGTTTTTGTAGGGAATGCAGTGTGTGTAATATATGCAGTGTGTGTGGTAAATGCCTTGTGTGCATTTATAAAGTGGTGCATTTCGTGCCTGTGTATAGTGGATGCATTGTTTGTGTATTGTATGCAATGTGTGTAGTGTATGCAGGGGCGTACCTAGAGCATTTGGCACCCGGGGCGGGTCCTATTTTTGACACCCCCCTCAACTTTAAATGTAAAAAAAACAACCAACAATGTTTTAATGTATTTAGCACTGAGCAGTGTTTGTGTGTGAATGTATGCATGTTTTTGTATGGAGTATGAGCGAGTGAATGTAGGGGTGTGTGTGTTTGTATGTAGTGTTGGTGTTTGAATGCAAGCATGCATTTTGTGTGTTGTGTGGTATTTGAATGCAGTGTGGTTATATAGAATGGTATGGTTTGTATGTAGTGTTGACGTTGAAATGCATGAGTGTATTTGTGTGTAGTGTTGGCGAGATTTTGAGATGTCTGCACATATACACATACACGGACATACACACATGCAGATACATATACACACACGCAGAAACACTGTGCTCTGCATGCTGGCATCTGACAACACATTTGCATATAATTCACATTAGCCACCCAGATTTCTTGTTGTGGGCTGGCTGACACCTCTTAACTTTGATCATTGTTTAGCAGATATCTTCCCTATTTGCTATCCTTATGTGAGCTTGCCATATTTAAGATGAGCTGCGGGCGAAACGCGCGCGTCAGGGGTTTCTTGCTGATCCAGCTACATCACCACATTTCTCCCATTATGGCATCAGTAGCATAGTGGATCTCGAGTGGACTTCATCTTTCACTAGGAGGAACCAGGACGAGCGGCTTCGGTCTCACTGCTATGTCCCAGCAGTGTTCACCGTTTTCCCATACTATATGCTGGCCGCCTCGCATTTCCATCTGTATACATTTATTTCAGTGTGTTCCTCCCTGCTAAGTATGAAGCCCTTCACTGGCTTATTAGAGCAGTATGGATCTGGGGTACATGTGTGATTGTGGTACCTGTGCATATATGTTTAAGGCTATATAGGATTTCTACGAGACATATGGATGTATACTTTATCAGTATCTATGTTCCACTACATAGGAGGGCTATATTATATTGTGATTGCCCATTACCTATATAGGCGTTAACTATATGGCAAAGTGAAACACCTGACACCTCATATCTATGAGACGTCCGGTTTCACATTTTACGTGCAAAATCACTGCTTTTTTTGCACATAGCGATTTATGAGAGGACACTGAAAACTTTAGAACAGGACCTCTCTATAAGACTTAGGTTCCACTGATTTTTTGTACAGACTCAGGTGTTATTGTATTTACGCATTGATTGAGGGTGATTGACTCTATGCACCATTTTATTACCAATTATGGTCCTTGTCACCTATACATCGTGAGTTTTCTTACATATGGGTATGCCTGCAGATATGGGGGAGCTCACTCATATCTAACTATCGGTACAACTCCCGCATACTCCAGAGACATTACCTATTTCGACACAGGTCCTCTCTTTTTATCTTATTTAAAAGCAGTTTGTATTTTCTGACGTGGTGGGGGTCTACAGGCTTGGGTTTCTTTACCCCCCCTCACGCTGAAAGTGTTGTTATATCGTATCTGTTGAGACCACTACATTTAGGACACTCTATCATTTTGGACAAAGTCTCCTACCAGAACTATAACAAGTTTTAACATTTATTCACGTTGGTGGGCTTACCACCTTTTTAAAAACATACTATTAAAAGTTATGTATTAATGATTTAGGGCACTCATTTCTCTCTGTTTTGTTTTTTACTACCTTGGTAGTTTCTTGAGGGTTATCCCCTATCCATTGAGTGCTTGCAACAAGCTTCCCTTCCTCTTTTTTTGTGCCATATTTAAGAACACCAAATAAGGGAACTATCTGCTAAACAGCACCCTCATTTGGTATCTTTAAATATGGAAATCTCGCATACGGGCACCAATTCAGGGAATTATCTACTAAACAGCTAAAGGATCAAAATTAAAAACGCCCTTTTGTTATTTTCAGTTGTTTAGTAGATAAATCCCTTATTTGTTATCCTTATATTAGATTGCAATATTTAAGGACACCAAATAAGGAAGCTATCTACTAAACACATACACAGAGATACACACAATCACACACAATCACAGATATACACAAACACAATCACAGACCCACACACATACAATCACAGACACACAATCATTACATACATACACACATTTAATAAATAAGAGGTCCACCCAGCCTCCCTACCTTGCTCTAGAAGGGCTGGAGTGGATCCTCAGTCCCTGGTGGTCAGTGGTTGCTGCTGGGATCTCTGTGCTCTTCCTGCACAGGCCCCTCGCACGCCCTGTAATGACGCTGAGGCCGCCATGACACCATATCCCGGCTGCCGTCTCACTGCAGGGCAAAGATCGTCAGACACAGTCAGATGCACACAGTCCCACACACAGTCACTCACACACAGTTACAGGCAGACAGTCAAACACACAGTCACAGGAAGACAGTCACACACATGCGCACGCAATCACAGGCAGATAGTCACACATACACACACAGTCACAGACAGTCACACACACACACACAATCCCAGGCAGACAGTCACACATACACACAGTCACAGACAGTCACACACAATCACAGGCAGACAGTCACACACACACGCACACACCATCACAGGTAGACAATCACACATACATACACACACAGTCACAGACAGTCACACACACACACACAGGCAGACAATCACACATACACACACACTCACAGGCAGACGGTCTTACACACACACACACACACAGGCAGACAATCACACATACACAGTCACAGACAGTCACACACACACACACACCATCACAGGCAGACAGTCTCTCACACACACACACACACACACACAGGCAGACAGTCGCACACACAGTCACAGGCAGTCACCAAATAAGGGAGCTATCTACTAAACACATACACAGAGATACACATAATCACAGATATACACAAACACAATCATAAGCAGACAGTCACACATACACACAGTCACACACAGTCACACACACACACACGCAGAGTCACTCAGACAATCACAGGCAGACAGTCACTCACACAGTCACAGACAGTTACATACAGCACACACACAGTCAAAGACAGTCACACAGACAATCACAGGCAGACAGTCACTCACACAGTCACAGACAGTCACATACAGCACACATACAGTCAAAGACAGTCACACACACAGTCACACAATCATACACAGTCACACAGGCAATCACAGGCAGACATTCACACACACACAGGCAATCACACACACACACAAAGACAGTCACAATCAGAGTTACACACAGCATGCTCTCTCTCACTTACAGTAAGCTTGGGCTGGAGGAGGAGTGGATTCAGTCCCTCTGGCTCCTGTGCTGTAGTTGGGGAAGCAGGGACTCCTTCCTGCTTCCCCTCTGTGTGCAGCAGTAAGAGCCTGCATTTAGCTCCGCCCCCGCATCCGGCTTGGCTCCGCCCCCACGGCCGTTCTAGCTCCGCCCCCAACTCGCCGTGCAGCCAGATCTCCAGCTCCTGCTCCCAGCCCCTGCGTGTGAGCTGTGTCGGCTGCCCGGCGTCCCTGCTGCTATGGCAACCGGTGCAGCCACACAGCTCACTGACCCCCAAGCCTGGCCAGCCCTGGTGGCACCCCCCTGCCTGATGGCACCTGGGGCGGACCGCACCCCCCTTAGTACGCCACTGAGTGTATGCATTGTTTGTGTGTAGTGTAGGCAGAGTGTGTGTTTGTGTAGTGGATGCAGTGTGTGTAGTGGACGTGTTGTGTTTGTGTAGTGGATGCAGTGTGTAGTGGATGTGGTGTGTTTGTGTAGTGGATGTGGTGTGTTTGTGTAGTGGATGGAGTGTGTGTAGTGTATGTAGTGTGTGTAGTGGATGTAGTGTGTGCTTGTGTAGTGGATGTAGTGTGCTAAGTGCGTGTAGTGTCTGCAAAATGCCGCCCCTGTCCAGCTGCCGTCTGGAGCCCTGGCCCCACTGATAGAAGTAAAAAACTTTTTTAAAACCTTCTAAATGGAAATGATTCCGATGGCAAACTACTACGTTTTCTTCATTTTTAGTATATCGTAAAGAAAAAGGGTGTCAAAAAAGATTTTTATACACAATATCCTTAGATTCTGTGTTTACCACTATGGACACTATACAGGACTGAGCAATATCTTAAGCAAATTTTTATACATTGACAAATAGCAGACAGTTTGTCTTGCTAAAATGAGCACTTTCCAATATTTCATTCAGATAAAGATACGAATGGCCAGCATGCCTTATAACAAAAGAATCCTTTTGTTTGTAAATCATACATTAGGGTATCACTGTGTTTATTGACTCTGTCTTGATATGATGTACTCAGCAGTGATCAGCTCCATTGTGTTATCATCTTAATTTTAGTACTTACTGGAACCATGTAAGCAATTGTCAGTATGTTTAAAGTGGCACTGTCATACTCCCCCGCAAATTGGTATTTCATAAAGATACAATTTTTATGAAATACACACATTGACTGAATTGGAATTTCACTAAAATTCCAATCCACTAAAAAGATATCTGAGACAAAGTAGAGAGCCCAGTGAAATTAGAGCTATCTATGGAGGATTCCGTGGTCTTGTGGGACTCATGGTCTCGTGTAGGCACTAGGAGTAGAAGAAGACCAGCCAGAAGAGGATGGTGGCACCCATGAGGGACAGGTTCAGGTAAGTAAAACTAATCTTTGCCTGCCAATAAGATTATGCAAAGTCCACAGATGGTGACAGTTCCACTTAAGATAAATAGATACATTATTTAACCCTTAAGGGCCTGTTATTATATAAAATCTACTGTCACCGCATGCCTGCCATGGGATTGTTCCTTGAGTATTTAGCAGCTGTTGTAACTCTCTAATTATAAGAAAAACAGAGTGACTAAGGGGGACAAAGAGACACACAGAAGGGCTAGGGGACAAAGAGACACACAGAGGGGCTGAAGGACAAAGAGACACTGAGTGGCTGGGGGACAAAGAGACACACAGAGGGGTTGAAGGACAAAGAGACACTGAGTGGCTGGGGGACAAGACACACAGAGGGTCTGACAGAACAAATAGACACACAAAGGGGCTGTGCATTTAATTGCTTCTTTTTTAATTTATTAACTTTTTAAATATGGTTAGTTATAGTCTGTATTTGGCATCCGGCATATTTCGGGCTGACTAAAATGCAAACCAAATTTAGGTTTGTTTTGAGCCTGCTCTGCAAAATCCAAATATTGTTTCATAGTGTGAACAGTGTCTGAATGGTCCCATACAGCACTGAATAGTTTTGCCTTATCCATTATGTGGCCAGTTGGACTTACTAACTACCCCTTGTCTTACAGGCAGTCATATCTTTTCGAATAGCTTCAATGTTATTTGTACATACCACTCTTGATATTCATTTTGTATGCATTTTCTTTTTTGCCAGGTCCCCCAGAACCCCCAAACATATATATATATATATATATATATATATATATATATATATATATATGTATTCTTATGTATATTCATATTAACAGAGGCTTGGTGCTTGAAGTGATGGTGTCCGAGAGGGTGACATCGATAGTAACAATTTCTGAAAGGGTGATGCCTACAGTAATTGCAGTTCAGGTACTACTATAATTGTGCCATCTTTGTCTTTTACCCACTATACCCTACACATCAGAATCCTCATCCTCTTTACCGGCAGGCATGAGGTTTTAACCTTAAAAAAAGGGAAATGCATTTTGATTGCACATCAGTTTCAAAGAAATGGATTATTGATTTATTTTTATAATGCCCTCTAAGGTGCTTAACAAACAACTGTACATTCAGAGTATAAATAATCCCAGCACAATAGGGCATGCTCTGAATATCTGCTCTGGTGTCCTCAAGGCGATGGGAAGTAGAACGTCTGTGCTCAGGTTAGTGGATCAACAGGACAATCAATATAATGTAAATGAATAAATAAAATTAAATGTTGATAATTTAATAATCCCTCTTACAGTAAGGATTTGGTAATCCAGGTGTCGTGTGTGGTTTGTCTGTGTCTCAGGGTGGATAATTGTGTAATGTGGTATAAAGGTAAGATAGTATGACTTTTTTGAGCATATATGTGTATGGTAGTGCAGGTATGACAGAATGGGACACTATATGAGCTCTTAATTGATGGTAATACAAATATTGAACTCGCAAAGTCTGCTTATAGTTCATAATCCATTTACTGTATGCATAGGGTCAGTCATTCCCAGAGTGCTAGACCATACCGGTGGAGTTCTTGACAGTACCAATGGATATTGTTGTCTGCCCTAGAGGTGGTTATATGCTAAAGATTTATAGGAGGGAACCTACAAGCTATCTCAAAAATCTTCTCACGTGTATTCCAGCTGGGAAATGTCACAGTCCAATCGTAAAGTCTGACATCTGCTAACCCTGTAACCAGTCTGCAGCATAATGTATGGAATACAATAACTCAAATTATACACATTTTAAAACGAAAGGTGACTGGACTTAACCATTATTCATTAACAGTACCACTGGGTTAATGACTCATAATCAAAGAAGCTATAGCTTAGTGACCATAACAACTACAGATTATTGTATTTGTTCTGGTGAGTAGAATCATTTCCTTCAGGCTTTTTGCAGTAAGTACTGTCTTTTCAGAGAAAATGCAGTGTTTACATTACAGCCTAGTAGTAACTCAACTGCAACTCCTCAGATGTCTACTATAGGTGCTTCCACTGGCAGTGCTGCACATTCTAGTGTCTCCGCCTACCTGCATGGAGACACTGAACGTTCCTCAAGAGATGCATTGATTCAATGTATCTCTATGAGGAGATACTGATTGGCCAGGGCTGTGTTTGAATTGTGCTTGTCACGATACTGGGGAACCCAACACGCTAACACACACACAGACACACAGACAGAAAGTGTGCAGTACCGGTCCTTAGAGTGGCCGGGCTAAGCACACACAGAATAGTCAGGAGACAAGCCGAGTAAGGGGAACCAGAAAACAGAATAACGAGAAACAAGCCGAGGTCAAAGGGTAGGAGAAAGTTACAAAGTCAGTATAACAAGCCAGAGAGTACGTAACCAGAAAGCACACGTTCAGAATCAATACTAAAAAGCAAAGACCACAACAGGGCACAGATAGACAGGAAAGGTAAGTATTTAAATCCTAGCCTGAATCCTGATTGGCTAACCACCAATCAGTATTAACAAACACACGTGGGGGATATCTATACCCCCCACTGTGTTTGTTGCACTGTAGCTTTAACGCCGGGTCACGTGAGTGACCCCGGCGCTTAGATAATAGTGCCGGCTCCCAGCGTGCAGCGTTAGACATGCTGCCGCTGGGAGGAGGAGAGGAGGACGCGAGCGGCGTGTCAAGAGGAGAGGACGCCGCTCGCTTATCGGTAAGGGGAGAGGGGACCGCAGGCGGCGACGGACCGAGGGTGAGTGCTGCGAGAGGATTGCAGCCTCCCCTCACCGCTGCCCGCGGAGCCCTGACAGTGCTGGCTCCGCCCCTGATCTGTCGCATTGACAGTCTCAGCCAATTCTATGGGAAAGCATTGTGATTGGCTCACAGAATCATTTCTGATTATGTCAGCCAAGCAGTTAGATCAGGGGCAAAAGGCAGCAGCGGCAGGCTTGAATACAAGTCAGATTTTACTATATTTAGGAAGGCAAGGGGGGCCAAAGGGGCTAAATGGTGGTTTTAACACTACAATGTCAGGAATACATGTTTGTGTTTCTGACACTATAGTGTTCCTTTAAAGGAGACATCAACCTTAGCCAGCTCAGGAAAACCACAATGGCACTTCTGCAGATTTCCCATGGGTGCTACGTTATATTAAATGAAACAGGATGCAAACATGATAAAGACTTTGGAGTTTTAAATCATGTAGAAATGTGTCAGAATAGTTAGACATGAAGTTGATACATTCTATCTATGTGTCTAATCCAAGCAATGCCTTTCTTTGATGGTGTGTGACAATCTGTATTTGTGTTTTAACCCTCGGTGTAGATTCTATATTCAGCACCTGCTGGCTTTTACCAGAACTAAAACACTCTGCTGTGGCAGATCTGCAGACACAAAATTCACAGCATTAAACCGTGACAGTGAGGACTCAAATATATTAAAACCGCAACACTCAATGTGTAACAACTGCACATCTACTGAACTAAAGTCCATACACTCTCAAATTTCCTCTTTCTATTTTTCCTCTAAACTTTTTTTCCCCCTAATTTAGCTTGGAAAACCAAAACGGTTTAATTGATTCAATTCATCTCTCTGAGGAGATGCTGATTGGCCAGTGCTGTGTTTGAATTGTGCTGGCTCTGACCCTGATCTGCCTCCTTGTCAGTCTCAGCCAATCCTATGGAGAAGCATTGTAATTGGATCAGGCCACCACTTCTGCTGATGTCAGCAGACAGCTTGCTATTCTGAAGCAAACAGCATGCAGAGCTACAGCTTCAGGCTTGAATACAAGTAATATTTTGCTATATTTAGGGGAGGCAGGAGGGCCCCTGGGGGTTAGATGGTGGTTTTAACACTATGGGGCCAGGAATACATGTTTGTGTTCCTGATCCTATAGTGTTCCTTTAAATTGAAGGTCAGACATAAAGGGAGGTGGGTGTATTTATTTTATTTATCAATAAGACTTCACAAAGACCAGTTTTGGGCAAAACAGTTCAGATCCATCAATTGGAAGCTAATATATATTAGCATTGACATCCTTCCCTCCCGTTGTGTACCTTGGTAAGATTCTGAAATATATTTTGAATCACTTTAAATTTGCAACAATTCACACATTAGTGAATAAACATGACAGTGACACCATAAGATTATTCCTTATAAATCGCAGTAGCACACACACTTAACTGTCAGAGCGAACAGCACTGCTTCACTCTTTGCTAAAATGCTGCTATCAGAGGTTTTTCTTGTTTACATTTTTTTTATTTTAAAAATAAATAATTAAAATGCTGCTGTATCTACAAAGATACAAAATTTGTAGAATCCCAAAGCCTGCAGGGTAATCCCACTGGCCCTCCTCTGAACAGCAGGTAACTAATAGGAAGGAGTGTGGTCTTACACAAGTTCCCCCAATGACTTCTAATTGATGTGATAAGAGATTTAAGAATAACAATTGTATCATACATGCTCCAGAACTAATGTAAAAAGACAGGTACTTGAACATTTTATAAACTGGTATCTTAGTAGCGAATAGCGAGGGAATTGCCTTGATCACTTTTTGAAATAGTTGAGGTGAGTTTGTTATCAAAATATTATACTTAAAATAGTCTTTTACTGGCATTCACAGTCGGGTTATTGTGAAAGCATTTTTGGGAAACCCAAATTATCTCTGTTACAACCAAGATAATGCAAAAGTTATTTTTTTGCATTATTGGCACAAAATCAGGGCTTAAAATTACAAGTCATTAAGGAAAGAGATTAGTGATTTGAACTCTTTTATCTGGGGGAGAATAGGAGGGGGGGCATAGCTTTATGCCTGAGGGACAATATAGCATTAGAAATACATTTTTGTATGCCTAACGTTATAGTGTTCCTTTAAAGACCTTATCATTGCTATCCAAATATGAATAGAGCTTTGCAGACAAAACTTCTGCATTATCTCAATAGCAGCAAAGGGGTTGGGTTTTGGGTGCAAGAGAGCTTTGATAAAAAAGCCTTGACAGACACTAGATGGACTGCACTTAAAGACTCTTTGTATCATAAGCATACAATAATCTTGTCATGCTTACACTGCCCCTTTAAGCCTGAATAAAAATATTATTGAGATATAATGCTGTTTTCTTTGATTAAATATACGAGTCTGGAAATTATATTCAGCTCAATAAATCCCTTTCAAAATATGAGTTTTTATAATCAGAACAACTGTAAACATTACCCCAAAAGATTTAAATTAACCCCTTAATGACACAACTTCTGGAATAAAAGGGAATCATGACGGAATATATCCGTCGTCTGTCCTTAAGGGGTTAAAAGGCTTTCAATTGTACAACTACTCAAATACTACTAATTGGTCATACACATTGATAAATACAAAGTACTAATTTGACATATTTAGTTATAGATTCTCTATTTAAACTTTCTTTTGCATTAATGTTATTTTCCATATTTCGTATGCAATATCACATTATTCATTTGCTATCCCTCGTGCCATATTCAGTGTATCACCAATGTATCTCCCCCATGTGTTGAATTCTGTTCTCATTTGACAAATATCACTTTATTTCCCTACAATTGATACAGAATTTGTATATGTGATAAAAACTGAATATGTTTCATAGGGGTTAAATGTGCAAGAAATTTGTAAGAGCACTGACAGGAGTTGAATTTGTGTAATAGTCTATACACTGATGAACCACAACATTAAAATCACTTACAGATGAAGTCAATAACATAGATTATCGTTAAAGCAGAATCTGTCAAGGGGTGGGATATATTAGGTAGCAAGTTCTTGAATTTGATGTGTTGGACGCATTTAACCCCTTAAGGACACATGACATATGTGAAATGTCACGATTCCCTTTTATTCCAGAAGTTTGGTCCTTAAGGGGTTAAAATGGGCAAGTGAAAAGATCCGAGTGACTTTGACAAGGGCCGAATAGTGATGGCTAAACGACTGGGTCAAAGCATCTCCAAAATGGCAACTATTGTGGGTTGTTCCCAGTGTGCAGTGGTTAGTACTTTCCAAAAATATATCAAGGAAAGACAACCGGTAAACTGATGTCAGGGTCATGGGCAGGGCCAGACTGGGAGAAAAATTCGGCCCGGGCATTTTTTTATCACAGCGGCCCACTAAGAAGGGGGCGGGGCAGAGAGAGTGTGTTTTGTCATCATTAATGACAAACACGCCCCCTCTCAAAGTGAGCATTTTGGTTCAATGCTCTTCCAGGGCAGACCATGCGCAGAGCTCTGCTGAAGAGCTCTAGCATGAGAAAAAAGCCCTGTATTTGTTCTGCACAGCGCAAGCAAATTTAATAACATGCTTGCACTGTCTTTCCTTGCAACTTGTTTCTGGTGTCTCTATAAATGGATACCAGGAGACAAAAATGCCAGGAAAGAGTATTGTGCATGTGTTTGGAGCCTGATTGTGGTATGGTATTGTGTTATAAGGTCGGTTTTAGTCGTGTTGTGTTTGTGGTGTAATGTAATGCATATGTGGCTAGGAGCTGTAGATAATGTGTGTACAGGGGATGTAGCAAAAGTGGGCATACAGGCTATAGTGTGTGTGTGTGTGTGTGAATATTATATAAATATGTTTGGAAGTATTGTGTATGTGTGTGGTGCAGTGTGTCGGGGGGGGTCTGTGTGTATGTGAGGGGTGCAGTATGTGTGTGTGAGGTGTGATGTGTGTGAGGGTGCGGTGGGTGCTGTGTGTGTGGGCGCTGTGTGTGATTGATTTGTGTGAAGGTACTGTGTGATGTGTGTGAGGGTGCTGTGGGTGATTTGTGTGTGTGGGTGCTGTGTATGATGTGTGTGAGAGTGCTGTGTATGATGTGTGTGTGAGTGCTGTGTGTGCTGTGTGTGTGTGATGTGTGTGAGAGTGCTGAGTGTGATGTGTGTGAGAGTGCTGTGTGTGATGTGTGTGTGAGAGTGCTGCGTGTGATGTGTGTGTGAGTGTGATGTGTGTGTGAGAGTTCCCTGTGTGAGTGCCCTGTGTGAGTGCTGAGTGTGATGTGTGTGAGAGTGCTGTGTGTGAGAGTGCTGTGTGTGAGACTGCTGTGTGTGAGACTGCTGTGTGTGAGCGTGCTGTGGATGATGGGTGTGAGAGTGCTGAGTGTGAGAGTGCTGAGTGTGATGTGTATGAGAGTGCTGTGTGTGAGAGTGCTGTGGATGATGGGTGTGAGAGTGCTGAGTGTGAGAGTGCTGAGTGTGATGTGTATGAGAGTGCTGTGTGTGAGAGTGCTGTGTGTGAGAGTGCTGTGTGTGAGAGTGCTGTGTGTGAGAGCGCTGTGTGTGAGCGTGCTGTGGATAATGGGTGTGAGAGTGCTGAGTGTGATGTGTATGAGAGTGCTGTGTGTGAGAGTGCTGAGTGTGAAAGTGCTGTGGATGATGGGTGTGAGAGTGCTGAGTGTGAAAGTGCTGTGGATGATGGGTGTGAGAGTGCTGAGTGTGAAAGTGCTGTGGATGATGGGTGTGAGAGTGCTGAGTGTGAAAGTGCTGTGGATGATGGGTGTGAGAGTGGTGTGTATACATGTTAGAAGGGATTGTGTGTGTTTGGGGGGGTAGATAAAAACCAAAAAAAGTAATGTATGTCTCCCCCTCCCTTCTTACCTTTTAGCCTGGGAGGGGGGGGACGGCATGGTGGTACCTGGGAGGGGGGTTCAGGCACTATCCCTGATGGTCCAGTGGGTGAGTGAACTCTAGCCTGCGGGCTAGAGTTCACTCTCGCGAGATCCGGTCGTTGCCATGGCAACGCTCCGGATCTCGCGAGAGGAACCCGGCGGAGCTGCAAGATAGAGCTCCGCCGGGTCCTCTCCTGGCTCCCTCCCTCTCTCCCCGCTGGCGGACGGAATATTCTCTATGTGGGCCGGCCCATCATGGAATACAGCGGGGCCGGCGCTCGGATAGCGCCGGCCCTGCATAGACCGGCAGGGGAGATCCTGGGACTTCCCCTGCGGGCCTTGGCCCCACGGCCATCGCGGCCCACCGGGCATTTGCCCGGCGTGCCCGATGGCCAGTCCGGGCCTGGTCATGGGTGCCCAAGTCTTATTGATGCACCGAAGGAGCAAAGGCTAGCCCGTCTGGTCCGATCACACAAAAGAGCTACTGTAGCTCAGATTTCTGAAAAACTTAGTGATGGCCATGATAGAAAGGTGTCAGAACACACAGAGCATCGCAGTTTCCTGGGTCCAGGGTGCATAGCCACAGACCAGTCAAAGTGTCATTAATAACCCCTGTCCAGCACTGAGAGCACCTTCGCAGGAGACATGAGTATCAGAACTGAACCATGGAGCACTGGAATAAGGTTGCTTGGTCTAATGAATCATGTTTTCTTTTAGATCAGGTGGATGGCCAGGTGCGTGTACCTAGGGAAGAGATGGCATCAGGATGCACTATGGGAAGAAGGCAGGCTGGTGGAGGCAGTGTTAAGCTCTGGGCAACGTTCTGCTGCATAACCTGGCATTCATGTGTATGTATCACCTTCCTAGAGATTGATGTAGACACATACATCCCTTCATGGCATGGTGTTCTCTGGTGGCAGTGGCCTCTTTCAGACGGATAAAAAACCATGCCACACTGAGAAAGTTTTCACTAATAGTTTGAGGAATATGACAAACAGTTCAAGGTGTTGCCTTGGACTCCAAATTCCGCAGATCTCAATCCGATTGAGTAACTGTGGGATGTGCTGGACCAACAAATCCGATTCATGGAGGCTCCACTTCTCAACTTGCAGGACTTAAAGGGTCTGCAGCTTATGTCTTGGTGCCAGATACCACAGAACAATTTCAGCGGTTTTGTGGAGTCCCAGCCTTGAGCCATCAGAGCTGTTTTGGCAACACGAGGGGGACCTACATAATATTAGGCAGGTGATTTAATGATTTAATGGTGTGGCTTATCCATGTATAGATTTAAGAACATCTGCATGTTGATGGGCGTTGTGTCTATGTGAAGGAAGTTGTATTTGCGCAGTGGGCTGTATGCATGATGCAGTGGAGTCTTTATCTGTATGTTAGGCGCATTTTATGTATAATTCAAATTATATATGTGTGTGTACGCATGTACATGATATAGGGTTGTATATTTGCAATCTGACAGGTTGTTTATTCTTTCAGTTGTATGTGTTTAATATTAGGTTGTATGTTTGTGATGGGTTGATATGATTGTCCTTATTTCTTCAAGTCTCATTTCATGTTAACACCATAATTATTTAGTGACTAGATCCCAACACTTGTTCCAACATTGTAGCCTTGGCGGAAATTATTTTCCACTAGTCACATATATTATTCTATTTAATATAAGTAATTGCAAACGCAAAGTGTTTTATTGTTTAACTCTATGAACTGTGACAGCTTGATGTGTTAGGTCAACAATTTCGTCCTAAGACCAGTGAAATTCCCGAAGCTGCAGCGTAGTACTCTCAAGGACAGAATTCATCTGCAATTTATGTGAGAAAATAGTGATCTGGGAATTTATCCACAAATGAGAGAGACAGCACAACCTGGTAAAATCTCTTGACAACCAACGGCCATTTACTCTACACGTGATCATACCACCTTATAATTATAGAGCAAAGTTCAGACATTGTTCCTGCTTTTTAATTAGCTCGGGATTTTTCTGAGTAGGGTTTGAATGAACGTGAATTTGGTCTGGAATTCAGCCAATCTGAAAGCTGCTGGGTAGCTGAAACCCAGACCGGAATGTTAAAACCAGGGCCCAGATCATAAAAATGTGATGTTTTTGCCCTGTGGCAGCAATACCAGCCAGTAGATAAATAGCTAAACCCTGGGTTTCAAGGCAGCTTTCGGTCAAGCAGAAATCATGAACAAATTCATACTCATTCAGACCCTGCTTAGTGAAATGTGAGCGTTGTTAAATACTGTGGACAATGTCTAGATTTGAAGTCTGAATGGACTGCACGTAGTAATTTGTACTTACTAACTCTGACTAACTCGGAAAATCTCCCATCATCCTCACTCAAAAAGTATGTCATCTGAGAATGACGGAAATTGTGGTCAGACAACAAATGGCGGATCTAAAAACATTACGTGTTCTACATGCATAGTTGAGACTCAAATTTGCAATTCATACTAAAAAGTATTATTTTATGCTAGGAGAGATACTCGTGCGTCCTCAGTCAAGGCATATTTATTGTTGTATCACATTCAAATGGATAAATGCTGTTATGGAAAATTTGCTAGAACAGAATATATATATGTTTGTACTTTTTTTTTATCAAAATGTGCACAAAACTACGCAACAGACATTATTTAGATATCAATGAACAGCAATTGCAGTTCACAACAAGTAATTAAGATTCACACATAAATCTGTAAAGTCATAAGCCTAGTGTCAAATGATTTTTAAGCAATATAAAGTTGTTAATTAGCTCCCAATGGCCTCCTCTGTTTTTCTTTATCAGTAAATTTATCTATTGGGAAACAGTTATAATAAAACAGTCACAACATGTTGTATACACTGGGGATAAGCAAAATGTAACTGTCTAGCAGGGAAAGAACTGTAGCACCTATGATCAGGGCAAATGGGCAAGTTCTCAATTATAATATTTACTAGGGGAGAACTTGCAAACTACCCTGTGCGATAAGGTGGTATCATACAAATATATCAATAACAATGTGAAATCCCCTGTTTCTCTAACTAAGAAAGCCCACGTGTATAATGTACATAGACGGCATGGAAGAGGGGGGTCTTGGCGCCATTAGATACCTGTCACCAGATTACCGTGCATGCTGTCGTCGAGCGTCCAAACTGCACAGAATTAACATTAGTCAACCCGGAATTCTTGTGCCAGGTATGCTATTAACACTTTAATGACACTGCCGGAGGTGAGATTACACCTTTGGCAGCAGAGGGGTATAACACGGTATGCACAGCGTTTCATAGTGACCTGCTACACATTCATACTCCATATACCATAAACACTTCAAATCACTGAAATGGTCATGGTGCTTGGAGTAACCCTTTAAAATGTTACTTGAATCATCAATACATCTATAGCTATGGTCTTATTGTTATCTAAAGGCACACAAGATCCCATAACACTAGCATACACAATATCTAGAACTCCACTGTCAGTAACTTGCTTCAAGATATTTGCAAATGTAGCCTTTATTGAATTTTTTTTTCTGAGATGAATGACAAAAAGATGAAATTACAGTTTGATTTTTACTCAACTGCTGATTTCATCATATCCACAATGTTCTCAGTAATTGCAGTCAGCAAATCATGATCCTAAGTACTTACATGGCAGACGTACTTCACATCAATGAATGTTGATTTTTCAGAACAAGTTTTTGAGTTGAAAACTGGTGTAAAACTAATCTGCTTGTGCTGTCAAAATACAGCACTTTAAATAAGTCTAGAGTGTGTTTAATAACTTTCACTTTTCTATACATGTACTAATTACAAACAAAGCAGTATACTCATAGCCAATTATTCCAGACTGACATTTAGAACCCTTTTCTGGAATATACACCATTGAATAAAACATTGAAATTAACCTATATTTTGTGTTGAACTTTTTTTTTACTAGCTGCTAAGTTTTCTTTTCATTTAATATTTAGCACATGACATTACAATCCAGTTCAGTCCTGGCATAACTAGGGCACAGAGAGATTTATAAAAGTTATCAGAACAATGGCTTTTATGTTTGGTCTCTAATTTGCTTGCATTTATTAAAGACTTCTAAAAATTGTATAAAAGTCACGTCTTTCATCATCCTAAAAAAAAAAACACCTTTATTTTGCTTAATTTTTGTTCAACCATTTGGGATATTTCCAGATTGTTTCAGTTTGATTATGCATTTGACAACTTACCAAGGTCCCATTGGGTGACCCCACTGCATCCACATCATCCAGGGTCGTCTTCAACGCGGGGCAAATGGGGCAGCTACCCTGGGCCTAGTTACTCCAGGGGGGGCCAAAGCAGCTGCCCCATGGACACCCTGCCCGCAACCAGGACCGCACAGCCCACCAGGGTACTGAGAAATTTCCCAGTGGACTGCGGAACTCTTGCGCTAGAGGGAAGGCCCCAAAAAATGTCTTGCACCAGGGCCCTCTCTACATTAGTTCTTCCACTGTGTTGGGTCGAGGGTGTGATTGCTCTCCAGGGGGTGGAAGTGTGTATGTGGGGGGGAGAGGACAGGATCCAGGGGGCCCAAGCAAATGCTTGCCCAAGGTCCAATAAATGTTAAAGGCAGCCCTGACCACATCTGATCTTCTACAGCAGAAGAAGTCACTTTAGTGGAATCATTGACTGAGAGTGCTCAGCTGATGCTCACAGCTAATGATTGTGGTCATGCATTGCTCCTGCTTTGCTCTGAAATGCCATCTGGTGTCATTTGGTGAAGAAGACCGAATTCGGTGAATGCAACACAGGTGACTGGTGGAACACAGATACATTGTCAAACTTTGATAAAACGATTTGACATCTAAATGTAGGATGGGCTCTCTTGGCACCATAAACACTGCAACAAACTGTGCTATGGTGCTCAGAGTGTCCCTTTAACCATCCTGGATTGCGACAATTCCAAGTCATTTGTCCAAGATTCAGTTATGGTTAGGGAGCATTCAATAACAAGAAAGTTTTGGGGGTTAAATGAGATGATTTTCTCTACATCATCATGACTAAAAGAACGCATTGAAATGTTTCTCTGAAAATAATGACAAAGCCGTTTCCGATAACGTACATGATGTATGAATATTTATTAATAATATGAAATATTCAACTAGTTTCAAATTAGAACCATTCTCCAACTCAGCAATTTTAACACCTGAGCTATTTTGGCTAAAATGTACAATTCCCTTGTTATTGACTCCACAATTCCCAGTTTAGTGAATAGCCATTATTTTAGCTGATACATATAAGAATACGTAAAGAGAAAATTAAAGTAGGAAAAGAGGAAAATTATTGTCAAACCTTTATATACAGCGATGTACTATTGTAAATGACATCAAAAAAAATCTGAAACAAGAGAGTGCCATCAAATTAGCTGAACTGCAGGTTAAAATCAATGAGCTGTTAAGAGAAAAAGCGAATAGAGACCTCATTAAGCTACAAACAAACATGTTTTCACAGTGGAAATACAACAGATAAACTTCCTCCAGTAAAACAAAACATTCGAAGCAACAAGAGCTAATATAATAGACGAAGAAAGAATCTGACCACCACCAGGAGACAGTTAATTTTCTAAAAGTGATCTGTTCTTCATACTCAATATAATCAACATCAATTATGTTTTTTCCAATTTGACTGTTTTTATTTTCCATGAGATATATGGGGTAGAGAAAAGAGAAGTAAGGTGGGAGAAACATAAAGCAAAAAAAACAAAGGAAATTACATGTTGCATTGTTAACAATAATTGTTACATGTGTTGCTCTTGGGCACCAGTTTCCTACATAGTTAGTATGCACAGTTCCGGTATAGATATTGCATAAGAGTGCCCCTGATCAGCTAACCAATTGTTTGCAGGTAATAGCGACAGAGACATGGAGGCCTAGGATCGAAGTACATTTCTCACAGCAGGGAGAGGTTAAACAGTAGCATCGGCATTGGCAGAAGGGGACTAATTTCCATTGGTTGCCACGGGATAGCCGTACCTATAATCACATATTACCATTCCTCATCCTGCATTGTGTCAGGTTTATTGCCCACAATTGTTTATCAGAGGAGAGCCTCTATATATCTCTGATGGGATTGAAAAGACAAGATGAGTCCTTCCTCTTATGTAACATGTTATAGGTTCCTAAATTGAGAACTTTATGCTTCGGTCTGGTGAGTAGTCCCAGCTCTACATATGCCTAAGTGTGTAGTTGGGTGCATATCTTGGTTCCCCAGTAGAGGGGTGACTTTATGCTAGTTGTGACTCACACACTATTGATTGGGAGTTGCGTATTAGACAATGTGCAATTTGTTTCGTTCCGAATGCTTCCGAATGTCCAAATTGCTGAAGTGCCGAATTTCAGAAGTGCCAAAGCAAACCGAAGTGCCGAACCAAACCGAATTGCCGAAGTGACGAATTTCGGAAGTGCCAAAGTGCTGTGGATTTCTTAAAAGTGGCAAAACAAGAGAGGAAAGGAAAATTACGTGAAGGATGACAGGAATTTAGACCAATAAGCTAATTCCTGGCACTGGGAGCCCTATAGATGTGTAAGTGGTTGTGGCGGCAGTCCGGGCATGTAACCCTAACCCTACCACTAACCCTACCCCTAACCCTAACCACCACAACCACTTACACAAACAGGGGTAGGGTTCGGGGTAGGGTTAGGTGCCCAGACTGCCACCACAACCACTTACACTTCTATAGGGCTCCCAGTGCCAGGAAAAGCTTATTGATCTAGATTTCTATCATTATTCACGTAATTTTAGGGGTAGGGTTAGCAGTAGGGTTAGGGGTAGGGTTAGCAGTAGGGTTAGGGGTAGGGAGCCCTACAGATGTGTAAGTGGTTGTGGTGGCAAGAGATGGATGCTTATGAATGTCTGAAGTGCCAAAGTCCCGAATTGCCGAAGTCCCGAATTTCAGAAGTGCCGAACCGAAGTGCCGAAGTTCTGAATTTCGGAAGTGCCGAACCGAACCAAATTTTTTGCCCATGCACATCCCTATTGCGTATAGATGGGATATATTACAGTGCGGTGAATGTTGACTGACTTTTATTCTCATGTAGTATAGGGTATGAGTATAAGGATGAGACCTTCATTTCATGACTAGCACTGTTGGCGGTCCCTTATGTTGCCCATTTTTGTTTCCATGTGTCTCCAGCAATTTGAGTGCTTTTTGTGGATCTGGTTTGTGTGTTTGCCATTGTTTCATATGTCCAGTTAGTGGATATTTGTTGTATCAATTTGTCTCTTGAGGGTATTGTGTTTGTTTTCCATCTCCTAGCTAACAACGTATTGGCAGCAATTATGACTTGGAATAATAGTTTGCGTTTGATTATAGGTAGAGTTTTCTGTCCCATGAAGAGGAGGCACAGCTCTGGGTTTAGGGTTATGTGTGTGGGCAGTGTCTCATTGATTATATCAGAAACCATGTCCCAGTATCGTCGTAAAATCGGGCACTGACACCAAATATGGTACATGAACCAACTTCAGCATGGCATCGCCAGCATTTGAGGTGCCAGGATATATGTGGGCTAATCTCACTGGGACCAAGTACCAGCGGTATTGCAGTTTGCAAAGCAATTCTAGATGTGATGTGCAAGCAGTGGTTCCCCTGTGTGCAGTGTATGCCTCTTGCCATTGTTCCTCAGTAAAAGTTTTGTTGATTTCTTTGGGTCATGATTGTCACCCTCTGATGGCGGCCCTGACTGTAGGCACTGGACAGTAAAATTCCTTATGAATGATTAAATTATAATACAGGTACTCAATGAGTTGATAAGGAATGGATGTATGTGCAAAGACCAGAGCTTTGGAAATTGTATAGAAATAAGAGGATGGCTCAAATATGTGTTTGTGTATATGTGTCTGTGTGTGTGTGTGTGTGTGTGTGTATCTGTGACAGCATGTGTATCTGTCTGCGTTTGTCCCAACCCCCTACTGGGCAGCATGCAAACATTCAGTTTTCTACAGACAAAGGATATATTATCACCATGGCGTTTGTTGGCAGAATGGGATAAGCAACTCTTCTAACATATGTTTTGCTTTTCTTCTCTTTAATAACGCGTCTCTGTCACCCTCTCACCTCAATTCTCAGAATAGAGTCTTGATTAAATGTTCATTTTGACTATGTTGAAATTTCACTTAAATTCCAAACCAGTCATAAGATATACTGAGACAAAGTAGGGACTGCTCTGACTCAGTGTTTTTCCAACACGTGACAAGTTTGACAAAAGTGGAGTTAGCGTTTGTCAAGTTTGTCATTTCCCCTCAATTGTCATCAATCCTGAAAGCACCAGAAGAGTATGGACAGGTTCAGGTAAGTCAAATATACCTTTCCCTGCCCCTGTACCCCATGACCACGGGACCCCCAGCGGTGATGTCACTGTCATGGGTCTTCACAAATTATGCAAAGACCCCAGATGGTGAGAGACCCATTTTAAACAAGGAAACATATGTTCTTAAAAGACACACACTACTACTGAAAGCATGTTTCATTATTGATAATGTTGGTTAGAAACGCATGTCTGGGACCGAGCTTTATATAACCGAGGCCAACTTTCAAAAATGCCACCAGACATGCTAGACGTACCTTACACTGTTTATTACTGTACCACATGTATGCTCCTATCTACATAAGACGCGGCGGTACACGCAGCATGACACTTTAAGCTTGAACCGTCCCTGGAACAAGCATTGCATAGTCCTGTAACTCAAGCCGTGGGTGACTGCCCGCTTAAATTTAATAGCCTTGTATGAGACGGATCATAGTTTGTCACCGTGCATAAAACCGTTGTCTTCTGCTATAACCCCTGATATGACCTCACAATATCAGTACATAATGCGTGCCTAAGCTACGGCATAGTGTAACGTTGCTCTTTTGTATATCTAAGATAGATATCGCTACAAGAATAGTCTGTTATTTACATATAAAAATGTGCTGATATTCACATGCCATGAATGTACACCAACTGTGTTTAAATATTTTGAATATGCTGCTGTGGCATTGACGAACGTCTTGTTATTCCTCGCACAAAGAAAAATAAAGAATTAAAAAAAAAAAAAAAAAAGACACACTAGATTTTCAGTGGTATTAGTCACTCCGTCCCACTCGGTTTTTATACCCGTGCGCAGAAGCGCTTTATTTTGTTAAGTTTTGTCAACCAGTGGCGGTATTACCGCACCGACTGCACCAGGGCCCGCACCGTCAGGGGGCCAAATAGCTTTCTTGCAACAGGGCCCTCTCTACATTAGTTCCGCCTCTGGTAGTCACTATTACGTCTTTCCTTTGAATTAGTATTGAAATTTTAATGAAATTTCAACATAGTCAATATGATTATTTCACAAAGATTCTATCTTTAAAAAATACTTACATTTATGGTATGATTTAACAAAAAAAAGAAGGAATACTTGAAATTTTAGTAAAAACCTCCGAACTAACAAACCTTCTGCTATATCTAGATCAGTGATGGGTGGTGTTGCTAGGCTGAGAGTGTTGTTTGGCTGAATGATGCTCCCTAGGGACATGTGGCTCTGCCACTACCAGAGGTAAATCTAAGGTGGAGCAGTATACTATATGAATAATAGAAAATGTGTTGTCTAGCAGTGTAAGACTAGACAGATTACGTTCATGTCGACATTGATTGTAGCTCATCAATATCTGTTCATTTGTTGATACATTTCAGATTTGAGATTTATTTTGCCTACATATTAGCTAACACCTGAAATCTACATACTCTTTACTACATACTATTCAATAAAGTGAGAATTCATAGTGAATGCAAAGTGAATTTCAAATTTAAGGCCAAAGTAGCCAAACTAGAAACATAGCTGACTTGGAGAAGTTCAGCTATTTGTACCTTACATTCAAAATACACTTTGAATATCCCCGTTACCTAGCCCCCTTACAGTGTGTTTGGGTTAATGCTGTTTTAAGGATAATGCAGAGTTATTGTTAAGGAAAAGATTAGGGTAGGTTTACGAATGACGTAATTGTAAGCATTGTATAAGGGGTATGGTTGCTATGGCGTTAGTGTGGCTGGTTGGTATAGGGTTAGCGTTAATTACCAAAACCTAAAACAAATTCGAAAAAATGCATTATCTCCCATTTTTTTAATTAAATTGACATGTAATGTTGTACGAGGTGTATATATAGAATATTAAAATTAAGTCAATAAAGAAAAAACGCTAACTTTCAGTGGAACAAACACAAGCGCGAATTCTAGGTTTTGTTTTGGTTCAGATCTTGAGCAATTACCTCCGTTTTAATGGGGGTAAGCGATATTGTCCCTAAATAAACAAACACCATACTGTCTGTTTGCATTTTCAAAGCAAGCTGTTTATGCTTTATGCACCATTTTATCTGCAAACTGTTTCTTTCTCATAAAAAATTCAAATGTTGCTTTAAGATTCCAAAAGCCTTGGTGACCGCTTTGCAGTAGCAATTATTTCATATATCACTTTCCACCCACGTGTATTGCGCTAAAAGGTCTTAATCCTGCTTATTTCAACACTATATTTCATTCTTTAGGCACAGCATGAGTTTTCTCAAATAGTTTTTTGATTTAGTAAAAATCGTTGTGTTTTTCGCATGTCACGCATTGTTCGGTAAAGATGCAGCAGCTTGGAGGTGGCTCTTTAAATATTGGTAAGGTAGATTTTGGCATCTGTCAGACAGCTAACAATTAGTTAACAGCTAACAGCTGTTTGGAATCGTTCAAAGCCAAAATCTCAGCATTGTTTTAATACAGCGTTGAAATGCAGAAATGTGCGTGTGAAATGTCAGTACAGATGTATAAATATCAACCTGCAATAAAACTAGAAGCATTATTTAAAAAGGCCTACATTCTCTGTATTTAGACATTCCTATTCAGGAAATATATCTACTATTGGTAAATCTATTTCAATAATCCATAACATTTATAAATATAATATATATTTATTAGGATGGACATCTTCTATCTGGGACCCAAATCTTTCTGTCGCACTTTCTGCAATATATATCCCTCTTTTCTAGGAGTTGTGAATATGTGATGCTGATTGTGTTTCACTCAATTTTATACTCTTATACTCTTAACCCCAAGTCCCTCTCTTGATTCCTCCCTCAGAATGTATCACTCTGGCAAAAAAAGGTGCAAAAAAGGTGGAGTAATGATCGGGAGAGAGCAGCTTGAGGGAAATTTTGTGAGGAAAGAGAGTAAAGTAAATGAAAGGGGAATTATAGGAAGGATAAAAATCTAAATGGGATTAGAATCAAGGAGATTGACAAAAAAATGTACATTACACTATTTTTATAATTATAATGCATAGGGCACTGGTCACAGCGTTATTAAACAACCTTTTAATGGCCTGTCAGCAGGTCGGGTTTCTGCCGTGAGACAGATTAAGACCACATGGTGTTCCAAGAGTCTTTGCAGTCTGCTCTTCACCTCCACAAAACCTGGGTTCAACTATCCCAAAAAAGAACAAATCATTTTTTTTTTTTTTTTTTAAAAAGCACACACACACAGAAGAAATAAGGGAGCATCCCTAAATTTCGGCTTGTCTGAACCATTTTTCATGGAAACAGAACATTTTTCTTGATGCACAAATTTGGGCTAAATGTCAGGACGGCTCGTCCGAATTATAGTACCAAAAACCTGGCTCAAGAGCTGAATCAGAAGAACCAAAAGGGCGTAAAAACGGGCCAATCAGTCTACAGCAAAACACATGCATATTATAGCATGTATATATTTTGCAGTACACTGATTTTTCTTTTTTTGGTTCCCAGGTCAAGGGGGACAAAATTGCATATTGAAGGAAATATACATATTTATATATTGTTAATTTATTAAATATACTTAAAAAAAAAAAAACGTTTTCACTGTTGCTCCTTTTTCTTATCTCTAAAGCTCATTACTCATTGATCTTTGAATAAAATCAGCATTTAGTGACTGCCCCTTCATCTTATTTTTTGGTACCACAAACGAAATTCAGAGTCATCACCTGAAACGAACATGCTCAGCTATTACATGTTTCAGATGGCTTGTTATTCGGGTACATCCTAACTCAGAGCTCAGCAATTTGAATGGTCCACCAATTGTCCCAAACATGATATCCTCTTCTGAGCAACAAATAAAGTAACATTTACATATACTGTAAATGGATTGGACAAAACTGTAATAATGTTAACTCTTAAAAACACGTTAATATCAAGGACCTTTATGGGGAGAATCCTCAAGGACCTTTAAGGGGAGAATCCTTTACCCCGGCAGTGCTCTAATCTTTTTAGATGCAGTGTTTTCATTGAGACAACATATCTCCAGACCAATAACTGGGCCTTTGAGCTTTAAAGATTATGGAAATCTGCTTTCTAAGAACCATACCAGAACTTCTCAAAAATGATTATATTTGGTTATTTGTAATGTACAAATTTTAACTTCATTCGTATTTTCATAAAACTTTGACCCGATTCATTTCGCAGTATGTAAGAGGTCACTATAAACCTGAAACATGGGAAATCCATGAAAGAACTGTATTTGTGAAATAAACTGCTCCTTATACTGTAAAATAACCTCACATTAATTGACCATTATGTGATCAAGCAAAGCAATCATTAGCTGAAACTGTAATTACAACTAGGGATTCCCTACTTTGTTCAATATTTGGCACCGAGCCATTTAGGTTGAGGCATCCTTTAGTATTCTTAAAACATAATCAGATGTAGACATTTTTTGTTGTTGTTTTGTTCAACTCTTGCAGGAGCGATATTACTTTTAGCTCTAGTAACGCTTTAAGATCTGCAAGCTACAGATTTTAAACGCAATCCCATTTTACTTGATAAAGCATGAAATACACATCTATTACTATGTATTCTTTATCTGATGTAATAGTCTGGGGGAATGCAGATTATGGGTTATTCATTATGCCATATTAAGATCGCCTAGAAATTCTGACTAACATTTGTCTCATTAGTTTGACTCAACTGTGCTTATATAACAAGCATCCAAAAGTCATTTTCTGCTTGGATGCTAAAGTACAGAATGCTTAAACTATATATCTATAAAATCAGCATGTGGATGTTAAAATTCAGGATTTTTACAATAATCTAATCAATGGGCTATATGTATCTGTGGCCCCTAGTGTTTCTTACTAATTCGTATTTCTTGGATTTTTTTCCCTGAGCTACGATGTAGTATTATACACTTGTCTACGGAAGATGATTATAGTGTTTTGTGTCAAATATAAAACATAAAATATGTAGATGTGCGGAAAATCAGGAATAACTTTGTTCATGTTGTTCACAAAGATGCCCTCAAAACATCCTCAGTCCATCAGAGCATTATACTGAAATTATTGCATACGTATACTGGTTCATATTGACTTCAAGTCTAATTGTGGTAATCTAATTTGTAGTGGAGCTCAACCCTAAACAATGCCTTCCATCTCAATACAAACAGATGTTCAATGTGATTAAAATCTGGAAACCAGTCAAGCCACTATAATAACTAAATTTTATGGTGATGTTTTTGGACCCATTCATTGATGTGGGTCTCAGATGAAGTGCTAAGCGCACAAAACGGGTTAGACAATGGCACTGGTCTCCTGGCTGTGTTCTTCAGTGTATGTTTTCCAATATGAAGAAACAAAAGGTATTTTTACTAGGTGTCCCCTCTACAGGTGTGTCCTGATATTGCTTAGAAGTAAAACCTCATGCTACAAGGTCCCCTCAGGTAATGTGCATTTAATATACTCAGATTTTTACACCAAATACCACTTGTTAGTTTTCAATTCATAGGCAGTCCTAGAATGGTACTTCCTTTTTTTACTGAAAAATTACCCTAGAAGATGGATACTTTGTTGCTATAAATTAATGTTTGGATCGGAATGGTAACAATGTTCAGACATCCAGTGGCATTCTTGAACACTTCCTTATAGTGCTGATATGACAATACCTCCTCAATGATGGCATAATTAATCATTTTCTCTATACGTTTGTCCTTTCATTAGAAAAACAAAGTATAAAGCAGCATTCATCCAACTAGGCAATATTTTCCAATAATCATGGGCTAATTACCAATGTTGTCACTACTTTTAATAGACTAACCACTACTCACTAAGGTGTTTGTCGCTATTAGCAGGTAGTGGCTAAATAATTTTATATATATATATATATATATATATATATATATATATATATATATACATAGAAACATAGAATGTGACGGCAGATAAGAACCATTCGGCCCATCTAGTCTGCCCAATTTTCTAAATACTTTCATTAGTCCCTGGCCTTATCTTATAGTTAGGATAGCCTTATGCCTATCCCACGCATGCTTAAACTCCTTTACTGTGTTAACCTCTACCACTTCAGCCGGAAGGCTATTCCATGCATCCACTACCCTCTCAGTAAACTAATACTTCCTGATATTATTTTTAAACCTTTGCCCCTCTAATTTAAGACTATGTCCTCTTGTTGTGGTAGTTTTTCTTCTTTTAAATATAGTCTCCTCCTTTACTGTGTTGATTCCCTTTATGTATTTAAATGTTTCTATCATATCCCCCCTGTCTCATCTTTCTTCCAAGCTATACATGTTAAGATCCTTTAACCTTTCCTGGTAAGTTTTATCCTGCAATCCATGAACCAGTTTAGTAGCCCTTCTTTGAACTCTCTCTAAGGTATCAATATCCTTCTGAAGATATGGTCTCCAGTACTGTGTACAGTACTCCAAGTGAGGTCTCACCAGTGTTCTGTACAATGGCATGAGCACTTCTCTCTTTCTACTGCTAATACCTCTCCCTATACAACCAAGCATTCTGCTAGCATTTCCTGCTGCTCTATTACATTGTCTGCCTACCTTTAAGTCATCAGAAATAATCACCCCTAAATCCCTTTCCTCAGATGTTGAGGTTAGGAGTCTATCAAACAGTGGCGTACATACCGGGGTCGCAGGGGTCGCGGCTGCGACCGGGCCCGGCCCACCAGGGGGCCCGGCCGCCCTGCGACCCAGGTATGTACCCACAGGGCCAGCCTCTTCTGCTGGGGGGCCCAAGAGCCGGCCACCTCCGGGCCCCCCAAGGCTGGCCCTGCTGTCACCCGGCTGGCGGGCGCGCGAGGGAGCACTGTCCCCTGGGTGCTCCCTCTTCAGCTCCCTCGCGCACCGCACTGAAACCGGAGCCGGAAGATGACGTCATCTTCCGGCTCCGGCATCAGTACGCGGCGCGCGAGGGAGCTGAAGAGAGAGCACTCAGGGGACAGTGCTCCCTCGCGCGCCCGCCAGCCGGGTGACAGCAGGGCCAGCAACACCACTGGACCCCAGGGAATCCCCCCAGCTCTCCCACAGGTAAGGAGGCTGGGGGGATTAAATTAAAAAACAAACAAAAAAAAACGTGTGAGTGTGTTAGTGTGAGTGAGTGTGTTAGTGAGTGTGTTAGTGAGTGTGTTAGTGAGTGTGTTAGTGTGAGTGAGTGTGTTAGTGAGTGTGTTAGTGTGAGTGTTAGTGTGAGTGAGTGTGTTAGTGTGAGTGAGTGTGTTAGTGAGTGTTAGTGTGAGTGAGTGTGTTAGTGAGTGTGTTAGTGTGAGTGATTGTGTTAGTGTGAGTGATTGTGTTAGTGTTAGTGAGTGTGTTAGTGTGAGTGAGTGTGTTAGTGTGAGTGAGTGTTAGTGTGAGTGTGTGTGTTAGTGTGAGTGAGTGTTAGTGAGTGTGTTAGTGTGAGTGAGTGTGTTAGTGTGAGTGAGTGTGTTAGTGAGTGTGTTAGTGTGAGTGAGTGTGTTAGTGAGTGTGTTAGTGAGTGTGTTAGTGTTAGTGAGTGTGTTAGTGTTAGTGAGTGTGTTAGTTAGTGTGAGTGTTAGTGCGTTAGTGAGTGCGTTAGTGTGTGTTAGTGTTAGTGAGTGTGTTAGTGTGTGTGTGTGTTAGTGAGTGTGTGTGTCTGTCACTGAGTGTGTGTCTGTCAGTAAATGTGTGCGTCTGTTCATGAGAGTGTGTGTGTGTCTAAAGCACTTACCTTTCTCCAGCGCCGGGCTCCCTTGGCGCTGGGGATCTCTCCGTCCCGATCCGCCTCTCAGCTCCGAATGCACATGCGTGGCAAGAGCCACGCGCGCATTCAAACCGCCCATAGGAAAGCATTACTCAATGCTTTCCTATGGACGTTCAGCATCTTCTCACTGTGATTTTCACAGTGAGAATCACAGAAAATCCTCTAGCGGCTGTCAATGAGACAGCCACTAGAGATGGATTAACCCTCAGTGAAACATAGCAGTTTCTCTGAAACTGCTATGTTTTCAGCTGCAGGGTTAAAACTAGAGAGACCTGGCACCCAGACCACTTAATTGAGCTGATTTGATCTGGGTGTCTGTAGTGGTCCTTTAAGTGTATGTGTTTATGCATGCACTGGCGTACATACCGCGGTCGCACGGTTCGCAGCCCTGCGACCAGGTGCCCGCCGCCATGTGTTGCGGCCCCAGCCCGCGCAGAGTAAGCGCGGGGGGGGGAGGGCCCACGGATCAGTTTTCGCACCGGGGCCCCATGGGTTGTGTGTACGCCACTGCTATCAAATATTCTGTACTCCGCCCTTGGGTTTTTACGTCCAAGATGCATTATCTTGCACTTATCCACATTAAATGTCAGTTGCCACAACTCTGACCATTTTTCTAGTTTACCTAAATCATTTTCCATTTGGCTTATCCCTCCTGGAACATCAACCCTGTTACATATCTTAGTATCATCCGCAAAAAGACACACCTTACCATCAAGACCTTCTGCAATATCACTAATAAAAATATTAAAGAGAATGGGTCCAAGTACAGATCCCTGAGGTACCCCACTGGTGACAAGCCCAAGCTTCGAATATACTCCATTGACTACAACTCTCTGTTGCCTGTCACTCAGCCACTGCCTTACCCATTCAACAATATTGGAATCCAAACTTAAAGATTGCAGTTTATTGATAAGCCTTCTATGTGCAACAGTGTCAAAAGCCTTACTGAAATCTAGGTAAGCAATGTCTACTGCACCACCCTGATATATAATTTTAGTTACCCAATCAAAAAAATCAATAAGATTAGTTTGGCATGATCTCCCTGAAATTATATATATATAATTTATTTTCCACACCATTAAAAAAAAGTGTTTTGTATTTTGAAACTTTTCAATATTTAAAAAATTTCAAAGTTCATTCTATAGGGAATTGATTTAGATACCAGTGAAACTTGCTGTTGAATGATGTTCAATATAGCAGTATTGTCTGTGTTTCTAGATTTATTTAACAATGCCAAAATCAAACCTTCCAGATCCCAGCAAAATTGACTAGAGACCAGTAAGGCAGGTTTTTCTTTTTCCTGTAAGAAGGACACCGTTCTGCTTTTCTGTTTTACCTTACATACTGCTACCCATAGTCACAATTTCAGTATTACTCTTGAATAAAAGCAAATTATTCTTCACTGATCTCTGTCTTCTGTCTTAAAATAGGCAAAGATCCCAGTGACTCATAAATCAACAAAAACATGAGAACCTTTTTGTTTAGTTTTAGCTTATTACAATTTAAAGTCAACATTCATTATACTGTTGGTCAAACAGTCATATTCACTTTACCTTGCTTTTAATCAGAGAAGTGATTACTCATCAATTCATTTGTCTGGGTGCGTAGATTCTAGTTACCGTTACATACTTTACTGCTAAATAAAATATCCTAAAAAATAGCAAATACAACTTCCATTGTGTAAAACAGCAAATGGTCAACCCTTTGTCTAGTTAGCTGTGATAAAACTATCGTGTATATATTTGAACATTAGACAAAATTTGGACTAAAAATTCGTATGTTACACTAAGCTGTGTTTTAGAGCTCTAGAGAGAAGAAAATGGCAAAAAAAATGTAATTGCTAATTAAAGGAACACTTATAGTGACTGTTAGGTGACTGAGTTCAGCAGGGTTAAAATGCTTACTTTTCCTCACCTTACCTGCTGTTCCTTTCTGATCTCAGCCAATACAATGTTTTTGCATAGAGAGATAAGTACCATGGGCCTTGGCCAGTGTCCTCTGAAGTCCAGTCAGATTCCTATACTTGAAATTAGAGATGCAGGGACAGTTATACAGGCCTCTTAACTGTCCAAGATTCAGTGGAAAATTCCCAATATTCAGGTGCTGTTCTGCCTTCACAACTTAGTTCTCAGGTATCCCACTTTCTGGGACACAAGGTTGCTGTCACCTATGAGCAGGCATTAAGCCTCATCCCACCAGCAGAGACCACTTCTGGGGACCCCGGAGTTTAAAGGTACGCTAAATAAAGCCCCACTCTACCCCTAAACCTAATCATTCGAAACACAACTTGTGCCACAACTGTCTTAACACTAAACACCCTACGCAATCTAACTCTGACATTAACATGTCTCTTAAATAGCCCTTTACCCTAGCCATTTCTAACATTAACCATGCATGCATTTACGCAGCTGCATACGCTCACTAAACTCACAGATTCACATAATAGTTTACAAGGAGAAGTATACACATAACTTACATATTGTTTTGATACTTGCAAAGTCCAATTAAACTCACTTTATTTTATTTTTTTGTGGTGTGGCATAGGGCACTTTGGAATTTTGTGCCTACACAATTACAGCTAACATGTAAATCTGACCCTGATCTTTCCAGCTCAGATTATGTGCAATTGGGGTTGTGCTTCTGATTTAATTTGTCTTCTATAGATCTTTCATTTTGAAGGAAGACTGTTGATCTACAGATGTTGAGTATCATCTTGGAAACTGTTTTTAGATTTGCAGATAAAGCTCAGGACTGGAGCAATGGTTTAGCATTAAGTTTACAACTGGCAGTGGCAAAATAAATGTCACCGATGTAACTACCAAACAGTGGGTCCCGGTGCAGGAATTTTTTTGTTCCCTCCCTTCTCAGAAACCACCCTTTACCGCATTCCTCCACCCATCTACTGTGATGAGTGTGGTCACGTCTTACATACTCTGAGTGTCTTTTTGGGTGGATTCCTCTTAGTCACTCATGAGTTGCAGAATGTGTAGAGCAGCTCTAGGTGACATCAGGCAAAGCTCTGAAGGGCCTAAAGGGTGACTGTGTGTCAGTTACTGTCTTACAGGCTCAACAGTAGTATTCCTTTCTGATTCTCCTCCTCCCAGAATCCCACTGTCCCTGAACCAAACCATAATCCGACTCTCTATATACTACTGCTAGCAGACTAGCAGTTTTAGTAGCTTACTTGGTGCTAGCTGGGCTCAGTCATGGCCTCTGAGCTGGCTCTGCTTTTCTGAGGAATCACAACTTACTTTTCCACACTACCCAACAATGGTGACAGCTAGCTAATTCCCCACACACCCCAAAATCTTTCTGTCACGGCTTACCTTGGTTGGAGTCTGTAGCGCAGATATGTTCGCTCACCCTTGCAGATAAACACGGTCCAAGGCGACCAGGTAAGAAGCCACCTGGACTGTGAATCTGTTCTCCAATACACAGTACAGACAAGGTCACAAGCAGAAGGATAGTCAGCGGTAAGCCGAAGTCAGAGGAATCCAGAGGTCAGGATAAACGGAGAGTGGAGCTAAAGTCAGAAGCAATCTGGAGAACAAGTTCAGGAGACAAGAAAACAGGAACTACACATGATCACCAGAGTCAAAGAACTGACCAAGTTTCCAGGGCGAGGCAGTGCTTAAATACCCGGTTGATGAGCGATCTGCCTCAGGTGAAGCACAGGTAATAGCCACAGAAGAGGTCCATCCCCCAATGCTGCAGACATAGCAAGGTATAACAAGGATAGAATTACTCAAAATAACAGAATCTGCTGTGGCTTAGAGGCAGTATAGCAAGCCCAAGGATCCAGATTCAAGATTCAAAGGATCCAGATTCAAATCCTCTGTCTGTGGGGCGACCATGCCAGGCCATCTGGATTTCACATTGAGAACCGTGACACCTTCTCAGATGTAACTCTACCTTGGTAGTCCTCTCGCTCCTCGTAACTGCCTTAATCCTTCCCTGCAGACTGCTGCTTATACTGAATAGAGAGAGAGACTGACTAGCTCAGTCAACCTTTCTCCACATCCAGTCCAGCTTTACCACCTCCTCCGGCACGTGCCTCAAGCCGTGTCTGCAAGCACAGCGAGGAAGGGACCCATGCCTGCGGTGCTCTAATTATCACGAGGGGCCCAGGTCAGGTCCGACCAGGTGCACTGCCGGTAGTTCTGCCAATGTACAATGTCTGTGTTTACAAATGTGAAATGCACTGTATTTTCATCAAATAAATTATAATTTGTTATACGATGAACTAGAGTACACATCTCCACATAGCTGTCAGGTTTTTGTATTTTTTTAAACTCCAACAGTTTGCAATTGACGGACAAATGAAAACAAATTAATAAAAAGGTACAAATGTGATTAAAAAATACCTACAATTTTCCTTATGATTAACAGAAATCACTTTTACTATACAGCAAGGCCGCTTGTTAAATTGAAAACAAAGCTTTAAATTGCCCAAAATATGTTTATGCATTTTTAATGTCACAGTAAAACCTTGCCCTGCCACTCACTGCTGACTTGCAAGCAGTTCCTACAGCTTATGCTTAGTTCGGGAAAAAGCGAGCTCAAGGCAAGTGACCTAAAAGAAGCAAACTGGTCAGCTTACTTTGAGCATCCTAATTTGTGAACTCGTAGCTATAAAGATGAAAGACTTGCAAAGCCCGCAAGGCCCTGTCTACTTAATCTAAATTCAACTTGCTGCCATCTATTTTGGATGAAATATTCTGGATTCTATCTCGAGAGATTGCCTCTGGGATGTTTATATGTCAGTACTATGCTACATGTTTTTTTTTTAAATTCTGTCAAAAAAAGCACAAATGGGAATTGGGGGTAAGAGAGAAATGAAGTTGGAGAGAAGATTGATGGGAACCGCCACCGGATCTGAGACACTTAGATTTCATGGAATGATGTTGATGACTCTGTTATATTACTATGTTATAACAAAAGTAATAAGATGGATCACCATGAAAGTCAGAATTCTCTACTTTGGACTGAGATTACCTCTTTCATAAAAAAAATTCTTATCCTTGCTATAAACTTTTCAAGGATTTAGGAAACGTGGGCAAAGGTAGACTAAAAATAGCTGGGAGGCTTAAATACTTTGAAATGCATATTGCCCTGCTCCTATTTTAATTTATCACAATAATTCCTGTTTCTTAATGTATGCAAGCTGTCCAACCAAATCATATGAGTGTCATTGTTGATGTCATATGCCACCTGACCTAGAAAAAGTTTTACTATATTTTCATATATGTATTGAAAGTAGAAATTTGAAGTGTGATAATGTATGGGGAAATATTGTATAGTTTATGATTTCTTATGCTGGCAGCCATACTGGAGCTAAATTCGAATCTCCTTTATATTACTCATATAAAATAACTATGTAATTTAAAGCTCTAACACAGGGGTGCCCAAAAGGCAGATCCCCAGATGTTGTAGAACTACAACTCCCATGATACTCTGTGTGCCTTTAGCATGACAAAACACCCCTGCTCTAACCTTTTTGATATTTCCACAACCATTGATAATCTTCGTAAGGATGCTGTAATTGGATCAAAATATGTGACATTTTTTTCTTTGCCTTTTTAGGAATCTTGGAAAATCTGGGCTAAGAGTGTCATGCTTAGGGCTCGGTAAGTATAAAACTTCAACATTTTCAACTAAATTTTCCAAATTGTATTTATATAAGTTTGCTACAAGAGGAAAGATTGATCATTGCTACAAGCAGAGTGCTACAATTTATGTTTTTTAAAGTATCACTCTGTTCTATATTCACATTTTTTTTTCATGTATGCTAAAGAAATGATCAAACAATGATCAGTTTGTTTTGACATTTGGCGGTTATAAACTGTTGCATTCATTTGACAAATCATTTTTTTATTTTACCACTGACTACCTCTGCAAATTAATATCCGCAAATTGTGTTTTCTGCTTTTTGTTCTCTTTAAAGAAAAGCACTGTCCGTTTCAAAATAACATTTTAAATGTAATACATTCTGTGTTAAAGTAGGCGAAATTAGGTTTTGTTAACAAAGTAATCATTCTGGCTTCCTTAATTTTAATTGTGTTTCATTGGGTACGGATATCAAGTAAAACATTACACCTGTGTTTTAGGAAACACAGTTTAAAATAACTAAAGCAGGCTCAGTGCTGGAGATTCATTTATTGCACTAGGGCTATTCAATTCTGTAAGAAAGTCTAAATCTACATTGACAATGAAGGCACATTAGACAATGAAAAATAACAGTCTTCACAATATCAGAAGTGTTAAATCATGATACCTTTAGAGTTTCATATCTTAAAGATGTGTTCATATATACTTCATTTGAAGTGCAGACAAACATGACTTTTAGTCATAATTTCTCAAATTGTACAATTGATGAGGTGAGTTATAATTAAAGAGACACTATAGTCAACAAAACAACTTTAGCTTTATTAAGCAGTGTTGGTGTATAGATCATACCCATGCAGTCTCACTGCTCAATTCTCTGCCATTTAGGAGTTAAATAATTTGGTTTATGCATCCCTAGTCACACCTCCCTGCATGTGACTTATACAGCCTTCCTAAACACTTCCTGTAAAGAGATATCTAAAGTTTACATTTCCTTTATTGCACTTTCTGTTTAATTGAGATGTCTTCTTTTGTGCTCTGTTAATAGCCTTCTAGACCTTCCAGGAGCCTCCTGAGATCCATTTTACTTCTGCTGCTGGTCCTCTTCAGTTCCCGGTGCTTAAGCTGCCTGGAGCCCATGTCAGCATTGTACTTTTGCACAGTGAGGTCTATGGAGGATCCTGTGAGACGATGGGATCCTCCATAGGTACAGACTTTCCCCCCTCAGTCGTCACTAGTGAAGGCTGGGGGGGAAATGACAACATTTGTCAAAGGATTTGTCCATCGGAGGAAGAATCCCTACTTTTTCTTAGTATATCATTTGACTGCATTGGAATTTCAGTGAAATTCCAACAAAGTCAATGTGAATCTTTCAGAAAGATTTTATCTTTTTGAAAAACTCATTTTAGGGTGGGGGATGACAGCACAGCTTCACCAATCAGTAGTATGCAAACAGTATATGGGGAAAGGAGATCAGATTCATTCAATTGCAATGTTACATTTAACAGATTCATGAACAACCAAATATTAAATAAGGTATACAAGGCGGCTGACAAAGTAATAAGGTAAAGAGTAGATTTGTACATGGTATGAAAAGAACATGGCCTAACCACTTTGTTTGAAATAGAATAAATCTCGGGATAGCCAAATTTAATGCATGTGGTGATTTGGCTTGTCAGAAATTAAACAGCCAAACAGTTTCAGGACAATGAATCTCACATACCAAAAAGGGTGCAAATATGGGTGTATTAGTGCATTGAGATATATATATATATATATATATATATATATATATATATATATATATATATATATATATATATATATATATTAGTGTAGATTGGATTAGCCGTATTAGTCCAGTAGACCAGATGACAAAATCCAATAGTATTGCAGTATGCAATGATATGTATTTTATTGGACTAACCTAATATTTCAAAGACAAGCTTTCGAGAGTTTTCTTCTCTTCCTCAGGTCTGAAGCAAAACTGATCAATCTGATAGAGTTTACCACTTAAACCAAATGAGATATATATATATATATATATATATATATATATATATATATATATATATATATATATATATATATATATATATATATATATAGATAGATAGATATACCTGTAAATTACAATTACAATATTTTAAAGCTTTCTATTAGTTATAAATTATACTTTATTCTCTATGGTTTTCCCTCATATGCAAAGTAATGATATTGTATTATTATATTGCATCAAACCATTGTATAACTTATCATATACCAACTGTTATGCAATAAAATGTTGCTTTTTCTGTCCTTTTGTAAAACTCAATAAACTTTAGAATAGAAATTTGAAGAAAAAAGATATATATATATATATATATATATATATATATATATATATAAACATCCAAATGAACGGATAGCACTCCAGGGTCTTTATAAATAAAATATAACTTTTATTTCCATAGTAAAATAAAAAATAATATCAACGTTTCGGCTCATATCTGGAGCCTTCTTCAGGATACAAACATGACATATAGGGACATAACAGTGCAATATATACATAGTGTATAAGTGCTTACCTTCATCATATGCATCTGGAGCAGTGCCCGACAAAAACAGCAAGATGAACGCCGATCAGCCCGCCCTGCCGAAAAAGTTGCTGATCGACTGTTCGTGCACAAGGACTGCTAGAGCAATCAATCTCAGCCAGCACAGATGTGCTGCTGCTGAGAAAGGCTCACTGCCACCAATGATGGCTTCCTACACCACTGTCTCCTCAAAAGTAAAAGCTTCGGTCACATCCAACTGGCGGATCCTGGCTAACGACCCTTCTCTACCTACTGAATTCCACAGCCCTCCTATGATGTGCTACAGACGTGGGAAGAATCTTAGAGACCTTCTGGTTAAAACGCATCCAGTGCATTGCTACTCCATCAAAGCAACAACTACTAATTTTGGATGCTTCAGATGCTTGGGTTGTGTTACCTGTAGTCACATGATCCCAAGCAGAACCTTTTCACATCCACATAGTGGCAAAATATATAAAATACGCCACAGGATCACATGTACATCTGACCACGTTATCTATAAACTACAATGTCCATGTGGTTTATCCTATATAGGAAAAACGGACCTACCACTTAGAGAAAGAATTCGGAACCATTGTTCCAACATCAGAATTGCGTACAGAGACAATAAAGCAGAACTACCAGTGGGCAAACATTTTTTATCATTGGGACATCCCCTTACATCATTAAAATTTATGACCATCGACCAGATACCTCCTTCTCTGCGAGGAGGAGACCGCAGCAAGTTACTCCTACAACGAGAGACATTTTGGATTCGAACCCTTGACACAGTTTGGCCCCAGGGCCTGAATGAGAAAATATCATTCACTATGTTTCTCTAATTATTGATTTAGACAAAACAATAGAAAAACACTCCATTATTTCTGATGTATTTGCCAGCTATATGAGACTTGTTTGCGATTTATAGGTTATGTCTCTTTAACTATCGTAGTGCTATGTTCATTTTTTTGCTACATGATCTGGTTATATTATTTATCATCATCATAATAATGGTGTAGTTGTTGATTTCTCAGAAGGATAAGTCCCTTTAATTTTCTTTGATAATAAGTTGTTTAAAGAATGAGGAAGGATGTCTTTTGCACATAGCTATAATCTTGATGAATGAGGGTACTTGTAGATTATATGACTACCACACAGTAGTTTATCCACTCATATAGCTGTATAGGCTCTTGTCTCCTCTTGAGCTTTTCCAGATCTCTGTCCCCTTGAAATGTTGTGACACTATTTATATCATTTATAATTTTTTGTTTTATCCTTTTTGACTTATTAGAAGTATATGTGCTTTAATATAACAGCTACTGTATTTAGATACAAGTTTTTGACACACTGTATATTCTGTTTATTGGTATTATAGATTTTCTTGGTCTATAAGTATACTTTTCTCTAGCTACTTATTGTTACATCATTGTAGCTACATAGGCTACAAGATCTATGCTTCTTATGTCTGAATATCTCACTCAGGATCAGTGTCATATGTTAACCCTGTCAGTCTACCATTGATACATTTCCCAATAGTACGTTTTGTTTTGTGCTATTATGTATCCTTATGCCGGTTTTTATTTCTATGTTTCTATTTTCTTATGTTCACATAGGCATCATTGGTGGCAGTGAGCCTTTCTCAGCAGCAGCACATTTGTGCTGGCTGAGATTGATTGCTCTAGCAGTCCTTGCGCACGAACAGCCGATCGGCAACTTGCTGTGCGTCCTATTGGTTGCCTAGCAACCGAAGAACATGCACAGCGAGATAACCGGACAGATTTTTTCGTCAGGGCGGGCTGATCGGCGTTCATCTCGCTGTTTTTGGCGGGCACTGCTCCAGATGCATATGATGAAGGTAAGCACTTATACACTATGTATATATTGCACTGTTATGTCCCTATATGTCATGTTTGTATCCTGAAGAAGGCTCCAGATGTGAGCCAAAACGTTGATATTATTTTTTATTTTACTATGGAAATAAAAGTTATATTTTATTTATAAAGACCCTGGAGTGCTATCCGTTCATTTGGATGTTTATGGATTTTGCTGGATCAGCACCGGGCAACATTTAAAGCTAACCAGGAGTGCAAGCATATTGGATATATACATACATAAAATAACAAACATTATGCATTGTTCCACTATTTGGTTCTCAGATGAACTGAGAAAAGGTAACTAATAGCGGAAAAAAGCAGGAGTGCTTAAAAGCCCACTTTTTACTCAATCTTTGCATAAAATCTGCATTTCTTTTTTGGAGAATTGGGAGGAGGTTAAGATTGTGATATCTTTATAGGGTAAGTAGGGCTTGGGGTAGAATTAAGGTGAAGAAATATTAAATTAATCACCTTTTAATAGCAGCCTAAACAGAATAGCAGTGAATAGCTAAATTCCTTTCAAACAGCAAATGTATGGTTAAAACTCTAAATGCTATTCATTTATGTTTTGGAGCTTAGTCAACAGGTCTTGGAGTTTCCTTGTGTGTGCAAACAAGCTAGAATAGATCATAGATGGCATTACTATTAGCTCTGCCAAGGATGCACCTGGTTCCAAATGATGTAAATCTCTGCAAACTGACATGCTAAGTTTATTATCAACTTCCTTAAATTTAATTCAGCAGGTTGAACAAAGAATCTTTAATATACATCAATGTACACCCTATGGTGAAGAGGTTTTGCCAACCAAAGGCTTGTTTCCAAAATATCTGCTGTAAGCTTTTGTTACGGATGACATTTGGTAGCTATTAGTAGCTTCTAGTTACGGACTGGTTCCTAATATGGAATTTTAGGATTTAAAGGGACACCTAATGCCAAATATTAAAAAATCACTATTTAGTAGATATACCCCAATGAAAACATGCTTATATTTAATTATGTGTTTTTTTTTTTCCATTCGGGGTATATCTAAAAACAAGATTAATTTATAAATGTAGCAATCAAAATTTGCACTTTTTGTAAAATGAACAAACAGGAAGCACGAACACACTAACGTACTTTTTCTTATATGATAACTCTGCATTTGTTAATCCATACCTCCCAATATTTTAAATGGACATAGACGGGTACTTTCATTTTAGGGGTGTGAGTGGGGGTGTAGCCAGTTACCTAAAATTCTGAGAAATTGTATGTAACCTCATAATACATTTTGTAATTAAAAAATTTAATTTATTACAAGACAATGCATCTTATTTAAATAGATTGATTTCTAAACACATGTATTGTAGTTTACAGACACATTACTGTGAATATTATTGCTGTTATACACCCAGACACAACAACAATATGTACCAATATGAACCAGAAAAGAGGGATATTAGGATAGAAAAGATGGGACAGAAGGATCTAGGCCCAAAATATGGACTGTTCCTCTTAAATAGAAACACTTGGAAGGAATGAAATCTGTTTTTTGAGCTTTTTCACCAAACAGAGACAAGTTTAAAATGTTGTTTAGCAGTAGCAGGTAAACTTTACCAACAAGAACCTCTGTTTACAAATTATTTCTTATTTTTGAATAAATGTTGAAGATGATTTAATAATATGAAAAAGATTGTAATTTTTTAATATTTTCCTATTTTATAATACATTATTTTTGGTTTATGATACATTTTATGATATTTTAGTATTTGAAAAAAAAATATTAAAAAAGTTTACTCAAAATTATTAAATCATTTGCAAAGTGTATCCAACAATATTAAATTGAGGCCAAAGTTGAAAGCATTAGTCTCCCATTATACTGGATGCAAGCATTATTAGTAACATCTGTAAGGAATTCATTTTAGTCTTTAATTAAAAGATTTTCCATGTGGGAAACTGAATACAATCAACGACAGTCTCTTTAGTGATTATTGACTGGCTCCTAAAACTTTGCAACAACATCAGAAACAAGCCCTCAATTGGCAAGTGAAATTTAAGGTAGTTTAGCCCAGGCCAGGGTTATACATAATAAGTGATCTGAGACAAATTTCTGCTAAGTCCTCAGGGAATTAAAAGACAACTTGGCAATGAACTCAGATGGGTATTTGACACAACTATAGAGTGCTATTTTATGACTGATAGCAGTGAGGTATTTAAGGTTTCTTCTACCTAAGGCCTGTCTAACAGTATGCAACCCCCTTTAATGATACACTGTTTCTTACTTCTAATGGATCTACGTGTAATTTATTTCCCAATTCTCATATTTTTTCTCATATATAATTTTTTATTTTGAGAAAATACAGAGAAAAAACATAGGGAAAGACGGTGGGAGGTGGTAGGGGTACAGAAAAGAAAAAAGGGGGGGGCAGGGGAGGGCAGGGGAACATGGTGTTACAGAGCGGGTTGCGCCCATTGAAACATGACAAGTTTACTCTTTTAACATGCGTCTAGCTGGAACATTTCAATACCAAGAGTTTCAACGACAAGATGTGTGACATAGCGTGTGGGCGATGCGTGTCAGAGCCTGGTCATTTGCTTTCTGTCATAGTCTCTCCTATAGGCGGTAGTCCTTTGTAGATTGCATTATACTCGTGTACAGTCACACGTTGATATGTGTCAGTAGGTGTCTAATGTACGTCTAAGTAGTGTAAGATTGAGTAGTCATGTGGTAGTTCCTATATAGTCAAGTGTAGTCAAGTATAGATAAGTATGGTCAGGTATGGGGAGCCCTTCCATATTTGCTATGTGTGTTGGGCTATTTAGCTCCCTCCTGTCTTACATCTCATCTAGGCATTTAAACAGCCTGCTCTCAAAGTGTGCGTCAGTGCCATAGGTTTCTAAAGTGTAGTTATGTGCTTCTACTGTCTAGTAGTCACTGTCGACAGAAAGGCGTCTGAGGGTGGGTAATGCGTATGTATTCAAACCATAATGTCCATGATGCCTCCAACCTCCTCTTCTTCTCCGGGGATTCCGAAGAGAGTATTTCGTATCTGTAATATTGGTATGTTTTGTCTATTAAGTCTTTGCGTGTGGGACAATACGCACTCTTCCAGTGGAGTGCCAAAAGGTTTCTGGCTGCCAGAATAACAATCGTAGCCACCTGTTTACTGTCTCTAGTCCATGTATCCGGGAAAAGTAACATAAGGCTAAGCAGAGGTGTGAGTTCGTGTGACATCCCAGTGCCTCCTTTTATCTGTTCCTTTACATATGTCCATAATGGTTTGACCATCGTGCAGCTCCACCAGATGTGGATCATATTTCCCACTGCGGCATTGCATCTCCAACATGTGGGTTGTATTGTAGGATAGATGTTGGCCAGCCTGTGTGGTGTAAGATACCACCTGTGAATCAACTTTTTGTGAGCCTCTATGTGTGAAAAGCATGATGTAATGCCTCGGAGTGCGTTTAAGGATTGGAGCCATTGATCATCCGTGAGTTCAGGTAGACCTTCTTTCTTCCATTGCGTTACATATTGAAATGAGTGGGGTTTGTGTCTGTCCAATAACGCTTGGTAGCATAGGGATAGTGTTTTCGGCTTCAAGGGTGCAGAGAAGCATCTGTTAAGGAATAGCGTTTGATGTTCTCTTTTAGGGTTAAGTGTGTTTCTTTGAAACTGAACTTTGGTATCGATCAAACTTTTTAGTTGCAGATATTGGAAGATAAAGGCACACGGTAAATCATATTTCTTTTGCAGAACTGGAAAAGGGGATATCGCTGAGTGGGTGCATAAGTCTTTGATATGACGAATTCCCAGCTTCATCCAGGGTCTCATATCTAGCCATGGTGAAACTGCTTCCAATGCCGCTATAGGTGCTAGCGGGCTAAATTTCTTGTTGTCTGAGTATTCAGCGTGTAGATCGTCCCAGATTTTCATAGTGAGAGCAGTAGTAGGGTATGTCTCGAGCGCAGTTTGCCTATATTGTTTTGGGGTCCACAGGGTGAGTATTAGTGGGCGTGAGTTAATAGTGTCATCTTCCATATCCGCCCATTGGAATGTGTTCTTTGGAGCATGTAGTCTGATGGCCGCTTCAAGTATGGCCGCTTTGTAGTAGGTTTGTATTTTAGGCAACCCCAGGCCTCCCTCTCTCGGAGGTGTCTGAAGGAGGTGTAATGGTAGACGAGGTTTCTTTGTGCCCCAAACAAATTTGTGAAGCGTGGTTTGGATTTTCTTAAACCATATAGTTGGAAGTGGAAGGGGTAGCATCCTGAAAATATATAGAATTTTGGGGAGTACCATCATTTTAATGGTTTGGATCCTTCCTAACCAGGATAGCTGCACTTTCTTCCATTTTTGGAAATCTGCAATGCATGAGTTCGGTAGGGGGGTATAATTGAGTGCTATCATCCTTTGTTTATGGAGAGCTAATTTCACCCCTAGATAAGTGATGTGGTCTTGTCTCCATTCAAACTGGTGTGTTTTGTGGAGTAGTTGGCTTGTATGCAACGGTAAATTGATTGGCAGTGCTTGAGTTTTGGATTTGTTGAGTTTATAATATGACACATGACCATAGGTCATGAGGAGTGAAAGGAGCCTTGGCAGTGATCTTTCGGGATGGCTGAGTGAGAGCAGTATATCATCAGCGAACATAGCCAGACGGTGTTCAGTGTCTTGTATTTGTATTCCGGAGATCATCGGGTCTTGTCTGATTTTGTAGGCTAGTGGTTCTAGCGATAGGATAAATAAGAGCGGAGATAACGGACAACCCTGCCTTGTGCCGTTCGTGAGATTAAAGGGTGCAGAGGTAAATCCCGCATTAGAAACTCGTGCTGAAGGCGACCCATATAATGCCATCATCCCCTGTATAAGTGTTGTGGGGAAGTATTTTTTCAAGACAGATGTCATATAAGCCCAATTCAACCTATCGAAGGCTTTTTCTGCGTCTAAAGCCAATAGTAAGCTCTCAGTGCCATGTGTTTCTATATGTGACAGTATATTCAGGATTTTTCTGGTATTGTCGCATCCTTGGCGTCCTTTAATAAAACCAGATTGGTCGTTATGTACAATCTTGGGTAATATTTTGGCTAGCCTATTGGCGATCAATTTGGCATAAATTTTGGTGTCGCAATTTAATAAGGAGATAGGTCTGAAGTTGGAGCATTTAGTGGGCGGTTTCCCCGGTTTCGGCAGCGTGGATATATGAGCCTGCAGCATTTCAGGGGGCATAGTGCCCGTTTGGAAGCAGTGATTAAACAGCTTAGTCATGTGTGGGGCGAGAGTGTCGCGGAATGTCTGGTAATAGATATTGGTGAAGCCATCTGGGCCAGGAGATTTATGTTTTGGCAGTTGAGCAATGGTCTGGAGTACCTCCTGCTCTGTGAAGGGTTGAGTCAGAGCGTGGCAGTCTTCTTCCGTTATTTGCGGGAGATGGACGTCTCGTAGAAAGTCATCAACGTCATCTTGGCTTGGAGTGGATGGGGCGTTATCGTTGGCTATGTTATAGAGCTTGCTGTAGTATAGCTTAAACTCTTCCACTATGTCTTGAGGGTTAGTTATTTTGTTCCCCTCCTCTGTTTGGAGGTAGGCTATCTTTGACGTCAGTGCTCGTGCTTTAAGTTGAGTTGCTAAAATTTTCCCGGCTCTGTTTCCTTCTTTAAAGAATTTGTGCTTCATCTTTGAGAGAAGATAGGTAGTTTTCGCCAGTTCCATGTCTTTAAGCTGGGCTTGAATTTGAAGGATTTTAATAGTGACATCGTGTGAAGGTGATGTTTTGTTGGTTTGGGTGAGGCCTGCCAGTTCAGTAAGTAAGCTAGTGTATTTTGCGGTGCGTTGTCGTTTGTTATAACTGGAGTGTTTTAGAAGTTGTCCCCTGAGCACGGCCTTGTGTGCTTGCCACAACGTGTCTTTTCTTATGTCATGAGTGTCATTAAGTGTGAAATAGGTCTCCATTTCCACTTTAAGTTGTGCAATTAGGGTATGGTCTGTTAGCAGTGAGTCGTTGAGGCGCCATGAACGCCTGCCTTGCGTGGGGTAGCTAGTTTTCATTGTCAGCATGATAGGGGCATGGTCTGACCATGTCATGACGCCAATCTGCGTGTTGTCAACTTTTGTGATCTGAGAAGTGGGGATTAAGAACCTATCTATCCTTGAATATGACGCATGACTCATGGAATGGAAGGAATAGTCCCGCTGTTGGGGGTTGAGGGATCTCCACACATCTAGAAATCCGTGGTTTTGTAGTATTTTGTTCAAAAGAACAGTGGAGCGAAGTCGATGTTTAGCTGTGTGTACGTTTACTTTGTTTGCTGAGGTAGTGTCTAAATTTGCGTCTAGAAGGCAATTCGTGTCCCCCCTATAATTATGTTGCCAAATTTGTGGGTAAGCGTGAGTGTGATGATTTTATCCATGAAGTGGTGTTGGTCGTTATGCGGGCCATATATATTGACCAGGGTCATTTCTATATTATTAATTAGGCATAATAGTATTAGGTATCTGCCTTCTTTATCTGCTATCTTTTTGACTAATTGAAAGGCTACATCTTTGCTGATCATGATTGTTACTCCTCTCTTTTTCTTTTTGTAAGTACAGTGATATCCTATCGGGTAGCGCTTAGAGGAGAATTTTGGTTGGTGGTGGGATTGGAAGTGCGTTTCTTGATAGAATGCAATTTGGGCATCCTGTTTAGTGGCTTCTTCTAAGGCCAGTCTGCGCTTGTGTGGTGAATTGAGGCCCTTGACATTTAGGGAGAGAATGTTAAGCGTCATTATGCCTCTTGGATTGGTGCTTAGTGAAAAAATGTATAGCCATTCTAGGGAGTGATGGAATATTCTCGGCTTGTTGGTATGTTAGTGGTGTATAACTGGTGAGGTATGCTCTCTGGGCTGCTGAAGGGTCTAGCAGTAAGTGGATTAATGTAAAGTCGCTATGGGTCCACCATGTGAAGAGGGAAGGTGGGAAGGGAGGGGGAAAACAGAGAATAAAGAACAAACTATGTACACAAACAGTGTCTCTCGAGTGAGACCTAGTCGATGGTCGATTAATAGGCTGCATAGCCCATAGGTGGGGGGGGAGAACCCTTATGTATTCCTCAGAAAAATCCGAGAAGGGCTGGAGAAAGTCTCCACATTTGAGGCCCCGGGCTCATTCACATATGTTTATTGTGAGTGGAGTCCTGTGTCATGTTGACATTGATAGGTACCGTGCCTTAGGGTGGTGATAATCTTAGTGACTAAATGAGCATGGTGTTAGGGGGTAGTAGTGTGTGAATCTAGTCTCCGGCAACCTCAGAAGGTCGTGGAAGCAGCTCTGGGTCAAATACCTCACTTATCTGTAATTGCAGTGAGCCATGTATGTGTCAGTTTCCTCGGGGACGTAGGAAAAGGCTTCTGACTTGATGTTGTGGATATGGTGTCGTCCATCCTAATCTCCCATTCGGTGAGTAGTTTTTCTCCGGCTTCTGGAGTGTTAAGGTGATGTTCCACGCCGTTGTGTTTTATGATGAGTCTTGTTGGAAATCCCCATTTATATGGGATATTTGACAATCAAAGTGCTTTAGTAATGTGTGTAAAGGTCTTGCGGGTCGCTAATGTGGTTGCTGATAAATCTGTGTATAATTGAATTTTGCTGTATTCGCCTGGTAATGGATGGGTTTTTCTTGCGGCTTGCATGATTTCTTCTTTTGTGGTGAAATAATGCATTCTTGTTATAGTGTCTCTTGGGACTGTTGTAGGTAAATGTTTGGGCCTGGGTAGACGGTGAATCCTATCTAGTAGCATGGCCTGGGCAGGGATGTTAGGTAGTAGGCTTTGGAACAGGTTTCTAGCATAGACCCCTAGGTCCGCAGGGCTAACATCTTCAGGGATACCGCGGATGCGAATATTATTCCGCCGGTCCCTATCTTCATGGTCTGCTAGCTTGTTGGTAATGGAGGTGAGTTTGCTATTTAGAGTGTCATATGCCTGGGCCATGTTGTTATGGGCAGTGATTATTTCCTCTGTCTTTGTCTCTAAGTGATCTGTCCGCTCACCTAAGCTTTTGATGTCTGCTGTGATGGTCTCCGCCATCTTGGCAAAGTCTTTCTGCAGTGATGTTCGCAGGTCCGCCAGCATCCTCTGAATTGATGAGTCTGTAGCCGGGGTGGGAGTCGCTGAAATGATCGTGTCGTCGCTCCTGCCAGAACTCGAGGCCGGTGATGTGGGCCTAGTCGCGCCATCTTGCGCCCGGCGTTTCGGCGATTGCAAGGCCGCAATTTGTAAGTCCGTCATTTTTGTTTTTGTTTTTTTCGACGACCTTTGTGCCATCTTCTCCCGAGGTCGGATTGTTATGTTCGGGGTGATTTAACTAAGTATTGCTCGTCTATTTGCTGTAGTGAACGGGTTCTCCCTGGGAGCTGATCGCCTACACGTCCGTTTCCTTCAGCGGTCAGGCCACGCCCCCCCCCAATTCTCATATTAACAATTTTTACAAGTTTCTTACCTTACAACTGTTCATTATATTTTCCTTTTACCATATCCTCATTTCCACTGACCTATATTAAATCATGGCCACTGGAGGTGCTTTCTGAGGCAGTTCTGCACAGTATGCAGCACTGCCATTCAGCGTCTCCGCGCTCTGCATAGAGATGCTGAATTTTTCTCATAGAAATGCATTGATTCAATTAATCTCGATGTGGAGGTGCTAATTGGCCAAAATCGTAAATTCTGATGATGTCACCAATGAGGCAGATTGGGGGCGGGGCCAGCTACGGCAGACCCGCGCGGGCTGGAAATAAGGTGAGGGTCAGGAACTGTCACGTATCCTTTGTCTCCATTTGGTAAAAACAGAGATAATTACCTCCCGAAGATCGAGGGGAGTAGCGGTCGGCGGTCTTCTGCCATGATGCCTGGCTTTTGTGGCATGTCGGTCAATTGGATCTGCAAGAGGGTTATTTAAACTCACTTATTCCTTAGCTCATTGTCCTGTCATGGTTTACCTTGGATGGTTATCCGAGAGTGTGTTCCTGATCGTGTTTTTCTGTTTTTTGACTTTGGCTTCGTTTTGACTTCCCTGATTTCTGGTACCCTTGACTTTTGGATTTTCCTTATCGCTGTGTCTCGTTCTGTGTCCCTGACCTCGGCTAGTTTTCTGACTATTCTCGGATATGTTAAGTCTGGCCATTCTAAGGCCCGGTAAGATGTTACCCTTAGTTCTAGGGTGTGATACTATTCTGCGTGCTGGATCAATATAATCCTGACATTACGACATGGCCTAGATCCTGCAGAATTGTGTCAGCACATAGCAGCTTGCGAGAGAAAGCTAGAGGAGAATGATCACCATATGGATCAATTTGTCCAAGCTTTCAATATGCTACTAATACGTACGGCTCATTTGCAGCCTGTGGTCCCTTTGGCAGGTACACCCCCACCTACTGTACCTACATCTATCATATATAGGGCACCTACTATCTTCACCCCCACATTTTGAAGGTAATATTCATTAATGTCAGGGATTCCTTAATCAGATTGAGTACCATTTTGTAGCCTCTCCTAGGTCCTTCCCCATGGATAGAGCTAAAATTGGGTACTGTCAGGGTACCTGAGGTCTCTACCTCTGAGAGAGGTAGAGACTTAGTCGTTTATCCGTCTAGACGAGCCGTTTCCTCCGTTCCTCGCGGTCCATCCAGTCACTTAAACGCTGGCCGCGAGGGATCCGCTTCCTTTTCTAACATGACGCTCAGTACGTGACGTCATGACGCCAATCCCGAGTGACCTGTCACTCTATTGTCCGATATCAAATCAGGACTTGTCGGAGGCGTGTCTACTCTCCGGAGTCAGGGTATTTAAGCTTGCTTCTCTCTTCAGCTCATTGCCCTGTCGTGGTTCTAGCTTGTCTAGTCACTCAGTGCTCTTGTATTCTAGTATTCTCTTTGGTTCTGACCCGGCTTGTTGTACTATTCTGTTTATCTCTGTTATCCCTCTGACCCGGCTTGTCTCTCGCTTACCTGTCTTCTCGTTCCCTCGACCTCGGCTTGTCTCTGACCATTCTCTGTTATTCTCTGTACGTTAGTCCGGCCATTCTAAGGCCCGGTACACGTACCTTTCTACTGTTTGGACTCTGCGTGTTGGATCCCTGTCCCGATCCTGACATTACGACAGGGCCAATGGATCCTGCAGGTACAAACAGTCAGCTTGGTTCTTCCGACCCCAGGTTTGATGCCATGGAACACAGGATGGATCAGATGGCCCTAGCACTACAGGCGCTATTGTCTCGTGCTAGTAACCCACCAGAGGAGACACGTACTCCTTCGATCTCTCCTGTAAGTTCAGGTCTAGAAGTAGCTACTGTAGGTGCTTCTTCTCGTATTACTCCACCAGTACGTTATGGCAGTTCTCCTGAGAAGTGTCGTGGCTTTTTGAACCAGATCAGCATCCATTTCGAATTACAACCCCGCTCCTATCCTACAGATAGAGCGAAGGTTGGATTTATTGTTACGTTACTCATTGAGAGGGCTCTGAGATGGGCTAATCCTTTATGGGAGAATGATAACCCGTTAGTGTATAACTATAATGCCTTTGTAGCTGCTTTTAAAAGAACTTTTGACCCCCCTGGTAGGAAGGTCAATGCAGCTAGATTACTGTTGCGCCTTAGACAGGAAAATCGAACACTTGTGGATTATGCACTAGAGTTCAGATCCTTGGCGGCAGAAGTTAAGTGGAACGAACAGGCTTATATAGACGTATTTTTAAATGGGTTATCAGATGTAATTCTTGACGAGGTCGCTACTAGAGAGCTCCCTGAGAATTTGGAGGATTTAATTTCTTTTATCTCTCGCATTGATGAACGCTTAAGAGAGAGGCAGAATACTCGAGATAGGACTCGTAGACCCTCCTTTATACTAGCTCCTGCATTTCAAAATTCTGAGATCAAAACCTCACGTTTCCCAGAGCCTATGCAGATAGGTAATACTCACCTCACAGAGGAGGAGAGACAGTACAGGAGAAGGGAGGGTTTATGTATGTACTGTGGAGTCAGAGGTCATTTACGCCTAAATTGTCCCAATCGTTCGGGAAACGCTCGCACCTAAGTTTCTCTAGAGGACAGACCTTGGGTGTATCTATTTTGTCCTCTGTTCACAATTATAAAGATCACAGGCTTCTGCTACCCGTTTCTTTGACTTGGGAGAAGGGAGTAGTAAAAACCATGGCTTTGATCGATTCTGGAGCCGCTGAGAGCTTTATCGATCAAGTTTTTGTTAACAAGCATACTATCCCATCCCAGTTAAGGGAGACACCCCTGGCCGTTGAGGCCATAGATGGTAGACCTTTACTTGAGCCTGTTATTTTCCGTGAGACCATACCTGTTAATTTAACTGTTGGTATCTTGCATGAGGAAGACCTATCCCTGTTGATCATTTCCTCTCCTTCTATTCCCATAGTCCTGGGGTACTCCTGGTTAAAGAGACATAACCCTATCTTTAATTGGGAGTTAGGGGAGATAGTTTCATGGGGTCAGAATTGTCAAGAGAAATGTTTGCGGAGGGTCTCGCCTCTTTGCCTGGCTAACACGTCGGCTAACTTCTCTAATCCTACAGAGACACAAATACCGCCTCAGTACCTGGATTTAAAGGCAGTATTTGATAAAAAGAGAGCCGATACCTTACCTCCACACAGATCCTTTGACTGCAAGATTAACCTACTTCCTGGTACTATGCCTCCCAGGGGTCATGTATACCCGTTATCTACTAAAGAGAATTCAGTTCTAGAGGAGTATATTCACGAGAATTTAGACAAGGGATTCATTAGGAGATCCTCCTCCCCTGCCGGGGCTGGATTCTTTTTTGTTAAAAAGAAGGATGGTACACTTAGGCCTTGTATTGATTATCGAGGTTTGAACAAGATAACCATTAGGAATGCTTATCCCATTCCTTTGATTACTGAACTTTTTGATCGTTTAAAGGGTTCTAACATTTTCACCAAGTTAGATCTCAGAGGGGCATATAACTTGGTGAGAGTCCAGCAGGGACACGAGTGGATGACGGCGTTCAATACTCGATACGGTCACTATGAATATACAGTTATGCCTTTTGGGTTATGTAATGCACCGGCTGTATTCCAGGATCTGATAAATGAGGTTCTTAGGGAATTTCAGCATGAGTGTGTCATTGTATACCTGGACGATATACTCATACATTCTAGAGAGATTGAGACTCACCACGAACAAGTCAGAAGGGTTTTGCACAAACTTCTTCAACATGGCCTGTACTGCAAATTGGAGAAATGTAGTTTCGATCAATCCCAAGTAAACTTTCTCGGTTATGTGATCTCTGGGGAGGGATTTAAGATGGACCCGGATAAACTCCAGTCCATTCTAGATTGGCCTCTACCCAAGGGTCTTAAGGCCGTTCAGAGATTTATTGGGTTCTCCAATTATTATAGGCGCTTTATTAAGGGTTATTCTTCTATTATTGCGCCCATTACCAATATGACCAAACAGGGGGCTGATACTAAGAATTGGTCTAAGGAAGCTCTCCTTGCTTTCAAAACTCTCAAGGAGCTTTTTGCTTCCGCCCCAATTTTAGTTCACCCTAATACCACTCTTCCTTTCCTACTTGAGGTTGACGCCTCGGAGACTGGCATAGGTGCTATCCTATCCCAAAGGCTAGGTGTGGATAAACCGTTACACCCATGTGGATTTTTTTTCTAAAAAATTGTCTGGTGCTGAGAGCAGATATGACATTGGTGACAGAGAACTACTAGCTGTTATCAAGGCTTTAAAAGAATGGAGACATTTATTGGAAGGGACATTACATCCTGTTACTATTTTAACGGATCACAAGAACTTGTCCTATATTGGAGAGGCCAAGCGATTGTCCTCCAGGCAAGCTCGTTGGTCGTTGTTCCTCACCCATTTCAATTACGTTCTCACTTATAGGCCTGGTTCGAAAAATTCTAAAGCCGATGCCCTATCTCGCCAATATGAACCTTCTGCTTCGTCTGAACTGGTTCTGTCCTCTATTGTACCTAAATGCAATATTATTGCTAACACAAGTCTCAAAATCCATTCTCCGTTGCTTGCCCAGATCATGAAGTCACAACATCTGGCTCCTGGACAGACTCCTGAGGGAAGAAACTTTGTTCCTCCTGAACTCCAATTGGAGCTCTTACAGTGTTTCCATGAAAGTAAGGTGGCTGGGCATCCTGGCATTCGCAAGACTTATTCCCTGATCTCCAAGGATTTCTGGTGGCCTTCCTTACGTAAGGATATTAAGGAGTTCATCGGAGCTTGTGAAATTTGTACCAAGACTAAACAGCCTCACACATCGCCATGTGGTCTATTACACCCTTTGGACATTCCTGAGAAACCATGGTCCTGCTTGGCCATGGACTTTATTGTGGATTTACCTGCTTCCAAGAGACAGACTGTTATTCTCACGGTGGTTGATAGATTTACTAAGATGGCTCATTTTGTGCCGTTACCTAAACTCCCGACTTCTCCTGAATTGGCGGAAATTTTCGCGAGAGAGGTTTTTCGCTTACATGGGATACCTTCTGAAATTGTTTCTGATAGAGGTTCTCAATTTGTCTCACGATTCTGGAGATCCTTCTGTTCTCAATTAGGCATCAAATTGAACTTTTCATCTGCCTATCACCCCCAGTCTAACGGGGCTGCTGAACGTACCAATCAAAAGATTGAACAATATCTGCGCTGCTTTGTTTCCGAACACCAGGATGATTGGGTCGGTTTGATTCCTTGGGCGGAGTTCGCACACAATAATCTCGTTTGTGATTCTACTCGTTCTAGCCCCTTCTTCATGAACTATGGCTTTCATCCTTCCATTTTTCCTTCGGTCTCTTCTTCCCAAGGAGTACCGTCGGTTGATGATCATGTCGCCAATCTGAAGAAGTTGTGGGATCAGACTCGTCAAATTCTCCTGCATAATTCTATGTTGTTCAAAAAATACGCTGATAAGCACAGAAGGGCAGCTCCAGTTTTTGTTCCTGGGGATAGAGTATGGTTGAGTACTAAGAACATTCGTTTAAAAGTTCCCTCTATGAAGTTTGCTCCTCGTTACATAGGTCCTTACAGGGTTCTGACTCGTATCAACCCGGTTGCGTATCGCCTAGCTCTGCCATCTGCCTTACGCATCCCCAACTCCTTCCATGTGTCTTTGCTGAAACCGCTAATTTGCAACAGATTTTCCTCTACGGTTTCCTCACCTCGTTCAGTTCAGGTGGAGGGTCAGGAGGAGTACGAGGTTAATTCCATTATCGATTCCCGAGTCTCCCGGGGGAAGCTACAATATCTAGTCAACTGGAAGGGATATGGTCCTGAGGAGAGGAGTTGGGTACCTCAGGAGGATGTTCATGCCCCTCGCCTCCGCAGGGCGTTTCACTCCCGCTTTCCATCTCGTCCCGGTTCCTTCCGCCCGGTGGGCGTATCTGAGAGGGGGGGTACTGTCAGGGTACCTGAGGTCTCTACCTCTGAGAGAGGTAGAGACTTAGTCGTTTATCCGTCTAGACGAGCCGTTTCCTCCGTTCCTCGCGGTCCATCCAGTCACTTAAACGCTGGCCGCGAGGGATCCGCTTCCTTTTCTAACATGACGCTCAGTACGTGACGTCATGACGCCAATCCCGAGTGACCTGTCACTCTATTGTCCGATATCAAATCAGGACTTGTCGGAGGCGTGTCTACTCTCCGGAGTCAGGGTATTTAAGCTTGCTTCTCTCTTCAGCTCATTGCCCTGTCGTGGTTCTAGCTTGTCTAGTCACTCAGTGCTCTTGTATTCTAGTATTCTCTTTGGTTCTGACCCGGCTTGTTGTACTATTCTGTTTATCTCTGTTATCCCTCTGACCCGGCTTGTCTCTCGCATACCTGTCTTCTCGTTCCCTCGACCTCGGCTTGTCTCTGACCATTCTCTGTTATTCTCTGTACGTTAGTCCGGCCATTCTAAGGCCCGGTACACGTACCTTTCTACTGTTTGGACTCTGCGTGTTGGATCCCTGTCCCGATCCTGACAGGTACTTAATGAACCAACTACAAGGTAAAGCCTTAGCATTTGCCAATCCATTATGGGTAAGTAATAAGACTGTTGCCCATAATTACCAGGAATTCCTTGCAGAATTCAAATTAACGTTTGAACCATTGGGAGGGGAGAGCAACGCGTCCACTGCCCTAATGCGTATCAAGCAAGGGAACTGGTCTGTCTCAGAGTATGCCATAGAATTCCGCACCCTGGCTTCTGACGTAGACTGGACCAATAACAGATTAATCACCGCATTCTTAGGGGGATTATCCGAAGCTATCCTTGATGAGATTGCAGTCAAAGAACTACCAGGGAGATTAAATGAATACATCAATTATGTGATGCATATTGATTATTGACTTAGGAACAGGGAGATAACTAGAAACCAGACGTATGAATATGTCATTGGCGCCTCGCTTCTCTAGTCCTGTTGTTTCTGGCCGTCCTGTGCAGTCTGAGACAGTTTAGGAGAAAAGAGGGCCTTTGCTTATAGTGTGGCAAGAAACGACATATGAGAAATGCTTGTCCCATAGATCCGGAAAACGTGTGCACCTAAGAACCATAAGGGGACCGGTGTTAGGTGTGATGGATATGTCACCTGGTACTACCCAAAGTAGATTTCTCCTTAATATTACTGCTCTATGCAACAAGAAACGTTTTTCATGTAAAGCCCTGATAGACTTTATCGACATGCAATTTGTCATAAACACCTCCTACCCATACAGGAGAGATCGTCACCCTTGGCTGCCGAGGTCACTGATGGGAGACCTCTATCTCAACCTCTAATTACCCACAAAACTATGCCTATTACTGTTACTATAGAAGCGTTACATAAAGAATTATTACATTTCAGATAATTGCTTCCCCTTCTTGTTCCATTATACTAGGATTCTCATGGCTTGTTAAGCATAATCCATTCTTCCACACCAAATTTCCTCTCAAACCTGGCCCTGCCCGCCTGATGGTCGATCTTTAAGTGGGGGATAATGTCACATATCCTTCGTCTCCATGTGGCAAAAACGGAGATAATTACTTTCCGAAGTTCGAGGGGAGTGCCGCTCAGTGGTCTTTTGCCATGATGCCTGACTTGTGCGGCATGTCGGTGCACGCCGGCTGCTGCAGACCCATGCAATTATATAGCCCCACATCCGTCCACGGTAAAGACGGCATCAATGTGCGGGTGACGTCACGCAAAAGACGCACATGCACATTTTGTGGTCAAGGGCTAGGTACAGAGGGGCGTGGCTTGAACGCCGACGGAGATGGCCGCCTAACTGAGGAGCTCCGTCCCGCTATGCCATAATAAGCGCACTACACACTGCATAACTTACCCGATGGGACGCACCAAACGGTCGGACTCTCACCCGACGAAGAGGGGCTCCCAACATTCACCCCAGTCGGGCACACTAGACGGATACCTCCGCACGCCGGGCAGGCAACAACGAGCTACACCAGGCCCCAAGATGGCCGACGAACAGGCCGCGGCGCCACATGCACAAACGCCCGATCCACAGGGACCTTCATTGGCGGATATTAGAGCTGACATCAGGGCCCTCACTGCCACAATGGTCACAAAATCTGACCTACAAGCCCTATCCGATAACCTGAATGAAGCGATCAGGTCAGAAGTTGCCACACTACAACGAGATCTCACAGCCCAAGATGGCCGCCTACAAACCCTGGAAGGCACCACACCCCGGTGGGACGACTCGACGCAACATGCACAGCAGTGACCAGACAGGGTAACATGTTACTCCAATTGAGGAGGCAAACGGAAGACCTGGACAATAGGGGCCGCAGGTCCAACATACGGATCCGCAATGTTCCAGAAGCCCCAGGTGAGGAAGACGTAGCAGCAGTACTGTCAGAACTATTCAGCGTAATTTTAGGCCCAGAAGCCCCACAGCGCTTTGACTTCGACAGAGCTCATAGGGCCCTGGCGGCTGGGAATGTCGATAGGGCTCCCTACGCTGGGCCGCCGTCCCACGGGTGGACTGGTGGGGGGGGGGGGGGGGGGGCCGGGGGGAGATATGTTATGTGGGTCTGCGGAGCAATGTGATACTGTTAGAAATGTAAATGCGCTAGGTACTATTTAGCCAGCAGAGTTATAAGACATGATTGGAATCGTAGATATTGTAGTTACTTAATGTTGTTTACAGATTTGCTTGATCACCTAGAGGTCTGACCTCGCAGGACGCTCTCCCTCTTCCTCCCTCCCTCCTCTTCCCCCCCTCCCCTCCCCCCCCGGGTGCGCCGACCAGAGAAGTGTGCACCGCCCCTGTGGAACCGGTGAGATACACCTGGAACTCCATACCTGGAAACGCATAGATGGCTTATACGCCGTCCCCCCTGGTGGTCCGCTCGCAAAACTGTAGGGGTCTCAATGCTCCAGAACGAAGGTCCCACCTTCTACGTAGCCTCAGGCAACAGCATGTGTCAGTCGCTCTGCTACAGGAAACGCATCTCAAACCCGAAATGAACAAGCTGTTAAAAGATACCCACTATGTACACAATTACTTCAGCAACCATCCGACCGCACGCAAAGCTGGAACGGCGATCCTCCTAGCGGCCCACCTCCAATTTACCCCCATGGATATGCTGTCGGACGCTGGAGGCAGATACCTCTTCATTAAAGGGGAGATAGCGCGCAAAACATACACGTTTGCCACCGCCTATGCACCGAACTCCGGGCAAGCCAGTTTCCTCAGACGAACCCTGACCAGATTATCACGATTCACTGAAGGCACCCTAATATTTGGGGGTGACCTCAATATACCATTGGACCCTCGAATAGATACCTCCACAGGTAGCAGCAGTGTCCCAGACTCGGCGATTCCGACGATACGAAAAGCGCTCAGAGACTTGCGCCTGATAGACGCGTGGAGAGCCCTGAAACCCGATACCAGGGACTACACCTATTATTCCACATTACATTGACGCTATACCCGAATCGACTACATATTTTTACAACAAGAAGGGCTGACCCATCTACGGAAAGCTGACATCCTCACCACGCCGTGGTCAGACCACAGTGCGGTACAGATAGATATCACATCACCCCTATTCAGGCCGAGCAGGACCTCCTGGAGAACGACTCCCTGCTCCTGGACGCGACCACGAAGGCTCAGATCGCGGAACACCTCAATCAGTACTTTGCCGAAAACAACACTGAGGGAATGTCCGCCATGACGCTCTGGGAAGCCCACAAGAGTGTCATGAGGGGACACCTCATTCAGATGGCATCCCGACGGAAGACAGAAGCCTCCGCGCAACTCAGAGACCTCACACAGAAGATCTCTGATCTAGAACTAACGCACAAACGTGATCAACAGATACAGACCTACAGGGACCTAATAACCGCTCGAAAACAATTAACGGATCTCCTCACCTCCAGATACGCCAGAACTGTAAGACGCTCAAGGGCGTTTTTCTACCTACATGCCAACAAGGGAGGCAAGCTGCTCGCCCGAATGCTGAGGGGTACGCAGGGGAGAGCGCAAGTACACACCCTACGAACTACACTGGGAACATCGACACAATTCCCGGAAGAAATAGCAGATACTTTCAAGCGATTCTACACAGGTCTATATAATGTCCGAGAAGGAGACACCGAACCGAATATAGCCGCACGACGGACCGATATCAGGAACTACCTCGACAACCTGCCTCGTGACACTTTAACACCATTAGAAGCTGAAGAACTGGATGCCCCCATCACGGAGGAGGAGGTACGCCGAGCCCTGAAGACGACCAAATCCGGGAAAGCTCCAGGCCCTGATGGCTACCCAGTGGAATACCTCAAACAATATGGACACATTCTAATACCGCACCTCACTGAGGCTCTCAACGGGGTAAAAGACGGACTCTGGCGGCAACCATAACAGTGATCCCCAAACCGGGAAAGGATACTGAGCAGGTAGGGAACTACCGCCCGATTTCTCTCCTTAACACGGACATTAAACTATTCTCCAAGATTTTAGCGATGAGGATTCATCCTCACATGCCCAGACTGGTGCACCCCGACCAAACAGGATTCATTCCGGGACGGGAGGCTCGGGACAGTACATTACGACTGTTTACCATCCAACACCTAGCCAAGCACTCGTCAACCAAACTGTTACTGCTTTCCACGGATGCTGAGAAAGCATTCGATAGAGTCGACTGGGACTTCATGACAGAAACCCTACGAAGGACAGGACTGGGTACGGGTATGCTCACATGGATCTCGGCACTCTACGGTCAACCTACAGCTCGAATCAGGGTTAACGGGGCACTCTCCGAAAGCTTGAACATTAGAAATGGCACGAGGCAGGGCTGTCCACTGTCACCCCTGATATTCGCACTCACCCTGGAACCGCTACTGGAGTATATAAGGAGAAATGAACAGATCATGGGCTTCCGGCACAAAACGACCGAACATAAAGTAGCCGCATATGCGGATGATATGCTCTTCTTCCTTAATAATCCAGTGGACACACTCCCCAAGCTCATGACCGAGTTCGACAGGTACGGTAGGCTATCTGGACTCAAACTAAACCTCCCCAAATGCGACATCCTGAACGTCACGACCCCGAAAGCAGATTGCGACAAAATAATTAGCAGGTTTCCTTTCCACTGGTGTAAGGACAAAATGAGATACCTCGGACTGTGGATACCAGATGCGACTAAAGAGGTCTATACCCATAACCACGCCCCGCTCCTGGCTAACATCCTAGCGGACCTTAAACAATGGAACTATCCCCACATATCCTGGCTAGGGAGGATCGCAGTCATAAAAATGAACGTCCTCCCGCGGATACTGTACGTCCTTCAGACAACCCCGCAGACAGTCCCGCAAACGTTTTTCGCAACACTAAAAACAGCGCTCATCCGATACGTATGGCGGGGAGAAAGAGCGAGAGTCAGCTATGACAAACTCTGCCTCCCCAGGACCTGGGGCGGATTGGCACTACCAGATATCAGAAAATATCACCAGGCAACAATCCTACAGAGGATCAAGGAACTACACACAGACTCACCACACAAAAGATGGGTGACACTATGGAGGGAAATGGTAGACAAACAACTACACACGCTGGTCTGGCACAAGGACGCAGATGCACAAACAGTCCTGGAAGCCGACTCGCCTATCGCGCACACCCTAAAACACTGGACCACCCTGAGGAAGGACCAACAAATCTCACCCAAACCTAGCCCCCTCATACCAATCACGTACAACCCAAACTTAGGAGACAACCTGCCACCAAGTGCCTGGCCGATGGCCAATCGAGCCGGATATATCCCAATTCACGCGGTCCTTCATAATTCGGGAATACGCCAGCTCAGGGACATTACGACGGTGGGCCCACCAACGCTTATGCACCAATTCCACTACACCCAACTCGCACACTATTACCACAACATGCCGCGCAGGGGATCACTACACAGGGACCTAACTTGGTTCGAGAGTCTCTGCACGCAGACGCCAGAAACGGACAGCAGGGTGTCAACCATGTACCAAAAACTAGTAACGGGACATCGGACCCACAACTCTCTCTACAAACGGCAATGGGAAGACTGGACAGGGACTACGTTCACAACCGAACAATGGGAAAAAATACTGCTTCTACAACACAAAAGCACATCCAGCTCGCACCACCAAGAAACAAACTATAAGCTTTTATCCCACTGGTATCGCACACCGAGTCTGATACACCGCTATAACCCAACGATCCCTAACACCTGCTGGAGATGCGGCGAAGACCCTGGTACCCTACGACACATATGGTGGGACTGCGCTAAGATCAAACCGTTCTGGACCAGCGTTGAGCACGAAATAAACGAGATCCTGGACGAGCCAACACAGCTGACTATGGAGGCAGCACTCCTACACCACACGGAACTCCCAGTGCCGGCCTACAGGAGATCAATCCTAAGACACTTGCTCAACGCGGCCAAGACTCTCATCCCTCTACACTGGAAGTCGGTGACCCCACCCACACTGGAACACTGGAAGCGAAAGGTGGAAGACATTAGGACAGCAGAAGCCAAAATCGCGGAACTACAGGGGAGATACGAAAAACACATTACTAGCTGGACACCCTGGATACTATACACGGCCTAAACGGCGGCAGGGATGATCGTACCCACTGAGGGGAAATGGTTCGAGAGACACGGAGGAGGGCTTGGGCACACCCCGGGGGGATTTGGCAACATCCTCCCCCCCCCTCCCCCTCTTGCCCCCTCCCTCCCCCCCCCCCGCCCTCACCTCTTGGCTCCTTCACACCCCCCCACACCCTCCCCGAACTAACACACACAAGCAACCACACACACACACCGATCAAACCTCACCGTACACACGAGCATTATCGGAGGACGATACCAGGTTGATACACTATAACCCCCATTACGCCCAAACTGACAATGCCACGGAACAGGCGCAGTTGCCCCCACCCCAACAATATATACACAGGAGACCACTCCTTTAGATACATGATAACCGCCACTAACCATCGCCCGACAAACCACCTAGACCCAAGGCTGGAACACAAGGACGGTAGACATGGGCGGAGACACTGCCATCAGACACCGAGGTAACGGACAAGAATAAAACGAGTACCCAGCCCAGGCCTCTTAGGCTCTCCGGACTTGGGGACTAAAGTACACAACACCCGCCAACTACCCGGACATCCTAACAAGTGGTCATAGGCAACGGGGCCCAACACGGACACTAGGCGGTACACCTCCGAAAAGACTAAAATTACGATTCACCATTCCCTCTAGACACACTTCCCCCCCCCCTTTCATCCCCCCCCTTCATCCCCCCCCCCACTGTGAAATACGATTTGATTTGATCGCTAACACTCACAAACTCCTAGTGAGTAAAGTTTAACTAGTTACCATACCGTTGCAACATCACCTTTATCAGAAGCGAAAATTACTAGAAGATATTAGAGGCACTTTGTAATGGGGATCTGTGATACACTGGAATGAGCACTGCATACCACCACCAAACCACTAGATCCCAATTTTCTTTATGTTATAACCTAATGTTATGCTTCATTATAAAAAAAAAAAAGGGAAACAATGAAAAAATATGTACATGTCTGTTTCATGGGACCTGCGAGTCCAACTAGACACTACTACTGTCGCTACACTGTGACCTGCGCGTCACCACTATATGTTCGCATGTTCAACTACCCCACTTTCTCAAATTACCTAACCCTTTTAGACCCTTAACAAGTTTTTATTGGGACCTGCGTGTCCGCACTGTATAACATCACATAATATGAAAACTACCCAATAAAAAATATATTTACAAAAAAAAAGGGCTAGGTACAGCCAATCGGATCTGCAAGAGGGTTTTTTAAACTCACTTATTCCTTAGCTCAATGCCCTGTCGTAGTTTCCCTTAGATGGTTATCCGAGAGTGTATTCCTGATCGTGTTTTACTGTTTTTTTACTATGGTTTCGTTTTGACTTCCCTGATTTCTGGTACCCTTGACTTTTGGATTTTCCTTAATGCTGTGTCTCGTTCTGTGTCCCTTACCTCGGCTAGTTTTCGGACTATTCTCAGGTATGTTAAGTCTGGCCATTCTAAGGCCCGGTAAGACATTACCCTTAGTTATAGGGTGTGACACTATTCTGCGTGCTGGATCAATATAATCCTGACAGGAACACGTTTGTGTTCCTGACCCTAAAGTGTTCCTTTCATATCCACCAAAATATAAGCATAGTTTTTGCCTTTGATCAATTACCTTCATTTTCTGGGTCAAGTTTATAGTAATCTATGTGTACAAATTCAACTGTATATTTGTAAAGTTGTACATTGCTAGACAAGCAGATACAAATCACACAACTAGAAGGTAGGCAAAATAATTTTTCCATTAAATACTTCATGCTCACCATGTTTAAATCTACTAGCAAACTGACATAGTTACATAGCTTTTAAGAGACATGCGTCTATCAAGTTCAACCTTTCTCACATTTGTGTGAAGAACTATCTGAAACAGAGGAAACCACACTGGTTGGTTAAACCTAGTAACCTAAACAACACATAAAAGCATAACCTCATATAGTAACTACTGATGTGAATAAAAAAGAGAGGGTTGTGGTGGTGTGTAAAGATTTGCACAATGTAATGTATTCCACAAACCACAGAGATGTAATGCGTTCCCTTAACATTATAAATTTAGCATGTGGCACGTGCTATGACGTATTTCAACACGCATACTAATGGTATGTATGTGAGAGTATGATCTTATAGCGTATAATCTTGTATCACTTCAATCACAAGGTTTTTGCTTATAGGGCACATTAGACATCAGTTAGGCCTAATTACCCAGAATCCTACCACAGCACAGACTCCTGTCAGCAGATATTTGCATGTGTGAAGTTGCAGTCTTCAAATATAAATAACATTCTTTTTGTGGCAACATTTATTGTAGTGTTACTAAAACAGTGATGTAATTGATTATTTAAACATCTAGATGATTTATTTAGGAAGTGTTTTACCAGTAAAAAATATTTTGCGGTTGTATTTTATTTTTTTTCAAGATTGTCATAAAAAACTGGTCCCCTCATACATTAATGAGATAGTAAATTGCTTTATTGTCCCAATTTAAACGTAGTATTTCATACAATGACATCACAGACCCCGCTTTTTGGCAGGTAGAAAAATCTGGCTGCACCATTCAGTCTGATGCAGTTAAAAGGTTACTCCAAGCACCATGGTTACATCAGTAATATGAAGTGATCATGGGTACGTGTAGCGTTTCCTGCAAATACAAAGATGAACCCTTTCACTGCTGGAGGTGTAACTTCACCTCTGGCAACGTCATTACCTAGCTTAAAAAAAAGTACCAAGTTGGCCAATGTTAATTCTGTGCAAAATTGCCATCTTATACTAGAACACATACTTACTCCCCTGCCGCCCCTGTTCTCCCGTCAGTCCATCTGTCCTGACCACGCTCCCCCTTTGGTGAGGTACCTCAGTCAAGGAGAATCAGGCTGAACTTGGCATCAGCGAGGGAAAAGAGCCCTTTTATTTATTTAGTATAACGTTTTTGAGCGGTTTAGCACTGAAGGAGTTACTACTTTTACTAAACAGTGGTTTTTGGTTGTAGTAACCCTCGAATATTATGTGCAAGTTGCGAGTTGGAAATTGAGTAATAAAAATACAAAAATTTCCATTTTGTTTATTTACTCAAAGTGACTTAATTTCTAAATATCACAGTACATCCTGCTCTACAATCCCTCTCCTTCTGCTCCCCCTGCCCCCATCCCACCCCTCCTCAAGAGAAAGAAAAAAGGTAGACAGGGTAAGTTTACTCAATTGCTTAATGACATTTATTGAAGAAGATTCAAGGTACAAGAAACATTGTACATAGGACAATGACGCCTCAGTCCCCTTTGTAGTAGGCACTTTGGGACCTCACACAGTTCTCCCAGAGTCTCTACTGTTCAAAACACTCTGCAAAATCCTTTGTTAGAATCGCCATAAGCTTCCTCATTGTATTTAGCTGAATCTCATCGTCAATCTGAAATCTGTCCCCTTTTAAAGGTGATTTTAATTTTGGAAAAAGCCAGAAGTAGCAGGGTGCCAATACTGGGCTGTAGGGGGGTTGAGTCACCTGGGTAATTTGATGTTTCACCCCAAATCTCGGCACGAGACGTGATGCATTTGCGGGCGCGTTGTCATGATGAAGGTCCAATCACCAGTTGCCCATAGCTGTGGTTGTTTTCGTCGTATTACATCTCTCAACAGACGAAGAACATTGAGGTTATACATATTTTCGACCATCTTTGAAGCGTTTGTGCCACACTATTCTTCGTGCTGCACTCATTGCATCGTTCCCGAAAGTCTTCAGAAAAATGTTCAAGCTTAACACAAAATTTGTTGCAGATTCGTTGCTCTACTCGCTCAGTCATTTTGAAATCGACAACCACACAGTACACATTCTCACTCAACGGCGTCTAGCACCCCCCACTTACTTGTACAGGCGAGCAAACTTGTTATATTAAGAATGGCTGGACTTTTTCCAGACAGACCTTATATATCTGATTTATTTTTTGATATTTTTATATTTCTAAAAATTTTTTTATAAATGTATCCAAAAAAATGTAATCATTTGAAAGGCTTATTTAACAAATATTAAATTAAGACCAATGTAAAAAAGGGATAAGGTAAGGTACCCAGCTTCATTTTCCGATTGGCATCCTGCTCATCTAGCTTGTTTTCCTTAAAATCATTATTTACTAAACAGCAATTAGAAAACTTCCAAAAATATTAAATCTAGCTTGAGCTAAATAATACTGATCTTAAAGGGTCACTCCACTGCCCAAATCCAAAATGCATTTTTTTAAAATCACGATCCAGTAGATATATCTTACATGAAAACGTGCATGTATTTAATAATGCATATTTTTCAGTGGGTATATCTTAAAACAGCTTACAAATGATGCATATCTCTTGTCTGCAGTTCTCCCCTTCTTCCCAATGCAGTTCAATGAGAAGTCTTTGCAAGGCAGGTGTACTGAGCTAACCAAACTAGAATGTAACAGGACCTGTTGTATGCTTTAAAGCCAATGGGTTGTAACCAGGTTTCTTAAAACCAGTTTCTTTTGAAATCTGCACTTTTTTAAAATTAGAAAAAAGAGGATACACTCATCATACATGAAGCTTTTTAGAAAGTCAAAGTGTTTTATGGGTCTGAAGTGTCCTGTTAAAAAAAAATCAAGCAACCTTTTCCCCTATAAAAATAATCTTGGTTCACCTAGGTTTGTTTTGTTTTATACTAACTCTGGATCTCACAAATAGACAAATTAAATTCTGGCCTGAGCCAAATTATATTGATCACAAAAAATGGCCTCTGACCTGGCACCCTAACATTCAAGAATTTCAGTGGAAAATTCTGAATAAGTTATCAGGTTTCTTTAAAAACAAGCCAAATATTGGTGAGCCAAGATGATTTTCACAAAGGAAAAGCTTAGTTAATTATTCAGAATTTCCTATTGAAATGCATGAGTCTTAAGGTGCCAGGTTTGATGTCGGATTTTGGGATTTGCATAATTTGGCTCACACCAGATTGAAGCAGGTTATGTAGGTTTTTAGCGTAGATGGAAAGCTTTTGTAATTTCATCATCCCTTTTGCATGTGGACTGATTGCTCTGAGGTTAGTTTCCTTAAAACCCATGTACAATTAAGTAGCCTTTTGCAAGGCAAAAAATGTAGGCTCTTCTGAATTCATGTTGTTCTGATGTTCCTTTGTTTCTGAAAAATTTCAACATTTCGGTTCTATTTAAGGAATATCGGGGAAGCCTCGAAATTTGCCGTACCTTTTACAAAACAAAAAACAGCTGTCAAACTGTAAATGAGTGATTCAAAGTTTGTGTTAAGTGGCAGAGACTATTAGACATGCACATGGCAAACATTTTTCGGTTCTTCTGAATTGATATAGTCCTGATTTTTGTAAATTTTATGGATTGTGAAGAATTTTGGGCAAAGTTCGATTCGAAATTCTGAGGTTTAAAATGACATAAGTGACTCAAAATTCTGCCAAATTTCAATTCTGACCAATCCAAATCTCCAATATTAGAATTTAGTGACTTCACTGTTCCAATATGAAAATACGGTAAGTCCTAAAAGCTACTTAACCACCGTATGTCAAGGTAATGTTTTTTTTGCTTATTGTCTCTGGGCACCTTTTCCCAACTTTTGTCAAACTACGTTGGAGTGGTTTGCCCAAACCTGGGGCTCTCTCTAGCACATAGCGACTCATTCACATTCACCAAATTAAATTTTTACTTCCACATTATGAAAGTCAGTTTTGTCCAACCTTATCAGTGGCGATTGACTGAAAGTGTTAGGGACAAGAAAAGCATAATTAGACTGGGCACTTTGAGAAACATCTATTTTGCAGCATTGTTAATTTGCTTAAGTAAAGAAATCGTTTTCAAAAAGGCTGAGCAGAATGGAGTTTTCAAGCCTAATCAAGATAAATATTTTTTTAAATTAAAATCATCGCCTTTCTATAGGATTCATTGTTTAAAAATGCTAGTTAAAGTGAAAATCCTATAATCCATTTCACAAACAACTCACATTAAAATCAGTTCTTAGCCACTTTCATATTTGATTAATATACATCCCTGTGTCAGGGATTATGTCGTGCTCTATATTTGCACCAGGCATAACTACATATTAAAAGCCTAAAATGGAACAAAACTTCCAATGTTACAGCAAAAAACATCAAAAGAAATAATGAAGAGGGATAAAAGCTTTTTTTTTTTTTTTGCTCTTTTTTTATTATTTATTTTATAAATTCCCTATGATTTCAAGGATTGGTAACCATGGATACTGGATCTGTGGGTGTTTTATTCTGTGCTTATTAAAGTATTGAAACACTTTAGATATCTCGCACAGATGATTAGGAATACAATTCTAATAGCTGTGCATTCTGATTTAGTTTCCTGTTCTGGATCAATGCTCTGTCCTAAAATACCTCAACTCGTTCCACAGTTGCTCTTGAATGTAACTTTAATTTGGAAGGGTCTTTTGCTATACTGTTTGTGAAAAATGTTCAGACCCCCTTCTTCCCCTAAAATAGCAAATGAGCCAGAGAAACACATTCAGATTGTGTTCCCTTCCCTTACTTGTGGTTTGTAATTGCCATCTGGAACTGTAAATGTAAAACATTTGGGTTTCTCAATATAATTTATACTGGTTGCCCTTTTTTATTTTAATTCTTTATTTTAAAGACAGGAGAAAACCATTGAAACATCACAAAAGATCAAAATGTACATTACAAATCAGCGAGTCCAGTCTATTTATCCATTGTAGGAGTAAACCAAAAATCATGACATATTAACAAAAACAATGTCAATAGCCAGTCAAGCCCCAAGGAATTTGCAATTTATACCCATCTTACTCCTGATCGTTGCCCAACTACATCCTAGTAGACATGACCGAGAGACAGCTTGAAAATGACATTGGTTGCACTTTTAACTTCTCAATCCCATGAATAGTTCATTTTCCTAAAGAGAGACTCACGCTTTAAAATCCTAAGCATCAAACACTCTCTTTGGTATTTTGTAACCGTAATGAGCTGGAGCAGGGAAAGGGCTTATTTTAATTACTATAGCTAGATCTAGCAATAGAGATTATTTTGAGCATTCTCCATCTGTATTTCACAATTCTATAAAAAAAATAATGATTTTTTTTATCTTTTATTTTTTTGTCGTAGTTTTTTTTTTTATATATAACTTTATAGTTCGTTTCTGTTTATCTAGTCATCTAGACAGCTCACCTCAAATACGCTAATGTAAGGGGTAATCGCCTAATCAAGCTCAGGAAAATAATTCTCCCTCCTGGCTGGTGGAGAGGATCATCACAAATGTAAATGTTGCATGCGGAGTCGCAGTGGAAACAGAGCAACTATTCTTGTAATACTTTACTTAAACAGTTGCAGGGTTGCTTGCTAAAGTGAGGATTGAAAGTGAATTTCAAATTTAAGGTCAAAGTAGCCGAACTGCAGGAAAATCTCTGCAGCAGCTTTTCATTCAGTTTGACTATTTTGGCCTTAAATTTGAAATTTTCATTAAATTCTATTTGAATTCCTAACAATTCCCACCTTAGTGAAAAGCTCTGCTCTTAGTAGCAATAGTCTAACTTATTTGTTTCTTTATTAGTCTTACATTTATGTATAATTATAAATGGAAAATACAATTTAATTAAACTTTAAAGTTTAAGAAATGTTCTCAATTGTCTACATCTTACTGCTGAAGATGTGAGTATAATAGGGTTTAATCACTAAACGACAAATTGTATTGAAATTAAAACCGAACTGCAAAATGAAGGCTTAAAATAAACAAACTGGAACATTTTTTCAAATCCTCAGTTTTGTGCTAAATTTTCCAGTTGATTTTAATTTTAGTGCAGTTTGATGTTTAGTGAATGAACCCATCTTCCAGCCCTGTTTTTTGCCACTTATGTTTGCATGATATTGCATAATATTGTTTGATGACCTTTATTAATATTATTATTTTATTCTTTTTTTTTTTAGGAACCTGGGTTACATTTGGAGGGCAGATTTCTGATGAGGTAAAACCCGAATTTGTTTTATAAATTTATTTTGAGTTGTAATTTCTATTGAGAAGCAACTTAGAGGGCTCATGTCTGAGTAATATACACACTGCAGTTCAGTACGGTACACATGTGGCTGGCTGGGATATCCCTTATTTAAAATCACAGTTGATACAAAGGTTCAGTAGCAGATTTGTAATATCCCTCAATAACAGTTTCACTTAAGGCATTGGCTATTATAATATTATTTCTACCCTGAATCATTATTTAGACTAGGCCAGGGTACGCAGCCTTTGGCATTCCAGATGTCGTGGACTGCTAATGGCTGTAAGAGAGTTATGGGAGATGTAGTCCACAACATCTGGATTGCCAGAGATTGCCTACATTTGCCTTTGCGTATAAAATAATTTGTTTAAAAATGCTACAATTGCAAGATTTTACGCTTGTGGAGCTCCCCCTTATCAATTTGTACTGTATGTCTGTATATTTTATTGTTTCGATTCTCCCAGTTGTACAGAACAGTGGAATATTCTGGCATTTTAAAAACACTACTACTAATTATAATAATAATGAATCTTCCCTGCACTTAAATTATGCTTACTAAAAGCCATCCGCAGGAACTTGCCCAATGAAATAGTTGTGATGGGGGAGATGTCAAAGTCTACTCTTAAAGGGAAACTCCAGTGCCAGGAAAACAATCCGTTTTCCTGGCACTGCAGGCTCCCTCTCCCTCCCACCCCCCAATCCCCAGTTGCTGAAGGGGTGAAAACCCCTTCAGTCACTTACCTGAGGCAGCAACGATGCCTGAGGACCTTCGCGACGCTGGAGGTCCTCATACAGTGTGAGGATGTCCAGCGACACTCTAGCAAAGAAAATATTTGCTATGAGTCAGGAAGTTCCCTCTAGTGGCTGTCTAGTAGACAGCCACTAGAGGTGGAGTTAACCCTGCAAGGTAATTATTGCAGTTTATAAAAAAACTGCAATAATTACACTTGCAGGGTTAGGAGTAGTGGGAGTTGGCACCCAGACCACTCCAATGGGCAGAAGTGGTTTGGGTGCCTGGAGTGTCCTTTTAACTAAATAAAAACTGGCTGCAAAATAATGTATAGCAAGCAATTTAAAATGGCTAACTCAGTTACAGACACGAGTAGCAAACTTGTACAAGTCTATCAGTCATCTACTTACTAGGCGTTAGCTTGTAATCAGACCGGTATATCAGGTTGGTGTCTTCTGGTGGCCTAACCTAAGAAGCCAACTTGTACAAAAATCTGCTTGCAGTATTGAGCCATTAGAGGCCATTCAGTTTAATTAATTAATTAATTATTCTTTGCATCTTGCTTCATCCCTATGCAGACGTGTTGATTCAGTACGTGTCGTAAATAGTCGCTCTTCTATTATAAAATCTGTTACTTTTATAATGTACTTGAGATCATATAGTAGGTCTATTTTCCTAGCGTAAGTGCAAGTCAAACACAACTCTAGGAAACTAGATCCATTGTTTGCAGCTCTAAATAGCAAAAGAAAAAGGAAAGATATATCACCCGTATTATCACTTTTCCATCCCAGCAGCACTGAGCAGTGGATAAGCTGCTCTTCCCTGTGGCACTGATTAGGAATATTAAGAATAATTAAGTAATACATGCTGGAGTCTGTGAGAACAGAACACATATTAGAGAGAGACATTTGGTTCCCTTTCACTGAGAGAGCCAGTCATACATTCTCCTGATCCGATTCCCGCTAGTGATGCCCAGTCTCCTGGTCCTGAATAGATTAAATCTGTAAGCCCATGATCATATGTAATTACATGCTAGGATCATACATATCCAAGCATTATTGTAATTTCCTTTTTAACTTCTTTTCATCTTTTTTTTTTTTTTTATCCATCCTGCATCATAGAAAGGCACAATGGCGTAACTAGCCGATGTCCTTACTAGTAGTAGTGTTCCAACAACTAAACCTGTCCTGACTAGTAGTAGTGTTCCTACAACTAAGCCTGTCCTGACTAGTAGTAGTGTTCCTACAACTAAACCTGTCCTGACTAGTAGTAGTGTTCCAACAACTAAACCTGTCCTGACTAGTAGTAGTGTTCCAACAACTAAGCCTGTCCTGACTAGTAGTAGTGTTCCTACAACTAAACCTATCCTGACTAGTAGTAGTGTTCCAACAAATAAACCTGTCCTGACTAGTAGTAGTGTTCCTACAACTAAGCCTGTCCTGACTATAGAAGTGTTCCTACAACTAAGCCTGCCCTGACTAGTAGTAGTGTTCCTAAAACTAAACTTATCCTGACTAGTAGTAGTGTTCCTACAACTAAGCCTGTCCTGACTAGTAGTAGTGTTCCTACAACTAAGCCTGTCCTGACTAGTAGTAGTGTTCCTACAACTAAGCCTCTCCTGACTAGTAGTAGTGTTCCTACAACTAAGCCTGTCCTGACTATAGAAGTGTTCCTACAACTAAGCCTGTCCTGACTAGTAGTAGTGTTCCTACAACTAAACCTGTCCTGACTATAGTAGTGTTCCTACAACTAAGCCTGTACTGACTAGTAGTAGTGTTCCTACAACTAAGCCTGTCCAGACTAGTAGTAGTGTTCCTATAACTAAACCTGTCCTGACTAGTAGTAGTGTTCCTACAACTAAGCCTGTCCTGATTAGTAGTAGTGTTCCTACAACTAAGCCTGTCCTGACAAGTAGCACTGTTTAGGCCAGTAATATGGTTTTATTTCAGCCTGTGGAACAGTCATGCTACTTAGTGAATAGTAAATTGTGTTGATGTTTCTATGTCTTCATATGGACTGCAAGCGCACTAGTTAAAAATGTTTACTAACTGGTATTGCAGCAGACTTACACCATTTAGTAAATACCATTTTTTTACATAACTTTACTCTTATGCCAAATATAACAGCTCAGGCTGTAGACTAAAGAATTTACCTGTTAGGGGCGGGGACTGACCGGTCGCATGCTGCAGTGGCTCCTGCAGATTTTGGCCTTTTTGGATGCAAATCCGGGCTCAACGCTACAATCCAAGCACAGAAGCTGCCTAACAGCTGCGGGAGGTTTCTGGCACCACTACGGACCCCAAGGCCAGGAGCATTGAAACCCCATGAGGGTGAAACTAAGCTTTGGAGCCTGCAGCCTAATCGGGTGAAGAGCGGGACGGACGGCCGCTGTCCAGCTCATATGCCTGGTGTCATACAACTGAGCGGTGATAATCTTCATAGGCCCCGACTTCCCCCCCTTTGGACAGGTGGGGTTATCCCGGTCCCCACTGTAGGGAACTGATGCCACACAGACCATCAAGCAGATCAGTTCCCGCACTCGATCCACAAAATGGCATCCACGTGGCCTATCCTGGAAAAAGCTCTGCTGGCTGAATGTAGACATCCAAACCATGGCGTCTGCTGACCACAGCTTTCACCCCCAGCATTGCCGCACCAGCAAAAGGCTGTCCAATCTCCCAGACCCAGCGTACGGGACTGGTCCCCACGACTACCTTCCTGGGCTTTGAGTCCCCAGAGGACAAGGGGACTAGGGTCATAGGGTCACTTGGCAGATATGGATTGACACATATCCTAAGGATCCCTGATACACACTGACACAGAGCAGAATAGGGAATGTTCCCCCTACATAGGGTCACTTGGCAGATATGGATTGACACCTATCCTAGGGATCCCTGATACACACTGACACAGAGCAGAATAGGGACTGTTCCTCCTACATAGGGTCACAGATATTCTGCTCTGTGTCAGTGTGTACCAGGGATCCTTAGGATAGGTGTCAATCCATATCTGCCAAGTGACCCTATGTAGGGTGAACAGTCCCTATTCTGCTCTGTGTCAGTGTGTATCAGGGTCTCTGAGGACAGGTGTCAATCCATATCTGCCAAGTGACCCTATGTAGGGGGAACAGTCCCTATTCTGCTCTGTGTCAGTGTGTATCAGGGATCCCTAGGATAGGTGTCAATCCATATCTGCCAAGTGACCCTATGTAGGGGGAACAGTCCTTATTCTGCTCTGTGTCAGTGTGTATCATGGATCCTTAGGATAGGTGCCAATCCATATCTGCCAAGTGACCCTATGTAGGGGGAACAGTCCCTATTCTGCTCTGTGTCAGTGTGTATCAGGGTCTCTGAGGACAGGTGTCAATCCATATCTGCCAAGTGACCCTATGTAGGGGGAACAGTCCCTATTCTGCTCTGTGTCAGTGTGTATCAGGGTCTCTGAGGACAGGTGTCAATCCATATCTGCCAAGTGACCCTATGTAGGGGGAACAGTCCCTATTCTGCTTTGTGTCAGTGTGTATCAGGGATCCTTAGGATAGGTGTCAATCCATATCTGCCAAGTGACCCTATGTAGGGGGAACAGTCCCTGTTCTGCTCTGTGTCAGTGTGTATCAGGGATCCTTAGGATAGGTGTCAATCCATATCTGCCAAGTGACCCTATGTAGGGGGAACAGTCCCTATTCTGCTCTGTGTCAGTGTGTGTCAGGGTCTCTGAGGACAGGTGTCAATCCATATGTCAAGGTGTCAATATGTCATATGTCAGGTTTCAATCCATATCCATTGTGATTTAGGAATGTTAGGTGATTTATGCCCTTTATGGATTAAAACCAGACTCTGCATCAACTGTGTAATTTTCCATGGGAGTTTTGCCATGGATCCCCCTCTGGCATGCCACAGTCCAGGTGTTAGTCCCCTTGAAAAACTTTTCCATCACTATTGTGGCCAGAAAGAGTCCCTGTGGGTTTTAAAATTCGCCTGCCTATTGAAGTCTATGGCCGTTCGCCCGGTTCGCCGGTTCGCGAACATTTGCGGAAGTTCGCGTCCGCCGTTCGCGAACCGCAAATTTCATGTTCACAACATCACTAGCCATCATACTTAGCCACACGGCTCATACTTAAGATGTACATAGCTCAGTACTGTATAGGAGGAATTAAGCAAGTTGATCTTCGCAGAGCAGTAGCATAGTGGATTAGAGTGTACCAATAGCCTGTATAACCTGATTGTTTAACTTGAACAGCTGCACTTACACTTGCATACCAATGCCATTGTGATACTTGGACAGTTGAATTTAGCATAACAACTCGAGACCCACTTTATTCAGCAGTCCCTCTTGTTGAATATAGCTACCTAACCTATCGTAATATGACATGGCTACTTAACCTGCTTTTTCCCTACCTGCTTAGTTTCCACAATCGCTTATCTTACCTAGACAGCCCACTACTACTTAGCTAAGATTTTTATAACTGTCTAGGCTAGGAGAATGTACCTGAGTATGTTAAGTTTAACTACCCTGAATCTTGATTTACTTCTATTGTTTTATTTTTTATTTTTTTAAATGGGGCTGTCATACACTGGAGTTGGTGTATCATTGCACCTTCAAATGATACGTGCTTATTTGCTAACACTCCTTTCTCTTCTGGAACATTTTTTTACTGCCTCAATAAAAGAAACATTGACTAAAAAAAATTATAATAATTGACCTGTTAATATGTTGTATTTGGAGCACAAGAACAAAATGTGGAGTTCTGTGGAGCCCTACTCAAAGGAAACAACTTTCATAAGGAGTCAGAGTCATGCACATGTCTCATGCTCCTTACCTGATCGGCCTTTACGATGAAGTGTTTAGAGCAGGAGTATCCAAACGTTTTTCAAAGAGGTACAGATTTGATGAAGTGGACATGCGTGAGGGCCGACCATTTTGCCTGACTTTCTTTGAACCATTAAAATTAAATGCAAATGAAATGTTTTATGCAAAAGTTATTGCAAACGGCATACTTTTCATTTCATCTTTTTTATAATGCCCCATTGTTCTCTGCCCCTTCTCTCTTTTATTCTGCCCCTTCATTCTCTGCCCCTTCCCTCTTTTATTCTGTCCCTTCTCTCTTTGATTCTGCCCCTTTATTCTCTGCCCCTTCTCTCTTTTATTCTGCCCCTTCTCTCTTTTATTCTGAACCTTCATTCTCTGCCCCTTCCCTCTTTTATAATGCCCCTTCATTCTCTGCCCCTACTCTCTTTTATTCTGCCCCTTCATTCTCTTCCCCTACTCTCTTTTATTCTGCCTCTTCATTCTCTGCCCCTACTCTCTTTTATTCTGCCCCTTCGTTCTCTGCCCCTTCCCTCTTTTATTCTGCCCCTTCATTCTCTGCCCCTTCCCCCTTTTATTCTGCCCCTTCGTTCTCTGCCCCTACTCTCTTTTATTCTGCCCCTTCGTTCTCTGCCCCTTCCCTATTTTATAATGCCCCTTCATTCTCTGCCGCTACTCTCTTTTATTCTGCCCCTTCATTCTCTTCCCCTACTCTCTTTTATTCTGCCTCTTCATTCTCTGCCCCTACTCTCTTTGATTCTGCCCCTTCGTTCTCTGCCCCTTCCCTCTTTTATTCTGCCCCTTCATTCTCTGCCCCTTCTCTCTTTATTCTGTCATTTTTATTCTGTCCCTTCATTCTGCCCCTTCCCTCTTTTATTCTGCCCCTTCATTCTCTGCCCCTTCTCTCTTTTATTCTGCCCCTTCATTCTGTCCCTTCCCTCTTTTATTCTGCCCCTTTATTCTCTGCCCCTTCTCTCTTTTATTCTGCCCCTTCATTCTCTGCCCCTTCTCTCTTTTATTTTGCCCCTCCATTCTCTGCCCCTTCTCTCTTTTATTCTGCCCCTCCATTCTCTGCCCCTTCTCTCTTTTATTCTGCCCCTTCATTCTCTGTCCCTTCATTCTCTGCCTCCAAGGAGAAGAATCCAAATCCTGCGACGTCGACGTCCAAGAGATCCCGCGGCGTCCAAGAGATTGCGAGAACTCAGACTGAGGTCACTGCACGTCCATCTGCTTTCTCGTGATCTCTTGGCCCCCAGTGAATCCCCGCGCGACGCTCAGGACCGCGGCGTTCAAAGATCCAGAGATCCTGAGCGATGCTCAGGGATTCACTGGGGGCCACAACAGACAGATTAGCCAAATAACCTGTGGGGCCGTATTAAACCGGAACGCGGGCCGGACTTTGCCGAGTTCTCAATGCTGTCATTCGGCATTTTGATTTTATATTTTTCTCTTGCTGCTGATCAACTGTTTTTTTTAGTATAAATAGGATAATGCAGGAGAGACAACATTTTCTTAACAATGTTATCAGTAAATGCCAAAAGTGTTCCGTACTGAAATATTACTGTCCTGCTGTCTTGTCTTTCGCTCTCTGGTTAAACTGTAACACAAATGGGAATATGTAGGAGTGTGCACATTCAGATGTAGCAGAAAAAATCTAAAAAAAAAAAACTTTTACTTAGCGCAGCATAAATACATAGATTGCTATGGCTGGATTAGCAAAAAAAAAGTACAATGCGCAGCTTAGTTAATCAGGCCCACTGGTGAAACATACATTTATCTCAAGAGCATTGTTACATTGTTAAAGAGACAGGGGTATTTTGGCATGCTCTTCTAATAAATGTAGGTTTCACCAGTGGGCCTGATAAACTAAACTGTGCGTTGTACTTTTTATTTTTCTCATGCCTAAACTGAAATACTGAACATCAGGGATAAAGCGGAAACCATCTATATACCAATACGTATACTCATCAGAAATTACACAGCTAAAGCGTGCATGGTATAAAGTGGTTGTCACAATAGACGTATTTGGTTTTAATGTAACTCTTTGCCAGGTTCACACTTCCCAATGCACATCCTTGTTGCAGCAGACCGTCTGCCTCAGTGTTTGAACTCACAGTCCTGTGATCATGTTTTCACAAGAAACATGATGCAAGCTTGAGGCAAACGTATCAGATGATTCTCCCGAACAAAATTCCAGATGTTGTTTATGGCTGTAGAATCCACAGAGAGATGCTTCAACTTGTCAGATATTCTGTTCCAGGCAACAAATGGCAACTGATTTATTTATTTTTAAAACCCTTGGAACTAATCAGAATGTTTCAGCATCAATCCGTTATATTCTGAGAACCATTTATTACTTGTGCCAATCTACAGGTCACAAAGCATCTTCCCCCTCCGCCCCCAAAACATATGCTCAATTATTTAAATACGATGTGGATATATTTATAGCTAATAAAGAGATGAACCTTCTAAACAATAAAAAGGGCACATGAAAATACCCTTAAAATGTGAAATTTACTTTGAATTCACCTTGCATTCTCACTTTAGCGAAAAACTCTGACTATATGTAGAATACTAGTGGAAGCCAGGGTATACATTTCGCCCTCTACCCACAGTAAAAAGTAAACACTTAGAGAAACTGGGTATGATGATTGCTCAGTAAGCTTGTACCCAGCAGGTTGTGATGAATACTTAAAAAATATCTAGAACAGGGGAGCCAAAAATGTAGATCCATAGATGTTTTAAAACTACAGCTTTACTGATGCTTTGTCATTCTAAAAGCATGCAAAGCATCATGGGAGTTGTCGTTCTACAACACCTGGTCGATCTACCTTTTTGGGCACCTCTGACCTAAAATGCCCCATGCAAGTCATTTTGTTGAATTCCAACACCAGAATTGTTTGGGCAAAATTGCCAAGTTAGGAATATATAGTTGCGTTGGAGATTTTTGTTTTATTTCCACTACATTTCACAAATGTATCCACAGTTCACTTCATTTAATATAAAGCCTCCTAACCAAACTTTATAAAAATATGTGTAATCAGTAAATTTGTATTAAAACGTTGCATTGCAGTCTTTTACTCCAAATGAGGTAACTTACAGGAAAGTCAATTTCTACATTACTTTGTTTTGAATAAAATACACCTGACCAGTATCTGAATGCAGGGAATCGTTACTAATCTATACAATGATATAGCTGTAATAGGTGTCTGTGTGTCAGCTGTTCATGAAATCTGTGTATCCCTAGGTGGCTGAGCAACTTATGACTATTGCATATGAAAATGGAGTAAATCTCTTTGACACTGCAGAGGTTTATGCAGCTGGAAAGTAAGTGACTTTGTGAATCCCCAAATCCATTTTAAGCTGTATAGCTTTACACACAACAAACCGCAGATCTTACTCAAAATAAAATATTTCTTATTAGTAATAATGGAGTTTTTAGCTTTTTAGGATTGTACTCACATTAGTGGCCAGTCACTATGGTATAAAGCAGGGTTGCCCAAAAGGTAGATCCCCAGATGTTGTAGAACTTCAACTCCCATGATGCTTTTTCTTGCCTTTAAAATGACAAAGCATCATGGAAGCTGTAGTTTATAAAAAAATTTTGGGGGATCTACCGTTTTGGCTCCCCTGGTATAACATATAGACCAAGGTAGGCAATCTTCACCACTCCAGATGTTGTGGACTACATCTCCCATAATGCTCTTACAGCCATAATGCTGACAAAGCATCATGGGAGATGAAGTCCACAACATCCGGAGTGCAAAAAGCTTCCTCCCCTGGTATAAACTGTACAATTGTTTCAGAACAATCTGCAAAAATGCCATTTTGTATTCACATAGCCTACAAGAAATTAGAGGGAACATTAATTTGGAGAATATTTATTTACTTTTAGATTACCACTGATGCACAATGCTGAGTAATTATCAAATCTTTTGTCAACAGTATCAATAGCACTCATGTTTGCTCAGCAACAAAATGCAGATTAAATTCTGCTGACATCAAGAGGTACACATAATGTGTCTGTATCTTTTAAACTGTATTCTATTTCGGAAGCCTATTATATTTACTATTATGTTGTAATCTCGTTACTTTGGCAAAGCTCCTTAGTGAATTAACACATCATTTCCCACAAGTCAAACACTGCTAAAATGTAACATCCGTGTTTAATAATGGGTTTTTAACTTATTGTTTGAAAATATATCGAAGACAAAACTGTGCCATAAAGTGGACATTTAAGAAGCGGATTGTGGCAGGTGATTTGCCAACTAGAAACAGACACTAGGGCAAGTGAAAGTTGTTTGTATGTGTGAAAATATTAAATTGCCCGTTTAAATGTACAATGTATTCAGCGATGTGTTTGTCTTTTTTGTGTTTTTCAGAGCCGAAGTGATCTTGGGAAATATTATCAGGAAAAAAAACTGGAGGTAAGATCCAGTCAGTTTACAAACTGCACCCCATTCATACACCACCACAGCTTACTATTACCTTATATTAGGTGACTCTTGATATTTTTCTGCTGAAACGTGCGTGAAGCAAGGCTAGCCGATGCCTGGCTCAACACTGGCTAACGGTCATTCGCAGTATTTTCTGTTGGCCAAAAGCTGTTAGTTTCCCCTACATTCCATATTACATTCCAAGTCACGCATGGAACTGCAACAGAATCCCTTCCGTAGCAAATTCTGTATTGTAACTTTTATAATGTCTACATTAGTTTAAATGAAGGAGTCTCTGGGGACGTAGGAAGCCTCGGGTGCTGCTGGTTACTGCTCTACTGACTGCATTTTATATTATGTTTGAGGAACAATTTAATCTGGTATTTTAACATTTATTGTTTGTACAGTTATTATAAGCCAGGTAATCATTGTGATCAAATACTCTACCTTGGTATGTTTTTGTTACGCACAATCTCTTTACAAAATGCAATTATGCCCTTGTGCATCCATGGCACAGCAATATTGTTCTTTGAGGGTATGAATAAAGCTGTATATACAAACCTAACCTACCATACAGAACTATGGTAGGAGATAGGAGATAGCAGTAACATAGTGTCTAAGCTCAGTAAATGGGGCTCGATTTGCCCCGTTCTCTAGTGGAGTTATCTGTAACTGCCCATACACCATCCATAGTAATATAGTGATAAAGGTTAAAAAAAGAGTTAAGTCCCAAGTTCCTCTAGTGTATTCACCCAGGAATAGCAAACTGGAGGCCAAAAATGTCCTCCACTATCAGAGATTTAAGAGAAGTTTACCTGTATTGGTAAATATTTCCAATTCAACAAGTTTGGTCTCAAATTTGCAAATCTCATTGAATTCCTGACAGTTCACATTTTGATACATACCCTGATAATGTTATATGTCATTCTCCTGAGGAGCAAAATGAACATTTCTATTGTGCTAAATTATATTTTAATATTCATAAATTGGTCATTCATAAAGTCAGGTAAAAATTCAGCAAACAGCCATGCTCATGGCTGTTGGAAGTCACGGGGGCTGAATAACAAATACAATTTGTAATAGATATATATGATATTATTGCAGCAGTTAAATTAACACTCCAAGCACCATAACCACCAGAGCGTGTTGTAGTGGTTATTGTGCAAGGAGTGCAACATTTTCTGACCACTAATATAACATATATTGTCAGATTTGTTATTTTAAGATATTTCATTTTGATTAATACACTATTTTATTTTCTGCAGAAGATCAAGTCTGGTCATCACAACAAAACTGTACTGGGGAGGAAAGTAAGTTTGTCTGGTTTTGGGAAGATTTTGGATGGATTATGAGGGTTTATGAGGGATTATTTCAGCTAAACAAAATCCTTGCATGTGTTAATTATAATTATATATGGAGAAAATCACTCAGCATGCTACTAATGTGTTTAATGTCTCTTAAATGTAGTCTAAAGAGTGATAATGTGATGGCTAGTGATGTCGCGAACATAAAATTTTCCGTTCGTGAATGTTCGCGAACGGGCGAACCTGGCGAACCGCCATAGACTTCAATAGGCAGGCGACTATTTCTGGCCACAATAGTGATGGAAAAGTTGTTTCAATGGGACTAACACCTGGACTGTGGCATGCCGGAGGGGTTCCATGGCAAAACTCCCATGGAAAATTACATAGTTGATGCAGAGTCTGGTTTTAATCCATAAAGGGCATAAATCACCTAACATTCCTAAATTGTTTGGAATAACGTGCTTTAAAACATCAGGTATGATGTTGTATCGATCAGGTAGTGTAAGGGTTTCACCCGCTTCACAGTGACAGACCAAACTCCTCATTTAACGCACTGCAAACAACCGCAAACAGTCCATTTGCACAACCGCAAACTCCCCATTTGCACAAGGTTGGATACCAATCTAGCCATGTCCCGTTCCTTGTCCTCACTGATGTCATTGAAGGTCTCTTCCTCCACCCAGTCACGTACAACACCAAGGGTCCCCGAAAGGTGACAACAAGCCACGTGTATTTTTTTTTTTAAATGTACACTACTGTTACACCAGATATGAGTTGCACTGGTGTGACACTGTACCCTGGCAGGCCCTGAAACGCACACGTGTGAAGGAAACTGACTGCTATTATTTCACAGTCAAATTTCTAGTTTTTTTTTTTAATGTACACTACTGTTACACCAGATATGAGTTGCACTGGTGTGACACTGTGCCCTGGCAGGCCCTGAAACGCACACGTGTGAAGGAAACTGACTGCTATTATTTCACAGTCAAATTTCTAGTTTTTTTTTTTTTAATGTACACTACTGTTACACCAGATATGAGTTGCACTGGTGTGACACTGTGCCCTGGCAGGCCCTGAAACGCACACGTGTGAAGGAAACTGATTGCTATTATATTACAGTCAAAAAAGTTTTTTGTTTTTTTTAAATGCAAGCTATTGTGACACCAGATATGAGTGGTGGCACTGGGACCACCTTAAAAATATTGGATATCGCTAAAAATCATGATCACTATATACTTTCTCTACAAACCTCTAAAACGAACCAAACTACTCATCCATCCGCTATACCACTTTATCCCACCTAGAACTAGTGCCCAGTTAAAATACTTGACTCTTACTTACCCACAGTCAGTCATGCCACACACATTTCACCACTACTCTCACTGAATCCCTCTGACTACGGCTAAATTCATCTTCTACATCAGAACACTACTCCTAAGATTGGGTTGTATCCATGTCTCAGGTCTTTCATTTAGAATAGGGGCAGCTTCGGTCTCCTTCAACACTGACACTCCAGTGCATATTATTAAAAGATTGCGCAGATGGAAATCTTCAGTCTACAACCAATATATTCCTCATCCCGAGAAAGAAATGAGGAAAGCTTTTAAAAGTTTGGCTTTGTAAATTTGATGCAATAAGTGTGTTTTTCTTTAATACCTTTTCACCCTCTTTGCATGAACCCGATTTACATATATTACTAATATGTTTCTGAACATATATATTATATTATTCACTCACTCACTCACTCACTCTCTGCGCCGGCCTAAGACATCATGCTGCCTAGGTCCAACAATAAATGACTATGGGGGATAATGTATAATAAACAGAGGTTACTGGCTTTGGGGGGGATAATGTATAAGAAACACAGGTTACTGACTATGGGGGGGATAATGTATAATAAGCACAGGTTACTGGCTATGGGGGGGATAATGTATAATAAGCACAGGTTACTGGCTATGGGAGGATAATGTATAATAAACACAGGTTACTGGCTATGGGAGGGATAATGTATAATAAACACAGGTTACTGGCTATGGGGGGGATAATGTATAATAAATACAGGTTACTGGCTATGGAGGATAATGTATAATAAACACAAACACAAAAAAATAATAATAATAAAAATAATTAATGCAGCTTCAGAATTAATCTAAATTGTATGCTGTCAAGGAGGTTGGAGGGTCTGGGAGGGAGGGTCTGCTGCTGATTGGCTGGAATGTGTCTGCTGACTGTGAGGTACAAGGTCAAAGTTTACTCAATGATGACGAATAGGGGGCGGACCGAACATCGCATATGTTCACCATCCGTGGCGAACGCGAACACGCTATGTTCGCCAGGAACTATTCGCCAGCGAACCGTTCCGGACATCACTTGTGATGGCCATTTGTGGGTTTTTTTTTTTTCGAATAAAAATGCTCCATGGACAAGTTTAACCCCTTAAGGACACATGACATGTGTGACATGTCATGATTCCCTTTTATTCCAGAAGTTTGGTCCTTAAGGGGTTAAAGGAAAACTGTAGTGTCAGGAATACAAACATGTAGTCCTCGGATATATGTTTGGGTCCCCAGCCCTGCTCCGTTTGCACTGAAAAGGGGATTTTACTCACCCTTTTCTCCCATGACACACCGGTCTCACCATGGCTGGCCCCACTTGTCTCCACCTACATGGGTGGGATTATGAATGTTGATAATCTCAGCCAATCCAATGCTTACCCATAGGAAAGCATTGGGAGGCTATTGCGAATGTGTGGCAAAACACTGTGCTGCACCCATCAGTATCTCCTCATAGAGATGCACTGATTCATCACATCTCTATGGGGAACATTCAGTTTCTCCATGCAGAGTATGGAAACACTGAATACCAGTACTGCACACTGTGCCATACAGTCCTAAATGGGTGAATAAAGGTTCATTTTAACTAAACTGGAAACATGGGCTATTTTTACTGGATTCACTGTTTTTATATATTAATTGATATTATATGTAGGGTTAGACCATTCCAATGTGAACAGAGCAAGAATGAGTACTTGTGCTTGTTTTCTACAGCACATAGATACACAAAACTAGCCTCTGTATGACTGGAGACACGTTGGTCTTATGGATTTTAACAAAATGTAATGGTGTAACTTTCATAAGAGAGCATCTCCATCAGTAATGGTACACATCCTTACCACACTGGATACTTTGCCCTGTGACCATATGTTCTTAAAGTAGTGTACCTACTCACCAAATGTGGACACTGGAGATGTGGTAAATTGAAGCCACTCATCTCTGAGCTGCTAAGCTGTGTCACAGCTATAGTCTACAGCATCTTGACTCCAGGTATCCCTTTCCTAATACAGGTAGTCGCTTAACCATGATGCAATCTTTAACTCTAAACCATTATGATGGGAGCTGTAATGAAGATCTGTCCCTTTTGGGGGCCCTTTATATATTTTGAATAGACTGCCACAGCGACAGATCTAGTGTGGGTCAGGTGGCCGCGGAGTGCAGGAGAATATCAGTTTCTCTTAAGCTGTCCCTCTGCCATCTTCATCACGCTAATCCTCTTCAGCTCCTCATACTTCATTTGCAGGAGCCATGTCAGAGCTGCACAACACTAAAGTTTGTAAAAGATCCACCAAAACTATGGCTGCCTCCATAGATCGATGCCTGAATCCCATAGCCATCACTTGTGACGGCTACTGGGATTGGACAAAAGTTAACAGCGAAGCTCCGCCTTTTGTCAACTTTTGTCAACCTCAGGTTTGTCCGTAAGACAAAATAGTTCCCACTTTATCTCATGTTATCTCAGGATTGCGTTGGAATTTCAGTAAAAAAATAACACACTCTTAATCAGTATTTCCTAAAGATTACATGTTTTTACCAATAAAAGTGACAGATCAGCTTTGCACATTACTCCAATAATGCTTCATTAATAATTCATATTTGACTAGATAGTTTTGATGACATCATTTTAATCGATACTAGCATTTTCCCGTATTATATATACATTCACATATTAATATGAAGATGCTCTCAGGCTTATCAAGCCAACTCTGCAGAATGTATTTTCCCAGAGAGCATCAAACAGTGCACTGACTACATGTATTCTGCCTCATGAACATATCAGCCTTGTTGCCATGGAAGGGATGATATTCAATGTCACATGTTGTTTCCAAGTAACCGAGATTCTCTGTGCTAGCCTTTTGATCATCTTTAAAATGCATATACAGCATGTTGAAAAATGCTTCTATAATTGTATTTTTAGTCTCAGTAAAGAAACATCCAATATCACGCACATTGAGGATGTACGTAGTATCCAGATACCGTTAAGCACTCTCTAGAAACACAACCTAAGAATTGCCATCTGTGAGGAGCCTCCGCTACCTTATTCTAGTCTCCAACAGTCAACTGTGTTAATGTTGCAACTAATGAAAATATGGATGAATGCAGCTGTTATTCATACATAACAAACATTTCCAAATTTTGTTTTGTCACATTTTATTGTGTATCTAGATCACATGATATTCACAATATAGATTTGCATAAAACCACTTGAGTACATAACAAAAGGCATCTTGCTTGCCTTGCTTAACAAGACAGAGACAGATTTTCATCTACAAACAGTTGTTTCTATAACAACAACAACTAAAAGTTATTATTCCCATATTTAGTTCCTCTAGTGGGTGCATGATATTCGCACAGAAGCTGCGCAAGTACCCTTACCATAACCTGTTTCCTCTCCGATAACTAATTCATATATAATCTCAACAACAGACTGGACTGGTAATTTAACAAAAGAAAATCACCAGTAGAAGCATTTAATAATAGATATTCATAGAAAAATAAAACGTACGAAATTCGTATTTCAAAAAGCAAAAGTCCATTTACTGTCTACAATGTATATTTGTAAATAATTCATTCCCCTCCATACAGAAGTGGTGAGGATCTCGGACTTCCAAATTCTCTTTAAGGCGTGATTCTACTTATTGTAATATATTTATAAATGTAAATATGTAGCACATTTTGTGAGATCTAACTATTTTATGATTATGTACACTATCGAACAAGAATTCACCTTTTCTTTTTGCAGTAATTTATATCTGTATTTATTCTTTTTTCAAGAGCTGAAACAGAAAGAGGACTATCAAGAAAACACATTATTGAAGGTAGGTTTGCTATAACCCTCCGTGATAAGCCATATTGTGTTTTTTATGATTCATTTAAACCAATTCATGCTCATATTGTTATTATGTAATACTTTAAGTGGATAATATGTACATTACCAATAGCAGAAATGACTAAAGTGACAATTTGCTGATGTGTAGCATGGATAATGCAAATTATGCATGCATTCATGCACACTTTGTACTCACAGCATCTTTCCATCCGCATAGCTCTTGTAAATTACATTATATTATGCATTTACTGCTATGGCTACAGCAAGATACAGGATCCATATGGCTACCCTTACTTTTGATCAGCACATATAGATATTTGTAGATCCAAAGTGTATATTAATTTGTTGTCTGCTTCATAAGGAATATCTCACGTGATTATTTTGGAAAATGTGTGATCAGATCTTGTTTAGTTGATTTGCTGCCTCTTTATAAATACATTGATAAATTGAGTGGAGAGAAAGGTCCAGTTACTGCATGCCAGTGTGATAATGTGGGTTATCATCATGAATTCTGGAATGGAACCTGTGGTTGTGAAATGATTTAAAGTCCCACCTAGCTTAGAGAGTATATTTCAGTGATTTGTCATAGAAGTGCAAGATTCCATTATTTCCAGGGGTTTTTCCATTTTCCATTTTCCACACTCACCGGTCACTGGTGGACCTGTTGCCAAACACAAGCTCATGCTGCAGCTTGAATCTTGCCCGCTCAAGTTACCCAAGTTGGCGGACGCCAGGCCTCTCACCATACCACGAGGCTTGACAGAGATGACACTAACAAAGCTGGACATGATCTTGGAGGAATTCTGGTGAAAGCTCGAGGAGAGTTAACAAAGTGCAAACTCGCTGCACCACTCACCTCCTGCAACCCAGCGGTCCATGCCGATCTCACCAAGGCGGAACAGTTTAGCACCCAGCCGCCAGAAGAGAGCATGATCCAGGCGGTCAGCTCCAGGGACTTGCAGAATTCCCCCACAGAGACCCACTTCCAAAAGAGGACTTTAACAGCCCCACCCGGCCATGCGTGGCCCAAGCTCTCGTGAAAATCGGAGCTTCCCGAAACCACCGGGATCTTGCCTTCATGCTGCACGATGAGTTGGCGGCGGTCGGAGATTGAGGGTGGCGACAGGATACGAAGTACACAGAGGTCCCATCCATCCTGTATACCCCAAGTCTGGTCTGAAAAAGGACTGCTTGAGGTGGCCCACCAGCAGCATTGGCTGAAACTCTGATCCTGCCTAACTGCTGATCCCAAGCCGATACCAGAGCAAATATACCTGTCGACTACTCTTACATGAATCAGTTCCGCTAACTGTGGTGCTGCTTACCAACATTGCTTATGTTTTTCTCTTTATGTTCCTCCTTGTGAACTCTTATGCATAGTCCACCTTACCTTACCATCCATTGGGGTTGGCTGATCCCAGCCTCAGACTCACCGCCCACGCTGTGACCCTCTCTGTAATACCATAAATTCCACTGATTATGCAGTACTCTATGTGCTGCAGCATACATAAAGCCAGGTCTACTAACGGTAGTTTCACTTATTGATATTAACTATAGTATGTTATACCATTATATTAGTTATGCTCTTATAGCTGCCAGTCTATGTCATGATCTTTACTAATAAGTGATTACATCTTGAATACATGTCTATCTGTATGTCTAGATTACCTATCCACCGGCAAGCTGTATACAGTTCATCGTTTCATTACCCAGATTGAAGCTTTGAACCTTGTAATCATAGTCAGTGCGTAGCCTATGGCCATATACTCTCTACTTTTTTCTCTCCTTAAGCACTGAATACTACTTATCGTTAATATTTTCATTTCCTTTACAAAAAAAGTGCAGCAATCTCAACGTGTATAACATTATTTCTTATGACACTTTGCACTGATATCCATTGACATGTTTAGATTTACCTATAAACTTAACAATGCACTACCAAAATAAAGAATACAAAAAAATAAAATAAGAGTAAGGAAGGTGGATATCCTTTCCCAGTTTAATCACGTTAATTACCAAAAAAATGCCATTAGAGAGCCGTGGATCTTACCTATGTCATGAAGTTTACATTGGAACGAGATAGGGAGTACAACTATTCAGAATGGTATTTCAATGTAAGAATTAATCTTAGAAAATATTTTTGTACTTGCAATAATACCAAATGGTGTTAAAATACCAAAATGATTTGTCAGAAAAAGGATCAATCAGAACTAACACCCAATATAGTGATAAAAAGTTTCTCACAACATGTATGGCGCTTTAACTATAACATTAAGGGAAAGGGATTATGTTGTGATTCCAATCTAACCTATTTATAATAAAGGACATAATATAAAAGCAGACATGTGTTTACCACCGACGATAAGTATCCTTTACAAAAGTAATCAACCCCTGTAGATAGCCACCTGGATCTATAACAGTTTACCCTTAAGGAGAACTCACTCAAAAATGCTAATCTGTAACAGCAACGAGGTACATGAAGTTGATGTCAATGACTGGTACACCCCACCAATCTCATGGGACAAACTACATTGATCTTTTGAACTTGCGAAGACAGGAATAATCAACCCCTGCCAACAACTATTTTAATCCATAGCATTCATTGATCTCCATAAAAAAAAGCATATATATCTCATAATGTCAGCGGGGTGCATTAGCTCGAAAGGAAGAATTACATGATTAGTACAAACATAATGCAATCACTCACGAAAATTAAGTACAGCAGTATCCTGATTAGAACCCATCGACATATTGTATTCCACAAATCAATGAGAGCAGAGATTGCTGTAACAATGACAATGACAATACATTTCTTTATTGAGATTGTCATTATTATATTAATATATAATTGACAACCGACTCAATTGACAATTGGGCAATTGACAGATGATCATTCAAAATCCAATCCTGTTCTAAGAGAACTTTATATTGAAGGTTAGTTTTGAGTTATGAAGCCATTACAATACTGATACACATTGCATAAAGTTTATGTTGCCTTGTAGTTGTGTTATCCTTATATTCTTTCCCTATTGCTTAATAGACATACAATATCAACTTCTCAATGTCTTTGATGACATGAATGCTCAAGGATAGGTTGGCAACTGTCAGCTGGGCACAGTTATATCTGTTGTCCATAAGCCCATTTTGAAAACTTACAATCTGTAATGCTGAGGTTTAGCAGTTTATGCAGTTGGCGCATTAAAGGAAGATTATAGTTACCCAGACCACTTCATCTCAATTAAGCGGTCTGGGCACCCTATGCCCCCCATTTTAAACCTGCAGCTGAAAACATTGCCATTCTGCCATTGTCATACTGACAGCCACTCTAGAGGGTCTTCCTTGCAATAGTGGAGTAAAACTATTTCCACCAGATGGTCTCTGAGAAACCATTTGATTGGTGCAGCATGATATGTTGTCGCATATGTGCACTAGCCTCCTAATGCTTTCCTATAGGAAAGCAGTGGATTGGCTGAGATCATCGATCTTGATGATCTCAGCCTAAGAGGCAGAACGACCTAAGGAGACCGACCTAGCAAGGGAAAAGTGGTAAGTAAACTACTTTATTCAATTATGGCGGAACTAACCTGCTTACCTAAACTATGGCAATATAGCATTAGGAATACATATTTGTATTCCTAATGCTGTAGTATCCCTTTAACAAACTGTGATTGTTTTTTTCTGACAGATAATAGAAGATCTGATTCTCTCCCTTAAGAGCATTTCAGGACACACTAAATCATATTATGAAAGGTCAGTTAAATTACTCATTTAGACTTTCCTCTAACCGTCTGCTTTCAATTTTTTTTTTGTCTTGTAGGATTAAAGGGTTCTCTCCAGAGGCTTCAACTTGAATATGTGGATGTTGTGTTTGCCAACCGCCCAGATAATAATACCCCCATGGAAGGTTTGTCTGAGCTGTAATAATGATTGCTTTTGCTTTACTGGCTTCCAACACCTGTAGCTAGAGATGAAATTCATCAGATGAAGAACGCAGGGCAGCTTGCCAATAAATATATTGCACACGCATGTTATCTCTTAGTATTTGTCATTGTTAAGTTTATTTCATTTCATAAGACTGATAACAATTCCAGGAAAAAGCAGAACTTTATCAGGAAAATATCATTTTATTTGTTGCGTATTTCATCCTTATGAAAACTCAAAAGTTAATTTAGATTTGTCTCCTGATGATCATACCAGATTCTTCTTTAATACCAGTTTTAGGTACAAGTCATTTGCTTTATTAAAAAGTCAGGGTGGACTGTGTGTCAGAGTAACTAGACGGATATTTCATAGAAGAGATAAAATCTATATTTAACACCGGATAACATCTATTAACCCGTGAATGTGAATTCAAGATTTTTTTTCTTTTATTTTGTATCATTGAATGATCTGTATGCCTTAAATATAAATGCATATTTTAAACATGGATTTTGTTTATAGAAGAGAAAAGCTTAACAAAAAATACTTCGTGTTGAAAATCAAATGCTCTACATAGTTTAAAATAGTCAGTACTTATAGCATACATTATTATTATTTTATTATTTATATAGCGCCAGCAAATTCCGTAGCGCTGTACAATGGGATTAGCATGCAAACAATTATTCGACACAAGCCACAGATCGATGGTCACACAATTCATAGCCATAGCAGTACATACATAATGGTAGTACACGTATAATATAAAACAGATTTTTTTTAAATTATAGAGGAAATGAATAGAACAGATTTTTGGTGATAGATAGATAGATAGATAGATATACTAATGATCCATAAATATCTTATATACATGCCACTCTATGACAACCAAACCATAAAATATCTCAGTGTTAAATTATTTAATCAATGGATTTTATTATCATTCATATTTGCATTTTAAAGTTCTGTGATTGTCAATACATTTTGTCACGAAAGGTTGTAATTATTGGCAATGTCAGTTCTTATTGCTAGATCCTAGTTGGTAAGCCATGTGTTCCCCTCATTACAAATATTACCTCCCTTATAAAGCTCAAAATTATAAATAAGAAAAATAATATTAATTAACCTATGACTATTTGAATTAAAGAGTCACTTATATAAAATATTTCATATACAGGAATGAGTCATTTTAATTAATTATTTAAGTAATCATTTTTATAAAACATAGGGTTTCTTATATGATTATTCTCAAATGATAATTATTTTTATGTTAAAAAAATGTCAATTTTTTTTGCATCACATACATATGTCATATAGTAAACAGTACGGGCACGGTTCCCTATTACCCATGTTTGTTTAATACATTATATACTTATAAAAACTTGTTCATTTGACATAAAACATTGTAGGGTCTTATCACAATGGGTCAGTAAAAATAACTTAATTTTGTATTGGAAAACTCAATTACAAGATATGGGCAAAATCTGGTTTTAGCGTCAAGTATTTCATTAATATACAGAAAGATATTTTCTTTATTTTTTTCATCCTGAATTTCTCTCTTTGGCATCTGTTATACCATCTGCTCCTACATATCTGGCATCTACTTTACACTTCTCTTTGATGAAAAGAAAAATTCACACTAGTCATTCCTATGGCTTGTGTCGCTGTGTTTCAAATAGCATAAAATGCAATACATGCTTTGTTTCCTTTGAAAATATTACCGTTTGATTTTTTTTAAAATCTCCTTCCAGACATTGTCAAGGATGTATTACATTTATTTCAGCCATGTCACATATTGCGTTGTAAGCATTAATGTTCTCATAAAATCACACATCTATTAATATAGTGACACTAAAGGGACCCCACTGATCATTTTGATTGTTGCACAGGGAAATAGGGTTTAGAATGCTGAGCATTTATTTCAGTATTGATCTCTTTATGTAGTTTAAATTAAATTACTATGTTTCAAAAATAGGATTTGTATGTGAAACAAATAAGGCTATTATAGATATTTGTAAGTCTATTTAAAACCATTCATCTTATGGCTTTCTGGGTGGGGAGGAGGAGGAGTTCCCCACTCAGAATAGCATATTGATTAAAGTCATTTAATGAAAGCCATTAAGCTTTAATTGATTTGTTATGTTGGTTGAGAGTATAGTCTTCCAATTTAAAGGGACTCTCCAGTGCCAGGAAAACAATCTGTCTTCCTGGCACTGCAGGTCTCCTCTCCCTCCCACCTCCCATCCCCTGTTGCTAACTGGGTCAAAACCCCTTCAGTGACTTACCAGAGGCAGCGACGATGTCCCTCTGCGCTGCTTCTTGGTCCGCCCACGCTCCTCCCCGTCACCACGTCAGCCGGCCGGGGGGACTGATCACGCCCACTGGCGGGGGAGACCTAATGCGCATGCCATGCACGCGCATTAGACCTCCCCATAGGAAAGCATTGAAAAGCATTGGGGATTTTAGAGACGCTGGAGGTCCTCACATAGCGTGATGACGTCCAGTGACGCTATAGCACACAGAATGTGTGCTATACACATGGAAGTGCCCTCTAGTGGCTGTCTAGTAGACAGCCACTAGAGGAGGAGTTAACCCTACAAGGTAAATATTTATAATTACAGTTGGAGTTGGCACCCAGACCACGCCAATGGGCAGAAGTGGTCTGGGTGCCTGGAGTGTCCCTTTAAGACTCTCTTCTTGCGTGTATTTATTATCATCAACCCTAGGGGGAGTTCTAGCACTGTATTGAACAGACTGTATTTACAACTTGCTGCAGTGTGTACATGTTACGCCGCCTGATCGGCATGATCACATGACCACACCCAATCTATGCGACCACGCTAGGTGTAACACCAGGCAACTTCACACCATGCAGGGGAGGTCGGCCTCCCATACAGCCCCATCTCCATGTGGCGTTCTGGTAGACGCTGGCCACTTCTTGCCAGGGCCTATTTATAGTTCTGCCTCCTCTGATGTCACAATTCATGCGAACCTACATGCACAATCACGTTTTGGCATCATAAAGGCGTTACTGACCATGGCTTTTTTTTAAACAATTTTTTCTTAAAAGGCCATGTTGTAGTTTCCATTTACTGGTAATCAGAGAGTGCGTTTGTTCTTTTATGTCCATTGGCTATTCTGACCTTGGTTTGTTTTGGCTGTTTTTCATTCCGTAATTCTTTACCCCTGACCTTGGCTTGTCTCTGACCATTCTATGTTGACTTTAAGTCCAGCCACTCAAAGGCCCAGTAACGCGTATATTTCTCAAGATTTTACTTTTCCTTTTGTTATTTCTTAAACACTGCATGTTGGGTCATAGTATATCCTGACAGTACATTAAATGATTTTAATTTCATATTCAAAAAATGAAGAGCGACTGTGAGACATGTAAATGGATGGAAACCATGGGAATTAAAAGCCTGTGTTAAATTATACTCGTGCATAGATATGATTCATAAATGAAATCTGATGTCAAGTATCACATGCATTAAAACACTAATCGCTGAGCATGGTACTGTATATGACTGTTAGTGTTATTCATAATGCATCTAGTTATTACATAATGCTCTAACATTAGTAAATACAAATAATTGTGACAAAACAATTTTGGGAACAAGAGGCATTAATAATGTGATACTGTGCATTCAAATATATATTTTTTCTTTTGAATTAATATACCGTATTTATCGGCGTATAACACGCACAGGCGTATAACACGCACCTCATTTTTAGAAAGAAATTCCAGGAAATTTCCCCCCTCATCCCATAGTATTCCCCCCTCATCCCATAGTGTCCCCCCTTTCCATAGTATTCTCCCCCCTTTCCATAGTATTCTCCCCCCTCCCATAGTATTCCCCCCTCCTCCCATAGTATTCCCCCCCTCCTCCCATAGTATTCTCCCCCCTCCCCTCCCATAGTATTCTCCCCCCCTCCCCTCCCATAGTATTCTCCCCCCCTCCCCTCCCATAGTATATAGTATTCTCCCCCCTCCCCTCCCATAGTATTCTCCCCCCCCTCCCCTCGTATTCTCCCCCCCCTCCCCTCCCATAGTATTCTCCCCCCCTCCCCTCCCATAGTATTCTCCCCCCCTCCCCTCCCATAGTATTCTCCCCCCCTCCCCTCCCATAGTATTCTCCCCTCTCCCCTCCCATAGTATTCTCCCCCCTCCCCTCCCATAGTGTACTTTCCTCCCCCTCCCCTCCCATAGTGTACTTTCCTCCTCCTCCCCTCCCATAGTGTACTTCCCCTCCTCCCCTCCCATAGTGTACTTTCCTCCCCCTCCCCTCCCATAGTGTACTTTCCTCCCCCTCCCCTCCCATAGTGTACTTTCCTCCCCCTCCCCTCCCCTCCCATAGTGTACTTTCCTCCCCCTCCCCTCCCCTCCCATAGTGTACTTTCCTCCCCTCCCATAATTACTTACCTGTCCTGAAGCGTGGGCCGGCTTCACAGCGTGCACCGCGGAACAGGAACTTTAATTTAAGGTTCCGGTTTCCGGCGGGACTGAAAGGAAGTGTGCACACTATTGTGCACACTTCCTTTCAGTCCCGCCGGAAACCGGAACCTTAAATTAAAGTTCCTGTACCGCGGTGCGCGCTGTGAAGCCGGCCCACGCTTCAGGACAGGTAAGTAATTATGGGATATCGGCGTATAACACGCACCCACGATTTTTCCCCTATTTTCAGGGGAAAAAAGTGCGTGTTATACGCCGATAAATACGGTAATTACTGGTTTTATATTTTCATATTTATATTCATTCTGCAGTAAATTTGCAAGAGTATACATATCAGGTTTACTTTGGAATTTGATAAATAATTAGAAAAAAATAAGAAAAATAGAAATAGTGGAAAAAAGTTACAAATTGGAAAGATTATCTTTAAAGGATCACTGTAGTGTCAGGAAAACAAACTAATTTTCCTGAAACTCTATAATCCTTAGGTCACCCCCCCCCCCCCCCCACCCTCCAGGCCCCCCTCCCACTGGGCTGGAGGGGTTAAAACCCCTTCAGCCACTTACCTTAATCCAGCGCCGGGCTCCCTCGAAGGTCAGCTCCTAAATGGAGCTGAATGCACGTGCGCGGCCAGAGCCGCAAACGTATTAAAAACGCCCATAGGAAAGCATTTCTCAGTGCTTTCCTATGGATGTTCTGCGTGCTCAATGCGATTTTCGTACAAAATGAAATAAACATTGTATCTTTAATTTGGCTACATACAATGATTCTGTAGTATTTGATCTATCTGATCTGGTATTTAGGGACACTTGTGATCCACATATTTACTGACATATATGAGTATGTGTGTGTCTTTTGTATTCCACCTGTGTTCCAAATTGCAAAATGGGATTGGATATCTCAGTGCAGGTGTTTGTTTGAGCAGTATGAATATGTGAGGGGGTTAGTTCTACAGCCCTAGCCACATATCCCATGGCTGTGACACACATATTGTCCCTACACAATTCTTAATAAGATTTGTTTATTTTTAACCTGTTTTTGCAGAGTGTGTTTAATTTAGAAGTTCTTAGTCCCTACTTTGTTAATTGTGGGCTAGTGCAAAACAGCCTGCTGTGTGAGAGGCTGAAGCAACAGATCTATGGCACAACTCACCTGGTCTTCTCCTGTGGTCCCACGCACATCGATCAGGTGAACATTACACACAGCCCACCTCCTAGCAACTACATGATCAGAGTGCATTCTGAAATAATTTAAAACCGTGCCACATAATTTCCGGTCCCTCTGCACCCATGTCACTCTGGTGACCTCATTACCATATGTTTTGGGGTTATCTTGTTTCTGGATTTTAAGTACCTCTGTGACCATGACTTGGTTAGTATTTATGTTTAGTAAGCATGGATTGCTTGGAGTTTATGTATGTGTTATGGTACTTTTTTGCAGTAAACCAAAATGTTTAAATGTCTATCTGTTCCTGTCCGAATCAATAAAATAAATTGCGTATATACGCTGAAGTAATTAAGTCTGACACACAAGGTTCAGGTTAAAATAACTTCGAGAAAATTTATTGGCAAGTGATTAAAAAGCGGACGCGCAGGTCCTTTTAAGATACATTTTACGTCATCATTGATTATTAGAATATCAGCAAATAAACATCATTAATTGGATTAATCGTTAAGTGTCGGGATTAGTGTCCTCCTATCAATATTATTAATTGGTTCAAAAACTAAGTGGTTAGTCCCGTGTCCACCCACCAAGAGGTGGGATTGTTCTGGACACGGGTGGGGGACAAGGGGTCTTGAGCGTCATTTTACACGGTCGGTGATCTCAGGCCTCGTGGCCAGGTGCAAGGTCTCTTATGAATAGAACATTTCATTACTACTGTGTTCTCATGGCCTTCAAACTATACTATGTTGCAAATCTTAAGGAAAAGTCAGCAATTCCTGTGTTAATCATGTCTTTATAGAAAATACAGTCTTTGTTCTATTGTATTAGATGTGCTGGGAAATTCTGTCATGTAAGGTAGTTTTAAAATGAACAAGTTAGGTTATGAGGACAAAATGGAGGATTGAAGAAGTCAGGTTAGGAGGACAAAATGGAGGATTGTCACAGTATAAAGTTAAAATGGAGTTAGTGCAATTATTGAATACAAGTACAATAAGGTTTTTTAAATAATCCCACATCAGTCCCCCCTATGAAATGTTAGATTCTAAGAGATAAAACTTTATTAAGTTAGTACCAGGAAGACGTGTTAACCCAAAGGCACAGAAACCCCGTGGCCGCTAGCTAGGTGTTAATGCAAAGTGCAAGACTGTCCCTAGATCTGACCCTAATAGGCTAACTCATCCGTCAGTATGGCTCTCGAACACTTCACACCCACGGGTATCCCATGGCAGCTAACCCACCACTTCTCCACACGGGGCCTTTACCATTCACTGACAGATGCTGTCCCTGAGCTAGTCCCTTCCTAGAATTCCTGCACTTTATCAACAAAAGGGATTGTTTGCAACGGCAGACAGGGTGAGTTGATGTCTTGGAAATCTTGGTCATCAACTTCGAGATGGGTGAAGGTGGGTGCCGCTTGGTCAACAGTCTTCATGAGGGATTTTCTCAAACATGGGAGGATACAACAAAAGAGAAGACCAAAGATAAAAAGAAAAATTAGTATAGCCATACCAATATGCATTAAAGCCTTTTGCCATCCTGTCATCCAACCAAACCATCTTTCCCAGGGATCTTGTATCCCAGAATTCCTTTTCAACTCTATAGACAGGTCATTTAATTTCTCTATGGCTAATGTAACTTTACCATTAGGGCCTGTGTTTTCTGGGATATAGGTACAACATGTCAAGGTGTCGGGCAAAATTTTACAAACCCCTCCTTTTTCGGCTAAGATCATATCTAGGGCCATTCTATTCTGAAAAGCCATTTGGGATGTGGCCTGCAATTGTTCGGCCAATCCCTGGAGGGCGTCTCTGGTATAATTAACAAAACGCTGTTGATTATAATAAATGTAATTTATCCAATTTAAATTCTTGTTTGTGGTAACTATGGCAAAAAGTGATTCAAATCCTGCAGCAACTTCATCTCTTGCTTTAAATTCATTGGGCACCCCCCTAGGCACCCCAATAGCATCAATATAAACATGAGGATCAAAACTTCCTTTCACTGGGGCGTCACGCTTAACCTTAGTGTGCCTGGACTCATGGGTGACGAGGTGTGTGTCAGAGATGATATGTATAGGCATAATAGCTTTAGCCAAAGTACACTCCCCCCACCATTCCTTGTCCATTCTGGATCTCAGCTGTAAATCCCCACACAACCAGTAGATATCTCCTAATGACCTGGTGTGAAACTGCAACAAGTTCATAGAGACACTCCTGTAGGTAGCACAATACCCCTTAGAGAAGTTACCCAAGAATTTACCAATTCCATCATAATTAGCATAACAAGTGTAATTACCTTTATACACGGTAATACCATCTGGGGGTTTGACATCCTTGGTTAGGAGAGGATACTCCTTTGTCCATGCAATACATATGGACCTGTTAAAATCATAGTGATAGGCAAAAAGGCTTAAAACACATTCCTCTACATCTACTGGCAGGATTAGAGGTACAGTACCCAGGTGGGGCCGGGCACCACCACACACATAGCATGCAGTCTTATTATGCTTATTAGCATTATATTTCATCCATTCTAACCATAAATTTACATCATTAAAACCTGTTTCAGCGGCCATGGTATCTTCAAAGGTGGGGTTAGCAATGGCCATCATGTCTTGAAAGGTCTGGATATGAGGTTTTAATGGGTTAGGGACCATATGGGTGGCCCCTTGCCACTCAGAAGAGTTGCACATATCTTTTAAGAAGAAATGCCCTAATTTACGGTAGGAACCCTTTTTCCAATACATTCCCATCACATACTGATCTGCATCCGTTGGGCTTGGATGCTCAATGTTAAGGATTAATTTCATTGGTGTACCCCCCCCAGGCTTTCTCAAAGTCATTCTCTGGAGAAGGGATCTACCTTGATCATCTACTTTAGATAAGGCACTTTTTGGTTTGTAACCCCAGGCAGGCCCGGCATTCCATCCCGCCGCCCCCCAATGATTACAATTGTGCCCCCATTGCTTGTCAACTACACAAACATATGGGTCTTTTGAATGAGGGATATCTCTGTAAATACTGTGGATTTGTGATGTGGGGAACGGGCATTCTACAATGTCACAATAGTCAAAGGTGTAAGTAGCCACATGGGTGCATGATGAATTGTACCAGAAGGTATACCCACTAATATCTTTGGTGATGGCTACTTGTTGGGCCTTTATAAGGCTGATTAGGGAGAAGGTGTACCAGAGGTACATGCTTGTGCGGTATCTGCTTCCTCGGGGGCTGGAGATTTCTTGCAGTGGGAAGCGTGGATCCAATTTGGCCTGCCGGCCAGTTTGACGGAGGTTGCGGTAATCAGGAGAACTTGGAATGGACCGTCAAATCTTGGTTCCAGGGTGTTTTTCCGCACAAACTTCTTGACCAGAACCCAATCTCCGGGAAGCAGGTTATGGGTACCTGTATCCAAATCGGGATCTGGAATTGAAGAGAAAACTTGGGCATGTATTTTGTTCAAGGCACTTGCAAGTTCAGTTACATAATCTACTAAAACATCTGATTGGAGCTGTAACTGCTGCGGATAATAACAACCTAGTCTGGGTGCTGTCCCAAATAGAATCTCATATGGGGACAGTGAATGCTTCCCTCTAGGTGTGTGTCTAACGCTAAATAAAGCTATTGACAGGCTTTCTGGCCAGGGCATTTTCGTTTCTTGTGACATTTTTAACATTCTGGCTTTTAGAGTGCCATTCATGCGCTCTACTTTACCACTACTTTGTGGGTGGTAAGGGGTGTGGAAGGCTAGGGTCACCCCTAGAGCAGTCCAAATTTCTTTAGTCACTGTTGCTGTGAAGGCTGGGCCTTGATCACTTTCAATGACTTCTGGGAGTCCGAACCTACATACTATCTCTGTAAGTAGGCGTCTTGCGGTTGTTTTTGCAGTGATATTGGCCACTGGGTAGGCCTCTGGCCATCCTGAGAACATGTCCACTATGACTAGTGCATATTCATGGGGCCCACTCTTGGGCATTTGGATGTGGTCAATTTGAATTCGCTGGAAGGGGTACATGGGCTTTGCCAGGTGTTTTGCAGGCACCTTGATTGGTCTTCCTGGATTGCATTTTGCACAAATGACACAGGCCTTACAGAAGCTGCTGATCAATGTTGTGATTCCGGGTGCTTCATAATACTTCTGTATGAGGGCGGCCATCAATTCCTTTGACAGGTGTGCAGGCCCATGTGCCCACTGGACAACTGCTGGATATAAATTTTTTGGAAGACAAAATTTGAAGTTGTTGTAATATACTCCGTCCTTTTGGACGGCTCCTTTCTTTTTCCATTTCTGGATTTCTTCAGGAGTGACTGCAGCTTGCTGTTCTCGCAAAATTCGCAAATCAGTAGGAAGAGTTTGCAGAGCAAAAATAGGGACTTCTTCTTCTTCTTCTTCTTGTCCGGACACTTCTTCATCCACTTCCTGCAGATCCCTGGCTGCTAGCTTAGCAGCCTGATCAGCCAAATGGTTGCCCTTTGCTTCATCTGTATCCAATTTCCCATGGGCCTTTACCTTCAGAACGGCCACTTCTTCAGGGAGTAGGAGGGCATCCATTAGCTCCTTGATTGCAGTACTATGTTTGACTGGTGTACCGGCGGTGGTAAGAAATCCTCTTGTCTTCCAAATTAGGCCGAAGTCATGTGCCACACCCAGAGCATATCTTGAATCTGTATAGATGTTGGCACGTTTTCCTTCGGAAATTTTGCATGCTGAAGTCAGAGCCTGTAATTCAGCTTCTTGCGCAGACATTGCTGGCGGTAAGGATGATGATTTGATAACTTCGTCTGTTGTGGTTACGGCATATCCTGTATGATATCTTCCTTCTTCATCAGCATATCTTGAGCCGTCCACAAACAGGGTAAAATCTGGATCTTGTAATGGATTCACAGTTGGTAGGTGCACTGTCTCCATTTTCATCTGTTCAAAACAGTCATGAGGTGTTTCGGGGTCATAATCATTCACTATGACCAGATCTTGAAATTCTTTTTCTAGGAAGTGGCGTGGCCACGCTTCCAGAAGGTCAGTTGTTGGGTATTTGACAATACCATTTTCCTGTAGCTGTTCTTCATCCATGGTGGCCCATAGCTTTGCCATGGGCCCAAGATCATTCCATGACCTTGTCTTCAATTTGGTAACAGGAATATGTGGGATAGCAGTATCCCAATGGCGGTAGAGGTAGTTAAGTTGTTGAGGTAGTTGTACCAAGACCATGCTATTGCCTTCAGAATCACAATAGAAATCTTGAGCAGTGAGCTTCACATCAGTCCAATGGTAAAGCTCATCTTCATAGCAAGGTTCGGGAGTAATGTCTGGTTTGTACCACATGGTACAGAAGGCGTAATCTGGGCCTTCACAGAGAGGCTTCTTATCTTCATAAAATGTCAAATGTGGATGCATGACTTTCTTGATACATCCACAAAGCAGGTAAATGTAGGTTTCATCTGTGATAAATCCATAATAGATACCCCCCTCAGGGAGTGGAAGAAGAGTGGATGGGTTAAGAACTTGACATCTTCGGATGGAAATATTGTCAGGTAGAAGAAGATGGCACTGGAGGCGTAGGTGTCGGGCTGGAGACACGTGCTTGAGCTGGACTTGGTTGATGATGGCAGAAATATCATGAGGGGCCAAAACAACCAGAGGGTGGCCAAGGACCAGGTCTGAGGTTCTTTCTATGAGCTCTCTTGCAGCAAAAACAGCCCTGAGACAGGAAGGAGTCCCTCTGGCCACAATGTCCAGTTGACATGAAAAATATCCAATAGGCCTCTGGCGGCCTCTTAAGTCATTAGTTTGGGTGAGAACTCCTGTTGCGTGGCCTTGTCTTTCAGAGACAAATAATTTGAAAGGTTTGGAGTAGTCAGGTAGGCCCAAGGCAGGAGCAGAAGCAATGGCACGTTTGAGAGCATTGAAATTGTCCAGAGCTTCATTAGTCAAACAGAAAGGGTCAGACTTAAGTGCGTCATAGAGAGGTTGCATGAGCAGGGAGGCTTCTGGGATCCATGCTCTGCAGTAGGAAATGAGGCCTAGGAAGGCATGGAGAGATTTTGAAGTCCTTGGAGTTGGAATATCCAGTACAGCTCTCACCCGGTCCCGGGTAAGATGTCTGGTACCTTGAGATAGGCAATGTCCAAGGAAAATTACTGAGGGTTGGCAGAACTGTAGCTTAATGAGCGAAGCTTTGCATCCTTGTTCTGCCAAATAACAAAGCAGACTAATTGAGCACTTTTCAGTAGTGGGTATATCATCTCCACAGAGCAGCAAATCATCCACATACTGGAGCAGAACAACTTCTGGGTGCTCAGCTTGCCATGGGTCAAGGATAGTGGCCATGGCCTTTGCAAATTGACTTGGTGAATTTTGTGCCCCTTGGGGCATGACAGTCCAGGTATACTGTTGCATCTCATGGGTGAAAGCAAACAGGTATTGGCAGGATGGGTCCAGTGGGACACTGAAAAACGCATTTGCTAGGTCAATGACTGTGAAAAATTTTGCAGATGGTGGGACTCCAGAGAGCAGAGTATGGGGATTTGGTACAAGAGGGGTGTCCAGGACGGTAGCTTCATTGACAGCACGGAGATCCTGAACCATCCTGTACTTCTCTGGCTCACCTTTTGGGGTTTTCTTTTTCACAGGGAATAGTGGGGTGTTGCATTCAGATTTACATTTCACCAGGGCACCCTTCTCCAAGAGTGCCTTGATGTGGGTAGAAATGGCAGCGGCCTGTGCTGGTTTTAATGGATATTGTGGTTTTCTTGGTAATTTAGCTCCTGGAATAAGCTTTACCACCACAGGGGGAACATTTAGGTGACCTATGTCCTCTGGGCCTGAGGACCATAACTTGGCGGGCACCTGTGTTTTTAATGCCTCTGGGAAATTGGACCTTAATTCTGCTGCTTTCTCACAGGGCTTTTCTAAATGCAGCATTAGAGGCAAGGAGCACAAGGCTGAGGTGTCTGATTCAGATAGAGGTGTGGACATCTCTACCTGCCCATCCGGGGTGAAGGTGATGGATGCTTGCAGGCGTGAGAGAACATCAGCACCTAACAGGTTAATTGGGCATGTGGAGGATACCACAAAGCGAGCAAGCAGGCTAGAGCCAACTCGTAATGGAGTTGTTAAAGGGCTATGTCTTGGCTGGCCATCTACTCCAACGCAAGAGACATCAATATTTGACAGAAAGGATGGGTCTGGCAGGTCTTGTTCTCGCAGAACACTACGGGCTGCACCTGTGTCAACTAGAAATGTGGTAGGGTGGCCTTCAATGGGCAAAGTCACTGTGGCAAGTGGCCCCCCCTTATCCCCTGTAGACACTGCCATTACAGGGGTTACAGACACAGGCTTGCCAATTTCCTAATCATCCGGTTCCTCAATTATCGGAACCTGTTTGGTGGCTTTGGGAGCCGGGGCAGGTTTGGATGGCTTTCTGGGCTCCCTTTTAGGTTCTGGACAGTCACTTCTAAAGTGCCCCTTGGCTCCACAATTAAAACAATGTCCCCCCTCCTCCGGTCTAGTACCTTTTGGGACTGGGGTGGAGCGGGATACCATGAGAGGAGCTGAAGTGGGTCTTCTTGGGGTCTGAGCGGATTCCAAACCTCTAGCAACTAAAAGTAGGGTGTCCAGGGGAACAACCTTATATTCAGGGCGTGCAGCAATGATTCCCTTGCGTATAGAGTCTTTAACACCTTGGACAAACGCACCTGACAGCATTTGTGAATGAATCTTGTCAGTAAGATCAAAACCCAAATCTGTAAACATTTGATACAGTCTTGCATGAAACCTTTCCACTGATTCTCCTTTATCTTGAATAACATCAGTAAGGCCAGCAGCTTGATCTGCAAGTTTGTCCTTAGCCCATTCTCTTAATTGGGTGCAAAAAGTTACTCCAGAGGGGTAGTCAACATCACTGTTGAGCAGATCTGTACTGAGGTGTCGGGCCATGCTTGGCCAATATGCATCCCCTGCTTTAATAGCACAAATGCTCAGTAGATCACGCCATGCGGCTGAATAAGTCTTTTGAATTTGAACTATCCCTCGGTAGAAGGGCATAGGCTGTTTTTCTGGGTCAGGGAGTGATTTCATCAGAGCACTAGCTTGAGTGGGGTTAAAAGCAACATACTTAGGAGGGGCCCGTTCTCCCCGACCCTTGTGGCCGAAGGGATCATCGATAGAACGATGAGTTGGGGCTCCCGCAGCAAGCTCCGATGAGACATGGGACACCCTGTCCTCCTCGTCATCATCGAATTCTATGATATTGACTCTTCTACGCGGTGCAGGGCCCGCGTGAGGTGAAAGGATCGGTGGTTGGGAATGAGCCCCAGATGCAGGGGTGGCTAGCGAGTCATAACCTGGGGATAGGTAGTCACCGGGGATTACCGGCATCAGGGCTGAACTGGGGGCCGCCATATTGGAGGCGGGGAAAGGAGTTGCTTCAGGATTAAGGGAAGAAGCGGCGGCCATATTTGATATGGGCACTTCCGGGGCAGACTGGGCCGGATTGGGCATGACCGGAACCTGGGGAGTGGCTTGGGGAAAGGGAGGGTAACCGGGGTAGGGCAGGGCCATGGGATATGGGAAGGGGTAGGGCCAGGCAGTGGAGGGCAGAAGAGTAGGGTGGGCAGGTACGGTTAAGGAGGTAGGATATTGGACTGGGGTGGAGCTGGTTATGGGAGGAGACAGGACGGGATTAGTAGGGATGGATGCAGAAAGAGGAATCGTAGTAAGGGAGGGAGGGGTAGTTAGTTGAGCGGGTGCTGATGGAAGGGGATTAACCATAGAGAGGGATTGCAGGGAGGAGGTGGCAGATGAGATGTTAGGATTAGGCATGGAAGGGAGTGTGGGGATGGCTGAGGATGATGGGACCGTTAGAGAAGAGGAAGGGGTAAAGAAAGATCCATCAGAATTCAGGACCGGGCAGACAGGGGAGGTGGTGGGATAGGATTCGGGAGGGTCGGGAGTGGGGAACATAGTCAGCTGGCTATCACCTATTGCTGACTGAACCTTGGGGATAGACATCCCCTGGGCGCCATTTTGGGGCGCCGGCTGAGGGTAAACCCCAGCAACGCAATTCTTATGATACACAAACAATTTTACACCTTTGTGATTTATCTCTTCCTCAACCCAACCTTCTAACTGAATAGCCTTCGCTACTCTGTACCATGCTTCAGCAGTCTTTAATAAACCATTGTCTGTAAGCTTGCCTTTCATTTCTGCTAGTAACTTGCGCCAACTTTCTGGTTGCAATCTTCCACATGTCGGTACAGAAATTTTACATACTTTTGCAATCTATTCAACACCTTTAACCATCTCTTCACCCTCTCTGTTCTCTACTAAATCACATGCTAACCAGCCCTTGCTGGGCTTATCTAAATCCTGTCCCATAGTCCCCTTACCCCTATACCAGCGTCCTAGATATAGAGAGAGAGAGAAGGAAAATTGAACAGGAACGTCTACAATGCTCGACTGCCACCCGAGAATCGTGGGACTTTCTCAGGTGCGTCTTCCCAAAACGTAGACCAGTCACTGAATCCGCCTACCCGGGGTGGTAGACACGGATTGGAGCGAGGTGAGAAGTGTGTGACCAATCACTTCTCTTTTAAGAGGAATGGGAGTGGATAGTATAATAATATAGAAAGTGTAGAAAAGATGAAAGGCAAGGAAAAATCCTTAGAGACAGACACAGGAGTACATGAGACTCCTCATTAAACAAACAAGACAACAATACAGTTGAAATACAGTGCATGCATCACAGTTCAGATAAAATCAACAGTAATTCCTTTCCTTTACTCGTGTGCTTACTCCAAAGTCACCTCCCTCTACCCCGTAGTGTCTCCGCTCGGAGAATGACTTTCATAAGTCTCACTACCAGCGGCCACGGAAAACAACTGACACCGGTCCGAGTTCCGTCAGCCTCCCTCTGCACAGCAGTCCACAAGAATGTGGCCACCTCTATCCTCACTCCCGCAGTGCCCCTATAAAACCCACTTATAAGTCTCACTACCACGTGATGCGGAAAACAAGCAATGCCTACTTGAATCCCCCCCCGGAAACAGAGTCCCCTGCCACAAGACTAAGTCCCCTACCACAAATAAAACAGAGAACTGGAATTCCACCAGCCCCAGCGCTCAGGGCTGTGGTTACCAAAAGAAAACTGGAATCCCCCCAGCCGAAGCTGAGGTTTACCAAAACTGGAATCCCCCCCGCCTCGGCACTCGGGACAGTGGTTACCAAACTTGGAATTCCACTAGCCCCAGTACTCGAAACTGTGGGTTACCACGTGCACAATGAGGCTAGCTGGGCTCTCAAAGTGTCACCAGAAGGATCACAGGAGATTATGAGTCTACACAAAATCCACAGTTCCAACAATCCCCTTTTTCCTTACAGCCACAGCCACGAGGCTCCTAAAAGAGGTAAACAGGCAAAGATGACCCCCAGGAACACATCCACAGGCCAACCCCCCTTTTTCCCTACAACCACAGCACCGTGGTTCCTAAAAGGAGTAAAACAGGCAACAGAAGACCCAGGCAAGTCCCCTCAGGTCCACCCCCCTTTATCCCAAAAGGGGCAAAATACAAGCAGATAGACAGATATACTGAAGACCCAGGCAAGTCCCCTCAGGTCCACCCCCCTTTATCCCAAAAAGGGGAAAACAAGCAAGACAGAACCCCAGGCAAATCCCCTGCAGGTCCACCCCCCCCTTTATCTCAAAATGGGGAAACAGGCAAACAATTCAAACACACCCAGGCAACAGATAGACTAAAAATGCAGGTAAACAAGTGAGTAACGAGGCACCGGGCAAGATATTACCTGTCTTTGATGTCCTCCCGGGAAGCAGTCACAGACACGTGGACGGGTCAATCAAAGGGGCCGGAACATACCGGTGGCTCTGCAGAAGTCTCTACCGTGTACCTGGAGGTGATCAATCTCCTTTCCTTCCCCCTGGATTCCTCCGTCCACCCTTGTCTTCCTTAGGACGGCTCACCGGCCGGACATAGCCCGATGCCCCACGTTGGGCGCCAAGTTGTTATGGTACTTTTTTGCAGTAAACCAAAATGTTTAAATGTCTATCTGTTCCTGTCCGAATCAATAAAATAAATTGCGTATATACGCTGAAGTAATTAAGTCTGACACACAAGGTTCAGGTTAAAATAACTTCGAGAAAATTTATTGGCAAGTGATTAAAAAGCGGACGCGCAGGTCCTTTTAAGAGACATTTTACGTCATCATTGATTATTAGAATATCAGCAAATAAACATCATTAATTGGATTAATTGTTAAGTGTCGGGATTAGTGTCCTCCTATCAATATTATTAATTGGTTCAAAAACTAAGTGGTTAGTCCCGTGTCCACCCACCAAGAGGTGGGATTGTTCTGGACACGGGTGGGGGACAAGGGGTCTTGAGCGTCATTTTACACGGTCGGTGATCTCAGGCCTCGTGGCCAGGTGCAAGGTCTCTTATGAATAGAACATTTCATTACTACTGTGTTCTCATGGCCTTCAAACTATACTATGTTGCAAATCTTAAGGAAAAGTCAGCAATTCCTGTGTTAATCATGTCTTTATAGAAAATACAGTCTTTGTTCTATTGTATTAGATGTGCTGGGAAATTCTGTCATGTAAGGTAGTTTTAAAATGAACAAGTTAGGTTATGAGGACAAAATGGAGGATTGAAGAAGTCAGGTTAGGAGGACAAAATGGAGGATTGTCACAGTATAAAGTTAAAATGGAGTTAGTGCAATTATTGAATACAAGTACAATAAGGTTTTTTAAATAATCCCACATCATATGTTGTTCACTGGCTTTGTATCTCTTCCTGAGTTGTGTTTCAAATCTGTTGTATACAGCAAACATAAACTCCTTAAAATGGAATGAGGCGAAAATGTGATTCTTTGTTGAACTAATTTGCATATGCCCACCCAGAATCCCTTGCGGTAGTAACATCACTGCAAAGTTGATATTTCTGTGGGAAAAGCAAGTCTTATGGCTTGACTGGTGTGCAGATCTGTGTTTAACAATGTATCGACTATCCACTGACTTCAAGTGGAAGGGGTATTCAATCATAATTATTCCCCACCATCATTTTCTTGTTCTTTCTGTCTCTCTCTCTCTCTCTGTCTCTCTCTCTATATATATATGTATATGGTTGGTGTGTGTGTATATATATATATATATAAAATCTTTAGTACGTGCAGTTCTTCAAAATGTATTCATTAAAGGACCAGTACTTTAATGTAGATTTTATGTGCTTCTAAATACTTTTGGTACCTACTGTGCTGCATTCTTGTGGGACATGTTTTATGACATGTAACATTGGCGCTAAAAAAAACCCAAAATAACTAAGCCAATAACACTTGCCTACCCATTATATATTGGGTAATCCTTGCTGAGTGCTACAATCCTGAATAAGATCTGATTCATTATTTGAGATGTTTTCAGACATACCATCCAAGATGTATCATGAGCTAATAAGCCAACATCCAGCTGGGTAGTTATAGCATTACAAATGTTAAATACACAATGATGGCCATGGCTTTAAAAAAAGGCCTAAAAGGGCCAGGGGTCATTCATGTTTCATCAGAGAACTTTGGAAGGAATTACTTGTCATTCCTCTAAGTGTATGATGCCTCTACTGAGGTTTCAGCTTGTCTAACATATTTATTATTAGGGTTTCAGATAAAAGGAACACTCCATGTACCATAACTACGTATCAAAACAAAACCAGTGCAGAGAAGCCAAACTGTTCTCAAATGATTTGACTACTTACATTGGGTGGGTACCACATCACTCCTGACACCATAACCACTACAAAATGCTGTAGTGGTGCTTTTTTGTGTTCCTTTCACTGCTGAGTTATGGTACTTTTAATGTACTTTTTAGCTAGTACGCAGTTATAAGTGGTTTACGCAGATGTTAATAGCTAATAATATGCCCTATTTAAATATTGCTTTAAATAACTATTCTGTAGCATTTCATCTTATATATGCATGCTTCCTTTTTTTATTATTCTTTGTGGGCACCTAGGATTGGTTTACACATTCTGCAATTCCAAGAAGAGACAGTGATTAAGATTATTGAGAGCTGTGGGTTTATAAAAAGATAAAAGGTGCAGATAGACTGATTTGCGAGGTTTATTTAAGGTATGTTTATTATATAAAAAAAAATATTTGCAAAATATAAGTATTATTACTATTTATGCAGAATATTTATTTTGTAATGTTTTACCATACAAGGGAAGGATATTACTAGGGATCAAGATGGGTATTTATGTTTATACAGAGTCAGCCCTAATATGCCCCAGAATAGCATTTACTTGGAAAAAAAAAAAGCATGGTAAATTGGCAACCAGTTGACTGTCACCGTGCATCTATCTTGGAAGTGCACTCTTACAACTGTAATGACTCCTTATAAGACACTAAAATTCCATCCCAGATGTGAAGTTACACCCTTGTAGTCATTGTATACATACTGAGATCTTAGGTAAAATATGAAATTTAATTTGGTGTTCCTCAGAAGCAGGAAACCTGAGAAATAACCCAGGTTGGAGGACATAGGTCCCACATTGATCCATGGCTGTGGGGAAGGTAAGGTTTGCTGTAACACCAGGCTTAATCCAGGATTTACAGTTAAAGAGGTGGAGAAATCAGCATTAATATTACAATGGTTTCCATGGTGATTCCTCCATTTTTCAAACCTTGACCCAGAATTTCTTTTTATGCACAATTGTCATGGTCTGAATTTAACCGAGGATTCACCATCTAATTTCTAAACACAATTCCTTCACAAATGAAAGACAACATTTTCCATATTGTAAGTGCCATAATTCTAACATTTGAGTTTATTTCAATCGTTTCATTCAGGACTATGTGACATAACATATTTACAAATATAGACAATAGAGATGTCGCGAACACAAAATTTTCCGTTCGCGAAAGGCGAACGCGAACTTCCGCAAATGTTCACGAACGGGCGAACCGGGCAAACCGCCATAGACTTCAATAGGCAGGCGAATTTTAAGACCCACAGGGACTCTTTCTGGCCACAATAGTGATGGAAAAGTTGTTTCAAGGGGACTAACACCTGGACTGTGGCATGCCGGAGGGGGATCCATGGCAAATCTCCAATGGAAAATTACATAGTTGATGCAGAGTCTGGTTTTAATCCATAAAGGGCATAAATCACCTAACATTCCTAAATTGTTTGGAATAACGTGCTTTAAAACATCAGGTATGATGTTGTATCGATCAAGTAGTGTAAGGGTTACGCCCGCTTCACAGTGACAGACCAAACTCCCCGTTTAACGCAGCGCAAAACACCGCAAACAGTCCATTTGCACAACCGCAAACTCCCCATTTGCACAAGGTTGGATACCAAGCTAGCCATGTCCCGTTCCTTGTCCTCACTGATGACAACATCATCATCATCACACCGTACGTCCATGTGTGTAATGCTGCCTGACTGAGACATATCCCTGTTATCGACATCCTCTGGCAATAATGGTTGCGCATCACTCATTTCTTCCAACTGATGTGTAAATAAGTCCTCTGACAGATCAAGTGAAGCGGCTGTGGTGCTAGTCTTGGTGGTGGCGGCAGGCGGGCAAGTGGTAACTTGAGAGGTGCCGAAGCTAAGCTGGAGGAGGATGGTGCGTCAAGGTTCCGATCGGAAGCTGTAGAAGATTGGGTGTCCTGTGTTAGCCAGTCAACTATGTACTCATAACTTTTCGAGTTCAGGGTACGTGGCCTCTGAACACTGGGCATTATTCTAGGGCCAAAGGGAATCACAGCACCACAACCACGACGGCCCCTGCGGGGTGGCCTGCCTCTGCCTGTCATTTTTTTTCGATTAGTGGTACTATGCGTGCAAGCTACTGTGACAACAGATATGAGTGGTACTGTGCACTGGCAGAATTTGGCAGAGTAGACGCTGCAGGCCTGACACACATGCTTGCAGACAACTAACTGCTATTCAATCTCTTACAGTCAAAAAAAATTTTTTTTTTTAAATGTACACTACTGTTACACCAGATATGAGTTGCACTGGTGTGACACTGTGCCCTGGCAGGCCCTGAAATGCACACGTGTGAAGGAAACTGACTGCTATTATATTACAGTCAAAAAAGTATTTTTTTGTTTTTTTTTAAATGCAAGCTATTGTGACACCAGATATGAGTGGTGGCACTGGGCAAGTGGGCACAGTATACGCTGTGAGCCTGACACACACGCTGGCAGGCAGGCAACTGCAATTAGATTACACAAAAAAAAAAGCAGACTGATGTTCTAGCCCTAAAAAGGGCTTTTTGGGGTGCTTTCCTTACAGCAGAGATCAGATAAGTCCTTCAGGACTGTAGTGGACACTGAATACACTAGCCTAGCTATCGATTTCCCCATTAAATCAGCAGCAGCTACACTGTCCCTCCTCTCACTAAGAATGCAGCTTCCGGGGGGTGGGGCCTAGCTGTCATGGAGGAATGACGCACTTTGTGTGAGCTCCCTCAATATCTCACTTTAAGCAGCTATCAACAAGCGAATTTCACCCCAGAAGGGGATGACCCAGCAATGTTGCTCCTACCTGACCGACCCGACATGCTTAATAGCAGTCAGCAACTCAACAGAGACTTACTTACCTCCGCGTGGCAAGTGTGGCCTGGTGCTCACCGGGCAGGAGAGGCGGCCGATCTCCCCCTCGGACCGGTGGGGGTTATCCCGGTCCACCCCTGAGAGGCTGTCTGGAGCTAATGGACGCACAGAGCACAGCCGCCCAGGCTGACATACTCATCTGCGACTCTCCCAATATGGCGGCAGCCACGTGTCCTCCTGGTACCAGCAAAGCATGGCAGGATATTGAGTCTAAGCGGATAGACACTTTAATCAATTTTGGAAGCAAATAACAAGCAGGAAGCCCCAACAAGCTCCACCACAGCCCCAACAAGCTCCACTACAGCTAAGCGAAGCAGTCCCCATTAAAATCCACCAACGCAAAAGGCGTCGAAGACGGGACTGGAGGCACAAACAGAAATGCAGAGCCTGCCCCACGTCAAGCACTCGCCTCCACCTTAAGCCACCACAATCCCGCACCGGACGTGAAGCACCACCGGGACAGATCCGACCACCCGACAAAACAAGCTTCCACCACCTCAAGCCGCGAACCCGGCACTCAGCCAGAGACTTGCCTTTGTTGTTCCAGGTATCAGGGACTCCCAGGGTCTGCACCTGGCGCCCAGAAGGGATCGGATGAGCACAAGCAGTAAACAGCAGCCTGCCAAGCATGTCCCACTATAGCCGATCCTCCACACCATGCCTTTGATCACATGAAATGCTCTCTGCACATTAACTAATCGTAAAGTAGCAAGCGTTTAAACATGTCATTATTTCACCTCCTAAAGAGTTTATTGTCGTAGTTCCTTACATGCCTTTACCTTAACAGTTCATGTATTATGTTATTCACTAGTCTCATCTCATGGGGCGACTCACACTTGATTTATAACTAGTGGTGGAGCTGCTGATATAAATACACAGTTGATAACGTGCAAGCTACACCCTAAACATGACAGCCATCTTTCACAACAATGTACTGCTATATACTCATACCCTCAGTGCAACTAGCCATGATATACGCACGTTAAGCCTAGCATGCTAAAAAAAAAAAGAATGCAGCTTCCGAATGAATCTAAAATGGATGCTGTCCAGTAGGTGAGAGGGTCTGGGAGGGAGGGTCTGCTGCTGATAGGCTGGAATGTGTCTGCTGACTGTGAGGTACAGGGTCAAAGTTTACTCAATGATGACGAATAAGGGGCGGACCAAACATCGCACATGTTCGCCATCCGTGGCGAACGCGAACAAGCTATGTTCGCCAGGAACTATTCGCCAGCGAACCGTTCGGGACATCTCTAATAGACAATTTGGGGATTATGGTAACAAACACAGCCTGTATTTAGATTTATACATCTAGATAAACAGAGACATAATACACACAGAGTTCCACTATAGGTATTTAAACACACCAGGCAAAATGGGCAACTAAGACTATGAGCAAAAACTAAATCTAGGTCAAGCTTTGAAAATTGGATAATCACCATGGAACTCGATAAAATGCTCTGCTAAGATGGTGAGGCTGGCACACATAAAGGGAGTAAGCTATCCCAGTGCCCATGCACGCAAGGGTGACACAGCTGCTGAATCGATTCTGTATGTAACAATACCATGGAAAAGGCTACAGAAGTAGGTATATCTAATCATTTGAGGGGACTATTCTTTGTGTCACCAGAACTAGGAACCTAAGGGGGGAAAAAACATCCAATACTTGAATTTTCAAGACTATTGGCAAGTATGTTAAGAGAGTGTTCAGCAACCCTTCTGGCACTCAAAATGTTAGTCCTCATGGCTTAAGGGCCGCCATCAGGGCATGACAACCGTGACAATTGTCACGGGCCCGGCGGTCCTGGGGGGCCCGGCCCGCGGCCGGATTGCTGGAGCGGGCCGGGACTGAGAAGAGGACTCATTTGTCGGGCTGGCTCGAGTCCCGACAGTAGGGGGGCCCAGCAGCTTAGCCTCTGTGCCGCTGGATGCTGGGCCCCCCTGTGTGCCGCCGGGAGAGAGCTGCCTGTCACCGTGCACTGTGACTGCACACAGTGCACAAATCCGGATCCCTGTGACTCCTGTCTGCAGCTCCGCCTCCACGGGTGCAGAGCTGCAGACCATGATTGATTGTCAGCAAGCTCAGCCAATCAGAGCTCGCGAGACAATCTCCACATGGTCTGACTGCAGCTCTGAACCCGTGGAGGCGGAGCTGCAGACAGGAAGGAGAGCATGGGACCACGAGGGTGCTGCTGCTGCAGGAAAGATCACCAGGGACAGAGGTAAGTTATTTTATTGTCTCATTCTCACTGCCAACCTCCCCTCACTGCCACCCTCACCTCCCCCACTCACTGCCACTCTCACCTTTCCCAATCACTGCCACCCTCCCCTCCCCCACTCAATGCCAGTCTGACACCCTCACCCCCCCACTCACTGCCACCCTCACCTCCCCCATCACTGCCACCCTCCCCACTCACTGCCACCCTCCCACCCCCACTCACTGCCACCCTCCCTTCCCCCACTCACTACCATCCTCCCTTCCCTCACTCACTGCCATCCTCCCTTCCCCCATCACTGCCATCCTCCCTTCCCCCATCACTGCCACCCTCACCTCCCTCCACTCACTGCCACCCTCCCCTCCCCCACTCAATGCCAGTCTGCCACCCTCACCTCCCCCACTCACTGCCACCCTCACCTCCCCCACTCACTGCTACTCTCACCTCCCCCACTCACTGCCACCCTCCTGCTGCTGCAGGAAAGAAGATCACCAGGGACAGGGAGTCACTTCACTCTTGAGGTAAGTTAATTTATTGTCTCACTGCCACCCTCACCTCCCCCACTCACTGCCATCCTCCCTTCCCCCCATCACTGCCAACCTCCCCTCCCCCCATCACTGCCACCCTCCTCTCCCCCCATCACTGCCACCCTCCTCTCCCCCCATCACTGCCACCCTCCCCTCCCTCCATCACTGCCACCCTCCGCTCCCCCACTCAATGCCAGTCTGCCACCCTCACCTCCCCCACTCACTGACACCCTCCCTTCCCCCATCACTGCCACCATCCCTTCCCCCATCACTGCCATCCTCCCTTCCCCCATCACTGCCACCCTCCCCACTCACTGCCACCCTCATCTCCCTCCACTCACTGCCACATCCCCTCCCCCACTCAATGCCAGTCTGCCACCCTCACCTCCCCCACTCACTGCTACCCTCCCCTCCCGCAATCACTGCTACCCACACCTCCACTCACTCACTGTCACCCTCACCCCCACACAAAGTCATCCCCTTTACCATGCCACACTCACATCTATCCCTGCTAATCCTGTATCACACTCCCCTCCAACAACGTTGCCACACTCACATTAATACATCCAATCCTGTCACACTCAACACCCTTCGCTCTGCCACACTCACCATGTCATAATAATCCCTCAATCCTGTCACACTCCATCCTCCAACCATGCCACACTAGCACCAAATGGTGTCACACTCACTGATTCACACTTCAACCATGTCACACTGAACCTGAATATTAATCCTCCTTAAAGGGACACTCCAGGCACCCAGACCACTTCTGCCCATTGGAGTGGTCTGGGTGCCAACTCCCACTACCCTTAACCCTGCAAGTGTAATTATTTCAGTTTCATAAACTACAATATTTACCTTGCAGAGTTAACTCCTCTAATGGCGGTCTTCTAGACTAGACAGCCACTAGAGGACACTTCTGTGTTTATAGCACATGAAAAGTGTGCTATAACGGCACAAGACGTCCTCACGCTATGTGAGGACCTCCAGCGTCGCTGAAATCCCCATAGGAAAGCATTGAAAGCATTTTTCAATGTTTTCCTATGGGGAGGTCTAATGCGCGTTTGTTTGTGTGCGTCTCCCCCGCCGACGGTTGCGCATGCTCTATAGGTCTCCCCGTCTGATGTCGGTGGGGGAGGAGCGTGAGTGGATCCTGACCCAGCGCCGAGGGACATCGGCGCTGGATACAGGTAAGTCACTGAAGGGGTTTTAACCCCCTCAGCAACTTGGGATGGGGGGTGGGAGGGAGAGGGGACCTGCAGTGTTTTCCTGGCACTGGAGTGTCCCTTTAACCCCTTAAAGGACCACTCTAGGCACCCAGACCACTTCAGCTTAATGAAGTGGTCTTGGTGCTAGGTCCAGCTAGGGTTAACCCATTTTTTTATAAACATAGCAGTTTCAGAGAAACTGCTATGTTTATAAATGGGTTAATCCAGCCCTCAAAGCCTCTAGTGGCAGCTCTTGCCCCGCGTGCGCATTCAGCCGAATGGGAGGAGAGGAGGAGGATCGGTGGAGAAGAGCTCCCTGCCCGGCGCTGGAGAAAGGTAAGTTTTAACCCCTTTCCTCTCCCCAGAGCCCGGTGGGAGGGGGACCCTGAGGGTGGGGGCACCCTCAGGGCACTATAGTGCCAGGAAAACGAGTATGTTTTCCTGGCACTATAGTGGTCCTTTAAGGACACAGGACATGTGTGACATGTCATGATTCCCTTTTATTCCAGATGTTTAGTACTTAAGGGGTTAAGCATGCGTGGGATATGCATAAGGCTATCCTAACTATAAGATAAGGCCAGGGACTAATGAAAGTATTTAGAAAATTGGGCAGACTAGGTGGGCCGAATGGTTCTTATCTGCCGTCACGTTCTCTGTTTCTATTAACACCCCTCATCCTGTTACACTCCCTCCTCCAACTATGTCACACTCATCCCCAAATCTTTCCCTGCCACACTCACCCTGTCACTTTAAGCCCCACATTCACCCCAATTCTGTCACACTCTACTTCTCTCATTCTGTCACACTTACCCCCACCCCTGTCTCTTTCACGCCCCTCGCCCTGTCACCAGTGGTGTATCCTGGTTTTGTGCTGCCCTAGGCAGGACAAAACTCAGGCGCCCCCTGGAAAATGCCGCCCAAGGCAAATGCCTTGTTTGCCTCGCGGCTAATACGCTCCTGCCTGTCACACTTACTCTGCCAAGTTAACCCTATATTCCCCCTTCACAGTTACACCCTGAAGACAGTAATCATACACAGTCGTGAAATATAGCTTCTCCATAAACACAATGCACAAAGATCACAATCAGCCCCCCATACATACGAGCTTCCACTTGCTCACATGGTCCCAGACACACACATGCTCACAGAGACACACATTCACTTACAAGGATACTTGCTGTCTGACACACACTCTCAGACACATTTAGAAATACACAGAGCCAAATGCACATTGTGAATGTATGTTTGTTTGTGTGTTTCTCTGTGCATCAGTGTGTTTGTTTGTTTCTTGTTGCTCAGACCTTGCGACTGATGGACACCTGCAATTTTCCTGAAAGGTGAGTATTTCTGCCTGTTACATGACCACGTACGTGCTTGTAACTTCCTAGGACATCTGAAGATTACTACATTGGTAAGTTGTATTAAAACACATCGAGCAAGTTAATTTGTGTAACATTTGTTTGCACTGCACTATTTGCACATTGTTGTATATATTTGCTCATTGTTTCCTGCGTTATTTGTTTGTTTTGATATTTAAATTTATTATTTATTTGCACTTTTTGTGAATTGGGGGGGGGGGGGGGGGCCCAGACCATTTGTTCTGTTAGGGGCCCGAAAATTTCTGGTGGCGGCCCTGCTTATTACTAGTCTAACTTATTACTAGTTTAACTTATTACTAGTTTATCTCTGCTTGACTGGTAGGAACTGGAGGACAGGAGTATATAGCAGGCCCCTTGTCTGCTGTCCTTGTATACAAAAAAAAAATGCCAGCCCTATCATCTGGCAAAACATGTTAAAACCGTTAGAGTTTCCATAACTCAGTGATAGACAAACATTTGTACTACAGCTGCAAACTACAATGATGCTCAATTAGCTCAATACATAGCTATCTAAGCATCATGGGAAATATCCTAGCATCGCTGTCCTAGCTTATTTCTAAAACCAATGCAATTCTTTGAATAACATCTGGCTTACTCCTGACTCATTCCTTATACTGAGAGATAGATTAGTTGTTTAATATTCACAGAGGTGACAGTAAGCAGTGACTGGGAGTTGGTTGTGCAGAGGCTTACGCTGCTATGTAGGATGTTGTGTTCTGAAGCTAGATTTGCTTTATTTCACATAATCCACAAGAAGCCAGATACTCGACTGTCAGACGGAACTTGCAAAGCCAGGACTCTCCATGAGATGAGCAACATTCCAAACCTTTTTTGTGCATGTGCGCTGAAGGGGACAAATTGAAACTGATAACTTGTGTCATCCTCCCCAAATGCTTACACATAAATCTTTTGGCTGTAAGGATGAGTGATGATTGCATTATTCCTAAATGCTGCAGGACCATTCTGCCAGGGGCAGCTAAAAGGGGACTTTCCTTTTGTGGTTCTTTAAGGGAACTGTAAAATCAAAAATGTCCGTGACAAGCATACATAATGGAAGCAGTGTGTTTTAATACATTCATAAAACTTCATAGATGTGCGATATAGATGGATATCGCCTCCGTAGTCTCTGCCACGATCTGTCTATCTTTCTTGCTTTCTTGAAAACACAAGGTTTATTAATACAAATAAAAATATATCGTATTTGCTGAACACAACTTTCCTTTAATAAATAAGGTACATCGCAAACATTTAGCAAATGTTTAGATATAAACAGGTGGTTTTTGATGGCATGGTATCACAATATTCTGTGTTTCGTTATCATGTAACCCTTTGGCTGTCAGATGTGTTCCCAACAAATTGTAAAGCAATGCCTTGGGGCCACACTGGAACTCAGAGGGTTAATATACACCGAGAAGACAGCCAAAAACACTTCTATATGCAGTTGGCAGATCCACCACATTTTTTTGACCACATATTTTTTGTACAAAATATCAGCTGGCTTGAGTAGTGGTGTTGTCATTTAGAACTGAGAAACAAGCTTGGAATCCCAGTCAGACCACCTCACCAGTAAGTGTCCTTAAGCAACCCTGTCAGTTTTCCATAATTCTCAATTAAATCTAGAAATATACATTTCTGATCTTCTTTGTGTCTCGGTTAAGCATCTTCCTTTGATGTCGACAATTACCAATTCATAAGGCCATGTGTTGCAATTGCCTGACAACTGATACCAAGCCTTCTAATTCTGAGATCATTACTTGCAGGGTTAGACAAGGAAAACAGATTCTCTTTATTATGTGTATAATATATTCCTGTAAACACATCCTCACACCTCAGATACAACACTAGGTATGTACCTTTATGTATCACTCTTTATACAAGTGGTCAATTAAACAAGAGACAGTGTCATGAGGGTCCTCTCTTGGAGAGACTGTGTCATAATTATACCAAAGGGACAATTCAGTGTTTACAAATGTGAAGCTAGATTGCTATGTGCGTAACAGTATACAGTGTTTTAAGAAAGGAATATGACATAAGAGAGCTGTAGAAAGGGTGAAAATATTATCCAGTTGTAAGCCACACACATGTCCATCAGTTAAGAAAGAAGAGGACTGCTGTAGGAATAGGAATTATTTGGTGTAAATTCATTTGAGCAGTTGCTTTTTGATTTGTTACTTGTTAGCTGTATTTTTCATCTAGAACTTATAAAGGGCCGTGGTGTAAGTTGGATCATTTTTAATAAAACTAATTTATTTATTTATTTATAATAAATATTTTACCAGGAAGGATACATTGAGATTTCTCTCGTTTTCAAGTACGTCCTGGGTCTAATAAAAACTTGTTAATGCGAAGTTATCTGTAAAGGGCTCTCTGGGGTATGCTAAATGTGTTTTCTGAAGAATTTTGTGATTAGACTCACCTATCTCAGACAAGTGAATACCCATATGGTAAACTGTAAACGTTAAGTGATTTTAGTGCTTATTAAAGCGGCCCTGTCACTGTTTAGGAACTTTGACAAATTCACAAATTCCCCTAAACAGAGGATGGGGCAGGGAAAGGTAGCGGCAATGTCCCTCGTGGGTGCGGCCACCTTGATCTTCACACGCCTGGTCAAGAGTACAGCATTGATGTCTATGGAGAATGCAGAGAGACCATGGGATCCACCATAGGCACAGCCAATTCCCTGCACTGGTGACAGCTTTTTGGGTTTGACTCTTAGACTCCGCTCTAAATCTAAGAAAGTTAGGCAGAGAAGAAATACAAAAACAAAGTAGTCCCTAGTTTCTCTCAGTATATCTCTTGACTTGGTTGGAATTTCAGTAATATTCCTACACAGTCAAAATAAGTATTTCATAAAGATCCTATCAATGCTTATTTTTTAGGGGTGAGGTGGGCTGACAGTGCCGCATGAATGTTATTATGGATAAGTATGTACTGACTCCCTAAAAGCAAACTACTACACTAGAGAATATATGTACATATATATATATTTTTGAGGTAGTGCTTGTGGTGGTGGGGTTGCTTATTGTCCTCCCAGTTTTATTTTTTGTTTGTTTGAACTGATCTTAGTTTCTATGTTCAAACGCAACATATTGTACATTTTACTGCCATTATGTATGCCCAGATTAATGTGGGCTCAGCACGCAGTGATGTAGAGCCACTAGTAACACAATGTAAATCTGCTATTCAAAGATATTGTGTTTATTTTGTAATGGCAAGTAAAGCCTACTGATGCTGCTATGGTTGCTATGCTCATACATAAATAAATAATGAAAGTAATTAAATGTAAAAAAATGTATTTAATTCAGTGGCTCTTCTTTGGCATTTGAAATGCATCTATTACACAATATTATCCAGTTGTATGCCACAAACCTTATGTAGAACTCTTGAGTTTTTCAATGGCTATTACTTCATTACGTTTATTCAGTAAATTCTGAATTGTATGAAAGTGAAATTAAAATGGTAACATTTAGGCAAAAATATCTTACATGAGAGAGATCCCTAACTCTGCAATAGCCTAAGCTTGGCTTTTTCCTCTACATTTTCCAAAATCCCAGAGGCTCCCTGATTTTGTAGGGCCTTGACCTGATGTATTTGAACAGTACCTATCCCTCGCTATAAATACATTGGACAAGCCTGCTGTCAAATACTGACAGGTTTGTGTTTAGAACTATGCTGCTCTCTAGTGTTTAGTTTAGAAGTTACATGTTAAATGAACATTATAGTGTTATATCTGTATTTCTAAACTATAGCCGTGATGCCCAATGTCATTTAGGTCCCTTCCCCCCTGTATAAAAGAAAAAAAATGAAATAGATAAAAATAAAACAAATTACATTTTCTTCTTCATTCTAGAGGCATGCCTTTAGAATGATGGACCAATCCAATGCTTATCACCAAGATGCTCTTAAGATTCTGCCATAGAGAATCGTTGAATGCAATGATTCTCTATGGATGACCGTGATGGCATTGCGGTATGAGAACTGGGAGGTATGATTCTCTTCTCTCATACCCAGAGTGCATGAAGGCATAACTTGAAACCATGCTTCTAAGCCCTCTAATTAGTGTACTAAAGGTTGGGGTTGAGGGGGGGTTTGGGGGAGGAGGTAGTTTAGAGGGGCAGGACTGCCGGCACTATAACAACTTCAATTAAATTAGGTTTTTAAAATCTCTGCAGTGTCCCTTTAAGAATGGTACCCTGCTACAGAAAATGTAATTTATAAGGGAATAAACAACAAGAATCTATTTATTTGTCTGTCTTCTAATAAACTTTACTTAAACTATCTAGCATTTTATTACTTGTGTTAGTTGAATATATATATATAATTACTATTACATTAGTTCCACCAGAATCTGTCTCGAATGTGAAAGAACTGCTTTCAGGCACAGAGATAATTGCGAGATTTATTAGCTATCGTACATGCCGTCACATGGTTATGAAATATCACTAGGTTTCATATATAGATGAAAAATGATGCTGGTTATAACTTACATCCAATGAATTTGTGCTATCGCTGGAAACATCACAGGATCCTCATGTAAAATACAGTTTTGCTGATAATGAATAAGTTGAAAATAATAGAACTTGCAAACAGATCATGTAAAAGATTGACTTGTTGCTTTCATTTATTTTGATTTACACTCTTCTCTTGTTCTAACCTAGAAATTGTCCGAGCAATGTCATATGTGATTAACCAAGGGATGGCAATGTACTGGGGAACATCTCGCTGGAGCGCAATGGAGATTATGGTACACATTGCAATTTATACTTTTGTGTGTGATAAATGTTCATTGTTTTTAACATAGTATTGCATGCTGGATTATTGAAAATGTTGTTTTTTTTCTGTACAATTTCTCTCTTGAATGTCTTATTGAGTTACAGATAAATAATTTGTGTAAAAAAAAGAAAGGGAAAAAAAGGTATTGGCTTAAGTCAGGCCAAGTGCGAGAGGTGAGTTCATCCTGCCCGAAAAGCCATCTGGATTTCAAAGTGCTAGCAATGCCTTGCCAACCGACCGTGAACAAGTGATATTAAACATCTTTACACTCTGACCTAACAAAAGCTGGATATTGCATGCAACTACTATTTGTTAGTGTTCCTTATGTGACTTAGTTTTCCTGAAGGCTTCAATTAAATTTAAGATGGATGATGGGTACCCCAATTGTTCTAGGGAAGGACTGTAGGACCTCTTTAATTCTTTACCCATTTGAGGTTAAAGTAGATGAAATGGAACAGTTTCTCCAGTTAAACTATCATTTGTGCACAACTCTTTTTTGTTCCGGAATTTAGATTTGTCAGTTATCACCTGGTTCAGTAAATAAACCCCGTACGGTAACTAATAAACTATGTTACAAAATGTACAATAAATCTTCTAATATTTCTAACACTCTATTACAGTATATACATGGAGGCCAATGTTAAGGTTAATGCATTATTCTATGTTAAACATTTTATATATATATATATATATATATATATATATATATATATAAACTGTTTTCTCAGCCCTCTGGGTGGTATTTTGTGTGTCCATCAATCTTGTTCTCTACCAGAGGCCTGCAAGTCTGAGGGTTCTGCTCAGTATATTAGCTCTTTTGAACAGAGATCTAATATTAGCTCTTCTGAACAGAGATCTCAGATGTCCCCCCTGGAATCTGCTGAAGCCTCTCTCGCAACTTGGGGTTTATATAGATCCAAGCATTCCAGTATCCATGTGTACGGCATTGGGTCACAGGCTTTCTTGTAGTTAATCCAGGCTTTGAACAGATTGGTCTGTCTGGTCTTGGAATCGTGTGATTGATTGGTCTACCAACAGCTGGTGTTTTTTCTGGTGTTATTTCCTTGTGTTAGCCAGTCAGGGTGGGAGCCTGTTGCCAGTAGATAGTTCATTTGTGCTGCTAGACGTTCATCCAACATTGTTAGTTTCTTTATCCAGTAGGTGTGGAACATGTCAGGACCTGTTGTTGACCAGCTCTTCATGTAGCTACTCATTGCTGGATATCTCTGAACATGATGGTTACTGGTTCCTGGTCTGGGAAACAGTCACCATCAGGCTCTCAGGTCTAGTAGCAACTGGGCCTTGATGTTATGTAATGCTTTATTCTTCCAGAAGCTTTGTTTTTCCAGCTCTGGGTGGGGCTTGGGCGGATACTTTGTTGCACTGCAGCAGTGCGTACTCCTTGGATGGTTTTATGATAAACAGGTCTTTTTTTGTCTTAGCCGCTGCTTCTCTTGTGTATTTGCTTAGTCTCGTTGCCAGGGTCAGTGCTTCACATGCATTCATGGAGACGCAAAACGTTCCTCATAGAGATGCATTGTATCAATATATCCCTATGAGGAGATGTTGATTGGAGTAGTATGGTGTTTTGCCATGCATGTGCAATAGCCTCCCAATTGGATTGGCTAATATCATCAAGTTTGATTATCTCACCCAAAGTGGGAGCAGAGCCAATAGCGAGGAGACCCATGCGGTGCTAGAAAAAAGGTGAGTAAAATCAAATTTTACCTGGCTGACTGGGGGGCTGTAGACCTAAACAATACTGTTGAAACTATACTGTCAGGAATACATGTTTATATTCCTGACACCATAGTCTCCCTTTAAAGGGACAGTTTAGTCACATTAAGGCATCATAACAACTTCATCTAAATGAAGTTGTAATCGTGCCAGGAGGCCCCCAGCACACTCTTACCTCAAAGGTTTAAACTGTTCTCTCTTAAATGTTTGACTTCTAATATTTGGGCTATATATATATATATATAAAGAACAATTAAAACAATAATAAAAGCACAATTAAAGGGACACACCACTACCAAAATACAAAACAAATGAAAAACAAAAGCACTGTTTAGTAGAAAAAGTAACCCAATGAACAATAAATGCATTTAATTATGGGTTTTTTCACTGAATGTATTTATTTATTTATTACTGGTATTTATGAAGTGCCAACAGATTCTGTAGCGCTGTACAATTAGTGGAAAACATACATTATACACAGACAAATGAAAACAACTTGCAAAAGATGCAGATCAATTACCTGCAGCATTTGCAAGCCATCCCCTTCTTCCCCAGCCCGGACTTTCTGTGGCTGTCCAATTACAGAATTCCCTAATGGTTTTTTTTCTGCTATGTCTAAAAGGCATATTAGACTTTAATTGTTTAGCTTTTGAAATTTAGGTTATCCCCAGTTACAAGTCCTTATACACGATTATTGGTCCCACTAGTGGAGACATTTTTTCTTTAAATTATAAAAGTTTTAATTTCAATTAAAATCTGCACTTTTTTTATAATATAAATAACTAGTAGTGTATACTTTGCACACATAAAGTACTGAAATCTCTATGTGTGCAAGCGCTATGGAACTTGCTGGCTCTATATAAATAATAAAATAATAATCAAATTATAATAATAAAGCCACAGCAAAGAATATCATTCGGAAAGTGGAGGAATTACCTTGTCAACCAATGGAATATTCTCGCTGAATGTAAAATGTTGTTTAATGGAAAAGTAATGGTATCTAGTTTTAGCTTTCTAATCCAAAGAGGTCGTATTCTACAGCAGACTGTGAGTAATTCTAGTTCAGTCTCTTTTGTGCAATTTCTGGTTTATATTTAATTTCTAGATTCATTCTGATTGGCTGAAACATTGATCTAGCACTCACAATAATATGCCTGATTATCTTGTATCAGTGTTTTTTTTCTTTCTCCTCTCCATCCACTCTGCATCACTGTTTTCTCTAAAATGCAGACAGTATTAAGAGACAAAATAGCCACGTTCAATATTTCACCTTTAATAGTTCAATAATTTTCTTGTGCATGCACACACACAGACAGACACATACACAATCTATTCATGAGATTAAAGCTTTATTTAAATCAGCAAATGCAGTATTTGAGTGCCCTTACTTTCCTGTACGAAAGCCATACAATGATCAATATGAACTAATACATTGTAATTCTTGGTTTTTAGGAAGCATATTCAGTAGCAAGACAATTCAACATGATCCCACCAGTGTGTGAGCAAGCAGAATACCACCTCTTCCAAAGAGAAAAAGTAGAGGTTCAACTACCAGAATTATATCACAAAATAGGTATGTAACATTCCCCAGTGCCAGTCCTTGAGAACTCAGCATCAGTTGGTGATACGTTTGAGAATTCAGCATCAGTTTCTGCCTGGTGTGAGAATTCCATTTTGGTTCGTGCCAGCACTGGTTGTAACTTGGTTTGGAATTTCAGCATGTGTATATGGAATGAAGTGATATAAAAAGGGCAATATAGTGTCAGGAACACGAATGTGTATTCCTGGCACTATAGATCTAAACCCATTGTTTAGGTGGTTGGCCCTCCTTACCTTGGGTTAGAAAGGTTATTTACTCACCTTTGTCCAGGGCATGTGCAGGGCTCTTTGCGTTTGGTCACACCCCAGATCCGACTCGTTTGCTGACATCATCAGGATTGATAATCTCAGCCAATCACAATGCTTTCCCATAGGAAAACATTAGATTGACTAAGATCGCTAGTTCTAATGATCTAAGCCAAAGAGGCAGGTGGATGGGTGAAGCCCAACGCTGTCCTGGCCAATAGCATCTCCTCGTACAAATGCATTGAATCAAATAATTTCTTTATGAGAAATGTTTAATATCTCCATGCAGAGGGTGGAGACACTGTGCAGCACTGGCCCAGGAAGCACCTCTAGTAGCCATCTGAGGAGTGGCCACTAGAGGTGTTCCTAGGCTGTAATGTAAGCACTGCTTTTTCTCTAAAAAGGCATTGTTTACAACAGAAAAACTGCAGGAACTGACTATACTCACCAGAACAACTACATTAAACTGTAGTTGTTCTGGTGACTATAGTGTCATTTTAACCCCTTAAGGACACATGACATGTGTGACATGTCATGATTCCCTTTTATTCCAGAAGTTTGGTCCTTAAGGGGTTAAGGCAGCATTAGCTGATCATAATTACCCACAAATCACACTTGATGTCTGCATAGGAACTGACCATATTGATGCTCAGCAATGATCCTAATTAGGGTTAAAATTATGTTACGGATAAGTGTTATTTTTTAAGTTTAGAAATAGCATCAGCTTAATCCTAATTTTAAATCATTAAATCTAAATTGTATAATCCCATGTGCTGTAGCACTCTCTATATCTTTAATTTTCAGGGTAGCCCTAGCTTTGCTTACTTGGCAGGACCTTTCTGAGCTCCCTCTTTAATCAATGTGCAACCATTGTGTATTCTTATTCCAAAGAGGTTTGGTAACTGATCGTTATGGGTAACAAATGCGTATGACAGTGGTATCTCACAATCCCTAGTTGGGGTAAGACATTAAAGATGCTGCATCAATTATCGGGAGCAGCAGAATCCATACATCTCCATGGTCTCATCTCCTGCAGTGGTAAAGGACGAAGTAAACATCTCCCTATTGTACTATTCAGTCTGCTAAGAAAATTTCAAGGATAACAAAGCCTGTAACTGCACTGTGTAGGAGTATATTGTGTTATTTGCATCCCGGGATAATGAATGATCATAAGAACTGCTCAAACAAATAACCTCTCAAACTATGAGTGTACTAATGACATTGTAAGGAGGGGTGGAAATATATTCTACTAGACATACTTAAAGAATATTATATCCCAGATGACAAGCAAAATAAATCATGTTACCCTTATAAACGTCCTTCGATGTGCACGATAGGCTCCTTTATCTGGAAACGGTCATCGGATTATTTTGAGAGTTTTTGTTCCAGTGGATGATTACACAAGAAAAAGAATTAAATTCTCAAGGGCACTTCTAACACGATTTCCAGCATATCTGATACCATCGTCTGTGTCCCCAGTAGTCACTGTCACCATGCAGCGCTCAGCTGGGTGAAATAAACTATGGTGTATTGTTTAAAAATCTCAAATAAAAGAAAACTAGATTTATACAAAAGGCAGCTAGGGATAGCCGCTCAGTCACTCGCTATCCACAAAAAATTCTACGGTTCAAAAAGGATGTAAACAAAGTCACATCATATATAATAAGTCACAAATTACATCTGACTTAACCCCTTAAGGACACATGACATGTGTGACATGTCATGATTCCCTTTTATTCCAGAAATTTGGTCCTTAAGGGGTTAAAGGGACACTATAGTCACCTGAACAACTACAGCTTAATGTATTTGTTCAGGTGAGATCTATAGCTCCCTGCAGGCAATCTAATGTAAACACTGTATTTTCAGAGAAAACACAGTGTTTACATTGATTGATAGGAATACCTCCAGTGGCTGTCACTCAGACGGCCACCAGAGGGACTTCCTATCACGCAGGGCCCTAAAAAGGCCCTGTACACGTCAGATGCTTGAAAATACGTCTGACGTGTTCAGGAGAGAGAAGGCACTGTGTGCGTGCCTTCTCTCTCCAGCCTGTCAGCGGAAGAGGGGGGCGGGCAAAGACCGCGAGCTGAGCTGTCACTCAGCTCAGCTCGCAGCCGCGCACACCGCGCGCATGCGCGGTAGTGCGCTCAGGACTTCAGAGGGCGGCATGAATGCCACCCTCCTAAGTATGTGCGCATGTGCAGCGAAGCCGCGCACGCACACAAGGGAGCAATGACGCTTCCAAATGGAAGCGTCTGATTGCTCCCTGCTCGCGCCCGCCTATTTCGTCATTTTGACGAAATAGGGGGCGCGGCTTCACGAGGCTCCCGGCGCTGGAACCAGGTGAGTAAAATTGCCTCCCTGGAGAGTCCCTTTAAAAATGGAAACACTTGGTCTATAACCTATTAAAATATATAAATACAATCTAAATGCAGACACAGCAACCATTGTGTATTCGTATTCCTAAGAGGTTTGGTAACTGATCGTTATGGGTAACAAACGTGTATGACAGCGGCATCTCACAATCCCTATTTGCTTTATATATATATAGCATGGTCCACTCAATAAGGGAGGCTTAGGCTCAGTATGTCCACTGTGGCTATACTATATAGTAGTACAGTATGAAACATAAAATGTGACGGCAGATAAGAACCATTCGGCCCATCTAGTCTGCCCAATTTTCTGAATACTTTCATTAGTCCCTGGCCTTATCTTATAGTTAGGATAGCCTTATGCCTATCCCACGCATGCTTAAACTCATTTACTGTGTTAACCTCTACCACTTCAACTGGAAGGCTATTCCATGCATCCACTACCCTCTCAGTAAAATAATACTTCCTGATATTATTTTTAAAACTTTGCCCCTCTAATTTAGGAATATGTCCTCTTGTTGTGGTAGCTTTTCTTCTTTTAACCCCTTAAGGACCAAACTTCTGGAATAAAAGCGAATCGTGACATGTCACACATGTCATGTGTCCTTAAGGGGTTAAATATAGTCTCTTCCTTTACTGTGTTGATTCCCTTTATGTATTTAAATGTTTAACCTTTCCTTGTAAGTTTTATCCTGCAATCCATTAACCAGTTTAGTAGCCCTTCTCTGAACTCTCTCTAAAGTATCAATATCCTTCTGGAGATACAGACTCCAGTACAATACTCCAAGTGAGGTCTCACCAGTGTTTTGTACAACGGCATGAACACTTCCCTCCTTCTACTGCTAATACCTCTCCCTATACAACCAAGCATTCTGCTAGCATTTCCTGCTGCTCTATTATATTGTCTGCCTGCCTTTAAGTCATCAGAAATAATCACCCCTAAACCCCTTTCCTCAGATGTTGAGGTTAGGACTCTATCATATATTCTATACTCTGCCCTTGGGTTTTTACGTCCAAGATGCATTACCTTGCACTTATCCACATTAAATGTCAGTTGCCACAGCTCTGACCATTTTTATAGTTTACCTAAATCATTTGCCATTTGGCTTATTCCTGGAACATCAACCCTGTTACATATCTTAGTATCATCAGCAAAAAGACATACCTTACCATCAAGACTTTATGCAATATCACAAATAAAAAATATTAAAGAGAATGGGTCCAAGTATAAATGGCAATAATATTTAATAATAATAATAATAATATTAATAATAATAATAATAAGCACAGATCCCTGAGGTACCCCACTGGTGACAAGACCATGCTTCGAATATACTCCATTGACTACAACCCTCTGTTGCCTGTCACTCAGCCACTGCCTTACCCATTCAACAGTATTGGAAACCAAACTTAAAGGGACACTATAGTCACCAGAACAACTACAGCTTATTGAATTTGTTCTGGTGAGTAGAATCATTACCTTCAGGCTTTTTGCTGTAAACACTGTCTTTTCCGAGAAAATGCAGTGTTTACATTACAGCCTAGTGATAACATCACTGGCCACTCCTCAGATGGCTGTTAGAGATCCTTCCTGGGTCATGGCTGCCTAAAATGCATCCAAACATTCAGTGTCTCCTCCCTCTGCAACTTTCCTCATAAAGATTCATTGATTCAATTCATTTCTATGAGGAGATGCTGATTGGCCAGGGCTGTGTTTGAATCATGCTGACTCTGCCCCTGATCTGCCTCCTTGTCAGTCTCAGCCAATCCTACGGGGAAGCATTGTGATTGGATCAGGCCACCACTTCTGATGATGTCAGCAGACTGCTTGTTTTTTTGAGGCAAACAGCATGCAGAGTTACAGCTTCAGGCTTGAATACAGTAAGATTTTTACTATATATATGGAGGAATGAGGGGCCCAGGAGGGCTAGATGGTGGTGTTAACACTATAGTGTCAGGAATACATGTTTGTGATCCTTTAAAGATTGCAGTTTATTGACAAGTCTTCTATGTGCAACAGTGACAGTGTATGGGAGCTTGCTTCTCTTGTATAAGGGAATTATTATTTTTGTAGCTTTGTCACTTTAAATATTAATGCATTGTCGTGTAAATCTGTGTGGTAAAAACAGTAGAATGACAATCAGATAAATGTATACTAGATTTTACATTTCATGCACCTAACATTTAATGATACTTAAGCTAGGATTAAAGTGTATGTGTACGCAAATGTTATTGCTAATTAAAAAAAAAGAAAAAGGAATCAAACTGCAATTCTACAGCAAATGTAAAACAAGAAATTCCTTAAGGAGAAAACATTGACAGTTTACATCTACTGCACCTACTAGAGGAAAGTTCCCAAAAGTTCCACCATCATTACAAACAACAGAGATCTCAGCCAATTCCATCTGTGTGGGGTAACCATTATCTGTTATTGAGGTTGCTTTACCTTAAGGACCAAACTTCTGGAATAAAAGGGAATCATGACATGTCACACATGTCATGTGTCCTTAAGGGGTTAAACGTCCACACTTAAATAAGACATCTGATCCCATGAATGTAGGGCTTCACCCCTCGAGTAGAATGCATTTTGGTAACTGCTCGAAACCATAGCTGGCAAGGAAGGCAGGGAGGCAATTGCCATCTCAACCACTGGAATACAGGAGATGTTGGCTGAGTAAATATTTATTGGTTTAGATTACAAAGTTCTGCACACAAAGCAAAATATACACAGATTTCACATTTTCACATTTTGGATTTTCACTATATTTAAATGTGTTTATCTACTGGTTGTTGAATGTGGCCATATGGGAATATCTGCTGTCAGTTATTGTGTGATGAATTTAAGGTAATATGCCCATGTTTCCACAATCATATTAGTGCAAGATTACTCTATGTACGTTTCTGTTTTATATCTACTGTACAGTTATAAGGTTTGCAGAGTTGCCTAACATTGGTCACATAATAGCAAATATAAGCTAAATAAGTGAATAATAATATTAGTAACTAATGTAAGCAGGGTTTGTCCTTTTGTGAATTAAATCTTAATCTAACTTAATTCATTCTTAGGTGTTGGAGCTATGACCTGGTCTCCTCTTGCATGTGGAATCATTTCTGGAAAATATGAGAATGGCATTCCGGAAACTGCACGAGCGTCTCTAAAGGTATTTGGCTAGAGTTCAGCTGTCAGCTCTTGGAGGGAAATTCATTCATCAAGATACGTGAATGAAACTGTTGCAAAAACATGTAGATAGGTCAGCATAATATCCATGTTACCATTAGCTATGTTCACGCTTTTTATTAATGAAGCTGGAAATGGCTGTATATGAAACCTTATAAAACAGATCGTATGTAGATGAAAAAGTAGCCTTTGTTTAGGAGGTGTGTACGGAGGCTGTGTGGGTCACAGTCAGAGGAGGCATTGCTAGGGCTGCATTAACAAAGTGATTTAACTCCTAAATGGCATTGAATTGAACAGTTTAGACTGCAGGGGGATGTGCTTTACACCACAACTGCTTCATCAAGCTAAAGTTGTTTTGCTGCACAGAGCTTCCTTTAAGTGAGGGGTTGGTTTCAGGGACATTTTAGCCGCGAGGCAAACAAGGCATTTGCCTTGGGCGGCATTTTCCAGGGGGCGGCAAAAAAAGCCGCTCCCAAATGCCGGTCGGGCTGCTGGACGGTCGGGGGGCGCTGGCAGGCGGCTGGCGAGGGAGCTCGGAGCCGGAATATGACATCATATTCCGGCTCCGCCTCCCAGCCTCACTCTGCGGCGTGCGAGGGAGCTGAGCAGACAGCTCAGAGTAAGAGCTCCCTCGCCAGCGCCTGCCAGCGCCCACCGACCGCCAGCCATCCAGTGCACAGCAGCCTACCCATCAGCCCCAGGGAGAAAGACAATTTCCCCCCACAGCATTCCCACAGGTAAGGAGGCTGGGGGGGGTTTAAAAAAAATGTGTTAATGTGAGTGAGTGTGTGTGTGTGTTAGTGTGTGTGTCTGTTAGTGTGTGTGTGTCTGTTAGTGTGTGTGTGTCTGTCAGTGTGTGTGTCTGTCAGTGAATGTGTGTGTGTGTGTATTTAGAAGGCGGATCGGGGGGAAGGGTTGGGTGGGAGTGGCGCGGAGGGGAGAGGGGGCGCCTGAGTTATGTCCTGCCTAGGGCAGCACAAAACCAGGATACACCACTGGTTGGTTTATAGTTGTAGCAAAATTAGCAAACTGCAGGAGGTATAAACAAGTGGTTGCAGAGATACATGGCAGGTCATCTGTTTACACTCTAACAGTTGTTTTTTTGTACTGTACCTTAAACATATTTCTAAATCTTAGTTTCACGTCAGTTGTGTTTTTCACACAATAAATACTCAAGTCAGTTAACAGACATTGTGTCTATTCATGGGCCAGCCTGTCCATAGTAGCACGTGGAACCATGGCCCCAGGCGGCACTTTAATAGGGGCGTCAAAACCGCCCCTGTGCAGGGCCAGCCTTAGGAGTTTGCAAGCTGTGCAAGCGCCCTGTGGCCAACACAGCTGAGCACACCCTGGCAGGGGATGCGAAAGTATCAGAGAGTTCTGCCGCCCTCATGGAAAAGTGCCATTTATTTTTATTAAGTATATTGCTGTATGCACAATATATTCAATAAAAAGTATTCCCTGGTGGTCTGGTGGGTGATATCTGACGTTAGGTACCCCCTCTTAAGCCACTCGATAATAAGCTCTCCCTCTCGGCTCTGGCGCTTAGTGATGACTCACAGCACAGCCAAAGAGATTCCTAGCCTGCACTCTGAGTCATTACTGAGGGCCAGAGCCACGAGGGAGAGCTTAATATTGAGTGGATCCACAAGCTCCAAAAGGAAGGTGCTTTAACTCATCTCTACCGTGCTTTATGTCAATTGCTATTATACCTTAAAAAATATATTTTTGGGCATATACACAGATCACACCTTGACAACCTATGATGTTAAACACTGAAATGTATTTTTTGTTACTTTGTGATACCTGCAATGCACTACAAAAATAAAGAATTATAAAAAAGAAGGAACATGCTCGCTATATACTTCAATAAACAGGCAGCACACAATCTTAACACGTAATCCCCAAAACCTTGAGAGCAAATAAGAATAAAAACAGAAAACATATAGATAGCCAAGCCTTAATAGATAATAGTCCTTCTGTGAAATCACATAACAGGTACATATACATACATATGTTGATAGAATCCTCTGTTCGGATTTACACAGTAATTGAGTATCTCAAAGAAACAGAAAAACAAAAAATAATAGTGCAATATGTCAAATAACAGGAAAGTAAGATGTAATATTACGCCAAAAGAACACTCACACTTTCTAGAGCTTTAAAGAGCTCTGCTGTATATCTCAGGATATATTGTATGCAGAAGTGGTGGTAAATCTTTCCAATACGTCACATATATAAAAAGACAAACAGGAGAATATCCAATGGTGCAGCCAGTATGGTAAAGGGACTGTGCAAAAAAAGGTACAAATAACCTACTCACATGAGAGAGAGCATGGACCTAGTCTTGTAATGCCTTGGTGGTATAATCCCCACCTGGGATATATTAAGATAGGAAGCCAAGAAAAGATACAGGGTGTAATCCCCCAAAAATCCCAAAATGAATTGGATTTAAAAGGATTAACTTTATTTCATATACACAAATAAATCAATAAAAGTATGTTCTATAAAACAATTCACATAGGTGTTAGATCCACACTTTACGCATTTCACCTTGGGGTTTCATCAGAAGTGTGGTTTCAAGGTTCTTGGTATCTGTTTATATAGGTATAAAATTAACATAATCATTTAAAACAGATGTGTATTGCAAGTATTCATTGGCTTTTATCATTACTTCCATTTTTTTGTGTTAACCCGGGCAGTGATGTCATCGGAGTGTCTTAGATACATGTGTTCTCATTGGGTGTTCTTTAACCTAATCTTATTTAATAATCAATAGGGACGTCACCTTAGGGTGATGCCCATCAACATATTGTATTAGTACATGTAGTCCAATCAAATACAAAAGAAAATGTGCGGATGTCACCCGGAAGTGACGTCACGCGCATGCTCATAATCCATAAAAGCATTCATGGCCTCATTGTTGCCAGTCTCTTATATCCCTTGTTCTTTATTACGTCTTCTCGCACATGCGTGCCAAGTCAAGCTGATCGCGCATGTGTCTCATTCGGATCTTCTGTTAATGTTCTTGTGCGCATGTTCGAAGACACTGTCAGACGTATTCCGGAATGTAGAAAAGAGGGCAATAAGTGTTGGCGGCCACATTTAATAAGGTATAATGGCCAATACTCAGAGGCATAGAAAAAGAGAGGTTGAACGGGTGAAAGGAAATATTAGTAGTGGGAAATAAATACATGGTAAATATAGGTAGGAACTTTCAGAAAGACCTCAGACAGAAATAGCAAAATGCTTGATATACATACAAAAAATAGAAACATATATATAAATATGTATATAAAAGATCTGTGTAGGGCGGGGCCGGACCGCCGAGCAGGACGGTCGCATGTCAGACCAGCTCCTGAAACTCTAAGGAAAAATGAGCATGAAACTGGGACTTTTGGCATAAAACACCGACCGGCAGCGGTGTCCCTCGTCGGGTGGAGAGTACCAGACCCAGGGTGAGGCTGGCCAGAAGGGCTTCAGTCCCCTGGAGGAAGAATCCTCACTGGCGCACACGAGGCCTACTCCGGCGGTGAGTGGAGCAGACGGCCGCTGCTCCGCTATCCCGCCCATCGGTACTCAACCAAGGGCCAGACCCGTGAGGAAATGGCCCCGTTTTCCCCCCCTCTGGACCGGGGGGGTGATCCCGGTCCGCACCCTCGAGCAATGACCGGGATCACCCCCCTGCCGCAGGGCCGCCCTGATCCGACACCAAGACATGGCATCCAAGATGGCGGAGGCCATAGAAGATGGCGCCGAGCCTGTAACCACCACAGGGTACCCACCAAAATCCGCAACAAGGCGCAGAAGAAGCAACCCATACCAGCCCCCTTCCAAAGCACTCACCTTCAGGCCGGTCCAGCAAAAGGCAAAACCTTAATGAAGGACTCCAGCCTCTCACAAGCTCCCTGCAACCTGGTGGCCCTAAGGCCCACACCGGGCACGGCTGCACCTACCACCACAGGCAACACCACAGGGGGAGGCACTTCACTTTCCACGAGGTGATTAGGCAGTGGACCCCCTTATCGCACCACCCGAAGCAGGTCTGGACTGCCTGGTCTCAGCACCATAAACCTGGGCCTGAACCCCACGACTGCCTTTCTGGGCCTTGAGCCCTAGAGGTCACTCCTCACACCGCAGCCCAGCACCTGGAATGACCACACTTACCAGGAATTCCGTTGCCGGGCCAGTCATGGAACCGGAACCGAGGGCACAGATGGTTGGCTCATGCGGAGCCCAGGGCTGGCAGCGTGGCATACGCAGGACCCACACTTATAGCGGGACTCAGCTACCTCTCCACTCAGGTCAGAGGGAAGGAAATCACAAGCCCAGGAGACCTGACCTGCCTGACAACTTGCCGACGAGGAGCGGGTGGACTTTCCTAACAATACCTAACAATAGCATGTGCATTATGCTAACATATTGAAAACTAAACGCAAATCTACACTATTGTAATATTATAAAAATGTGCCTGTATAACGTATGCCATGACATGTAATACCAATGTTTACTTATTTTACTGGATGTCGCTGTCGTGGCGCATACCGGCTATCTGTTTAATCTGTGCACACCCAAAATAAAGATTTAAAAAAAAAAAAAGATCTGTGTATAACATGACATGCGCACAGTCGATTATTCGGCAGGTGCGCTGTTTACCCCAACCCCCCAATAACTTACAGACACCGTATTTCTGTTGGAATAAAAAAGTCCACAGCTTTATTTATTATTATAAACAAGGTAACAAATTGGGGTCATTGCCACAAAAGTAAATATACCTCCACCCCCCACCGTACATAAATTACCCCCGGCAATGACCCCGCCCAATAACAATAAATAACATTATAAATAACAAATAACACATAACACATGGCCTACCAAAGAGGCCCCATATCCATAACTTTTTAACTGTAGGGGTGTACCGAGACCCCCCTACACCACCTGGTTCGGAGCCACCGATGAGCTCGAACCCACAAACCATTTCACACTCCAGTTTAATCCAGCCTAACCAATTTATACTCCTCCTACCTTCCAATTACCCAAGCCCTATCCCGCCGCTGTGACCAAACGGGAACTCCAAAACAACAGGGAGGGTGGGAGGGACAATTACCAGGTAAGTGTCAGTTTAGTTAAAATGTCCCTTAGTCATAAAATGGCCGCTTAATATACTCCTATAGTCCAACCCCCATTTTCCAATAACCACACCCCTTTAACTGGTTACTCCCCTGCCTACTCCTGGCTCTGTCAAGGCCCACTCCCCTGACTGCGCTGTTCCATGGGCTACATGACATGCGCACAGTCGATTATTCGGCAGGTGCGCTGTTTACCCCAACCCCCCAATAACTTACAGACACCGTATTTCTGTTGGAATAAAAAAGTCCACAGCTTTATTTATTATTATAAACAAGGTAACAAATTGGGGTCATTGCCACAAAAGTAAATATACCTCCACCCCCCACCGTACATAAATTACCCCCGGCAATGACCCCGCCCAATAACAATAAATAACATTATAAATAACAAATAACACATAACACATGGCCTACCAAAGAGGCCCCATATCCATAACTTTTTAACTGTAGGGGTGTACCGAGACCCCCCTACACCACCTGGTTCGGAGCCACCGATGAGCTCTTACCCACAAACCATTTCACACTCCAGTTTAATCCAGCCTAACCAATTTATACTCCTCCTACCTTCCAATTACCCAAGCCCTATCCCGCCATAGCAAGAGACTTGAACCCTTAATGTCTCGAGCGACCCCCACCACACATAAATAGGGCTTTGGGAATACCCTCCTGGAAACCTAAATTTAATAGATCGCACCCCACATCAGACAGGTGCACACCATCCCGCCTAAAATAACCGGGCAACCCGCCCTCCAATTCAAAGTGCCTCACTGGGACCCCCCTATTCTCCTAATAAAGACAGACATGGCCTTATTTACTTTACCACGGCAACGTGCCACAGCCGCCGGGTCCCTGGCATGCCTCCAGTTCAACCGCGGCACCATTTCAGACCACACTATTGTAACTCCTGGGACCAGAGCCCTCACCCTATCCAGGTCCCTCTTCATTCTCCTGACCAACACCTTCTGGGGGACCAAACCTAAGTCATTGCCCCCACCGTGAATCAACAGTATATCTGGGGCAAACCCCCTGGACAACATCCCAAAAATTTCACCACTTATACTCTGCCAGCTGAAACCCCGAAAACCAAACCACCAAAGGTCCACTGTGTCCAGAAGAAAACCCAGTTGTGTGCCTTGTCTCCGAACTGCGGCCCTCTTCTCCGCCCAGTAGACAAACGAGTGACCCACCAGCCAAGCGACCAAGCCTGAAAGGAAACAAATTCAGTTAACCGGCAGAGCACCCTTTACCCACATCCACAACATTCCATTCACACCAACCTTTCCGGCCTTACATATGCACGGAACCTGATGGATTCCCATCTCCCAATCTGCTTTATCCGCTCCTCCCCCAGCCCGAGACGCGCCGCCTCAGTCGCAGCCCCGATACGGAAGGAGTGCGTACCAAATTGTCCGGGCTGCAAGCCCAATCTCGTCAACCCCATGCGGAAGACTCGCAAGAACTGAAAGCGCGACAGCGCCTTCCCATCCTCGTGAATCAGGAAGCAACCACCAACCTTCGGGCGAACCCGTAAAAACACGTCCCCACACGCTACCGGGCACACCGGGGACCCTGGTAGCGAGGACAGGACAACATTCTTACCCTTTCCGAAGACGTCCGTCTTCGAGCGCCGGAGCCAAATCACGACCTTGTCCTGTTCTATAGCCACATCCTCATACCGGAGGCCCGATGCCCCCGACCTATTGGCGCTCACCAATTCGCCAATACGAAAAGCCCCAAAGAAAGCCCACACGAAAGCCACAGAGAACAAAGTTACCTCAAATGCCGAACTACACACTTCGTTCAACAACCCCACTAACCCTTGAAGGGTGGCAAAGGACACAGGCCTCCTCGTATCCACAGACCTCCTGCCCTTCTTGAAACCCTTCAAAGTTTGCTTCACCAAGAAATGTTTCGTCAAGTCTTCCCACCCGTTAAACTTGAACAGGAAGGCTAACGCAGACATGTAGCGCTCCACCCTAGAAGGGGACGACCCACCTGCCACCAACCTGCAAAGAAGCCACAACAGCGTGTCCAACCTACCGGCTGCAGAATCGCCTGCTCCCGCCTGGGACAACATTTCCTCCCATTCACACCAAACCTTAGTATAAGCGGTCCAAGTCCCCGGCGCCAGTGAGCTCCTTATGTATCGCCCAAGCACAACGTCCCGAGCCGCCACATCTCCTCCGGGCACGCCTGCCCTGTCGCTTGCGCGTCCGGCGCTGCTTCCCGGAACCGCACCCACTGTGAACGAGACAGAGCGTCAGCGACCACATTCAGCAGGCCCGGCACGTGCCGTGCCCGGAAGACAATGTTCCAAGACATACACAAGAGCACTAGCTGCCGCAACAACCTAACCACTGGCAGGGACGAAGCCGATAGACTGTTAATTACCTGTACCACTGCCATATTATCAGAGTGGAAGATAACTTTCTTGTCCCTGAGCTCCTCGCCCCATAGTGACACCGCTACCACAACTGGAAAAAGCTCCAAAAAGGCGAGGTTCCGAATCAAGGGGCTCCCGGACCAAGCCGCAGGCCAAACCTCGGCACACCACTTGCCCCCAAGGTAAGCCCCAAAGCCAACGCTCCCCGAGGCGTCCGTAAACAGCCCGGCGTCGCCAGATGCCTTCATCGCATCCCTGAAAAACACCCGTCCATTAAACTCAGTGAGGAAGCGGTCCCATATGTCCAAGTCCTCTCTCATACCCACCGACACCCTGATGTAATGACTCGGCAGACGGACACCACAGGTAGCCCTAGCCAGCAATCTACAAAAAACTCTACTCATAGGGATCACCTTACAAGCGAAATTAAGGCTGCCGAGCAAGGACTGCAGTCCCCGAAGCGTAACTTTCCTAGCGCCCTTTATCGCGTGCACCTGCTGGCGGAGCACCCTCAACTTCTCCTCCGGCAGCCTACATTCCCCCACGACCGAGTCGATTTCCAGCCCTAAAAAACTCAGACACTCGGTCGGGCCCACTGTCTTGTCCTCAGCCAGAGGAATCTCAAACTGTTGGGCTAACCTCTGGAACACCCGCAGTATTTGGGCACATCTGTCGGACCCAGCCGGGCCCACACACAGAAAGTCGTCCAGGTAATGGACCACCGTACCCCCGCCCGATTCCCTGCGCACTACCCACTCCAGGAACGTGCTAAACTTTTCGAAATACGCACATGAAATGGAGCAACCCATGGGTAGGCACAGGTCCACGAAAAACTTACCCTCAAAAAGGCACCCTAACAAATGGTGACAGTCTGGGTGGATAGGAAGGAGCCGGAATGCTGCCTCCACATCCACCTTCGCCATCAAAGCCCCTCGCCCTGCTCTCCGAACCAACTCGACAGCATGGTCGAATGATGCATACGATACGGAGCACAGGGCCTCATCGATGTCATCATTTACTGACGCCCCTTTCGGGAATGATAAATGATGAATCAACCTAAACTTACCCGCCTCCTTCTTGGGGACTACCCCCAGCGGGGATACCCTCAAGTCAGGCAGCGGCGGAGCCTCGAACGGCCCAGCCATCCTACCCAGTTGCACCTCCTTCAGCAACTTGTCCCTCACAACTCCCGGGTGTTCACCCACCGACTTGAGGTTACTGCATAACCTCCCCACATCCCTACTCTGAAACGGTATTGAAAAACCCTCCGTGAAGCCTTGCCATAAGAATTCAGCGTCCTGACGGTTACCGTACTGTTTTAGCCACGGCAGCATCTCGCCTACTTTCACCGGGGTTGCCCCCCGCGGCAGCGGAGGGGGCCGACGCTCCAACGGCTCCCGCTCCTGGCGCAGACTTACCTCGCTTAAAACACCGGCTGGCTCCATGTGCACCCCCACAACCTGAGCACTCGTGCTTAAACCGGCACGACGTACCCCACTTACATTGGCCCTCGTTAAAGAGCCAACAGAAGCCTTTCTTTTGCCCGGCCGATGCAGGTCCCCCAGGGGCCGCACCGGCCGTCCCTTGAAAGGGCGCAGCCTTTTGCGCCATCATGAGCCGCATCCAGAGGGGAAGGTCCATTTGATCCCACCGCATGCTGGGATTCGCCGCTAACCTCTGGCGAAATTGTTCGTCGTACCGCCACCAGGCGACCCCGCCATAGGTCCGGTACGCTTCCCCAATCCCGTCTAGGTAGCAAAACAATTGGGAGCATTTATCCGGCGACTTTTCCCCTATCACGCTGGCCAGGATACAAAAGGCCCGTAGCCAGTTCCCAAACGTTTTAGGAATCTTCCGATACCTACGCTTTTTCTCCTCCTCCTCCTTCTTTGCGTCCTTCTTGTCCTCCTCTTTCATGTCTAAGAACTCCTCCAGCGGGAGCAAGGAAAAAACCTCCACAAACTCACCCTTCCAAATTTTCTCCTTGATGTCCATTTTCAGATGACAACCTAATGGGCCCGAGAAAGACACGTGCACGTTTTGCCGCGCAGCGTCGGTAATTTCGCCCCCAATACCTACCTTTTCCCCCGACTCCTTACTAGTTTCGGACACAGATAACCCCACTTCGCTATCCAGTGTTGGGCCCACGGCCCTACCTTGTAACCCCTGGCCTTTCTCACACGTCCACACTCTCCCAAACTGAGGTGAAGCCACTTCCCCACCCGCCCATGAATCTAAGAAAGATTTTAAGCAAGTCAATAGTGTTCCTGCGTGTGGTGTAACATTTGACTCACCGCCTGAGCCCGAAGCCGCAGAAGGCCGTGGGTTTGTTTCCCTTCCGTCCGCCATGCTTGGCTCCGGAGCATCCAATTGGCGCCGACTCCCGTAAGCCTGGCCCTGCCTCAGGACCGCGGGTGTAGTGCTGCGAGACCTGCAAGGAGAACGACACCTGGGTAGTGTGTCCACATGATCACATACCCGCCCAACCTCCTTATGTTCCTGCCTGTAGTTCCGCACCATATCCCGTCTCCCTGCCTGGCCCTCCCGGCCGTAAGCGCTGCGCCACTGACCTGGCGAGCTCCTGCCTGATGACCCAGACGCACTGCGCCGCTGCCTCCACCTCCGTTCCCCTGAGGCCGATCTCCTCCTGCTAAACCTGCTTGCTGACCTGCTCCTCTCTCTACCCCTCCACCCGTCCGCCTGCCTCCTGTCATGCCTGGCACTGACGCCGCGCTGCTCCCTGCTGCGATGCGGCCTAGGGCTCCGCGAGAGACCCCTCGGTCCCCGGGAGCCGCCCCTGCGGCCCTCCCGCTCTCTCCCAGCCCGTCCTGTCTCCATGCCCTGAGCTGATTCCTGGGAGCTATCCCGACCCGCTGAACCTGACCCCTTTTGGGCCGCCTTGCGAACTGGGGATTCCGCCTGTCTGTCCTGGCGTTTCCTGTCTGCTAAAGCCGCGGGCCCTGCCGGCCCCAATGTACCTGGCTGAGCGGACCCGCCGTCTGAGTCCCTTGTGCTGCACCTGGCCCCACTAGAGGCCGCCACCGATGTGTCCCCTTGCCCAGGGGCTCCCCATGCCATCAGGGGGACCGCCTGATCACTAGAGGCCTCCGCTCTGCCCCCTGCCCGCTGCCCAGCCCCAGCGCCATTCCCTGACTCACCGGGCCGCAACCGCTCACTGCTTCCACCATCCGATCTGCTCTGGGTCCTGGCTCCAGCCGCAACCGTCCCGCCTGCCGCCTCCCGGCGGGGCGCACACCGCGTGGTAGGCCTCGGCCTAGCTGCTGCCCGCGCCCGGCCAGCACCGCGTCGAACCGACGATGCCGGCCGCGGTACCTCCACTCCGCTGGGGCCCGCTACCTCATCCAAGGCCCCAACAGACTCCGCTGACGGGCTCCTCCGTCTGCCGACTTCGGGCTCCATGCCTGGGCTCAGCCGCTGGGGCGGTCTCGCCCTCTTCATGGAACGCCGTGCCGCCGCCGCAGGGGTTGTAGGGGGGGGACCCTGAGCCCCCAGTTGCTCATGAAGCCAGGCCAGTCCTCTATCGCGCACAGCAGCTCTCACTCCCTCCAGGATTTCTTCCATCGATGCCATGATCTGCAAGACAAAGAAAAAACCAACACAGACCTGCCAAAAACAATTACCAGGTAAGTGTCAGTTTAGTTAAAATGTCCCTTAGTCATAAAATGGCCGCTTAATATACTCCTATAGTCCAACCCCCATTTTCCAATAACAACACCCCTTTAACTGGTTACTCCCCTGCCTACTCCTGGCTCTGTCAAGGCCCACTCCCCTGACTGCGCTGTTCCATGGGCTACAAAACACATAGAGGGAATTAAATAATAAAATATAATTACACCGGATTTATATACATTAGCAATCAAAAAGTACATGAGTGTATGACTAAGATGGGTTAAATGGAAAGGTGGGTTTAGAACATATACATGAAAAGGGCTTAATGCTGCTAAAAATAGAATAAAATAAAATTGAGAAATGAATTAAAAATCTTGACAAATTAATGTCTAAAAAGGAAATTAAAATAATAATTGAATTAAAAAATATATATATATATCAAAGTCTGCATTAATTCCATTTATAACTGTGACTAATTTGTCCAGATTTATCAGGATAAAACAGGTGTTATTCTGAATGCAAAGGTGATTAATATCAGAATATGTTAATTACATCGTATCTTGTCTTTCAGTGCTACCAGTGGTTAAAGGACAAAATATTAAGTGAAGAAGGGCGCAAACAACAAAATAAGCTAAAAGATTTATCACCAATTGCAGAAAGACTTGGTTGCACCCTGCCTCAGCTTGCTGTAGGTAAGAAAATGGTATTTGGATCAAACTGAGAAATCTAAATTTGACAGTAAGAAAAATACTATTCTTCAGCTTTTGTTTACTAGAATAAAGGCACATAATGTAGCATATATATGTGGTGAAACACAAAATACATAATACCTTACTTTCTAAAATGATTACAGTTGATTAGTTTTACTAAACTCCAGTTTGGCCCGGATAGTCCCAAAAGACCACCATTAATATAATATTCATTATACAAATATATTCGGGGCCAATACAAACCATTGTGTGGAAATCTATTCACAAACCAGACTTTACATAGGACACGAGGTCATGCATTTAGATTGGAAGAAAGAAGATTTCGTCTAAGGCAAAGGAAAGGTTTTTTTACTGTAAGAACAATATGGATGTGGAATTCTCTGCCTGAATAAGTAGTTTTATCAGAGTCCATACAGATGTTCAAACAGCAACTAGATGCATACTTGCAAAAACAGAATATTCAAGGATATAATCTTTCAATGTAGGGTAATAGCTGCTTGATCCAAGGATAAATCTGACTGCCATTGTGGGGTCAAGAAGGAATTTTTTTCTTAGTTTGTTGCAAAATTGGAAGTGCTTCAAACTGGGGTTTTTACCTTTTGGATCAACCGCAAAACCAAATGTGAGGAAGGCTGAACTTGATGGACGCAAGTCTCTTTTCAGCTATGTAACTATGTAATATATAACTAAACAGAATCCGGGTTAAAAGCTACACATGCAAATGTTCATTTTGCATTTGTTGTTAGCTGTCTTAAATGCAAGTTACATCAACAGCTCCCCCCAGTGGCTCAGTTTGGGGGCAAAGCTGCCACTAACGTGGTTTGTAATATTGTTTCAAGCCCTTATGGATACTCAGTGAAGTCAATGTTACCATGATTGCTGCTATTTATAAAATGTAGATATAGTCTACAGACTGCATGGTGTTGCACAAAAGATAAACGAAACATATTTATAGCTGTATCATATCAAGCTTGTTATACAGAAACAGAAAAGAGCAATATGTTATACCAAATTAACCCATTGGTATTCTAAAATTCCAAAGTTCAGTAGTTTAGAATAATTCATGCAATCCATGATCACCTTGCATGTACTTGAAGCATAGAGTAGAAATTTTGCATAAATAAAAGGTAGGGATTTGTTTTGTGAACAGTAGATTTGTTGTAAGCAGTGATTTTAATAAGATATTTTGTTTCTATTTTTTTATACACACAGAAGAGCATAGGGTGTAAAACATTTGCATACTTATTGTAGTTATTGTCATGTTCATAGTGTTGCAAACATATAGTTAAGTACAAATCCAACATATTGGTTAAAATTTTTGCCATACAAACACATCTGTCTGATAAATTATTATTATGATTATTATTTATATAGCACCAATAAATTAAATATGAGGGAGTGAGATTACAACGGAATAGGTACTTAGGGAAGGTACCAAATACAGATCTTTAATTTGTCCCATGACATGAGTGTCAAGTAGTGATGTCGCGAACATGAAATTTGCCGTTCGCGAACGGCGAACGCGAACTTCCGCAAATGTTCGCGAACGGGCGAACCCGGCGAACCGCCATAGACTTCAATAGGCAGGCAAATTTTAAAACCCACAGGGACTCTTTCTGGCCACAATAGTGATGTGATAAACAAGAATAAGGGGGGGGGACCTAATGTCCTCCCCCCTGGCCCCCAACCCTGAGCGGTGGGTGGGGGCCCTAAACACAAATTGGGTGGGGACACCTAATGTCCTCCCCCCTGACCCCCACCCTGAGCGGCGGGTGGGGGCCCTAAATACCAATAGGGGGGGACCTAATGTCCTCCCCCCTTGCCCCCAACCCTGAGCGGTGGGTGGGGGCCCTAAACACAAATTGGGGGGGACCTAATGTCCTCCCCCTGGCCCCCACCCCTGAGGGGCGGGTGGGGGCCCTAAATACCAATAGGGGGGGACCTAATGTCCTCCCCCCTGGCCCCCAACCCTGAGCGGTGGGTGGGGGCCCTAAACACAAATTGGGGGGGGACCTAATGTCCTCCCCCCTTACCCCCACCCCTGAGCGGCGGGTGGGGGCCCTAAATACCAATAGGGGGGGACCTAATGTCCTCCCCCCCGGCCCCCACCCATGAGCGGCAGGTGGGGGCCCTAAATACCAATAGGGGGGGACCTATTGTCGCCCCCACCCCTGAGCGGCGGGTGGGGGCCCTAAATACCAATAGGGGGAGACCTATGGTCCTCCCCCCCGGCCCCCACCCCTGAGGGTGTGTGCTATGTTCGCCAGGAACTATTCGCCAGCGAACCGTTCGGGACATCACTAGTGTCAAGCACTGGTTCTTTCCATGTCTCATTATATGCCACTCTGTCATATGTCAGCAACTCTCTCGAGTTGAGGTCGGCAGTCACATGACGTGAGATCACAGCATCTGTCCCTAATGATTATATTGTCAAAACAGTAGAGCCCAGGTAACAAGAGTGAACAATCTCAAGTGTTTATAGCAGTTCTAGAGCAAAAAAAAAAAACCTACACCCCCTCCCAAGATTCAAAATAAAAGGACACTTCACAGGAATATATAGCTACAGAGTGGCTCACCTTTTCCTAGGTGTGACTGCGTTGAGGTGGGAAGGACATGGTACAGGGTGTTCTATGCCAAACGTAGCAACTTCTAATCTATGTAGTGGACACCATAGAATTTGATAAGGCCCTATTTTACAGCGCTATGGAATCTGATGGCGCTATATAAATAATAAACTAATAATAATTGGAGGAGGTGGAAATGCATGCATTCATGGGACAAAAGGAGTCTGACAACATAGATTTCCATTTTTAGGAGAGCTAAAAGCAGTTTCTCTGATCTTACCTACTGCATCTATAGCATCCATCACAAAATAAATATTAAAATTATTAATAACAGCTGAGAAAAGTAAGGGTGCTAAGTTTGAACTTTATGTTTCACTAAATACCACAATTAACCAGTAGGAACGTCTGTTAAGGAGCTGCACTGCCTATGTTGCCCTAATGGTGAATATAATACAATTGACAACATCATAAAGAATATGTGTTAATGTATTTTCTCTACAATGCATATACTGCTGACTAGGACTACACTGGTGGCATTCTCAGACATTCAAATATAAAAAAAAATTACGGAGTACTTTGCCAACAACAGAAGGGAAATTAATTAATGTCCCCTGAATATTTTTGAACCGCAGGTCCAGATGGCCACAAGACTGTAAGCAGTTATGTAACAAACAACACAGACACCCGTGAAAAAGTGATAAAACACAAAAAAACTATAACTTAACTGATAGGTACACGGCCTCCCAAGGTTATCTCCCAGCTGATAACCAGGTAACAGGACTGTATAGTTGATGGGATATTTTGGGATATTGCTAGTGTACCTATGATAGAGGACAAAACATAGTGCAAATATTGCTAATAAACTGTGGTGAAATTGCCAGTGATCAGAATGCACTCACATATTCCAGAAAAATAAAGCGTATTAAAGGTGCCTCCCCTGGATGGAAATGGGGGGTATGTCCCTTTAAAATTCCCTCCTCAAGAGATAGCCGATAGGGTATCCAGGTCAGCATGAGATCTCACAGACAGCAACCAAAGGAATACTTTAAAGGCTATTTATTCACTTGAAAAAGGTTAAATGAAATAAAATATAGTAAAAACAAATAAGAAAGAGATGCTGGTCCTACGCGTTTCGTCCTTATACAAAAAGGACTTCCTCAGGGACCTCTTTCAGCAAATCACATTTAACAGGTACATAAAATCAAAAACAGCATCCTAACAACGCTAACATTTAAAAGCTTTTATATAGGGCTAAACCCTGTAAGTCATTGGTGGAATAGTGGGTGTCTTCTAATTGCCTGGTTCCAATTCGTCGAGGTTTTCCTTTCAGGTGTAGCTGTTTAGCCGCGATGAAAAAAAGCCGGGTCCGTTCGAAGCTCCAGCCACTTCCGCATTCGTCATACGCCACGTCTGTGTCACATGTATAATTACCAATCACATGATCTTTGTGCGTTCCACGCTCGGGAAGAAAAATGGCTGTGCGTTCCACAGCGTTTATGACAGCTTAAAGAAGTGTTTAATGTTTAACTCAGGCCACTAGGAATAAAAAAAACTGTTAGAGTATGTTCTTTGATCACATTAAAACATATCTATATATCCCAGTCAAAAATAAATAATAATAATATGTCCTCTAAATATAATAATAATATTAACCAGTTAAAATGAATGAAAAACTTCCCATCCAAGTTAATCATTCATTATATCTATTATAATTTTACTTGATTACTGATAATACTAATAGTGAATTCATACATTAGCAGCAATATTTTTTATCATAATAACCATCAACCATAATTAATCTATCAATAATGATGATAATAAATTCATATATTAATAACAATGTTGTTATCATAATATCCATTAAAGTGACATAGATAATCACCTTTCAATTGTGAATTCATTTTATAAAAGGTGACATGAAATATTATTTTTTTATATTTAATTACACATCCAAATTGTATAAGATGGTTAAACAAGTAATTAAACACTCAAAATTTACTCAAAAATAAAATGACCATATCCATTATAAATCCCTTTTATGTGAAGTGACATGAATATTTATTTATATATTCGGTTACATATCCATATTGTGTGAAATAGCATAAGTAATTGAACACTCGTTCCAAAAAAAGTGACATAGGAATTGTACATTTTACTGCTAAATTAGTATTGTATTTTACTAGATGTTTGAATTGTATTATATTATACTCTACTGTGTATTAATTTAAAGATGTATACATTCAATTTATTCAAAAAACAAACAATATCCATGTCCACATTCAAACCCCTAGGGGTGAGAGTGCGTAGTCTATGAATCCAAAATGATTCTCTTTGTTCCAATCTTTTCTCTTTGTTGCCCCCTCTCCAATGGGGTTGGATTTGTTCTATCCCTATACAGCGCAATCCCTTCAAACAGAAAGATGGGCAACTGTTGCAATGGAGGGGGACTGAGTGGGTTTCCAGTCGTTTCTTTATATTATTTATATGTTCTAAAAGTCTTAGTTTTAGACATCTTTTTGTACGGCCAACATATTGGCTGCCGCATGGGCACTGAAGAAGATATACCACACAGGTTGTGCGGCAGCCAATTTCTGATTTAATAGGAAAAGATTTCCCTGTCACAAAACTGTTATATGATGTAGCTTTATCCGTGTTCACATGTGAACAAGCTTTACAACTTTTGCAACCCTTAAAACCTTTTAACTCTTTTTTATTTTTACTTGTAAATCCATTCCTTAGGGCATAGCTGGGTGCTAATATATTCTTAAGGTTCTGTTGTTTCCTATAAAGGATTTTGGGCCTATTGGATAGATGTTCCCCCAAAATGGGATCCTCCAACAATATAGGCCAAAATTTGTGTAAGCTCCTCTGTATTTTTGAATGGTCCACACTGTATTGTGTGAAAAAAGCCTGTTTGAAATTTTCCCCTGTTTTTTTCTTATTGCTGGGGCCATCCGCATGAAACTCATTCCTATTTCTCTTAGACATCATATAGATATCTCTGTTGATCTGTTTTTGATTGTAACCTTTTTTAACCAGCTTATCGGCTATAAGTTGGGCCTGTACCTGAAAATCCTCCGTGTGTGAGCAGTTTCTTCTTACTCGGGTTAGTTGTCCCTTAGTAATGCCCTTCAACCAAGGCTGGTGGCGACAGCTACGTTTGTGAACGTAGCTATTCCCGTCAGTTGGTTTGAAGAAGCATTTAGATTTTATCTCCTTTTTTTTTACAGAATAAGGTGAGATCTTAGAAATTTATTTCTCTGCGGTTCTACACTGGGGAAAATTTTAAATTATATTCATTCTGGTTTAAATGATCAACAAAAGTCATAAATTCAGAATCTGACCCTTTCCAAATGATGATCACGTCATCGATGTATCGCCGCCATAGGACCAGGTTCACCACCCAGTACGTCTGCGTACGTCTGCGTACGTCTGGGGCATGACTGGGTGGTGAACCTGGTCCTATGGCGGCGATACATCGATGACGTGATCATCATTTGGAAAGGGTCAGATTCTGAATTTATGACTTTTGTTGATCATTTAAACCAGAATGAATATAATTTTAAATTTTCCCCAGTGTGGAACTGCAGAGAAATACATTTCTTAGATCTCACCTTATTCTGTAAAAAAAATGAGATAAAATCTAAATGCTTCTTCAAACCAACTGACGGGAATAGCTACGTTCACAAACATAGCTGTCTCCACCAGCCTTGGTTGAAGGGCATTACTAAGGGACAACTAACCCGAGTAAGAAGAAACTGCTCACACACGGAGGATTTTCAGGTACAGGCCCAACTTATAGCCGATAAGCTGGTTAAAAAAGGTTACAATCAAAAACAGATCAACAGAGATATCTATATGATGTCTAAGAGAAATAGGAATGAGTTTCTAGCGGATGGCCCCAGCAATAAGAAAAAAAACAGGGGAAAATTTCAAACAGGCTTTTTTCACACAATACAGTGTGGACCATTCAAAAATACAGAGGAGCTTACACAAATTTTGGCCTATATTGTTGGAGGATCCCATTTTGGGGGAACATCTATCCAATAGGCCCAAAATCCTTTATAGGAAACAACAGAACCTTAAGAATATATTAGCACCCAGCTATGCCCTAAGGAATGGATTTACAAGTAAAAATAAAAAAGAGTTAAAAGGTTTTAAGGGTTGCAAAAGTTGTAAAGCTTGTTCACATGTGAACACGGATAAAGCTACATCATATAACAGTTTTGTGACAGGGAAATCTTTTCCTATTAAATCAGAAATTGGCTGCCGCACAACCTGTGTGGTATATCTTCTTCAGTGCCCATGCGGCAGCCAATATGTTGGCCGTACAAAAAGATGTCTAAAACTAAGACTTTTAGAACATATAAATAATATAAAGAAACGACTGGAAACCCACTCAGTCCCCCTCCATTGCAACAGTTGCCCATCTTTCTGTTTGAAGGGATTGCGCTGTATAGGGATAGAACAAATCCAACCCCATTGGAGAGGGGGCAACAAAGAGAAAAGATTGGAACAAAGAGAATCATTTTGGATTCATAGACTACGCACTCTCACCCCTAGGGGTTTGAATGTGGACATGGATATTGTTTGTTTTTTGAATAAATTGAATGTATACATCTTTAAATTAATACACAGTAGAGTATAATATAATACAATTCAAACATCTAGTAAAATACAATACTAATTTAGCAGTAAAATGTACAATTCCTATGTCACTTTTTTTGGAACGAGTGTTCAATTACTTATGCTATTTCACACAATATGGATATGTAACCGAATATATAAATAAATATTCATGTCACTTCACATAAAAGGGATTTATAATGGATATGGTCATTTTATTTTTGAGTAAATTTTGAGTGTTTAATTACTTGTTTAACCATCTTATACAATTTGGATGTGTAATTAAATATAAAAAAATAATATTTCATGTCACCTTTTATAAAATGAATTCACAATTGAAAGGTGATTATCTATGTCACTTTAATGGATATTATGATAACAACATTGTTATTAATATATGAATTTATTATCATCATTATTGATAGATTAATTATGGTTGATGGTTATTATGATAAAAAATATTGCTGCTAATGTATGAATTCACTATTAGTATTATCAGTAATCAAGTAAAATTATAATAGATATAATGAATGATTAACTTGGATGGGAAGTTTTTCATTCATTTTAACTGGTTAATATTATTATTATATTTAGAGGACATATTATTATTATTTATTTTTGACTGGGATATATAGATATGTTTTAATGTGATCAAAGAACATACTCTAACAGTTTTTTTATTCCTAGTGGCCTGAGTTAAACATTAAACACTTCTTTAAGCTGTCATAAACGCTGTGGAACGCACAGCCATTTTTCTTCCCGAGCGTGGAACGCACAAAGATCATGTGATTGGTAATTATACACGTGACACAGACGTGGCGTATGACGAATGCGGAAGTGGCTGGAGCTTCGAACGGACCCGGCTTTTTTTCATCGCGGCTAAACAGCTACACCTGAAAGGAAAACCTCGACGAATTGGAACCAGGCAATTAGAAGACACCCACTATTCCACCAATGACTTACAGGGTTTAGCCCTATATAAAAGCTTTTAAATGTTAGCGTTGTTAGGATGCTGTTTTTGATTTTATGTACCTGTTAAATGTGATTTGCTGAAAGAGGTCCCTGAGGAAGTCCTTTTTGTATAAGGACGAAACGCGTAGGACCAGCATCTCTTTCTTATTTGTTTTTACTATATTTTATTTCATTTAACCTTTTTCAAGTGAATAAATCGCCTTTAAAGTATTCCTTTGGTTGCTGTCTGTGAGATCTCGTGCTGACCTGGATACCCTATCGGCTATCTCTTGAGGAGGGAATTTTAAAGGGACATACCCCCATTTCCATCCAGGGGAGGCACCTTTAATACGCTTTATTTTTCTGGAATATGTGAGTGCATTCTGATCACTGGCAATTTCACCACAGTTTGTAAGCAATTATGATCAGATTCCTCAGAAATCTCAAAATGCTTTCCTTATCCTAGAAATCAGAATTGTTTTTTTTTTTTTTCTTCAATTTTTTTTTTAAAGTACTGCATTACGTACAAAGTATAATAGGAACTCTGGGGCTGTTTGCCTTATTACTTTTGAGCCGCAATAGACAGAAGTCTCAAGACGACCCTTTGTTGTGGTTTAGTCCTTTGTTTAGGACTCTGTTTGCCCTGTGGGGACAAAAACTTTGAACTCTGGTCTAGAGCTATCAACTGACCTATCTCACAATATATATTTGAGCAGCCGGAGATGGCTTGTGGTTTTACTCTGTCAGAATCATTCTAATCCCTACTACCCAATGGTGTTACATCCCCTGGCAATACTGATATTGTTTCTTTGGTTTTGCAGCTTGGTGTCTGCGGAATGAAGGAGTAAGCTCTGTTCTCCTGGGGTCTTCTAATCCGGAGCAGCTTGTTGAAAACCTGGGAGCTATACAGGCAAGTATACTTATTGCTACAAATGGCTACTACACAAATTAAAAGGAGGCACGCACACCTTATATATGCGGCATGCCTGCATGTTTGTAGTCTTTATTGCTTTACTAATGGCTAAAGAGTTTTAACCCCTTAAGGACACATGACATGTGTGACATGTCATGATTCCTTTTTATTCCAGAAGCTTGGTCCTTAAGGGGTTAAAAAGAAATAATGCAATATTTTATCATCTATACATTTGCTAGCATTTTATTCTTTAGAAATTGACATCAAATCATATGAGGCATGGTAGGTACACTTTAAAGGTGAACTGTTAGTCAGCCCTGCCCCCTTCCCCCTCCCCCTCCATTTGTAATGCGGCAAATAGAGAATGTATTAAAATATACAAACAATATAAATAAAAACAATGAAAATAAAAAAGTACTCTCTTCTTCAAAGCTCCCGTAGCTGTCCAATGGAGAGAGCTGTCTACAGCTGAAGGCAGATTCTCTCTTGAACCAGGAAGGAGTTCCACCAATCAGAACTCTCTCTTTCTGGTCTGTGGAATTTGATTATACACCATAAAGGTTGGATTGGATGTATGCTTTTAACGGAAATAAAACAGGAAAGTGCTAAAAATGGGGGAAGACTGATTAAATAGTTAATAGGTGAGCGGGACAAAACACATGGAGGAAATAAGAAAATGAACATCGAAGGAAGTGCCAAATTACTGTACCTAGTCTCCTTACCATTACCATCTCAGTAAGCCTGAAGTATCCACTGAAGATTATGCTAGCTTTAGTGTACTTATAATCTTAATTTTAATAATGACAGGAGGCGAGTATTTTGCATAAACTCTCTTTACTAACTCCATAGCAGCAAAGAAAAAAGTATAACAAGAATTAATCAAAATGCAGTAGGAGGTATAGTATCCACAGTGAATTCTCCTCCTCTTTCAGCTTGTGACATCACAGAGGGGAAAGTCCCAACAGAATAAACAAACGATCTTCCTGGGCCTCACAGATGGAAATAAGCAACAAAAACGAACGATGATAATCCTTTTGAAACGTAGGGTAAACTTTGTATGGCACCTCCAGAAGAAATCAGAATCCCTCCTTGAATTAAACTGAAAAGAGAATGTGAAAATAGGTCAGGCACTAGTCTCGAGAGCATGAAAAACAAGGAGTTTACCCCACTATAAAATGACGAATAACTAACTAAGTATAGTTAAATCAATAAGTACAATAATTATCTAGAATTACAAACTATATTAAGCACTAAATCCCCTACTATATCCTAATCCATACATGCATGACCGTGCACCTGATCTGATTAGTGACATACAGAAGACATCAAAGACCATGTGAAGACAGGGGATAGGCTATAAAGTCGAAGAATTAATAGGAAAGCAAACCATAGAGATAGGACAGGTGAACCCAGATTCCTAAGTGACCTGTCAGGCAAATCCCTGAATCCGAAGAAGGGAGGGAAAGGGTGGGAAAATACTCGCCTCCTGTCATAATTAAGATTATAAGTACACTAAAGCTAGCATGATCTTCAATTTTATTACATGACAGGAAGCTTCCTATTTTCCATTTTTAACGCTGATGTAATAAGGACAAAGACGCACAGAGATTCGGTCTAAAGTAAAGGGTCCGAAATGTGGATTTGCGAGACCAGTTTGCCGTACGAAGGATATCCGACAGCGACGCTCCGGCCGCGAAAGCCGATGAAGCAGCCTACCAAGTGCGCTCCAAATGTAGCTTCCACGTCCGTTAGGGTGAGTGTAGTCACTGAGACTGGGTTATGTGGTCTAATGTAGGACACCAGTAGTTGTCTGGAGGCAGAGGCTCGGAGTGTGGATGTAGCTTCCACGTAACTCCGTAAAGTCGAGACCACACATAGTTGAGGGTCCGTGACAAAAAAGGGGTAAAATATCGAGGACGAATTTGATTTGGTGCGACGGGATACCTGGAAGGTGACCCCATCCGGAGAGACAGAAAACGCATCAACCTCAAACACCCGTACGTCGGAGTACCGTCGAAAAGAGACGAGGAAAAGCAAAATCGTCATCTTGGCCGAAAGTTGTCGAAGTGAAAGTCTGTGGTTGGAAGGCCAGTCTCTTAAGAAACGGAGAACAACATGGACGTCACAGCGTCGCGCGTATTTCGGGCCCGGGCGTCGTCGTAGGCGAATGCCTATCAGTAATCAACATACTATAGGGTCCTTACCCACCAGCGTCCCTAGAATCTGACATGTGCCACCGAAATTGCTAACCGTACCACGTTGATCGACCTATAGGATCGGCCGGAAGAAAAAAGTGTTGATAAGAAGTTCAGAATGGCTGATAGAGGTGCTGTAAATTGATCGAAGTTCCGTTCCATGCACCAATTGGACCAAGAGGCCCATACAGGGAGGTAGCATCATCTAGTCCCTGGTGCCCACGAGTCCCATAGGAGGTCCCTAGCAGCCTGCGATAGTTTGCCGATCTGCCAGGTGCCCCGGAAAGAGTCCAAGCTACCAGTATAGATGAGCATCCATCAACAGCGGGTGAGGGTTCCCTTTTGGATCCGTGAGAAGTGTTGGGTAGGACGGTAGTAGGAGAGGGTCTGCATAGGACAATGCCAGCAGATATGGAAACCAAGGTTGGCTCTGCCATAGGGGCGTGATTAGAAGTAGAGATATTTGGTGTACCTTCAGGTAGTGAAGGGTCCTCGCTATTATAGCGAATGGGGGAAACGTGTACACGCCGGTGATTGGTCACGTTTGTATGAAGGTGTCCACTGCTTTGCTCTCTGGGTCTGGGAGCCAGCTGAAAAAATCTAGAGTCTGTCTGTTGTTGCATGATGCAAACAGATCCAGATGGAATGGGCCTCTCAGGTGTGAGAGGGTGTCGAAGATCTGGGGGTCTAGCATCCAAACGCTGCCGTCTCACCAATGGTGGGAAAACCAGTCCGCCATGAGGTTTGTCTCTCCTGGTAGGTATTCCGCCTCGAGGGAGATGTTGCGGGGAAGGCAGAAGTTGAAAATCTCCTTCATTAGTTCTGACAGGAGTCGTGAGCGGGCTCCACCTAGGCGGTTGATATAACAGACTGCGGAGACGTTGTCCATCCTGAGTAGGATGCAACAATTGGACCTGTCTTTTGTAAGGCTGCATCTGGCGAAGGAGCCTGTGAGGAGTTCTAGGCAGTTGATATGTAAGGTGAGTTCCTGTGAAGTCCAGGCGCCTCCTGTCGATATGCATTCGCTAGTCGCTCCACAGCCCCATAGGCTGGCGTCCGATTCCAGTATAAAGTCAGGCGTGTCTCCGAAAATGGCCCGACGCCTGCATGCTGTCTGGCTATCATCTTAGTTCTTCCCTGACTTCTTCTGTCACCAGTACTGGTTGGTCTTAGGTAGGATTTTGACGAATGAATGAGACCTTGAGGCCTTGAGCAGTCCTGGAAGATGGCCTGGATGGATGCAAACAGGAGGCCCACTCTCCGAGCGAGTCCACGGAGTGGAACTGTTTGGGAGCAGATGACTCTGCGGAGTTCCTTCCATATAGCTGAGATCTTTGACGCCGGCAAACCTAGAAATTGTACGGTTTGGGATGGGGTCATAGCCAAATTTGGGTGGTTCACCATGAAATCCAGCGATTCTAGAAGGTTTATGGTAAATTGTGTGTGTAGTGTTAGTCTGGACTTGTCAGAGCAGAATAGATGGAGGTCATCCAGGCATAAAATGCAGCAAATTCCTCTTGCTCGAAGATGAGTAACCACCGGCTTCAGCGAGGTCTATGACGTAGCCTCGGACCGTTTGTAGAATCCAGGCATCTGACGAGATGGTCGTCCAAGCCTGAAAGAATAGAGAAATACGGCCTGCATGTAAAGGAACTGGAGGACAATGGTAGCTTACCTGTCGGGGAAACGTGTCCTGCCACATCTGCGTGTGCCGTGGCCTCTATCCGATCCTCTGCAGTAGGAGAATGGTTGTCTGTATCCCACCTCCGGGTAGAAGGTTGGGGTCTTGATGAACTGGGGCCTTGCAGGGTTGTGGCTGAAGACTTTCCTCATAGAGGTCGGTGCTTTGTTCAATGAGGTGAAGACATTAACATGTCTGTTTAATTCCTGTGCCAGAGGTCCAAGCTCTTTGGTGCCCAATTCCATCAACCTTCCGTCAATGCGGAGTAGTGCTACTTTGCGCCTCTCGGACGAGAGGGCAATGTTCGTGTTTCCCAGAAAGCAGAAACCCCTTTGAGCCCATTTGCATATATCATGCGCCCATTCCCTGACTGTCTTGGCATCAAATTGATCAGCCCTCTGGAAAGCGTCGTCCGCCAGGTACATGATTCGGGAGAGGGGGCAGGTGGCATCCAATAACTTGTCCTGAGCCCCTGTGAAACCCCTCTCCATCCCTTTACGGGGGTTGCGACCACCTCTTGTCAGGAAGGTTGTCATGAGTTGGTCGAATTCAGGTGTTTGGGCAACCTGGTCCGTTAGGGAAGGGTGTGGGCAAAGCGACTTTAGTCGGTTATGAACCACTTTGTCTAGCAGCTTGCGAAGTCATAGTTGCATACATTTTGCCAAGTGCTCTGGGGGAGTCCAGTCCCCTGAGCGAGGGTGTCTGATGTTCCGGGGATCAAAAAGTTTCTGGCCCCCTGCGTGAAGTGGTCTAGTATCCGACCCCTATGCGTCTTCCCCCGGGAATCCCACTCGACCGCCTGCCATTAGTCCAGTCTGGCCATAGAATTGCCCAGCTCACCCTCTTCCTCTAAGGAGTAGTCCTGTGGGGGGGCAGAGGTGGCGGTGGGTGCAGATTTATGTCTCTTAGCGGATGTCTTACCCTTGTGTGGGTTGGGTTGTACCTTCTCATCCTTCTAATGGCGTTTTCCAGGTTGGGGTTCCTCTTTAGTGTGGGAGTCCAAGGCCTCAAAGTCCGACTCGTGACGTGTGCGTTAAGGTTTGGAGGATTTAGTCTGATCGGCCTTCGCCGTCATAATGTGTGACAGGGCCTTCTCCATGGATGTGGCCACAGCTGCATTTATCATTGCCTGGAAGTCCACAGGGGTATTCAACATGGATAAAAGACCAAATGAAATCAAAACACAGAGAAGAGGCAAAAACTCTGACCTGTCTGCTGATGGAGCAGCAAAGAAAGAGGAGGATAAACCTATTCACTGTAGATACTATACTTCCTACTGCATTTTGATTGGTTCTTGGTATACTTTTTTCTTTGCTGCTGTGGAGTTAGTAAAGAGAGTTTATGCAAAATAGGAAACCTCCTGTAATATTTGCGATACATGATAGTAATTTTGAGCAGACCTTTGAATGTCATGCCAACAAAAACACTTTTGAATGCAATTTTCAGGGATAAATAAAAAAAAAATGTAAATCAACATATTATTTAATTTACAGGTTCTTCCAAAGATGACATCACACATTGTAAACGAGGTTGACAACATTTTGGGAAACAAGCCATACAGTAAAAAGGACTACAGATCATAACGGACTGCATTAAAAGAGGACTGCATGGTTATAATAGTGCCCTGTATATAGTACTGGATCAGTATCTGTACACTGGACTTCCAGTTACCTGCTGTAGTATTTGTCATAACCGGGGTTGTAAACACGGAACACCTATCCTGCAAGCACATAAGCAACTCCTAATATTATTTGTACTTTGTTTCTTACAATTTAATTCCATGCATTTTTGCTTACGCTAGGATAAAGCTACGGTAAACATTTAAACTGATATGAGAAATATTATAGGTTGTGACAACGAAGCGGTAAAAAGCTTGTTTTTTTAAATATGCAATATATTTTCCTACTGCATTATTGTTCTCTGGGCTTTATGGAAACACAAAATATTATTTTAGGAGGTAAATATGAACTCAGATGCTCAAGTAACATTTCTTGGTATGTACTTATTTTAAGCTTCTTCGTTCCTTAATAAATATGTAGTGAATTGCTGGTTTGTCATATCACCCAGTGAGGATTCAAAGTGGATTGAAAGAGAATTTCACATTCATGGCCAAATTAACCGAACTGAAAGCCAAGCTGACTTTAGATGTCACTTTAAATTCTCACTTTAGTGAATAATCCAGAGTTGACACTTTGCCTTTTTTGGGTGGGAAGCTTCGGAATTCTGCATTCTTTCAGAAAAGGCTTAAACGTAAATGTATATGTTCCTCACCTGAAATTGGTCACTTAATCGTAGCATTTCTATTTGAAGCACAGTCATGATCTGTTAGTGAAATTAACACCAAGTGAAAAAAGTGTTACATACGGATGGGCAGCACCTTCAAGCCCAGCATGACAGAACGCAGAATTTATGTGTCCCGAAAAAAAATAGTAGAATGGCAATCCTAGTGTGAGCTACAAAATTCTTTTATAGAATCATCAAAGACAGGACTAAACGAACTAAGAGGGAAAAATTTACAAATAAGTATGTAACAGCTTAAGAAAAAAGATCAAACAAGAAATATTAATCGTTTTATTATTTTGATTTGTTTTTCGTCTTTCTTTCAGTATTTAATTTTTTGTTAAAGATTTTCACATTTGCAGCCAAGTACAACATTTTGAATCCAAGAAAAAAAATACAAGCTGGATCAACTATTTTTTTACTTGCACAGAATCTGACAACTAATGTCAATCAAGTATAACTATTGCTGACTGCAGGTTGTAAGTCTGAAAAATTAAAAAGGAAACCTTTTTATTATATATTTTTCTTAAATGCAATTCTTAACCTGTAATATACATAAACATATGGACTAGTTAAATTATGTAAAGAATGCAGCGTGGTATTTTTGAATATGTACATTTTATAAGAGAAGGTTGCTTGTGCAATATATTAATAGAGCACATTTCAGTGGAGATTACAAGATAATCCTTTGCATTAAGTCAACATTAAATTTCACATAACAAGGCGAGCCAATTTCTGTTTTATTCACATGTTGGTAAAAATGTCTACAATATTTTAACAGCACCCCACCCCCACCCCTTCCTATAAAAATAAGCGCTGGGGAATTAGCTTTAGTGACTGATAGAAACAATCTAAATCATGTTCATGGGAAAGTTTTTAACAGTAGTTTATAAAATCTGCTATATCGAATAAATCAGATATGGTCTTGCAAAAGGGGCGGCTGAACTATTCTAGTTAGTAGAATTTACCATCATTCTTTGCATCATAATTATCTCCATTTTGGGCTCTCAGTTACCTAAGTGGACGATTCTATTCTTTGGTGTGATTTTTGTATTTGTTAATTAATTTATTTATATTAAACATATTTTTAGGCCTATCCATTGTTAGTTGTAAAGAAAAAAATCGAGAAGAACTCCATTAGCTAAAAGATTCCATTGGTCTCCATGGCAAATGTCCGCTGAATAACTAGTCTATATAGATATTCTACAGTTTGTCCTAGTCTGAAGAATAGCCTGGTTCCAGAGTAATTTTGCAAACTGTTACTTTTTCAAAAAAATGCTAAATATAAGGAGAAACTGTATCCTAATCCTAAATTAATCATTTTGGAGCACCCCCGATGTTGTGAACTACCTCTTCCATAATGCGGGCAAAGCATCAGGGGAAATAGAGTACACAACATCTGGATTGCCAAAGGTTGGCTTCTGACAGGGATCTTACCTGGAGTGGGAGTCCGGCAGGCAGAGTTAAGGCACCCTTTGCAATTCGGCACAGACCGAGGGGACTCAGGACAGAAATCCCCAAGGGTGTGACACAGTGCACTGGGGCTGAAATAACCAGTGCTTCCTGGAACGCAGTACAGACAAGGGAAATCCAGAAGAGTAGTCGGTAACAGAATCAGAAGTCAGGGCTGGCGGCAATCAGGCGAAAACAGTAGACGAGCAGGAGATCAAAACCAGGAGTCAGATAAACAGCAGTGAAACCAAACGGAACAGGAAACACGATCTGACAACGAGGACCAGACTTGCGGGGTTTAAATAGGAAGACTCAGCCAATAATCATGGAACCAGGAACAGGTGTGCAAATCCCAGGCAAACAGGCTCAGACTACAGGATACCAAGAACATGTAGAAACAGTCAAAGATGTGTGGAGCCCAATGTAAGGATCCTGACTGGGATGCAGGCAACTCAGGTTTGATCCCAGCCAGACCCAAATACACAATATTGTGTAAAACCCACTGATGATCCTGACATTACCCCCCCTTCAAAGACGCCGTAGGCGAGAAGAGGAAGGCAAGTACGAGCCAGGAGGTTACTTTTTAGTTTTCTTGGTTTTAGTAGTACTTGTAGGAGTGGAGGTCATAGCTATTAGGGCCTTTTCAAAAACTTCCAAGTGCTCCTTCCGGACTAGAGTCCCATTAGAGGCATAGGTACAACCAGCAGGAGGGACTTCCTTGATAGGACTTGTAGTGGTTGTGGTGCTTGCCTTCCTAGAAGCAGACTCTTTAGTGGAAATAGCGATCTCGGGTTCTTTCGTAACTGATTCCAGCACATCCTCAGGAGCAACAACTGTAGAAGACGGAGGATTGTTCAAAGTGGTCAAGCAAGGACAGGCAGCATGTTGGCAGACAGGTCTCATAGGATATGCCGGAGTAGTACCCAGACGGAGAACCCGAGGCCTAGAAGGACGAATGGGACAAAAGGAGATTAAATGCCCTCTCTCCCCACAGTAAAAACACAGTCCATGCGCCACCCTTCTTGCCCTTTCTTGAGATGACTGACGGCACCTAACCAGTCCAATCGCCATGGGTTCTTCCGCCTCGCTGCCAGATGTATAGGATGTTTCAGGCATTTCAGGAGACTTGGGAGTGGTAGGGTTAGTAGTAACATCAGTCCGAGTGAAAGGAGTAGTGTAAACCATTTCCAGTCCGGGTTGCAATATATGGGAAGCAACAGTAGGTGTTCTCTGTACATAGGACTTTTGTGTCTTGTTGCATTGTAGCCCCAGGGACCGAATAAAGGACTCCCAGGAATCCAGGACTGGGCTTTTGGTGAGTAACAATTGGTGGGCCCAAATCTTAAGGTGCCCCGACAATAAGGTAATTGCTGTCCTCACTTTAATGGCATCTGTGGCATAGGTAAGTGGTCTCAAGAAAAACAGGACCTCGCAGTCAACCTTGAAGGTGTCAAACTTAGACCGGACCCCAGAAAATTTCTCAGGTAGAGCAACCAGCGGTTCAGATAGTCCAGAGTCATAGGTTACTCTCCCTTTAAGGGAAGCCAGCTCCTGCTGTAAGCCCTGCAAAGCCTGGGTGAGCTGGGAAACTTGCTGGGTCATGGCTGCAACGGTAATCCTCAACTCTGCAGACTCCATTTGGTCAGATCGTACTGACAGGGATCTTACCTGGAGTGGGAGTCCGGCAGGCAGAGTTAAGGCACCCTTTGCAATTCGGCACAGACCGAGGGGACTCAGGACAGAAATCCCCAAGGGTGTGACACAGTGCACTGGGGCTGAAATAACCAGTGCTTCCTGGAACGCAGTACAGACAAGGGAAATCCAGAAGAGTAGTCGGTAACAGAATCAGAAGTCAGGGCTGGCGGCAATCAGGCGAAAACAGTAGACGAGCAGGAGATCAAGAGCAGGAGATCAAAACCAGGAGTCAGATAAACAGCAGTGAAACCAAACGGAACAGGAAACACGATCTGACAACGAGGACCAGACTTGCGGGGTTTAAATAGGAAGACTCAGCCAATAATCATGGAACCAGGAACAGGTGTGCAAATCCCAGGCAAACAGGCTCAGACTACAGGATACCAAGAACATGTAGAAACAGTCAAAGATGCGTGGAGCCCAATGTAAGGATCCTGACTGGGATGCAGGCAACTCAGGTTCGATCCCAGCCAGACCCAAATACACAATATTGTGTAAAACCCACTGATGATCCTGACAGCTTCTAATTTACCAAGAATTGCTCCATTGTTGCCATGGACATTATGTATCTTGTGATTCAATTTTAATTTGATAAGCATTTTTTTTAAGAGGCATTAATGAGTGTACAAGTTTTATTAAATCAGATCAACATCCCAATGTTGAGCTTTGCAAAGTGCTGATTTTATCATTCACATTTCTCTCTATAAATATCTATATTTAGGTAACACTTACTGTAAATATAATGAATGCACTTACCCCAAAGCCAAAAAATCTACACAAAAAAACTATGCATCTTCCTGTAATCTTCTGCTGATGCAAAAGTTGGGGTTTAATACTGTGTCCATTAAATGACTTGCACTCTTTAGATACAAGCCGCAATCATCTTGAGGGGTTTTACCCTAAAATTCCTTACACACATTTGTTCGAAGGGCTGGGCAACAACATCATCTATACCTTGTTTTAATGTTTCCAATGCAGATCTGAAATATATATGGTTTTTATATATGCTCCTGTGTATTGGATGTTGTTGTTGCCCCCCTGTAGGGCGTATAAAGGTTATTCTCAGAAATTATATAATATTGCAAAAATGTAATAAAAAATGAAGAATGCAAATTGATTACTGACACCTGGGGCTCTCAGGAGAATAAGCTAAATATAAGCAAAAATGACAATGTGTTCTAACACCCAGAGTTCTAGAGTAATATGCATGTCAATCATTTCCTAGACAAGACATGAGATGTGTAAGTGGGTGTTATTTTATTTTACTATTCCAAACCATGCTCTGTACCCTTATACTACCTAATTATTCTGGAGTAATTTTACTCAATGCAAATGCATGATTTTTGGGATTTACTCATTTGTATAATCTGCATGTCATGAGAAATGCTCTTTTTGTCCCTTTCCCCCTTCCCCTTTTTTATAGGACTAAATTCTGCAGAAAAAAATAGAATAATTTTGCGATCTGAAAACAAGAAATGAGATATGAGTGTGGGTGGAATTCATTAGCTCAGTTCTCTATGTCAGGAGAAACAAATGTCATTTTTATCTTGGTGAGAAGGGATTGTACATTCCTCTCTTAATACTGAAGTCTTGTAGTAGGTAATTGCTAGGATCAGAGTTCCTGAACTCCGGTTACAGATTTTAACCTTTTGCAATTTCTATCACCTTATTCACCGGTGTGCCATTTGCATCGATAGCTGGTTTATTTGTTGCATGTTGTTGGTTGCCAATAACACCCTCTGGGATTTATTGACTAAATGAGAAGCTAATGAGAACTGACAAGGGAATCGAAAGTTTTAACCTAAAATAACACAAATGGAATAACCTTTAGCATATTTTAAAAGTTCAGCTATATTTGTTGAAAATGTGTGCTTTCCATGACAAAATGGAAATCGGTGGTTTTCACATTAGTCACTAAAATGTAACTATGGGTTTTTAAAAAGAAAAACATTAAATGCTTTGATTTTTTCATTTACATCATATTTCCTGGCACAACCAGAGCATTCAATGCAAATTAGCTTGACCTCCATGGTGCCAGCACCAGTGCAACATGAAGACTAATGCATTGGCACTGTGGAAGCCCAAACGTGTTTGAATTAAGTAATAGAATGTGACGGCAGATAAGAACCATTCGGCCCACCTAGTCTGCCCAATTTTCTTCGCTTTCTGTTGTCCTAACTGCACTGGTGGTTTCTGAAATATTTAGAATTGAGCTGCAGGGGGGCGGGGCCGGTCAGCCATGCTGACCGGTCGCATGCAGGAGAGGCTCCGGATCAACCTGGCCTCTTAGGCGAACCCTGCAGCTATAATATCTGCAAAGAGCCCAAGAAACGTACACACGGCGGTGGACAAGGTGGCAGACCCCGAGATCGGGAGCTTTAGGACCCTAGGGGGCTGCATGAAGCTTCGGAGACTGCGGCCTACCCGAGAAGGGAGCGGGGTGGACGGCCGCTGCCCTGTCTCCCTTTGCGGCTGCCACACGCCGACACCCTGACACGCCTGCCGGTCCTGTTTCCCCCCCCTGTGGGCCGGGGGGGTTATCCTGGCCCCCACTGCGGAGAGCTCAGGAGGAATGGAGAAGGAGAGGCACAGCACTCCTCAGATTAGCCCTCTAAGATGGCGGCAGCGTGGAGCCCAACACCAATGGCCCCTGCCTCGTGAAGCCCCAGAGGAGAGAAGCTCACCAGCCTGCACAACCCACAAAGCAGCCCAGCGGTAAGCAGCCTGTCAACCCTTAAGAGGGAAAGCTCAGCAGGGGGGAAGCTAGGCAACCTTAGACAGCCAGGAAACCTGCCGACATGCCTCACAATCGTGAAGGGGAAGTCCTAACAATATTACTGAGCAACCGGAACCCGGTAATACCCGCCAAGAACTGTAGTTCTGCCTTGCCACACCGACTCAGCTCTCCAAACCCTACTCGGACTTTAAGTCTCCAGCGACTACCTCAGAACACCTCATGTCACCACAGAGGCACATATGACAAGAGACTGGCGGCGGCTGCCGGCTGGGACACCACTCACAGCCACGGACCCAGACATCACTAACATCACCAGCAGCCATCTCCTGATCCCTGATGCGGCTCTCACCTGACCACTTCAACATGGTCTCCCACAGACATTAGTCTCTGATCTGTTGTTAGCTCGACCGCAGTGGTCCTTAATATACAATATATAATATACAATCTGTTCACCTAGCATGTAACCTAAGCCTTGCAGCCTACCACATCTTGCCTAAGCAATTTATATGTATGCTATCAGACCTAGCAGGAAACGTCTACCCTAAGTTTTTATGTGCATAGTTCTCTGCCTAGCAATTAGGTCTTATGTGTTATATTTAACCCTGTACCAAGTACTGCAAGAGCAATATCAGACCGGCTATGCCAATGTCTTACACTCTCAAAAATACTTATCTGTTTTCACGTCTGACCATGCTACATATCTGCTTAGAATGCTTTTCAAGTGTAATAGTTATTAAGCATATGTCTTATCATATATTACTGCTACAAAAACAAAATGTGCTGATTTATTAACTGCCCTGTACTGTTAAACGATGTATGCGGATTCGCTTGCTACCGCTATTGGGGCAGTGCAAGCATAAATGTAACCTTCAAGCACAACAAAAATAAAGAATTAAAAAAAAAAAAAAAAAAAGAATTGAGCTGCAGCAGAAGAAACTGCAATTTCAGCGAGTGACAACCCTAAAGAAGTAAGACATTTAGACTAACTAAATACATTTTTAATCATATGTTTAAGACCTACAATCATTTATTAATTCATATATTTTCTAGAAATGAAACTCTATTGTGCTCAGTTATGGAGTGAGGGGTGCTCAACAGGCACGTTTAAAATATGTTCCGCCTCTGCAGCCGTTTTGAATGATCAGTGCCACTATTATTTTCTGAGATACTCTGCAACTGAAAATGTGCATGTTTCCAAGAGGTGACTTAAAATCACAGCTCACCTGGACACTAATATATGCAATGTGGATGAAACCTTTTAATATTGCTGCTTTTCAAGGATGGGTGATAGGTAGACAAACAAATGGGTGATTGGAATCTTGGAGAACTAGGAGGCTTTATGCCTGGGGCTAAGAGGAACTCTGTTAGTTCAAAGAGTAATGGGAAGGTTTTGAGGAAAGTGATATAGAGATTTTAAGGTCACTGTGAACTATTCCTAATCTGGAATTATTTAGCAATCAATGAGCCTGAATCCTGAGACTACATACTAGCAGGATTCCAGAACAGAGGTCTTACCTCCTGTCACAGTGATAGGTAGAGTTGGGGACTGGAGATCTTTTTTTGTACAAAATCAAACTTCACTAAGAGAAAATGTCAAGGCACACATACACATTTTTAGGATGACAGTAAACAAATTACAGCCATCAACACATTGACATCATTGTATTCAAAGCACACTTTAAGGTGACTTGATGCACAATGATTGAAAACCACTGGACAATAACTCTTCAGGAGCGTCTATAAGGTTTCTCCCCCAGATTAAAGTTGTAGTTCAACACCTGACGACCTACGTTTTGAGCACCCTTGCATTGAAATAAACCTCTCGGACGCAGTGAATTGCAAAACTAATTATGTATGTTTGACTTCCCCAGGCCATCTTTAAAATAAAATAAGAGTGGAGAACACTGCACGGGGTTATTCACTAAGGACCAAATGTGTTTAAGATGAATATTTAAAATAACAAAATTGCAAATGAATTTTCAAACCTTCTACTAAAGGCAGATCTGGTTAAAATAGAATCGTCACATTCCATGTTAGAACACCTAGTGTGTCTGCTTTAATATCACAATTCATGAGTGCAAAATCTGTAGAAAATATCCTGTCTTTATGTTTTTCAAATTAAATCTGGTAGAAGGCAAATTTGATAAATAAAATTCACAATCTTTTTGCAGGCGAACCTACAGAATTCCAGGGATAGTTACCAACCTGCAGGCAAATAGTTGAAATAATAATTTCATCAAATATTAACACTTTAACACAAATTTAATAAACGACATGTTTTATTCATTTTAATTATTTGGGTATATTGGATTCCTCTGTGGAGTTCTCCCATTCTCTCATTGAGTTTGCTATCAAACAGTCTCTAATTACATTTATATCTAATGATAGCTTGTATTAGAATTGACAACTGCGTGCCTGCAAATTCAATCCAACCGTATTGGAAATTGCTTTGAACACTATTGGCAGACAAACAGCTGTCATTTCTGTCTATTTATCACTGTGTTTGGGAGAGTGTTAGTTTGAATATTTTTACAATTCATTTCTGCATTTTGACCATATGCTTGCACTCGGACAGGCTGAAAACTGGTCTATATTCTCTGTAATTTAAAGGATGTATGAACTGAACCAATCCCAGCAAATCTTGAGAAGCAATCTGATTTGGTCAGTCCGAATGCCCATGAATAGTAATAGATTATTTTTGTTTATCTGGACCGGACATTCAGAGTATTGTGCAGTCCTAGGATCAATGAAAAGTTTGGCTACTTTAGAATAAAATTTTAAATTAAACTGAATTCTGACTTTAGTTAAAAACCTTGATAGGGTTAACAGAATGAGCCAGACACAAGAGCATTGGCCTTTCTGAATCCTCTGGGGCCATGAGATAGGAGGTAATCACAAAGAGTCAGGGGTCTTCAAGATCATGGCTCAATATTACCAGCCTTCCATTAGAAAGATTGGGCATGCTCCTGTTACAATGTACCCAATTCCACCACTCCCATCTAGTGCAATGTGGCCATTATACATACAAATTAGAAAGGATGTTAATAAAATATTTATTGTTGAATCTGGCATTGCTTTCCCTTTAAAAATAGTATGGTTTGTGTGAGTTGTGACACTCTTTCAGAGTTTACAATGTTCTTACATATTGCCTGCTTGGAAAGCACACAGTGTACCAATTATTACAGCAACATGACCAAATTTTGTTTGAGTACCAAACACATGGCGCACCATTCAAAGAAAATAAAAATCTCAGAACACATTTCCGTTTTAATCTACCATATCATTGGCTTGGTATTTATTAGTATTATTCTAATGTTTATAAATAAAATGAACGAAGATCTTAAATTTATCTTTTTAGTTTTTCCCATAAAATTGGTTAAAATCTGTTGCTGCTGAGTTTCAGATCAAATTAAGTACCACCCTGTATTTTGGTGAAAATGGTTTCTGTAAAAGTGAAATGTTGCGATGACTAAAGTGTATTAATCATGCAAGTATTTTTATATTTGATTACAATAAAAAAAATAAAAAAAATCATGTATTTTGAAGTGCATGTGTTCATTAGCTTTTTTGAAAAAAACTGGAAAAAAAAGACCTCAATTTATCATTCTTCATTCCCAATGCATTTAAAAAAAAATATATATATATATGAAACAAGGGGGGGGGTGTTTGCTGCACTCACCTGAATATGCATAAATGGGGGTGCTGCTGGGGGCCAAACAATACAATACACAAGATCCAGTGCACTAACCTATCCACTAAACAGCAACAATGTTGAAAGATTTTATTTGTTTTTTTAAAAAACACCTAATGTAGGCAAAAATAATGGTGGTTAAGTGGTTTAGTTACAATATATAATCATACATTGCATAAGCCTGCCACAACGTCCCCATTAGGCTGTTAGTGTAGGACCTACCTTTGGGGTACATTGACGTTGTGGCAGGCTTATGCAATGTACGATCATATAATGTAACTAAACCCCCATTATTTTTGCCTAGATTAGGTGTTTTTAGTGGATAGGTGAGTGCACTGGATCGTGTGTGTGTGTGTGTGTGTATATATATATATATATATATATATATATATATATATATTCTCACCTCCTCCGGCCTGAAGTGTGGTTAATTTATTTTTATATATATATATATATATATATATATATATATATATATATATATATATATATAAATTGACCACACTTCAGGCCGGAGGAGGTAAGTATTAAGAAGTATTATACTCACCTCCTCCGGCCTGAAGTCATTTGAGTGCGGTCAACTTACTTGGATTCTGGATTTAGTCAGACCAGCACCTGGCACAGACAACTATCCACCAGGAGTGCAAGCACGTCAGATCAGATGTGCTTTTATTTAGCAACTTCAGTGAATACAAGTCATGTCGACATTCTGGTCCAACAAGACTTTTATCAAGAGAAGATATAAATTGGCTGGAGGCAGTACTAAGGCAAATACAAGACCGGGAGCAGTAATTTAGGGGTCCAGGATAATACTTATAGATTATAAATATAAAACCAAAGAAGTAGTTAAAACCCATGTGAAACAAAGTTGTTAAAATAGAGTATCACTGATAACTGGTATATAGTCATTTGTAAAGCAGTTTCAAATAACAAAAAGGTTCAAATGATATGAATCGATACAACAGAAAAATGTTTAGAACAGATTTCAGTCTGTTGCCCCATTACTGAATCGAACACACAGTTAGTGAATTTTGAAGTAATGAATTTCAGAGATCCACAGAAAATATGATTTTAAGTCATTTGTGATAAAGTCTAGCAGTAATGAGTGTATGCAGCAGAATTTTCATATGTCGGCATGTACCTACAACCATTGTGACAGATAAACTATCCTGTATTGTTGAGTTGTATAAGAACATTTTCTAGTTTGGACAGGGACTAAAAACTGGACTATATTGCCTGGGGTAGTATCAGAGGATTCCGGTTACGACGCATTTTGGAGACCTCAATTCCTAAGATATTCAGCCAGCAATACAGAAAAGTAACCAATACTGTACTAAAAGATACATTGTGTTCACATACAAAGTTCACACAAGCCCTTACATTTTTCTAAAACCTCAGCAGAAGTAAAGCCAAAAAAAGGCTAAGACTTGGCAAGGAGCAGAGGTGTACTTGATTTTATAGCAGTCCTGCACAACCTGCGGCCCCCCAGGTGTTTTCAAATTACAACGCCCATGATTCTTTGAAGGAAACATATAGCGTAGGGATAATGGGAGTTGTAGTTCAAAACATCTGGGTGGCCGCAGGTTGTGCTGGCCCTTTTTTTTTTTAATCAGGACAGAAAAATGACTGTACCTTTAACAGAGAAACACAAAAACACCAGCTTCACTGTAATACTTAACCCCTTAGTGACGAATTAAGGACCCGGTCCATCATGCCGGGGAAGCAGTTAACGCCGGATGACGGACCGGGTCTGTCATGCTCTAAAGTTAACCCCAGATCGCCGTAATCGCGGTGTTAACGCCCCTCCGGTCTGCCTCGGTATGTAACCCGATCCTGCTGTCCCTGCAGCAGTGATCGCTCTGACAGGCTGTCAGAGCGAGCACATGTGCTGCAGGGACTTCTGATCCGCCTCCCTGCTCTTACGTGTTATGTGTGAAGTGCAGGGAGACGGATCAGTGCTGTGTAGAAAAAATAAAGTTAGAGTAAAATCCCACCACTGAGGATTAACTTTTATTTATTTTTTTTAAACTCTCAGAGGTTCAATTTATTTCATTACAATATTTAGAAATTATATATTTTGCTAGCTGGGGTGGGTGGGAGTAAAGGGAAATTGGGGAATTTACGGTTACTACTGCTTCCTGCTAGTTAGGGGTTAACGGTAAAAAAAAAAAAAAAAAAAAAAAAAAAGTTTATAAAAATGTTAAATGTATATAAAAAAGTTTTAGTAAAGTTTAGGAAAATGTAAAAAAATTTAATAAGCAAAAAAAAAAAGTTTAAAAACGAGTTTTAAAAAGTAAAACAAATACATTTAAAAATGCTCATTACCACTACACCTGGAACAAACTAGAGAAAAAATTATTGCACGCTAAGGTTCAAAATATGCCTTTTGAATTACCCCAGGGTGTATTCTTTAATAAATAGTAGGGGGGGGGGCAGGGGGGCAGGGTTTGAATAACCAACCAGCTAAACTACTCCAAAATGGAACATGGACACAGCGTAAAACTTCAAAGTTAGAAAAAAAACTGAATGGCTGTTTCTCAAATGTGCCCCTTCAACATCAACATATGCCTGGCAAAGGTACATATGGGGTTATAGCTGTACTCAGACAACATAGCCGAGAAACATAGGAAGTATGAATGCTTATTACCACTACACTTGGTACAAGCTAGCGGAAAAATTATCCAACGCTAAGGTTCAAAATATGCCTTTTGAAATATCCTGGGATGTGTTCTTTAAGAAATGGTATGCTTTTATGGTGTAGTTGTAAAATGTAGCCTGCTCAAGTGACCCAAAGTGGGACACTGACGCATAAAAACCCTCCATGAAAATTCCCACTTAAAAACCTAAACTTGTCACGTCTCTTTTACAGCACTGTAACGTCACAAAATAGTGTATAGGTCATACATTGGGCATATTGTTTTACTCGGAAGATGTAACCAAGCATAATTTGGGGATTTTTAGGACAGTGGTATATATATCAAATGTAAGAAATACTCGGCAAAAATGAAACATATGTAGAAATGCCATCCCCCCCCCCCCCCTCACCACAAACATTGACATAAATTGGTGAGAAAAAAAAAAAAAAAAAGCGTGACAAGACACAATATACACCATATAAGATACCCTGGGGTGTCTGCTTTATCAACTGAAAGCCCTTTGTGGGGGTATTTGAACAGTCACACTGCTATAATACCCTAAAATGAGACATAGGCCCGTCAAATCCATCTACGGAAATTCTAACTATAGAAACTGAAATAGCCTTGTCTCTTATATGGCACTGTAGCTTTACAGAAAAGTGCCAAAGGCATACAATGGGGGTATCGTTATACTCCGCAGATGTAGCTGAACACAATATGGGGGGAGTTCTGTGCAGGAATAGCACACACCAGCTTTACAATAATATACATTACAAAAACCTTGTTATATATTTGTATATGCCAAAATAAAGAAAAAAAAAAAACTATTTTACTCCAATATTTAACAGAGATTGGTGATGAAATGGCTACGTAAAAAGTGTCAAACTAACCTTAGGTAAATAGCCTGTGATGTCTACTTTATATAAATATATACTAATGTGTGGCAATTTTGTTTTCTGTGATGGCCACTAAACCTACAAGACAAACATACCAACTTCTAAAATTGTTGCAAATTGAAATTTTATTTTAGTCCTTGTATTTTGTGACCTGTAAGTTTTAAAATAAGCTGAAATCCTATACATATGATGTACTCTATAAATCAAGACACAAATTAATTTAATTTGAATTATTTTTTCGAAGCTCGACATATTATGCACACGCTATTATTGCCAAAACTGTGAGAAAAATGTATTTGGTTTTTTTTCCAATTTTTGGGCATTTTTTTTTTTTATATATATACGTGACAACAAATGAAAGCCCTGTTTGCCCTCTAAAAAAAAACGGTATATAATATGTGTTGGTGCAATAAATGACAGATGTAAATTGCGTTTGAACACACTGCAAAGAATGCAAAAATGGCTTGTGTCCTTAAGGATAAGACAAGCTTCTGAAGCTGTGTCCTTAAGAGGTTATCTAGGCACAAGCATTGTATAAAGAAAACAAAAACACAAAAGATGCAATCCAAATGTTTATTGAACAAATTGTTGGTAGAAAAAAAGAAAAAAAAATGTACAGAAAACACGTGGATGTTTTAATACTAAAATTTTATATGTTCAGAAAATTTATTTTGATCCGGTTGAGAGCAGTGCGATCAATCCAGAGGAAACACCTATGGATAAAATGTAGTTCCTGAATAAATAGTTAAGGAAAATACGGTCTAGATTAGCAGCTTTAAAAAAGAAAAAAAAAATCAATCCTTAATATAGACCTGATTTTTGTGTCATTTACATCCCCGATTATGTACAGGCAGGGAAGAAGTTTTAAAATTGATTGCAGAGGGAGAATATCAAAAACTGTTCAATAAGGCTTTTTCTGGCGATTAAATCAAATGCTCAATTAATAAAAATCAGGCAAAAGTAGGTATGCAAAAACCCAACATCAGACAGTGTTAATTCCCTACAATAGCCAAAACTGTTCTGACCAAGAGAAGGAATTATTATTAATATAGCGCCATCAGATTCCGTAGCACTGTACAATGGGTGAAACCTATACAAAGATTGACAGGTTTATTCAATTAACCTTCATAAAATGTAATCTGATCTCTACTCATAATGACCTGATAGAATTTATAATATATATTTTAAATTAAAGGGAAACTCCAGTGCCAGGAAAACAATCAGTTTTAGTAGACAGCCACTAGAGGTGGAGTTAACCCTGCACGGTAATTATTGCAGTTTATAAAAAAACTGCAATAATTACACTTGCAGGGTTAAGAGTAGTGGGAGTTGGCACCCAGACCACTCCAATGGGCAGAAGTGGTCTGGGTGCCTGGAGTGTCCCTTTAATGTCAAGCTGATTATAACTGGATAGTAGGTGTCTACATACACTTAATAATGGAGTGCAATTTAATTAGCTCAACAGCAATATATAAATATATATATATATATAAATAAATAAATAAACACTTAATGACTGATTCTCAGGTCAAGTTCCCAAGCAATCTGCCTCTCACCTACTATGCAAACTACAATTTACCAAAGTACAGTTATTGTCCCCATGATATCGCTTCAAGAAGTGTTTGCCACAAGCAATTAAAAAGGATACACTGTAGGGTTGAAGTTCTTCAACAGGAAGAATGAAGCAACAATCACCAAAACCAAGAACAGTGTGTTATTGTAGAAAATGGAGAAGGTTGTGGCCTCATAATCAGCAACTTCATTTTTCTTCCATAAAATCCTGAAATGGCACAAATAAAAATATAAGAAAGCTATACTTCACTACATTACACTGTTAAAAAGCTACATCAATCACTGTAGCAATCTAGCCTCCTTGGATTTGTGATAGCGCATTGATCTCTACTTCACTGGATTGCTTACAATTGTGGTGATTTGTAAGGAAAACAAATACAAACTGCAACTATAAAAACCACCACTTGACCATACAAGTACTTGGGACAGTGCTCACACAAGGAATCACCAGAAAGATTCTTTTCACAGATGTTCTAATATCTTTAAGAGATTAAGTGATCGTACCTGTCCAAGACTAGCTCCAGTTGAGTAAAACCTTAAATGGGATTTCGGTAAGTAAAAGGAAGTATCTTCTGCAACTGTTTTATTTGTGTCTTTACAGAAGTTTAATTACTTTGCTTAAACTATATACCCCTCAAGTCCTAGCTGAGAGGCAAATTATGGCACATACTCAGCAATCATTACCAAATTAATAGAAGGACCAACATTAGGTCAAATAGTTCACCGACTTCCTAGTGTGAGAACTTGTTAACGAATTATCTATGTAATGAAAGGCAGCCTGGTGTGGCCTTTACGTGTGCGCTAGCTAGCTGTCAGGTGGTGAGAGAAAAAAAAAAAAGTTCCTCTATAGGTCACAGTTATCCAGCATGAATAAACATTGTAAGAACTTTGATCACCTTTCATCTTTCTCCTTACGAGACATTTTTCTGTTGTCTGCTTCTGAGAGTTTACGTGTTACTTCTTTAGAAACAGCATCTTCTCTTTTCTGGGCGACCCTTAAATGAGATAACCAGTTTATTAATAAAAACGGATAAATGCAAATGCCTCAAGGGTATAGTATTGTATTTAAGTACTACTGAAGAAGATGATAACCAGGCAATTGCTTGAGCTGCTCTGGAAAATTTATATTATACACATAAAGTTTAGAGACATATAAAACATTTACACATTTCAGTACAACATAACTTCACTGACCCCAGAAATTTTACTTACTTGTGTTTAAGGACAAATTTTACATTTTTGTAAGCAAAAGCCACAAGGTAAGTGCTGACCAAAGTCATAACACTATACAAGACAGCTGACTGCACAAGATCCATGTGCCATATCCTCCAGTACAACCCTGAAAAACAGAGAAGGAATACTATTGGTTTAGTACCTGGCAGCAAGAATATTAAACAAATCCGAATTATTCTGATATTTTCTAGGGACAACTTAGAATGGATTGTTCAAGCCGGAGCCCTTAATTATTGGAGATAAAAAACATTGCATTAGCCTTTCCAATATAAGAGCAGTCATCCTTTTTCATAAATTAATTTAATAGTGGCAGGAGGGGAATGGAGCTCCAGGAACCATATCATGTGCATACATGAGGATAATGATGCTTGAGTGTACCTTCAGTGCACAGAATTAGAGTACAAAAAAAAGTTACTAATCCCAAACACAAAGGTTCAAGGATCTACTTGAAACACCATAACACCCCTAGATGAAACTGTTTTTAAATGGATCTGACCCTCTGGCCTGTCTCAGTGATGTGGCTACAGTTCCAAATCTGATGTTCGGTTGCTCAAAATTGACTAAAGCATTCATTGTCTGAGTGCGTTAGGTGATATGCTCAGCCAAGGAATGATCTCAAAAGATGCACAAGATAGTCACAACTAGCCACATCATCAGATCAGAAAGGAGTACAGGCAACCAAATAAATATCAAACAAACAATCTGAATTAGTAATGGTAACGCATTTACACTGGTTCCTAGTAATGGGTCAGAGGGCTGTAGTGGTTTTGTTGCTTACAGTCCACTTTAAAATTTGAGTTGAGAGATCACTGGGCTTTCTTAAAATGTAACATGTATTTATTGGACAATAAACAGCTCAAGTGAAGACCTGCTGTATTTTATCCTTAGTAGTGGCATGTGGAAGGTCTTAGTTATATTCCAATTACATTAGATTAGCTCAGATGATCTGTCCAACTATTGAACTAATTATTATTATTATTTGCATTGATACAGCGCCAACTGACTCTGCGGCACTTTACAATATTAGAGAAAGTGGGTATATAACAATAAATGAGACACTTACAAAATGTTACAGGAACAATAGTTAGAGGAGGACCCTGCCCACAGGAGCTTGCACTCTACATATCAACATGCACAATTATTATTGCAGGTATTCCATGCTTTCCTGAATATTAAACTATAGGAATGAGAGCAGGACATGCTCAGTGGTTATAACATGTCAATCTGAAGAAGCTAGTAAGACTGATTGTCACACTGCAGCCTACACAGAAGGAGTAGTGCAGACAGGTGTAGGGCGCCCGGGGTGTACTCACAGATAGGGATGGCGGACACGATGAAGGCATTGCCGAAGAACAAGGCGGAGGACTTGGCGGACAGGTTGCGGCTGAAGTCCTGCAGTAGGAGGTCCTCCTCGGACTGCTGCTTGCTGGCGGCTTTGGGAGGCATGGTGTGCAGTATGGACACGTCTAACACTGAATGGGACCAGCTCGGCTTCCGTCACTGCAAGACAGCCACTGAAACGTCAGCACTCGGCGGTGAGAGACCGGAAGCGGAAGTATAGGAGAGCGCAAGGTGGAGTCAGCGATCGTGGCAGCTCCCTGCTTGCACTTCCGGTGACTGGGAGTGGTGGGCGTGGCTAGCAGTAGAGCACTCTGTGTGTTGGTCATACCGGGTGTACAATCATGGCGCCTGGGAGCGCACAGCGACCACTAAGGGCACCATAGCAACAAGAGAGCGCAATATCCCAGTTCAGGGTGCTTATCATAGGGAGCAGAGCGATACCACATCGGGGCAGAGCTGCGGGCCCAACATATTGTCCTTTTCATACATGATGTCCTCCCAGTGCTGGGCAGTGCATGAAGCTTGCTGCCCTGTAATATGTACCATTCATACTGGCAGGGTGTGAATGAATTAGCTGCCAGTTCACTGGTTTGATGAATGAATGCACACAGCATAGCTCATGTACTGTCCTGCAGCCCCCAGAGTAGGAGCATTACCAGACACTACACATGTAACTGGCCTGGTCAAGACAAACAATCCCTTTATAAACCAGCCGTATCATGCCATAGTCTGCACCCCTCGCCCTGACCTGTAGTTTTTATAAAAGTTAGGGGCTGCACCAGTCTTGTACTTTCCACTCATGAGTGTGGAGACACCCTCAGGGCACTATAGTGCCAGGAAAACGAGTTTGTTTTCCTGGCACTATAGTGGACCTTTAACATTCTGATTTGTGTTTAGATCAGGTTACCCCATGGTCTGGAAGGGGGATATGCTTTTGTGTCATTCTACAATAAGATTTCTGGGTTTTTTGTTGTTGTTTTTTTTTATAAATTTCCCTTTTTCCTTTAGCAATCTGTAGGTTACTAGGTCTTTTCACACCTTGACTACTGGGGGTCACTATATCCTTACTAATCATATTTTATTTCAATGACATGATCAGGTTATTTATATACAGTGCAGTCCACTAATATTAGCCACCAATTTAAATATAAGCAAAGAAAACTGTGGACAATTGTCTTTATTTTGTTCAGAAAATACAAAAATGGTGTGCCATTAATTGTGCCACACATATATTTAATATATATATATATATATATGTGTGTGTGTGTGTTTTAAACCTGTGTTTTGTTTGCAATTGTTTGATATCCATGAGAGCAGAGTACGGTGTTTTTTTATTTTTTGAACAAAGGATCAAACGGTTAAACAATATAAACAATTTTTAACAGCCTTCTTTGCTCATATTTAACAAGAGAGCCAATATTAGTAGATGACATATCTACATCAGGGGTCACATGCTCACCAATTTAGCACTTGGCTACTGAGCTTCCTCTTATGGAGGTCACACACTCATAAAATTAGTATTTGTTTTCATGCTTTCTCTTTTTTGGAGGTCGTGTGATCATTTAAGCTGGTCTTTGTTACACGTAAGGGGTAACTAGGCTTCTTTACTTGTTCAGCCTGGTTAATGAGGTTGGAGGCGGTACCTATGTTTTGGTTCCCCCAAAAGGGGTGGGTGGTTACACTACTATCACGGTTACCATCACGGCATTCACCTTTTACACCAGTTTGACACATCTACTTTTTTTTTTTTTTTTACATTAAGAAGATGTAATTTTTAATGTATTGTATATATGCAAGTTGTTAAGGTTGTTGTATATTCTCTCTTTTTGTTGTATGTTTATAGCTAATATTATGGGGTTTTTTTGTTTTTTGTTTTTAAATCACTAAATTCTTACAAGTCATTAGTTTTGTGCATTCTGTACCTGCTTGTTGTGTGCCAATTGTGCCGATTGCATAGTATTCACCATGAATAAGTTGAATTGCCAGGAGTATGGCGAAGCCATGCATTGTGAAAAATGAATTGTTTCACACCCCTTGCTTCCCTCTCTGTTGCTGAATTGCTAAAAGCTCCAACAAAGCTATAGCAGCATCGGTGATCTAAACAGAAAAAAATAAAAGTCTTATGGCATTGCATGCGCCTCTACCATTAAAAGGTCAAATAGAATATGGAAATTTCACCAAACTTTTAGTTGCTTTGAACTTACAACCAAATTGCTGAATCTTATATTAATATTATTATTAATAATAATAACAACAGGCATTTATAAAACGCTGACATATTCTGCAGCGCTGTACAAAAAGACAACACAATAAGAACAGACCGATAAAACAGGTAGAGGGCCATGCCCGTGAGCTTACAATCTAAAAGTTAAAATGGGGAGATGAGACAAGTGCTAGCAGAGGAATAAGTATGAGATGGCAGAGAGAGTTAATGGTATTATTGCATCAGCTGATAACGTGAAGGGAATGAGGAGGTGATTGACTGTGGTTCCAAACAGCTGGAAAAGCATGCTATACACTTAGAAAGAACCAGGATGGACAGGTGGAGACATATACAATTAAAGTGCCTTGTTACAGTAGTGGATGTGTATATGGGCCTAAGGAAGAGAGATACATTGTTATTTATAGGAATTTACAGCTAGGGGTGGCAAGCAGGGGGGGAGTAGGTGTAGGGCAGACTTGCCATTTGATGTAAACAATTAAATATTTGCCAACCAAAATTATATCAACCAGATTATTTATAACTACATGTGACTGCAAGTACAAAATATTACAGTAGTAAACTATATGTAACAATGGTAGCTTTATTATAATAAAGTAATAATCTAGCAACAAAATGAAAGAAATCCGGTTGAATATCTTCTGCATCGTCCGTACCTTAAAGCTGCAGTGTTTAAAATGAAAGGGCCTTGTTGCAGGGGTTGATGTAGATTTTAGCCAAACTAGTTAATACATACACTTAACATTTGCAGTATGGTTGTCAATCCAATGTTTAAATTCATTGCAAATCAAATAATTGCAATTTGTATTCTGTCCAGTAGTGGGCAGTAGAGAGCTGTAGTTAAGTAGGTCAGTCAACTCATTGCATTGTGAAGTCAGGATGTCAGTTTTAGTTTAATACGAGGGATTCACTTGTGCTTTAAATTTGTGCTGACGAACAAATCTTTACAGCTACGTAAACTGACTGTTACAAGTTCATCCTGTTTAACAAAACTTGTTAAAACATGAAAACATGTTTGGCCTTTCAACAATTGTAAAAATGCAAAGAAACTAAATGGAAGATTGCAAGAAATACCAAAATTATTCAGAAGTTTCAGCAGTTCAATAGATTAGGAGGGGCAATTAAATAAAACATGTTATAAAGTATTTAGTGATGAAACACAATCAGTAATAATGAGCAGAGGTTGGGTGCCTATAATAAGTATAACATACTAGAATACAAGACAAAATACATTCAGCCTTTCTAACTAAATAAAATAATACACAATTTGGAAAAACAAAGACTGTTCTAAGGTTGTTAAGCTAACTAGAGCGTTTGCAACGAAATAAACATCTTCATAAACTGCTGATATAATGATGAACAATATGTGTAATCCAGAATATATATTGTGTGACATAGTAATTAGAGATCAAATGGTGGGGAATAATTAGAGGGTTCAATGAATGTGTTAAAGAAGGAGATTTGAAGTGGTTATGGTGCCTGGAGTATGTATGTGCAGAGTCTCTTGGAGTTTAAGCCCTTTGCTGCCAGACCGCCATTGGGGAATCATTAAAAAGAGCTCCGGGCTGGCTAATGTCAATACTGTGCAAATTTTCATACACGGAATTAAATTTTTTGGGTTGAAAGAGGTGAACTAACGCTTTCAGCCAATGAATGGTGGCTGGATCGGCTTATGGCGCCTGCAGCTTCGCAGAAACAGGAAGCGTGTTACCAGTGCTGAGAAGAGAGTCGAGCAGGTACCCAGGTAAGGGGGCAAGCCGTTGCTAAATTATATGCCCCATTACCGGGTAACCAGGCCAAAGTACTCCTGACAACAGAACCATTGTAAAGGGCTATTTATATAGTGGTATGCATATTGTAACCTAAAATCTCCAGCAAGGACTCAAATATAAGACAGACCTTTGTGAGGTAAGTCTTGATTGCTGTATATAAGTAAAATCAGACAAGGGATAGTGGAACGTTGTTGGGATTTTAGTGAGTTCCATATGTTGTGATGAAAATCCATAAATAAAGTAGCAGTAAGTGTAGTAGAAGAGTATTAATCTACGAGATTGTAGACATAATTACAAAATTACATATGAAATGAGTATTAATCAATCATTAGAAGAGTTGGTGTAAAGATTATTTCACAATGCTATGAAGAGTATAGTAGTGACACAATATATTCTTTGCAACCAACGTCAAAAAAGTGAGGATAGAGTTACTGAGTTAGAGTCTTTCATTGTAACTTGGATTATTGTCCACAAGTGGGTTGAGTGTGCAATAGCTAAAGATGCGTTCATGCTAACACAGCACACTTTGTAAGGTCAGCACTGAGGGTCACTGGGAAGAAGGGGTGAGCTAATGGGTGTACACAGTGGGTAGTGCACCCAGAGTGACCCCTTTGAGGGCATATGTACTCTGTCTGCAACTCTTGTGGTTTTTCTCTATGGTCAAGCACCAAACTAGTTTATTTACTATGTGCGTGGCTCAAACATGAACCCACCTTGTCTATCTCACCAGCAACTCTTATCAGCCCTCAATTAGTTACATTCACCTGTCATACATCCTGTTCCCATTACTAAGCAACATTCACCCAGCCACACATTCTGCCACATACATCCACTCACCTACTCACATTCACCCCACCTGCTGAATTCCATTAATTTACCAACCCAGTCATATTCATTATTCCATTCACATAGAACACTTAACCTTTCACATCTTACTCATAACAAATATCCCTGTTCACATACTACTACCTACCTAGTCACTTATACCTACCAACTCATCCAGTCACATCCCACACATAGCAACCTACTTATCCTCCAAACAATAAAATTCACCTAACCACTCACCAACCACTGCCTACATACATTATGCAAATTATGCTCACTCACACACACATTATATACAGGCCCTTAAAGGACCACTATAGGCACTCAGACCACTTCAGCTTAATGAAGTGGTCTGGGTGCCAGGTCCATCTAGGATTAACTGCCTGCTGTAAACATAGCAGTTTCAGAGAAACTGCTATGTTTACAAATGGGTTAATCCAGCCTCTAGTGGCTGTCTCATTGACAGTCGCTAGAGGCGCTTCTGCGCTTCTCACTGTGATTTTCACAGTGAGAAGATGCCAGCGTCCATAGGAAAGCATTGAGAATGCTTTCCTATGAGATTTGCTGAATGCACGTGCGGCTCTTGCCGCGCATACACATTCAGCCAATGACATCAGAAGAGGGAGGAGAGTCCCCTGCGCCGAGGGAGCCCGGCGCTGGAAAAAGGTAGGAATTTATCCCCTTCCTCTCCCTAGAGCCTGGCGGGTGGGGGGCCCAGAGGGTGAGGGGGACCCAAGGACCCTATTGTCACGATTCGGGGAACCAAACACGCTAGCACACACACAGAAAAGGCGCTGTCCCGGACCTTAGAGTGGCCGGGCTAAGCACACAAAGAATAGTCAGGAGACAAGCCGAATAAGGGGAACCAGAAGACAGAATAACGAGAAACAAGCCGAGGTCAAAGGGTAGGAGAAAGTCACAAAGTCAGATAACCGAGCCAGAGAATACGTAACCAGAAGCACAAGTTTCAGTAGCAATACTAGCAAGCAAAGACCACAACAGGGCACTGAGAGACAGGAAAGGTAAGTATATAAATCCTGTGTTTAATTCTGATTGGATAATTTCCAATCAGAATTAACAATCACACGTGGGAGATATCTATACCTCCCACTGTGATTGTAGTGCTGTAACTTTAACGCCGGGTCACGTGGTTGACCCCGGCGTTTATATGAATGCGAGATCTCCCAGCGTGCAGCGTTATACATGCTGCTGCTGGGAGACAAGAAGGAGGATGCAAGCGCCGTCCGGGGCTGTGAGGATGCCGCTCGCCAACAGGTAGGGGAAGGAGAGACCGTGGGCGGCGAAGAACTGAGGGTGAGTGCTGCAAGCGGATTGCAGCCTCCCCTAACAGCCGCCCGCGGGATCATGACACCTATAGAGCCAGGAAAACGAGTATGTTTTCCTGGCACTATAGTGGTCCTTTAAACACACATTACATATAGCTACACATACACAAATGACATATAGAGCCACATATACACATTTGTAAGAAATGTGCACGTTTAGGAATTGTAAAAGGAAGGTTTGTTCCACAAATACTTGCAGTGCTATAAATAATCATTACTAGGATTACATTTCCCTGGATGTTTGAGGCAGTTTCTTCTGATGCTCTAAATTGCGAAAGGAGTGGGGAATAAAACAGGACAGACCTCTCAAGGGAGAGGAACGAGATGCGGAAATAGAAGAGCGATTTAACCACATCCATATATGACATTGGAAAATCCTGAACTTAGGTGTCAGTCTGTGACACTTGGCTCATCCTTGCAGGGACGAGCGATCCTTAACATGTTAAAGGGAAACTGTCACTTTCTCTATACTGACTGCCAAGTGCAAAATATAGAGCTTATAATAATGATTGACAGGGACGTAAGATGGAGGCAATCAGTTGCAGGGTAGAGGTGTGGATCTCTGTATTTACGGTTATTTTTCACACCTCACATACATATATATATTTATTAAATATTAGGATAAGCAAACATAATATTAAAAATCCTAGGACGTAGGATTGCCAGAATGCAACACTTAGATCTGACAGAGGTGGATGTCTTGAAATCACATATTGTAGACAAGAACACACATATGACCAGTCGCCCTGTGAAATCCTATAGACAGGAGCATCTGTTGTTCCGTGTCATGATGTGTAGCGTGTAAGACATCTAGAATCTTGGTAGTATTTTCTTTGGCTTCTTGACAAGGTACAAACCCTGCCCAGTCTGGAAAACCCTATGAGAAAATATGTCACTTATGTCAACTCAAGTATTTTTATGTCTAAATTGAGAATGAAACATGTCTGTAACTTTTAAACATAAATGTTCTTCTTTGTGTTTTACTTGTAGCTTATAGTATATTTAGGTGAATAAATGTACCATTGATGAATGTTATTTTTGCCAATAAAGTATCTAGACAGAATATCATGTTATTTTTTTAAAAATATTTTATATATATATATATATATATATAAACAAAATAATAACAAAATAATAATTTAGGCACTCACCCATGAATAGTATTCCAATATATCTTGCCTTTGGTGCATCCGACGTCCTCAATATATATCCAACGGTAAAGTGGAGCACTCAAAAGGTCTTTTAACAATAGTGAATTTATTGGTACAAAAAAAGCTTTACATCGACATGTAAATCCTGTGATTCGACGTTTCGACCCCTCAGGGTCTTTTTCAAGAACAATTTGAAGTACACACACACTTCTACACCAGAAGTACTGGAGTAAAAGGCAAACCCCCAAGGGGGCAGAGACGTTAGTATTCAATCTATCCCAAAAAAAATCACATATCTGTGCTATCCAAAGGGCTTACATTTGTTCCACTATCCAAACCAGCACCCCTCCAAACAGACATTGAATTCTTTAAAATACAACAGATTTTGACTAAGTATGAACGATGGAAAGACAAACCTACTACGCCTGATACCATAACCACACCCAAGAACCCTTTGAGAATTAAGAACATAGGTGATCAAAAAACTTCCAATATGTCCATCAAAACCTTTATGCAGTCTGTGAAGAATGAGTCACATCAGATGCTAAAAAATCCAAAGGAGAGAAGACGGCCCTCAGAGATCTGATGACAGACTCGAATATCATCATCCGACCCGCGGATAAAGGGGGAGCGATTGTAGTCATGTCATACGCTGACTACAAGGAAGAAATTTGCAACCAGCTATCTGATAGGAACACCTATCAGAGATTAACTTTTGACCCAGTAAAAAAGTTTCAGAATCAGATCAAAAATACCATCACCACTGGTGTACAGATGGGGTTTGTCGATACAAATATGGCCAAATACCTAACCGTAGAATATCCGAAACATCCAGTTTTATATACATTGCCGAAGATTCACAAGGACATGCAACACCCCCCAGGGAGACCGATTGTGTCAGCCAGGGATAGCCTACTTGAACCAATCGCGAAATATATCGACTATTACATCAAAACTACAGTTATGGATCTCCCGACTTGTCTACGTGATACGAATGATTTCTTGGATAATATAAAGAACCTAACTTCCATAGAAGAAGGTTATGTACTAGTCACGTTGGACGTCAAGAATCTATACACCATCATACCGCACATCGAGGGTATACAATCACTACGTCAGATCCTCAGTAGCTCTTCAAAATATTGTGGACCACCCATCGAATTTCTCATGGAGCTGTTACACATAGCCCTTACATGTAACTACTTCAAATTTGAAGAGAACTTTTACCTACAACTGACGGGTACGTCCATGGGGGCGGCCATGGCACCCTCATATGCCAATGCCTACATGTCTATCTATGAAACCCAATGTATTCTGGAGAGATATCGAGAATACATACTTACATACCACCGCTTTGTGGATGATATTTTCCTAATCTGGACTGGAACCAGTAGAGACCTAGAACAAATGGTCTGTGACCTGAATGCAGCCGAATGCCCAGTAAAACTGACATTATCATCAAACACCCATGAGATCCAATTTTTGGATGTATCAATTTTTAAAGATAATGGCAGACTAGGGTACACCTTATATCGGAAGGATACGGCAAGGAATACGCTACTCCAGTTCAATAGCTATCATCCTCAGAAGCTTAAAGAATCTCTCCCGATATCCCAATATATGCGGGTATTGAGATACAACAGTGACCCAGAGAAGCGTAAGCAACAACTACAAGAAATGACAGAGAGATTTCTACAGAGAGGATATAATCCGGACGTACTTTCCAGGGCGAAGGACAAAGCCATGAGACGGATGACATGCGACCCTACTGTGACCACCAACAGGGCTTTACAAGCAACTAAAATGTATCTACCTTTAACGTTACATACAGGAACTACACAGATTCAAAGATCCTTGAACAAATACTGGGGTATTTTACGCTCGGACAAGAATCTGCCATCGATTTTCCAGCAACAACCCACTATCAGCTTAAAAAGAAACAAGAACCTGAGAGACTTATTGGTTAAAAGTGATCCAACTCCATGCTATCAGAAAATTAGAGGACCTACCAAGAAAGGTTGCTACAGATGTAGTGGCTGTGTGACGTGTAGTCACATGAACATCAGCACCTCATTTGCCCACCCACACAGTGGAATTCGGATCCCCATTACACAATATATCACATGCACCACCGATCATGTGATATATTTAATCACTTGTCCCTGTGGTCTCTCATATGTGGGGAAAACGGATTTAACGCTCCGAGATCGGATTAGAGGCCATAGATCTACTATTAACATGGCCTTTAGAGACCAAAAATCAGATAAACCGGTTGCTAAACATTTTCTTCAAGCTAACCATAGACTGCCTACCTTACGATTCATTGCCATCGATCATGTTCCACCGAATCCGAGGGGTGGTGACAGATCCAAAGCACTACTCCGTGAAACATATTGGATACACCGACTTGATACTGTTACACCAAAAGGACTGAACGAGTTTATTACATTCTCTATGTTCTGTTAAAGTTACATCTTGGATGTGATTTAAAAATAAGGCTATTCAAATAAGATTTTTTTTTACTTTCAGACCATATCCCCGCTATATAATATATAGTATATATTTTTGTATATTTTTGTATATTTTTATATTTTTTGCTATTACATATCATAGCTATCACTATTGATACTGTTTATGTATACATATTCAATTCGACCCTTAAGAAATATTCTCTTCTTTGTTTTTAAGGTTTAGTATGAGACCTATGTTGCCTCATGTTTTAAAACCACTTTGTTTTGGCACTTGCACTTTGTATTATATTTCTTAGGCACGTTGGGCACTTAGCACTTTGTTCTGTATAGTCAGACACTTTGGTCGTATGTCTCATACTGATACACATATTTTAATGTGAGATCTTCCTATTTAGATTCATTATTATCTTGAGATCTCTTTCCCAGTGATCACGTAATTACCACTTGTAAATACACTGTACTACGGCAGGTTGCGAGATACACACTAATACACTGTTTACAGAGCATCACCTAGCAACCACGCTGCACGTACTGACGCACGCTAGGGAAATCACGTGGGTCTCCGTGACACTTCCGGGTTTGAACGGGCGGCTGCACACACGAGATTGGTGAGTGGATTTTCTTCACTTGTATATAAATTATGTTTAGTTCACTTGTAAATTGTTCTTGAAAAAGACCCTGAGGGGTCGAAACGTCGAATCACAGGATTTACATGTCGATGTAAAACTTTTTTTGTACCAATAAATTCACTATTGTTAAAAGACCTTTTGAGTGCTCCACTTTACCGTTGGATATATATATATATATATTATATATTATACATATATTAAATATAATAGACGATTTATGTTGTATAAATTGTATTGCAAGGTATAGAAATTCTTTAAATCTTTGCTCAGAGCAGATCAACTGACTTCGTATGGTGATAGGGACATGTATAAGTCGGGAATTTTTGTTTTTTTGTTTATAGTACAAGCTGGTGACTTCTTGCTGTGCTCACAAAATTATTTTTTTTAGTTTTGCCTTTTTTTTAAAAAAAATTCTACCACTTAGCAGTTATGACATAGTTTGGCCTAATACACATGCAGTGTCTGAATATGTTTATAAAGATTGCAACGGGGACATCAAAGCAGTAATACTTACTGCTCGACTGGGTATACTATCGAACAGGATATACTATCATAACCTATCTGTTTCTCTCTTCTCTTATCTGTGCCTTCAGGTAGACTATGCAAGCAATATACGACTGGCTTTCTTGTTTTGTGGATGTATTGTTTGGGTCTCTAATCACTTGCCTAATAGCTGGTGTGTTCACTATACTAGCTTAGTATCACTGTAAATCTTCATCTAGTTTTCACGATACATAGATGACATTGTCCTTCTGTAAAGTTCAGATGTGTAGTTTTTTTTCCATGACAGGTGTGCCTTTAAGCTGTTTTTAGAGCTTCCTGCATCTATGCACTAATAGGCCTCAAGCAGTAGTTCAAGTGTGTCATTTTTGGCACGACAGGCACTCTTTTAGCTGTTTTGTAGAGCTTCCTGCATCTATGCACTAATAGGCCTCAACAGTTTCAGCCTGCTGGAATGGTTTGTGATTGATTGTCACATGCTGATGTGTGCAGCCACACAATAAACAGGTAAGTAGCAAATGCATTGTAAACCACTACAGCAAATTGTATAGAGCATAATACCTTACAGCAGGTCAGGTGACTGCCTATTCACATAAATATTACACATGGCTTAATTGTTATTTCAGCTGTGCGGTTAACAAGTTAGTGCTAGTGAAACTGATCCTCTGGACATACTTTTTCAGTCCCAATGTAGTGCCACTCTGTCATTTGCAACTTGATAGTTTGGCACATGATGCTAATATAAATTCTAATATGTCCAATTTGCTGTGCCAGGAAACATTAGTATTCACAAATGTGATGTAAGTGGCATACCTAAAGCTGATCCGCTAGCAACAGAAAATCCTTTAAGCTCAGTAAACATTTTAACAACCGTTTGTTTAGTCCTCATCCACCATGGTATCAACACTAAATCAAAGAGTTTGGTTACCATAATACACGTAAACATTGATTTCTCATACTCACATAACTGTGATATAATGACCTCCATACATCCCTTTCCCCATTTAATGTATTCATGGTTAATGCACAGATTGTAGTAACAGACTTCAATTTGAAGGTGGGGCGATTACTTTATCTAACTGGGGCTCCCGGCTTAACCTGACTTGTAGGATTATCCTGCCAATTAGTTTATTATTTGGTGGAAGACGATATGACCTTGCAACGTCAGCAGAAAGACTCGAGAAGGAATGAGCACGGAGGGTTGTAAATTATCTGTAACAAGAGAAAGGGGCTGCATCATGTGAATGAGAATTAGTTAGATGCATCACTTCCAGTCCTTTCTTATGTTGGTCCATGTTGTATCTCTAAGAGCACAAGAAAACCATCAAAGATGTTACTTACATTAGACGGTGTAAGAGAAAGCAAGATGATAATAAAGTACCAATTCAGATAGTTATCTACTAAGCTGCTGATTTCTTAATTTTGATCTTTCAACTGTTTAGTAGATAGCTCCCTAATTTGCTGTCCTTATGTGGGATTGTCATATTTAAAGGACCACTCTAGTGCCAGGAAAACATACTCGTTTTCCTGGCACTAGAGTGCCCTGAGGGTGCCCCCACCCTCAGGGTCCCCCTCCAGCCCGGCTCTGGAAAGGGGAAAAGGGTTAAAACTTACCTTTTTCCAGCTCTCCTCCTCCTCTCCGCCTCCTCTCCGCCCCGTCGGCTGAATGCGCATGCGCGGCAAGAGCTGCGCGCGCATTCAGCCGGTCGCATAGGAAAGCATTTACAATGCTTTCCTATGGACGCTTGCGTGCTCTCACTGTGATTTTCACAGTGAGAATCACGCAAGCGCCTCTAGCGGCTGTCAGTGAGACAGCCACTAGAGGATTAGGGGGAAGGCTTAACCAATTTATAAACATAGCAGTTTCTCTGAAACTGCTATGTTTATAAAAAAAATGGGTTAACCCTAGAGGGACCTGGCACCCAGACCATTTCATTAAGCTGAAGTGGTCTGGGTGCCTAGAGTGGTCCTTTAAGAATAACAAATAAGGGAGTTATCTGCCATAATTTGGTATCCTTAAATATGGTAATCCCACATAAGGGTACCAGTTTTATTTAGGAAGGTATCAACTAAACAGCTGAAAGATCAAAATTAAGAAAAGCCCTTGTCTTTATTTTGTTCTGTCAGTTGTTTAGTAGATACCTCCCTAATATGCTGTACTTAAAGGGGCACTATAGTCACCAAAACCACTACAGCTTAATGTATATATATGTTCCTGCAGGCTGGGTACTATAGACACTACTCTTCAGAGAAAAGGCAGTGTTTACATTTGCTGCCTATCAACACCTCTATTGGCAATCACTTAGGCAATCGCTTCCTAGTCCAGTGCTGCACAGTGTTCAGCATTGACGTTCAGTGTCTCCACGCCCTGTATGGAGGCGCTGAACGTTCCCCATAGAGATGCATTGATTTAACGCATCTCCATGAAGAGATGCTGATTGGTGCCGCACATCATTTTGTCGCTCATGCTCAATAGATTCACAATGATATCCTATGGGAAAGCATTGGATTGGCTTAGATCATTATGATTGATTATCTGCATAGATCGATTGGGCATAAATTGCTTTGCAGACAAGCTTAAAAATATGAACATTTAAACATTTTTTATTTTTCACTTATTCATTAGTTTTTTAAATTAAAAGCTTTAAACATTATACAGTAACTGGTGTCTTATTTCACACAGATCTGAAATGTAAGTATAAAAGCAAAAATTCTATTTTTCTCACATGAGGTAGGTATGACAAAAAAAAATATATATATATATATATATATAGATATGTATAAAAATGACCAAAACCCTTGCATATAGGTATTTGCAAGGACCCCTAGGAACATTGAAACTTCCTGTCAGTTCTAATTAGATGTTTTATACTGTTGGGATTGAACTAAATACTGTGGTGTATATGTGTTTTACTTTCTATTATACATTGATTAGCCACAATATTAAAACCAGACAGGTGAAGTGAATAATGTTTTTATATATATATATATATATATATATATATATATATTAGATATATTAGGCAGTTAGTGAACAGTCAGTTCTTTAATTAAATGCATTCTAAGCAGGAAAAATGGGCAAGTGAAAAGATCTGAGTGACTTTGACAAGGGCCAAATAGTGAGCATGTCCAAAATGGCAAGTACCTGGTATGCAGTGGTGCATGGAAGGACAACCGACTCAAATTGCTAAAAACCATAGTGCTAACCATGATCGAAAGGTGTCAGAGCACCCAGTCCTCACAGTTTGCTGTGTATGGTGTTTTGTAGCTGCAGACCGGTCAGAGTTCCTCTGATGATATTAAAATCAGGACTGGACCATAGAGCAATGGAAGAAGGTTGTCCGGTGAATAACGTTTTGTTTTAGATCAGATGGATTGCCGGGTTTTGTGTTGTTTATCTGGGGATAAAATGGCAACAGAATAAGAAGAAGGCAGGCTGGTGGAGGCAGTGTTATGGAAAATATTCTGCTTTGAAACCTTGGGTCCTGGCAATGTGGATGTTACTTTGACATGCACCACCTACCTAGAGATTGTTTCAAACTACGTACACCCCTTCATGGCAATGGTGTTCCCTGGTAGCAGTGGCCTCTTTCAGCAGGATAATAAACCCTGCCACACTACAAATATTGTTCTGTACACATTTAAAAATTGTCTAACAAAGGCCTCAATTTAATATTTTGGATAAGGTTTTCAAATAATTTAGTATTTGTGGATAAACTTGTAAAATATTTTCTTCAAAATATGAAAATATAAAAAAAAAAAATCAAATATTAAAATATTTTTTAAAGTATGAAATCATTTTAAAAGTTTATCCCAAAATATTAAATAATTTGCAAACGTTTATCCAACAATATTAAGTTGAGGCCATAATGTAATATCATCCTACTCTGCAGAACTTTGGAATTATATTAGACTCTAGCTCTGATTGATGTATACGAGTTCTTCTTTGAAGGCAAGACACAAGTTTACTGAAATAAAGTTCCCCCTTCTCCTTCCTTATACTTTTATGTTGTTGTTGTTTGCTAAAGAAGCTTGTTGTGATGAGTATCTTCATTTACCCATTTTTACATAATGTGATTTTTACACCAAACGATTTCTGAAAATGATCAAACTCAGCTATAATAACATTTTTTGCCTACTTTTTTTTTTAATTAAGTAATTAATTAATTTTTTTGATGTGTTTGGTAATGACAAAAATAGCATAATAGCATAATATACACGGGGAATTCTGCATATCAGTTGAAGTGTAAATAAGAATCAGCACATTTTTGTTTTTATAATTACAAGAAAAGAAAAAAGGGCATAAAAACCAGTGCAGTTGAGTTAAACATTAGGGTATTAGGTAAGCAAGTTATGTGCACTGAGAGTAAATGGTAGTTAGCTGAAGAATGTCAGACAGCTTAGCAAGGAGTAAGAATCCCCAGGAGTCCTCCACCTCCCCCCAGACAGGCTATATTTGAGAGAAGTACAAATTATGGGAGTGTAGGGCCCCCTAGTGGGCCTGAAACATAATTAATGGAGTCTTCTAATTGGACTGAAGTGTAAGCAGGAAATGTTGTAGCATGGTGGGAGGGGCCTCTCCTTACCCTTTATAAGAGCCTCCTCCGTTTCCTGTCCTTCCATTTGGTTCCTGCTGTCTCCTGAAGTTCTCCCACCCTCCCTCCCCTTTGTGTATGTGACTACCTCGTTATCTTGGGTGCGGCGCTGAATTAGTTCCCCCTCTGGGAGGAATAACATAGCAAGGTGCCAGCGGCGGGGCCTGTTTAGTCGAACTCGCTTTTTGAGTCCCTGGCTCTTAAATTTAGCCTTTCCCCTCGGAAACCCTCGGTTATGACGGCCAGACGGTTCCTTGGCCCTCCTGGGTCGGAGTGTCCTGTTCCCTCTACTGCGTGAGGGTGCGGCTTTAGGGCGTGGTGCAGAGAGAGAGGACGGGAGTGACGGCAGCAAAGTGGCTGGGTTTCCCCCCTACTGGGTAGTGGCCCAGCGGGGGCGCCCGCCTGCAGTATGTGTACAAGGTGGCCGTGCCAAAGATTCTCCCTTGCTGTCCTTATGCCTCTGCTTGGGCGTATGCAACAGGTGCTCCGCTGCAGGATTAGCTTGAGCCGCATCCTCGGGTGGGCTGAGGAGTGTAGCACTCAGCGCCGCCAACCTAACTAAGATTGTTTACTTTTTATATATATATATATACACGTTACGGCCGTTCCGTTGAATGGTTTTCAATGATGCCTTGATCGATGTACTCAATAAATGCAGCCAGTGATGGTTTTACCTCCCAACATGGTGTCTGTGTTAATTATTTCAAGGGGAACGCTGGGTTAGGGAGGGGTTTGAAGGTTAGGTATTAGGCTAAAACGAAGGGACATAGGAGATTACCCATTAAGTGAAAAGAAGCAAGATAACTGTTCAAATAGCGGATTCAGTATCATCTCTACTGGTTTCAAAGATTGGTAGACTCTGGTTTAGTTGTTAATTCAGCCTATGCCTTGCACTGTTCGAAAATAGACCCACCATAGGAGTCTCAGACGGAGGCCTGATAGCCTACTCCAGTAGTAGTTTGTAGTCATTGTGTGGCAATCGGGCAAGTCCTGTGTGATCAGTGGGAGGTTTATTGGTGGTCCCAAGGCTCGTGGTGTGGGATACATCCTCACTTCATGCACTGCCGGCTTCACAATGGGTTGAAATTCATTTCTATGTGCCATTCAAGTCCTAATTTTCCTGTCCCGGCGTGATGCTGTCTCTCCTTTTGCCCAGTGGCTGTCCGTGGGCTTGTTGCAGCTGTCAGGTCCCTCGGTACTGCAGATCGTAAGTGTGCCTTCATCCTTGCCAAAAGGACTTGAGTAGATGATCCAAGCGGGGAAGGACTTCAGAGATACGTCTGTAGGGGTTGTGAGGGCACACGGCACTCGCCATCTTGAGTGCCTGTTGCGTGTATCGCTGGTATTACTCTATCCTAATTTTCCTTGATCTTTTTTCTGCCTTTGACACTGTTGATCATCACCAGCTTCTTCTCATTCTCCATAATCTTGGTCTACGAGATACTGCTCTCGCCTGGTGCTCCTCCTACCTCTCCCAGCACTTTTTCAGTGTTTCTTTCTCTGGCTCTGCCTCTTCTCCTCATCCCCTCTCTGTTAGTGTCCCACAAGGTTCAGTCCTTGGTCCCCTACTGTTCTCCATTTATACTGTCTCCCTTGGTAAACTCATCAGCTCCTTAGGATTCCATTATCATTCATATGCAGTTGACACGCAAATCTATCTGTCCTCTCCTGATCTCTCCGCCCATCTTCACTCATGTCTCTGACTGCCTTTCTGTGATTTCCAATTGGATGGCTGCTCACGTCCTTAAACTTAACCTGTCCAAAACAGAAATTCTGGTCTTTCCTCCCTCAAAGTGTTGCTACTTCCGTGTCTGTCTCCCTCCAAGTCAACGGCGCCACCATCACCTCTACCTCACAGGCTCACTGCCTAGGTGTTCTCTTTGACTCTCCTTCACTCCTCATGTCCAGTCGATCGCCAAGTCCTGCCGCTTCCATCTCAAAAACATAGCTCGCATCCTCCCCTATTTAACACCAGGCGCGGCTACGGTGCTAGTCCATGCCATTGTTCTTTCTTGTCTTCACTACTGCAATCCTCTTCTCAGTGGAGTTACGTGTTCCCAGATTGCACCACTGTAATCTATTATGAACGCAGTGGCAAGGCTTATTTTCCTGTCCGCACGCACCTCCCACGCCTCACCCATCTGTCAGTCCCTACATTAGCTTCCAGTGAGATATAGGGCTCAATTTAAGATTCTGGTGCTTGCTTACAAGTCCTTACATAATGCTGCTCCGACGATCCTATCCTCCCTAATACACAAGTATGTCCAGTCGAGGCCCCTGCGCTCTGCCGAACACTATCCTCTCTATCCTCTGTTCATAATCTCATATCTGATGCTCACCTCCAAGACTTCTCCAGGGCTGCACCTTCTTTTTGTGTAACTCCCTTTCCTTCTCTGTTAGACTTTCACCCAGTCTCCACTCCTTCAAATCTTTGAAAACACTCTTCTTCAGGAAAGCATACCATTTAAACTGTTAGCGGATTTTCATCCCCTCCCCCCCATGACTCCTCTCCTGCAACTGTCAAAAATTACCTACTAACTTCCCAGTGAATACTTTTCTATTTTATTACCCCTACTTATACCCTTTGTGTCACTATACCCCACTCCCGCTAGCATTTAGCTAATTGAGCAGGGCCCTCAACCCCTCTGTTCCTGTGCGTCCATTTGTCTGGTTACAATTACATGTCTGTTAGTCCACACATTGTACAGCGCAACGTAATTTTGCTGGCGCTATATAAATAATAAAATAATAATAATATGTTGCGTGCCCCCAGAGTAACTCTGGAGCCTCCGGAGAGTAGACCGTGTTCACCCACACTGGTCCAAAGGGGGGGGGGGGCACCAATCGACAGCATGGGCTCAGGGCGGAGATCGACCGCTTCTCCACTCTCCTGGATCCACTAGGCCAACAAACCAGCTTACAGGTCTCCAGTAGAGTGGACACCCAAATGCATCAGTTCAAAATAGATTACAGTGACCCAATGTATGCTTAGTGCAAATCCGTAAGTTACTCTAACACCCCGGTGGGGTTCCCTTAACCTTCACCAACAATAAAGTACAAACACAGAGAAAATAAGGCGGAGTATCTTACATGCACTTTTCAAATGGTTCTTTACATAGGCTCATTCCTATAGTAAACCAAGAGTGGAGCCACTGTGGATTAGGCTCAAATAATTCGCCTTGTGGGATGTAAAGGGTCCCACTCCCTCCTCTGGGTTCCGAGATCCTCACAGAGGGTGACCACAGGTTCGCAGATGAGGTAAAATCAAATAATATTTATTTTAAAATACACAAATCAAAAGTAAGACAATGATAAAAGACCTTACAATCTCTGTAGATCAGTCTTAATAGCAAAACGCGTTTCGCCCCTTCAGGGGGCTTCCTCAGTTGCTGTTATCTCTCCTGGATATTTCTTCGCTTTTAAAAGCCATCTGTTGCCGCTTTTTTCATTCCTTTCTCTAATTTCCGGTTTGCCGAACTTCCGGTTTCCGGTTCATGCGTTCCACCCTTGGAACGCACAGACGCCGCATATAGGATTTCCTGTATAGTTCACCAGTCTCTCTCCTCTTCCGGTTCTTCGTCTCTGCGTTCCACCATTGGAACGCATTATGATACTCCCCCAGCATCTTACAATGACAATGTAAGATGCTGGGGGAGTATCATAATGCGTTCCAATGGTGGAACGCAGAGACGAAGAACCGGAAGAGGAGAGAGACAAAATTCAATACCATCCTTGGAATTTTACTAGATCAGGCATACAGGGATGGTATAATCTCTAAGAATAACAAAGAATATCTTTTCAATAAATTTCCAATAATCCCTATTTTTTATTTCCTCCCCAAATTACATAAGAACCCAATAACACTGATGTAGAATTATTAAAAAAACCTTATTGTACTTGTATTCAATTATTGCACTAACTCCATTTTAACCTTATACTGTGACAATCCTCCATTTTGTCCTCCTAACCTGACTTGTTCATTTTAAAACTACATTACATGACAGTATTTCTCAGCACATCTAATACAATAGACAAGGACAGTATTCTCCATAAGGATATGACTAACCCAGGAACTGTTGAATTTCCCCTAACTCGCAACATAATATAATTTAAAGGCCATGAGAACACAGTAGTAATGAAATGTTCTATTCATAAGAGACCTTGCACCTAACCACGAGATTTGACATCACCGACCGAGTAAAATGACGCTCAAGACCCCTTGTCCCCCACCCGTGTCCGGAAAAGTACCACCTCTTGGTGGGTGGACACGGAACTAACCACTTAGCTTTTGATCCAATTAATTATATTGATAGGTGGACACTAACCCAGACACTTAACAATTAATCCAATTAATGATGTTTATTCACTGATATCTTGATAATCAATGATGACGAAAATGTCTCTTAAAAGGGCCTGCGCGCCCGCTGATTCTGCACTTGCCAATAAATTTCCTCGAAGTCATTTTAACCTGAACTCCGTGTGTCAGACTGAATTACTTCAGCGTATATACGCAATTCAATTCTCTTTAATTTGGACAGGAACAGATAGACACTTAAACATTTTGGTTTACTGAAAAAGTACCATAACAACTTTGGCGCCCGAACAGGGACTCCGGGCTATGTCTGGCCGGTGAGCCGTCCTAAGGAAGACAAGGGTGGACGGAGGAATCCAGGGGGAAGGAAAGGGAGACTGATCACCTCCAGTTACACGGTAGAGACTTCTGCAGAGCCACCGGTACGTTCCGGCCCCTTTGATTGACCCGTCCACGTGTCTGTGACTGCTTCCCGGGAGGACATCAAAGACAGGTAATATCTTGCCCGGAGTCTTATTACCCATTTGTTACCTGCATTTAGTCTATCTGTTGCCTGGGTGTGTCTAGTTTGGTTGCCCGGGCTGAATGTTTATTTGTTTCCCCTTTTTGGGATAAAGGGGGGGTGGACCCGTGGTAGTTTGCTTGAGGGTCCTGTGTTTGTTTGTTTTCCCCTTTTTGGGATAAAGGGGGGGGTGGACCCGGGGGATTTGCCTGGAGTCCTGTTGCCTGTTTTACTCCTTTTAGGAGCCACGTGTTTGTGGCTGCAGGGAAAAAGGGGGGTTGACCTGTGGATGTGTTCCGGGGGGTCTTCTTTGCCTGTTTACTTCTTTTAGGAGCCTCGTGGCTGTGGCTGTAAGGAAAAAGGAGTTTGTGGAATTGTGGGATCTGTGTAGAATCATAGTTTCCTGTGATCCAATTTTGTGTCACTTTGATAGCCTAGCTAGCTTCACTGTGCGCTTTCGGACCATCCAGCTCTAGTTGAGTTGGGGACGTCCTGACCCGGACCATCCAACTCTAGTTGAGTTGGGGACGTCCTGACCCGGACCCTTCGGCTCTAGTTGAGTTGAAAGGTCCACTGATTATTTTAACTGTGATAGGAGACTTAGCCTTGTGGCAGGGGACTCAGTTTCCTGGGGGGATTCAGGCAGGCATTGCTTGTTTTCCGCATCACGTGGTAGTGAGACTTATAGAGTGGGTTTTATAAGGGCACTACGGGAGTGAGGGTGGCGTGGCCACTTTAAGTGGACTACTGTAACGAGGGAGGCTAGAAAGGATTTCGGACCGGTGTTAGCTGTTATCCTTGGCCGCTGGTAGTGAGACTTGAGGAAGTCATTCTCCGAGCGGGGACACTACGAGGTTGAGAAAGGTGACTTTGGAGTAAGCACATGTAGAAAGAAAGGGATTACTGTTGATTTCATTTGAACTGTGATGCATGCACTGTATTTCAATTGTATTGTTGTCTTGTTTGTTTAATGTGGAGTCATTTAAACTCCTGTATCTGTCTCTAAGGATTTTCCTTCCCTTACTCTTTACCTTTTCTACACTTCCTGTACTATTGTACTATCCACTCCCATTCCTCTTAATAGAGAAGTGATTGGTCACACACTTCTCACCTCGCTCCAATCCGTGTCTACCACCCCGGGTAGGCGGATTCAGTGACTAGTCTACGTTTTGGGAAGACGCACTTGAGAAAGACCCACGATTCTCAGGTGGCAGTCGAGCATTGTAGACGTTCTGGTTCAATTTTCCTTATCTTTCCCTATATCTGGGACGCTGGTGTAGGGGAGAAGGGATTATGGGGCAGGATTTAAGTAAGCCCAGTAAGGGCTGGTTAGCATGTGATTTAGTTGATGACAGAGAGGGTGAGGAGATGGTTAAAGGTGTTGAAAAGATTGCAAAAGTTTGTAAAATTGCTGTGCCGACATGTGGTAGATTACAACCAGAAAGTTGGCGTAGATTGTTGATGGAAAAGAAAGGCAAGCTTGCAAATTATAATTTATTAAAAACAGCTGAAGCATGGTACAGAGTAGCAAAGGCTATTCAGCAAGAAGGTTGGGTTGAGGAAGAAATAATTCACAAGGGTGTGAAATTGTTTGTGTACCATAATAATTGTGTTGCTGGGGCTCTTCCTCAGCCAGCGCCCCAAAATGGCGCCCGGGGGATGTCTATCCCAAAGGTCCAGTCAGCAATGGGAGATTGCCAGCTGACTATGTATCCCACTCCCAATCCTCCCAATCCCCATCCCGTCACCTCTCCCGTTTGCCCGGTCCTAAATTCTGATGGATCCTACTTTTCCCCTTCTCCCTCCCTAACATTCCCATCATCCTCATCCATCCCCAAGCCACCTTCTGAGTCTAATGCTAACATCTCATCTGCCATTCCTTCCTCACACTTTGTCTCCGTAGATAATCCTACCCTCCCATCTGCATCTGCCCAGTTCACTAACCCCTCCTCTCCTACCACTGTCAATCTTGCTGATCCCACTCCGGCTCCTCCTTCTTCACCCGCCTCTACTGACTCTTCCCCACCCTCTCCCTCGCCCGCCCCGACCACAGCCCAGTTTCCCACCCCCTCTGCTAATCCCTCCCCAACCTCACTGCCCACTCCAGGTTCCGCCCCAGCTCCCACCCAAATGGCCTGGCCATACCCCTTCCCATACCCCTATCCTCACTGGCCATACCCCTTTCCCCAAGCCACTCCCCAGGTTCCGGTCATGCCCAGTCCGGTTCAGTCTGCCCCGGATGTGCCCACATCCAACATGGCCGCCACGTCTTCCCTTAACCCCAATGCAACTTCCTTCCCCGCCTCCAATATGGCGGCCCCCAGCCATTCAGCACCCCTGATGCCGGTGCTTCCCGGTGATTACCGGTCCCAAGATTATGACCCAATGGCAACTCCCGCCTCCGGAGCTCCCTCCTATCCCCCGGCCCTGTCTCCTCAGGTGATCCCCTCACGCAGAAGGTCCCAGATAATAGAGCTAGATGAGGGAGAGGATGACAGGCTGTCCCAGGTTTCAATGGAGGCTGCGAGAGCCCACCGTTCTGTTGAAGATCCCTTCGGCCATCAGGGTCGGGGAGAACAGGCCCCTCCTAAATATGTCGCTTTTAACCCCACACAAGCTAGTGCTTTAATGAAATCTCTCCCCGACCCAGAGAAACAGCCTATGCCTTTTTACCGAGGGATAGTTCAGATACAAAAGACTTATTCCGCCGCCTGGCGTGACCTACTGAGCATTTGTGCTATTAAAGCAGGGGATGCATATTGGCCCAGCATGGCCCGCCACCTCAGTACAGATCTGCTTACAAGTGATGTTGATTATCCCTCCGGAGTAACCTTTTGCAATCAATTGAGAGATTGGGCTAAGGATAAACTTGCAGATCAAGCTGCTGGCCTTACTGATGTTGTGCAAGACAAAGGAGAATCAGTGGAAAGGTTTCATGCAAGATTATATCAAATGTTTACAGATTTGGGATTTGATCTCACTGACAAAATTCATTCACAAATGCTATCAGGTGCGTTTGTCCAAGGTGTTAAAGATTCCATACGCAAGGGAATCATTGCTGCACGCCCTGAATACAAGGTTGTTCCCCTAGATACGTTACTCCTAGTTGCTAGAGGTTTGGAATCTGCCCAAACCCCCAGAAGACCCAATTCAGCTCCTCTCATGGTGGCCCGTGCCACCCCCATCACCCCTGGCACCAAGGGAGTCAAGTTAGAGGACGTATCATGTTTTAATTGTGGGGCTAAGGGACACTACAGAAGTGACTGTCCAGAACCCAAAAGGGAACCGGGGGAGCCCAAAAAGTTTCCTACAGGGGAGCCCAAAAAGTTTCCCAAGCCTGCCCCGGCCCCTAAGACCATGAAAACGGTTCCAATTGTTGAGGAACCAGATGATGATTAGGAAATTGGCAAACCTGTGTCATTAACCCCTGTCATGGCAGTGTTTACAGGGGATAAGGGAGGGGGGCCACTTGCCACAGTAACTTTACCCATTGAAGGCCAACCTACCACATTTCTTATTGACACAGGCGCAGCCCGAAGTGTTCTCAGAGAACAAGACCTGCCAGACCCATCTTTCTTGTCAAGTATTGATGTCTCCTGTGTTGGAGTAGATGGCCAACCGAGACACAGTCCTCTAACAACCCCTCTGCGGGTTGGCACAAGCTTACTTGCTCGGTTTGTAGTTTCCTCCACATGCCCAATTAACCTGTTAGGCGCTGATGTCCTTTCACGCCTACAGGCGTCTATAACCTTCACTCCAGATGGACAGGTAGAAATGTCTACACCTCTATCTGTTTCTGACACTTCAGCCCTGTGCTCCATACCTTTGATGCTGCAATTAGATATATCCAATGAGCAAGCAGCAGAACCTAGGTCCAATTTCCCAGATGAGTTAAAAACTCAGGTGCCTGCTAAGTTATGGTCCTCAGGTCCAGAGGATATAGGTCATCTAAATGTCCCACCTGTGGTGGTTAAGCTTATCCCAGGAGCTAAGTTACCAAGGAAACCACAATATCCTCTAAAACCAGCACAGGCTGCAGCCATTTCTATTCACATCAAAGCGCTCCTGGAAAAGGGTGCTTTAGTGGAGTGTAAATCAGAGTGTAATACTCCATTATTTCCTGTGAAGAAAAAGACTCTAAAAGGTGAGCCAGTAAAGTACAGGATGGTTCAGGATCTCCGTGCAGTCAATGAAGCCACTGTCCTGGACACTCCTCTTGTACCAAACCCCCATACCCTGCTCTCTGGCGTCCCACCTTCTGCAAAATACTTCACAGTCATTGATCTAGCTAATGCCTTTTTCAGTGTTCCTCTAGATCCATCCTGTCAATACCTGTTCGCTTTCACCCATGAAATGCAACAATATACATGGACTGTCATGCCCCAAGGGGCACAAAATTCTCCAAGTCAATTTGCCAAAGCCATGTGTACTATTCTTGACCCATGGCAAGCTGAACATCCAGAAGTTGTTTTACTCCAGTATGTGGATGATTTGTTGCTCTGTGGAGATGATATACCCACTACTGAAAAATGTTCAATCAGTCTGCTTTGCTATTTGGCAGAACAAGGATGCAAAGCTTCACTTCTCAAGCTGCAATTCTGTCAACCTTCTGTGATTTTCCTTGGACATTGCCTATCTCAAGGTACCAGACATCTCACTCGGGACCGAGTCAGAACAATTCTGGACATTCAACCCCCAAGGACTTCAAAATCTCTTCATGCCTTCTTAGGCCTCATTTCCTACTGCAGAGCATGGATCCCAGAGGCCTCTCTGCTTATGCAACCTCTCTACGATGCACTCAAGTCAGATCCATTCGGCCTGACCAACGAAGCTCTGGAAAATTTCAAATCTCTTAAGCGTGCCATTGCTTCTGCTCCTGCCTTGGGCCTACCTAATTACTCCAAACCTTTCAAATTATTTGTCTCTGAAAGACAAGGCCACGCAACAGGAGTTCTCACCCAAACTAATGACTTAAGAGGCCGCCAGAGGCCTATTGGATATTTCTCATGTCAACTGGACATTGTGGCCAGAGGGACCCCTTCCTGTCTCAGGGCTGTTTTTGCTGCAAGAGAGCTCATAGAAAGAACCTCAGACCTGGTCCTTGGCCACCCCCTGGTTGTTTTGGCCCCTCATGACATTTCTGCCATCATCAACCAAGTCCAGCTCAAGCACGTGTCTCCAGCCAGACACCTACGCCTGCAGTGCCATCTTCTTCTACCTGACAACATTTCCATCCAAAGATGTCAAGTTCTTAACCCATCCACTCTTCTTCCACTCCCTGAGGGGGGTATCTATTATGGATTTATCACAGATGAAACCTACATTTACCTGCTTTGTGGATGTATCAAGAAAGTCATGCATCCACATTTGACATTTTATGAAGATGAAAAGCCTCTCTGTGAAGGCCCAGATTACGCCTTCTGTACCATGTGGTACAAACCAGACATTACTCCCGAGCCTTGCTATGAAGATGAGCTCTACCATTGGACTGATGTTAAGCTCACTGCTCAAGATTTCTATTGTGACTCTGAAGGCAATAGCATGGTCTTGGTCCAATTACCTCAACAACTTAACTACCTTTACCGCCATTGGGATACTGCTATCCCACATATTCCTGTTACCAAATTGAAGACAAAGTCATGGAATGATCTTGGGCCCATGGCAAAGTTATGGGCCACCATGGATGAAGAACAGCTACAGGAAAATGGTATTGTCAAATACCCAACAACTGACCTTCTGGAAGCATGGCCACGTCACTTCCTAGAAAAAGAATTTAAAGACCTAGTTATAACAAATGACTATGACCCAGAAACTCCTCATGACTGTTTCGAACAGATGAAAATGGAAACAGTACACTTACCAACTGTGCATGAGAATCCATTACCGGATCCGGATTTTACTCTGTTTGTGGACGGTTCAAGGTATGCTGATGAAGAAGGAAAATACCATACAGGATATGCCGTAACCACAACAGGGGAAGTTCTCAAGTCATCACCTCTACCGCCAGCAATGTCTGCGCAAGAAGCTGAATTGCAAGCCCTGACGTCAGCATGCAAGATTTCCAAGGGAAAGCGTGCCAACATCTATACAGATTCAAGATATGCTCTGGGTGTGGCACATGACTTCGGCCTCATTTGGAAGACAAGAGGATTTCTTACCACTGCCGGTACACCAGTCAAACACAGCTCTGCAATCAAGGAACTAATGGATGCCCTCCTACTCCCTGAAGAAGTGGCCGTTTTGAAAGTAAAGGCACATGGGAAATTGGATTCAGATGAAGCAAAGGGCAACCATTTGGCTGATCAGGCTGCTAAGCAAGCAGCCAGAGATTTGCAGGAAGTGGACGAAGAAGTGTCCGGTCAAGAAGAAGAAGTTCCTATCTTTACCTTACAAACTCTTCCTACTGACCTAAGAATTCTACGAGAACAACAAGCTACAATTACCCCTGAAGAAATCCAGAAATGGAAGAAGAAAGGAGCTGTCCTAAAGGACGGAATTTACTACAACAATTCTAAATTTTGCCTTTCAAGAAGCTTGTACCCAGCAGTTGTCCAATGGGCCCATGGGCCTGCACATCTGTCAAAAGACCTAATGGCCGCCCTCATTCAAAAATATTATGAAGCACCTGGAATCACAACCCTGATCAACAGCTTCTGCAGGGCCTGTGTCATTTGTGCAAAATGTAATCCAGGAAGACCAATCAAGGTGCCTGCAAAGCACCTAGCAAAACCCATGTACCCATTCCAGAGAATTCAAATTGATCATATCCAAATGCCCAAGAGTGGGTCTCATGAATATGCACTAGTAATGGTGGATATGTTCTCAGGCTGGCCAGAAGCCTACCCTGTAGCCAATATCACTGCAAAAACAACCGCAAGACGCCTACTTACAGACATTGTATGTAGATTTGGACTTCCAGAAGTCATTGAAAGTGATCAAGGCCCAGCCTTTACAGCAACAGTGACTAAAGAAATTTGGACTGCTCTGGGAGTGACCCTAGCCTTCCACACCCCTTACCACCCACAAAGTAGTGGTAAAGTAGAGCGCATGAATGGCACTCTAAAAGCCAGAATGTTAAAAATGTCACAAGAAACAAAAATGCCCTGGCCAGAAAGTCTGTCAATAGCTTTGTTCAGCGTTAGGCACACACCTAGAGGGAAACACTCGTTATCCCCATATGAAATTCTATTTGGGACAGCACCCAGGCTAGGTTGTTATTATCCACAGCAGTTACAGCTTCAATCAGATGTTTTAGTAGACTATGTAACTGAACTTGCAAGTGCCTTGAACAAAATACATGCCCAAGTTTTCTCTTCAATTCCAGATCCTGATCTGAACACAGGTACCCATAACCTGCTTCCCGGAGATTGGGTTCTGGTTAAGAAGTTCGTGCGGAAAAGCTCCCTGGAACCAAGATTTGACGGGCCATTCCAAGTTCTCCTGATCACTGCAACTTCCGTCAAATTGGCCGGCAGGCCACATTGGATCCACGCTTCCCACTGCAAGAAGTCTCCTGCCCCAGAGGAAGCAGATACCGCACAACCATGTACCTCTGGTACATTGTCTCCTTAATTAGTTTAATTAAGGCCCAGCAAGTAGCCATCACTAAAGATGCTAGTGGGTACACCTTCTGGTATAATTCATCATGTACCCGTGTGGCTACTTATACCTTTGATTATTGTGACATCGTAGAATGCCCATTCACTACAACACAGATCCAGAATATCTATAGAGATATCCCTCATGTAAAAGATCCATATGTTTGTGTAGTTGACAAACAATGGGGACATGATTGTGGCCATTGGGGGGCGGCGGGATGGAATGCCGGGCCTTCCTGGGGCTACAAGCCAAAAAGTGCCTTATCTAAAGTAGATGATCATGGTAGGTCCCTCCTTCAAAGAATGACTCTGAGAAAGCCTGGAGGAGGCACACCAATGAAATTAATTCTTAATGTTGAGCATCCAAGCCCAACAGATGCAGACCAGTATGTATTGGGAATGTACTGGAAAAAGGGTTCCTATACTAAATTAGGGCATTTCTACCTTAAAGATATGTGCAATTCCCCTGAGTGGCGAGGAGCTACTCATATGGTCACAAACCCATTAAAACCACACATCCAGTCCTTTAAGGACATGATGGCCATTGCTAACCCCACCTTTGAAGATACTATGGCCGCTGAAACAGGTTTTAATGATGTTAACCTATGGTTAGAATGGATGAAATATAATGCCAACAAACATAACCGAACCGCATGCTATGTGTGTGGTGGTGCCCGGCCTCATCTGGGCACTGTACCTTTAACCCTGCCAGTAGATGATGAAAAATGCATTTTAAGTCTTTTTGCCTACCAATATAATTTCAACAGGTCTCAATGTCAAGCATGGACAACGGAGTATCCTCTTATAGCCAAAAATGTAAGACCTCCTCATGGTGTTACTGTATATAAAGGTAATTACACTTGCTATGCCAAACATGATGGGATTGGTAAATTTGTAGGTAACTTTCGCGCAGGTTATTGTAGTACATATAGAACTGTTCCTGTACGTTTGCTGCAGCAGCACACTAGGTCACTGGGAGATATTTACTGGTTGTGTGGGGATTTACAGTTAAGATCCAGAATGGACACAGAGTGGTGGGGGGAGTGTACATTGGCCAAGGTCATTATGCCTATACACATTATTTCTGACACACACACCAACACCCATGAGTCCAGCCACACTAAGGCCAAGCGTGAAGCCCCAGTAAAAGGAAGTTTTGACCCTCACATTTACATTGATGCCATTGGGGTGCCTAGGGGGGTACCCAATGAATTTAAAGCAAGAGATGAAGTTGCTGCAGGATTTGAATCAATTTTTACCATAGTTACTGCAAACAAGAACTTAAATTGGATAAACTACATTTATTACAATCAACAGCGTTTTGTTAATTACACCAGAGATGCCCTCCAGGGATTAGCCGAACAATTGCAGGCAACATCCCAAATGGCCTTCCAAAATAGAATAGCCCTGGATATGATCCTAGCCGAAAAAGGAGGGGTATGTAAAATTTTGCCCGACACCATGACATGTTGTACCTACATCCCAGAAAACACAGGTCCTAATGGTAAAGTTACATTAGCCATAGCAAAATTAAATGACCTCTCAGAAGAATTAAAAAGGAATTCTGGGATAAAAGATCCCTGGGACAGATGGTTTAGTTGGATGACAGGTTGGAAAAAGGCTTTAATGTATATTGGTATGGCAATACTAATTTCTTTTTTTATCTTTGCTCTTCTCTTTTGTTGTGTCTTCCCCTGCTTAAGGAAAGCTCTCACGAAGACTGTTGACCAAGCGGCACCCACTTTCACACTACTTGATGTTTATGACCAAGATTTCCAGGATCTCAACTCACCCTGTTTGCCGCTGCAATCCATCCCTTTTGATGATAAAGTGCAGGAATTCTAGGAAGGGACTAACTTAGGGACAGCATCTGTCAGTGAATGGTAAAGACCCCGTGTTGGAGAAGTGGTGGATTAGCTGCCATGGGATACCCATGGGTGTGAAGTGTTCGAGAGCCATACTGACGGATGAGTTAGCCTATCAGGGTCAGAACTAGGGACAGCCTTGCACTTTGCATTAACACCTAGCTAGCGGCCACAGGGTTTCTGTGCCTTTGGGTTAACACGTCTTCCTGGTACTAACTTAATAAAGTTTTATCTCTTAGAATCTAACATTTCATAGGGGGGACTGATGTAGAATTATTAAAAAAACCTTATTGTACTTGTATTCAATTATTGCACTAACTCCATTTTAACCTTATACTGTGACAATCCTCCATTTTGTCCTCCTAACCTGACTTGTTCATTTTAAAACTACATTACATGACAGTATTTCTCAGCACATCTAATACAATAGACAAGGACAGTATTCTCCATAAGGATATGACTAACCCAGGAACTGTTGAATTTCCCCTAACTCGCAACATAATATAATTTAAAGGCCATGAGAACACAGTAGTAATGAAATGTTCTATTCATAAGAGACCTTGCACCTAACCACGAGATTTGACATCACCGACCGAGTAAAATGACGCTCAAGACCCCTTGTCCCCCACCCGTGTCCGGAAAAGTACCACCTCTTGGTGGGTGGACACGGAACTAACCACTTAGCTTTTGATCCAATTAATTATATTGATAGGTGGACACTAACCCAGACACTTAACAATTAATCCAATTAATGATGTTTATTCACTGATATCTTGATAATCAATGATGACGAAAATGTCTCTTAAAAGGGCCTGCGCGCCCGCTGATTCTGCACTTGCCAATAAATTTCCTCGAAGTCATTTTAACCTGAACTCCGTGTGTCAGACTGAATTACTTCAGCGTATATACGCAATTCAATTCTCTTTAATTTGGACAGGAACAGATAGACACTTAAACATTTTGGTTTACTGAAAAAGTACCATAACAACACCACCAGGTAGGCCAATTATTAGTGGCATAAATACTATATCTGCCCATTTATCTGAGTTTGTTGACCATCATCTCCAAAAATATGCCCAAGAAGCACCTTCCTATTTGAAAGATCTCCACATCTGGAGAATTATGGAAAATATAGTCTGGAAACCAGACTTTATTTGGGTAACCATTGATGTTGCTTCATTATATACTGTAATCAAACACAATAAAGGTTTGATTGCAGTAGAACTAGCTATGGATAGTGATGAGAATGTAGCATCAGACTTCCGAAATTTAATCTTAAATAGCATCCATTATATTCTTAAACATAATTTATTCTTCTTTGATGATTCATTTTATCTTCAAACAACTGGCACAGCTATGGGGACCAGGTTCGCCCCCAGCTATGCAAATATATATATGCGGGATTGGGAATCCAACCACATATGGAGTGGGCATGGCTGGGCAGCGAACCTGGTCCTATGGAAATGTTTCATTGATGACATAATAATGATTTGGCAAGGCCCACGAGAAGAGCTACCATCCTTCTTGAACTATATTCATGAGAATGATTATGGTTTAAAATTTACATACGAGATGGATGCCATTACTATAAATTTCTTGGACATATGTTTTTTTGTTGAGGACAACAAAATTGAGTCAAAATGTTTCTTTAAAAAAACTGAGGGCAACAGCTATATAAACAGGAAGAGTTGTCACCAGGAGAAATGGCTAGAAACAATCCCAAAAAGTCAATTAATACGGGTCAGGAGAAATTGTACAAAGAAATCAGATCATAGGGAGCAAGCTAAACATCTAAAAAATAAATTCATAACAAAGAAATATGAACCTACTTTGTTGGATAAAGAAATTGAGGAAATAGAAAAAAAGAACAGGAAAGATCTAATGACATCTAAACCCCAAAAAACTCCCAAAAATAACTATAATTTCTCTTTTATTACACAGTATAATATACAACAGTGGAAAATAAAAAAAGATTTTCAATAAACATTGGAATATTTTATGTAGGGATCCTATACTGGGCAAAGTGTTACCCAAGAAAATGCCAATTATCTTTAGGAGAACAAGAAATCTGAAAAATATATTGGCACCCAGCTATGCATTAAAAATTCAACGTAAGGGTAGACCACTTATCATCAATGGTTTTAACCCTTGCAATGCTTGCAAAGCATGTAAAAAACAAAAATATACACAAAAGAAAGAATTCATGAGTTTCACAACAAAAGAGAGGTTTAAAATAAAATCTAACATAAATTGTAACACCAAAAATGTAGTCTACATGTTGCAATGCCCATACGGGAAACAATACGTGGGAAGAACCTGTAGAAAACTTAAAGAAAGAATATTGGAACATCAAAATAATATTCGAAAAAAATCAACTAAACACATAATACCTTTACATTGCAACTCTTGCAACTATTTTTGTTGGCAACATTTTTCTTTCGTGGGCATTGAGCATGTAGATCCTTACTGGAGAGGAGGAGATTTGACCAAGAAACTCTCACAGAGAGAAACATTTTGGATAAATAAACTAAAAACACTCCAACCTTCTGGTTTAAATTTGGATATCGATTTGTGGAGTTTTTTGGAGGACTGACTTTTGCTGTGTGAAATACTTTTTTCTGAGTAGATGTTGCACTCCTTTTTTTCATTTCTTACTAATATCTTTATTTGGATAACACCTTAGAAATATTGGAATGGATAATCTGATACATATGGTATATAAACAATGAAATGTACTGTATTGTATCCCAAAAGAACCAAAGAGCAATGCTAAACACCCAAAAGTGTACCTCACATACACCCAAATAATAGTAACAAAGGGGAAAATCTGTACTGCACCAACAAGTGACCGTACAGATTAAAGGGGTAGCAGAGCAAATATCATAAAAATACGACCTGTGTATAAAATGACACAACAATTTCCAGGATATCTAGAATGTATAAAAAAATCACACAATGGTGAAGTATGTACAATAATGAGTGGTTCAGACCCGGAGGTAGAGAACTTACAAGATTATACTGGAGATCAGCGCCTGTCTCCCTTCCAAAGGGTATATATACAAAACGGCGTTTCCTTCAGGATGGGTATGCGATGTGGTATAGCAGCATATGCAGAGACCTCCAATCCTCAAAGGAAAAAAGATATATAGCTAGAGACTTTATATGTTTTTGGCTTTTCTTTTTATTGTTCATTTTACCACAGAGGGATTCCGTTTTCTCCTGGGTACCACTTGTTTAGTGGAGACAAGCTGCTTTTACCTTTTATTGATGTAAGTGCATTTTGTACTAATAAATTCGCTTTTTTACTACAATACTGCTCTATATATCTTTTTTCCTTTGAGGATTGGAGGTCTCTGCATATGCTGCTATACCACATCGCATACCCATCCTGAAGGAAACGCCGTTTTGTATATATACCCTTTGGAAGGGAGACAGGCGCTGATCTCCAGTATAATCTTGTAAGTTCTCTACCTCCGGGTCTGAACCACTCATTATTGTACATACTTCACCATTGTGTGATTTTTTTATACATTCTAGATATCCTGGAAATTGTTGTGTCATTTTATACACAGGTCGTATTTTTATGATATGGTATATGTTATTATTATCATTAGTATTACCTGTTGGCTTTTTGAAATCTCAAAAAGAAAAATATATTTTTGGGGGAATATTTAAATATTGCAAGAAAGGAGTTGGAAAAGGGGAGTGCGATATATATATATATATATATATATATATATATATATAAAAATGGTCTCCACCTCTCTCACTTTATCACTAATTTATTATAAAGACAATTAAATTATGACATCTTGTTGTTTATTCACCTATTTTGTACACACTTTCAAAATAGGGAATGTAAAAATCATTATAAATGGATTATGTAAATATATGGAGTATTTCATTTCTTATTTCTTATATATTTTATTTTTCATCCTTATTGTATAATTTTTCATGTATATATTTATTTTTGTTTTATTTTTATTGATTAATATTATATTCTTTATTTTATATTGTATTTTTTATTTTTTTATTTATTTATATATTTTTTTTGTAGAAAGTTTTCTCCTTTTAAAAGTAGGACGTTAATGAATATATTCCTGCATTCACATAATGTGTTGTGATTTATATTGTGCTATCCAGAGTCTTTTTAATTGTTCCTCCCCCTCATTGTGCTTCTGTTCACTTGTATATCTTTGGAGAAATTAAAAATTAACGATCGTCATTTACTTCCAAGTATGTGGAACGCACATTTGGAACGTAAGGGGCGTGCGTGATGACGACATCCCACTCAAGTAGGAAGTGCCGCCCGAATAGAGAAGAAGCACCGTCCGGGAATTATTCAATAACGAGCTTCTGGAGGGGATATATAGGAACTTTGGGGGGGAATGTTTTTATATTTTTGCTGTAACTTATGCACCAAGTCCCTGAGAAAGTCCCATCTTAGGACGAAACGCGTAGGACGCCCAGCGGTGATATGCTAATTGTTTTAAAACTTATATGTAAGTTATTAAATCTCTTTTTTACTTCACTCTGGAACTGCACTTTATTTCTCCATATATTTTCTCTTTTGAGTTAATATTCCAACCCACTGATTGGAGTATGAAGATGAACATAGAAAATATTGAAGAAAAGGATTTCATTCAAAGCTGTTTTACATCTTACAATTTGTGAGTGGTCAATTGTAAATTATACATCTTCATTTACTCTCACACAGTTAAGCGCTATGTTTTTCCATTTTATCTGTATTTAGCAGATTATCCCCTATTCTATTTGTATACTCATAGAAGATGTGTCTGTGTGGCATGGCAGTCAGGCCCCGCCCCCCTTTTGCCTACATTTTGAATCCAGTTTTCCATTCACCACAATTCAGTGTTTAGTGAATAAATCCTTAGTTAATAACTTGGCAGAGAATTCTAAATCCTTTTGTAAAATAAATGTAAGGAGTCATTGTAATAGGTTATTAAAGAGTTAATATATCGAGTGATCCTGAGGTCAGCTTCTTTGTACATTTCAGAAGGATTTAAAAATAATTTCAAAGTCTCAATGCAGGTTCAATGGTTTTGAAAAAAACTGCTAAGATTGAAAACATGAGATAGATGTTGTATGCACTGTTAATTATGTTAAACTTGTACTGACATGATGAGTTCACTGTAATTTTCAGTAATTAAAGCCAAAAAGGTGAAGCTTCTTTTTTTGTATTTTGTAGCTTCATTTGATGGAAACCTTGTGACAAATGCATCATCAGACACTTAACAAACCCCATTCATAAACATAAATCAATCATTTTAAGAATTTGAATATGTATAGTGTGAATAAACAAAACAGCTCACTGTCATATGTACGAAAATCCGTTTCCAATTATGTACCGATTATTCCATCCATTGATGGATCTGCTAGCGAAGACAAAATATTAATATCAAGACAAAAAGTGATAATTTAAACTCTCCCACCTAGAATTGTTTAGGAGATTCCTACTTTCCATTACTAGAGAGGCCTTTATCATGAAAAAAAAAACTAAAAAGGTGTAACTCTCCTTGTAACTAAAAAATATATTTCAAAATATGTCAGTGATGTTCATCAAATTTGTTTGCTTATCAGCACCGCCTGTCATAACTTTATATAACTGCTTCAAGTGAATTGAAAAACAAATTACAAATATTTGGTAAAAAAAAAAATACAAAAAAAGATTGACCAATTTAGCTATAATCATGACTTTGCTATGTTACCTTGAATTTTGCAATTTGGTTTTCAATTCACTAGTTCAGGTTTGGGAATAAACCTCTAAGTATTCACTGAGCCATATAAGCAAGCACATTGGTAGGACATACGCAGAACAACAGTGCAATTGGTAATTATACTTTCTAATGTCTTTGCCAAACAGTACACACTTGTCCTTTGATCCCCCTATGCTTAAAAAAATAATTACATTATTTTCAAAACACTGTCAGATAATCTTTTTTTTCTCGCACACAGAGTGCTCATTATCAGCCATGAATTGCCAAGGAAGTGCATCGTTTGCACGAAACAGTCCACTAAGGACAAATTACTAATCGTTAAATGATAAAAACTGCTCTTCTGCAAATCTAATATGAGTCGGAATCCCAATGTTCCTTTTTAGATGATATTGCTACCCATCTGTCAAAATCATGCACATTATTTTATAAACACAAAATCATTATTTGTTCAATTAGTTGGCAGTTGTTCAATACATTTTATAAAACCATTTTATTTTATTTTTGCAAAGAATGTGATAATAAAAGTTAATAAACATATTTACAGAAAAAAAAGGTTGTTTTGGTGAATGTTTTCCCCTCTGTAAATCATGTAAAAAAATATTAATAAAGCAAACAGAGAGAGGAGAACAAAACTTTATATAACAATGACTACTAAAAATACTCATTACCAAGTGTCACTGATTCGGTGGGAGAATCCCAAAATCCCTGGTTTGTTCCTGGGACATTTTCCAATCAAAGCAGTATGAGCTGCATCAGGGGCATTCAGTGTATGGTCTTCCATGAGTTGGGGTGGCCACAGTGTCTGTCTGTCAGCCTGCCATGAATGTACGGTAGGTTGATATGCCCCCTTATTGGGTGGACCTACCCATTTTATGAAAATGCCTCTAATTGTTGACCCCTTCTGGCCTGTAGATCTGCCCATTCAACTTCCATAAGAGATGATATGATATATATTCAACTGAGAAATTCCTCTCTGTAATGCAGTAATATGAAAAAACAAAAATAATAAAAAAAAAAAACAAATAAAACAACAGAAAGTCAACTCTGACTTTCTCTTGTTTGGTCAAATTGACAGCTCTCACTAGGACTACAAAGTGGGTGAGATCTATCAGCTTATCTTGATCCTCCCATGGTTTTCAATGGTAGCGTTTGTCATATCCCATTTTACCTACATTGTATTTTTTTCTACATTCCAGGACATACCTGAAACCAAGGTAAATCTCAATGTATCCTTAATAGTGAAACACGTATAAATAAACCCCTGAACATTCATAGTTTTATTGGACATGTGGTTCAGAGGTCCCAAGTAGTTTTATTGACAAAAAAAAAATACAATGAAACACAATTAAACAAATGCAATCTCTAGTTTTTCATTAAACTATTCACATATACCTGAGAGGGCTTCTACCATTTATTTAGAACTTTACGACATTCACACATCTTGTTGAGACACACCATATTGCATTTACACATCTTGCAGAGACACACCATACCATAGAGGATGATAACTAGTGATGCTGACAGCTGCTTTTGCATTGCACATGAGCTTGCAAGACCCAAATGGGCCAAATGTGGATATCCTTTGATTTCCCCAGCTGGTCCACAGTATTCCTCTTTACCATAAGGCAGCTTGTAGTCTGCACCAGGGGTAGGTAATTTTGAGCACAGCTGGCAAAGCAGCAGGGCATATGTAGTCCACAACATCTGGAGTGCAGAAGGTTGCCTACCCTTGGACAACACATTTAGCTTGTGCAAACAATGTGTAACTCTCCCTCAAGACCCAGCAATTTAAAGTGAACAAGAGCATTGCTGCAGGTTACCAATAACATGTACCCCTCAGAATTGCAGACCACAGGCTACACATACTGGACAGCCAATGATGATCATGGATACCCATTTCTTTGACCTTCCCCCTGGTCAAAATTGGGGACATAAAAACATATACATTTTGCCTGCCAACAGCACCATGAACACACATAAACCATGCACTATACAAACACAGAAACATACCTCCCAAGTGTCCCTATTTAGCAGGGACAGTTCATATTCTGGGCTCAAATCCCTCTGTCCACGTTTTGTGTCTTTATGTTTACCTTTTGTAGGAGCTCAGTATTGTTGGTGTGTTTAACGCTTAGCAGAACAGCACAGCAATAATACTCACAGTAATTTGTCTTTAAAGGAACACTTTAGTGATATATTCCTAATACTATAATACTAAAGTGTCCCTCTGTCCTCTTGCCTCCTCCTAGCCAACCCCTTCCATCCATGACAGAGTAAAAAAAAAAAAACTTTTATTCACTTACCTGATTCCAGGGCTGAGGTCCCTTGGCTCAGGGTCGCTCTCCTCCTCTACCAACGTCAGTTGATAAGGGGGAACCTAATGTGCGTGTGCCCCAAGTGCCATGCGTGCATTAGGCTTTCCCCATAGGAAAACATTGAATCAAAGCTTTCCTGTTGTGTTTTGCTTGATGTTCTCATGCATAGCGTGAGGACATCCAGGATTTTGTTACGGAGTCAAACTCTGAATTAGCAGGAAGCGTCTTTAGTGACTGTCTGGTAGAAAGACACTACAGGCAGTGTTAACTTTGCAATGTAAACATTACAGTTTCTCTAAGACTACAATGTTTTAACATTTCATGGCTACGTGGGACAGGGAAACTGCACACAGACCACTTCAATAAGATAAAGTGGCCTGGGTGCCTATAGTGTCCCTTTAATTTATAATAAATGTGTTTAGAAATCTAAATTAGATTTTAACTGCATACATTGTTATTAGTAATTCACCTCAAATGTATCGGAAAAGCCCTGCTGCATGCCACACCCCTACTCACCCCCCCAAAATGAAAGTGCTCACCACTGTTTCAAATGTTGGGTATGCAGAGAGCTCGCACACATACACAGTACAAATTGTATACCCAATATCACACAAAACCCATATAACATCACAAACAGCTCACACACACAACGCTACAAATGGCCTACATGCAAGGCCTGTACACAGCACCAGCAAAATTCTTTAATTTACACACACAAATGTACAAACTGCCTCTCTATCGAACACACGCACATAACAAGCAGCCTCCCTACCCTAGACAATGTAAAATAAATATACATTTTCTTAACATTGTGTTATTTAATTTAAAACAAATAGGTCCTGTGCTCTAAGGGACTTTAAAGTAGGACACAGCACTACCCATAGGTTGCCTACTGTTGTAATACTTGGCAAAAGAGCTTTTATAGCCAGGGGCAAATCTAGCTGCAGGTAAGGAAGTGAGGATACATATGCTTGCAAGGATTTTTGCAAATTGCTGTAACTATAATTAACAAGATGAAACATTACCATGATGCAGAAATTCAATGTACTATTATTCAGGAGCATAGATAACTATGGAACTTGGAGGGTCCCTTTAATGACAATGCCAGTCGTGTAATTTGGACTAACACTTCTAAGTAAATCTTGTTTGTTTGTTTTTTAACACACAGCAGCATCAAGTACTTTAAAAACGATTATTGTGATAATACGTTGGTTAAAAAACAAATAGCATTTAGCCATAAAAATTTTCAGGAAATAGTTATAAAGCTTATATTATAAGAATGTCTGCCAAACATTGTCAAATGCCCATATGTGACTCTGAATGAATCACAATTTTGGCAGTATTAAGAATCAAGAATTATTCTCACCCTATATTAATATTAAATTATAGCCTTTGGAAGAACATCAGTATTTTGTCTTACACTTTGATCTGTACAAAACTGCTCTCTAAAATGTAACCAGATTATCCACAAAGGTGCAGTGGACTTTCTAGTTATGGTTAAGCCTGGCAGTAAATGTACACTGTATAATAAAAAAAGGCTAATGTATAATAAAAAAAAAAAAAAAAAAAAAAAGGCTGAAAAGTCTTCTGTACTTAGTACTTTGAACTACAGCTAACTTTATTACCACCTTTTATTTAGCAATATATTTTCTAAAGTCCCAACCAAACGATACTATTTCAGGCTTGAGGTCTTGCATGTGGTGGAATTACAGGTTAAGTCTCTTTATTAGCCAGTCATAATTTTTGTTTTTATATTTTCCATTTATATAGATTTTTTTTTTTTAAATTATAATATCTCACTGCATAAATCACCTTTGTATCTGCGTCACACTGCAGAATCCCCTTTCTGAATAAACTTGCAGACATTTATTTTTCCACATTCAGTATCGGAATTTTAAAACAGTACACAGACTAGTAGCTATATAAAGCACATCTTCGATTATCAAATATAAATATCATTATGATCTCTTAATAGGAAATGAGGAGCAGTGGCCTAACGCAACTATAATTTTGTTTCCCGGTCATGACTGGGGAAGAGAATTATTTAAATGTTTTGTATATATGATGTAAACAAACATATACATTTCTGATAGTACGGTCACTTTAAAACCAGTAAGGTTATATTCGGTAAAATCTTTTTTACACATCTATATTAACGATTATGCATCCAGTTTTAGAGTCTTGTGCATGGATGACTTTAATTATAATAGAGTTATTTAGGATACAGTTAGCCTTTGCAAAGTGTGTTTTTGTTGGTGTTTTTTATTTTATTTTTTATAATTTTGTTTGACAGTGGTACAATAGTTATATTATAGACAGGTATTAAACATTTGGACTATAGCATTGAGTAGCATACATTTGAAAAACAAGTTGATTATAATCTCTTTTCTTTTAGTTTAACAATTATAGAATCATTTAACTTAGGTAAATACAATGTATTTTATAATTAATGTGAATTCAAAAAGTATAAAAAGACAATATTTCCAAAGGGAGAAAGAGAAAAAAAAAAAGGAAAACAGAAAGAATTGGTGAGGGGGGTTGCAGGTAAGTATTTAAATCTATCGTTCAGGTATTTAATTTTGTTGTTTGATGTTAGGTCCACTCTAAATTTAGAAGACATTTTTAAAATATATGGAATGAACTTCACTTTCTTCATGACTATGTTAATTGTGGGAATATCCTCTTTTCATTTCTTCGGAATACTTAACCTACCAGCAGTACATATTTTGTGGCAAAGGAAAAATGCGGTAGGGCATAGCTATGAAGTTGAGTGGTTGCAATTTAGTGCGACCATGACAGAGTTAGAGGACAGAGGACATGATTACCTCCACTGCGGAATTGCCTGAGGTTAGGTTGTCTCTGTATGCCCTTTTTTCCCAGACGCAGTAAGTTTTTGTTGTTGAGGGTAGCAGAGAGTTTAGTGTATCCTTTTTTAGATCAATCCATAATTTCCATGGGTCTGCATAGTTCTTCAATATCTAACCAACAGTGTGAGCCAGGTGGGGAGTTAGATTTTAGAGTTTGTGCAAGTCTCACTGCTCTATGGAAAAACACTGGCTCAGGAACATCCAAACCCAAATATCTTCTTGAATGGAGAGCTAGATCAGTAGACAATCTAGATATTTTTCCAGCCCCACAGATATTTCAGCATATTTTGTCTAAGAATGATGAGATAACCGAGCAGTGGATCTATCGGATGAGCTCAAAATAAATACAGTATCTTAGGGAGTATCATCCTTTAAAGAATAGACGTTTCCTGTTTGTGAACGTCCAACTGTTATAAAAAGTTTAAAAAGAAAGTTCACGTGTCATAGTAGTTGTGGATAAATAGAGGTATAGAGGTCATGTCTTAATCTGGTAAAAAATACTCCTAACAATAAGCATTCTTTACCCCGAAACCATTCCTTTGCTAAAAGATTGAAACATGTAAAAAAAAAAAAAAAGGTATGGAGACTTCTGGTCTCATCAGAAACAACTCTGTACCATCATATAGTGTAGACATGTGCACCAGTAAAATTTCTTACTAAATAAAAATTTCATTTGTCAATCCTGAATTTCAGCCACAAACCATGTTTTCTCTAATGAAATTTGTTAAAAAATAATTTGTTTTCGTCCATTTGAATGAAAACAGCATTGCGCATGCAAAAAAAAAGCAAGGAGGGAACATTAACCACCCCCTCTGTAACATTAATCTCCCTCCCCCCCCCACTGCATTAACCTATATTAATAAAAGGGAGGTTAAGTCCTCCCGCATGCCCCTACTCGCTGCATGCCGTGAGCAGGGGCATGTCGCCACAACAAATTTAAAATTACTAGTGACTGAGCAGCTATTGCTGCCCAGTCACTTGTGCAATAAGGGGGGGGGGGCTGGCATAGCATATACCCCCCGCATGTCCCTACTTTCAAAAAAAGAAAGCAACCATTCAGAGGGTTATGAGTCAAATTACACAGCATGGGAAAATTCCAAAGAACTTTGACACGCTGTGTAAGATGACACAGAGCACTCAGATTGGTTGGATTTCAAGCCAACCAATCAGAGTGCTGTGACAGGTAAATGTAGAGACTTACCTGTCAGTCTCTTCATTTATCTGTCAGAGCACTTTGATTGGTTGACTTGGAATCAACCTATCAGATTGCTCTAAGTCAAATTGCAGCCACTGGCTGCTCGCTGTTTAGGCGAGTAGGGGCATGCAGGAGGATTTAAACTCCTTTTTATTAATATGGGGGGGGGTTAAATGGTTGTTTATTACAAGAAGGGAGAGCTGGTAGCTTGCAGTTTGTTTGTTTTTGCTCATGCGCAGTGTGTCCAATAAACGAGAGGACAGAAACGAAAAGGCCATGCATTCGGCATTACCCCTTTCGTTTGTTTCTTTTTCATATGTAGGACTTTTCGTTTACGTTTAAACGAATACAAATAAAATCGTATTTTAATACAAAATCGTGTTCGTACGAAAACTAATGCTAATGCATATGTCTAATATAGTGACACTTACTGGAGTTTTTATTCAGTCTGGTATGTTAAAGCAGCTCTTTTCAGCTTTTCACATTTGTAGTGCTCCATTATTTTCTTCTGAGCAGCTTCTTTTTTTGCACTGATATTATATTGCTTTACAAAGTTATTCATAAGGAAAATAATTAACTACTTTTCATTATGTAGAAACTGCAGGTTGAAAAAAGTTAACAAATGGTGGTGTTTTAGTCAAGTTCCATGTCTTTTGTCAACTTTGCCATTGGTTGTCCAGTTCTTCCTCATCTAGCTAGCATTGAATTGGGCATGCACCATAGGAATGCAGAGGAGGAGATATCCAGCCAGATTCATTGTGAATGTATCAAGCACAATGAATTAAGTCCCAATGGAACTGGCATAAAAACATAATGACATGGAAATAGATAATTAGCACTGATCACCAATGAGCACTGAGGGGAGTTTAGGGGAGCTTAAGAACAGGCACACCCCGGGCGCCACGTGTCTCTCGGCGTCTTGTGACTGAGAGACGCACTCCAACTACCTCCCAGTTGCCGGCTGTCTCCTTCACTCCACGGAGGCTTCCACTCCAGTTCCCCGCGTCCGCACCACGTGGGTGGCGGCATGCGGGGGAAGGCACACAAACTCTGCCTGTCTGCCAGTCTACCTCCCCACTGGCGGAAGGATTAAGTAGCACGTACACCATGTCCCCCACATTGCCCCAGGATTCTCCCAGGCTGACAGAACCCTGTGGGACGCATGCTGTTTTTTTCTGGAAGCAGTGTGGGGAACAGTGTTTTTCAGTGTGGACACCTAGTCACCCAAAGGAGCCTTCCAGTTCCACTCCTTGTGGCAGTGCTCCTAATAACTATCCCCTATTTAAGCACAGACCACCCTAGGTTCTGTGCTCAGTTGTTTTGTTGTTTCCCTAGAATACATAGCCATTTCCTGTTTGAAGTCATTTGATCACCTTCACCTGTTGGACTTCTGCTTGAATTCTGGTAATACTCTTTATTTCCTGAATTACCCTTTGACTGCCTGGACTCTGGTGAAACCCCTGCAAATCTGTTCCAGTCTTTGTTAACCCCTGAGATCCTGTTCCTGTCTTTGTTAACCCCTGAGATCATGTTCCTGTCTTGGTTAACCCCTGCAATCCTGTTCCTGTCTTGGTTAACTCTGCAATTCTGTTCCAGTCTTGATTAACCCATGCAATCCTGTTCCAGTCTTGGTTTAACTCCGCAGTTCTGCTACAACTTCAATCAAGCCTTTAATCATTTCCCCAGTGCTGAAACTCTGGTAAAAGACTATTTTACCATAAGGACTTTTATTTACTATGAAGATTTTGCCTTATTTTCTGCTTCTATTTTGCATTGAACTTTTCCTTATACTTATTTGCTTTATAATAAAGACCTTAAATTCAGTGACTGTGCCCATATAAAATCTCTGCATACCAGCCCATTCATCCTAAACCCATGACATAACAACTGAGCCAGTCATGGAGCTTGCAGAGATCGCAGAAGCTTTAAATACCCTGACCCGTCAAGTGAATTCCCACTGTCAGATGGTTCAAGATCTGCAGACAGGACAAATGCAGCTAAAGTCACAGCTGATGGCATCACCTACCTATCCAGGTTATCTGACTCCACTTCCGGACAATGAACCTCATGCCCCTGAACCTCAGGTTCCCCCCTGCCTGAGCGACTCTCAGGAGAACGAAATAAGTATCATACATTCATTATGTCTTGTGAATTATTATTTACCTTAAAGCCACATGCTTATCACAATGATTTTATTAAAATACTTACTGTAATTTCCCTCATGTCTGGAGAACCAAGAACTTGGGCCTATAATCTCCTACGTAATCAATGCCTTCTCCGTAACAATTGGGACTCCTTAAAATCATCTATGGATTCTCTCTACGAGGATGCAAAGAAGGTCTACCATACAGGCTTTAAATCAAGGGAATAGACCCGTAGAGAAGTATATTACAGATTTTAGCCATGTTCGGCTGATACTGCCTGGAATGAAGGAGCCCTAACAGATCAATTTAATTTAGGCCTGTCTGAGACATTAAATGATAAACTTGCCCGTGCCGGGGTACCTGACACTTTGGAGGATCTCACACAACTATCCATTCAGATTGATAGATGCCTACGAGAACAATAGTTGGAACATGCCACCAATAACACCTTTTAGCGCACCTATCCTACCATCAACACCCCATCTTCAAACCAGTCTGAACCCATGCAACTGGGACTTGTTAAAAGACATCTTCATGCTGAGGAAGCTCAATGGCGTAAAATCCAGAAAATATGCTTTTATTTTTGCAAACCTAATCATATTGCAAAAAAAATGTCCTATTCAGCCATCACCCAAGCAAGGTACATACAACTTAACTTAATTGAATTCTCCTGCACTTAAACCAAGCCCTAGGACAGTGATGGCGAACCTTTTTGAGCCCAAGTGCCCAAACCCATACATGCCAACTTTTTTTTCCTTAAAGTGCCAACATGGCAATTAAACCCAAATACTGAGGTTTAAGTTTAGAAAAAACAACTCGTACTGTTGTCCGAACTAATAACTTTTGTTTTAAAAGAACACAGAGAGTTCAATGATACAAATTTTAAATAATGATATAAATAGATAAAATTAAACTTATATTTATTAGTATCTCCAACAAATGCAATACATACACACACAGACCGCTGAATACATACACACAGTCTGCTGAATACACACACAAGACTGCTGAATACAGAGACTGGTCAATACACAACCACAGTCTGCTGAATACACATACAGACAGACTGCTGAGTACACACACACAGACTGCTGAGTACACACACACAGTCCGCTGAATACACACACACAGACTGCTGAATACACACACATACTGCTGAATACACGCAAACACACAGACTGCTGAATACACGTGCACACACACAGACTGCTGAATACACGCACACACACACAGACTGCTGAATACACGCACAAACACACAGACTGCTGAATACACACACATACTGCATTGAGGTGTGAGGTGCTGTGTGTGTGGGGGGGGTGCTGTGTGTGTGGGGGTGCTTGTGTGGGGGGGTGCGTGTGTGGGGGGTGTGTGTGTGGGTGTTGTATGTGAGGGGTGCTGTGTGTGTGTATGAGGGGTGCTGTGTATGAGGGGTGCTGTGTAAGTGTGTGAGGGGTGCTGTGTGTGTGGGGGGGTGCTGTGTGTGTGTATGTGGGGTGCTGTGTGTGTGTGTGGGGGGTGCTGTGTGTGTGTAGGGGGTGCTGTGTGTGGGTGGGTGCTGTGTGTGTGTGGGGGGGTGCTGTGTGTGTGTGTGTGTGAAAGGGGTGCTGTATGTGTGTGTGTGTGTATGAGGGGTAATGTGTGGTAAGAGGGGTGCTGTGCTGTGTGGGGGGTAGGGGTGCTGTGGGGGGTAGGGGTACTGCTAGGGGGTAGGGGTACTGTGTGTGGGTGTAGGGGTACTGCTGGGGGGGTGCTGTGGGGGGTAGGGGTACTGCTGGGGGGTAGGGATACTGCTGGGGGGGTAGGGGCACTGCTGTGGGGTAGGGGTACTGCTGTGGGGGCAGGGGTACTGCTGTGGGGGGTAGGGGTGCTGTGGGGGGGTAGGGTACTGCTGGGGGGTAGGGGTGCTGTGGGGGGGTAGGGGTACTGCTGGGGGGTAGGGGTACTGCTGGGGGTGGTAGGGGTACTTCTGGGGGGGTAGGGGTACGACTGAGGGTAGGGGTACTGCTGGGGGGATAGGGGTACTGTTGTGGGGGGGTAGGGGTACTGCTGGGGGGTATGGGGTACTGCTGGGGGGATAGGGGTACTGTTGTGGGGGGTAGGGGTACTGCTGGGGGGATAGGGGTTCTGCTGGGGGGGATAGGGGTACTTCTGGGGGGTAGGGGTGCTGTGTGTCAGTATCCCCCCCTCCCTCCTTCTTACCTTCAATAAAGTAGGGGGGGGACAGCCATCCCTGGTGGTCCGGTGGTGGTAAGCACTGCAGGGGGAGGGATCTGTGAAGCAGCTCCCCTGTCCTCCAGCGCGATGCTGTGTGGAGCGTTGCCATGGTAACGCTCGGCAACGCTCCACACAGCATCGTGCGGGAGGACAGGGGAGCTGCTTCACAGATCCCTCCCCCTGCCTCCCGACCCGGAAGCAGAGTAGGCGCCTGCCGTTTCGCGCAGGCAGGTGCCTACTCTGCATTGATGGCGAACCTGTGGCCGCATGCCCACAGAGAGGGCCCGGCGTGCCACCTGTGGCACGCGTGCCATAGGTTCGCCATCACTGCCCTAGGACATCACAATTTACCCTATCTCTTCTCTTATAGTGAGGAGAACAGAAGGTTGAACTTGCTGCCATGGTGGACTCTGCTGCTAGCGGATACTTCATTGATATTAGTTTGGCTACTACCTTATCTATACGCACACGTAATAAAATAAAACCAGCCATTCAATATGAATATACACTGAACAAAATTATAAATGCAACACTTTTGTTTTTGCCCCCATTTTTCATGAGCCGAACTCAAAGATATGAAAGATGCCTCCTATTACACCAAGTTGAATCTCAGAGGGGCCTGCTACCTTGTGCAGATTCGAGAAGGCGATGAATGGAAAACTGCCTTCTACACAAGGTACAGACATTGTGATTAACTGGTAATGCACTACGGGTTATCATGCACAGTACGAATGCACTTAAAATGCACTGTACGAATACACCTATTATGCACTGTGGGGATACACTTATTATGCACTATGCGGATACACTTATTATGCACTGTGAGGATATACTTATTATGCACTGTGTGGATATACTTATTATGCACTGTGTGGATACACTTATTATGCACTATGTGGGTAAGATTAAAGCGCATGGTATAATCTGGGTCTGACAATGTAAATTTCTTGCAACAAAATCTAAACAGAGCATTAAAAAGAAATAGCATGACCTATAGCTAAAATTGAGCTAGCTGTGGTTTGCTAAAAACTATCATTTATGACAGTTCTGCTTTAATTTAACCCAATGAGGACTTTATAAATGTATATTCCTTAGCCCAGAGGCTTTAAATGTCTTTGTCTTCAACGCACAGAATGTCACAGCTATGAATGTGGACATATTCAGTGTCCCTGGTCAGTTTCTGCCGCCAGGCTACATCATCTCTGCAGGGGGGCTGCTGTCCCTGGAGACACAAACATACAGAGGGATTACAGTTTCCTATCAACCCTCAATGACTATTAATCCTGTGAATATAAAAAAGATATAAAAAAGAAAAATGTACTGTATTTTATCCCAAAAGAACCAAAGAGCAATGCTAAACACCCAAAAGTGTACCTCACATACACCCAAAATTATAGTAACAAAGGGGAAAATCTGTACTGCACCAACAAGTGACTGTACAGATTAAAGGGGTAGCAGAGCAAATATCATAAAAATACGACCTGTGTATAAAATGACACAACAATTTCCAGGATATCTAGAATGTATAAAAAATCACACAATGGTGAAGTATGTACAGTAATGAGTGGTTCAGACCCGGAGGTAGAGAACTTACAAGATTATACTGTAGATCAGCGCCTGTCTCCCTTCCAAAGGGTATGTGTACAAAACGGCGTTTCCTTCAGGATGGGTATGCGATGTAGTATAGCAGCATATGCAGAGACCTCCAATCCTCAAAGGCAAAAAGATATATAGAGCAGTATTGTAGTAAAAAAGAGAATTTATTAGTACAAAATGCACTTACATCAATTAAAGGTAAAAACAGCTTGTCTCCACTAAACAAGTGGTACCCAGGAGAAAACGAAATCCCTCTGTGGTTAAATGAACAATAAAAAGCAAAGCCAAAAACATATAGAGTCTCTAGCTGGTATCCAACGCGTTTCGTCTTCTAGACTTCTTCAGGGATATGTAGTAAAGTTCTTATAGTCCTTTCTTTATATAGGGCTTCAAAGTTTTCCGTTTCGCGGCAAAACGGAAAACTTTGAAGCCCTATATAAAGAAAGGACTATAAGAACTTTACTACATATCCCTGAAGAAGTCTAGAAGACGAAACGCGTTGGATACCAGCTAGAGACTCTATATGTTTTTGGCTTTGCTTTTTATTGTTCATTTAACCACAGAGGGATTTCGTTTTCTCCTGGGTACCACTTGTTTAGTGGAGACAAGCTGTTTTTACCTTTAATTGATGTAAGTGCATTTTGTACTAATAAATTCTCTTTTTTACTACAATACTGCTCTATATATCTTTTTGCCTTTGAGGATTGGAGGTCTCTGCATATGCTGCTATACTACATCGCATACCCATCCTGAAGGAAACGCCGTTTTGTACACTTAATCCTGTGAATGCTTCACTGCACTCCTCTAAAACAGAGGCTGAAAAATAACCCGAAATGAGCAAATAAACTGCTTGCTTTGTGGAAGGACAGTGACGGTTATTTATTACTAACCATTTTTTCAGATGTACACTAATTCTGTTGTTTTGGGGGTTGCTGAAGCTTTGAAATCAGGATTGTGTTAAGGATAACATTGAGAAACATGGTGACACCCATAAAAAATACCTTTAATGAAGATTATTCAAGCTATAGATACCAAGAAGGGTTTTGAAATGTGAACAAAAAGTGCCTACAGCCATGTATTATTATTATTTTATTATTTGTATAGTGCCAGCAAGATTCCGTAGCACTGTACAATGGGTGGACTAACAGACACAATGTAACCAGACAAATGGACGCACAGGAACAGAGGGGTATCATACTATTCTATCCAAACCCACAGATTACCCTGAACAAAATTCTCCACAGATCTTACCCTGTGTTAAGATTAGATTTGTGTTACTCTCCTGAATGGTCAGATTGTGCATTTATTTGCATAAAACTCGTTAGGTTTGTTTTGCAAATTTTTCTTATATAGGTTACTTATACTTCCTTTTAGGCATGTGCATGGGGAAAATTTTCGGTTCGGTTCGGCATTCCGAAATTCGGAATTTTCGCAATTCGGGACTTCGGTAATTCGGCACTTCAACACTTCAGAACTTTGGCAACTTCGGAACTTTGGCACTTTGGAAATTCGGCATCTTCGGAACTTCGGCACTTCAGCACTTCGGAGCTTTGGCACTTCGGAACTTCGGCACTTCGGGACTTCGGCACTTCTATTGCAGCCGCTTAGTAAATAACTAAATTTGGATGAATTTCAGGCAATTCGGACATTCGGGTACTTCCGAATGTCCGAATTGCTGAAGTTCCGAAGTGCCGAAGTTCCGAGGTTTTGCCTAAGTACTAATATACTTACCCAGTGAAAGAAGAAAAATGTTACATTGTATACAATTTTAAATAAAAAGTATACAAACATAGCCAGGATTCAGCTGTAAGCATTTGCAACACTTACAACAATCAAGTAACATACATTCATATAAAATGTAAGTTACTTGGCCAGTTATGTAATGACAGGAATGAATAAGTAGATAACTCCCTTATTCCCACAGTATTAGGGAGTTATCTACCAAAAGGTTGAAAGACCTAAATTGGTAATGTTTACTTAGTATTAGTAAATTTGGCTGAAAGACCAATTTAGGTCTTTCAGCCTTTTAGTAGATAGCTCCCTAATAACGTGGGAATTAGGGAGTTATCTACTTATTCATTCCTGTCATTACATGACTGGCCAAGTAACTTACATTTTATATGAATGTATGTTACTTGATTGTTGTAAGTGTTGCAAATGCTTACAGCTGAATCCTGGCTATGTTTGTATACTTTTTATTTAAAATTGTATACAATGTAACATTTTTCTTCTTTCACTGGGTAAGTATATTAGTACTTAGGCAAAACCTCGGAACTTTGGCACTTTGGAACTTCGGCACTTCGGGAACTTCGGAACTTCGGAACTTCAGCAATTCGGACATTCGGAAGTACCCGAATGTCCGAATTGCCTGAAATTCATCCAAATTCATATTCGGACCGAAACGAATTGCACATGTCTACTTCCTTTTAATACTCCCATACTCCCTTTTAAAATCACTGGTTAACAATGTGGTAACGGCACTACAGGACTTTCAGGAGCTAGTTGTACACTACTGTTCTCTGATTATGATTTAGGACCTTTTTTGGGGGGGGGATGTAGATTTGTGTTTTCTGCTTAGGATGCACTAAAAACCAATATCAATACATTTAGAGGATTACTCATGTAGTTTTTGGAATATCTGCATTAAATATCCAATTATTTATACTCCTACTCAGTTACAATTAACAGTAACCCTTGTGTCTGCAAAATACTACATATCCACAGGGGATTTGAGCTTTTACAATTATTTATTCAGAACTACTGACTCAAACATGTTTTTGTTAGATCTGTTAAATATAAAATATATTCTGTCTCCATTTATCTCCATTTAAAGGGACACTATAGTCACCATAAAAACTTTAGATTAATGAAGCAGTTTTCGTGTATAGATCATACCTCTAAAGTCCCACTGCTCAATTCTCTGCCATTTATAGAATATTTTCCATATTTCACAGATCTAACAAGAACATGTTTGCATTGGTAATTCTGAATGAATAATTGTAAAAACTCCAATTCCCTGTGCCCATTAAGCCATGGCCTTCCAGTGATTGTTTCAGTCTACCACATTCCAATCATTATGTCACTTTCACACTGCTGCAGCCATTGTTATGACTCCAAATTATCTGTGGCCTTCTAGGCTCTAGTCATTATGTCCTCTTTACAGCCTGCTAGTCATTCTAATCTCTCCAAGATCCTCGATCCTTTATATAGCATCCACAGCAATCCAGCCATCGTATCCCATCCATAGCCCTTCAAGGCTCTCTTACATTACATGATCTCCATGGCCTTCCAACAATTGTCCCTTCAACTGTCCCCAACCAATATAGTTCATTCATAGCTCCACCGTAACTCCCCTGATTTGGCCTGCACAACCTTCAAGTCATTATATCCCTTGTATGTCCATCCAGTCTCTAATGGCTCTCGAACCCTTATATAGTCTCCACAGAGACCCAGCCATCATGTCCCCTCAATGGCCCTTCAAGGCTCTCCAATCATTACATCCCATCCATGGCCCTCCAATAATTTTCCTCTAACCAGTCCCCCTGCCTTTATAGCCCGTGCATAGCTCCCCAGTAACTATATCCCTTGCAAGGCTTCCACAGTTTTTACATCCCCTCTACGGCCTTCCAGCCATGTCACTTCCATTACACCTTAAATACTCCCATGTTGAACAATAATCTCAAAAAGGGTAGCTGCATCAGATTCCTTTACACATCATGGCAGTAACAGATGCCTTTAAGCATCATGCTGATATATAATGTATGTTAAGGTCCTGTGTCAGGGATATTTGCATTGTCCACCCATTACATCATTTTCAGGAATCTGTTATTTTGAATTGCCTAATCTCCAAAGCTCCATCTCATTCTATCTGCTCAACAAGATAATGAACCAGGAAGCCAAACTGTTGTTATCTTAATTCAGGCATTCTAATAAAATAGGAATGTGTGGTTTTTCCACCTGCACCCACTTCCCCTCTATAAAGCAACTCCGCTCAGATGCAATAGCTGTTAATGTAACATGCATCGAAATATAGAATAGTGATCTTAGGGCGATCTTGCAAGAAGGCTGACACATAGATTGTCCATTTCCATCTACTGTGCTGTGTGCCAGAAAATGTCTATGACATCATTGTGAGTCACCTACTATTATTAGTCGGAAGGTTTACCAGCAAGTACACAGTAAATTCTGCATTACCATTTTTTTTTTTTTTTTTTTTTTTTTTTTGCAGTACACTGATAGCATTTTCCCTCTATTTTATTATATATATATATATATATTGTGGCAAGGTCAGAGAAGCTTTCATGTTAGTAATAGATTGGAGCGCTCTCTATTCCCAGCATGATGGGGTTAATTGGGGGAGTCACCCCTTGAATGTTATCAACCAGGTGAATGTAATTAACCAGCACTAGGGTTTTAAAAGGATAGCCTCTGAAGACATCAGGGAGTCTAACAGCTGGGAGAGAGGAGAGAGGAGGTAGTTAAGCCTGAGACTCTGAGAAAAAGGTACTGTGTGAAACCTGCTTAAAGTGCCGTATTTCATTCAACCAGCGCCACCATTAATTCATAAGTGGTAGGGCTACCCTGTCCTGCCCACTGTCGCAGACCATGGGGTAATCCTTGCAAGAACCGATCCAAAACGAATGCCTCAATTATTTGTGCAGGTGTTGAACTCTCTGGTTTTAACCATCTCCTTGCCAGATGAATCAAGTCAAACATTTGTGACCTGGGTGCCTTCTGTTCCTGGAATTTCCAATTGTAGAACCTTTGGGCCCGGATCACTGGAGTCACGCCAGTCCTTGCAAGAATATCTGCTTTAAGAACCTCATAGCTTGCAGCCGCCTCTTCCTCTGGGTCAAAGTAAGCTTTTTGAGCATCACCAAGCAGAAAAGGTGCAACTATGCCAGCCCATTGAGCATGAGGCCATTGCTCTCTGATAGCAGTTCGCTCAAAAGCAATGAGATATGCTTCCACATCATCTTGCGGCGTCATCTTTTGCAGATACTGATTTGCACGTATTGGCTTTGAACCGCTGCTTTGCTCCTCTCTGGTAGTTTTTGAGAGTTGCTGCACAATCTCCTTCAGGACAGTCCTGTCCTCTTGCTGTGCCTGCAACACAGCCCCCATTTGAGCAGTTATCAGCTGGTTAGCTTCCTGTTGCACTGTGGTAGCATGCAGCAAGGCCTTTAACACATCCTCCATGTTAATACAGGGTTCAAACAGCTATTCCCACTTCTGACACCACTTGTGACAGGATGGCCATGCTCTTCACAATAAACTTCAAATGCAACAGTCAGGATAAAATAGTACTGCAGTTTGTCACTTTCCACAATTTATACAAGGTTGTGCTCTCCCACAAAGTAAAACAAAAAGACTTACTAAACAACAGTGTTACTAACTATCCAACTGGCCAGCTAATCTGGTTCCCAGTTTTAAACAAAATGAAATACAGCACTTTAAGCAGGTTTCACACAGCACCTTTTTCTCAGAGTCTCAGAGTCTCAGGCTTAACTACCTCCTCTCTCCCAGCTGTTAGACTCCCTGATGTCTTCAGAGGCTAACCTTTTAAAACCCTAGTGCTGGTTAATTACATTCACCTGGTTGATAACATTCAAGGGGTGACTCCCCCCAATTAACCCCATCATGCTGGGAATAGAGAGCGCTCCAATATATTACTAACATAGAAAGCCTCTCTGACCTTGCCACAATATATATATATAAAAAATATGGGGGGCGGGGCCGGGCCGCCGAGCTGAGCGGTCGCAGGACAGCTCGGCTCCTGCAAAAAGGGCCACAAATAGCTTTCAAACCACGACCTTTTGGGAGAATTACTGGAGACTTACTGCGACCCTCGATGCAATCGGGCTGCCTGAGCTGAGGAGAGGCTTGCCCTCGTGGTTCTAGTCCCTCGGAGGATGGGTGATGGGATATTTTGGGATATAGCTAGTGTACCTATAATAGAGGACAAAACATAGTGCAAATATTGCTACTAAAATATAATGAATATTGCCGGTGATCAGAATGCACTCACATATTCCAGAATAATAATGCGTGTTATAGGTGCCTCCCCTTGGTAGAAATGGGGGGTGTGTTCCTTTAAAATTCCCTCCTCAATTTTAAAGGAACACACCCCCCATTTCTACCAAGGGGAGGCACCTATAACACGCATTATTATTCTGGAATATGTGAGTGCATTCTGATCACCGTCAATATTCATTATATTTTAGTAGCAATATTTGCACTATGTTTTGTCCTCTATTATAGGTACACTAGCTATATCCCAAAATATCCCATCAACTATACAGTCTTGCAATTTGGTTATCAGCTGGGAGATAACCCTGGGAGGCCGTGTACCTATCAGTTAAGTTAAAGTTTTTTGTGTTTTTTATCACTTTTCCACGGGTGTCCGTGTTGTTGTGTTATTTCCTCGGAGGATGGGGCCTGCCATGACAGGCGGGACCGATGCTGGCGGTGAGTGATGCGGACGGCCACCGCAGCACTATCCTGCCCGACGGGGCCCGACACACGGAGACAGCCTGCGGACCTGGTCCTGTTCCCCCCCCACTGGACCGGGGGGTGATCCCGGTCCAAGCTAAACCAGGCCAAACTAAACGGCTCTCTGTCAAACCGCCGACATATAGCCTGAGACCCACACGCAAGATGGCGGAGACCATGTGCGCAGTGTAAGCAACTTCGAACACAGGTCTGCCGGCAGCCATCACCTATCTGTACACACGGGGTAATACCAAGCAACGACCCACACAACCAGAGGTACACCTGACATCTGATGCACACCAACTACCACACCTAGGGATATTGCTGTTGAGAGGCCCGCTCACTCTCCATCTGAGCCGGGCACTCACAGGGAGGAATCCCCCCCCCACAGCCTGCCATACATCCAGGGGGAAGCCTAGGATCCGGCGGAACCCTGGGCCCACGGACTTGATGATGGGTCCAATGGCACAGGGCGCGAGCGCCTAAGCAGGCCTCAGGCCGGAGACAAGCGGCCCTCGGACGCAGAGGAGACGCTATAGGGAATATGGCATCGTAACACCCGCCTACAGCGACCACCAGTGACACAGAGCGCAGTAAATCCAGACCCAAGCGGCTATCGAGATTGGGACATGAGGCCGCAAGCCTACATACCAGCCCAGGACTGGGGAGTCACTCTCACCAACTCCCGTACTACGGCGAGGTACAGAAGCCCGGCACTGGACCGAAACCCTGCAAGCCAGGAACCGGCACGGGTTGAAGGGAACTGGCTGATAGACACTTGAAACCTTCTACGTTTACCCTACACCGCAAGGACTTACTGCATGGTATATTATTATCCAGGTGGTAGTGTCACTATCACCAGCCAGACTATAGCGATCTCATATATTTACAGGTCTTTCACTTACATGTACCCCCATTGTTTTACCTTTACCCTGTCTTCAGCTACCTGACGGGCACAGCTCCTACTTAGAGGCTACTCAGAGAGCATAATATCAGATACTCGCATAATGTCATTCCAGCTGGCTGAACAAGCATAACTAGTTAAGCATACGATAATAAGCTGCTGACATGTCATATTCGTAACGCATAAGCCATGATTCCCCTGACAAATAACTGCCTTAATCTAACTGATGTTTCGCCTATGGTTCTTCATGCTATTATTTTAATTACTTTTCATAACTAGACTAGTAACGACAAGCGCAGATGGTTGTTCATTTGTTTTATATTTGTTTAATTCATTTGACTCTTGATGATGCAATCGCTTAGTGAAAACTACCTGTATAACTGTTACTTTATACGTGCTATTAACCTATTGAAAAGCTTGCTTAATATAAAATATAAAATGAGGCTGTCATTCGAAGGAGATGTACTACTGTGTTAAAGCGATCCCACTCTGTACAAATACTGTGCATCCCCTCTTCTTTATTTTGTACCCCATTTAACTCCTGCCTCAATAAAAGAAAGATTGACATAAAAAATATATATTTTTACTGCACTTTCTCTTCTTCCCTCTATTAGTTATTTCTCATTTGATCTGCTAAAAAAATCCAAGATTTAGTGACTGTACACTAGCCATCAATCAGCTTTTTTCCATCAGTCCCCTCTTATTTGGCACCGCACCAAGGGCAGAATTTAGAATGCTGACATAAGGACATCCCCACCAACATGTTTGGCATTACACGTTTTAGTTAGTCTGTAATTCCACAGAACACCCAACTGACCTCAGTTTGCAGTTTGTTCCGAAGCAAATGTTCAAGCCTAGTGGTTGTGTGCTAAACCATGGCGTCTGGTCCAAACTCCTATCATAGAAAGACACATGAAATGTGAAGCACATCCCCTGACAAGCATCATTTAGAAAGTGTAGGTTGAGCATTACCGAAATAGTGATCTGACTAACTAGCAACATATTGCAAGAAAACATATTAGCAGGATAAATCACTAACGTGTGACTTGTTCGGAATTGAAAGTTAACCGAATTTGAATTATATTTTTTAAGGGACAGTTCTGAATTGGAAAACATACACCTTTGGAGATAAGCCTGTAGGTTTTTCTTGTTAAGGATTTATGCCATTTTCCCTTCAAAGGAAGAAAGGGCCCATAAAATGAATTCACAGACTACTTCATGTTGGCTCTTAAAACTGTTATATGCTGCATGATCCCATCCTGAGTCATAAACATTAAAGATTGCTTTTTAATTGAAATTTTGTATAACATTACAAATCCCGGGAAGGACAGCTGTCTCATCTCTAGTTCAACTCCATCTTTCAGAGATGTTTTGACAGTGACCTATAAAATCCAGAAATGTTTTATAATCCATGCTCTCGTAAGGACTCTGGGTATAAAATGTCAGTCTGAACTGGCTAGAAGCAAGCATTTGACCTGAAATCAAGAAAATATATTGTAATGCACGCACACACAAATCAAGGGCCCTCTACGTTTCGTCATTTGACATTTAACCCATTTGTAAAATGCAGTTTGAACCCTTTGGCAAAAAATAAAAAAAAACGTTGTTAAATTATGTTCTGGAGACTCAAACAGTCGTTTTTGTTTTGCTTTTTTTTTTTAAAACAGTATTACTCTGATCAGCATTATACTTTTGCATCTCTTTACTATACAGCAGTTTGTTTCTGTTCATTTATATTTCTGGAAAATAAAGACAATGATTCATTTATATTTTGCATTATTTCCTCTATTGAGAAATAATGTAATAATTAGCAGATGATAAAAAATATGAATTCTAAATGAATTTCAAATTTAAGGTCAAAAGAGCTGAATTAGAAATCTTTGCTGAATCAGTCATGCTTTCAGTTAATCTTCTCGGGCCTTGAATTTCCAGTTCCCTTTGAATTCTCTCCTTAGTAAATAACCCTGTAAAATGTATGTAACAATCACACCATCTACACCCCCTTTCTCCCACTATAGCCACTATCCCCCTACTACAGCTCCATATCCCCCCACTACAGCCCCTACCACTCCAATTAACACTTCTATCCCCCCATTAGAGCCCAATACCCCCCCATTACAGACACCATCCCACACTTAAGCAACCTCTCCAGCCCCCTATTCCTTCAATTTAACCCCTAATTTCCCCCACTTCAGCCGCCTATTCCCCCACTTCAGCTCCCCTATACCCTACTTCAACTACCCCTCTCCCCTCAAGATAAGCCCCCTATCTCCCACTACAGCCACATATATTCTACTACAGCCATTAACATGCTGATTACAGCCCCTATCCCCCTAAAGCCCCATATAAGCCCCAATGAAAGCCCCCTATTCCCCTATTACAGCAACCTATATCCAACTAAAGCACCTAACATACTAATTACAGTTTCTATCCCCCTCACTACAGCCCACTACAACACTATCTCCCCGCAACTGCCCCTATCCCCCCACTATAGCCCACTACCAGTGCCCCTCACGAGATTTGGTTCTGGATCTGCCCCTGCATCATGGACTGAGGAAAAAGTAGATAGATCGTGCTGTGTGTGAACACTGCTGTGAAAGTTTTGTTTGCCAAACATCAAGTGTTAAAAGACATTTTCATACCAAACACAAATCATTTAATGACATAGCTGAAAAAAGGGAAGCCATAAAAAGATTGATTTCGATATAAAAAAAAAAAAACAAGCATATTTAGTTATGTAACTGGAGTGAAGAGTAACCAAATGGATCAGTATATAGTGTGAAAAGGAAAACCTTTCTGGATGGAATCCTTTATAAAGTTCTGAATTTTATTATTTAGTGATATTTCTAATAAGGGCACAATATTATCTCGGATACAATACACACCTGTACCCAAGAGAACAATTGAAAGATGTAAAACTAAAGTGGCTGACAATATACGAGACAAGCAAACCCTTTTTTTTGAAAAAAAAATAAACTGTGTTTACATTCTTGAAGAATTTTGGTGCTTAAAACATCTTGAAGAAACAATGGGAGAGGACATTATGACTCTATTGGAAAACCAGAGCATAGATATCAATAAAATATTCTGTACTACTACAGATGGTGCCTCTGCCTAAAACGTCTCCAAGAACACTCTAGTCCTCCGGTACTAAACGCCTCCAAGAACACACTAGTCCTCCGGTACTAAACGCCTCCAAGAACGCACTGGTCGTCCAGTACTGAACTTCTACTATATAATTCATCAATCATCAGATTTTGTGGACAAAATTCTTCTCTTCATTCATGAAGTTTGTATTGGCTCTGCCGCTCTGTATTAACCTACAGTAACACAGAATGGCCAAGTGGTGGCAAGGTACGTAGTATGCTTGGGAGAGATCAAGGTTATCACCAGTGAAAAAGATCATAACTTCCCAGAACTAAGTGATAATAACTGGCTTTGCAAACTTATGTTCCTGGATCATATAACAGCACACTTGAAAGACCTGAATTTACAATTACAGGAAGAAGGACAAACTGTTCTTTATTTTTCTGAATGCCGGAAAGAATTTGTGGCAAAACCGAATGTGTTGTGCTGTGATATCACTGAGACACTAAGACAAGTATTTCCCAAAAGTAAAGGCACATTTAGCACACTTCCCAGTTAACGCAGAAGAATTGCAGAAGTACATTGAGGCAATTTTCAGATACATGGACCAACATTCTCTTTTCCTGTCAAGCCTGACTTACTTGATTGTTGTAACACACCATTTGTTTTATGTTTTTAATAGACTTGTTCATAAATTTGTTTGGATGTTTGGAACAGTTTCTCTAAATCAAATTTGTTTTTCTATTATTATTCATTTTTCTCATTCCACATGGGAGTTAAACATAGTCAAGTATACATTGTGTCACAGAATATGTCATCATATCATCAACTACAGTTACAGAAGATGAGAATTAAGAAAATAAAAAGTGGAAATATCGCACTTTGAGAATTGTTGAGGGATGTAGAATTAGTGTTTTTGGCAAAGAAAATAGAAACAGTAGAATGGTATTATATAGTTTTACCCCACAGCGTTTGGAGAGAACATCATAAAAAAGCTAAATATAAAGATTAACCAGTCCACTATGGAGACCCAACCCCAGAAGAATGAGACTAAGACTTCTCAACCAAGTTCCCATTCAAAGAGAAGGGGGTAAATGAGTAGTACATGAACCTATGGCAACCGTCAACTAGAGTGAGCAACAACTCCACCTGATTGGGTCTCATATATAAGCCTTAACTAAAGAGTGAGCTAGCCTAAGAGCATGTTGACCCAAAGAAGGACTGTACAGTGGTATTAATTAGTAGGTCCTTGGGTGTTAGGAGAATCTTTTTGCTGGGGCATAGGCAACCCTCATGACAGCAGTCCAGGCTGTCGGGTCACAGCTAAGGAAGATGAGGGAGGTCTGTGTAGATCAGGCTGTAAATTCTTGTATCTTTGTTGGTGGTACAGAAGCCTTTGTGCTTCAGTTTCCTGGAGCAGCTACAAGGCTAGTCTCCTGCCCAGAGACTGTGGGCCCGGTCACCAGCTTTAAAATGAGATATAGAATGTGGGGGTAAATTGTGTTATTGCTGTATTATTATGTAAAATGTTAAGCTGGAGGAAAGCTATTGTTTTAATTCTTATGTTGTGTAACATCTTGTGCAATGGGTTTTGATGTCCAGCAGGTAATTCAATTATCCATCTTAATCTAGTTATGGCTCAGACACCAAGACACCAGGTAGTGGTTTGCATTGTTGTAGCTAAAGACCTCCTGTTGTGTGTAGTGGTATAAATATATGTGTTTTTTCAGCAGTTAACAGTTTTCTTGATGTACCCAAATCTCTTGATTTGTCCACTATATTGGGGAATTTTACAAGGATTCAGAGTGCTATAATCATTATTCCTGTAGCTTATAATCACTGTATGCTGTAGCTGAATCCAGGACCAGCGGAGGAAAAGAGAAGCAGCAACCAAGGGACACTAAGAGACCTTCCTACCCATGACACTGGTGTCAAGAATAGGGATCCTCCTTGCAGAGCTGGATATTCAGCAGATAAGTACTGCAACCAGGATGACGGAGAGCTACAACAAAAGTTACTCTTTTACCAGGTCTGGATCCAGCAGGGCTAAAGAAACCTGACATGATCGCAGCCTTGGTAGACCTACACCAGGAAAGTCCAGCCCGCCATTATCGCAAAATCACCATTCTTATTGGTATCCCAGACAGGACAGGATGAGATCTCTCAGAGGGTAAGAGAATAGTTGGCCTTCTATGGTCCAAACCCACCCCCTAAGGTAGTTGATCAGATTATGGTGGCAGCAGAGAAAGAGTGAGCCAAAGAACTTGCCATAAGCCTAGCTGAAGACACTGGCAGTATTCCCGTGGATATGGATCTGTGTTGTAGCTGAATCCAGGACCAGCACAGGAAAGGAGAAGCAGCAACCTAGGGACATTAAGACACCTTCCTACCCATGACAGTTGGGTCTAGGTGAGACAGACCTGTCCCAACAACCTCAGATAGTTCAATAAGACTGAATTTGCACATATGATCATCGAGTTCCTGGTAGGTCACAGCTCGGAGAGTATTGCCTTGAACCGTGAACAAATGGACCCTTGGCAGCCCCCAACGATAGGGGATATCCTTGGCTCACAGGAGTTGGAGTAGGGGCCTTAGGGACCGGTGCCAAGTCAGAGTGTTCCTCGTCATGTCCGGAAACAGCTGTAATGTAGATCCTTCGTATCGGAATCAGTGTTTTCCCCTCAAAGCAGCCAGGAAAAGGCCATCTACATCTTTTTGTAGGGATGATTGATGATGATATTGATATTCAGCGTATTTAAATTAAGATGTCAGACATATGGAAAACAAAATTCACATAACTGCAGAAAACTCTGGAGGTAAATTGTGCTGATAGATCAGCTGCCATTTTGGAGTGCTGTACCAGTCTTCCTTAAAAAAAAATATTTGGTTGAAGGAAGCTGCATTTGTGTTGCTTCCTGTTTCTGGATTGACTTATATCTGTTAGCAAATATGTTCACACGTGAAGATCAATTTGAATCTGCATCAAAGTTGTCTGACAACTGCTCATTCTGAAGCATGTGGAAGACGTAAAGTTACGCAATATGTTCCTAGAGAAACTAGGCAAGGAAAAGCAAGGGCAAGAACTAAGAAGTTTTTCCTGTGGGAAAAAAGTTATTGTTTTGAGTTCTTTGTTGCTACGTATTAAAAAAAATGTACGTATGTAAAATATTTTCAGCATTTGTAAATGTAATTGGAAGATATATTAAAAAGAAAAACACAAATCATTATGGCTCATTTGTTATAATTTTTTCTTTGTCAATCAGCTTTTTATTGAGACAGAGAGCAAAATCACATTTTAAAATACATGTGCATTGGCATAATGTAAAGATCCAATACAGAGCAAGTTGTATGGTACAATACACAAAGGAGTCAGTCGCCTCATTGTAAAGTTAAAATTAAAATATAACAAGAAAACAAAATCCGGACATTCATGTCTAATTATGAACCAGGGCATAAGCTTGGCAAAATCATGATAAGTAGAGAGGTCTAAATATGATGGATAGGCTAAGCTCTGAAACGTGGATGCTTCCGAATATCCGAAGTCCCGAATTGCCGAATTCTGAAGTGCCAAAGTCCCGGATTTTGGAAGTGCCGAAGTACTTCAGATTTCTGAAAAGTGGCAAAACAGGAGAGGGAGGGAAAATGAAGGGAATGATGACAGGAATCTAACCCTAGCTCTAAACCCACCCCTACCCCTAACCCTACTAGGGGTAGGGTTAGGGGTAGAAGAAGGTTGGGGTTAGGGGTAGGGTTACGGTTAGGGGTAGGGTTGCGGTTAGGGGTAGGGTAAGGGGTGGGGTTAGTGTTAGAGTTTGGGGGGTAGGGTTAGGAGTTAGGGGTAAGGTTTGGGGTAGGGGTTAGGGGTATGGTTAGGGTTTGGATAGGGTTAGGTTAGGTTAGGGGTGGGGTAGGGTCAGGTTAGGGGTTAGGGGTGAGGTAGGGGTAGGGTTAGGAGTAGGGTTAGGGAACTGCCGAGTCCTGAATTGCCGAAGTTCCGAATTTCGGAAGTCCCAAATTCCTGAATTGCCAAAGTCCCGAATTTCAGAAGTGCCGAACCGAACCGAATTGCCAAAGTCCAGAATTTCGGAAGTCCGAACTGAATCCGATTTTTTGCCCATGCACATCCCTACATGAAGAACAGTAAAATTTACCACTGGTAAGTAGTGATGTCCCGATCGGTTCACTGGCGAATAGTTCCAGGCGAACATAGCGTGTTCGCATTCGCCACGGATGGCGAACATATGCAATGTTCGGTCCGCCTCCTATTCATCATCATTGAGTAAACTTTGACCCTGTACCTCACAGTCAGCAAACACATTCCAGCCAATCAGCAGCAGACCCTCCCACCTCCTAGACAGCATACAATTTAGATTAATTCTGAAGCTGCATTAATTTTTATTTATTTTTTTTGTATAATTTTTTTTTGTGTGTGTTTGTGTTTATTATACATTATCCTCCATAGCCAGTAACCTGTGTTTATTATACATTATCCCCATAGCCAGTAACCTGTGTTTATTATACATTTCCCCCCATAGCCAGTAACCTGTGTTTATTATACATTTTCCCCCATAGCCAGTAACCTGTGTTTATTATACATTATCCCTCCCATAGCCAGTAACCTGTGTTTATTATACATTATCCTCCTATAGCCAGTAACCTGTGTTTATTATACATTATCCCCCCATAGCCAGTAACCTGTGCTTATTATACATTATCTCCCCCATAGCCAGTAACCTGTGTTTATTATACATTATCCCCCCACAACCAGTAACCTGTGTTTATTATACATTATCCCCCCACAACCAGTAACCTGTGTTTATTATACATTATCCCCCCCAGCCAGTAACCTGTGTTTATTATACATTATCCTCCCTATAGCCAGTAACCTGTGTTTATTATACATTATGCCCCATAGCCAGTAACCTGTGTTTATTATACATTATCCTCCCATAGCCAGTAACCTGTGTTTATTATAAATTATCCCTCCATAGCCAGTAACCTGTGTTTATTATACATTATCCCCCCATAGCCAGTAACCTGTGTTTATTATACATTATCCCTCCCATAGCCAGTAACCTGTGTTTATTATACATTATCCCCTCCATAGCCAGTAACCTGTGTTTATTGGACATTATCCTCCCCATAGCCAGTAACCTGTGTTTATTATACATTATCCCCTCCATAGCAAGTAACCTGTTTTTATTTTACATTATCCCCCATAGCCATTTATCGTTGGACCTAGGCAGCATGATGTCTTAGGCCGGCCCAGAGAGTGAGTGAGGGAATAATATAATATATATGTTCAGAAACATGTTAGTAATATATGTAAATTGGGTTCATGCAAAGAGGGTGAAAAGGTGTTAAAGAAAAACACACTTATTGCATCAAATTTACAAAGCCAAACTTTTAAAAGCTTTCCTCATTTCTTTCTCGGGATGAGGAATATATCGGTTGTAGACTGAGGATTTCCATCTGCCCAATCTTTTAATAATATGCACTGGAGTGTCAGTGTTGAAGGAGACCGAAGCTGCCCCTATTCTAAATGAAAGACCCAAGACATGGATACAACCCAATCTTAGGAGTAGTGTTCTGATGTAGAAGATGAATTTAGCCGTAGTCAGAGGGATTCAGTGAGAGTAGTGGTGAAATGTGTGTGGCATGACTGAGTGTGGGTAAGTAAGAGTCAAGTATTTTAACTGGGCACTAGTTCTAGGTGGGATAAAGTGGTGTAGCGGATGGATGAGTAGTTTGGTTTGTTTTAGAGGTTTGTAGAGAAAGTATATAGTGATCATGATTTTTAGCGATATCCAATATTTTTATGGTGGTCACAGTGCCACCACTCATATCTGGTGTCACAATAGCTTGCATTTAAAAAAAACAAAAAACTTTTTTGACTGTAATATAATAGCAGTCAGTTTCCTTCACACGTATGCGTTTCAGGGCCTGCCAGGGCACAGTGTCACACCAGTGCAACTCATATCTGGTGTAACAGTAGTGTACATTAAAAAAAAAAATACAGGGGGCTTGTTGTCACCTTTCGGGGACCCTTGGTGTTGTACGTGGCTGGGTGGAGGAAGAGACCTTCAATGACATCAGTGACGACAAGGAACGGGACATGGCTAGATTGGTATCCGACCTTGTGCAAATGGGGAGTTTGCGGTTGTGCAAATGGACTGTTTGCGGTTGTTTGCGCTGCGTTAAACAGGGAGTTTGGTCTGTCACTGTGAAGTGGGCGTAACCCTTACACTACCTGATCGATACAACATCATACCTGATGTTTTAAAGCACATTATTCCAAACAATTTAGGAATGTTAGGTGATTTATGCCCTTTATGGATTAAAACCAGACTCTGCATCAACTTTTGCCATGGATCCCCCTCCGGCATGCCACAGTCCAGGTGTTAGTCCCCTTGAAACAACTTTTCCATCACTTGTGGCCAGAAAGAGTACCTGTGGGTTTTAAAATTCGCCTCCCTATTGAAGTCTATGGCGGTTCGCCCGGTTCGCCCGGTTCGCCCGTTCGCGAACATTTGCGGAAGTTCGCGTTCGTCGTTCGCGAACGGAAAATTTTATGTTTGCGACATCACTACCGGTAAGCAAAGAGTGTTGCTAAACTAAAAATTTCAAGGTAACTCAGTAAAGTAAAGTAGAAGGAATATATAAGGGAGACGCAAGTCACCTGTGCAGTATAGACTGTTTCAGAATAACAATCAGGTACGGTACTTCTGGGTATTAAAAAAAAGAATAAAGCAATAGGAGAAACAACCTCTGCGATATAAGAACATGGAGTTGCCAGGCATGTTAAGTGCTGTAGGTTGCATATGCTAAGCCAGTGATGCTTTTTGGCCACATCAGAAAGTCCATCTTGATGCTAGACACGTTTTCTCCTTTGCCTTCTCAGGACTCTGTAGGGCTCTCTGTACTCATTGATGGCCAATGAGATGTGCTCCATAGCAGCGCTGCTCCCCACAACCTTCAAACCCAGGCCAGTAGGAGGCCCAGAGCCCCAATTCCACAGATCCTCCTACTTTGCGTAGAAGTATCTTGGGCCCACAGGTGCTACGAAATCCAGGAGCTCTGTCGGGTATGTGGATGGTGGGCCGGGTACTACACCAGTTGGACCCTCAGCCTGGAGGAAGCACGTGGAGTGGCAATAACAGCTTGGGCCTTCATAATGGCACGGGGGTGGATCACGAGGTCCGCTGCTTATGCAGTGCCAGAACAATTGGTAGACCACGTAGAATTTTGTTGCAAAGCTCTCCTTCCATGCTCTGTAGTACTAAGACTCACCCTCAGCAGCCATGTTAGAGTCGCGGTTACCAGGTCAGTAAGGTAGTAATCACAGAGATGCTAGTGCATTCAGTGGGGACCAGGATAACCCCCACCAGTCCAGAGGGGGGGCTAGCGGGACAGCAAGGAATACACTTGAAACCACAGGCTCCCCTGCGGATCAGTGAGTAGAGATATGCTGAAACTTCCTATCCCTGCCTCTCTCCACACACACAGCGACCCCTACTGGCCAGTGCTGGTATTGCATGGTAATCTCTGTTTAGAGTTAGAAAAATACCAGCATTTGTATTGCCAGTATGACTGCAATATCGGCACCGGCCAGGCAGCCTCAAATACTGGCTGTGCCAGTAAAATACCAGCCGGAAACACCAGGTGGAAACCCTAACAGTAGTGTGTAAAAAAGAACATTACTTTTTTTATTTATTTATTTTTAAATCAATGGGCCTATTTCATGGGCACAGGCCTGGAGCTGCAGCTCCATCTGCCCCTTTTGTTAATTCTGCCCTGACAACAAGGGACTTAAAAATGTTACCTCCCCACAGCACAACAAAAAGGTTGCCTACCTCTGAGTTAGGTGAACATATCAACTGCATGCCCTCTTGACAGAATAACACTATGCGGTGATTTGTCAAGATGAGGGTCTCACTTTCTCCTTTTCTACAGAAAATCTCCCTTCCATAATAATTTGTTACAGAAATAAATCGCTGAAAGAAGAAAAGTGGAATAAACTTGATGTCAAGAGATGTCTTCAGATTTATAAAGATCTAAAACATTTAGAAAGTCATCCATATTATTTGCTCTACCCTCGTGTTCCAGAAGGGAGAAGCAGCCTCAAAATCTACTTCAAGGCAATGGCTTTCTCTGACAATCACTAATCGTCTTAGGGTATGACACCTCCAGCTTTCATCAGAACTCAGAGTGGGAAGCTGGATGGATTGAGTCATAGCCCTGGTTAAATGGTAACTGAAACCTTGTTTTTTTTCGCTCTTTCTGTTTTATTTATTTGAGATAGAGAGCCTTGAATCTGAACTGAGAGTAGAACATTAGAGCATTAGGAATATGAGTTTTTCATGGTACTGATTTAAAAACTGTTACATCTTTTTTTGTAAAAACTATACAAGTAAATGCAGTATCAGGTGCCTAAACGTTTTTTGGGGCCAAATATTTTTTCATACAGTCACCAAAATATTGCAACAAAAATAGAGAGTATTTAATTGCTTTAGTTTTGAATTGTTGCAATGTCTTTCCACATGAAATACATTTTCTGTACTAAAAACAGAGAATATGAGAACTCCCAGAACCATTCGGCTTGTCCTGGGTTAATGTTTTTGCCCACTATACTATATACCCTATATTATATGCATATCAGATTGAGCCCGCCCAAAAAGGCTGCCAATATACAAAATACTGGCAAGTTCCCTCTGTGCAAGACATACAAGAACACTGGAAAATTGTTTCACCCTTCTTTGGACCTCGTCAGTGAGGTGTAACTGGTACCTTTTTAAGCACATTAAGCTCTGGGTCCACATCTGGATTAACCTTTTAACTTGGTAAGAGCGTAAGTGAACACATTGCAACAAAAACAGAGAATATAAAAACTACGAGAATAAACAAAATTTCAGAGAGATCTCAATAGATTGCCCTTTGGTTGGTCCATGCTCAAAATGAGCAAAAACATTTTTTTAGACCTGAACGGTGACAACATGAAGGGCAAGGTATTGAGCTACCTCTGAGCTTTTGCCCATTTTCAGATTTCTCATATGTTTAAGTTACCAAAATATACTGATAATAAATAAGATTATAAAAAGAACAAATCATGTTTCTCCGACTTAAATGGTACATTTATAAGTCTTTGAAATACTTTAAAACAACTGTTTTGAGTGAGAAATATGTGGAGGAGTTGCAAAACTGTAATGTGTGAATGTATTATTTGTGTAGCAATAAACATTTACAGCTTGGGATTGTGTTAGATATTAAACAACATAATTCATTATATCAATTATGGTTGTGACATACAGAGAGATAATCCATTCTTGAATAGGCAAGGGTGTTACTGTCTGTACTGTAGACTTCTAAAATCCATGAATGTCACTTTTGAAATCTATAGATTTTTGAGAAACATCATAGATTGAAAACAAAATTGGTTAATGACAAACTGGAAACCACTGCGTCGCTGTTATTAATGATCTTATTTATTAATTTATTAAAGGCTAGTACACACATTATTACATAATCACTGTACACACAGAGCTCATTCTGATACTCTTAGAGAAGTTAGAGCCTTTTGTGTTTGTTTCTTTCTTTTAAATGTCTCTGCCCCCTTTTAGTATGTCTTACCCCCCTTTTTTCCCTTTGTGTGTCCTTTGAACCTCCCCTTTTGTGTGTCTCTTACTCCCCCTCTCCCTTTGTGTGTCTCTTACTCCCACCAGCTCATTCGTTTCTCTTACTGCATTCATCTCATTTGTGTGAATCTTTCTCCCCCAGCTTCTTTGAGGGTCTCTTTCCCCCTTTTCCCAGCCGCTCTGTGTGTCCCTTCCCCTCTCCAACCCCTATTGTGTGTCTCTTTCTCCCCTTTCTTATCCTCTCTGTGTTCTTCTTCCCCCAGCCACTTTATATCTATTTATCCTCTTCTTTACCCCTTCTATATTTCTTTATCCACCAGCCCCTTGTGTGTGTGTGTGTCTTTCTCACCAGCACCTTGTCTCTTTCTCCCCCAGCTCCATTGTGTTTCTTTGTATCACCTCCCAGTGTAACGTGTGGGTACAGGAGAAGTAGTAAGTGTGTCTTGTGTATACTGGATGTATCGTATGTTAATATATAGGATGCAACATGTGTGAGTATGGGTGATGTAGCAAATGTGTGCGTATTGGGGATTTAGTGTGTGTGTTTGTAGGGAATGTAATGTGTGAGTTTAGGGAATATAATGTATGTGTAGGGAATGTAGTATGTGTAGAGAATGTAGCATGTGTAGAGAATGTAGCATGTGTATGGGAATGTAGAGTGTGGTTTCCTGTTCTCAGTACCAGATATTCCCCATACAAGAATTTCTTTCAGCAAATCTGCTCTTTTGTTTATTTTGAAGCCCTATGAGTGCTTTTTTTCACGTTTGAGTGATAGTTTTCAGGGCTTTTTTCCCGCTTTCAGATCTGCACACTATGCTGGCGCCGTGCATTATAGGGCTGGTATAGAATTTTTTTCCAGGTCTGCTTTTCATTCCCAGTCCGGCCCTGCTAACACCCAATGACCCTTTGGAGATGGTGGTACTGGATCAAGGGGCAGTAGGTAAATAAATGTATAACAGCGGCCAAACCAATTAAATATATAATGTGTTTGTTTAGCTGAATCTGGCGTGACGGTTTCACTTGGATGGAGAGGAGAGGATTGCTCATGCTAGGTAGAAAACACACAGCTGTAAGAGAATGCAAGGACATAAAAGTAAGGTTACGTGAGCAAATCACTATGAACACAGTAGAACAAATATTTTGCTCATGTTCTAGTACACAAAAGATAATTACCCCAACATTATCTTTATTTGACAGATTAGAAATAAAACAAGTCCTTCAGTATCTCTTTGATTTAAAAAAAGACATGCATTAAATGAAAATATTTTATTAGATAACCATAAACATTGCAAAGCTCAGAAGGGTTGTACAATCCAGTTTCTACCATTTTACTCCTTTTCAAAGTAAGGTCATTGTGACACAAGCGGAGAACAGACAAAACAGTATTCACAAAGGAGGATTCAAATCAGTGTTAGCTGAGTCGTACCATTACGGAGGGAGTTTATAGCAATGACATATCAGAGGGCACCATTCATGTTGGCATTGTAGAACTTCATTGTCAGCCAGGACTCCTTTACACAAGAGACAAGGTGTGCCATGTAAGCCGAGCACAATAAAAGCATAAATCTGCTAATCCTGCCATATATTTGATTCACATGACTCCAGTGAAGAGAAAAAAAATGCCTGGGCACACCTCACACTATCCAGGGGCATTCACACTGATCACAATCTGACCCCGGCTGGTCAGATTATAGGCTGGTTGCCAACTGACTACAGGTTCCTCTCTGTCAGGTGCACCTCTTAGAATTTTTCTGCTTTTTGTCTCTGTATTTTAGCTGGAGAAATAATTCCAGTCAGGGCCGGACTGGGAAGAAAATTCGGCCCGGGCATTTTTTAATTACAGCGGCCCACTAAAAAGGGGGCGGGCCAGATAGGGTGTGTTTTGTCATTACCAATGACAAGCACGCCCCAACACAAAGTGAGCATGTTGGTTCAATGCTCTTCCAGGGTAGACCATGCGCAGAGCTCTGCTGAAGAGCTCTGGCATGAGAAAAAGACCCTGTATTTGTTCTACACAGCGCAAGCAAATTCAATAACATGCTTGCACTGTGTTTGCTTGAAATTTGTCTCTGGTGTCTCCATAGTTGGGATACCAGGAGACAAAAATGCTAGGTAAGCATATTGTGCAGTGTGTGTGAGGGTGCTGTGTGTGTGTGTGTGAGGGGTGCAGTGTGTGTGTGTGAGTGGGTGATGTGTTTGCGTGAGGGTGCTATGTGGGTGTGAGGAAGCTGTGTGTGTCAGAGGTGCAGTGTGTGTGTGTGAGGGTGCTGTGAGTGTCAGGGGTGCAGTGTGTATGAGTGAGGGTGCTGTGAGTGTTAGGGGTACAGTGTGTGTGTGGATATGTGTGTGCTAGTGAGGGTGCTGTGAGTGTCAGGGGTGCAGTGTGTGTGTGCTGTGAGTGTCAGGGGTGCAGTGTATGTGTGCTGTGCATGTCAGGGGTGCAGTGTGTGTGTGTGTGTGTTTGTGTGTGTGTGTGTGAGGGTGCTGTGTTAAGGGTGCAGTGTGTGTGTGCTGTGAGTGTCAGGGATGCAGTGTGTGAGGGTGCTGTAATTGTTAGGGGTGCAGTATGTGTGTGCTGTGAGTTTCAGGGGTGCAGTGTGTGTGACTGAGGGTGCTGTGAGTGTCAGTGGTGCAGTGTGTGTGAGTGAGGGTGCTGTGAGTGTTAGGGGTGCAGTGTGTGTGTGTGTGTGTACTGTGAGTGTTAGGGGTGCAGTGTGTGTGTGTGCTGTGAGTGTTAGGGGTGCAGTGTGTGTGTGTGTGTGTGTGCTGTGAGTGTTAGGGGTGCAGAGTGTGTGTGTGTGTGTGTGCTGTGAGTGTTATGGGGTGCAGTGTGTGTGTGTGTGTGTGTGTGTGCTGTGAGTGTTAGAGGTGCAGTGAGTGTCAGGGGTGCAGTGTGTGTGTGTGTGTGTGTGCTTTGAGTGTTAGGGGTGCAGTGTGTGTGTGTGTGCTGTGAGTGTTAGAGGTGCAGTGTGTGTGTGCTGTGAGTGTTAGGGGCGCAGAGTGTGTGTGTGTGTGTGTGTGTGTGTGCTGTGTGTGTTATGGGGTGTGTGTGTGTGTGTATGCAGTGTGTGTGTGTGTGTGTGCTGTGAGTGTTATTTATTATTATTTATTTATTATTGCCATTTATATAGCGCCAACAGATTCCGTAGCGCTTTACAATATTATGAGAGGGGGATTTAACTATAAATAGGACAATTACAAATAAACTCACAGGAACAATAGGTTGAAGAGGACCCTGCTCAAACGAGCTTACATTCTATAGGAGGTGGGGTGTAAAACACATTAGGACAGGAATTTACAATCAAATAAGGTGGGCTGATCTTTAGGAGAGGGCAAGAGACAGGTATGTGAGGTAAGGGTTAGTCTTGGAGGCCATAAGCTTTCCTAAAATGATGGGTTTTAAGGCACTTCTTAAAAGATGCAAGACTAGGGGAGAGTCTGATGGCGGTAGGCAGGCTATTACATAGGAAGGGAGCCGCCCGTGAGAAGTCCTGCAAGCGCGAGTTGGCTGTACGAGTGCGGACAACGGACAGGAGGTGGTCACGGGCAGAACGGAGAGACCGAGAAGGGACATACCTATGGATCTGTGAGGAGATATAAGAGGGGCTAGAGTTGTTCAGTGCTTTATGGGGTGCAGTGAGTGTTAGAGGTGTAGTGAGTGTCAGGGGTGCAGTGTGTGTGTGTGTGTGTGTGTGTGCTGTGAGTGTTAGGGGTGCAGTGTGTGTGTTGTGAGTGTTAGGGGTGCAATGTGTGTGTTTGTGCGAGTGAGGGTGCTGTGAGTGTTAGGGGTGCAGTGTGTGTGGGTGTGTGTGCTGTGAGTGTTAGGGGTGTCTGTGAGGCTGACGTGATGTGGGTGATTATATCCCACCTCCCTGCTTACCTTAAGCCTGGGAGGGGGGATCCTGTTGCTGGCATCCATCCCTGGTGGTCTTAGTGGTGAGTGAACTCTAGCCTGTGTGGCTAGAGTTCACTCTCGCGAGACCCGGAGTGTTGCTATGGCAACGCTCCGAATCTCGTGAGAGGAACCCGGCAGAGTTGCAAGTTACAGCTCCGCCGGGTTCCTCTGCTGGAAGGCTGGCTCTCTCAATCTCTGATCTCCCCACCGGCCCGCCATGGACTACAGCAGGGCCGGCGCGCGGATAGTGCCGGCCCTGCAAAGACCGGCGGGTGAGATCCTGTGACTTCCCTGCCGGCCTCGGCCCATGGCCACCGCGGCCCACCGGGCATTTGCCCGGTGTGCCCGATGGCCAGTCCGGGCCTGATTCCAGTGCACATTTACACACCCTCAATCTGCATTCACCAACTGCGTTTTGCGTTTGCATAAGACAATCAAACAATATATATAATTTATATTAATGCAATGCATATTTGTTTTACCAATTCTTTGAGCCATTATTAGGAAATTATAATCACCAGAACCACTACAGCTTAATATATTTATAATTTTTTTTAGAAAAGTTAGTCTTTACACTGCTGCCTATGACCACCTCGAGAGGGACTTCATCAGTTCTGTCTTGCAAAGATTGCAGGACTAATCCACTCTCTGCATGGAGACATTGAATGCTTCCCAAACACATGTGCAGATTAAATGCATCCCCATGAAGAGATGCTGTTTGGCGCAGTGCGTCAATTTGCTTGTGCATGCTTACTATTCTACCAATGCTATAGGGACGCATTGAATTTGCTGAGGTCATCAAGATTGATCATCTCAGCCATGGAGGTGGATGCATGGAGATCGGCATAGCAAGAGCTAAAAGGTGACTAACTCTTCTTTTATAATGCACACATGTGGAGGCCGAACAACAAAACAGTTAGTAGAACACATTAGCATTGGGAATACCTAGTGTCTCTTTAAGAATTTCATGCTATAGAACAGATCTTTTCGTGTATCAACACTGGCTGTGACACAGATTGGGTGCATAATTTGTCGTTCTTTCACGTATACCTTGTGCTGGCCTTCATGGTATGCTACCAAAGTTCAAACACAGGTTACATTAATTGCTAAAACCGATACAGCATAATATTGCTAGAGGCTTGACATACCATGTGTCATATTGCAGACTTGTGAGTCCTCACAGGTGAATAGCCTTGAACACATCTAAGCAATGTTGCCATTTTTCACTGTAATCGGACAGGAATGTGCCTGCAGCTGCTGCCTCTTATTGTTCGAGTATCGTTTAAGGTAAAAGTGTTTGTTCCACAATAAGTCTACATATAATTTGACTGTCCTTGAAACTCATGTAATTGTGGAATTAAACACATCCCTAAAAAATCCAAAGCAACACATGGCAATCAATATATACACATCTTAATGCAACGTTTGTAAAGACTTTAAAGAACTGCCAATTGCAAAAACAGATCTCGTAAAATTAGCACGTCTAAGAGATGAGTGTGTAGATGGAAAGTATTTAAAAGACACAAGGAATTACAGAGCAAGTTAGTGCCTGTAAGCAGAGTTACCTACTCATGTAGCTTACTGTCTGAGAAACGTCTTAAATAACTAACAAATTACTTTGCTAATTTGCTATGTAAGAAGTGATGCTCTTTCTTCTATGAATAGGACAACAACAAAAAGGAACAAATTATCCTATATTCATGCTTGGACTGATAGTAGTTTTAGTATAATTTTCCTTTAAAAAACGGACACGTCCAATGAAAGTACCAGTGGAATTAATGCAAAAGCACAGCTTAACAGAGAAGGAGGCACTAGCAGACCACCCGTAATCACCTCTCGCCTAGAAAGGGCATAACCAGGAGCTCGTACATAGCATTGGAGATGAACTATATCGTAAACCCCAAGCTGATAGACACATCTACTATGAACCTGGGCCATGCACCAGGTTATGACCACCTTCCCCCCACCCCTCTTTGGTTCTTGTCCTCCTTTACTCCCATGTACTCCCCTCAGCACGGAAAAGACTCCACCATCACCCACAAGGTACGATATGTAAATCAATACACCTGGTCAGGGAACTGTACTGTCTCCAAGTACAGGAGCAGCTAGAATTGCAGATACAAAATACTGTTTTGCATGTCTAGAATGATGTTAACACCGGAAAAGTGGAATAAAAGAAAGTATTGATGAACAATGTAACTAAACAATGAACCCCCTCCATTTCTTTTCTGTACCCCCCAAATAAAACGTTAATAAAAATTGTCAAAGTTAAAAAAAAAACGGACACGTAAGTTTGGCTCTTATAACTAAACACAAAGCATACACAGACACAAAGCTTACAAAAATAAAAGGTTGTAGATTTAAAAGATAAATTACTTAAATAACGTTAGCAACATCAACATACACATTTCATCAACAAACTAAAAAAAAAAAAGATTAAATCTAAAGAAACACTTTAATGTTGTGAATGCATAGATGTATTCATAACACTAAAGTGTCCCTCTGCCCCAGCATCTCCCCTGACCTCCCCCTCCCCTGACCTCCCCCTCCAGGGTTAAAAAAAAACACCTTAATTCGCTCGCCTTAATTCAGCGCCGAGATCACTTGGGCTCCTCCTCCACTGACATCAGCGAATGAGGGTGACCCAATGCACATTCATGGCGTGTGCCACACGCATTAGGCCTTCCTCATAGGAATGCATTGAATCAATAGTTTCCTACTTGGATTTCCTTGACACAGGATGCCCTCATGCCAAGCGTGAGAACGTCCAGTGTCAAACTCTGTGAAACTTGTAGACAGACTAGAGTCAGTTTTAGCACTGCAATGTGAACATTGTACTTTCTCTAAAACTGCAATAGTTTACATTGCAGAGCTATAGGGAAGAGGGACACTGCACCCAGACCACTTCAATGAGATTAAGTGGTCTGGGTACCTATAGAGTCCCTATAATAAGCAGTAGCCAGACTGCCAAAAAGAAAAGAACTACAACTACCTTAGGTTTCACAGCTCTACCGTGTTTTCAAGAACAAACATCGCTTATACTTGTTCAGCAGGGTCCTTAATAACTGTTTCTTTGATAACATGTATGATAGTTTGTTTCTTAGTTGTACCACCACATTAATATTGTAGAAGGCTGCAGAACAAGAGAAGTTCAAAAGCTCCCTGGCAACTGAATATGTGTTATGTAGCTTATAGCAGCCTCATAGATATGACTGACCTCATGTTTCTCAATGCGCTTATACCAGTTTCTCAATTTTAATATTCTCTATTTTTTATTTTATTTTATTTTTTTATATTCTTTATTTTTGTTGTGCAAAAGGTTGATAGACAGACTTGTTTTGCCACAATAGCAAACATAAGAATTTCAAAAGGAACAATACTATGGCACATGAGAGAACTGCACAATTTATAATATCATAAACATGCTGAAACTGAATATGCCAGTTAATGAGTAATCAAGGAGTAGTGAGATCTAACTATATACTGACATAAATGTAGTAAAATAAGAGGCATAATGTCATAAGTGTTATCATGCTGAAATTAAGTTGTAGGATTAAGCCACTGTAACTAAACAAAATGTGAAGCAGAGAATGTAGCTATCAAAGATAAATAACAAAAACAGCTGCCTAGTATGAGCCTTGAGGGTTATGTATGGGAATAGGTCAGAAGTCCCAGGCCTCAATGCCAAGTAAAACACTCAGCCTATGCCAACTAAACAGTACTTTTTACTCAGGATCCATGTAGCTGTGCCCCACCAGCCTCAGGCTGCATCACAGTCCAGTGCACATTGCCCACAGGTCTGACCGCGTTCTGCAACACGAATGTTTACCCTATGTTTCCATTCCTCCAGATTGTGTGAGCTGTGCCTCTAGAGTATTCTCCGGATGGACTGAGGCCCAGGCAGATGTCTGTGCTGTCTTTTGGTTCTCCGCCTTCCCGCTTTAGGTTTCAGGATAGGGTGAGTTAGAGTAGGCTCTGGGTCAAGGGTTCCATCTGGGTTTGGTTGCAGGGAACTTCTCCTCTCTGCACTTTTCTTTGCCTGCTGACTTAATTTAGCCAATAAACTCCCACAGTCATGCAAAGTCCTGCTCGATGCACTGATCATGGAGGGCCCAGAATGCTGCGGTAGCAATCTTGGAATGGTGGCTGTAGGTGTTTAGGCTTCTCAGGATTGTCTGCTAATCTTTGCTGTTTACAACCGTTCTTCATTCGGGACAAAAATGGGGACCGGGATATCCCCCCACCAGTCCAAAGGGGGAGGGGGAACAAGGCCAAAAACAAGCTGCAAGAATGTGAGGTGAAGGAGCCGCCGTCTCCTCCACCTCAGTTGATATCATAGGCCTCTGAGGCAAGTAACGCTGAATCTGTCTTCTGATGTTTAGTCAGACTACTGTTATAGGGTAGGTATAGAAGGCAAGTTTGCCATCGAAAAATCAGGATAAATACCCCCTTAATAGCCGTCGCACATGTTTGCCTCAGTCAGCTGTCACGCCCTGCCCCCCGTTTCTCAATTCTAAACTTGTTAATAAATATTAATTTATTACTGTGAATTAATGTAATTTTTTTTCCAAAACAAATCCCTATGTTTCATCAAAACATACACTTAAAAGATCAAGTTACATTTTCTTCATAAAAAACAGTAATTCAAGGCTTTGGTGGCTAAATCAAAATGTCACTTAACCTGGGTAAGACTAACCCGCACTCATTCCTTGGCCATTATAATGGTTCCTTCTCTGCCTGTGGATGGGGCAACCCATATATTGACAGGTTAGGCATCTTGTTGAGCCACATCTGAAATGACCTGGTGTAAGGTGTGCTGGTTGGTTTGCAGATCCTGCAGGGTTTAATTTGGATGGTGCCAATAAGTTTTTGAGGTTCAGGTTTCTTCTAAACGTGACTCTCGGTGTTCCCGAGATGCTGAACTTCAAGCAAGGATCCAACTGTAGAATCGACCAATGTTTCTGAAGAATCTGGATGATCTGGTTGTATGCATTGTTGAAGACTGTGGTAAAAATCGGACCTTTATTGCTAGTAACATCCTTCGTACTGATGTTGAATTTGTTGTGCTCCTTCTTTCTTATTCTTGGAGGCTGGTTTTCCAATAGAGACACAATAGCTCTATGTAGCTCTGATTAATGTGAGGGTATAGAGGAATTGGAAGGGCCTCGTTCATTGGTAGGTAATTCAAAAAGAGTACTTCTATTGAGGTTCCTAGCTTTATAATAAACCCGAAGGATTATATTTGGATCATATTCTTTGTCCAAAAAACGCTGACATATCGTTTAACTCTTGATACATTGTTTCCAAATTATCTCTAGACTGCAGATTGAGTACGGTGTTGAACTTTAGTTGGAGCGCTCACATAATAGTTTTAACACACAATTGATATGTAATGTTTATGTTTGTTGACAATGACCTTAAAAATGTATGTGTTTATTTATATTATTAAAGCTCTAATAATTTCCCCAAAATAAGATGTCAAGCAAAAAAGCCAGAGGCACTGAATTCAGAGTGTGACAACCAATGAGGCTTCCTCCACACACCTCAATATCTGCTGTAAACCTGTCTGACTGTGCTCTCCTCCCTGTGCGTTTTAGAGGAGACATTGTTTTTTTGTGAACGGTTTTACCCCTGGGCACCATAACAAATTCTTTTAACACTGGACACTGGGGTTGTTAGTCACAAAAGTGAAAATTGTCAGGAATTCAAAGTGAATGTCAAATGTAATACCAAATTAGCCAAAATTGACAAAAGAATTGACTTGGAGAAATGTTCTAATTTAGCTATTTTGGACTACATTTTGAAATTCACTTTGAATTCTCTGCAATTCTCATTTTAGTGGAAAAAAAACTGTGGTTTATACACTTCTACCAAATTAGAAAAAAAGCACCAAAATAAGAATCCTTAGTAGTAAATGCAATGTGTTTTTGTATATAAAGAAATAAAATAAATAGAATCATGAAAGTATGGCTGTGTTAAAAGTTATAAAGTATAATGAAAGAAATCATAATTGTGTCAATTTTAAATAAATGTTTCCACCAGCTAAAAGCCTGATATCTAGTTTAATGCATCCTTCAAGTAAGTGAGCAGAAAATCCACTTATCAATATGCTCCCTATAATAAGCCATGGTTTAAAATAACACTCTGTGCAGGTACTTTGCATGCTGTATGTTAAATCACGTTTCAGAAATACACGAACCAATCTGGAGAAAGGCTATTCTAAGAAAGGGCTGTTACATTCCATTAGCTTAGTTGCCATGGGAGCAAATGTTTTATTTTTTTTTAGTGGCCAAGATAAAGTGAGTCGATTAATTAGAAACTTGCCTTCTGTTGCTGTGATTGCTGAGTTTTCTAGGAGTGAAAGTTTTCTTTTCCCCTGCTCGTATTGTGATCGTGATGTTAAGTAACTGGAGGGTTATATTTCACACACTCTAAGACATGACTGTTCATTATAACAAGATGTTTAATTCACTGGAAAAAGCATGCCACATGCAGAATTTAACCCTTGGCTCCCTCCCATGTACTAGTCGTAAGAAAAAACATTATGAGATCAGATTTTTTACCAGCTGTGAATTTACAATATGTTGTTAAACCAACTTTCAGCCATATGTATCCCTTTATTAAAAGAACAGTATAGACCACCATAACAACTTCATCCAAATAAGTTGAATGGTTTAACCCCAAAGGGTGCCTCCAGCTCCAATCTCTAGGTCCCCCAGGCGGTATCCGGCTTCTGAATCTGAGTTACAGAAAGAGCAGAGTGCCACCGGGAAGGGGCGTCACTGATTGTCTAGACGCTTTAAGCCAATTAGAAGCTCTCCATTCATAAAAACTTGGGTCCCTACTGGGTGCCGAGTGTCCTCTAATAGCCAGTGACATGCATCCAGTTTCTGTAGAATTGCAGAAGATGGATGCCGATCCTGCTGGTTATTCATTGGTTGAGAGTGTCATCTAGGTTCTCTCAACCATTGAAAGGCATTCTGTGCATAGAAATTTGCTCAGAATTGACATTATCCAGCCCAGAACCCTTGTTCCAATGATGCTGCCATAGGTGGAGTTAGACCTCCTGAAGCAAAGTGGTGTAAACTCTGTATGTGCTGTGTTTGACCCTTTAATGGAAAGGCCTGGCCCAGGCTGGAACCTTGAGTCAGCTCCTGAAAAATCTCAGGCCTTATTTTTGTCACTGGATAATGGAGATCTCCACAAACACAGGTGCTAATAGACATATTACCGGGCCTTAGAGTTGCCGGACTTAACGTAACAAAGATAGAGACAAAGTCAGTTTTAGCCAAGGTCAGGACAATAGAAATAAGGATATGCAAAGTTAACAAGCCAGGTCAGGATTCCGGAAATACTCAATGTCAATAAACAAGCTGGGTTAAGATACCAGAAATACACAAAGTCAAATACAAGCCAACGTCAACATCAGAAATACAAGAGAGACTTACTAAAAGCACTATATGTGTATCAAGGCACAAACCAAGATAGAGCACCGAATAAGGGCCCAAATAGGCATTATATAGGCTTACACATGTGCTGACTGGTCTATGCTGCCAGCCAGCAACAGTAATTAAGGTAAGAGGTGCCAACTTGGCCTAGGTATCAGCGAGCTATGTTGTGTTGCTATATTGTGAATAGGAACCAGAGTGTTGGAGAGACCCCCCTCCAGGCCCCGTTAGACTCCATTGTAGTCTCTAATGGGACCTGGAGGAAATTCTTTCTAACACACTCTCTAAAGGACACTGAGATAGCCTCTGCTAGAAAGACCCCCCCTCCATGGCCCATTAGCCCTCAATTGTAGTCTCTACTGGGGCCTCAAAGGGATTATTGCACTTTTGTTCCTTGTGTCTAAAGATTGTGTAGGGTGTGGCTGGAGGTGGTGCATGGAGGCGGGACATGGGTGGCGTTTGCTGCGGAGTATGGGTGGGGCCTGTAAGGGGGCCCTTGATTTATTTTGCCCGGGGGCTCTGAGGGTTCTCAGTCCGCCCCTGGTGGCTGGACGGAGTGAGCCACAGAGCTTGAAAACTGGTAACTAAAACCCTCTCTTAATGTATTTTTTTTTATTATTTGAGAGCAGGAGGACATCAGTCAAAACTGTTAGTAGAACACTATAGCGTTCGGAAGTAAAGAAATTTCTTGCCTCTGTAAAATCACTGTTAAAATCTAATGTTTGTTTAATATCAATTCAACTACACTGCTATTTTAGAGCTACGATCTGGGATCTTTGGATCACTCATTACCTACCCTTGATAAAATGTGGGCCTTGCACTAGTCACAGAGGTTTTACAAAGGTACTGTATTTCCTCGTCTGTGTTCCATTTCCTCTTTCGTGCCTTCCTTGCCCCCTTTTATGTATTTAATCTCTTTTTTTCTATTTTTTCGTTTTCTTTCCCTTTTCTTCTACTGTCTATGTTTCTATCTATGTTTTGTCCATAAGTGCTTTCACATAGAAAGTCACTTTGTCAAATTCTGAGATATCTTCTTTTCTTACATAAGTAAGTTCCTGCGATTTAGCAGTGCATACTTTAGATGTAAATGTCAAATTCCTATAGTGTTATTTCCTTTTGAAAAATCTTTAATAAACTTTAAATTACAAAATGTGATGAGTATTTACTGAAATCACATAGTGCTGGTGGCGCTTTATATTCTGTTACTGCGTTTGAAGGTGCAGCAGATTCTGCCCTTTAAAATAAATTGGTTACACCCCCTGGCTTTTTAAGGAGAACAGGTCCTGTTACTTCCTGATTCAGTTACGGTAGCTTATTTGCACTGAACCTAAGATTGGACCGTCACATAAAGTCTGGGCGGGGTTAGAAGAGGAGGGCTTGCAAAGGCAGCAGACAAGAGATCTGCAGTTTTTGCAAGCTATTATTAGGTATACCTGCAATAAAAATACTGAATAAGTAAATGCTTCCTTATGAAATTCCTTACATACACTGGATGTTTCTGCAGATCAATTATTTCATAGCTTTTTTTTTTTCAAAACCAATAAACTATTTTTGTAAAGTGCAGATTTCCATTGAAATTGGCACATTTATAACTCTTACATATATGACAAACTCCAAACACATAAAGCCCTTTAGCAAGCTGAAGTGCTTCTTGTGTCCGGACTGCACCTTTAAGCAAATATGAAAGAACAAGGTATACACAGACCGAGAACATTTCTAAAATCACTGTGATGAGAACCATTGTGGTATAAGCTTAATGAAATGTCCCTGAACATCCCACTAATTTCATGGCGTATCTTCACTTTGAAACACTATCACGATATTTTTAGAAATTGTCCTTCCTCAAAAGTATCTTATATAAAATTATTGCAGAAAAAAATCCTAAAAGTATTTGGTCCTAGAAAAACATCCCAAACAAGGTTCAATGCAGGCATGGAAGTATATTTTCTTCATGGGGGTTCTTCAAAGTGAATCTGTTAAGGAAAAAAATCCTTACCTTAATTTGCCCCCATATACATTAAAATATAATATATCACAAAGGTACAAATATCAAGATATACTCAACTCACCTCTGTTCCAGCGCCGTCATCTTCATGAAGTCCATCCTCCTCCAGTCCGTCCTCAGCTCTTCCTCTGATCTTATGTCATTTGTCCTGCTTGGGAATGCTTATATGAGCAGGGCAAACCTCCTCAGAAAGACCATATTTTTATATTTGCTAGCACAATTTATAGAGCAGGGGACCCCAAAGGTAGATCCCCAGATATTTTAAAACTACAGATTCCATGATGCCTTGTCATTTCAAAGGCATTTTAAATGCATGCAAAGCATCATGGGAGCTGTAGTTCTACACATCTGGGTACCCCTGGTATAGATGAAATTGTGTGCTCTTTCAAAATGAGTGGCTTGTTGGGTGACAGGTATCCTTTAATCTTTATTTCCCATAATTACTCGAGAGGTGTTGGTTGTACAGGAAGGAATATAGTAGCACAAATTCATTAACAAATCTAGAATGTAGTGTACTTAAAAGCATTATTGCCACCTGTAATGTGAATTGTATATGCTCTTCCATCACTGTTTGTTATCGCACCACACCGTACTGTGTACAAAAAAAAAAAAAGAGTTTGAGATAAAGCAAGTGGATGATGGGTTACTTTGCTACCACTTCAGTTAGCTTAGACACTCTGATTGCAGTTAGGCCGGATGTGTAACTGATTGCACAAGGTAACGTTATCTAGTCGTACAAGAAACAGCATTGCTGACCTAATCCAATGTATTGGTATAAGTGTCACTGTGATTCACTACTTCATTGTCTTTTATTTCTGTACCACTGAATCTCCAAACAAATAAATAAAGAATAGAAAGAAGAAAAAAAAAAGCAAAATAGCATGCCTAATTAACTTAATAGATACCTTTTAAACGTTACTTTCAAAATCATCATGGCCATTTACATGCACACTCAATTATGAATGGAAATTTGGGTTAACCGCTCCCCTAAGCAATAGCATCCATCCTCTGTCTTTACAAAAGGCAGACCATAACATAGGACTGTGGAACAAAGATTGCATTTTCAGATGGTCAACATATTTGAGCTGAAGTTTCGATCTCAGTAACAATTGTCAGACAGAAAATTAATCATCATCTAATCCTCACCGTCTAAATCAGGGTACAGGAACAAATAGTAACTAGGATTCAATGCAGTTTCATTCTCTATCTCTGCACGGTTTGCATTCCGGTTCAAGAAAAAGAAAATAGAAACCAAACTAATTTTACATCATTCCTGGATGAGGATAACAAGTGAAAACGTGACCTGTGTGAGTAAAAAAGAAAGTAATAAAAAGCACATGTCAACACGAGTCCATTTCTGTTCTAACAGCACATAGACATACCAGCGTCCAAAGTCATCTGGGCTTTATTCACTAAGCAGTGAATTGTTTTAAAATGAAAACCAGTTGTAAACTTAATGAGATTAAAAAAAATCTCTAACCGCTATAATCACTGCATGGCTATTTTTGTCTGAATTTGCCATTAAAAAAAAAAAAAAAAAAAACTGCCTTCAAGTCAGTGTTAAGTTTTGTTCTAAAGCAGGCTTCCCCAAACTCCGGCCCTCCAGATGTTACTGAACTACCAGTCCCATGATTCTCAGCCTATCTATTTCATTCATAGATTCATGGGAGTGGTAGTTCAGCAACATCTGAAAGGCCGGAGTCTGGGGAAGCCTGTTCTAGAGGGTCAAACTGTCCACTGAAATAGTTATGGAGGGCCAAATGCATAAATGTATATACACACGCGCACACACATGCAAAAACAAGAAAAAGAGCGGGCACAAAAATCAGCTGCACATAATATAAAAAATTTGTATTTATTACTTTCTTACAGCAAGAAAAAAGGTGTATTTGTGTGTAGTGTGCAGTTGTGAGTTTGTATATACTTTTGCCATTTGACTACAGGGATATGTTTGTGTGTAGTGTGTGTGTCATTTAATGCAGGGATGTGTTTGTAGTAATGGCGTTCACGGCCAGCGCAATCGTTAGGCGAATTAGGCATTCGCCTCGGGGCGCAGGCCTGCTGGGGGCACCCACCGGGTTGTTTCCTGGTGGGCTGCCCCTGTCTGGGACTGCAGCGCTGGATGAGCAGCGCCCCCCTAGCGCCGGGCCGATCCTCCAGGCGCCTGAAGATGGGGGCGCCAAGAAGAGCCCTGTCACAGGGGGCACAAGAGGTGGCCATCTGGTCACCATAGGGCGCCCCGGAAGCTGTGCTTGTTAGGTAAGGCAGAGTAGACACATGCATACCTTGATGGCAGGTACCTGCTCTGCCGATAAATGCCAGAGGAGATGGGGAAGTAGAAGGCAGGCAGCGAGAGAGGCTGTTCTTGCAGCTTCTCACTACTCCCTCACGTGCCCTCTGTGATACCGGGAGCCAGAATATGACGTAATTCCAGCCCGGGATACTAAACAGTGGTCAGAGGAGTGAGGAGCTGCCCCTACACTGGATCCCAGGGAGGTAGAGAGGCTGGATGGGGCTCAAAGTGTGTGTGTCAGTGAGTGTGTGTGTTTGACTGTCAGTGAGTGAGTGTCTGTGTGTGTAGTGAGTGTCTGTGTGTGTATTTGTCAGTGAGTGTATGTATGTCAGTGAGTGTCTGTCTGTGTTTGTATGTGTGTTTGTGTCTGTTAGTAAGTATGTATGTCAGTGAATGATTGTGTGTGTGTGTGTGTGTGTGCCTGTCTGTGTGTGTGTTTGTGTGACTGTGTGTGTGTGTCAGTGAGTAAGTGTATGTCTGTCAGTGAGTGTGTGTCTGTGTGTGTGTCTGTCAGTGAGTGTGTGGCTGTGAGTGTTTGTGTCTGTCTGAGTGACTGAGTACGTGACAGTTAGTGTGTGTGTGTGTTTGTCTGTCAGTGAATGTCTGTCTGTCAGTGACTGAGTACGTGACAGTTAGTGTGTGTGTGTGTGTTTGTCAGTGAATGTGTGTCTGTCAGTGTGTGTCTGTCAGTGAGTGAGTGTCTGTCAGTATGTGTATTTGTCTGTCAGTGAGTGTGTCTGTTAGTTAGTGAGTGTTTCTGTCAGTGTATGTGTCTGTCAGTGTGTGTACTCATCTGTGCTAGTCTTATTATAAATGAAATACATAATTTATCACAGCGATAAATTATGTATTCAATGTACAATGTATGTATTAGGCTGTATGGATGTAGGTATTGGGCAGTATGTGTATGTGTGTATGGATGCACATGTAAGGCAGTATGTGTGTATGGATGTATGTATCAGGCTGTGTGTGTGTGTGCATTTGTGTATGGATGCATGTATTAGGTGGTGTGTGTTTATGGATGTAGGTATTGGGCAGTATGTGTGTATGGATGGATGTATTAGACAGTATGTGTGTATATATGCATGTATTAGGCAGTATGTGCGTGTGTATGGATGTAGGTATTAGGCAGTATGTGTTTATGGATGGATGTATTTGGCAGTATGTGTGTATGGATGTAGGTATTAGGCAGTAACTGTGTATGGATGCATGTCTTAGGCAGTATGTGTGTATGGATGTACTCATTAAGTAGTATGTGTGTATGGATGTAGGTATTAGACAGTATGTGTGTGTGTGTGTATGGATGTATGTATTAGGCAGTGTGTGTTTATAGATGTATGTATTAGACAGTAAATGTGTATGGATGTAAGTATTAAGCAGTATGTGTGTGTGTGTATGAATGTAGGTATTAGGCAGTGTGTGTTTATGGATGTACGCATTAAGCAGTAAGTGTATACGGATGCATTTATTAGGTAGTGTGTGTGTATGGATGTAGGTATTAGGCAGAATGTGTGTATGGATGCAGGTATTAGGCACTATGTGTGTATGGATGTAGGTATTAGGCAGTGTGTGTTTATGGATGTAGGTATTAGGCAGAATGTGTGTATGGATGTAGGTATTAGGCAGCGTGTGTTTATGGATCTACTCATTAAGCAGTATGTGTGTATTAGGCAGTGTGTGTATGGATGCAGGTATTAGGCAGTGTGTGTTTATGGATCTATTCATTAAGCAGTATGTGTGTATTAGGCAGACCTAACTGGAAACCATATGGCAAAATTTAGGCCAAAATAGCTGATCTAGAAGAATTATCAAATTCAGCTATAGTCACAGTTCAGCTGTTTTTGCTTAAACTTTGCAATTTGGTTTTCAACTCACTGCAATTCAGAGTTTAGTGAATAAACCTCTGTGAGATTGTATTTTCTTTCATGAGGGGGCGGCAAAATGGATCTGGATGGTGTTTGAATTCAAGCATTTGTGTGCAGTGTTGGTGTTTGAATGCAGAGGTGTATTTGTGTGCAGTGTTAGCGTTTCGATGCTGGGAGGTATGCACTGTCAAACACACAGATACACACCAGGGATGGATCCAGAACTGAATCCCGGGAGGGGCACTTGGAGATTATTACAGAGAAATTCCAGGCACAATAATAACAACTCTCTGTAGTGGTTATGGTTCCGAGAATGCCCTGGCGCTCTCTCAGAGTAAGTAGTCAAACCATTTAAGAACAGTTTGATTACTTACCCTGGTTCTGCCAGGGTAGGGGCTGTAGTAGGGGATTGGGCCTATAGTAGGGTATAGGGGCAGTAGTGTGTGTGTGTATATGTGGTGCATTGTGTTTGAGTGGTAATGTGTGTGTTAGTGCTGCAATGTGTGTGAGAGGTGAAGTGTGTGTGAGAGATGCAATGTGTGAGTGGTGAAGTGAGTGTGTAAGGGGTGCAGTGTGTGTATGGGGGCATTGAGTGTCTATGTGGGTTAGTGTGTGTGTGTGTGTAGGATGCACTGTGTGCACGGGGGGAAGTGTGTGTGGGGCAGTGTGTGTGTGAGGGGTGCAGTGTGTGTGTGTGGAGGGTGCTGTGTGTCTGGGCAGTGTGTGTGTATGGGGGACTGTATGCGTGTGTGTGAGGGGTGCAGTGTGTGTGTGTGGAGGGGACAGGGTGTGTATGGGGGGGGGGAGGAGGCAGTGTGTAAATGTGAAGGGATTTAATAGTGTGTGTGGGTGGCCTAAGGCAAATCTATATATTTTTTAAATTAAAATCATATACCGGTACTTTATGTCCCCGATCCCTTGCCCTATGTACACTGTTTCTTGTTCCTTGTATCTTAAATGCACCTTAAATGTATTTTTCAAATATACTATATTTCATATATACACACACTGTTACAAATACACATACACACTGTTACACACTGTACACTGTCGCATTCACACACACACACTATTACACACTCACAATTTTTGTGGCTGGTTGCTCCTGGCAGCCTTTCATAGTACTATCTGCAAAGCATGGTCAGGGAGCAGAATTTAATGTCTGCTCCTCACGATCTCTAAGTCCCCCGCCAGTCCCTATATTCAGCCGCCAGGTTTTACACCGCCCCAAGACACAGCAGTCCACCATACCTACTTGGAGTCCATGGTTCCCGCCGGTCCATTGCTGCCTCTTATCTTGCTCCCCTGTTTTTGTCTGTGAGCCGAGAAAAAGTGAAGTTCAATCCCCTCCTCCCAGCACAGACCGCTCAGGGTGAACAGCCAGCTTTGCCGCGGGCATAACTTAGGATTTTCATGGGCCATATGCGGTCTGGGCCTTATGTTTGACAGCCGTGGTTTAGACTTTAATTGTTCAACTTTTTAACTTCCTGTGTGTAATATATGAGCTCAAGGTATTGTTTTGTGAGGTGTTTGGCAAGTGTCTAGGTCATTAAAAGGTGAAAATAAGTATTTTACAGGGTTATTTACTAAAGTGAGAATTCAAGGTGAGGTTTGGACTGGAAAAATTCTCTCAGTCAGCTATGCTTCTAGTTCACCTACTTTGACCTTAAATTTGAAATTCACTTTGAATTCCTGACAATAATACTTTAGTGCATAACCTTGTTAGTCACCTTTCCCCAACAGAAGAATGTAAATTGCTAACGTCAATATCACTAAACAGTAAGTTGTGATGAAATAACAAGCACTTTGCATATGTTTGGCTAAATCAGTAGAATTAGAAATGATAATACAAAATGTAATAAAAAAAAATCATACAAAATGTAGCTAAACGGTTCTAATACACAATGTATCCAAATGATTGTTATACAGTCTGTAACCATTACTTCTAATGCTAAATCTGTATTCCTAACACTACAGTGTCCCTGTCCTTTCTTGTAATAGGGTCCTCCCACAGGGTGTAGTAACATTTTAAATATTTACTTACCATTTTCCAACTCCGAGATGAGATCCCTGCGATGTCGTGGGTGAGGCATAGTCAGTGTCGTGGAAGGGCCTTGTAATGGACCACTTGGCACCCCGACTGTGTGTATCTCTGTCAAACTCGCAGCCTAGCTCTCCTCCGGAACACAGGAGTGCTTCAGCCCCTAGCCATCGTAGCTTGGCTGGGGTCTCAACATCGCTTCCTGTGTACAGCTTCAAGTGATTAAGCTCTCCTGCTTTATTATGGCCAAGTGGCCTACTTATATACAACCACCAGCAGGGGGTTTCCACACAGAACAATGCAAGCCCCTCCCAAAGATCTCCCTCCTTGGGAGATAATTGAGTTAAAGACCGGTAAGCTCATTATCTCCCAGGAACAGAGAGGCAAACACCAAAATATAAAACATAAAAATACCCCAAAACATCATAAAAATATACAGTAACCCCACATATCATACCTCCCTAAATAGCCCTGATCTGGACCCCCAAATTCTCCAAATAGTGCTCAGATCCATTCAGTGTAGGGGAAACGCTACCGTGTTAAAGTTCTGACCGGCCACATACATGGTTCTATGCCCAAAATAGTTCCAGGGCTTTTGGTGCTTTTGCCGGTCAACTTTCGGCAGCTCCTGCGACCGCAATACGGGGTGCTCTGCCTTGCTCAGGCACCTTCCCTCCAAAAAGCACTCTCTTGGCGGGTTACAAACTGTTCCATAACATTTGCGGCTAAGTAACGCTGAGGTGACCAGGGACTCACAAAGTCCTCATGCCGAAATTAGTTCAATAGCGGTCGCCAGCTTTCACACTCCTCCAGGAGTTTGTGGCAAACATTCGTGGGAAGGAGCGTTTGTCACAAACCTCTTCTGGGTGTCAGTAGAACAGCTAATGTAGGTGAACCTAACCCTGCAATCAGGGCTGGCGCGTCCATAAGGCGGCACAGGCGGCCGCCTTAGGGCGCACCGGCTCTGGGGGCGCAAAATTCCAGTGACCGGCAGGAGGGAAGTGCTCCCTCCTGCCTGGTCACCTCCTGGATCCCCGGAGCTGCTGGGAGGCGTGCGGCTGCAGTTGATTAGGAGGAGGCGGCGAGGGAGCTCTGATCTCTCTGACCGGCTCCCTCGCGCGCCTTTTGCTGATGCCGCGGGAGCCGGAATATGACGTCATATTCCGGCTCCCGCGGCATCAGAAAACAGCCTGCGAGGGAGCCGGTCAGAGAGATCAGAGCTCCCTCGCCGCCTCCTCCTAATCAACTGCAGCCGCACGCCTCCCAGCAGCCTCACTGGACCACCAATGAAAGACCCACGCCAGCACTCCAGGTAGGGAGGCTGGGTGGGAAATTTACATTTAATTTAGATAATTAATTACTGTGTGTGTATGTGTGTGTGCATGTGAGTGTGAGTGTGTGTGTCTGTCAGTGTGTGTGTGTTTGAGTATGTGTCTGTGAGTTTGTGTGTGTCTGTCAGTGTGTGTGTGTGTGTCTGTCAGTGAGTGTGTGTGTGTGTGTGTGTCTGTCAGTGTGTGTGTGTGTGTGTGTCTGTCAGTGTGTGTGTGTCTGTCAGTGAGTGTGTGTGTGTGTGTCTGTCAGTGTGTGTGTGTCTGTCAGTGAGTGTGTGTGTGTGTGTGTCTGTCAGTGTGTGTGTGTCTGTCAGTGAGTGTGTGTGTGTGTGTGTGTCTGTCAGTGTGTGTGTGTCTGTCAGTGAGTGTGTGTGTGTGTGTGTCTGTCAGTGTGTGTGTGTGTATGTGTGTCTGTCAGTGTGTGTGTGTTCGAGTATGTGTCTGTGAGTTTGTGTGTGTGAGTATGTATTTTTCTGTAAGCCTGTCTGTATGTATGTATCTGTATGACGGTATGCCTCTGTATGTATGTATGTGTCTGTATGTCTTGTACGTATGTTTCTGTATGTCTCTGTATGCATGTATGTAACTGGATGTATGTTTGTCTCTGAATGTCTGTATATATGTCTCTGTATGCATGTATGTAACTGTATGCCTTTATGTCTCTGTATGTACGTATGTGTGTGTCTCTGTATGCCTGTATGTCTTTGTATGTATGTATGTATGTGTCTGTATGACGGTATGCCTCTTTATGTGTCTGTATGACGGTATGCCTCTGTATGTATGTATGTGTCTGCATGCCTGTATGTCTCTGTATGTATGTTTCTTTATGCCTGTATGTCTGTATGTATGTGCCTGAATGTCTTTGTATGTATGTTTCTGTATGCCTGTCTGTATGTATGTGTCTGTATGACGGTATGCCTCTGTATGCATGTATGTCTTTATATGCCTGCATGTCTCTGTATGCATGTATATCTCTGCTTGTATGTCTCTGACTGTATGTCTCTGTATGATTATTTCTGTCTTTGTATGACAGTGTACCTGTATGACTTTGACTGTGTGACTGAAAAATGATGCCTGTGTGCCTGTGGCTTGGGAGGAAAGACACACAGGTGAAGATGCATTTTTTTTTTTTTTTAATGAGGGTTGGGGGCGCCAAAATGCATCTTCGCCTGTGTAACTAAAAATCCTAGCACCGGCCCTGCCTGCAATGAAAGCATTGCAGTTTCTCAAAAACAGGTTAACATGGTTAACAGGACTTGAACACTGCAACCAGAACACTTCATTGAGACGAAGGGGTCTGGGTGACTATAATGTTCCTTTAATTCACAACCTGGATACAGACATAGAGAAAAAATGCAAACAGGTTTTGATAGCCTTACTGTATGTCTTGCTGGATGTCCTTCCCTTCTACTGCAGTTTTCTTTGTAGTTCGGATCACCCAGTGCGCTACTGGATCACCTTACTTAGGTTTCCTTGACTGCCACCATAGTGTAATATGTTACATAGTGCTAGGAGCTCACTTTTCTAGTTTTATAACTTTAGTGTCAGATCCATTACCATTATAAATACAACAGTTTTTCCCTGAAAATAAGACCAGGTCTTATATACATTTTTGCTCATAAAAATGCACTAGGGATTATTTTCAGGGGATGTCTTATTTTTATATAATACAGGTGGTCTTCTCGCGAGCATGTCAAAGAAAGCAGGTCTACGATCAGGGGAATTCCCATGAACACAGACCAGTTCACTAGCGCATGGAATCAATGCTCAATTGTAACGTAATAATGCTCAATTTTTCTTCTTTTTCATTCTGATCTGTGCATGTTTCTCCCAATATTTAGTAGGGAAGTGCATGGTCAAAAAATTTGGTTTGGTTCGGAAATTCGGGTAAGTAAAAGAATTCGGCACTTCAGCAATTTGTCACTTTGGCAATTCGGTTTGGTTCGGCACTTCCGAAATTCGGAACTTCGTCAATTTGGGACTTCAGCAATTCGGAACTTTGGAATTTGGAACATCTGTAGGGCTCCCTAACCCTACCCCTATCTGTACCCCTAGCCCTATCCGTACCCCTAACCCTAACCACCACAAGCACTTACACACTTATAGTGCTCCCAGTGCCTGGACTGCCACCACAACCACTTACATATCTGTAGAGTACCCAGTGCCAGGATTGCCTCCACAACCACTTACACATTTATAGGGCTCCCAGTGCCAGGAATTAACTCATTGGTCAAGATTCCCATCATCCTTCACGTAATTTTCCCTCCCTCTCTTGTTTTGCCACTTTTCAGAAATCCAAAGCATTTCTGCACTTCCCAGATTCGGTACTTTGGCAATTCGGTACGGCATTTCTGAAATTCGGTCTTCAGCACTGCTAAAAATTTGTCCGAATACGAATTGCACATGTCTGATATTTAGGCCAAAATAGCCAAACAAGAGAAATGGCTAATTGTAGTTTTTAATGCATCGCAGTTTATTGTTTACTAAATAAACCTTCATAACACATTTTCAACCTTATGTACTATGCATTTAGTCAAATTAATTGCAATGTGTGTTTTGAATCTGTGTCCAATGATGACATTGCTACCCACCTCCAAAAAATCTCAGATGTCCAGACTTACCTGGCTGCAGAGATTGTTTAGAGCTCAATCTGGTTTAAAGGGGAGATCTATAGTTTAGGCAACCGTTCCATGAATCTGGTTTACAAAATCACAAGTGCTCATAATTTGGATGTAAACAGAGTCCGACATAACGTAGCGTGATGACGTCGGACTTGATAACGCGTTTTGCAATTCATATCGCAGAAATGCGTCAAGTCCGACGTCATCACATTACGTTACGTCGGACGTGACTGCCCTGCCCCCCCCCCCCCCCCCGGAACTGTTTGTATAGCGGACGTTGCACATTTTTAGCACTGAGGAAGCCGGCAAATGGGCTAAGTGCAATCTTCTATTGTGGGGACTCTTTTACACATTCAGAGTATTTTATGTTTCATTTATTATTGGAATAAAGCCTTTGGATTGTATCCTGCTGCCCGCATCTCTGTGGATATTGCTCCATATTTTCGTTCTATAGCTGCATGGTGGTGGAGAAGTGCCTGGATAGCCTCAGCAGACTTACCTGCTCCCCTTTTGTGAGTGCAATAATTCACATATGTTTGGCCTTTTAATAACAATATTATACTATGTTGTTTCTTTTTTTCCCCTTTTTTATGTATACCATGATGGGAAACTCAATATATGTAAGTGAAGTGTAGTCAAGTTTGGCACTCACATTGAATGTGTTTACACTTTGCACTTTTCTCACTGGAAGTATACTGTTTTTATAAGGTATTTGCAATTGCACTTTGTTGCTCTTAGTGTGCTGAGATTTTACACTGTAATTTACACGTTTTCTCAATTTTGCACTTCATTGGTCTGAAATTCAAGTTTTTTATAAGAAACACTAATTGTCTTAAAGACACAGCGCACCTTTTTTTTGTGTGGATATTACTAATAGAAAAGAGCCCATAGCTCCAGGAAGGGGCCTTGTGACATTCTCGCAGGATTCTCCATAGACCTCAATGCTGTACTCTCACACATGCCCGAGAGTACAGCACTGAGGCCACTTCGAAGAAGAACTACCAGATCAAGATGGCCATGCCCTCAAGGAACAGATTTAGGTAAGTAAATCTCACCTTTACTTGCTGCCACCTAGCCCCTGGATCCCCAGCTGAAACGTCACTGTCGGGGGTCTTTGCAAATTCGCCAAAGTCCCCAGACGGTGACAGTGCCACTTTAAAAGTGAGCTGGGGCCATAAAAGATTAGGGTTTCCAGATTTTAACTCTAGATCCTTCAGAACAGCACTTTCCTCGTTCTGCTCTTCATGTATTAACAGGGTTACTCAATAAAGTGACAAATCAAAGTGAATTCTGAGAGAATTTGAAATGTATGGTCAAAATAGTAGAAACAGAAAATGCTATGCTTTCAGTTTACTTATACTGACCTTCAATTTGAAATTCACTTTGAATTCTCACTTTAGTGGATAACTGTGAGTTTGCAAATCCAGAAAACCAGAAGGGATCTGGTAACCTAATGCAAGACCCAAACGGCTGAAAGTAAGTCATTTAGCTGCTTTGTGTTTTCCGAACTGAACATAATTATGTCAAAGTGCAACATGGCAAACAGATAATTAATCAGTTTTCCCTTTTAGACCATCTTACACACAACACATTAAAAGTGTGTACCACAAAGTATTCTGAAAATTTTGCAAAAACTGCAATTGTGGAGAAATGGAAATAAAGCAAAAAGCAGTCAATTTCTTTTCAGTTTGTTTATTTTGGACTTTGCGATTCCCTTTCCAGTTCTCCTCAGTTTCCAGTTTCATGAATAGAATCCTTATATGTTTCCTACATTACTGCAAAATAATGCTTTCAGTTTGCCTACCATAACATTACAAAGTAAGTGAGCTATAGCATGGTAATCCAGAGTTAGGCTAATTTGAAAAGTTAGAAGTTACTTATTCATGCTCCAATAATCCTTCAATGCTTCAAAGTAAAGTTTCTTTTTCTGAGGTTTTCCTGTCCTTTTGAAATATCCAACGTGCTAACTTATTTCTCGGCAGCATTTATCAGATCAACCATATATACAGAACGTGCTGTTTCTTTTTTACATTTAGTCATGGCATGTGAGTTTCTTTTCCTGAAACAAGTGACACGGAGCTTTGTTCGCTGTTTTGTCAACAAAAAGTGACACTGGAAACAAGCAAAAACACTGACTCACTGCACGACACATGACTCGTTCAGTGGTTTTTGTAAGGTTGCCACAGATTATCTAAGCAGCTACTCTGTAGTTCAAAATTTTTTAAAAAATCACTTGGTCGTTATGATGATTTTCAGAAGGAAGTCATTAATAAAAATACAAACATCCTTTGAATGAAATAGCGTTTTCCCTTTGACTCCCTCGCTACCAAGTGTTTTCTTTCATTTTGCTTTAGAAAGTTAAACAAACAGGGTTATTTACTATTGAGAATTCAAAGTCGAATTTTAAGTGAATTCCAAATTTAAGGCCAGAGTAGTTGAACTGAAAGCATAGCTAACTTAGAGAATTTTTCCTCTTTGGCTATTTTTACCTTAAATGTGAAATTCACTTTGAATTCATACTTCAGTGAATATCCCTGTTAGTCCATAAATCCTCACCTACCCATTATACTCTAGAGGGGATTTCTCCACCAGGACACCATTCTGAGCCACTACACCTCTTATTATAACTGTCTCTTGAACTTTGGAACAGTAATAATGTGAAACATAGTACCCCTTTTACATAGAAAAAACATGTTATATGTTTTTGATGTTACATATTACATGATGTCAGGCTATAATCAGTGGTGTATTTTGGATTTGTGCTGCCCTAGGCACGACTAAATTCGGGCACCCCCGTAATCTAAATTTGCCCCCCCCCCAATTCGTGTGAAGGCCACTTTTTTGACTGACAGACACATGCCCTCATTGATACACTCACTGATATACACTCACTGACAGATACACAGTCATTGGCACACACATACAGTCATTGGCACACACTGTTTAACCAACACACACTTTCACTGACAGACACACCCACTCACTGACAGGCACACACTCTCAGGTACACATAAAATGACATACACACACTGACACACCCATGCTCACTGAAAGACACGCACACACTTCCACTCACTCACAGACACACACTGAAAGCTACACTCAATCACTCCCAGTAAGATGGACAGCCCCAGAACACAAGGCAAACAAGGCATTTGTCTGGGAGCTTGTGGTGGCATTTTTTGGCCCCTCCCCCCACCCCTCCCCCGAAAGTGCGCCCTAGGAAATTGCCTTGTTTGCCTTGTGGTAAACACATCCCTGGCTATAATGGCTAGAGGTATGCACAGGTATTTTATAAATTGGTAGCATTATCATACATTGTTTGTGGCCATAGAATTTATATCTTCCAATAACTTTCCTCCAACATACAGAAGATACTACTGAGCATTAGAAGTTCCCTTGAATTCCATGAAAAAGAATCAATAACAGAGATAATTAAAAGGACACAAAGACTTTTGTGTTTGTCATAAAGATACAATCTTTATGAAAAACTCATTAAGGTTACATTGAATTTTACTGAAATTCTAACACCATAAGAAGTTACTTCAACTTCCCCTATGGACAAGATGATTTTTAAACAAAGGGCATATCAGCAGGGCTGTAGGAACACTAGAACACAAATCTAGGGATTGGATGGGCTCAAGAACATGTGGGTGGAAGTTTGCACATCTTGTGCTTTGTGAAGTTAATGCTTAGCTAGCCCATCATCTATTCCAGTTTTCAATAAATATACTAACTGCTAATGTTAGCCATTGTCATAAGTACTAATACTCTTATTAAAGGAGCACTATAGCGTTAAGAACACAAACATGTATTCCTAACGCTGTGGTCTCCTAGTGCCTACTTAGATTTGAGCCCCCCTAATTGAAGTTATTTACATCAACTCCTGCTTGTCTCCCTGCTGCCACTCCGCCTCACGGGCTGAGATAATCAATCATAGTGATCTCAGCCAATCCAATGGTTCCCCATAGCGAAGCTTTGAGAGGCTAGTGCACACTTGGGGGTCTTTAATGGTGCTTTAACGTTTCATAAAGTATTAGTATTTAGAACTGTCCTTTTATATTCATGTTTAGTTATGTTTATGAACTATATTGCACATTGATGGTTAGCCATCAATGCCAAGTTTTACCCTATCTACCATCCCCATAGAGGCAAGTTTATCAAAACTCCAAAGTTTAGAGAATTAAATCTGAATTGCAAAAGTTAGACTAATGTGGCCAAGCTGTGACTACGTCAGTAGGAGAATTATTCCACAACACCTAATTTAATTTTGTCATTCAAGTTTAAATCAATAAAATTTAAAGTTTAATGAATAATCCAGTAAGAGTGAAGGGACTGGCAATGTACCTAAGGCACTATAGAATCTAAATAAATCTCTTGTCATCAAAGTCCACCCTCAATAGACTTTAATTTAGTAACATCTGCCCACCCCCCCTTTCCGGCATGAGATCCCCCGGCATGAGAGCCCTGTTTAAATCTATAACATCCTTTTGGCTGTCCTTGGGATTTTACCACCTAACAAATGGAAGTTAGATGGGTGGCTAAGGGACTAGGAAATGAGTTCTGTAAGACAGTGTCAGTGCCAGAGAAATCACGCAGTTTGAAGTGAGAAGAGATAATAACAGAATAGAACAGAGACAAAGACAATTACATTACTTCACAATTCCTCGTCTCCCTGGGGTGTATACATCTTGACAGGATTTCAGTGATTATTCCACTAGGTTAATTAATTCTCCCCCTTTGCAAGAAACAGATACATTTTGACTGCTTCAGAAAGAGGATTCAAACTATGTGAGGTGATATCAGGACATCAGAGTCCTGTGTGAATATTTATATAGGATTTGTAAAAGGCATATAACATCACAATGCTCTTTCTTTTAGATTGCAAAATAGCTCTTAAAGGACAACTTTAGTCACCCAGAGCACTAAATATCTATCAATTGGTCTGGGTGCAGTTGTCCTGTCATTTTAATCCTGCAAAGTAAATCATTGCAGTTGTAGAAATGGCAACGTTTACATTGCTTGGTTAAACACACCTCACTGTCTTCTATAGCCACACAGGCGCTTCTGCTGCACTGACCAAGTAAAACTCTGTCACGTGAAGTTGCAGTTAATAGGAGAGCAGTGAATTTAATGGTTACCTTTGAGAAGCATTTGAGTCGCGAGTGGCACTCACTGCGCATGTGGATCAGGTCTCCAATGCTTCTCCATGAGGGGTAATGGACTGGACCACTGCCAGAGGAAACCATGCCTCTTCGATGACATTGCGGGAGTCAGAGAGGCAGGCAGTTCAGCGCTGAGAAAAGGTAAGTAAAACCTTTATTTTCTAAATTTTCATTGCAAATGGGTCGGAGGAGCATCAGGCTAATTAGGGACAAGAGCACTATAGCGTTAGGAAAGAAGTTTGTATTCATAAAACTACAGTATATTTTAACTAAACTTTATATTTATTAAAACATTATTATAACAATATTATAAAAAATTATGTTTTAAATAGATTTTTCCAAGGAACAGTAAGCAGTAAATAATGTAAACAAAAAAAAGTCCACTTACACGTACAAATGATAAAAGGAAACAAAAGTAGAAACTGCAAAAAAGAAGAAAAGAAAGATAGAGTGCATAAAGGAAACAAAGGATGAAAGCATTCTTTTTAATTAGCCAATAATCTCAAAAACAAGGCACACTCACAATTATGAAGACTGCAAATGGGAAGGTGAAGTATTGGGTTGCACTTAATATGTCAACATGGCGTGTTTAAAAATACAATTGTCTATTTCACAGCTTTTACATTGAACATTAGATGAATTATTTGTGTAAAAGGTGCAAGGCACAGTTAAAATGCTAAGATTAGGCAGGCCTTGTGGCGAAACCGACCTCGCCACGTGTCCTTGGAGGGGGCTGCTTGCCCGCCTCTTGCCTTTGGACTATGGCCCTGGGAGATTGGGCCCTTTTACAAAACGTATTCAGCCCTAACAGAGTGCATGTCACTCATTCTGGCCCTTTAAACACAGTGGGGCCATTCGGTACTTGCCCTGTGTGAGCAGTGATACCCCCAGATAGCTATGCCATGGAGCCTATTCATATAATGAAAGACTATGGGAAAGACTTTGGCTCCATGGCAATTAAACTGTATTTGTGGTCTGCGTGCCAGTCACCTAATAATGTGCACGCAGACCTGAGCTATCTGGGGATATGTTACATGTCTGTGTTTAATGTATAAAAAGTAACTTTATATATTTTAAAACATAATCCTGTATTTAGGTCCCCACATGTGTAATGGAGTTTTGTCTTTGACCTGGGAGATAATTGGATTACTTCTCCAATTATCTCCAGGGCAGAAGGGAGGAAGCCAGGATGCATTGTGGGGATGTTTTACTTTTACTGTTTGAGCCAGATTAAAATACTGCCAGCCAGGGGGAACAAAAGATACTTTTACTAACTTTTGAACCCCTGGTCTGATTCATGCCATTTTTTAATATGTTGTTCCCCTGAATGGATTGATTGTGGATATGTATTTTTATGTGAATGTGATGTATGGTTTTAAAGTTACAGAGTATGTGTGGAAACTGTATTTTTACTGTATGTAATAAATTATGTTAACTGCTTATCTGAGGGGATGGGATGTGTGGGTTGTTCTATTACTTGATTGGTTGTTTTATGCCTCCCCCTGGGTGTGTCCTGTATGTGCACAACTGTAATAAAAAGCAGGCTGGGTGTTCCAGACCTGAGATTCTGCTTGACCCTCAAACCGATGTGTCGCCTCGTTTTTGGGGGAATTGGATTGTATGCTGACTGCCAGGAGTGTAAGCGGATTGTATGCTTTTCCTGTTCGGCTGATTCCAGGGTTCGTGTGTTTCCAGTTCGGGAGTTTCCAGAATTCGTACAGTTTGCAGTTCGGGAGATTGGTGATTGCTGTAGCTGCTGGTCTATGGAAAAGGGGGATATCGCCTAAACTGGGTTTTATCCTCTTGTAAGTGAAACGGTTCGTTACAGGTCTACTTATAATTAGATTTTTTATTTTTTAAGAAAACACAGTTTATTATTATTAGAGTAATCATTCCTATCCTGGCTCCCCTCTAAAATGCATAAAAAAGAAAAAAAAGAAAAGAAAAATACAGACAAAAACCTTAAAACTTACAAAACAGATATAAAGGGACATTTGATGAGGGTGCAGCTGACTCACCATTACCAATAAATAGTAATAAAAATAACAATGGCAATAATCCATTTACAGCACAAAAAAAATAAAAAAAATGAAAATCAGTTAATAGCCTTTGAATTTTCAGCTTGTAGACAATTAAGAATGACACTGATCACCTTGCCAACACTAACACTAAGAGAGTAGCTGATGAGCTAGTAGTTTAAGCCAATCTGTCCTGCTTCTGAACATACACACGTGTATGCAAACAGTGTTACCAACATTAAAGAATTAGAATTATTAACTTTATTTGAACTGGCACTGCAAGGGCAAATACCACGTTAGCAATTCATGCGAATTTGAAGTACAGTAATAGGCTTAGAAACTCACCAGAGGATCAATCACAGTCAGAATTATTTTTATCTTAAATCCCACAAATAAAAAGGATTGTCCCTAGAAAATATATAGTTCATCTTTGGTTATCCCATTCTGTGCAAAAACCTGCTACCCTGGAAAAAAAAATATATGGACATTTTAACAAAATGTATAGCAAATAACAGTCTAGTAAGGTACTTTTTCTAGTGTAATAATTCTTCCTTTTTATTTACCTTTTTTTTACTTATGACATGGGTCTCATTTATTAAGGGCTGGAAAAAAGCCATGAAACAGTTTTTACTGGATAACCCCCACAATGTGGATGTGTGACTTTAGAGAGCATATTTTAAACACAGATAAATGATTCACCGTCGTAGGGGAGGTCATAAGTATTAGTGCAAGTGCCAAAAGAACCTGTAGTATTTTGGGTGCATCAGGTATGAGTGGTGTTCTGTATTGGTCTAGGGCAGGGGTAGGCAACCTTCGGCTCTACAGATGTTTTGGACTACATCTCCCATAATGCTTTTACAGCCATATTGCTGGCAAAGCATCAAGGGAGATGTAGTCCACAACATCTGTAGAGCCGAAGGTTGCCTACCCCTGGTCTAGGGCATTTAGGACCACCTGACCTATTGTGATATGTAATCCTCTCACTCTGTAGCACAAGGGCCATGGGAAAAAGCAAACATTTGGCAAAAAAAAGCCCTGTTCTGGAAAGATTTTCAAACTCTGCTATAGTCACAGCGTGGCTTAATTGACCTGCGCGTATGTCTAGAGTACATACTGTTATACAATGGATGTCATTTACAAAATGTATTGATGATATGGTCTGCGTCGGGTAAGCTATCTATCGGCTGAGTTCATCTTTATACTGTGGTTACAATGTTAATCTGTAATGACAGGAGGCTTCATATTTGCATAACTCTCTTTACTGAAAATCTCCAGCAGCACAGAAACAGAACAACCAATCAGAAAAAAGGCAGGTGATACATAAAAGGCACTGACAGTCTCATCACTTCCTCTTTCTTTGCTGCTCCAGCCTCGTACAGGTCAGAGTATTTTGTCTCTCCTGATGGATCTGTACTTATGTTCCTAATCTATACTTGGCTAACACTCCCTGGCTCTCCTATACCTGTCTCTACTAGTTATTTTGTGATTTTATCGTGTATTGCCTCACCCCTTTGTCTATCTTGCTAACTGGTATGTGGTGTGTTCTCTTCCCTTCACCACGGTCCGCGGGCATCACCCGGCACCAGGAAATGCTATATCTCTGCATGGTCCGCCTGGAGTAGTTGGTGTCTGGAGTAGGATTCCGATCCCTTTACTGCATCTGTCCCATTGATCCTCAACTACATCTCACATCTGTTTTTGTTAGGTCGGTCATACCGATCCCTCAACGTGGTTAGATCGGCCATCTCAGTGGCACACGTCCCAGTACAGGGCATTCCGGTGGGTCAGCTCGCACTGGTTTTTCGGTTACTGCTAAACTGTCGAGACCTCCAGCACCGAAATATTGATGCCTGTGGCATGTGGATGTGGTGCTGCGTTTCCTTAGAGATTGGATGGATAACTTGTACCTCTCGTTGAAACAGCTTTCGGACAAACTTACCCTCTTACTATGTCTCGTCTCGTTTCTTCGGGTGGCGGACATTAGGGTGTTCAACGTCAATGGTTTCTCCTTCACTCCAGAAGGTGTTACCTTCACGATATCATGGCGTGCTAAGTCAGACTCCTCTTCGTTTTTTTTACCTGTTCTTTCTAGCAGACCCCAGACTATGTGTGGTTAAGACATTAATGCGATATACCGAAATCTCAGCTCCTCTCCGAACTTCTTCAGGAGGTCAGCTTTTGATTTCATACGTAAAACCCCATGGACCAGTGTCTACGACAACACTGGCCAGATGGGTCCACTGGCTTTTATCGTTAGCCGGGCTTGAACCATGCTTTGCAAGCTTTCTCGTCAGGAGCCACTCTTGCCGACATTATGCGTTGTGCGGATTGAACACGCAAGAGTACATTCAGGACGTTTTATTGTTTTTCGTCAGACTTCTCATGCTTCTTTCACTTTGGTTAAGTCTTGGCGTTAAAAATGCAAATATGAAGCCTCCTGTTATGTGGTAAAATTGAAGATTATGCTAGCTTTAGTGTACTAATTATCTTAATTGACAGGAGGCGAATATTTCCCACCCTACTTTTCCCTCCTGAATTGTAGGTATAACAATGCTGTGTTCATTATGTTTTCATGGTTAAACGTTCTAGGATTGTTGTGTATCTCATTTACATAGAACTGATGACTAATCATGACATGCATAATATGATGTTTCAATGATCATGATGTTCATTATATGTGGGCAACTTGCCAATTCAGATATCTTTCACTTTTTTCTTTTTCTTTCAGTGTGATTGGTTTCTCTTAAAGGGACAGACTCACTTTCAGTGTTTCTACACAATTTTCCTACCCGGAGTTGGAATAACACTGTTTGATTGAACTTTTTGGGACTTATTTTACTTGTTACGTTTTCTGTGTTTCTTACCTGTTTGCTATGCGCTACAAAGAAAGAGGAAGTGTTGTAACTGACAGGGCCTTTTATGTATCACCTGACTTTTTTTCTGATTGGTTGTTCTGTTTCTGTGCTGCTGGAGATTTTCAGTAAAGAGAGTTATGCAAATATTCGCCTTCTGTCATTACTAAAATTAAGATTATTAGTACACTAAAGCTAGCATAATCTTCAATTTACAGAGGAAGTTTACTCATTGAACTTAACTAAATGCAAATTCATTGATCATTTGGTTATTGTCCCAACATTTGCATATTCAAAATACAGTTTAATTATTTGGGAAGACCTGGTTTGTTTTAAGACAACAGAGCTATATATGAGAAGTCATACTGTGAAACAATTAGAACCCATTTTCCCCCCTATGTTCTACAACTTTACAAGAAAAGGTAAACTTACATGAATACAACAAAAGACAAGAGTAAAACAATGAACAAATAACACTCAGTTTGATAAGATTACAATAGGTCACAATGCAATGTTAAAAAGGATGTGTAAAAACTAAATGGCTTGTAAGAGTATGCCTGATTTTAAGTGAGATGAATTCATCGGCAATTTAAGGGATTTCATTTTATTAACACTAATCAAACCTCCATGTCCATTTTGCTTGGGGCCCCCAAATTCCTTCAAACGGCCCTGGTGCAATGAATGTAACTAGTGCAGGATGAATGGAAGCAGAAACTTAGATGAAGTGAGTTTGTGTAGTAAAACCAGGAAGAAATTTAATTTTCCAGATTAGACAGGCTGGCTGCAATTTTGCAGTTTATTTGCAAGACAAATATTAAAATAAAAACAAAAAAAAAATCTTTAGTCACTCACGGAATTAACCTCTTAAGTACACCTGACATGTGTGACATGTCATGATTCCCTTTTATTCCAGACGTTTGGTCCTTAACCCCTTAAGGACCAAACTTCTGGAATAAAAGGGAATCATGACATGTCACACATGTCATGTGTCCTTAAGGGGTTAAGGGGTTAAAGCCACAGGCAGATTTATTAGATCAAAAAGGCAAAGCAACGTTTTGACCTACTGAGAGGTCTTGATCAAGCTTGATCGAAACGTTGTTTTGTGGTGGATTTGCTGACCCGGCTTCAGTACACCTGATTTTAAGTGGATTTGAGTGTGGTTCCTTTGTTTTCTGTTTCACAGAATATTAAAATGAACACCAAAATAATACTACATGTATAGACTATTTTGCCTTTAAGTACATCTATGAGCTAGTGATTGCATCAACTTTGTTTGTAAAATGCAGCATGGACTAGAAATGTTATGGCTTTAATGCATCCACAATCGCAGACTTAGATTTCATCTCAAAGTCCAAAAATGCATTTTTTTTAATGAATCATTGAAAAAAAAATGCCTTTACTAACACCTGTACAAATATTTCATAAATCCTAATAAGCCCTAAGTACCTGTCTTTCATTATCTGTGAAACTGGCCTATGAAGGTAACGAAGCCCCACCCCATTTTGCCCAGCTCTCACTTTCATTGTCCAATCAAAAGCACTGAATAAGAATCTCTAGTACAAAGCTTCTCATGAAGACAGATTCTGTTATTAAGATTTAGAGAGTCATATAAAAAAGTGCTGTATAATATACAGTGCCAATTTTAACTATTCATTTTTATGCTTCCATTAAAATTGTTGCATGCTGTATAAAGCTTAAAATTCTCAGGCACAGGAAAGAAACCTACTTTTTCCAAGCCTGTTTAGTGAGTATGTTTCTTTCCTGAGCCTGAGAATTTTAAGCTCTCAGCCAATAAGTGGCACCCCTGCCAAGCGGCACTCCGCGCTTCCTAAATCTGAAAACTCAGAACCCACCTGGAAGGGGGAGTGGACATTGAAAACGTTTTAACCCCTTAAGGTAAGAGTGCCTCCAGAGGCCTCCTGATACCATAACAACTTCATTAATTTGACGTTGTTTTTGGAGAGTCCCTTTAAAGGAACACTATACAAACATGTATTCCTAATGCTTAAGTGCTGCAGTAGCTGTTGAAGTCTCACCCACCTCCCTCTGTTGAGTTACAGGGTAGTCAACTAACCTTTTCTCCATTGCTGCACCAGTCTTACCATAGCTGGCCCCTCCTCCATGGCCAAGAAAGTCAATCTTGATGATCCCAGCCAATGCAGAGCATAGAAAATCATTAGGAAGCTATTGCGCATCTGCACCAGTATGTCATGCTGCGCCAATCTGCATCTTGGATCAATGCATCTCTATGGGGAACTTCAGCATCTTCATGCAGAATCCGGAGACACTGAACAAAGGTGTTGTACACAGTGCAGCACTGAGATAGGAAGCACCTCTAGTAGCTATCTGAGATACTGCACCTAGGGGTGTTACTAGGCAGCAATATAAAGGTTGCCTTTTCTCTGAAAAGACGGCATTTACATTGAAAAGCCTGCAGGAACATGTTATAGACAACAGAACAACTACATTAACCCCTTAAGCACCGGCCTGTTTTTGCGATGTTGTACGTTAAGGACCAGAGCAGTTTTAACACTTTTGTGGTGTTTGTCTTTAGCTGTAATTTTCCTCTCTCTCATTTACGGGTCCCATACAAGTTATATATTGTTTTTTCAGGACAAGAAGGGCTTTCTTTACATACCATTATTTGTATCATGTCATAGATTTTATTTAAAAAAAATAATACAATATGGTGAAAAATGTAAAAAAATGTTTTTGGACTTTTACTTGAAAAATATTTTACTTATCTACAAAAGCTAATGAAAAAAACTGCTAAATATAGATTAAAAATTTTGTCCTGAGTTTAAAAACACCCAGTGTTTACATGCTTTATTGCTTTTTTTGCAAGTTATAGGCCTATAAATACAAGTAGGAAATTGCTGTTTCAATATATATATATATATTTTAAATTTATCAATAGTGACATTGTATCACCGCTATCTGTCATAAATCCCCGAATCACACCTCACATGTACATATTTTTTTAAAGTAGACAACCCAGGGTATTCAAAATGGGGTATGTCCAGTCTTTTTTAGTAGCCATCTAGTCACAAACACTGGCCAAAGTTAGCATTTATATTTGTTTGTGTGTTAAAAATGCAAAAAACTTTGGCCAGTGTTTGTGACTAACTGGCTACTAAAAAAGGCTGAACATACCCCATTTGCAATACCTTTGGTTGTCTTCTTTTGCAAATGGTATGCCATCGTGGGGCTAATTCTCATTCCTTGACTACCATACGCTCTCAAAGGCAACCCAACCAATCTGACAAATTTCAATAAAAGAAAGTAAAATCAAGCCTTATATTTGACCCTGTAACTTTCATAAACACTATAAAACCTCTACATGTGGGGTACTTTTATACTCAGGAGACTTCGCTTTTTACACTAATTGCTTTATTTTGTAACTTTACTTTTGATTTTCTACTTGCAGGCAGACAGTCCCCCTGCAGGCAGATACACAGACACCTATTGCGGTCATGTGATCGAGTGATCACGTGGCCGCAGGGTCCTGATCTGCCGAGGGGAGACTGCCCGGGCAGACAGGCAGTCCCCCTGGACCGGGAGGAGCGCTGATCGCCGCCAGGGCACCGACGGCGATCAGGTAAGTAGCCCCAGACCGTTATGACGGTTCAGGACCGTCATCGGTCCCCAAGGGGATTTTTCCGATGACGGTCCTGAACCGTCATCGGTCCTTAAGGGGTTAAGCTCTAGTGGTTCTGTGACTATAGTGTCCCTTTAACTATTCTAAACATATCCCATTTACCTGAGTAAATGCATGAAAGTATTGTTTCAAACCATTACTTATTTAGGAATAGGTACTTAATAGTGTGAGGTATTATACAGTCCTTAGTATGTATTTTCATAGGTTTCTTTCAGATTTCTTATAATATCAGATATTTCTCGTTTATATTGCTAGAGTGCATTGCCATTTAAAGTAAAACTGATGCACATCTCATTTTAAATTAGCTAATACTTTTTTTTTTAAACACCTTTTAAAAAAAATAATATATATATATATATATTTTTTTTTTTCTATAACCTTAAAAGGAATTTCCAATCCAGGACGCATACAACATCCTGTCAGGCAACACATCTGCACATGAAGTTCTAACGATATGGCCTAAGATTAGAAGGGAAATCAATGAATCAATCAAGGTGGGACACAAAATGAATTCCTTTGATTAACTGATTTCCATCTCACAGCATATATGAAGTCTTTATACTGCCATGAACATTACAATGAAGAGATTAATGTATTCAAGAATAATAAGGTTATTTACTATAGTGAGAATTGCCAGGAATAAAAAGTGATTACAAAGTGAATGTCAAATTTTAGACCAAAATAGCTGACTTGGAGAATTTTTCCAGTTCAGCTAATTTGGCCTTACATTTAAAATTCACCTTGAATGCCCAACAATTTATCCCTCTAGTAAATATCCCTGTAAGGATAAGACAAACCTAACTTCTTGAACATTTTTAATGGAAAAATAGAAACCCTATTAGCAGGCTGGGAGGAGCCATAGCTTTGATTCTGAAGTTCCATAAACGCAGAATACGCCCCATTTAATTCCCAAAAGTCTACAAGAAGAGGGCAGTGCTAGGCCCAGAAATAAACAGATCTGGTTAAGAAGCAGGTAGAAGGTAGGTTTTGAGAGTGGAGCTAAATATTCCTCTGAGCAGAGAGTAATTATTTGCAGTCTGACAAATTCCCAGGTATGTGGGGGGCACTTTGTTCCTTACAGTTAACTAGTTATAAAAAGTAATAAGTTAATAATGTAATCGCAGAGAACTGGCATATATTGTAATGTTGTAACCTTCTCTGAGGAAAATGTAAGTTTTATGGAACACATAACATAAGAGAGCGGGCGTGTGTGGGTGTGTGTGTTTGTTTGGGGGTTTTTGGGCTGCAAAAAGCTAAAGTTCTAAGCACAAGTGGCATTCTATATAACTTCAAACTCTAACCACTCTATTCACTCTACGTCTCTCTCCTAGATGTGTAGGCTGCAATTCATGTGACCTGGTTTTACCTTAGAAAGCCCTTGTTGAAAAATAAATCTTGAGGGGCAACAATGATGTTTAAATCAGAATGTTTTTCCTTAAACCTGTTTAGTTAAAAATAACCCATCTGCAGCGTACCATGGCGTAACTTTCCCAAAATACACTGCTTGGCCTAGCGCAATCCCTAGTCTCCCCATTACACTATGTTTAGGATTGTTGTCCACAACCCTCGGTAAAGGTGTATGTTAGCGTATTTTATCTGCCGTTTCGTTCAGGTGTGATTTAAGCAAAATAACCAACTCGTATAATATTTGTCTTACCTAGAATGTGGGGGTAAATGTGTAGTTTAGCGTATTTTATTATTTAAAGTGAGTTATTTTGCTTATTGTGCCACTTAATCAATCCTGAACGAAACGGCAAATAATAAAATACGCTAAAATAAACCTTTACCCCACCCTCAATATCCGCCAGACACCATAAAGTATCTAATAATTTATTAAAAATGTTTCTGCTGTGTTTTAGGTCTGCAATTTTAAATGGTCAGAAAACAATAGTTGATCCAATCCAAGGTGAATTTTAAAAAATGGCACTCTGTCTCCAGTGCCAGGAAAACAATCCGTTTTCCTGGCACTGGAGGTTCCCTCTCCCTTCCACCCCCCAATCCCCGGTTACTGAAGGGGTGAAAACCCCTTCAGTCACTTACCTGAGGCAGCGACGATGTCCCTCGTCGCTGTCTCCTCCTCCGCTCCGCTCCTCCTTCTTACTCCGTCGGCCGGTTGGCGAGACTGATCCCGCCCACCGGCCGAGGAGACGTAATGCGCATGCGCGGCTATGCCGCGCATGCGCATTAGCACTCCCCATAGGAAAGCATTGAAAAAGATTTTCAATGCTTTCCTGTGAGGAAATGAGCGACGCTGGAGGTCCTCACACAGCGTGAGGACGTCCAGCGACGCTCTAGCACAGATAATCTGTGCTATAGAGCAGGAAGTTCCCTCTAGTAGCTGTCTAGTAGATGGGCAGAAGTGGTCTGGGTGCCTGGAGTGTCCCTTTAATGAGGCACATAACTGATCTGTGGATTGTGCTGGTGGAATTTCAAACAAATGTGTACAGTAGCAAAAAAAGTCAAATACTGTGACATCTCTATATAAATGGATTGCTATTGTATAAAAGTAACTTGCCTAGGGAGACACTTGGTGATGTAACAGTACAAAATGTATAAACGTGGCTGTTTTTGGTGTATAGATCATGTTTCTGCAGTCTTACTGCTCAGTTCTGTCATTTAGGAGTGAAATCACTTTGTTTATGCAGCCCTAGTCACACCTCCCTGCATATGATTTACACCGCCTTCCTAAACACTTCCTGTAAAGAGATCTAATGTTTAGACTTTTTATTGCACATTGTTTAATTTAGAATCTCCTGCTCTGTTTATAGCTTGCTAGACCCTGCAGGATCCTCCTGCGTTTTATTAAAGTTCAATTTACAGACCAGGAAATAAACCCTTCTAAAGTTAGTTGGGGGAAAAAATTTCCCCATGAAGCCTGTGATAAGTGTGGTTAGGGTTGCATAAGCAGAAACAAAGGTGATTTAACTTCTAAATGGCAGAGAATTGAGCAGTGAGACTAAAGAGGTATGTTCTGTACACCAAAACTGCTTTATTAGATGAAAATTGTTTTGGTGACTGCAGTGTCCCTTTAAGCAAGCCTCACTAATAAAAAGGTGATGTATATTAAAAAAAATAATAATAATAAAAAAAAAAACTTATCTGATGCTTGTGATCGGCTCCTGTGATATCCCATTATTTTTTCGGCAGTATACCACTGCTTACTGGACACCACAATATTGCAAATACCCCCCCAAAAATCACTGTTTAGGATTTAGTCTATATACACCCAATTAATAAATATATTCCCAATGAATATATCCTAAGCGCTTTTGGAAGTGTTCTACTCTCTCCCACGGAGGAGACTTTAATTCAGCAGTGCCCAAAAGGTAGATCTCCAGATTTTTTAGAACTACAGCTTCCATGATGCTTTGCCATTCTAAAGGCATTTCAAAGACATGCAAAGCATCATGGGAGTTGTAGTTCTACAGCATCTGGGCATTTACCTTTTGGGCAACCTTGCTTTAATTGAGAACAAATTATATTTTTGGTTTTTGTTTCCCTCATAGGGTGGCAAATATTCTTGCACAGACCCTGAACTACCTTCTTCATATCCAGGGTTTCATGGAGTAAACAGTCCACTGGATCCTCAGCCCCTTGCAAAGGGTTTGGAGGGTATTTGGTTATAACGACATGCCATTATAAAGAGGCTTTGATAATACTACATTGGAAGAAACCTGCTCCATTACGCTGGTACAATGCATTGTCTAATTTCCTTTTTTCAACATTTTGAGTGAATTGGAGCTTGGTATCAGCCTAAGCAGGGCCGGATTAACATAGGGGCTGATGGAGCTGCAGCTCCAGGCCAATGCCCATAGAATAGGCCTATAAAGTTAAAAAAAAACAATTACTGACTCTTTACATGCTCTTGCTTAAGTATGGAAACTTAAGGGGGATGTAGAGGAACAAAGCTTGTGTGGACTGGCTGACAATGAAATTAGTTAAGGTAAAGCTGACTTTGCACACTGTGCAAATGCTCTTGTTGCTGCAGTCTCTCTAACATTGTGGCCTTTTCCCTTTGTTCTACACTCACTACATACATCTTATCTCTGCCCCAGACTGTATCACAGGAGCTTATGCCTGCTAGTAACAAGGTTAGGAGAGGATTGGACCAGTGAGTGCTAGGAGACAGTGCTTAGAAAATGTAGAGCTAGCGCATCATTCGATGCATTTATGCCAGGCTCAGGGTGCTGTCTGCATAGTATGTACAGTTTGCATGATTGGCAGGAAGCCTGACATGCATGCATTCAAGGCTGGTCTTCCAATTCTTCGGGCATACACAACCCCCTTATGGGCATATTAGCCCCTTTGGGAGGTTCTGGTTACATGATTTGCGTCAGTGGGCCCCCCCTTTTTACTCTGTCCAGTGACCTCTTGCTTAACTGGACACTGTTAGGGGTATGGATTTACTTGAAAGATGAAAGTGAGATATTAGCATAAGGTGTTTTCTTATAGCTATATCCTGTGAGTTTCCCTCCAGAACCAGATACATGATGCTTGGGAGGTATAACTTTTAGTATTTTCTGTCTGTAAACAGGCCCATCATAATTGTCAGAACCAGGCTCAATGGGCTATTAATCCAGCTCTGAACCCAAGTTATAGTAAGCGGTTGACTTAAGCTGTCATACACCTGTTCTTGCGCTACAGCTCTCATCCTCCCGAAGACCATAATAACGTGGTGTAGTAATGACCATTAACACAAGGAGTTATTTACTAAAATCAGAATTCCATGTGAATTTCATATTTAAGGCCACAGTAACCAAACAAAGTTGGCATAGTTCTTTTTTCCCCTCTTGGCTATTTTGACCTTAAATGTGATATTCACTTGGAATTCTTATTTTGGTAAATAACCGAGAGAGTGTTGTTAAAGCAGAATTGTAATAATTATTGGTCTCCCGCTCAGTCAGTAACGAAGGCTGTGCCAGTGGCATCTGGTACGCCAACTGTTGTGCCTTAAAGCTCAGACTGATAGTATGGCTAATCCTTGAGGGAAACATTGTCCATACAAGCTGGTCTGCTTTGACAAAGTGCTTGTTGTCTCACAGGATTATTAACTAAAACTGACAATTGTCATATATTTTAAATTGGGAATCTGATAAACTAGAGAAAATAATGGCCTCTCGGGTATATTTTCAGTTCAGAGTGCTGGCAAGAGCGATTAAGGACAATTAAGCCCCATGGAAATTCAGTATGGGAGATGTGGCAAGGGCGATGTGTACCGCACACTGTTCTTTTGTGGATTAAAAATAGGTTCATTGGGCTATCTATCAGCAGAGCAATGCAGGAGTCAGGGCCGGCCAGCAAGAATTGTGCAGGGCTTTTACTAGCCTGGCGCTGTGCGGGTTTGTGCAGGGCTTTTACTAGCCTGGCGCTGTGCGGGTTTGTGCAGGGCTTTTACTAGCCTGGCGCTGTGCGGGTTTGTGCAGGGCTTTTACTAGCCTGGCGCTGTGCGGGTTTGTGCAGGGCTTTTACTAGCCTGGCGCTGTGCGGGTTTGTGCAGGGCTTTTACTAGCCTGGCGCTGTGCGGGTTTGTGCAGGGCTTTTACTAGCCTGGCGCTGTGCGGGTTTGTGCAGGGCTTTTACTAGCCTGGCGCTGTGCGGGTTTGTGCAGGGCTTTTACTAGCCTGGCGCTGTGCGGGTTTGTGCAGGGCTTTTACTAGCCTGGCGCTGTGCGGGTTTGTGCAGGGCTTTTACTAGCCTGGCGCTGTGCGGGTTTGTGCAGGGCTTTTACTAGCCTGGTGCTGTGCGGGTTTGTGCATGGGCATTTACTAACCTGGCACTGTGTGGGTTTGTGTACGGGCATTTACTAACCTGGCGCTGTGCGGGTTTGTGTACGGGCATTTACTAACCTGGCGCTGTGCGGGTTTGTGTACGGGCATTTACTAACCTGGCGCTGTGCGTGTTTGTGTACGGGCATTTACTAACCTGGCGCTGTGCGTGTTTGTGTACGGGCATTTACTAACGTGGCGCTGTGCGGGTTTGTGTACGGGCATTTACTAACCCGGCGCTGTGCGGGTTTGTGTACGGGCATTTACTAACCCGGCGCTGTGCGGGTTTGTGTACGGGCATTTACTAACCCGGCGCTGTGCGGGTTTGTGTACGGGCATTTACTAACCCGGCGCTGTGCGGGTTTGTGTACGGGCTTTTACTAACCTGGCGCTGTGCGGGTTTGTGTACGGGCTTTTACTAACCTGGCGCTGTGCGGGTTTGTATATGGGCTGGTGCAATCACAATCTTAATCTGGTTTGGACAGGTGCACCAGAATATTTCCTAGGGTACAGCAGTGTCTGGCATGTGCTAGACATTGTCTAAGTTTATATATTTATATATAAAACACCATCATACACTGCAGTGCTGTATGGGGGTGAGGACAGATGGAGTGGGGTAGTACAGTATAGACAAATACATAAAGAATAGAGGATCCTGAGCTGAGATCTAGCATTTACAGCCTTGTATGCATTAAACAATTGCCACCGCTGGTGACAATGGAGTCACAGGAAGCAAAGGATTTGTCGCTTAGGCATTCAGCACTATTTGTGAATGATCAATCCTGCTCAGGTCATGAGGGTTACAGGAATATATGATGTCACACCTCACAATTCCATAAGCCTCCCTTTGTCATATAGTAACTGCTATACACGACTAGGACATGAGTTCCAAGGCAATTTATTTGTACTTGTCTAAGGTTAACAGTTGCCAGTCCATTGTCCTCCCCTAGTTAACCATTTTTAGTAAATACTGTGAGTGTTCTATATAATAATAATAATGCCATTCTGCTCACCTGCTGCTTCCCAGCTATAACGCAGTGTTTCCACTAGGTGGCAGTGCACCCTCTGCTTGCTGTGAGTCCCACTCTCCACCCTGAGTCGTGCAGGCTCCTCTGGGAGTGGCTCCAGGAAGCGATATTTAAAACAAGCTAATGTAACATGTGAGGGGCAGGCAGAGCTCAGTGCTGGAGCTGCTGAAAGCAGGAATGGGTCGCTTGTCACGTACAGAGCAGCAGGCGAGAGCAGGCTAGGAAATCCTGCACCCCCACCTTCCCAGAAGCTCATCCACCTCTCATTACTGGAGGCTGTTGCTAGTCCAGGACCTGCACCCAGCTCCACTCTGTCTGCCAGGCAGGTAAGTGCTCCTGCCCCAGGAATCTTGCTCCACTGCTCCTTGCTTTATACATAAAGTGCTGGATGGGGAACTTTTTGTCTTCACTCTGGATTTGGGATTATTTACAGCCTGTCTGGGTATTACTGGAAGAATAGGGGATCCTAACACATCGCCAGCATTTCTGATGGACAATTATTTATTTTGAATATTGAAATTTTTATTTTGTTAAAAAAAAAAATGTTTTTACTTTTTTTGTGCCCATTGTATATGTGTTCTGCAGTGCTGTGAAGCTCTCTGGTGCTGTGGGGCTCATTGATCTTAACCCTTCTGGGTGCCCAGGATTTTGTGCGAAGGAAGCATTTTATCGATCAGCTGTACTGGCATTGAAATGATTTCTAGAAACACTATTTTCTATCAGTGATTTACATTTCTTACAATGACTGTGACTCTTCTTGTCAGGAGAGTATGTAGTGCAGGGATACAATGTATCCCCCACTCCTGGTTCCCTTGGGTACTGCGAAGTTTGCCTTACATTTTTTTTTCTCTTTTCTTCTTTGTGTGCTAATCACAGTGTGTTTGGATCTGATAAGTAGAGTTTTAGCATTTTATTGTCCGATAGCCCTGCTGTGAACTCATCGAATTCACACCGGCAGAGCTTCATTCCATATGGTTTTATTGTAATCACTTGTCATTAGCATATTTACAATTACATCAGTTTTGAAGACCCCCTTCTCCCTCTGCACAGCGACAATGGGGTAGATGAAACTATAAAATCTGCATTGTGAGATTGAATGTCTTGGAGATCCTGTGTGATATTGTCTCTTGTGCTTGCTTTACTTTTACACCATGGTGTGTAATGGAATTAAGAGCTCACATCAGCTGAATAAAAGATTCTCCTTGAAAGGTTGTACATGGGGCTTGCATATTTATGGAAAATGTCACTGTTTGCCTAATTAGTGGGTTTTTTTTTTTTCTATGTTATATTCCCTTCCTTGTAAATCCTGTTTGCAGTGCTTGTGTGCAGATATAGATAGGAGACAAAAGGTAGACACTATAGCAGTTGGTCACACAAGGATATGATGGGATACATTAATTTGATTTAATTATATATTAGCAATATTCACCGAACGTGTAATTTATTTTAGGTGAAATATAGGGAATGCGGGCGAGCAGCTGATAAAACAAGATCACTAACCACAGAAAATATATTTTTATTTATTTTTAAATTCTGTAACAAAGACATTGCTTTGTGCTTGCTATGTCGAGATAACCCTTCAATGTATGTACAAAGTATTTGAAGTCTTTTGGTTGCCAGTGAGGAATGTGTTAACTGCTATTATGGAGGAGTTATGTACATTCTGTTAACATGTGTGCACATCTCAATGTTTTTTTCAATTCATACCAAGTCCTTCTAGTTTTATATAACTAGCAAGGACATTTAAATAGCTTGGAGGAAAGTGTTGGCTTGGGAACAATATAAATATTTAGCATTGTAAAATATGACCACTTCCTTTCACATTCCCCTCATTTTGTTCTTCTTGATGCAAGCCTGTAGTGACTTTAGATGTTTTCAGTTTTACCTGGGTTTGTTAGTTGTGATGTCTTGTGATGTTTTTGGTTTTAGACCTTGTGATTTGTTGCAAACTTGTTTTTTTTGGGTGGTCCCCTGAGTAATTCGGTTCTTTGGAACTTGCAAGTGTTTTGTTGTGAGGTGATATGTGGTGCAGGGTGTGTGTGCGCGCAAGTCACCTTAGGGCTGAGTGGAAAAGCGAAATGGCCATGTGAATGTCAGACTGGGTGTGTGTCAGAGCACAAGATAGTGAGTGAGACAGGGTGTGTACCCATGTGACCTTAAGACTGTCTGTAAATCTGTTTAAGCCTGTGTAGTTTATCAGGCCTGTTTGTGTATAATACACTGAGCCTTCTAAGATGCCCCTACACAAACTAATCTAGCTATGAGATTGAAAATGTGCTTGTGGCGTAAACCATGTTGCACAGCACTATGTGGGGAAACTAAACAATCCTGTAAAATGTATATATGAATGTGTGCTCCTTATAAAACCGAATTTTCTTATTTTCATGCCTGGGGCTGCCAAGGACTGCATGTTAATAGATTCAACTGTTGTGCTTACATGAACAATGACTTTGCTCAGTTACATCTTTCCATTGAGACTTGTCTGTTTTCTTTCCAGGTTTGATTGGCTATTTTTATGGTCCCTGACATGGTGGAAGAGTCTTCAGAGATGGTTATGGATACAGAATCTGAAGACCCGAGTTCCAATGCGACGCATGCAACAACCATTTCGGACCGGCACTTTTTGCGACACTCCGACAAAATTCCGCCAGTAAAGCCATGTTTCAAAAAAAAGCAGACTTCTAAACTACTAGACGCAGACACGCTTCATGCATTGCGGCCAATATTTAGTAGTTTTTTAGGATCAGGGACTCTTAATGAAATATTTGTGCCTGGGAATGCTAATAATTTATGTGACCCTCATGTGAAGAAGGCATTGGAGGTTGAACAACAAGATCCTCAGGATGACTCTCTAATTTCTGCAAATCAGAGTCTTGATCCAGCAATGGATCATACACCCTCTGTTTCTTCTACACAGAAAGACATTACAGAAGAACCTCCAAGCGTAATTGAAACCGAACCAGCCTTCCCCACTGAAAGCTCTAGTGTAATTGCTGCTAACACTGCCAACGAGGCTTTCGAAGATTCTCTCTTGCAGGCAAACCCAAGTGATTCTGCCAGGCCTGACTGCTTGGATAAGACCGCTGGAACCTGCTCCGAAGGGTTATTTCAGAATATCGCCTGTCTGGACCAATACAACTTGAACCAAGCTAATTCAAACACTGGAATATTTCAGGACAAAACGGACGAGGCTTCTCTTCTTTTAGTATTTGAGCTTTTAAACCAACTGCAGTACCATGTCCATCTGAAAGATGGGATAGAAATTTGTGTGGATTTCCTACAGGGATTATGTTTTTATGGTAAAGATTGCCCAAATCATCACACAGTATTACCGTATCACTGGCAGGTTCGGAAGAGCGACACCGGCGTCTGGCAGAGTTTGAACGATGATTCACAAGAGCATGTAGAAAGGCTATACTGCAGTCCTGACAGTGACCGAATTAAAATGAGATATCAGTAAGTATCTGAAGTGTTTTTATGTAGTTATAGTTGTTGCTCAATTTTCTGCATAGCTAAGATATTTGTTCCAGAATAATTTGCACTACATTTTAATGGCTTATTGCCATTATTTCCCCGGGGTAGGCTGGGGGTAGTTCTGAGAGAAAGGAATAGAATGTGTGCTTTGATTTCCTTGGGGCTCTGATAACCTTTAGTATGCACTGTTCTATCGTATTTCCATGATAAACCTTCCTATAGTCTCCCTGCGTAGTGCCCTTTCCGTAGATCAGCACTAAGTAATCAATTAGCTACTCAGTGTTTTTAAGACCTGGCTTCTTTTCCACATGTAAAAAAAATTTTAAAAAAATACAACAAACTAGGAGCATGTCATAGGATCGTTTATCTGTGGAGAATAGACAAGGCACATTTTTTAGGCTAAAATAACAAACATGAACTCTTCAGTTTGGCTGCCCTTAGCTGAAATGTGCATGTTCCCAGTAAATTGACCACTAATCCTAGTTTAATAGAAATTTACCCCGTTTTAAATCTCCCTGATGTTTAAAGCTGATCTCTCAGAGAACACTTGATGAAATTGGCCGCAGTGTGGCTTTTCGCAAGGAGGATCAAGTTCTGGAAGTTATTGCCCCTTTGGGAATTTCTAAAACTGTCTGTTATTTCAGCCTCATTTCCCTAGAATAACAAGCTTGTAATTGGATTTTCTACCATCCTTTTATTGTACATCTTAAAACAAGGCCCTTTGGATTGTTTTGGTGGGGGGAGGGGGGAACCTGTACATTTTAATGGCTCTTTTCACTGCTATAGTTATAATTTTACCAAACCCCAAAAATAATGATATCGATTTTCTTCTGCATTTGTTGTCATTATTAGCACAATGTTGGCTAACTAGGAAGCGTTTCGTCTTGGTTGGTTTAGTATCTAGTCAAATGCCAGGCATAAATTTACTTGCATTTCCTCATACGTTCCATTTACATCAAGGGGGGTGTCACGAGCTATGCACCCTTGGGGCCCCAAACTCATTGGTTGTTGTCAGAACTAATGAACTGCTGAGTTGCACCGTTGAATAACACTTAACTGTGGACACTGTTGTAAATCAGAGGTTAGTGATAAACTTTTCTTCATGGTCACTGCAACCTGTGTTTCAAAGCACTGTTATGTCTCCAGGCAACAAGGCATGGATAACAGAATGCTGATGCTTTCTTGGTGCTGCACACGATTTGCATGGCAACTACTTTCTTTAGCCAAAGCCATTAATCTCGTGTGGTCAGATTAGCTTTGCAGACCTGTCCATACACTGCACACAACAATGACTTGTCTGTTCTGCACGCCATTGAGTCAGGAGAGGTTAAACAGAGTTAGCTTCACTAGTGTCTTGGATATATCCATTTATTTTTTTGCTTGGTTTTAAACGGTTTCCTTGGTGCTAAATGCAGTTCATGTCTCGGTTGTCCTGAATATCTCCTTTTTGTTATAGAATTGTGTAGCATGCTGAAACAGTAGCTGGACTTGGTGGGACAGGGGTTGTCTAGTTACAGCTTTGGATTCATTTAATGCTGGCTTGGCTAAATGGAAAATACCAGACTGAATTCAAAATTAATTTCATGTAGAAAAATGACCCAAAAACACATGCCTTTTTTCCTTAAATTTATACACTATTTAGTATGCCTCCCCTTTAATGTATACCCGTCTCGTTCAGATAAGTGTCAGAATTCTATTCTAGGATAGCAATCACTCTTCAGATGATGTTAATGCATCTTTTGCTCTTTGTAACTTTTTTTTTAATTTTTTTTCATGTATTCCTAAAATATTATTAGAGCGAATGCTGCCAAAACATTATTGCAGGCACCTTTTTAAGTCTTGTACCTTTTTGTTTTTCATTTCTATGGCAATACGTTTAATTTGGCTAAGTGTTTAAAGTACACATGCCATGGGAGAAAATGACCTTGTGTCACTTTGTTTGAAACTAATTTAATCATCAGTCTAAGAAGCTTGGAATGTGTTGGGCATCATGTAGGTTTAGCTACTGTATACAAGGCATGTTTCCTCTTGACTTTGAAGAAAATTCCCTCTAAGTCTATATATAGAGGACTTGTCTTGGTAGCTGAAGGTGAACTTGCTGTAGACCTGTCTTATGGGTGCAGAGTCGAGCTACAAAAAAACGTCCATTTTGTAAGTGGTCCTATGGTGGTGTATATTTTAAGAATGTGTGGGTTAAGGGACCTGGGACTATGCACCCAGACCACTTCAGATAATTGAAGTGGTCTGGGTGCATAGTCCAAGGTCCCTTAACCCAGCAAAGGTAATTATTGCAGAATTACCTTTTTGAGGGTTAACTCCACCTCTAGTGGTTGTCTACTAAACAGCCACTAGAAGGACTTCTGGACCGTTAGGCGACTTTTGGTCACCTGACACTGGACATCCTCATGCTATTCATGAGGAAATCCAGTATCATGTAAAACCCCAAAGAAAAGCATTATACAATGCTTTCCTATAGGAAAATACTAATGCGAGTGTGGCCATTGTGGAGGAGCGAAACCTGAGCTAGTGCCAAAGGACATCAGTGCTAGACTCAGGTAAATGTTTGTTTTTTAACACCTTCTGTACCGTGGGGGGCTATCGTGCCAAGAACACAACGGTTTTCCTTGCACTATAGTTTCCCTTAACTTCTGGAATAAAAGGGAATCATGACATGTCACACATGTCATGTGTCCTTAAGGGGTTAAATGCTTTTTACTTTGAGCTCAGCATTACTCTAGTGTTCCAAACAGAGATTACAAAACCTACAAAATCTTTTAATAAGCAGATTTGAAGGTTGACTTCAGTCTAAGGCTAAACTGCTAGTGAAGTAATGGTTCCCTATGGAAGGATTTCTTTATTTACACTTGGTGACCTTAGAACATCTTTGTCCTAGCAAAACTCAAACGTGCGGCACGCATCGAAATGCTCATAGGAAACCATAGAGTTCAATGCTTTCCTACGATCTGCATCCTCATGTGACCAAGTCTTACTGTGTTGTAGAGAAAGCGTCTCTCGTGGCTACTGGTGGACAGACACAAAAGGTGTATATTACCCTGCAATGTAAGCATGGTTTCTACAAAATTCAGTGATGTGGATTTTTTTTATTTTTTGCAGTGTTAAAACATGGCCACTGCACTCAGTCCACATCATTGAGATGGGTAACTTTAGTGGTATTTTAACCCATAATGTAAAACGTTGCACAGGACCCCAGAGCATAAAGACTTCATTGAGCTATAGTAATTATGGTGTGTTTTTGTTTTTTTGTGATTTTAAATAAAAAATTAATCGTTGTTCAATATTGGTTACCAGTTTTCATATCGGAAGCCATATTTTCTTTCATTATTTGCATGTATATTGCTCAGTAAAAACAATGGAAACTGAATAAACCTGAGGAGAGTTGTCAAAGTTAACAAAAGTTGTTTGTGGAATGTGTGGTGGTTTTTAAATGTTTGAATGTATAACATTTGGATGACTGAACAATGGGAAGGTGCTGTGAAACCTTCCAGTCATGTGTCAAATATTTCAATGGTATTGTCACACTTGACCTATCCAGCTCGAACATATTTTTTTTTTCTTTGCACAGCTAGCAATAGGCCCATTTTTTCGATCTGTTTACTGAGGGTGGTAAAAGATAACATTCCTGAGTTCCTGCTATCAAACCTAGTCCTGTAATAAGAAGTTTAATCATTTATTATGCCAGATTTCAAGAGATGAGAGCAATCATGCCGATGACTTATCTTTTTAAAGTTCTTACATGAGAGAAATGGGGGGTGGGGGGAGACTGCTTATTGACTAAAGTAAAATAGTAACTTTATCTAGGATATATAAAGACTTGTGCATAAAAGGAAGTTTAAGGTCTTTTGTTTCCCAGTGATTCTTCTGAACAGCCTGTTTGGTTTGGATGAGGGATGGAATACTGTAAATTCCAAGCAGTATTCCCCCACCACCACCCTCTTGCATGTACTGAAAGGACTGTTGTTTTGATGGCACAAGTTCTAAAGATTAGATCTGTACCATTTAAAGAAACACTATAGTGTTGGTAATACACATCCGTATTCCTAATGCTAGACAAACGCCAGGTTGCCATGGCTACTAGGAATTTTGTCCTGGCACATGGGATTTGTCAGTCCGTTAAGCAGGGGTGGCCCGGCGAGGGTGAATGCAGGCGGCAAGGGTAAAGGATGCTACCCTCCTGGAAAAAGTGCATGCCTTCTGTCTGCAAGTCATCCTTGCTGGCCTCCCTAAGGCCACTTAATCACCCACTCAGGATGTGCAGAACGTATCTGTTAGGCTCTTTTCATGACAGGGAATGAAAAGCATCCCCCTTACTTTAAAACCTGTATTATATGAAATGGCTTGCATTAGTAGATATTTTTATTTTTTTTCCTCCTTTACATGTGCTCAGTTCTCCATTTGTAATCTAAATGGAATTAATTTCTGAAGTCAGACGTCAGAATCTGTTGTAATGCGTACAAGGAAAGCCCAAAGGTTCACATAAGGTCTGTTTACAACCAATCTACGTATATTATGCTGTAATTTCTTGATTGGATTGTCTCCCTTGAGATGATGAAGTGCGTGTAAGCTAGTTAAAAGAAACCTTACACCCTTTTTTTTTTTTCTTTTCTTTTTTTAGAGCAGTGTGCTTGTAATATCTTAGTATGATGAAGAATGGAAAAACCAAACCATTAACAATCATTCTCCTTTTCTCCTTTTTGCACATAAAGCAGTTATTAACTTCAGTTAATTACAAGCTATGTCAAATAAGCCATGATTACCATTTGGCTGTTTCGGCCTGTATTTTGCAAACTATTTTGGTTTGATGTTTTTAAAACTTTGGGTTTTGAAGGACCAATAAAGTCACCCAGGCCACTTCAATGAGATGAAGCGGTCCGGGTGCAGAGGTTCTGGAAGTTGGTCCATTCAAGGTAAGACCTTGCTTTTCTGACAAAACAGTAATGTTTACATTAACCCATTAAGGAAATATTCCGTCATGATTCCCTTTTATTCCAGAAGTTGTGTCCTTAAGGGGTTAAAGGATTAAACACCTCTCCAGTGGCGGTTACACTGACTGTCCTATAGAGAAGCTTGGATGGACTCTTGCACATCATGTCCCCAATGCTTCTGAGGAGGATGGGACATTATGAAAGAGGCAGTATCTCCTTCATGACATCGTGGCTGAAGGAGAGGCAAGTTGCACAGAGTAAGCCTTAGAAATCTAAATTGACATACACACTAGGGGCAGGCGTACTAAAACAGAGTATCTTGGCTTTTTACTAGTATGAATGCAAACTCAATCTGAATTTGTTGCAAAGTCAATCGGTATTTTTCTCCCGTCTGGGAATTTTAGTCTAAAAAATTGCTTTGAAATCTCTGCAACTGAAACTCCAGGAAATAAGCCGGTCACTGTTTAGTGAATGAACTCTTCTATTGGTTTGTCCATTTTTAAGCTACTTTTTACAGATCACACGTTGGACTTTTTCTAATTCAATTTTGTTCTAAAATGAGCCGTTCACTTGTCAATTTTCCAGTTTTATTTTTAATGAGTATCCTTGCGTGGACATGTAATGCACAGGTTTCTATAAAACCTGCTTGTGAAATTTAAAGTTTTTCTTTCTCTATGCTGTGAGGTGTACACCTAATTATTAAATTACCATAAATTTATACGTTAGAGTTATGTGAAAATATTCCAAATAACCACCTGAGAAATTAGAGCACTGCCAGTCTGGTGAGAACTTATATATTCTAAAGTACGGTAGCTACAACTTGTTCCTTCGATACACTAATACACTAGCTGTGATGTACAGTACACTATGCTCCCTTTTCGTGGGGAAGAAGTGTTCGGTTTATGGATGCCTTGCCTGTTTTGGTTTTAGTGGTAGTGTTTACATCTACTCGTTTTGTCGCATCACATGTGTGCCTCTGTTTACCAATCACTTTCATTATTTTTACAGGGTTACAACATATCTGTCGTAACCCACAGTACGCTTCTTGCGCATTCATGTTGTACATTTATCACAAGAGATGCAGCTTTATTATTTAGGACTAGGGTTGACAAAATCACTCATGGGAGCCGCTGTGACATGTGATTTAGGAGTTAATCAGCTCACTTTATATCTGAAACAATTAAAGAGTACAAGACATACTGTATTTGTGGCTTCTTCCTGTTCTACACCAAAGTTCAGTCAGATTCGTACATGTTGTAACTTATGCTAATGATTATAGAATCTAAATTTGTATAGGTGGCTTATGACTGCATACTTGTTCACAGGGGAGGTGTATGTATATGACACTATTTTGTTTGTTTGGGTTTGTTTGTTTTTTGTTTTAGTTTTTTGGCGACACAATATCCATAGGGACACTTAGTGGGCTGATAGGATTTTTGATTGGACAGGTGAAAGAACTGGAAAATGAAGAGGGCATTTTAGAATTTAGGATATTTGTTCTGGTCTGTGGTGCTAATTGATATAAACCATCCGAAGATGGAAATGTTTTTTTTTGTTTTTTTTCTTGTTTTGTTTAATTCCCTAAAACTTACTGAAATTCTTATAGCAGAGTTGGAGAATCTGTCCAAATCTATTTTAGCCTTGATCTTCCCATGCAGAGTTTAGTGGATATCCCTTTAAATTATATAAAAATGTCACCTCAGCCTTTAATGCTTTCATCTTGGTTACTACTTCATTTAAAGCGCGAGAGCCACAAAGGTTGCAAACTTTGGCAACGATCTCTAGAGTACACGTTTGTGTTATTTTATTTTTTTTGGGAGGGGGGGGGGGGAGCAATTTTATATTTTTTTTGCCTAAATTTTAGTGTGTGTGTGTGTGTATATGTATATGTATGTGTGTATGTATATGTGTATATGTGTGTGTGTATATATATATATATATATATATATTTTTTTATTTTTTTTTTTTCTCCATTCAATATCCCTGAATAACCAAGGAAGCCATAAAACGTCCTGTGTGGTACATTGCTGTCATTTACATGTATTGAACAACCTAATTATACTTCCAGTCCTGTTATTCTAGATGTGTGCTAGGCATGAGGATGCAAAATAGTACCAGGCACGTCACCCTTTAAAAGGACTTAATGAATGACTATCTGAGACGTCCCACACCCTCACAGCCCTTTCTTCACTCTGCCTGCTTAAAATGCATGTGTCCTTTTTTATGTCACGCAGCAGCCACAGTAATTATGGGCTACACTCTGGAATCAGTGTGGGTGTTAGTTCACTATGCATTGATTAAAAGGTTCACTATAAGATCGCATTGCATTACAGTCAGATTCCCCAGTTGGTAGGAAGACAGCCATGTAATGAGGCTATAGCAATTTCTTTGTGTTGGGATTAGAGAAAGGCACTCTGTGTAGGGTTTTTTAGATCTTGCTAGATATTTTTTTTTTTATATATATTTGTTTATATGATGCCGTGGGCACAATCCACAAATGAGCACAACCTAGATTTATTTTGCAAGCACTTTTATTTTTCTTATTTTTTTTTTCTCTGGCTTTAGCAGTTGGGTAAATAAAATAAATTGACACTTAAATGTGTTCAACTAGTTTCTGTTTGCTGGAATACATGTTTAAAAACATCCTACGGGCTTTTGAGTTGGTAAAATCCTGGAATCTCCTGTATGCTATGTGACAATGTTACATTGTGTATTTTGGTCAAACCAGCCTTACAAGATCTAGTTGAAACCTGCTCTTTCTCGCGTTCCCTGTATACCCTACATTTTAATTTTCTTGTGTGAAAATCTGATCCTCAAACAGATGACTACGGTATATATCTAATAAATTGCAGAGGCATATTCACTAAACTCTAAAAATTAACTTGTTCAATCTGGAAAAAATATCAGCTATGACGATATAGCAGAGTTGGAGAATCTGTCCAAATCTATTTTTAGCCTTGTATCTTCCCATTTAAAGTTTAGTGGATATCCCTTTAAATTCTATAAAAATATATTGTCACCTCCGCCTTTCTGCTTTCGTCTTGGCTACTACTTCACTTAAAGCGAGTGAGCCACAAAGATTGCAAACTTGTGGCAAGGATCTCGAGTACACTTCAAAATAATGACTAAGCAGCAAATTGCTAAATTAGACCTGGACCGTTCTGCTGAACACTTGTTTGAGTAGTACGAGGAGTGCTTTTTCAATGAGGTGTCCTATTTTTGTGGATTGCTATCTCAAGTTATATGACCGCTTTGTGGGAAACAATCTTCATAGCTTCCTGTCAGAGATCACATTCCGATTTGTGACTATTCTCAATCAGCTGACTGTATTTTCATATCACGACCACTGATGTTCTGTACCTTACATGGCTCGATGCTTCTGTGACACTTTTTTTTTCCCCCTATCATGATGGATCTGTTTAGGGCTGGCAGTGTTGATTAAATTTGCATTTATTGGTATATTTTGAGGTTTTTATTTTAACCCTTTTTAATGCACGGGGGTGAGTTAATGAATTGCCCTGAAACTGACACACTGGTATTTCACGTCAACACTACATTCTTTGCTATGGAACCTTCATTTTATACATGACCATAATGACCTGATCATAGAAGTATGTGTCTATTTCGATCTCTGAAACCTATTTACACAAATAGAATTTTCCAGTAAAATAGTGGTTCAGCTACGAAGAATTGCCTACATTGCAAAATATACAGCTGCTATTTAGATCGCATGAGACCCCTTCTGCATTCATTCCTTGTGTAGATGTGAATGGTAAACAGTGACTGTAGCTAGGGCAGCTACACATGGAAGTTCACAACTTCATTGTCCTTCCGTGGACATGCCTATCTTTTCTTAAAGCTGTAAGCGTGCCCATGTGTTCTGGGTGTATGATGGGGAGTTCAATACGGTTTTAGGTGTCAGTGTACAGGGCATAAAAATGCTTACCACGACAAACTAGTTTATTCACTAAACGGTAAATGGTCAGCAATTAAGTGATTCTTTTTTTTAGGCCCTAATTGCCAAATTGTAAGTAAGCTGTTGGATATTTGTCCTAAAATTGTAACTTGATGACAATTCACACTTAACCCTCAAAGTTAAACCTCAGTGTCTAAATATAGCAGTAGCTGTACTCCGACAAAACATTGGATCGCATTAAAAACCCGTTGGAGTATTTGTTAAAAATTGTATTTTTTATTTTTATTTATTTTGATCCGAAATAGCCAAGCTTCCAAGATGGAAGAAAGTTTTGATAACTTGTTCAGGACGCTTCCTTTTTTGCCGAACACTTTGTGATTCTATTGTAATTTCTCACATTTGCATTTTTTTTAATAACCTTGCGAGTTCTAGAAACTCTGCTGGTTTTTCTGCAAATAACAATCTGGCTCCTAGAAAATCAGATTGACACTCTATAGCAGTGGATGGCAGAATGTAGACATTAAGTATGTCAGCTAGTGCAAATACCTTTTCATTTCCTAGGGTTTTTTATTTTTTTTTTTTTTATTTTTTTTTATTACTTTCAAAGAAGTCTATTAGGGTGTTTATTTTTTTTTGTTTTTTCATTTAATAAAGATGTTATTGAGTTTTATATTGTGAATAGTTCACCTAATCTTGGCTTGAAAGGTGTCTGTATAATATATCTAGCCATCTCCGTATTTGAGTTTGGTGTTTTGTTTCGTAAAATCTCTACAATAGAATACAGCTTTGTACACACAATCAACACAGCAGGAGGTACTGTTTATTATACAGTTATGTTTTGACAAATGTGTTTATAAAACAGAACAATCTCCTTCCCCCTCCCCATTCTATCCCTTCATTTTTAATCAGTTTTGATTGCCTGAAATATTGTTGCTGGTTTGTTTGTGTATGGTGTATTGTGTGTCTTCTATATTGAATGGCAAGGCTAGTAAGTGACATCACTGAGTTTGAACCCTTTAAGGTGATAAAGTTGCGTTTTGACCTAAATTGGGATCGACTGTGTTTTGGGTATTTCCCCCTTACCCTAAGAGAAGGCTTTTGCAAATTTATTTTAAATGAACCGTCCAAAGCATAATAAATGACTGTTCTTTTACATAGTTGTCAATCATGGAAAAAAAACTGATTTTGGTTTAACAAAATGTAGTAAATTTATGTAAATGTGGTTGATGTTTCTTGTAATTGTGTTTTTATTTCTATTTCCAGGGGACATGAATTTATAGTAGACTTGAACTGTATGAGCATTTATGAATCTCTTGTATTTGACCAAATCAGACGACTGTCAACACCATGTACCTCTACTGAAATCAATAATTACCATACTGTGTGGAAATACTTCTGTCGAGACCACTTTGGATGGAGAGAGTATTCTGAGGTACAGTTCAGGCTTTAATTAGGGGTTGAATGGGTTTGCTGATAATGGATGATTTAAATGGGGATTTAGATTCACAAGGGCCATGTCTTCAGCAATGTTGCATGTCCTATTCATCCCATGCTTGTGCATAATTCAAGAAGGGGGAAGCGATTTTTAACCCCTTCATGACGGAGACGAGTCAATAGTGCACGTTCTGATCAAAACAAAACGTAAACAAAAACTGGAATTTGCGCTATATGTCTGTTCAACCGTAATTCACCGCTGTCACATTAAGTGCACCCACACTTTTTATTATATATCATTTTGTTCAGGAGAAACGGGGCTTTAATTTTTCAATAACTATTCATATATGTAACATAATTTAATTTGAATAAAATGTAAAAAAATGTGAGAAAATACGATTTTTTTTTTTTTTTTAAATTTGTATTTCCATCTGCTATTTTAGCTGTGAATGTCATAATACTGCACATATTTGTAATCCGCGATGTCTCACGAGTACAACAGTACCCCCCATTAACAGGTTTTATGGTGTTTTGGAAAGTTACAGGGTCAAATATAGAACGTTCCATTTTCAAATTGAAATTTGCCAGATTAGTAATGTTATCTTTGAGACTGTGTGGTAGCCCAGGAAAGAGAATTACCCCCATAATGGCATACCATTTGAAAAAGTAGACAAGCCAAGGTATTGAAAGTGGGGTATGTTTAGTCTTTTTTAGTAGCCACTTAGTCACAAACACTGGCCGAAATTAGCGTTCATATTTGGTTTTGTGTGAAAAAAGCAAAAAACGAATATTTAGCCAGTGTTTGTGACTAAGTGGCTACTAAGAAAGACTGGACATACCCCACTTGCAATACCTCGGGTTGTCTACTTTTGCAAATGGTATGCCATCATGGGGGTAATTCTCATTCCTGGGCTACCATACGCTCTCAAAGGCAACATAACCAATCTGGCAAATTTCAATGTGAAAAAAATTAAATGCAAGCCTTATGTGACTCTCTAACTTTCCAAAACACCATAAAACCTGTACATGGGGGGTACTGTTATTCTCGGGAGACTTCGCTAAACACAAATATTAGTGTTTTAAAACAGCAAAACATATTACAACAATAAAATAGTCCATAAAAGTGCCGTTCGTTTGTAAAAAAAAATGCAAAAAACATCACTTTTACTTAAAATATCATCGTTGTAATACAATTTACCAGTTTGAAACACTAATATTTGAGTTCAGCAAAGTCTCCCGAGTAAAACAGTACCCCCTATGTACAGGTTTTATGGTGTCTTGGAGAGTTACAGGGTCAAATAAAGTGCTTGTGAATTAAATTCTCTGCACTTTCTCCCTGTGTTGTCAGGCATGTCAATCAAATTTTAATTAATCAAATCACATAATTATGTTAAAAGATTACTTAAATATGCATCTAGAATTTTAATATATATATGTATTTAAATTCTACGTGTATACTAATGTAATCTTTTATGTAATTATATGTATTTAAAGCGTGACGGCATGGAACGGCGTTAAGGGGTTACGTGGGATTGAGCACCATTGTGTGTGTTTTAACCACTTTGTTCAACTATCTATTTTTCTTTTTTTTTTTTTTTTTTTTTTTTTTTAAATGTCTCTATTTTTAAACTGATCTTTTGGTCTTTTATACAGCCCGTTGTGAAACTTATAGAAGAGGCAAATGTTAGAGGACTAAAGGAAGTGCGTTTTGTCACGTGGCACAATCAGTACATACTGAACATTAAAGATGGCTTCCAACAGAATGCGTGTTTCAGGAAGGAAATAAAACGGAGGCCGCTCTTTCGATCTCCTGTACTGCTTTTGCCGCATTTACAGTAAGTACAATTATTTAAAATTCATTTTTCTGACAAATCTACAAAAAATGGTTTAGACAGGTTCATGGGAATTGTAGTTTGCCAAGAGACAGGCATTTGAATACACATCTTATGTTCTGTAAACATCAGTGAATTCCTACATTCAGAGCTCATGGTGATCGGCATTCAGTGTGCTGTAGTTTAGTTCAGCGCTGTCATGTGAACCTTGGTCCAGAGCAGATAGCGTGACTTCCCTCTGCTATAAGATACTTAGTATTGAGGAAGTGTAGTCAGTTATATAATTGCAATTTACTGGCATGCGTGCTGAACTTGAGGCTGGCATGTTTTTCTATTGAGATTATCCCTCTGGATAACAAAAAAGAAATTGTGATATTTTGTTTTATATTATATTTCATATCCGTGGCTTACTGCTAAATAATCTCCCTGGAAACCAATAGAATGTTCTTGTTTGCTCCACTCTTTATTGAGGCTTCTGCCCCAGTGTTGCACATTCTATCCTATTGCCAGTTTCCATTTTTGATGTTTCCATAAAATTAAATCCATTTTGTGAGCCGGTGTAACTGCTGCATGCAATTTCTTATTTTAACTTCTATGTGGTGCTATGAAACGTTTAATTATATACCAAGGGCAACCGTATCTTGGCACACAGACAGCAACACAGGGGAAATATGCTTGTTGGGATGGAAAAAATAGCATCCAAAACAGGATTTGTGGCTTTCTTTTTTTGAGATCTTTAGTAATGGTCACAAAGATGAATGATTCATTGAATTCCTGCTTAAAGCAGCTGCTTGCATTTGCTTTACTGTCTCCTTAAAAGGAGCCCAATGAAGTGTATAATATTACGATGTATGACTGTTCACATGGCCAGGGTCATGGTTTTGCGTGGTAGTGATCATGCTTTTTCTTTGTCAGGAAGCCGTAAACAGTTGTATTTTTATTTTTAATTGGAAGCACGAACAGGATCAAAGTAACTTTTTGATCGAAGATACCTTTTTAACATTCGGCTAGTAAGGTTCATGCTGTCAGGCAGATGTGTGCATGTAACCCTTTGAGTACCAGAGGAGGTGGTTATGCCCTACCTCCAGCACTCAAAAGGTTAATTGCAGTTTTTATAAGTTTGACACAGTCTGTGCTGAGTTGTGTGCTTGGGTTTTATTTTTCTTGTTTGTAGCACCCCATGCACAGCTGGAAACATGATTGCAGAGCCTGGTGTTTTTAGGAACATGTTGTTCTCTCGGTGTAAAGCAGGAAGCTGATGTTCTGACAGCAGATCTACATGCTCAGACTAGCTAGAGATTTAACTGCTTTACTCAATTTCCCAGCGGCAAAAGAATGCGACTCTCTGCACATATGGCATGAAATGTCCAACTTTCAAGTGTGCAGTCGCATGATTAACTGACCAGTGTTAATCCAAAATGTTTAGACTATATTGGGATTTGTTGAACCATTTAATGAGTTGGCATGTTAACTGGCAAATGTTGGCTCGGGAAAGGTTTACAGTTGATAAAGTTATTGAGGAAACACTCAAAGGTTCAATTCCTGGTACATCAAACATTGTGACTGGTATTCTTACATTTTATTACTGTATGCATTTGCTAGGTCTGAATGTATGATCAAATTAAATGGGCAGTGATATATTCCCCCACCCCTTGGGGAGGAGCTGTATACAAATGTTTTAATTTTGGGAGGTGGGGGATAGGGATCAACTGATATTCATTTACTTTCATGCCGATTGCCGATAGCATACCGATATTCTGTACATTTTTAACTATATATTTTTTTGTTTTTTGCAAATCTTTGTGTGTGTGTGTGTTAGTGTGTGTTAGGATCTCTTCCCCCCCCCCCCCATTCCCCTTAATGTTCCTCTCTCAACCCTAGTGTTCTCCCCCCACCTCCCCTGTCCCATAGTGTTCCTTACACCCCCACCCCCGTCCCACATTGTCTTATCACCCCCGTTCCATAGTGATCTTTACAGACCCCCCCCCCTCCTCTCTTTCCCTTCCTTGGTCCCTGCTCCCCGGTGTGTCTCCTGGTAGCATGGCCAAGAGGAGCAGTGTGCACAGCGGTTCTGGAGATTCAGTCTCCTGTACCCGGCTGGACTGACAGGAAGTGCTCGCTCAGTGAGCACTTCCTTTCAGTCCGGCCGGTTACAGGAAACAGAAGTTCCTGTACCGCGGTGCGCACTGCTCCACTTGGCCACGCTACACCGTGCATGGCAGGAGGGAGCGCTATGCGCCCACCTCCTGCCAGTCTCTCCGATCTAGCGCCCTAAGGCAGCAGCTTATGCTGCCTTCTGGACACACCGGCCCACCCATTCATGATCGGTATTGCTGATGATTATCTGGATAGCGGCAAAACTGATAATCTGTCGATCCCTAGTGGGGGACTTTACAAATCAGACATGCTGTAAAACAAATAAAATAAATAAATACATTCTCAGTGAGACTTTAAAGAACCATGAAACATGTAGTTAATATGCCTAATAGTGCAACATAATTTCACAACATATATGATGTCCCCGGTTACTTCTCACACTTTATTTATATTTTTATAGCACCTTACCTTGTTCACTGTTAATTTCTAGTAATCACTAGATGAGCATATTGCATGTTTAAAGTATCCTTTGATGACTATATAGGGATGAGATGACAGGTAGAGGTCAGTGTGATGGATACAGAATACACTCCTCTTATAATAATATTGAGGTTTGCAGAGCTCTCTCTCCTTTGTGCATGTTCATAGGCTCGCAGACACACCCTACTTATTAATTCAGTTTATGCTGGCCCCGCACGTATTGTCTTGGTCCATGCGTCATAGCACAGTGTAGACGTTTCGTTGACGTGTTTTGTTGAATGGTTACATTAGGACAGATGGGAACCGAGCTGCTCGCCCAGTTAACTGCAACTAGTTGTTCCAGTTATGTGTATATTGTGCAATAAGTGTTTCTATAACATAGGCGATGGCATCTCAAGCTTCTCACATGCTCCTGTTTTAGTAAGACTCGGGCATTTGGCACATTAAAGTAAGCGAAGGCTGCAGTTTAGATCATTTGTTCTTAGCATTGATATTTCTCAAATGTCTAATGTGCCAATAATTGGGCGAGCAAGAGGCACAATTGGTTATGTACAAAGTACTTTAAAGTGGAGCAATCCCCATGGAAACTGTGGAACCAGAAGGAACATTCAGTTGTTGACCTGTTTTATATGCTATGGATGTTATGTATATAAAAAAAATGCAACTGTCATTTGAGTATCATGTTTATACCCCGTTGCTTGTTACCTTGTTAGACTGATGCATTGCTTTGTTTTATTCTAGGACACTTGGTGGAGTAGCACCATTAAACACCCAAATGAATGACTCTGCTTCTACCCAAGTCCTATCTCCTGTTGCCATCACATTTCCAAACTTCTATCCAGAAACCTGGATCCCTATGGATTCTGCTCAAGAGTTCACTCAAGTGCCTATGTCCAAGGAAGACAAGAGCTACAGAACAGTTTACGCCCTTTTCCACAAAAGTGTTCCCGAGACCAAATTTCAAATTGTAAAAATACTGCGTGTTCAGAATCTCTTTCTATGGGAAAAATACAAAAGGTAACTTTTATGTTTTGAGCTTTCCCCTTAGACTGACCCCAAGAATACCTTGATATTTTTTCACATAGGAATTCTTCAATGTGGACCTGAATACTACACGTCTGGTGAGAGTAGCCTGTTTAAAATGGGTGTATGCAACTTTTCAGCCCTCCAGATGTTGTGTACTACATCTCCCAGAATGCTGGCAAAGTGTCAGGGTAGATGTAGTCCACAACAGCTGCAGTGCCAAGATTGCCTTACCCTGTGTTTAAAGCTTTACAAAAAAAAGGTTGGTGTGCACAAACTACTAATCTTGTGCTAACTGCTTTTCTATCGTCTTTTGTTTTTGTTTTTTACATATTAATGGGGAAATGTGTCAAGGCTAACACAGGTGCTCTTCTTCGGAAAAGTTTTAAATAAGAAATAATCTCCATGGAGATCAATTAAATGTCTCTAAACATGTAGCCTGTTTTGGCTTGATACATCCCTGCTCCCCTCCATATGTGTTTAATTTTTTTTAATGCAAGCCTTAATTTCTGCTGCTCGTAATAGCCAGCATCCAGTACCTATGTGTCTGCATCAGTTTATTGCTGTTCCACAGATAAAATGCAAAAATAAAATTTCCAGATGTGTGTAGGTCGTCAGTCTCCCCCTCCAATAAACAATCTGATCACTTAGATTCTTTTTATAAGATGCTTAGTGTCTCAATGTAAAGTGAAAGGCATTCATTTATGCATGAATTATCAGTGAGCACCTCAATCGTTGAATTGATTGGTTGATAAATCCGTTATAAAAGTAGCATTGTCTGTAATGATGCAAAGTATAAACTTTGTGTAACGGATCACCTGGCACCCCGACTGGGTACCTCCGTTAATGGATGCTCCTAGTGCTTCCTGAGGGCTCCAAGCACTCTGGCAGACACCATAATCACCGAATCCAAGAAAACTTTAAATTCTCCCAAGCGTATGAATGCTGTAGACCATTGAATAGGAACCATACGAATAGGCTTGTACCCCTAGCAGTCAACTGGAACAGCATACAATAAATCCTTCCCCCAATAATGAGACGACACATCACTTTGAGGTTAAAACAGGAACTCTGGACTGGCTCATCCAGCCTGGCTTTTATTACACTAATCCACATACAGGCCACACCCAGGGGGAGGCATAAAATAACCAATCACATACATGGTTCAGCCCACACATCCCCTCCCCTCAGATAACATTAAACTCAATTATCCGGTACACTTTTTCAGCCAAGTTCTGGATGTACCCCAAAACCCGGGGGTACACCTTTAAATCCAGCATCGCTGGATAGCCCTTATTCAGGGGGACAACATATCCAAAATTCAAGTAATTCGGATGAATGGTTCGTGAGATATGGGGTTCCAAAGATTTGACCGACCGCATGGGTAAAGTATCCGAAAACAGTTCCATGCATTTTGGCCCTGCGGTCGGTCACAAACAAGGGAATGAAAACAGGCGAATTGCCTGTGTTATAGAGCCTGGAGAGGGTTTGAATGAATTCCCTTGTTTGTGGGGTTCTTTCTACCGAACGGCGGGTCATTCGGTAGTTTCCATACGAATTTCTGGAAGTATGGAGGTCTCAGCGGTGTTTGCCTAGTCAAGTGTCCGATTTTAGTTCCAGACACTCGACGGCAAAACACCGCTGTTCGGTAGTTTAAGATGGCCGCCGCCACGTGTTTGTTTCCCGAATGGCGGCCACCCAGAGGACAAAGAATACATTACACTGATTGCCAATTACCCGTTTGCAACATTGTTGCAAACTGTAATTGGAGGCACACTTATTCCTGGGTGGTCTGGTTGTTCGGTAGTTTCACTCAATATAATAAATGGAGTGATTCTACCGAACAATCAGATGAATGCTGCATACATATCACCCAGGCTAAACTTAACACATGAATACATATACAATATTACAGGCAGCACACTAGAACATGCTTCACAGTCTTAAAGGGACAGTAGTCCCAAAAGTCCCAATGTGTCCATAGATGCTGTTAAAAGGGCCAGTAGCAGCAATATACAGTACAATATGCCCAAATATAAATCTTTAAGTGTACCAATTTTCCAGGGGCCATAGTCAGCAGGTAAGAGGCAGGCAGCCAGGCCCCTCCAATGTCCAGTGGCGAGGTGGGTTCCGCCACACTTTGTTTATCCATTAAACAGTTCATTGTGGTTTATTTAAATTATAAAGACCACCTTGCATTAAAAGCTTGTATTCTTGTGAAATGGGTGCAGGCAAAAATATCAATTTAATCCCTAACCTGAGGATTGTACGTGGAAAAACTTCCATGTGTTTATGTAATGTCATGCATAACCTAAAGAGAAACCTGGGTTAGATTCCCTAAATGTTTGGACAAAATTGGAGTGTCTGTATGCTTTACCCTTGGTCGAAAATTGGGGGGGGGGGGGGGCACTACTTGCAGTAAAGTAGAGATGAATAGACCGTTCTTTTATTTCTTATGCTAGCACGGGCTATTATGCATGTTTTGATTTGTAGTTTACTTTTTTAAAAAATTTTTTTTTTTTCTTTCTTTTAGGAAGAAAGAATTCATGACAAGGAAAATGACAGGACTAGACAAGATAATGAATGAAAGACATTTATTCCACGGGACCTCCCAGGATGTTGTTGATGGGATCTGCAAACACAACTTTGACCCCAGAGTGTGTGGCAAACATGCCACCATGTTTGGACAGGGCAGTTACTTTGCTAGAAAGGCAAGTTATTCCCACAGTTTTTCAAAGCGATCCCCTAAAGGAGTTCACTACATGTTCCTGGCTAAAGTATTAACCGGAAGATATGTAGTAGGAAATCATACAATGAGGAGGCCTCCCCCTCTGAATCCAGCAAGCATAACCAGTGACCTCTATGACTCTTGTGTAGATAACTTTTTTGATCCTCAAATTTTTGTTATATTTAATGACGACCAGAGCTATCCTTATTTTATCATACAGTATGAAGAACTTAGTACCACTGTTTCAATTTAAAAAAAATATTCTGCTGCTTACAAGTTTCCTAGGAACTGTTTGTTTGTTTGTTTTTTTTAATTGTGAATGGGAAAACGGTGAGATGAGAAAAAAAAGGAATTGCATTTAAAAACCAAGAAAAACAAAACTGTGAACATTAAAAAGAAAAAAACAAAAAAACTTGTTGCTATATTATGTGCATATTGTAAATAACTTTCATTGTTAATAAATTGTGTGACCTTGTTAATAAAACAATGTTTTATTTAAGCATTTTACATTTTTGTCAAGTACTTGGTTTTGGTTTTTAGGGATTTTTGTTGTGCGTATTTTACATGAACATTTAGCAAATGACATCACAATCCATTTCTGACAAGGCAAATTCAGGGCAACACTGCCAATGATAGAAAGGAGATTTTTTTAAAACATTTCTGTATCACTTCTTTATGCAGACTGCCAGGTGCAAAGGACAATGCTTATAACAATGATTTGGCAGAGAGCGAAGCTGGAGACTCCCAGTTGCATGATAACGAGGTGTGGATTTTTAAATGTTTTTCACACCTCACAAAAACGAATTTGTTAAACAAAAGAATGAGTAAAGATTCATAAATATAAAAAAACAACTCTATGGCAAGCCTTATATTTGATTGCAGGGGTTGGCAACCTATGGCATGTGTACAATGCACAGCACTCAAGGCTACCAGAGCCAAACAGGCTTTTGCCTATCAGGAGTCCCACTGGAACTTCATATACCTGATTGCAGGTGGTGAGGGTCCATTCTCAAATTGCAGCACTTAGAGGAAGTGATCTCCGAAAACATTCTTTCAGCTCTTTTGAACGGGAATATGTACTGTAGTAGAGCAGCCCACAGCAGCTATCGTAGCTCCTGTCCTTGACATGTGCCTGGTCCCCACTGGACCCCAGGAAATCCAACTACATTGCTAAATATACACAGCTGCAGAAGAAGGCACCCTACCCCCCGCCCCCTCATATATACGAGCCCCTTCAAGCACACCACCACTGACAATCCACATACACACACGCAGCATCTCACATGCAATACCACAAGCTGCCCCATACACAGCCCACATTCAGAAGTGTTTTACACAATACCACAAACTATTCATGCACATACACAATATACCAGCCCAAATACATACAACCTTACAAAGCAAGATAATCAAACTTGAAAATGTAAACTGTTGCATTTCCTTATTTGGTTTATATTGGAATAAATGTTGCAGTTGGGTCATCCACCTAGTAAGGAAACCTGTGGAAGAGATTTAATTTATATTCCGATTTTTATTGCACATGCATGCTCTTACTTGACTGATTTCATGGACAGGTTCTTAGACATGCTGTGCTTTGTTAGAGAAGGATGCATTTGCAGGTTTGTACTGTTCTAGCACTATAAGATCTCGTCAGAATTAAGACCGGATTAACCCATTTGCAATGAGATGATGTCCTCTCTGGCAGCACTCGGTGTTTTTGCAGAGAGGCTGGCCCCTAACAAAATGAATGCGAAAAGAACCTCTAAAGTTTGATTTATTTTCTGTTACTGCAGTCATAAGTCTTAGTTTTAGTTTATTTTTTAGTATTAATCGCACTGTTTTAATCCAGCTCCCACCACAGCTTTTACTAAAATTTAAACTCCTCCTGTTCGGTTTTCAGTTTTTAAATAATTTTTTGTGTAACCCCTCGTAATTCCACCACATTCTATATTTAATTGGTTAAAATTATAAATGCATTTGGCAGGGCTCTTTGGTGTAAAATACAGGTTTGTTTTTTTTGTTTTTGTTTTTTTGTGGTAACTGAAGTTCATTGGTACCATTTTATGGTAAACTATGAAACGGTTTAAGGATAGTTTGACACTTGCCTGGCTCTGGAGTACAGTAACAGATGAATACAGGCAACACTCCAAGACATAAATGGAAAGTTTATTCAAGGGTAAACCTCCCCATAAAAAGTGCAATGTTTCAGCCTTAAACTTGCTTTTTTAACTGTTCCTGCACTACTTTGGTGGATTTTGCAGTGTCCGCCGTTGACACTGAGCACCTCCTTGGCAGAACCAGTGTGCAGGGTTTGTTGTTTTTTTTAGGGGGGGTACACTACTTACCTGACTGTCAGGCCCCAGAGTTCATATTTCAGCATTATCGTACCAACTCCTACCAAGGATACATCTACCTTGTATTCCATACCTCTGTACACCCCAGTATCTATTTTTACATATAATTGGACTACTTAGATTTGATATGCTTACTAGTTCCTTGTGATCGCTTAACGAAAGAACATCTTGCCTCCGTTAACATGTAATTTTCACACAAAGATCTGATCTCTACTCTCTAGTAATTTTACACCACACTACAAGACATTAGTCTTGACAAATATAGTAGCAATGTTTCATGCTTTCTGGAGTAGGAACATTTTTATTTGACTTTTCCATGTCTTACTGCTTTCATCTGCGTGAACCGAATACATTGTGTATTTGGTAGAATACACCTGATCAGATTTAAATAGCAAAGTTTTCAAACTTATGTTCTACAATATGGCGATTTGCAACCTAAACTACAATATAACTATACTTTGTAGGAGGAGCATCACTGTATGCCACCACACACAGATTATCTTTTTGAGAACCAATGGATTTCATGAACTGTCCAAATATTTCACGGTACTATAAATTTGGATAATTGGACAGGTCACTGCTGATTAGCTTGAAAAGTCTGGCGCTAGAACCACATAAAAGATATATATATATAGAATTTCTCACACTCATGGATAGTGTCCACATACAGTGCTGTATAAATCTCAATTGGAAAAGTGATTGTGATAAAAAGTGAAAACTTCCCTTAGCAATATAGGATATGCCCAAAGATTTACTCCCATCTTCAATTCAACATGTGTATGGTATAGGGCTATTCCAAGCAAGGGAAATAAGAAAAATATGGCATAGTGCAATACTGTATATACTATAATTGGATATATGGGCAAGTGACAAATGCTCACTCACACTTTAACATCCCAAGAAGTGCCTTCATGAAATATACTTGGTGTGTCTTCTTTGCTTCAAATACTTGGTAAATGTGAATCTCACATAAAAAAAACAAAGAAGACACACCAAGTATATTTCTGAAGGCACTTCTTGGGATGTTAAAGTGTGAGTGAGCATTTGTCACTTGCCCATATATCCAATTATAGTATATACAGTATTGCACTATGCTAGAACCACATAGCAGATCAAGGAAATCACATAGTCCTTGTCAATACTATCACAAAAAAATATATTCAATAAAATAGTAACAAGAGACAGTGTACACCCAATAAAATGACAAATGTTTTGTTTAATTGTATAAATAAAACCACATACATGTACCTAGTTTGTGTTTAAAGAAAAAAGTCAACACTTAAACTGATTAATGATCACATGTTTTAGTAGGAACATATTAAAGTAAACATTGATTTCCGGCTTGGAGCATTCAGGGTTGGACGATCTTAAACATGAGATCTGGCCGAATCACAGAATTCAGCAATCTGTATCTGTGTCGAACAATGCAGTTCTCAGAGAATTTGCAGTTCTGTCAGTAGACGAATAGAAACAATCCATACCTCTTGCTTCCCTAAAACCTATTTCTGCAGAGTAAACTTACAGACCTGGTGTTAAAGCATTTGCTTCCTCACTATAAACGCTAGACCAGTAAATTCTCTGAGGAACATGTGACTCATTGATCAGAACTGTTTGTTCTGGGTTATAAAACTAGATTTGAGTTGCAACCACAGGCGATAAAAGGATAGTCACAGTGAGTTAACACTGGATCTAACCGCAGTTTTCACAGCCTGATGCACCTGAGAACAAGCTCTAGGGAATTTAATTTGGAATCTGATGTTCTTAAATCAGGTTGAACTAGATGAAAGGTTGCCACATTGCCTTATTAACACTGGGATAAAATGTGTTCGGACAAGAAAGCCACAGACTAAAATCCACATTCCTAATGTTAGTTTCCTCATGCCTCGTCGGTGTGGAAAGAGTTAAAAACGATTACCTTAATTCCAGGACTGAGGTCCCTCAGTGTGACTTTCCTCCTGTTATCTTGTGCCAATGGAGGACCATGTGTGGAGAGCTCCACATGTGCATTACAACTTTCCCTTAGGAAAGCATGAAATGGTGAAAATTCAGGAAGCACCTCTAGAAGCTATCTTGAACCCTGCATTATTGGTTTGTTGTGAAATATTATGTAATTGGTCCTCAAATTAATGTTCATATATTCCATACTGCTGCAGGTTTAGAACTGTATCTGCCATCAGCTGACTTTCCTTTTGTATGTCTTTGGTGGTTTATCTTTGGTTTTATGTAGTAAGCTGGTTTGCTTTGGTTAATCCTTAAACTTGAACTTCTCTAGACCCTATCACACCTAGCAGGACCGAGGTAACATAGAGGATTAGAGAAAATGACCTAATGGACAAATTTATGGCTCCCTGGACCGACTTTGGGAACAAGAACACTAGTGGGCTGGGGGGATGGCATGGGATGAGGGTTCCCTAGTAACCTCACTGATACCAATTACAGCAGACATTGGCACGACTGATGCTATTAGTTTTATTAATATGTTTTGTGAATTACTTTATTCTTTTGACTTTAAACAAAAAGAGGCAGCTTTACAGTCCATGCCTTATAGAAAGGCAATCTATTGTGAGGGTGTTGTGTGCCGTAATTGTAACTGTATACTAATTTTCTTTTTGCACAAATGTCTTCACTACCATCTGTACATTGAACAATGCTGTGGCTAAGTCATGCTCTAAGTGTAATGGGTTGTATGCCTATGAGCTTTTCTGTGCCTTGGCTGTCCAAAAATAAAGATTTTAAATAGCACACAAAAGAAAAAGCACAACTTGGTGGCCTTCTGCCTGGTTAACCAGCCTTACCATAGTGTATCCATTACTAGGTGTAGACAATGGACAGACTGACCAGCTGGGTGTTGGGTGTGTATGCTGGATGTAAATCCCCTCCAAGAATTCTGCCTCTTTGCACAGTTTAATTATGGCACAGTAGGTGCCTACTTTGCCAAAATGTACTACTTGGCTCTTTCGTGGGTATTTATATTATCCCTTTCAAGGGAGGTTTTCATCAAGAGCTATGAACTCCTTTCTAAATTGATGTTAGCTGGTTAAATATGTTATCAATATTATTTTATTATAATTTGACAATACTTCCCATTACACCCAACCAGTCATTTGTGACTAGAAGCCCCTGAATTCAATGACTAGAAGCCTCCAAGTGGTCATGGTGTTTGGAGTAACCCAATAAGGTTTAGGTGGGGTTTGAGACAGCATTATGGTATCTTGGGATTACGTGTGCAGTTTTGTTGTGTATCCATGGAAATGGGACAAATGATTGGACTATCCAAATAGCAACTATGAAATAAGCAGTCTGATTCAGTTAAATCTTACAGGCAGGATGTTAGTCATTGGCATGCATACATAGAGTGCCAGGTGTGCCCCGGCACACCCTAATGCAAGGCTCATTTGCCCACACTGCCTCCATTTAGGTTACTACCTGCACGCATGTGTCAATTTAATTTCTTCATTATCTAGTTAAAGATGAAAACAATTATTTATTTTTGCAAGTAATGTTTAACACAAGTTCAAACTGTTTTAGTTTTATTTTTGAAACGTGTTACCAACTTGGTAGAATATAAAATTAGTTTAGAAAATTAGAAAAAAAATCGATACACAGGCAGACTCTAATAAAACTGCACATCAATGAGGCTAGTACTGTGCTATGCCCAGCAGCAATAAGAGAGAGTCAGTACAAGCCAGTCCCAGCCTACATTCTCTGCTTAGGACAATACACTTGCTGTGCTTTCCCAACATTTTGCTCATATGATGGTTTGCACAATGTTCTGTAGCTAGAACTAAAGTATATTTCTATTACATCATCATGCTCTCTGCCCATCACTCAGGACTTCTTTTCCAAACAATGTTTGAGAGATCCGCATATTGATTACTACCTTATTTAATAATTAAATATAAAGTATCCCTTATATAGTTAGAGATACAATGTTTAAGTAAAGCAAGTGTGTTTCCGTCCTGTAATGTAAGAATTCATCAATGTTCTCTCTGCTGAACAGGGTTTAATAGGTGAACATTGTCCATATTGTCACTCTGACCCTCTTCCCTGATTTTCACGGCCGGCTTTTAGATACTGGATGCAGATACCATTTTCTATGCTGGGGAATTACATAGGATCTTCGTGAGTGTTTTTATTTTACCTTAAGGCAAACTTTAGTGGATATAGAACTCCTGTTGTACTATGAGGCCTGCATAATAAAATTCAGTATAGCAATATTCTGTTTTAGTCTAAAACCTCCCCCACCAAAATGTTTTCTTCTCTTAATAAAATGTACAGATATTTCTTATATTCTAAGTATTGCATATTTTTATTCACTTTAAATAGCAAAAACAGGGGAGAGAGCCCTTTAAGGAATTTGTTTGGGTCACCATTTACTTCTTATATTAAAGCAGCACTGTAACCCCTCCTCCCCTGGAAAATGAGTAGTTCATAAATATATTAGCGTTATAAAATGCTCATTATGACTGTGTTGTAAATTCACTGAAATTCTAACCCAGTTAAAAGATTAAGTAGAGGCTACTTTTTTGCGGAATATTTCCTATGCCTGACACTGGGCAGCGCTACCACCATCAAGAAGTGTCAATCCTCCAGACGGTTGCTGGGAAATTGGCTCTATCTCCCCCATAGACGTCAATGCTGTACCTTTAATGCAGTACTCTTGCACATGCTCTCCAAGATGTGAACCGGTCAGAAGAGGATGGACACGCCCTCTAGAGCCAGGTTCAGGGCCTGGTACTCAACTTTTCCTGCCTCCCTACCGTCCTGAAATCCAGCAGCTATGTCATGGTGTTACCTTAATCCAGTGCACTGGTGACCTCTCCTTCAACGTCAGCTCCCGAGTGGTGCTTTTTTGACGCTGGAGGTCCGTAGGGAAGTCCAGCGTCAAATAGGTGTGATTTACTCAGTGTGAGTAAACCGAAACAACTAGATTTATTAGCCATTACTATTGTGAGGCATGTCTGTTGTGATCATAAATAGGGGAGCAAGACTTACAAAAGCAACACCTCCCACCTTAATTATAGCTCCCCAATAACACAGTGGGATTTCATTACTACAAAATAAACTTTCCCAATTTCACTCTGGAACTGACACTTGGGAGACGTCTTACAGTTATATTCACTAAAGTTGTTTCACTAAGCATGGGATTTTTCTGAGTTAAATGTGAAATGCAATGGTCAACCTTTGGAAATGATGATATGACATTAACCCCACTGTATTTCGGTCGTATCCTATATTAAAACAGCATATAAGACTTCCTCAGCAGTATGGTCACGGTAGTGGTATAGTGATTCAACCCAAGTCCATAACAACAGACGTCATAAAATGATCTGTTACTGGTCAGAGTAGCATTGGATGTTTTCACCTTAAATTTACCAGAGATTGAGACTTCCTGAGTACATTTTCCAATGGTTTAAACAATCTACGCCATCTTGCCTCAAGTATGTGCTAAAGAATGTAGTTTAGAGGATAGATAAAAAAAAAGTTTAAAGTTCAAACATACCTTCCAGCGTTAACAATGTCTGGAATTAGGCAATAGGAATAGCTGTATCCTGCGGGGTCAGGCCTACAGTATACAGGCAGGCAGAGCTAAAGTTACATAGAGTAAGTAACAGATTAACTACTTATAAATGTATACCTTACTGGTAAAAAAAAACCTGTGCAAAGTTATACTCCTTCACTGCAATATAGAAGCAGGACAAGGTCCCCGACATAGAACATTTGTTACGATATTTGGTGGACTTGGGCTCCTTTAAGATTTAGCATGGATTAGATTTGTGGAAATTGTTAATGTGTCATTTATAGCATGCTGTAAAAAGCCATCATGTTTTGCAGATAGCAGGAATTCTACATAACCCAGGGATAATGCATCTGTTTACGTTGAGCCAGTAAAATCATTTGGTTTACATTACTGATAGACGGGTAGCTTCAGCTTAAACCAAACCAGACATGACGACTAACTGCGCCTGACTAGACACTGGGAAATCATCATTATATCACAAAACACAGAGAGGACATGTGAAATACAATGTGTTCTCAATGCAAACAGGACTTTGCAGCTATAAATGTTTGTGGTAAATCACTTGGCAGTTCACTGGGATTAAATGGATGAGGCCGGGTTTGGAAATGCTATGGCCCTTGACATGCTTTTGTAGTACAAATCCCAACACCTCCCTCTGCCTTGCAGCGATGGCTCTTGGTGAGAGTTGTAGTCCAGTTTTATCCAGATTGGAGTCGTTAGGGTCAGAGACTGTAACCTTTTAATAAACTGTTTGCTTTTTCTGTACACTGTTAGAAGCACATGTTCCCATTCTACAACTGGATTAAACTGACCCGAAATGTTAGCACATTTTACAGGGGAAATGTCAACTTTGCAAAGTTTTAATGGCCTTAGTTTAGTTTATCTCCCCGAGGTAATTCTTTAAGACATCAGTGATAAAACAAAGAGCGTATAAGTTAAATAATTAAAGGGTTAATGTAAGCACTATAAACACTTTGCATTGTTGTAAACTGCCAGACAAATAAGGGAAGCGGGCATGACGAGTAGTGCCAACTAGGCGTTAAAAGGGAATTGTGAAGTTGATGGTTACTAGGGGGCAAATAAAGGGAAAGGAAATATTTGTATTTTTTTGTAAAGTATTTGTAATGTGCTTGATAAAGAAATAAGAAGGAAAGAGATACAAATAAAAAAGATTACAAATAAAAGATAGAGAGGCCAATGAGTGACTATGAGTGACAATTATGTGAGTGATAGAGAGGGATGGCAGATAGGAAACCACAGGGACAGAAACAGATAAAAGAGGGACAACTTGAAAGGACTGAGAGGGAAACCAGCTGGACATAGGAGTACCCAAAAGGTTCCCCAGATGTTTTAGACTCACAGTTCCCACAATGCTTCCGTGCACACATACTTACAGCATGTGTCAATTAGAACAAAATGGGAACATTGCACCCACAATGCACTGTAATCTTACATGATAAACAAGGGTCCTATCCTGCTTGTAACAAGTGATCTAGGTAAACTGGATAGCATTTTCTAGATTACATTTAGAGGTGGGAACTATTTTCTCCCTGTGTTTTCGAGTAAATGTTCACGCATTGTTGCAGAAGTAGATGACGTGCGCAAAATGCATGACAGCTATGCAAATTCCATATACCTGACAGATTGGTACCGGTCTGGCTGAATGCTAAAACAACCATATGTTAGAAGAAACATAAAGCAGACATTGCTGTTTACTCACATTTAGTTCTATTGCAGTAAATGTATGCTTATATTTGAGCTGTCAGATTTGCTCTGGTTGTCACTGAGGTCAGGGCCTCCTTTCTTATAGAATTCTGATACCTCCATGAACGAAGATCAGACTGTGTTCTGGGTTCTTGTTTAAAAATTCTCCAGCAAATTGTTAAAAAGTTCAGGTGTAAGTGGAATGGTGCTATGTACACCACTAAAAATAAAATATGTGTTGACAAAAATCTATCTGAAGCGTCCTATTGCTCTATAGGTAAAATATTCAGTAAGGAACATGTCTGGGGTATCTAAGTAGGGCAGAAAGCATTGAAGGTATTTATGGTCTATACCTAGTTAAGGCAATGTGGGAGGGAGGTTAGTGTCTATAAAGAGATAAAGAAAGTACATTTACCACAGAAAATGCATTGCAGGAGCATGAATCATAGTGGCATCAAAGAGATAAAGGATCAGGCACAGTTAAAGGGACACTCCACACGCCTAAAGCACTTAAGCTTTCTGAAGTGCTTTCTGTATGAAGTGTGTCCTGTTTTTTCATTTTACAAAAAAGTGCAGATTTCAATATAAATTGGCACATTAATAAATTAACCTTGTTACATCCCCTTGGTGATTTTTTTTTTTTTTTTTTTACTTGGGCAGTGGACTGTCCCTTTAATATTCATTACCCAATCTGTATACATAACCCCTTTTCGGACTTAAAGGAACACTATAGTCACCTAAATTACTTTAGCTAAATAAAGCAGTTTTAGTGTATCGATCATTCCCCTGCAATTTCACTGCTCAATTCACTGTCATTTAGGAGTTAAATCACTTTGTTTCTGTTTATGCAGCCCTAGCCACACCTCCCCTGGCTATGATTGACAGAGCCTGCATGAAAAAAAAAACTGGTTTCACTTTCAAACAGATGTAATTTACCTTAAATAATTGTATCTCAATCTCTAAATTGAACTTTAATCACATACAGGAGGCTCTTGCATGGTCTAGCAAGCTATTAACATAGCAGGGGATAAGAACATCTTAAACAGAACTTGCAATAAAGAAATCCTAAATAGGGCTCTCTTTACAGGAAGTGTTTATGGAAGGCTGTGCAAGTCACATGCAGGGAGGTGTAACTAGGGTTCATAAACAAAGGGATTTAACTCCTAAATGGCAGAGGATTGAGCAGTGAGGCTGCAGGGGGATGTTCTATACACCAAAACTGCTTCATTAAGCTAAAGTTGTTCAAGTGACTGTAGTGTCCCTTTAACATTGCAAATGGTTGCTCCATCTGCGTTGAGTACTGAGTGCCCAGAGTCTCTGCTTGATCAAGAAATTGATGCAGTACCTCCGCTCATTAATGGAAGTCCACGACTAATAAGGAACTGCAAGGGGAGGAGTTGGAGGAATATTTCTCAAAAGGTAATACAAGTAATTTTGCTTAACATGGCTCGACTTATGTATTCACATGACACACTCATTTAGAACACTGAAAATTACTTTTGCAGAAAACTAATTGTATTGCCATCTGTATAAAGAGTTAACCATAATGGAGAGGTGGAGAAGACAATGGACCATCCTGCTGGCCTTGGGTGTCTACTGGTGCAGTACTATGCAGGCGCTGATAAGTTCTGGTCATGTGATGTTTAAAATCAGAGCGGACCAGGGTACAGGAGCTTATGTTTCCTGTACCCCAGAAGTGCTCTCTCAGTGCAGCCGAGTATAGAAAACTAAAACTCCTGTCCCGCGGTCCATTACGCTTCGCCACACTACAAGATAGGTAGGAGGCACACCGGGGAGGGGAGAGGACCAAGGGGGGGGAAGAGACGGGGGTGCTAAGGGATGAGGGGGGGCACTAAGGGGTGGGGGGGTGACCACTAAAAGAGAGGGAGGGGAGAGGAACATTAAGGGGGGGCACTAAGATACATGGGAGGGAAGGGAAAAGGAACACTGGGGTAGGGTGGGGGACCACTAAAAGAGAGGGAAGGGAGGGGAGAGAAACACCAAGAGGCCACGCTACACTGAGTGACTAGCAGGAGGGAGCGTTGTGCGGGGGTGCTAGATTAGTCCCTTTAAGTGCTGTAAATAGGCACTCCCTACAGAACAAGTGTCTACTCCGCCTAATGGGAAATCTGGCCTCCCCTCCACTCACTTCGCACACTGTGTGGAACTCCAATGCTGGAATAAACCTCATCCTATGTCCTGGAGAAGGGCCTTTTGGCACAAATACATTTATATTATTAAAACCTCAAAGTAATTAGTGGCAGGTCTACTGTTTGCTGTGAAACCTGCTACATGTATATTACATTACATATTTATTTTATATAGTTGTTACATAGTGTAAAAGAAAAATATTTAATGCATAGTGTTCCTATAAGTGATTTCCAGTGAATTCTCCAGGGCTGCACCTCTTGTGTGGAACTCCCTTCCCTTTCCATAAGACTTTCACCCGGTCTCCACTCTTTCAAAAAAATCATTGAAAACTCACTTCTTCAGGAAAGCATATCAATTAAACTGTTTCAGATTTTCATCCCCTGTCCCCAATGACTCCTCTCAGATAACAGTCCAAAATGACCTACTAAGCCCTCAGTGAATACTTTTCTAACAACCTACTTCGTACCCCAACTTTTACCCTTTGTGTCACTATACCCCACTCCCTCTAGAATGTAAGCTCATTGAGCAGGGCCCTCAACCCCTCTGTTCCTGTACGTCCACTTGTCTGGTTACAATTACATGTCTGTTAGTCCACCTATTTACAGCGCTACGGAATCTGATGGCGCTATATAAATAATAAAATAATAATAATTTCATGCTTGGCTATTTTGAAGTTTCTTAGGTATGCCAAATGTTTATTATTATTATTTTTTGTATTTTTTCTAAAGTTATTATTATTATTAGCATTTATAAAGCGCCAACATATTCCATTGTGCTTTACAATTAGTGATGTCGCGAACATACAATTTTTGGTTCGCGAACGCGAACGCGAACTTCCGCAAATGTTCGCGAAACGGGCGAACCGGGCGAACCGCCATAGACTTCAATAGGCAGGCGAATTTTAAAACCCACAGGGACTCTTTCTGGCCACAATAGTGATGGAAAAGTTGTTTCAAGGGGACTAACACCTGGACTGTGGCATGCCGGAGAGGGATCCATGGCAAAACTCCCATGGAAAATTACATAGTTGATGCAGAGTCTGGTTTTAATCCATAAAGGGCCTAAATCACCTAACATTCCTAAATTGTTTGGAATAACGTGCTTTAAAACATCAGGTATGATGTTGTATCGATCAGGTAGTGTAAGGGTTATGCCTGCTTCACAGTGACAGACCAAACTCCCCGTTTAACGCACCACAAACAACCGCAAACAGTCCATTTGCACAACCGCAAACTCCCCATTTGCACAAGATTGGATACCAAGCTAGCCATGTCCCGTTCCTTGTCCTCACTGATGTCCTCCACCCAGCCACGTACAACACCAAGGGTCCCCGAAAGGTGACAACACCTTTTTTTTTTTGTCAATCTCTTTTTATTGAAATTTTGTTTTAATCATACCCATGCGGGTCATGAAACACAAGAAACATATAATACACATAGCATTATGAAGCATATCATGACATAAACATTTGCGCTACTGCACAATCATGTATTAGGGAGAATGGACCTGCAGAGGTACGTTATCAGGCGTGTGTGGACTGCTTCGGGAGAATGGATGATTGGCGATAATGGTCTTAGGGTAACCCCAACGGGTTTTTGAGTTATGGCCTTCTTCTATATGTACCCAGATCCCAGGAGGGCCTGGGGGGGGGGGGATAGGTAGGTTTGGAGCGGTCGCTCCCTCTTTGCAATGGGGGGAATGGGTGGACTAGGTGTGGGTCTGGACCAACTGGTAGTGCGTAGCTGTAACTGTGTAACATAGTCCATGTTAGGTATAGTCTCTGTTGTACCTGGGGAGATCAGGCCTCAGGAATGGGTCACTGGACGGTGTCCTGGGTGGGTGCGGGGATGCCCAGTGCGTGACAGAATGTCGGGAACTCCGCAAGCGTGGAGAGTTTGTGGACAGTTCCGTGGTGTGTGACCACCAAGAATCTGGGAGACCTCCAGTGGTATTCTATTCCCGCTTCTCTGAGGGTGTTGGTTACTTGCTTCAGCGATCTACGCCATTGTAGCGTTGATCTGGCGAGGTCTTGATAGATGGTGAGCTGTGCGCCTTCAAATGTTAGTGGCGTTTTGCCCCGGAGAGCAGTCATCAGGATTCTCTTGTCTTGGGAGGTAGCACAGCGGACTATCACATCTCGGACCAAGTTTGGAGCTGTTCTGCCTGAGGGTGGAAGACGGTACATCCCGTCTGTGTTAAATTTCTTGGCCTGTGTGGGTGGCAGGGTGGCCGCCACTAGACGCCTCAGGTAGTGGGGCAGTTCGTCGGACGAGACGGCGTCTGGCACTCCCCTTATTTTTATGTGGTTGCGTCTTGTTCTGTCGTCGAGGGCGACATAATGGAGGGAGAGGGCTTGTTGTTGGGTCTGAAGGGCCATTACGGTGTCTTGCAGGGTTGTTAGTCCCTGTTTGATGTTAGTGACATCGTCCTCCGTGGTCTGCACCCTGTCTGCAATTGCCTGCACATCAGTTTTAATAGCTGCTATGCTAGTCGCCAGGAGGTTTTTTTATTTCCCCAATTAAATGCTGGAAGTCCCGCTGGGTGACTGGGGCAGACCCATCTGTGGTTCCCCCGGGCGTTTGTGCCTGTTCTGGAGGTTGGGCAGGCGGAATGGGACCCCTTGGTACCTGCACGGTGTCATGATCCGCCGCTCCCGCCATTTTGACTGGCGGGCGTTGTTGCTGCAGCATGGTGCCTATGTCCCTGGACCCTGGTGCCATCTCCGGTGGAGGTTTTTGGGACCGCCGGCCCATCTCCGCCTGGTGAGGTAAGGGTGCTGTGTGGGGGTCGTCCACTGCAGTCTGTGCCAGTTCGTCCAGGAGTGCCGACCAGTCGTGGGCTGCTCCAGGCTTGTAGGCCGCGGGTCTGTGCTTCCGGCGGTTCACCCGTGCCGGGTAAACGAACGGCATGGGAGGTTGCAGGGGTGAGTCCAGACGGTGCCCCCGGTCAGGAGTGGGTCTATTGGGGGTGTTAATCCCCTCTAGTCAGGCTTTATTGCAGGTTTCAGTCGGGAGCCGTGCTGTGTTGCGACCGCTCCGGCTCGTGGTCAGGCTCCGCCCGACAACACCTTTTTTTAAATGTACACTACTGTTACACCAGATGTGAGTTGCACTGGTGTGACACTGTGCCCTGGCAGGCCCTGAAACGCACACGTGTGAAGGAAACTGACTGCTATTATTTCACAGTCAAATTTCTAGTTTTTTTTTAATGTACACTACTGTTACACCAGTGATTGGCCCACGTCATGCCTACGCCCCCAAAATGTTCGTGTGTGGGGGTGCTGGAATGACGTGGGCCAATGGGAGCCTGAATCAACTTTTGGCTCCCACTGCCCCTTTAAGAGCGAGCTCGTGACTCGAGCCGTGCTCCTAGTGCCAGGCGGGCCACGTGACCGATCACTGCGGTCAGTGCAAGCGGCTAGGTCAGAAGAGGAGATCAAGCCGCATGTGGCTCGTGTAGAGGCAAGAGTGAACCAGCCACGCGCGGCTCAAGCTTATTAGCCAGGTCGGTCCCAGGATAAGGTAAATACAGCCACAACCACTTATCCCAATCACACACCTTTCCTAACGTCCTATCCCATTAAAAGCATATTACCACGTATTTAACCCCTTTAGGACAGAGCTTCAGAAGCTTGTCTTTCACTTAATGACAACAGCATTTTTTGCTGTTTGCGTTCAACTGCAATTTGCATTTTACTAATTTATTGCACCAACGCATATTATATACCGTTTTTTAAAGAACAGAAAGGGCTTTAATTTGATGTAACATATATATACATAAATGCTTATTTATTATTAAAAAATACAGAAAAATGCAAAAAAAATAAAAATTTTGATTTTTTTTTTACAGTTTTTGCAATAATAATGTGTGCACAATTAGTGCAGGTTAAGGAAAGTAATTAAAAATAAATTAATTTAGTTGTTCTGATTTACAGAATATATAATGTGTCTGGGATTTTAAGTTTTTTTTGTAGTTACAGGTCACAAAGCACAAGGAGTAAAATAAACTTTTAATGTGGAGCGATTTTAGAATTTGGTATGTTTGTCTTGTAAGCTTAATAGCCATAAAATAAAACAAAATTGCCACACAAAAGTATATATTTATATAAAGTAGACACCACAGGCTATTTACCTAAGGTTGTTTTGACACTTTCTACGTAGCCATTTCACCGCCAACCTCTGCTAAATATTGGAGTAAAATTTTATTTTTGGGGGGTTTTGGCACACAAACTTATAACAAAGAACTTCTCATGTGTATTTTGTAAAGTTGGTGTGTGCTATTCCTGTACAAAGTTTTATTTTGTATTCAGTTACATCTGCTGAGTAAAATGACACCCCCATTGTATGTCTTTGGCACTATTTTGTGAAGCTACAGTGCCATATAGGAGACCTGTCCTTTTCAGTATTCACAGTTGAATTTTGAGAGACGGATTTAATGAGCTTATGCTTCCATTTGGGGTATTATAGTAGTTTGACTGTTCAAAAAAAAACCACAAAGGCCTACCATTTGTAAAAGTAGACACTCCAAGGTATCTCATAAGGTGCATATTGTGCCTTAACATGCCCCCATTATTTCACCAATATATGACAAAGTATGTGGTAAAAAATAATTTTGTGCATTTTTTACATACGGATTGCATTTTTGCTGGGCATTTTGTATATTTCATATGTGCCACTAAGTTCAAACCCCTCAAATTATGCTCAGCTAAGTCTTCTGAGTAAAAGGACACCCCCGTTGTATGTCTTTGGCACTATTTCGTGAAGCTACAGTGCCATACAGGAGACCTGCCCTTTTTAGTATTCACAGTAGAGTTTTGAGAGACGGATTTAATGAGCCTATGCTTCCATTTGGGGTATTATAACAGTTTGACTGTTCATAAAAACCCCACAAAGGCCTACCATTTGTAAAAGTAGACACTCCAGGGTATCTCATAAGGTGCATATTGTGCCTTAGCATGCCCCCATTTTTCCACCAATATATGCCAAAGTATGTGGTAAAAAAATATTTTGGGCATTTTTTTACATACGGATTGCATTTTTGCTGGGCATTTTGTATATTTCATATGTGCCACTAAGTTCAAAACCCCCAAATTATGCTCAGCTAAGTCTTCTGAGTAAAAAGACACCCCCAATGAATGTCTTTGGCACTATTTTGTGAAGCTACAGTGCCATATAGGAGACCAAGCCATATCAGTTTTTACCGAACTTTGAATTTTGACGCTGGGCCTATGAGCAATTTCCAAGCATCTTCGCAGGTTTTAAATTCAAACTACACCACAAAGGCCTACCATTTCTTAAAGTAGACACCCCAGGGTATTCCAAAGGCATATTTTGAACCTTAGCGTGGGATCATTTTTCCGCTAGCGTGTACCAAGTGTAGTGGTAATAAGCGTTTTTTCTGCCTTTTTGACACACAAAGTGAGTTTGCACAGTATATTTTGCAAACCTTATGTGTACTACCACTGTATAATACTTCATATGTTGCTCAGCTATGTCTGCTGAGTACAAAAATACCCCCGTATGTACCTTTGCCAGGTATATGTGGACATCGGAGGGGCACATTTGGGACACAGCCATTCCATTTTTTTCAAACTTTAAATTTTTACGCTGTGCCCATGTCCCATTTTAGAGTATTTTACCAGGCTATATAATCCAAATACCCCATAAAGCCATACCATTTCTTAAAGAAGACATCCCAGGGTATTTCAAAAGGCATATTTTGAACCTTAGCGTGGGATCATTTTTCCGCTAGCTTGTACCAGGTGTGGTGGTAATGAGCGTTATTAAATGTATTTTTTTACTTTTTAAAACTTTTTTTACTTTTTAAAACAATTTTTTAAACTTTTGTTTTGCTTATTAATTTTTTTTAAGTTTCCTAAACTTTCATAAAACTTTTTTTTACAGATTTAACATTTTTCTAAGCTTTTTTTTTTTACCGTTAACCCCTAACTAGCAGTAAGCAGCACTAACAGTAAATTCCCCATTTTCCCATAACTCCCACCCACCCCAGCTAGCAAAATATTTAATTATACAATATTTAAATTAGTTAATTAAATAAATTTAACCCCTGAGGGTTAAAAAATAAATAAACGTTAATCGTCAGGGGTTAAAAAAAAATTAGATCACACTATAATACTGTGACCTGTATTTTGATCACTGTAGGCAGTGATCGACTGGCAGGGAAGGGGTTAATTTTTATTTGGACTGGGTAAAGGGTTTATTTTTTTTTATTTCTTACTTAAACGTTATTAAAACTTTTTTTAACTTAATTTTTTTACTTTTTAAAGCTTATTTTAAAACTTTTCTTAACGTTAACCCCTAGTTAGCCTAACACTAAATCCCCCAATTCCCCACTAACTTCCACCCTCCCCAGCTAGCTAAATTTATAATTTTAAAATATTTAAATTAATTAATAAAATAAATTTAACCCCTGAGGGTTAAAAAAAAACAAAAGAATTAACCCTCAGGGGTTAAAAAAAAATGAGATCATATTAAAATGTAATCCCTGCCAATTGATCACTGTAGTCAGTGATCAATTGGCAGGGAAGGGGTTAATTTTTTATTAAAATGGGTAAAGGGGGTGGGATTTTAATTAAACTTTATTTTTTTTCCACCAGGGGGCAGGATCAGCACTGATCCGTCTCCCTGCACTTCACACTGAACCCGGAAGTGTAGGGAGGCGGAGGTGAGTATACTGAGCACATGTGCCCGCTCTGACATGCTGTCAGAGCGGGCACATGTGCTGGGGCAGCACTATCGGGTGCTCCCGGTCTGCCTCTAATACAGAGGCAGACCGGAGCTCCATTAACCCCACGATCGCCGCGATTGCGGCGATCTGGGGTTAATTTTACCGCGTGACGGACGAGGTCCGTCACTCGTCATTAAGGGTTTCCCCTGAGTGACGGACCTCGTCCGTCACTCGTCCTTAAGGGGTTAATAAAACAGATAGACCCCCTACTTCATCCAGGTTACTGATCGATGGTTCGATATTCTGAGCCCTCTCTGATTTACTGTACACGACTATTCGATATTCCCACAAATTTTATATAGCATTTTATGTTTGTTTGAGACCACCTTAAAAATATTGGATATCGCTAAAAATCATGATCACTATATACTTTCTCTACAAACCTCTAAAACGATCCAAACTACTCATTAGACTTGGGCACTTCAGAAATTTTCGTTTCGTACGAATGTATTCGTACGAAAAAGAAATTAGTTTAGTCAGAACCGAAATTTGTCAATTCTTCCATTCGTTTTCGTACGATATTCGTTAATATTTTTGTTTCGGATAAACTCATTCGTTCATTCGGCGCGATTTAATTGAACCAAATTAATTGAATACATAAAATACATTTGAATACATATGTTCCCTAATCCCTAACTACCGAATAGCTTCAACCGAACTCAGTATAACCATTTGTTTCAAATTTTGTACATTGATCTAACAGCATGGCATTGAATGCTGTATGTCGTTTTAATTTACGCCTAAAACTCCCGAACTAACTCCCGAACCGTCAAATGCGCGAACGCTGCCAATCGCATGAAAATGCATTGGCACTATCAGTAAACTACCGAACACCACTTACTATAGTCATTCGCATGTCGACTGACTTTCCTATGGATGCTCTGCGCGATGGATGCGAAATTCGCATCCAGCGTCGCAGATGCGCCTCTAGCGGCTGCCCGGAAGACAGCCACTAGAGCAGGGATAGGCAACCTTCGGCACTCCCGATGTTTTGGACTACATGCCCCATAATGCTCTTACACCCGTAATGCTGGCAAAGCATCATGGGAGGTGTAGTCCAAAACATCTGCAGTGCCGAAGGTTGCCTATGCCTGCACTAGAGGCTGGATTAACCCCTAATGTAAACATGTCAGTTTCTCTGAAACTGCTATGTTTACATCTGAAGAGTTCAAACCTGAGGGACCTAGCACCCAGACCACTTCATTGAGCTGGAGTAGTCTGGGTGACTATAGTGTCACTTTAATCATCTCCAGGTACAGAAAATATTTACATTTCTTTACTGTAAAAAAACACATTAAAATACATAACTCAAATTTCACACAGCTGGACCCCCACAATCAACATATCCCCAGATAGCTTGGATCTGAGCGCTCAATCTATCCGAACAGCACTCTGATCCCATGAACACAGTCGAATCGCCATGGAGTTAAAGGACCACTAAGGTGCCAGGAAAACAAACTGGCACTATAGGATCTTTAGGTCCCCCCCACCCTCAGATTTTTTTAATATATATCTTTTACTGTGTGTGTAGTAAGTAACTGTGACAAAACCCCATTTCTGTGGATACAAGTGCCCTTTTTTTTTTTTAATATGCCGTGCATTTACCCCTATTTATTTATTCCCTTTTATTTTAGTGACGGTGACGTGACATTTTTTTATTTTACTTACAGTGACGTGGGTGCACCGGAAGTGACCTTGGTATAGAAATCTGATAGATACAGATTTCTGATAGAGCACAGAAAGTCCCTTTAGTGCAGTGGTTCCCAACCAAGTCCTCAAGTTCCCCCTAAGAGTACAGGATTTAAGGATTACTCAATTGTGTCTAAGGTGTTTTGGGGGAAAAAACAAAAAACACTTTAGACACAACAGGGTAATCCCTAAATCCGGGACTGGTAGGGGGTACTTGAGGACTGGGTTTGGAACCCCTGCTCTAGTGGCTGTCTGGTAGAGAAGGAGTTAAAGGAGCACTATAGTGCCAGCACAACAAACTTGTTTTCCTGCCACTATAGGTTAATTAGGTCCACCCACCCTCAGGGTCCCTGTCCCGCTGGGATGAATGGGTTAAAATCCCTTCAGCCACTTACCTTTCTCCAGCGCCGGACTCCCTCTGTGCTGGGGAACTCTCCAACCCCTGCCGATGTCAGATCCGAATGTGCATGCACACATTTAATTTGATTCATAAGAAAGAAAGGAAAAAAGATAGAAAAAGGAAAAAGTGAGATAGTAAATAAAAAAAGTAACCACACATGGTAAAGAGAAGTGAGTGGGCAATTGGTGACCCACTCACCTGTTTCATCCCCAGGGCAGAGCATCCAAACTCCTTCAGTCCTTGGCATGGGGAGCGGACCTCAAGAGCTCAAACACAATGCCCTAGCGTTAACTGACTGCGCTGGCGGAGGTAGCAGGCGTTGCCACACCGCTGTCAGACACAGCCAGAGGGGAGAAACCAGTACCACTTTAAGGGAGATTTTAAGGTATTGGGGGGAAGGGAGAAAATGGAAGAATAAGGAGGAATGAGAAAAAAAAAATGTTTTGCCACCACCAACAGCAAAATAGAAAGAAATAAAATGGTAAAGAGGAGTGAGTGGGCAATTGGCGACCCACTCACCTGTTTCATCCCCAGGGCAGAGCATCCAAACTCCTTCGGTCCTTGGCGTGGGGAGCGGACCTCCAGAGCTCAAACACAATGCCCTAGCGTTAACTGACTGCGCTGGCGGAGGTAGCAGGCGTTGCCACACCGCTGTCAGACACAACCAGAGGGGAGAAACCAGTGCCACTTTAAGGGAGATTTTAAGGTATTGTGGGGGGGGGGAGGGGAGAGAATAGAAGAATACGGAGGAATGAGAAATAAAAGAAATATTTTGTCACCACCAACTTTATATAATTAGAAAGAAAGTTGAGAAACCCTAAGCTCAATTACAGTCAAAGTGTACAGCAGGGTACCCCAATTTAGGCAGATTGAACTTAAGAAAGGCAATCTGCTCCATGAGATGAGGTGACATTTGTGAGCGCTTAATGTATAATAAACACAGGTTACTGGCTATGGGGGGGATAATGTATAATAAACACAGGTTACTGGCTATGGGGAGGATAATGTATAATAAACACAGGTTACTGGTTTTGGGGGGTAATGTATAATAAACACAGGTTACTGGTTGTGGGGGGATAATGTATAATAAACACAGGTTACTGGCTATGGGAGGATAATGTATAATAAACACAGGTTACTGGTTGTGGGGGGATAATGTATAATAAACACAGGTTACTGGCTATGGGGAGGATAATGTATAATAAACACAGGTTACTGGTTGTGGGGGGGTAATGTATAATAAACACAGGTTACTGGCTATGGGGGGATAGTGTATAATAAACACAGGTTACTGGCTATGGGGAGGATAATGTATAATAAACACAGGTTACTGGTTGTGGGGGGATAATGTATAATAAACACAGGTTACTGGCTATAGGGGGGATAGTGTATAATAAACACAGGTTACTGGCTATGGGAGGATAATGTATAATAAACACAGGTTACTGGCTATGGGGAGGATAATGTATAATAAACACAGGTTACTGGTTGTGGGGGGATAATGTATAATAAACACAGGTTACTGGCTATGGGGGGATAGTGTATAATAAACACAGGTTACTGGCTATGGGAGGATAATGTATAATAAACACAGGTTACTGGCTATGGGAGGATAATGTATAATAAGCACAGGTTACTGGCTATGGGGGGATAATGTATAATAAACACAGGTTACTGGCTATGGGAGGATAATGTATAATAAACACAAGTTACTGGCTATGGGGGGGATAATGTATAATAAACACAGGTTACTGGCTATGGGAGGGATAATGTATAATAAACACAGGTTACTGGCTATGGGGAGATAATGTATAATAAACACAGGTTACTGGCTATGGGGGGATAATGTATAATAAACACAAACACAAAAAAACAAACAAAAAAAAAAGAATGCAGCTCTGGTAGGGAGGGTCTGGGAGGGAGGGTCTGCTGCTGATTGGCTGGAATGTGTCTGCTGACTGTGGTACAGGGTCAAAGTTTACTCAATGATGATGAATAGGGGGCGGACCGAACATCGCATATGTTCGCCATCCGTGGCGAACGCGAACAAGCTATGTTCGCCAGGAACCGTTCGGAACATCACTATTTACAATTATAGAAAACAGATATTTAGAGGGAAAAAGGCAAACAAGCTAACAATCGAAGTCCAAATGATGGATTTCCTATGGAGCAATAAATACTCAGTGAACTATGACACAGGACAGCAGAAGCGATTTGTCTTTTAGATGGACCTGCAACAATATCAGAATTCAAACTAACTAGATAAATAGATAAACACATGGACAAGCTTAAAGACTTAAAGTCTAGTGTTTGTTATTTGGTTTGGGAAATAATGATACGCCTGACTTCAAGTATTTGTGCTTTTTCCATTTTGTTTTCTGTGGAATATTGAGGCCTGAGGTGAGAGCTAAGACTTTATGGTACCTGGATATATTATCAAATTAACAAATACATTGCCATCTTGTGGGTGAACACATGTTATTAGTGTATTCATACCTCCCAAGTGTCCCTATTTAGGAGGGACAGTCCCTATATTGGGTCCATATCCCTCTGTCCCTCTTTTTATCCTTATATCCTTCTTTTCTAGAAGCTCCACAGTGTTGGTGTGTTTGAATGTATAACAAATCTCCCTAGCAATAATACTCACAGTAATGTGTCTTAACTTCTTGCTGGTGTTAGGACGCATCATTACATCCTGAATAACATGGGCTCTAATGACGTGCCAGTGCAGTCCTACCCCGAATAATACTTATCTCACCGGATCCAATCAGGGAGACTGCCTCGCACTCAATGAAAGCCCTTTCTCCTGAACAGAATTATATATAATAATTGTGGGTGCATTTAATATGAAAACATTAAATTATGGCTAAACAGACATATAGCTCAGGTTTTTCTTTTGTTTAACACTTGGATAGCCTCCATCCTTAAGGGGTTAAACTACATTACATGTGTTTAGAAATTAATCTGTGAGGGGGCGTGGCTTGGCCATCAAACATGGTGGCTGCTTTTTAAGAATGACACTGGGACATTGGGCTTTTATGCCCTATGTTACTTTAATAATTTCACCTGAAATTCATGTGGATTATCTCCCGAATTGCTTATGAACATGCAGAAATCGTCAAAAAAAGTTGATGCTTGAACTACAGCTACAAAGCTTTCCAAGACCCCAGAAAAGCCGGGGGGCCACGGCACATCTAAATTGTCGGTGGCCCACTCTATTTTAAACAACAAGGAAGGGAGACAGGAGAAGGGACAGGATAAATGATAGTGTGCCCTGCAGAGTGATAGTTGCCTCATTATAGAGGGGTGACCTTAGGATAGGTTGGGCTCGGGGAGATCACAAAAGAGGAAAGATAATTAAAACTTCACTTTTAATGTAAATAGTTAAAAGGGGGGTTTACTAAATGTTTTCGTTCAAATAACTTTTGTAAGAAATCCTCAAGTGATACAGTTACACTTCATTCAAATGACTGTTGTAAGTAATCCTCAAGTGATGCAGTTACACTGCCTGTTAACAGAGTGAAATGCCACTGTGGGAACAACAGTTACAAATTAGTAGTGTCAATAATGTATCGATATACCAGTATCCGGGCTCAAGATAAAATAGCCAGGTCCCAGTGAGCTGCAGTGAAGCTGTTAACAAAGCTGATAACAATATTTAACGAAACTGCAGTGTCTGGACTCCAAAACAAGCTTGAGAGTGCCAGTATACTGCAGAAAATAGCATCTCAGAAATGATGACAGGGTCCTGTGTTAAAGACCGTGAGAAATAGTATCTAGAGGTATGTGCTGGCGGGAGCATCTGCAGTATGGTAACTAGGAGATACAAAACTGCAAAATGTTGCCTGGTAGATTTGGCAGGAACTGGCTTAATGACCCACAGGCTATGGGAAGAGAGGGGTTAACTACAAAAACTGGAAATCCTAGTGTTATGGTATGTGCAGGCGGGAGTATCTGCAGTATAGTAACTAGGAGGTGCAAACTGCAAAGATATTGCCTGGTATATTCTGCAGTAACTGGCTAAATAACCAACAAGCTTTGGGTAGAGAGGGGTTAACTACAAAAACACTAGGAATCCTCCTATGCTTGTGGTCCCTAAGTACTTGTGCCTTCGAGGGCACCCCCTTAGCCAAAAACCTACAATCTCATATGGAAATACAAATAGAAAATCTCCCACCAATACTGCTACAATGAAAGAAGTGTGCTGGAAATGACTAGTCTTTGTAGGCTGCTTCAAGTGCTGCTGGGTAATGGCCGAGCCGATGCCGATAGAAAGCTCTAATTGGTATGGTAAGTAAAGAGGTCACTCTTAGTGGAGTGACAGGTCAATCTTAGTAAAGTGACTGGTGGATAGCGCCAGTGATGTTTCCCCTGATGCGCGTTTCACCTCACAGGTTCATCAGAGGGCACTCTATTTTACCTACAGAGAAGTTTCCCACAGCCTCTGCCAAATCATGTGCAGCTGTTGTCTTAATCCCAGCTGCTCATGACTGAAAAGACCCTCCACGCAGCTTCAATCGGGGGCCGAAAGAGTTATGGAGGTGGAGCGGCCTGAGGATGTTGTGGGCCCGTTCGTGGCATCTCCTGTCAAGGACATAAGAGGTCGACAAAAGGAGAGTGCCGATCACACCTCGGAAAACCGAGGCTCCAGGGGAGCTGAGGACGAACCTGCAAAGTCCAGAGAAGTAAGTGCTGTGAGTGGGCCAATAAGTGCCGCTCGTGCCACGGCCACAAACGGAATGGCAGTGGGAAAGGCGGGCTGGGCGACAAGGCGTGCAAAGGAAGCAGCAAAAATAAAAGAGAGACCACGTTCAGTAGATGAACGGATCTCTGAAGGGGAAAGCTCTGAGGATGCCGCGAGTGCGTTCACCGCATCCTGAGAAACAAGCACAGAGAGGAGACCCCCAGTTATCGATCGTGCCAGAGCCACGAGCGATATGGAAGTTACAGATACAGCCACAGCACCTACATGCTGGGCGACTTTGCGTGCAGTAAGTAGTGAAAGACTTGCCTCTGACACTGAAACAGTTCAGAGAGCTAATACAATACATGGTCAGCCTGCTACAATAAATTTGCCAGGATTTACTTCATACCTGGCACAAGAGAAGCTGCAGGGACCTCCAGCTGCTATTGAACTTATATGGGAAATGCTTCAATCCATTAGAAGCAGAATATTGTTACAATTGGCAACAAAGTATCTGCACTAGAGAATAAAAATGTACAAATTGAATCCACTTTGCAACAACATGCTCAAACACAAGGTGATTTAACCCCTTAAGGACCGGACTGTTTTTGCGATGTTGTACATTTGCGACCAGGCATCTTTTTACACTTTTGTGGTGTTTGTGTTTAGCTGTAATTTTCCGCTCTCTCATTTACTGTTCTCATACAAATTATATATTGTTTTTTTCAGGACAAAAGGGGCTTTCTTTACATACCATTATTTATATAATCTCATGTAATTTAATTTTTAAAAAATGAAAAAATATGATGAAAAATTGAAAAAAATACATGTTTTTTTACTTTTATGTGAAAAATATTTTACTCATGTACAAAAGCGAATGAAAAAAAACTGCTAAATAGATTCAAAATTTTGTCCTGAGTTTAAAAATACCCAGTGTTTACATGCTTTTTGCTATTTTTTTGCATGTTATAGGGCTATAAGTACAAGTAGGATATTGCGGTTTCAAAACATACATTTTTAAAATGTATCAATAGTGACATTGTAACACTATTATCTGTCATAAATCGCTGAATAACACCCCACATGTACATATTTTTTTTTTAAAGTAGACAACCCAGGGTATTCAATATGGGGTATGTCCAGACTTTTTAGTAGCCACTTAGTCGCAAACACTGGCCAAAGTTAGCGTTCATATTTGTTTGTGTGTGAAAAAAGTAAAAAACTAAATTGAACGCTAATTTTGGCCAGTGTTTGTGACTAAGTGGTTACTAAAAAAGACTGGACATACCCCATTTGCAATACCTTGGTTTGTCTTCTTTTGTAAATGGTATGCCATCATGGGGGTAATTCTCATTCCTGGGCTACCATACGCTCTCAAAGGCAACGTAACCAACCTGGCCATTTTCAATGTAAAAATATTTGACCCATATATTTGACCCTGTAACTTTCATAAACGCTATAAAACCTGTACATGGGGGGTACTGTTATACTCAGGAGACTTTGCTGAACACAAATATTAGTGTTTCAAAACTGGAAAATGTATCACAACAATTATATCATCAGTAAAAGTGCTGTTTGTGTGTGAAAAATGCAAAAAAGTCCCTTTCACTGACAATATCATCGCTGTGATATGTTTTACTGTTTTGAATCACTAATATTTGTGTTCAGCGAAGACTCCCGAGTAAAACAGTACCCCCATGTACAGGTTTTAGGGTGTCGTAGAACGTTACAGGGTAAAATACAGTGATAGCAAATTAAATTCTCTGGACTTTCGGCCTGGGTTGGCAGGCAGGTCCCTTAAATTGCAATCAATAAAATAACTTAATTATGTAAAAATATTACATAAATACGCACGTAGAATGTAAATATATATGCATATTTATATATTTGAAGTCTACGTGTATATTTATATAATTATTTATGTAATTTTGTATATGGACATATGAATAGTTCGTATTCTTTTTATTTATTTATATATATACATAGATATATATACACAATTTCATTCTAAGTGTATTTTGATATAAATATATATATATTAATATCAAAATACAGTTAGAATAAAATTTCGTATAGATATATATATTTTTTTTAAATTTGTATTATTATTTTTACATGTTTAATTTAATTTAAATTACTTATTATTTGTATTTTATAATAATATATATATACAATATATATAGTTATTATATATATTATATATATATATATATATATATATACGTGTGTAATTTAATTATAAGTGTATTTTTATATTAATATATGTACATATTAATATAAAAATAGACTTAGTATGACATTATATATATATGATATATAGACATATATTATATAGGTATAATATATGTCTATATATCATTTATATATATACACATATATAATTATAATTTTTTTTATTAACTTTAACTTTATTTTTTCTTTGATTTTACAGTTGCAGGGAGACTGCCTGTCAGCACAGACAGTCCCCCTGCAGGCAGACACATGGACACCTATTGTGACCATGTGGTCACCCTGTTGAGCGATCACATGGCCCCAGGGGTCCTAATCTGCCATGGGGAGACTGTCTGGGCTGCAGGCAGTCTCCCCACAACGGGAGCACCGCCGATCGCCGCCGGGGGAACGACGGCAATCGGGTAAGTACATCTTAAAGTTAGGACAGTTCAGGACCGTCAGCGGTCGGCAATGGAAAATGCAGATGACGGTCCTGAACCGTCCTCCGTCCTTAAGGGGTTAAATGAAAGACTGAGAAATCTTGACCTCAAATTCCAGTCTGAAACTGTCTATCAGTACGCTAAAGTAAATGAACTGGAGGTCAGGAGCAAACGCAACAACATTAGGGTTAGGGGGTACCCTGATTCTATTCAGCTAAATGAGTTGGCTGATTACCAGAAAGCTGTAATGCGGTCTGTTCTTCCTAATTTGAGTGCTGACGATCTGAGAATAGTTCTGCTCCCCTAGATGCTCCTAAAGACGTAATAGCCTGTATTCATTTATTCACTGTAAGTGAAGATTTTCTCATGGCATTGTGTCCATCTTACTTGCCAAATGAATACAGGCAAATTAAAATCTTTCAGGATTTCTCTCCAATGACGATGCAAAGGAGAAGAGAATTCGGCCCATTTATGGTGGAACTTTGCAAATTAGACATACGGTACCGATGTGAAGATACTCTTCCGTCTGGACAGACAATAATATGTCTTCATAAACCTGAGGAAGGTATGGATGTCATCCATACTTTAAGAGGCTCTCATCATGAAACTCCACTGCCAATATCCAGATCTCCATCAACTCCACTACCGCCACTACTGCCAAGGAAGATTAGATGAAGGGATGCGTTCATTTTGTTGCTTCCCCGCTAAATGTCTACTGATTTTGCTCCTAGCCATATTCAAAATTATTTGGTTCCTGCTTCATCCAGTTGGGATTACTGCTATATTTTATTACTTTGGTCTTTGGTCTCGGCTGCTTCTTCATTCCAGTCTATCGGGTGTTGTCCGGGTTCCTGAATCCTGTTTCTGCTTTGTGGATTACTTACAACTTTCATCTCTTGATTCCTACCTGCTGCTTTGTTTATGGGACTTACAAGTGGACTCAAGAACAAGTGCCTGTTTTGGGGTCCTGATCCTGGACTAGTTTGTCTCTTATCTTATACATTGCAATTTTTCGGTCTTTCTTCTTGTAATTCCTTTTTGTTCTGTGAATTTTATTTTAGTTTTATTTTATTTTCTCTTCTCCTTTCCTTTTTCATTTTTTTCTCTCTCTTATATTATCATTCAACTATCTTATCATTTTTTTTTATTACTATTTTATTACTTTTCTGGCGTATTTTGTTTTGTTTTGTATTCTTTCTTAATATTATTATTAATATTATTTTCTTCATAACCTTACATTGTCTTTGTTTTTTATTAATCTTCATATTGCCCATATTGCTTCTTTCCCCCCCAACATAGGCCTGTACATTTTTGTGAGATGGAGGAATATTTTGCTTCTCCTCTCATGGCCTTATTTTTTTATACATGCTTTATTTTTTTATTTATTTTTTTGTAAATCTGTTTATTGGGTCATGAAAGTCAGCGAAGAGTTGGCTCGCAGGCCAGAAAGAAATACAATATTTCCGGTATAAGTCAAAGTAAACATGAAACAACATAATACAACATAATACAATTGAACATAACGTTTCAAGATCTGAAGCTCTGAATACTGATTTATTTACAAGTTCCGTGTTTCCCTTCCCCTAAATGGAAGTGCAGTAGATGAGCTGCATCCTAGCATGGTGCATCAATGTATGCGTATATGTATGTGTGGCTACTCGCAACGTACCACTACTCTTGGTTTTAACACAGCAGATGTTCGAGACCCACCTGTTTTAAATAAGACTAAGTGTATCTGATGAACAATCGCCACCTTAGGGAGTATAGATTAGGCCGTATAATAGCATAGCAAAGGAGAAGAGACCAGTGAGTCTCGATGCTAGCGTCATTTAAGTTTGAGCGAGTGAAGATAGGATGGTGAATTATGGCCGGGAACCCCGCCGAGCCGTCCGTACATGTCATAGTGTCGGAGATGTGACCTTTTCTGTGTCCTGGGGTGTGCGTGTAAGGAGCTTCCGTCTGTCCTATGGCGCTTAGGTACCCTTTTCTGTTTAAGTTATAAGCCCATCACTCACCACTCCCAGGTCATGGAACTCCTAACCGCCCCCTCAGAGCTATGCTAAGTGGGCAGTATGGTCCCCCTATAGAGCGCCAGCAATGAAAAGACTTACAGATGTCAGTTGCTAGGTAGGTGAAATATTTACTAAAAGAGTCTAAGGTACCCTGTCTGTTTCCAGTGAAACCCGGTATTCCCCAAGTACCTCCCCATTTCAGAGCGCCTCCGTACAGCTCCCACCCATACCACTCCGGTTGTCCCCTGCTGGCCTGTCGACCTAATATGTTAGTCAGTGACGGACATATAGCAAGTGTCAGACCCCCCCGAGGTGTGAGCGCGTAGGAGAGCCCGTAATTGTGGTCCCCTGTTTCAACCTGAGACATCCCTCTGGAATCCTTACTCCGTATCTATTTATCTCAATGCTCTGCAGTGCTTATCTCGGTCATTATAGTGTGTATTGTCCCGATCAGTGGGGGGGGGGGGGGGAGGAGAGAGGGGGAGAAGTGGGGGGCCCGAAGGGGGAGAGGGGGGGAGGAAAGCCCGTGCACCTGTGAAACCAAATGTGAGTTAATGTTAGTGGGCGGGCTCCTCATGGGGCGGTCGTGTGTGTGCAGGCGTTAAGAATAAAATAGTAGTGAACATCATGGGAATGTACCCTGCAGCATCTATGTAGACATCTATGCTAATAAACGACCGTATATATCGGAGTGTCCATATCAGTACATGGCAGCAAACAATTATGAGCAGTAGAATTAAATACAACCATTCCCCTTCCCCCAGTTCCTCCCCCACCCCCCAACAAGGCCGCCACCCACGTGTGCCCCGGTAGGGAGTCCAGTACCCCTCCAAAGTCCCAGTAGTAGTGAGTCCCAGGGTGTTAGCAAGCAAATTGTCACGGAAAGATAGGCTGTATCACTCCCCCACCTCCCCCCACGACGCCCCACCCAAGAACCTGTCAGCTATTCATACAATGGGCATTGTCACGGATCTGGAAACCAGGGGTGCCATTATATAGATTGATTGTGGAATCCACAGGCAGGGCCGTCTTTAATTTTGATTGGACCCTGGGCAAGCATTTACTTGGGCCCCCCTGACTACATATAGATACACACAAATACACTACCTGACACACATGCAGATACACACTGACCGCATATAGATACACACAAGAACATACAGATACACACAGACACTGACACACACATAGACACACACACAAATACAAACACTGACATACATGCAGATACAAAAGGTACACACACACTGACATACATTCAGACACACATGCAGATATACAGATACAAACACTGACACATACAGATACACACACAAACACAAATGGACAACATACAGATACAGAGACACATTCTGACAGACGTACTGACACAGACAGCCATACTGAAACACACATACACAAAGACATACTGAACCACACAGACATACAGATACACTGACAGACATACTGGCACATATACACACAGACAGATGGACATACTGAAACACACATACACTGACAGACATATTGACAAACACAGACATACAGAACCACACGGACATTGACAGACTCACACATAGACATTCTGTCACACATACACACAGACAGACATACTGAAACACACATACACACAGAAACTGACAGACATACACATATACAGACATTTTGACACTCACAGACAGCCATACTGAAACACACATACATACTGAACCACACAGACACTGACAGACTCACACACACACACAGACATACTGACACACTGACAGACATTCTGGTACACATACACACAGACAGACAGACATACTGAAACACACATACACATACAGACATTTTGACACTCACAGACAGCCATACTGAAACACACAGAGATACAGAACCACACAGACACTGACAGACTCACACACACACAGACTCACACACACACAGACATACTGACACACTGACAGACATTCTGGTACACATACACACAGACAGACAGACATACTGAAACACACATACACACAGACACTGACAGACATACACACATACAGACATTTTGACACTCACAGACAGCCATACTGAAACACACAGACATACAGAACCACAAGGACACTGACAGACTCATGCACACACAGACATACTGACACACTGACAGACATTCTGGCACACATACACACAGATAGACATACCGAAACACACATACACACAGATAGACATGCATATATACTGACACACACACACACTCAGACATTCATGCAAAATTTGATAACCACCCTCCAGTTTCTTACCTTTTCCTGGAGGGTGGATTCCCTGGGGTCCAGTGGGCTGGCTGGGGTGGCTGGGAGCTAAGCTCTCACTCTCTCCCGGCCTGGCCCCCTTCTGAGCAGCTGGTCCTCCTTCCTCCCGCGCGGTTCCGGTTTCTGTGGGAGGAAGTGACGCGCGGCGGTCACTTCCTCCCAGACGGCTGCCGAAAAGCAAGGGCCCGGTCGCGCTGTTAAAGCGCCACAGCGCCCGACTGGGCCCCTGCTGACATAGGCCCACCGGGTGGCCCTAAGTGCATGGGCCACCCGATGGGCCCCCATAGTTTGCGGGCCAGGGCAAACGGAGCAGCTGTCTTGGGCCCCCCAGCAGGGACAGGGCCCGGGGCAGCTGCCCCGTTAGCCCCGCGTTAAAGACGGCCCTGTCCACAGGTGTGAGAGTCCCAGCCATGAGCCCACCTGTTCTGATACCCCCCACCCCAAACTCCAACAATATGCCCCAAAGTACCTGAGGGCTTGCCGTATGCCAGTCTCGCTCATCACGGGGTGGTCGAGGTGAGTATGGGTCATTGTTGTCGTTCAAAAGCAGGAGTCCATGTTGCGTGGTCAGTGGTGGTGTGAGACATTAGCCGGTGCCGCCAGGGAGTGAGAGTTGAGGAACTCCAAGCGGTCACCGTCAGTATAGGTAGGGAGCTGCAGTTATTCCTCCGGGGACGTCGGCTCCCTATATCTTCCAGCTTGAGAGGCAGGAGGAGCCCTCACAGCCCGCTGCCTTGGTTCTCTCTGTGGTCTCGGCGGAGGGCCCAGCGAACTCAGGATCCAGTTGGGGACTGACTGTGACGGGAGGCCTAGTTTTCCCAAGAACCACGGTACCTCCTCCGGCCATCTCAGGGTAATCCACCGGTTCTGGTGCCTCGCCATCAGGGCAAAGGGGAAACCCCATTTGTAGACCACATTATGGTCCCGCAGCGTTGCTGTTACAGGGCGAAGGGCTCGCCTGGCTTCCAGGGTGATAGGGGACAGGTCATTATAGAGCGAGACCTGGGCCCCTCCAAAGGGCCAGGATGACCGTTCCCGGGCTTTCACCATGATGGCATTCTTCACCGGGAAAGAGCTCAGGCAGCAAATGAGGTCCCTCGGTCCATCCTCCGCATTTCTGGGTCGCAGGGCCCTATGAGCCCTCTCGAAGTCAATCTGTGGTGGCGGTGTCAACTGCATGATAGAATGGAAGAGCTCCTTGAGGGTGTCCGTCGCATCCTCTGCCTCTTCAGCCTCTGGGACACTGCGTACGCGGATGTTGCATCGCCTACCTCGGTTATCCACATCTTCGAGGTGGCGACGCATGGTCAGTAGCATCTCGCCCAGTCTAGCAACTGCAGTGTCCATGGACGCCATGCGGGCAGCGAGGGCCGCATCCGCCTCCTCCATCGCGGTAATGCGGCCTGCGTGCGCGGCAAGTTCAGTGCGGAGCCCTGCAACTTCCGTCCGCAGAGTTTCTTGTATAGTCGCTGCTATGGCCTGCAGATCAGCGTTTGTGGCCATAGCAGCAGTTAGTTCCCGGAGGGTGCCTTTAATCCTCTCCAGTGCGTTGTTTGCTGGGCCCTGGCTTGGCGCCGACGCCATCTTGGGGCTCGTGGAGTCGCCGCTGGGGGTTCCCCGAGGTCTGGGGGTGTTCTGGGCGTTTGGTGCGCCTCATTAAATCCAAAGTGCCGCTAATGATTGCTGTAACGGGGGTTCGGCGGAGCGGAGCTCTATCCTCACTCGGCTATCTTGGTCAGAGCCGGAATCACGCCCCCTACATGCTTTATTTTTTATCTTTTTTTTTGCCTCTATTTGGAAACATTATACTTCTAATTTCCACCGTACTAGAGGGTTTTATCCAAGTTTTTTTACTCTTTTATTATTTATGTCTTGTAAACACGAATAATGTCATCAATAATGTCATCCAGCTGAAGTGGTAGAGGTTAACACAGTAAAGGAGTTTAAGCATGCGTGGGATAGGCATAAGGCTATCCTAACTATAAGATAAGGCCAGGGACTAATGAAAGTATTTAGAAAATTGGGCAGACTAGATGGGCCGAATGGTTCTTATCTCCCGTCACATTCTATGTTTCTATGTATCTATGTTTCTAATAATGTGCGGTTTTATTTTCATGATGTAATAACCTTGTACAATATTTTTGAGATACACAGAGTCAAACATAAATTGGTCAGGTGGACTTTACTTACTCAGGTAAGATTGTTTAATTTTCAAATGTGTCTCGGGTTGTGTGGTGTGTTCAGATTCCTTCACCAATTTTTTATTTTGTTCTTATTTGCTATGTTTGAGCGATAGGAATGGTTTTAAAATGTTTATCATTTAATGTGTAGGGACTGAACACTCCGCACAAACAAAGACTTTTATTTAGAAAGGTGAAACGTAACAAGCCAGGGCTGTTGCTCATCCAGGAGACTAATTTTAAAACAGATAGCATACACAATATTCTGAAGAAAGACTACCCCACCCAGTATCTCTCAGCATTTTGTAAGAAATCCAGGGGCGTCTCTATATTCTTTAGTAAAAATGTAGCGTGTCACACAAATGATGGGACTTTAGATCCAGATGGCAGATACTTACGGTAATCTGGAAAGGTTAAGTAAGTAGTATTGAGTACACTTTGGTAAATCTATATTCCCCTAACTCTGGGCAATTTCATTTTCTGAAATCGATTGTTTCAGATGAGGTCAGAGGCAGATTGATTTTGGGTAGTGACACCAATTTTATTCTTGATTGCGAATATGATATTGTTAGATATGTAAATAGCACCGTTAAAAATCATAATAGTGAAGAAATTGGCTGATTCCTGTTCCAAATTATTTTTTTCTCAGGGCCTATTCGACTGTTGGCACATACAGAATGAAGGAGAGAAAGACTAAACCTACCACTAAGCAGTTTGTAACATGTATTCTTGGATTGACAGGTTCTTGGTAGGTGAGAATATTATACCCCTTGTTTTGCGCTCTGAAATTTAGGATATTACTTGGTCTGATCATGCCCCCATAACGATGAGTATTGAGGAGTCTTTCCAGTCGAACACAAACAGACAATGGAGACTTAGTGATTATTTAGTCACTGAGCTTGAAAACTAAACATTGGCTGAATCAGCAATTAATAATTCATTTAGGGAAAATTCGGCTCTATATTTACAGGATACTTTGTTGTGGAATGCTCACAAAGCAGTTCTTAGAAGGCACATTATTAAAGTTACTCATCCAGTCATGATAAGCAATATGTTTGCGGAGTATTACAAAAAGTTTTACAATTTGGTTTCCGATCCCACGACAATACAGCCCACATCTGATACCATATGCTCTTTTCTGAACAGGGTCTCTTTAAAAAAGATACCTATGGATAAATTGTATACTCTAAATTCTCCTTTCACCTCAAAAGAAATAATAGACGCCATTTCTTTGATTCCACAGGGTGCCTGACGGCTTTACAATTGCGTATTTTGTGCGCACATATAGTCACATTACCCAAACCTGGAAAGACACCTAATGTCTGCTCAAATTTTCGCCCCAATTTATTAATTAACAATGATACAAAAATGTACTCAAAAATCTTAGCAAACAGACTTAATCGACTTCTTCCTTTCCAAATTGACAAAGACCAGGTGGGTTTCGTTGTGAACCGCCAGGCTCCGGATGGCACCAGGTGTTTCATCAATTTGATTAATCATCTTAAATACACTCTTTGCTTCCTTAGGGCTGTGTTTGCATTATTCTGTCAACCAACGGATAGAGTAGCTGCGATTGGTTTTGTTGCTGAAAACTTTTCATTGTCCAATAGGACCAGACAGGGGTGCCCATTGTCTCCACTCCTGTTTGTGCTGGCAATAAAGCTCCTGGCTATGATGATACGATGCAGCACAGTAATTGAAGGCATTGTAGCTGGGGGAAATCTTTTATCTCTTATCAGGGCATTACCTATCCAAGAACCTGTCCAAGATGCATTCTTATAACCTAGGTAAGGTCTGGTCCGACTTTAGGAACGATCTTGGGAGGTGGTGTAGTCTGGGAATCTCATGGTTAGGCGGGGTTAATTCAGTGAAAATTACTCTCCTTCCCAAAATTGTATATTTTCTTAGAGCCGTCCCCCTTTTGATTCACTTATCTTTTTTTTCGAAAGGCAAATTCTGCTCTCTGGAAACTCATCTGGAATGGGAAACCATCTAGGATTACATTTTCCATACTTCAAAAGTTCAGGGTTAGTGGAGGTGGGGGTTTGCTGGATTTTATTAATTATTATTATGCAACTAATGCAGCAGTGGCGCTGAACTTCAACCGTGACCGCCCTCTTTGGCTTGAGATGAAGACTATCAAACTCCCTCCGCATTCACTAAAAGATATTTTATGGATGCTTCCATCTAAGGGCCCATGGTTGGCGGATATGTTTCTTACGACCAAAACTACCATTAAAGCCTGAAATTTACTATACCGAAAAATACATCCGTCTGCTATCTGGTCTAGAGCCACCCATCTATCAGTGTTAAAACTAGCTATACCTGAACTGGATGTAGACGATTGGTCCTCTCATTCGATTCATTGTTTCAATGATTTTTTTTTTTGTCCTCTAATTTTTACCATTTCAACAGCTACAAACGAAATTCCAATTAAGTGTTTTTGACACCACGGCACATGCAAATTTGGTTAAAAAAAAAATTAGTGAGCATTTGGGGATTTACAACCAGGATCTGAATTCCAGAAGATTGGAACTGTCAAATTTAGAAAAGGTTTATATCTCAGATCCTGGCAGGAAACTTATGCTATGCCTTTTTTTGCACGTGAGGTGGGGTTGAAACTAGCATTCATGACAAAGTGGGAGAGTGATCTGGGTGATGTATTCACAGTTGAAGAATGGCATACATAATTACTAGCACTGAAAGGTGTTACTCGTTGCATTTCACACTTGGAAAATCATTTGAAATTAATTTATTGGTGGTACTTCTCCCCATTTAAAATGTTCAGACTACACCTCTCCATTTCTAATTTATGTTGGAGAGGCTGTGGACAAATAGGTACTTTATATCATACTTTTTGGTCATGCCCAAAATTATCTGATTACTGGCAAAAAATATTAGAATTCATATTTGTTACTGAGTTCCCTGTCAATTTAACACCTAGATTGTGTTTACTTAAAGGGACACTATAGTCACCAGAACAACTACAGCTTAATGTAGTTGTTCAGCTGAGTATAATCATTATATGCAGGCATTTTCATGCAACACTGCCTTTTCAAAGAAAAGGCATTGTTTACATTGCCCCTAGGGACACCTCCAAGTGGCCACTCCTCAGATGGCTACTGGAGGTGCTTCCTGGCTCAGTGCTGCACAGTAGGCAGTTCTGCCATTCAGTGTCTCCATGCTCTGCATGAGGACGCTGAATTTTTCTGATAGATATGCATGGATTCAATGTATCTCTATGCGAAGGTGTTTGGCCCCACCCCATGTTGATTTTAGTCAATCCAATGCTTTCCCCATGGTAAATCATTGGATTGGCCATAAATGGGCAATTCTGATTATGTCACCAAGGGGGCGGGACCAGCGCCAGCGGACCCACGTGGAGCTGGTAATAAGGTGAGTTTTAATTGCTTATAAGGGGATACGTGGGGACAAGTCACCTAAATGGTGGGCTAAACACTATAGGGTAAGGAATACATGTTTGTGTTCCTGACCCTATAGTGTTCCTTTAAGCGCTTCCCTGAAGATTTACCAGCACACAAAATAACATGTTAGGCCACCTCCTTATCTCGGCTACATCATGCCAAGATATTGCAAATCTGTTACTATTCCCTCTGTTAAAGACGTTTTACTGTTTCTGTTTGAAAATAAAAGATGCAAACTGGCTCTCCGGGTACCATCTGCTACCAATGTACGTCTCAGACACAACTGTTCTGAATGGGAGAAAGCTATGAGGAGTAAGTACAAGCTTGACAATGTTCCCTCCTGACCGATAAAATAAAAAACAAAATAAAAAAACAACAATATACATGACTTAAAAACTTTCTATGTTTTTATACACAATTATTTGCATTTTTTTGGTTTATATCATAACCCCCCAGTTTTTCCCCTTTTTGTTTTTCTATTTTTTTTTAATTATGATCTTAATGCGGTTACTAAGACTATTGATAAAGTATCTATATTGAAGATATTTTTTCATTATGTCAACACTCATATATCATATTGTTTATACATTACCGCTTGTTAAAATGTTGACAAAAAAAGTATAAATGGTATTTCTATTATTATTATTATTTAAAAACAATAAAAGCATTTGAAAATAAATGAATCTGTGTAAATTAGATTGATTGTTCTTGTTCTAAATTGCATTTTAGTTGCATAAATTATTAGTAAGTCACCTAAAATTTCTCAGGACAGCCCCGCCCCTGGCCACACCCCATGCATACCCCTAAAATTAAAGTGTCCCTCTTTGTCCATTTCAAATTTTGGTAGGTATGATGTATTACAGGCTTTTCTTACAGATTTTACACAACAATTTGACACCATCCTTATATAATGCTTGCTAACTTTTATTAATAAGAATTTAACGTTTTCCTAATATCTATGTCCATGGCCCATTGCACTCATTTTAATCAGTTAGAGTCTCTAGCCATTCTTTCCCAAGTCTCATCTCTCTAGGTCAGCCTTCGGAAACTTAAAAGCTGCTTTTAGTAACTCACACTATATTGCGTGCAGTCTGCTTGGCTTGTAAATTACAAAGGAATCCGGTTTCCACGACAGATGCATTAATCTAAACCACAACGTATTACCCTGCAGTTAAGAACAAATAGATTTTTTTTGTCATTTTTAATATAGCATATTCAATGGTCAGTGTCATTGTTTACATGCACGTACTTTATTGCATGCGAATTGATTAAAATGTGGCTCTAATAAATAACGTACATGGATCTCAATGCCAAAAGTTGCATAATACTGTGGTTTATTTTTAGAATTCTTTAATAACTTAGCTTTGTAGACTAATATAAATGGAGAAAGAAAAATGCTTTTTTATGAGCACTGAAAGACATTAATATGAGACACAAAGAAACTAATTTGTGAAAGTTTGAACTTAGTTTAAAACACACTGCTCAATCAGTGGCTGCTGGTAAAGTTTTAAGATGGTGGGGCGCCAGACTCCTCACCCTGAATTTTACTCCTCCCTATACAGTACAGATATACTCATACAATACAGAGCTGTGCATACTACAGTGATGCCCATACAATAAAATAAGCTGGATACAACATAACGATATCTATAAAATACATAGAGCTGCTCGGTGCAATGCAGAGATAACCATACCACAAACAGAGCTGAGAAAAAAAATAGATATAATACACAGAACTGGCACAATACAAAGATACCGTATTTTTCACACCATAAGACGCACCTAGTTTTTAGAGGAAGAAACACGGAAAAAAAAATATTCTGAACAAACTGTCCCATAGTGTTTCTTACTATGGGACAGTTTGTTTAGAATATTTTTTTTTCTCCCCTGTCCCATAGTGTTCTCCCTCCTCCCATAGTCTTCTCCTCCCTCCCATAGTCTTCTCCTTCCCTCCCATAGTCTTTTCCTCCCCTCCCATAGTCTTTTCCTCCCCTCCCATAGTCTTCTCCTCTCTCCCATAGTCTTCTCCACCCCCTCCCATAGTCTTCTCCTCTCTCCCATAGTCTTCTCCCCCCCATAGTCTTCTCCTCTCTCCCATAGTCTTCTCCCCCCGCCCTCCCATAGTCTTCTCCTCCCCTCCCATAGTCTTTTCCTCCCCTCCCATAGTCTTTTCCTCCCCTCCCATAGTCTTCTCCTCTCTCCCATAGTCTTCTCCACCCCCTCCCATAGTCTTCTCCTCTCTCCCATAGTCTTCTCCCCCCCATACCATAGTCTTCTCCTCTCTCCCATAGTCTTCTCCCCCCATAGTCTTCTCCTCTCTCCCATAGTCTTCTCCCCCCGCCCTCACATAGTCTTCTCCCCCCCTCCCATAGTCTTCACCCCCCCCCTCCCCTTGTCCCATAATTACTTACCTTGTCTTTCAGGTTCCGGTTTCCTTGCGCACTTCCTTTCAGTGCCGCCGGAAACCGGAACCGGAAACCGGAAGTTCCTGTACCGCGGTGCGCACTGTTAAGCTGGTCCACGCTACAAGACAGGTAAGTAAACCTTCACATTCGCTCCATAAGATTCACAGATATTTCCCCTCACTTTTGAGGGGGGAAAAAGTGCGTTTTATGGAGCGACAAATACGGTACTTATACAATACACAGAGCTATGTAGACTACAGAGATACCCAACCAACATGTAGAGCTGAGTAAAAAACAGATAAATAGCACACATAGCTGGGTAAAATAAAGAGAAAACATAACTATCCCACAAAGCCAGAGTCACTGTCAGGGCCGGAGCATCCATAAGGTGGCACAGGTGGCTGTCTTATACTGCACCAGCCTGGTGGGCTCTAGATCTACCAGACAGCCACTAGATGGACATCCGGGTTGTCACCTAAATGATGCTGGACATCCTCACGCTATGCATGAAGACCTCCAGCGTCACCAGAATCCCCATAGGAAAGCATAGAATAATGCTTTCCTATGAGGGAAATCCTAATGCGCGCCCGGCCATTGCCCTGCATGCGCATTAAGTGTCCCCGGCGGATGAGCGTGGGCAGCGCTGAGACAGTGCGGAAAGAGATAGGTGCGGGACCCAGGTAAGTGACAGAAGGGGTTATTTTACCTTTGTGCACCATGGGTAGGGGGGGAGGGTGGGGAGTGGGTTGGAGACTTGACAAAGGGAGAAGCTACAGTGCCAGGAAAATGAGTTTGTTTTCCTAGCACAATAATTTCCCTTTAGTATGTGCCTTTTTTAGTTTAAACAGGCTGGTGAGGGGAGATAAATACCTATGTGGACCAGTGAGCCTCCTATGTTTGAGAGCAGACCTGCAGGGACAGTTATAGAGAGTGTGAACCCCAGTGTTGTCATAGTTCTTCCAGTGTCTGTGTGTTAAGCTGGGTAGGAAGAGGAAGGAATCACTTCCCATCTGCCCACTAGGAGCCTTTCACATAAACCTGCCTTGCAGGAGGAGCAGGGAGAGCACTGAGTGATGCACACTGTATAACAGCTCCTGGAGTTCAATTAATCATGGTTGGGTGAGTACTTAGTTCTTAAACTGCACATGCCTGTACTCTAAACAGCATTTTTTCCTTATCCCTGAATATAACCCTTTCCAAAACCTAAACAAACAGTATTACTTAGTCCCAAACTGAAGCACTCAAAGTGTAAACCCGAAACAACACTTTATACTTTAATCCTAGGTTAAACTCCTCTTAAAAACAAAATATCCATTGTGCCCCAATACTAAATTTAACTCCATTCTAACCATAGGCATGCGCACGGGGTGTGCAGGGTGTGCCTGGGCACACCCTAATCCCCGCAGCCCGCGATGTGTGCCTACATGGGCCAGTGAGGGAGATCTTGATCTCCCTCACCGGCCCACAGGCAGGCAGGGAGGCAGGAGAGGACCCAGGGAGCTCTTGCAAGCAGCTCTGCGTGTTCACTCACCACTAGGACCACCAGGGATCAGGGATGGCAGCAAGGATCCCCCCTCCCAGGCAAAAGGTAAGAAGGGAGTGGGGATATTTCCTATTCTGTTCCCCTACCCCCAAACACAAATTCTAAACAAATTCACACAGCACACACACAGCACCCTTACATACACACACACACACAGCACCCTTACACACACAGCACCCTTACATACACACACAGCACACTAACAGCACTCTCACGCACACACAGAGCACCTTTACACACACAGCACCCTTAAGCACACAGCACCCTCTGCGGGCCCCTCACACACACATACAGCAAACAGCACCCACACACACACAGAGCACCCTCACACACACACACACACACACACAGCAGTGTATGCATGTGTGTGTGTGTGTATATATATATATAGTATATATATATATATATATATACATACATACACACATACGTATACACGCAGCATACACCCTTATGCAATAGGCTGCGCACGCCTATGATTCTAACCCTTAACCCAATTACATTTAAACACCCCTTATACCATAGCTATAACCCATCTCAAGCTTTTAATTATTTTAACATTAAACACCCTATGCAATTTAACATTGAGAGATATAAATATATATGTAGCTATAATAAATGAGAAATATAATAAATGTGCATATATATATAATTATTTTTTTTAATTTATTTTTTGTATATATATATATATCACTAAATTGAATACTGGCATTCTACATTCTACTTTGAATGCCTAGAAAGTAGAATGTATTCCTGACACTATAATTGCAAAAACACAGTTTAGGTGGCCAGCCACCCTTGCCTCCCTTTAAAAAGTTTACTTAACCTTTTTCCAACTATGCCTCCTTTGGCTATCTCAGTGAATCCAATTCTTTCCCATAGAAAAACATTTGGAGACTATTGCGCATGTGTGTCAAAACCCGGGGAGATACATTGGCCAAGGAAGAACCTCTAGTGGCCGTCTGAGTGACTGCCACTAGAGATGTTCCCAGGCATTGATGTAGATACTACCATTAAAAAGCTTTCAGGGACAGCCTGCAGACACTAGAATAACTACATTAAGCTGTAATTGTTCTGGTGACTACATTGTCCCTTTAATGGGAGAAATGAATGAATGTGTTACTTATGCTAATACTTGCATGTTACTATTATCCTACTAAAGGTAAGCCGTATTTTGCAGTTAGCCCGCCAGCGGTATTAAGCCACATTATGTAATAGGTGAAACTGAGTAACAAACTCACAAGAAATGATTTCAATGTGACTAAGTCATGGGTCATACATACACACACACACATCTATCCATCTAAATGAAACTAAATGAAATGTGTTCAGATCCAGTAATACAATGTTCATCTTCCATAAAAAGAAACCCCCACATACTGCTGGTTAATAACTGAGTGGGTGGTGTTAATCTGAAACAGATAGATAGTTATTCCCCGGTGGTGTGAAGCTGGGATAAGAGCAGGAAGTTAGTCTAGCCACAGCAAATCTCTACTTGTTTTTTAAGAGAAGTAAGAAAGAATGAATATTTGCCCTGTGGCATCAATTTCCTGTTTAATGTTCTCCAAAGGCAGCTGGAAAATGCCAGTAAACACAGATCCATATACAAGCCATATGCATCCTACATTCTCGCCTGGAAAGGAAGACTTGTACATTGTTCAGATCGTGCAGTGTTTACTGATGTCAGACTACCTTCCCCTGATCACACGCTATTAAGTACTAATTCTTAAGGGAACAAAGCTTGTCTCTGCTGCTTTATCCCAGAGTAACCTGTAGGCTTTGATTTAGGAGAGGTTTACTGGTAGGCTGCCAGCTAATGTTTAGATATGTCTTCTATCACACTTACAGGGACATTCACTGTGAAATGTTGGGAAATTAAGGTGAATTTCAAATTTAAAGGACCACTATAGAGTCAGGAAAACAAACTCGTTTTCCTGACACTATATAATCCATAGGTCCCCCCCCCACCCTCAGGGCCCCCCTCCCGCTTGGCTGAAGGGGTTAAAACCCCTTCAGCCACTTACCTTTATCCAGTGCCGGGCTCCCTCGGCGCTGGTGACCTCTCCTCCCCTTCTGACGTCAGCTCCCGAGTGGAGATGAATGCACATGTGCGGCCAGAGCCACGCACACATTAAAAACGCTCACAGGAAAGCATTTCTCAATGCTTTCCTCTGGACGTTCTGCATGCTCAATGCTATTTTCGCATTGAGTGTCGGGGAAGCGCCTCTAGCGGCTGTCAGGAACACTAGAGAACCACTAGAGAATCCACTAGTGGATTAACCCTCAGTGTAAACATAGCAGTTTCTTCTCTGAAACTGCTATGTTTACAGCTGCAGGGTTAAAACCTGGGGAACCTGGCACCCAGTGCACTTCATTGAGCTGAAGTGGTCTGGGTGACTATAGTGGTCCTTTAAGGCCTTAATAGTTGAAATTAGAAAAATTCTCCTCATCGGCTATATTTTCAGTTTTGCTATTGTTGGGCCTAAAATTAGAATTCCTGACAGTTCACACTTTGGTGAATAAGGGTATAAGATAGCCTTTCTAAGAGTATAATAGGTTTTAGCTTAACAGACATGCCTCAATTTGCCCTTTAAAGGGACACTATAGTCACCAGAACAACTACAGCTTATTGCATTTGTTCTGGTGAGTAGATTTATTCTCTTCAGACTTTTTGCAGTAAACACTGTCTTTTCAGAGAAAATGCAGTGTTTACATTACAGCCTAGAGATAACTCCACTGGCCACTCCTTAGATGGCTGCTAGAGGTGATTCCTGGGGCAGTGCTGCCTAGTGCGCAGTACTGCCATTCAGTGTCTCCACCCTCTGCATGCAGACACTGAACTTTACCTCATAGCGATGTATTGATTCAATTCATCTCTTTGAGGATTTGCTGATTGGCCAGGGCTGTGTTTGGCTTGTGCTGACTCTGCCCCTGATCTGCCTCCTTGACAGTCTCAGACAATCATATGTGAAAGCATTGTGATTGGCTTAGACCACCACTGCTGATGATGTCAGCAGACAGCAGGCAGATCAGAGGCAGCACCTGCAGACTTGAATACAAGTAAGAATTTTCTATATTTAGGGAGGCAGGGGGCTAGATGGTGGTTTTAACACAATAGGGTCAGGAATACATGTTTGTGTTCCTGATCCTGTAGTGTTCCTTTAAGCCATGTTGGTCAGTGGTGGAAGGTTGGAGCACTGTCATCTTAGAACACTTTGGCTAAACATTACAAAGTTGACATATTTAAAGGAACTTCCCACTCTGTTAATTTGCATAGATTCCTAGCACTGATATCTTCTTCTCAGCAATCTACTATATTACATTTCTGTGGTCTACCAAGGCAAAGAGAGGGAAAACATGTGAAAGGTGGCTTTCTAACCAAGAGTGAATATCTGACAATATTTGACTGCTCTGAAAATTTGCTAATGATCTAATCTTGGCTATATTCAATTCCATTACTCTATGCTAGTTCTTCTAGACCTCTCTGCTGCTGTCTTTGACACTGTTCATATCTCTCTTTTTAAAAAAAACTTTTCACACCCTCTGTCTTCGTAACACTGTCCTTTCAAGGTTCTTATCCCCTCTCCCAACAATTATTTAGTTTCCTTTTATGGTAACATCTCTTCCCCTTATACTCTCTCAGTTGGAGTCCCCCAAGGCTACTTATACTGCCAATCTTGGCAACTTTGCCGATGACACCAAGATATGCCCACCTTCCCTAATCTCTCTCTCACTGTCCAAGAACACGACATGAATTGCTTCTCTTCTGTCTCCAACTGAATGTCCTTCCACTTAGCAAAATTCAATCTTTCGAAAACTGAGCTACTTATCTTCCCTTCTCATACTTACTTATCTACTTATCTTCCCTTCTCATAATACTTATCTTTGCGCATCATCCCGTCCTTGCAAGCTCACTGCTTTAGGGTTATCTTTAATTCTGGCCACACATTTACACCTCACATCCAGTCTGTCGCCAAATCCTGCCAATTACACTTAAGAAACATTGTCTACATTTGCCCCTTTCTCACGCAAGCATTTACTGAGAACTTTGATCATGCTCTTCTAATTTATCACATTGCCTACTGTAAATCTCTCTTAATTGGTCCCTCCAGAAACCATGCTTCCTCTCCACAGTCTATAATGAATGCTTCTGCCAGACTTATTTTTCTCTCCCGTTGCTCCTCTCAAACCTCAACCTTCTATCAATCATTACATTAGATTCCTGTGCTCAATAGGATTTAGTTTAAAATATTACCTCTTACCAACAAAGCTTTCAATAACTCCACCCCCGCAAACTTTCTTCTTGATTCGTATATTACACCCCTTCTCAGTCATTCCTTCTACTGCCCATTTCTTGTAGCTGTACTGCTAACTCTCACTTACAGAACTTACGGACAGCACCATTCCTATGGATTAACCTTCCTCCACCGATCAAACTATCCTCAAGTCTTCAGTCCTGAAAGACGTCTCTTAAAACCCATCCCTTCCGAAAATCATTTGTAATCTCGGGGTAACTGTTATTACTCATTACTCTCTCAACTTAATTAGTGGGTCCACACTCCACTTCACTCTCACCTTTAAATTCTGCTACTCTGTCATCCTGTGACTTGGTTGCAATCTGCATGCTGGCCTTCTTTTTGTGTTTTTATGCCCCACCTCCTCTAGATTGTAAGCTCCTTGTAGCTAGGTTCTTGTCAAACTTTTATTCCTGTCACAATTTGTAATGTTTTGTCTCACTTGTTGATATATTACCCCCACTACAATATTGTAAAATGCTGTGGAAAAAATTGGCGCTACATAAATGCCAATCAAATAATAATAATATTAATAATCTGATCTAGCAAACAGCAAATTATTTATTGATAGGTAATCAGACAATTCCGCTAACATAGGTAATGCATAATCTGAATTCAAATGTAATATACTGAAATAAAACTGGATATTAAACTTGGACACGTAAACGACGTGACTACAAACAATATTTAGGAACAGAGGGAATAAATAAAATATAAAAAGTCTGGTCCTGTGATCCAGTCCGAAAGTTGCACAATACTCTTGTACAAAGATTTAAAATTAAGTAAAGAGGGAACCCTTCATATCACACAAGCCTGTAAGAGAGAACATGTGACTACAATATGTATTGTTTGTACATTTATTTTTTTGTAAATATAATTTTTATTGTATTTTTTGTTTGTTTTTTTGCAATAAGTAGTTATATACGATTCTACATGGAGACTCGCAGGTCTCTTGCTTACTCATAGTCACGTGAGCGCGCAGGCTCATTGTTCATTAGGTCTTAAGCGGCTCGCAGGCCGCAGGTGAAAGTTTAATATGAAAAATCCAAACGTCGGTTTCGGCTCAATAACATTTCAATTGGCATTTCAAGCTATGCAGGTATCGAATGCTTCGTCTGGGTGTTTATGACTAACTTCCTTAACAGAAGCTTCTGTATTCCCATGAATTGGCCATGTCCGTCCTAGCCTACACCTTGGCCCTCTCGTGACCTTTCGTCATGGGTGTCAGTTAGGGCTGATTTGTCCATGTCACCTTTGGCTAGTATTAACTACTAATTCGGTCCGTGTCTCCTGTCTATCCCGTCCAGCGTTCCCTGGTCAGGATCCCGGTCCTTCCTACTCGGGATGTATAGGGTAAATTGAGGATATAGGATTGGGGTTAGGGGGTAAGAGGGGGGTTGGGTGCGTCTGATGTCTCTTGTGTCCCGTGCCTGTCTGCCAGTCTCAAGCGGTCCGTAAAGTCAGGGTTGGAGGTCTGTATTATCCAATGTGTCCACGTGTTGAAGTATGTCTGTTGTGTGTTTGCTGCCGTGTGTTGGAATTCTTCTAATGCTCGGAGGTCCTCCATGTGGGCGAACCATGTGGTCAGCGGTGGTGTTGTGGCTTGCTTCCAGTATTTTGGGATGATGGATTTAGCTGTGTTCAGTATTCGTATGCGGATCGTGATATTTTGGTATGGTGCAGGAGCATTTCTGCGGGCTTAAAGGGAGGTGGGTCATCTGAGAATAGCTGTAGCATCTTGTAGATCCCCTGCCAAAATGGGGTGATACCTCTACATTCCCACCAAATATGTAGGTGCGTGCCCCTCTCCGTTCCGCATCTCCAGCATTGTGGAGATTGCGTCGGGGAGATTGTGTGCAGCGTCGAAGGTGTACGGTACCATTGTGTCAGTATTTTGTACGCAGTGTCCTGGGTCTTGCTATAGCTTGCGCAGTGGTGCGTAAGGTAGCAGATTTTTTCCCATTCGGCTTCTGTAAGTGTGTGCCCTAATGCTTCTTCCCATTTTCCCATGAATCCCGGTGTGGCCGTTGGTGTGTGTGTCAACAACATGTTATATAGAGAGGAGACTCCGTGTGCCAGTGGTTGGGGTTCCAAACATTCCTTTTCGAATGCCGTGGGGGCTCTCAGGAGTTGTGTACCTTGAGGGAGTGTGGCTATGTAGTGTCGTATTTGTCTATATCTGAGTTGTGTCAGAAATGTGTTAGGGGCTTCCCCTCTGAGATCCCTCAGGGTTTTGATGCCTTCAGGTCTAGAGATGTGTTTGAGCCTAGGTATGGGGTCTGGGATTATGGTTCTAAAAGCTTTCGGGTCTTGACCTGGTGGGAACTCTGGGTTATGTGTCAGAGGTAGCATGGGTGAGGGGTGTGTCGTCAGGTTGTGCTTGCCCTTCGCCCTCTGCCACTCCTGCATGGTGGCTCTCGTGTAATGGGATAGTGTTTGTGTTCTGTTCCCTGATCCTGGTGGTATCCATGGTATTATTGCCGTAGGTATCCCCGCCTCCCCCTCCTCTGCCTGCTTCCAGAGCTTGTGTACCCCTGCCTTGGACCATTCTACTATTCGCAGGAGGTGACATGCCCTGTAGTATAGGTGAAAGTCTGGAAGGGCTAAGCCGCCCCTGTTTTTTGGGAGTGTCAGCGTGTTGTGGCTTATCCTGGGTTTCTTCCCGTCCCACACGTATCTGCCTAATGCGGAGCGCAGTGTGGTGAAGAATGTACGCGGGATTGTTATGGGGATGGTCTGGAACAGATACAATAGGCGTGGCAAGAAGTTCATCTTGACCACCTGTATTCTGCCCAACCAAGACACGTGCGGGTACGCCCATTCCCTCATGTCTGCGTGAAGCTGTGTGTGCATCGTTGTGAAATTCTCCCGATACATGTCCCCCGCCCGCCTAGTTAGCCAAATGCCCAGATAGCGGATTTTGTGTGCTGCCCACCGAAAAGTGTAGTTTTGTCGCATGTGTGTCGTCCTGGTTTCTGGTACGCTAATATTAAGTATGAATGATTTTGAGTTGTTAATCTTCAAATTAGATATGGTCCCAAAGTCATGTAGTGTCTTTAAGATGTTGGGGAGGGATATCTCTGGGTTCGTCACATAAAATAACATGTCGTCTGCGTATGCCGCGACTTTGTGATGTGTGTTCCCTACCGTCACCCCTGTGATGTCTGGGTTTGCTCTTATGGCCTGTAGAAGTGGTTCTAGTGCAAGGACAAAAAGTAACGGGGATAGGGGACAGCCCTGGCGGGTACCATTCCGGATGTCGAATGCTGTTGTTAGTGCCCCGTTCACCGTCACCTGCGCGGATGGTTGTGTGTACAGGGCCTCTATCCATCCTCTGATTCGGGGGCCCATGCCCGTGTGTGCCAGGGTCCTAAACATGTATGACCATCCGACTCTGTCGAAGGCCTTCTCCGCGTCCGTGGACAGCAGGAGAAGGCCCCCACGGGTGTGTTTCTGGCCGTGTATCAGGGTGAGGGTGCGCATAGTGTTGTCCCGTGCCTCCCTTCCCGGCACGAACCCGGTCTGGTCCGGGTGTACCAGGCCTGGCACATGGAGCTGTAATCTGTTGGCCAGTATTTTGGCCAGAAATTTTAGGTCGCAATTGATGAGGGAGATGGGCCGGTAGTTTCCACAGTGTTCCCCGTCTCTGCCCTCTTTTGGGAGGATGGTGATGTGGGCCGCGAGTGATTGTTTGGGGAAGTGGTGGCCTTCCCTGATGGCATTGTATGTGTTTACTAGGGGGGTGTATAGTATATCCGCAAATGTTTTGTAGTAGCTCCGTGGCAAGCCGTCAGGGCCTGGGCTTTTGCCCGGTTTTGTCTGTTTTATTGCATGGGCTAATTCTTCGGGCGTGATCTCCTCTTCTAGGAGGTCAGCGGTGGTCTTGTTTAGTGTGGGTAGGTCTTGTGTCGTGAGATAATTATTTATTTTGTCCGTCAGGCGTTCGTCTGCTGCTTTCGTCGGTGGATGGGGCAGGTTGTATAGGTTGGCATAATATGTTTTAATTATGTCCTGAATCTTCGTGGGTAATCTGTGTAGCGTGCCTTTATCGTCTCTGATGCGCTCTATATACGTCTGCTGCCTGCGTTTTGCTAACATCCTAGCGAGTAGTTTACCGCTCTTGTCGCCGTGTAGTGCAAAAAACGCTTTATGTCTCAATGCTTCCCTGTGATGTCTCCTCAGTAGGAGTCTGGCTAGTTCCCTGCGGAGTGTGAGTAGTTTATCTTGTAGTGTGTGTGATTGGGTGCCCTTGTTTTGGTCGTCGATCCCCTGGATTTCGGTGACTAGTGCGGACATCTCCGCCTCCCTCCGTTTTTTCAGCATGGCTCCTTTTTGGAGAAAGTGACCCCTTACTACACTCTTATGTGCCTCCCATAGTATTGTCGGTGTCGTATGTTCTGGTGTGTTTATAGTGAAGTATTCTTTTAGTACAGTGCTAATGTCCGCTTTAATGTCGGGTTGTGTTAGTAATTGTTCGTTTAGGCGCCATTTAGACACCTTTGGTCTGTGCAGGGGGGATGCTATCGTGATGGAGATCGGGGCGTGGTCTGACCACGTCGCCGTGCCTATTTCCACTTGCTTGACTAGCGGGAGGTGAAAGTGTGTCATGAAGAAATAGTCGATCCTGGTGTAGGTGTTGTGTGGGTGGGAAAAGAAGGTATAATCCCTCTCATCGGGGTGGAGGGCTCTCCAGCAGTCAACTAGTTTTTGTTTAGACAGGAGAGTTTTAAGTGCTGCCAGGTGTTGGGTCGGGACATGTGTTGTTCCCGAGGAGGTGTCCCATCTCGGGTCTATTGCTACGTTGAAGTCGCCCCCCAGGACGAGCACCCCCTCTGCAAATTTCTGGAGTTTGCGTATTGTGTGGGATAAAAACCTATAGTGTCTCTGGTTGGGGGCGTAGATGTTGGCGAATGTGTAAGTTTGACCCACTATCTTCCCTTTCACGAAGATGTATCTGCCCTCTCTGTCAGTCAACGTCTCCTCTTCTAAGAAGGGGACTCTCTTATGCATCAGAATCGCCACCCCCCGTGCCTTGCCCCCCTGGAAATCGCTATAGAACCCTTTCGGGAAGCGGTGGTCGTGGAAGCGGGGTCGTGCCCCCTCTCGAAAATGAGTCTCTTGTATGTCAACTATGGATGCTTTGAGAGTGTGGAATTCACGCAACGCAGTTGACCTTTTTTCCGGTTTATTAAGCCCCCCGGCGTTGATGGACACCAGTGTGAGTGTCGTGGGTCTGAGTGACATGTTTGGTGTGTGGCTGTATGTCTATGTCTTCAGTCGTCTGGTCTCGGGGTGTGGGGTGGGATGGGAGGGGTGGGGAAGGAGTTGGGGAGGGTGGGAAGGATAGGATGGGTGTATGGAGTAACCGTCACCTGGATGACGTTAGGGTTATGGCGTCGAGGTGTGTGTGTGGACCTGGGCCTTTGGTGTGCCCAGTGACCCACTCACCTGAATGTGGCGCCTGTCCCGTCGGGGTGTGGGAGGAACACCGAGAAGTGTCGTGACCTCGTGGGAAATGCCTCTCCCGCGTGGTCCGGCTCTCGTCTTCTTCCTAGTCTGGGTGGTCTGGGAACGTCTGTATCCCTCGTCTCCCTGTTTTAGTGGCTTCAGTCGTGTTCATAAGTGGCTGTCCCCGCCTGTGGACGGTTCTGCAACCGGATCGTCACCCTGGGCATATCATCAAATAACGTAAAAGCGAGATAACAATAAACATTAACATATATAAACCTTCATGAACATTCGGATTGTTGTGGCGCGGCTTTGTGGACCGGCCGGCCCCCCTCCCCCTCCCTCCCCTTCCACAGTATAGTAGTGATACAGTAATACATTTTATGATATCAGTGGCATCTCCCGCTAAGCGGGCTATGGTGTGCCTCCTGCCCCCAGTTACACTCTATTTCGTTAACTTGTGGTTATGGGTGTCCCAAAGGCCTGCTTATTCCTCTGTGTTCTGAGTGGACCTCCTAAGTATTCTGAGTAGGTGTTTGTGCCTGTATGCGAAGTGGTCTGTACATGGTAACCCAGGTTCTCCTTTCCCTTCCCCGTCCTGTGCAACTGTCCTGTACGCCTCACATTATGTCCCCCTTCCTCCCGCCTCAAACCCTCTCGCTACAGGCCGGTTCGGCTCAGTTGGTACCGGAGTGAGCCGGGCCCACGCCCCTCCTGCCCGCTCCTGTGGAGGTCGTCACGGGCCTTATTTGGGAGAGGCGTTTGCCCAGCCCAGTCTGCCCCTACATGTGCCCGCCACCCTCCAAGTGTATGAGCTGTCTGCTGTTGCCTGGGTGCCCTTGCCCTCCCGCCACCCCCCCCCCTCCCCCTCAGGTGGTTAAGCCAGTTCTATATCAAGAGTCCAGCATATACTTGCGAATTTTTCTACAGGAGCGCCGTCTCGGTAGTAGCCGGGGGCGGCAGTTCTGTGTTAGGGTGTTCAGAGTTCAGTGTCCAGGCCGCACCCGGGGTTTCGCATCTCTATAAGCGAAAGTCTCTGAGCAGTGGGCTTCCAGGCTCCGGGTATAGCGCTTGGTATAGTTTATAAGGCGGGCAGGTCCTTCTTGTCGGAGTGTGGGAAGCCGGTGAGATTAATGACTGTCCGCCACTGTCTAGATGTTCTTTACTGTGTCAGGGGAGTTACTTTCTGTGGTTGTCGGCCGGTGTTGTCCGCCATTTTGGCACGTGTCATCAGCTTCTTCAAAGTTGGGCCCCTAAGGGTCTCAGCGCCTGTTGCCGCGTAGTTCTTCGGGTCTGTGTTCTCTGTGGTTGTGGCATGGCCCCTTGGGCAAGTGGTGTGTAAGGTGCCAGTGGGTCCGGCCACTGTAAGGGTGCCGGTGTGATGTGAAGTTCCTCTGCCAGGACGTTTAAGTCTTGTCTATCTTTCACTAAGAAGGGGCCTTTTGGTGTTTGTACTTGTAACCCCGTGGGGAAGCACCAGCGGTAGCGCAGTCTATTTGCCTGTAGTTGTTTGGTAAAAGGGCGCAGCGCTCGTCTGTATGCCAGCGTTGCCGGTGCCAGGTCGGGAAAGAGTTGTACTTCGGTACCATCCAGGTGTACCGTGCCTGCTTCCCTGGCCCGTCTGAGGATTTCTTCCTTAAGTTGGTAGCTCATCAGGCAACATATGACGTCTCGGGGTGAGCTCCCCTCTGGGCCTCTGGGCCGTAGTGCCCTGTGTGCTCTAACAAATTCAATGGGGTCTTGGTGTGTGCGACCCAGTATATTGTTAAATAGGCCGGTCAGTGTGGCCTGTACCGGGGCTGAGTTGTCCGTCTCCTGGAATCCCCCGGACTCTAATATTCTGCCTCCTACCTCGATTGTCCAGGTCCTCCATGTGGCCCGCCATTTGCTGTAACTGGAGGGTGTGGAGTCGTAGTGTGTCCGTGTTCGCGGACTGCGCCACTGACATGTGGTCGCAATCTGCCTCTATTTGGTCGACCCGCTGGTGTAGGCCTCTGATTTCCTCCTTCAGCGTTTGGAGCTCCGTTGATTAGCCGCCTTTAGATCCGCTTTCGTGGGTAGGTTGCGGAGCAGTTCCATCCAGTCCTGGTGTTGGGTGGCTGGTGTGGCTGATAGGTCGTCCGCCTGAATCCCGTCATCATCTGGTGAGTGCGGGAGCGGGTTTTCCAGGGCCGTGAGAGATGTGCAGGCCGGAGTGTCAGCGTCCGCTTGTGCGGTTAGGAATTGCCGCATGGAGGGGTTTTGGGTTCGCCTGGGGGTGTCCGCTTGTTTAGGGGGTTGAGGTGGTCGGTTCGTCTTGCCCATTTTCGGGGTGAGAGTATGCTTTAGGCGGTGTTTTTGCGGAGCCTTACAGGGAGCTCTAGGTTTATGCTGCCATCTTCTTCAGCGTCCAGGCCACGCCCTTGTTTGTACATTTATGTGATTGCCAAATTTGACGTTTATCATTGATTTATTTTTCTTACATCTTCCTCATCAGGATTGCTTTCTTGGCTTGTATTTATGTGAAGGCTGATGGATACCTGTTCCACAGATGCTGTTTCAGAGGAGCATTTTTTTTTTTTTTTTTTACATTTTATTAATTGGAATAAGTGATAAGAAGTTTGAGAACATTGGGATCAAGTGACCTAAGTTTGCAGCTGCAAAGTCCACTAATAGTGATGTCCCGAACAGTTCGCCAGGAACCGTTCGCCAGCGAACATGCGCGATGTTCGGTCCGCCCCCTATTCGTCATGGAGGTGGGAGGGTCTGGGAGGGAGGGTCTGCTGCTGATTGGCTGGAATGTGTCTGCTGACTGTGAGGTACAGGGTCAAAGTTTACTCAATGATGACGAATAGGGGCAGACCGAACATCGCGCTTGTTCGCGACCACGAACACACTATGTTCGCTGGTGAACTGCTCGGGACATCACTATCCACTAAGCATTATAGTATTATAATAATAATATTATTATTTAAGATAAAGCCAACCAACCTAGATCGGTTCTAATGGGCTTTTTTATGTCTATGACAAACGTGTGCTAAAGATAATAAGGGCTATTTAACAAATTACCATGAAGCTCACGAATTTCAAGTTAGACCCCTGTACACAATATATAACACAGCACTCTACAATGTAACCAGGGGCGTATTAGCCGCGAGGCAAACAAGGCATTTGCCTTGGGCGGCATTTTCCAGGGGGCGGCAAAAAAAGCCGCCCCAAACGCCCAGGGCAAATGCCTTGTTAGCCTTGCAGCTATCTGACATGCCGTGCGGGCGGGCGGTCTGCTGGGCAGTGCGGGCGGGCGGGCGGCCGGCGAGGGAGCACTTCCTCTGAGCTGTCTGCTCAGCTCCCTCGCGCGCCGCAGAGTGAGGCTGGGAGCCGGAATATGACGTCATATTCCGGCTCCGCCTCCCAGCCTCACTGTGGGCGCGCGAGGGAGCTGAGCAGACAGCTCAGAGGAAGTGCTCCCTCGCCGGCCGCCCGCCCGCCCGCCAGCACTGCCCAGCAGCCACTGGACCACCAGGGAGAAATAGGACCCCCCCCTATTTCTAGTGTAGTGTGTGTGTGTGTGTGTGAATGTCTGTTAGTGTGTCTGTGTATGTCTGTTAGTGTGTGTGTGTGTGTATGTCTGTTAGTGTGTGTGTGTGTGTATGTCTGTTAGTGTGTGTGTGTGTGTGTGTGTATGTATGTCTGTTAGTGTGTATGTCTGTTAGTGTGTGTGTATGTATGTCTGTTAGTGTGTCTGTTAGTGCGTGTGTGTGTGTCTGTTAGTGCGTGTGTGTGTGTCTGTTAGTGCGTGTTTGTGTGTCTGTTAGTGCGTGTGTGTCTGTAAGTGTGTGTGTGTGTGTGTTAGTGTGAGTGGGTCTGTAAGTGTGTGTGTGTGTGTGTGTGTTTCTGTTAGCGAGTGTGTGTTTCTGTTAGCTAGTGTATGCGTATCTGTAAGTGAATGTGTGTGTGCGTGTATTTAGAAGGCGGGGCGGGGGAAGGGTGGGGGTGGTGCGGGCGGGGGGAAGGGTTGGGTGGGGGTGGCGCGGGTGGGAGGGGGGCGCCTGAGTTTTGTCCTGCCTAGGGCAGCACAAAACCAGAATACACCACTGAATGTAACGGCATTCTACGAAAGGTGAAAATGTGAAAGGTGACAGATGGTTTCACATTCTGTTTGCATGCATTTGTGAATTAAAATTGGTTACTGTAGTGAAATGGAAACATATCACATAACGTAACATAACCAACCATGCTCACACAAAGAAATGAAATGGGGAAAATACAACACTCCAGCAGAGATATTCATTAAATGGTATTTGGGGGAATTTACCAAGAGATTGCAAATATTAGCAAATACAAATACACAGAATTAATCCCTGCACTTGGACTCCCACTACTCTTGGGAGGCTGCAATGGCAATAATATTCATCATCCCAAATACATCAAACAAAAAACAATGTAAATGTGCACTATTCCATATCCATATGCATATTTAAAGGAAGACTATAGTGTCAGAAAACAAATATGTATTCCTGACACTATAGTGTTAAACCCACAATTTAGGTCCCTGGCCCCCCTGCCAGAGCAGTAAAAAGGTGGGGTTTTTTTTACTCAAGTTTTTTTGCCACCCTGCGTCAATCTTGCCGGCTTGGCCCTCCTTGCTCCGCCTCTATGGCTGTGGTTATCACACTTGATGATCTCAGCCAATCCAATGCTTTCCCATTGTAAAGCATTGGGAGACTATTACGCATGCTCGGCAAACTCAAGGTGGGTGAGATAACTGGGTCATGGGAGGAGAAATAATGCGAGTGACCTAGGGAGACAAACCTGGGGTGATGGGAGAGAAATCACAGGTTGTTGGGTGAAAGCTAACTGGGGTGATGGATGAGACATTACTGGGGATATAGGGTGGGGGAGGGATAACAGGGCATATGCTAGGGAAAGACAACTAAGGGAGATAAAAGGATAACTAAAGGTGAAGTAGGGAGCCACTTAAGGCGGTTCATAAAAATGATTGTAACAAGCCTGAGCAACCTAGGAATGACAGTTTTCAAATCTCTGAAATCCTAACCTATAAAAGTTATTGTAAACTACCTATGTACAAACAGGGGGTAGGTTACTGCAGTACCTAAAAAAAAATCATTGAAGGCAGCGACAAAGAAAGAGGATGTAGGAGTGGTTTTAGTCATTGTTCTGTGCTTTGATTGGTTGATTTTGTTTTGTGAACTTAACTCCTCGTTTGCTGCTTGGAGTTTTCGGCAAAGGAAGTGAAGCAAATATGAAGCCTCCTGTCTTGTATTAAACTTGAAAGAATTCACATCCGTGCAGCTATAAATTCCTTCACCACGTGAAACTCTCAACCACTGGTATCCGTATGTACATTGAACATGGAAAAATAGAACAAGCGCTACAGAATGCTAGTGCACCGCAGTGCTATTACTTGTCATGAAGAACTAATTGGGGAATAAACGTAAAAAGTTAATTGAAAACGTAATTCCAAAATTTACGCAAAAATAGGTAAACTATAACTATAAATGGGTTTCCTTACATTTCACTATTTGTAGATTTAAACTGCACTGCTCTGGTGCATTTTTATATATATATTTCCTGGCTAATCATGGCAGCATTTAACATATGGGTTTAACTCCTCCCCCTAACCCTCAGGACAGGAAACACAATCAATTAAACAATTAAGCATACCTTCCCCAGGTATAGTAGGGACCCCAGTAGCATCCACTCCTCAGTCTTCTTCCTGGCCTCATAGCTCTAGAACAGTTTTTCTTTTTTTTTCACAGGAGGGGGCCCAGCGGCTTGTCCTTTATGCCGCCGGGTGCGAGGCCCCTCCGCCTTCAGTCTGCAGCTCTGCCGGGTGTGAGCTGCAGACTGAATTGTCTCGCGATCTCCAGCCAATCAGAGCGTTGCCACGGGTTACCACGGTAACGCTCTGACTGGAGATTGCAAGACATTTGCCATGTAGTCTGCAGAGCTGCAGACTGGAGAGCCCACCGGACCACCAGGGACAGAGGGAGTCCACTGGTAAATTTCAACACCCTCCCCCTGTCACCCCCTCTCAATCCATGTCACCCCCTCGCACCCTGTCACCCCCTCTCACACTATGTCACCCCCTCTCACCCTGTACCCCACTCTCACTCTGACACCCCCCTGTCACCTCCCTCTCACCCTGTCACCCTCTCTCACACTATGTCAACCCTCTCAAAATGTCACTCCACTCTCTCCCTGTCAAACCCCTCTCACCCTGTCACCCCCTCTCACCCTGTCACCCCACTCTCACCCTGTCACCACCTCTCACACTATGTCACCCCGTCTCACCCTACCACCACCCTCTCACACAATGTCACCCCACTCTCACCCTCTCACCCCCTTTCACACTATGTCACCCCCTCTCACCCTGTCACCCCCTCTCACACTATGTCACCCCCTCTCCCCCCCTCACACTATGTCACCCCGTCACCCCACTCTCACCCTGTCACCCCCTCTCACACTATGTTACCCCCTTCTCACACTATGTCACCCCCTTCTCACACTATGTCACCCCCCTGTCACCTCACTCTCACCCTGTCACCCCCTCTCACTCTTTCTCCCTCCTCTCATCCTGTCACCCCCTCACTCTGTCACCCTCCCTCTCACCTTGCCACCATCCCTCACACTACGTCACCCACCCTCACACTGTCACCCCCCTACACTATGTTACCCTCCCTCTCACACTGTCACCCATTCTCATTATGTCACCCCCTTCACACTGTGTCACCCCCCCTCTCACACTGTCACCCACCTTCTCACACTAATGTCACCCACCCTCTCACACTGATGTCATCCCACCTCTCACACTCTGTCACACACTCTGGCACCCCCCTTCATACACACTGTAACCCCTCCACACTCTGGCACCCCCCTCCACAATCTGACATCCCCTTCCATACACACTGTCACTCCCTCCAAACACACTATCACCACTCTCTGCATGCACGGGCACCACTCTCCGCACACACAGATACCACTCTCTGCACTCTGGCACCCCCCTCTATACACACTGTCACCCCTCCATACACTCTGGTCCCCTACTCCATACATCATTGAACCCCCCTCCATACACCCTGTCACTCTCCTCTGCACTCTGGCAGCCCCCTCCATACACACGGTTACCCCTCTTCACTTTGGCACCCCCCTCCATACACATGGTCACCCCTCTACACTCTGGCACCCCCTCCATACACATTATCACACCCCCCTCCATACATTCTGTTACCCCTAACACAAACTGACAACCCCCAAACACTGCTACCACCCCCACACACACTGTCACCCTCACACACACTTATATTAACTCCCCCTGATTCATTCACACTCACCCCAGCCAATCATGCTGCCCTTACCCTATAACATGAATCCCCCTAATCCTGTCACACTCACCTTTTCTCGCACTGTCACATTCACCTCCCAACCTTATCACACTCTACTCAAGGACATTCACCCTGTCATTATCATCCTGTCAAATAAACCCCTCCAATCCTGTCACACCCACCTCCCCTTGTCCTGACACTCTCTCCTCTAACCGTACCACACTTATCCCCAGCTCTGTTACCCTCCCTAACCTTTCCACACTCACTCTGTAACATTAACACCTCTAAACCTGTCACAGTTCCCAACCCTTCCACACTCAATCTGTCACAATAATACCTCTAATCCTGTCACACTTGCCCTCTCAATTAACCCCCCTTAATCGTGTCACATTCATCCCCCCTTGCCCTGTACCACTCACTTCTCTAACCATGCCACATTCACCCCAACCCTGTGATACTCATGCCCAAAGCATGCTACATTCACCCTTCCACATTAATCCCTTAATTCTGTCGTACATACAGGGAGTGCAGAATTATTAGGCAAATGAGTATTTTGACCACATCATCCTCTTTATGCATGTTGTCTTACTCCAAGTTGTATAGGCTCGAAAGCCTACTACCAATTAAGCATATTAGGTGATGTGCATCTCTGTAATGAGAAGGGGTGTGGTCTAATGACATCAACACCCTATATCAGATGTGCATAATTATTAGGCAACTTCCTTTCCTTTGGCAAAATGGGTCAAAAGAAGGACTTGACAGGCTCAGAAAAGTCAAAAATAGTGAGATATCTTGCAGAGGGATGCAGCACTCTTAAAATTGCAAAGCTTCTGAAGCGTGATCATCGAACAATCAAGCGTTTCATTCAAAATAGTCAACAGGGTCGCAAGAAGCGTGTGGAGAAACCAAGGCGCAAAGTAACTGCCCATGAACTGAGAAAAGTCAAGCGTGCAGCTGCCAAGATGCCACTTGCCACCAGTTTGGCCATATTTCAGAGCTGCAACATCACTGGAGTGCCCAAAAGCACAAGGTGTGCAATACTCAGAGACATGGCCAAGGTAAGAAAGGCTGAAAGACGACCACCACTGAACAAGACACACAAGCTGAAACGTCAAGACTGGGCCAAGAAATATCTCAAGACTGATTTTTTTAAGGTTTTATGGACTGATGAAATGAGAGTGAGTCTTGATGGGCCAGATGGATGGGCCCGTGGCTGGATTGGTAAAGGGCAGAGAGCTCCAGTCCGACTCAGACGCCAGCGAGGTGGAGTACTGGTTTGGGCTGGTATCATCAAAGATGAGCTTGTGGGGCCTTTTCGGGTCGAGGATGGAGTCAAGCTCAACTCCCAGTCCTACTGCCAGTTTCTGGAAGACACCTTCTTCAAGCAGTGGTACAGGAAGAAGTCTGCATCCTTCAAGAAAAACATGATTTTCATGCAAGACAATGCTCCATCACACGCGTCCAAGTACTCCACAGCGTGGCTGGCAAGAAAGGGTATAAAAGAAGAAAATCTAATGACATGGCCTCCTTGTTCACCTGATCTGAACCCCATTGAGAACCTGTGGTCCATCATCAAATGTGAGATTTACAAGGAGGGAAAACAGTACACCTCTCTGAACAGTGTCTGGGAGGCTGTGGTTGCTGCTGCACGCAATGTTGATGGTGAACAGATCAAAACACTGATAGAATCCATGGATGGCAGGCTTTTGAGTGTCCTTGCAAAGAAAGGTGGCTATATTGGTCACTGATTTGTTTTTGTTATGTTTTTGAATGTCAGAAATGTATATTTGTGAATGTTGAGATGTTATATTGGTTTCACTGGTAAAAATAAATAATTGAAATGGGTATATATTTGTTTTTTGTTAAGTTGCCTAATAATTATGCACAGTAATAGTCACCTACACACACAGATATCCCCCTAAAATAGCTATAACTAAAAACAAACTAAAAACTACTTCCAAAAATATTCAGCTTTGATATTAATGAGTTTTTTGGGTTCATTGAGAACATGGTTGTTGTTCAATAATAAAATTAATCCTCAAAAATACAACTTGCCTAATAATTCTGCACTCCCTGTATCTCCTCTCACCCTGTAACACTCTCTCTTCAAACCATGTCACCCTCTCTTATTGTGTCACACTCCTTGCTCTTTTACACTCACCCTGCCACAGTTACACCTTTACTCACCCTGTCACCCCTGAAGGCAATCATTATACACACCGTCATAAAACATAGCTTTGTCAAAAACTCAGTGCCCAAAGGCCACAGGCAGTACACAAACATACACATGCTCAGAGAAACATATATACAGATACAATGATACTCACTGTCAGACACACACTCTCAGGCACACACACAGGTAGACAATGCAAGACACGCTCAGAAATACACACAGCCAGATAAATACACATCGTGACAGATTTTTTTTAAAAGCCTAACCAAAATAATTTTTTTTTTCCAATAACCCCTTTACACCAGCAATTATGTATACACAACTGCCAGGCTATGCAACCATACCTCACAATCATGTATAAGCAATTGGCATAATTGCACATTTAAATTTGTTTATTGCAATTTATACCATAACTACAGTCAGAGAGCTCACAACGTAGCAGCACTATGAGCCGCAACAATGCAAGCCTCTGAACAATGAACACAGAGACTAAGTCTCTACATCCAACGCTGCAAGCCCGCCATTCAATATATCTACAGCTTCTTATAAACACACAAGTCAACTGCTATTTTTCTTTTTACTAATGGTGTTAGTGGGGGCCTCATGTTTGAGTATTGCCTCGCCTCGCCAAGTCTAGAGCCGCCACTGTCCCTATTATACCAGGGGAAGGTATACTTAATTGTTTAAATGATTGTGTTTCCTGTCCTGAGGGTTAAGGGGAGGAGCTAAACCCATATGTTAAATGCTGCCATGAGTAATAGCCAGGAAACGTAAATTAAGGTAAGTATGAATACATTTTCTGTAATATATAGATTTGTGCTCAGAATTTCTAATAGGTTATGGAATGTATCAGAACAGGTCAAACAGCTTGAACGACAGAGGTGAGTAGGGGCTAGGAGTTTAAGTAGGGGCCATAACTCTTCCCACAAATTCAGGCCTAATGGCCTTTTAAATTTTTTTTTTTTTACTCGCTGGTTTGTTTAGCTCAGTGGAGCTTAAATCAAAAGGCAGCAATTGCCAGGAGACTTTGAGGACCATAACCACTTGACGTGAATGGTGATAGTGCCCAGAGTGGTGTGTTAATGCATATATTTCCTACTTGCAGCATTCAAATTTTCATATACAAATAAAATGTATCCAGCAAAATCCAGTATTTTTTCTGCCAAACCTAGTGTGAACTGGAGGTGCAGCTTCATGTATAGGCCAGGCAGGAAATCATATTTCACCAAGGCAGTTTTCTGCTTTTTTAACACTAGCTCACCGTTCCGATATCTATGCACAAAAAAGTAAATGCAGGAGTTTTCCCTTTTCGTTTCCTCCCTCAGACATCCAGCAGTTCACTAAGAGTGGGAATAGAAACTAAAACAGCAAATAAATAAATAGAAAGAAAGGACACTTTTACATGCTCGTGTTATGTTGCCTTCTCCTTAGTCATGCTTTTAAGGCACGCTTCAGATGTTTACAATTACAACACATGTTGTATTTCAATCTTCTCTTATTTTGTTTTACTTGATGTCCTCACGTTAGCGGTTTTCAAAATCCTCTGACCTTATTTAACACTGACTGTCTCCCCAATTTCAAAAGCTTGACGTGCTAGCTAGTCTGTGGTTTACAGCATGAGTAGTCACCAGATGGATCGCAATGTGTTCTAAAAGTACAACTCCCAAGATGCTTTGTTGGCCTAAGGTGTGGTGGGATTCGTGGTTCTAGAATAGCTGTGTGAAACATTGTGATGTTTTAAATGTAAAATTATGTGATTACAGTATTTTTATGTGAGATTTGTAGCGCTTGTTTAGTGCAGATGTGGCAGCTTGAACTATCACATTAATCCCTTAATCCTGTCATACATACCTCCTCTCACCCTGTAACACTCTCTCTTCAAACCATGTCACACTCACCCTCTCTCATTGTGTCACACTCACCCTCTCTCATTGTGTCACACACGCCCTAACCTTGTCTTATTCACCTCCTTGCTCTTTTACACTCACCCTGCTATAACCATGAGCAGGGCCAGTGCAAGGATTTTTGCCGCCCTAGGCAAAAACATTTTTTGCCACCCCCATATGTCCTGCCCACCATGTGACATCACAATGCCCCGCCCATATGCTCTGCCATATGGGCCAACGCCAGTCTTCACAAAGTGTCTTTTATCTGAAAAGACAGTGTGTTTACATTAAAAAGCCTACAGGCACAGGCTATAGACACCAGAACCACTACATTATGCTGTAGTGCTTCTGGTGACTATAGTATCCATTTAATGTGAGGTGGTCATGGTCCTTACCCCCCGGCGGACTGAAGGGAAGTGCTCACTTCCTGTCATTCCGTCGGCGGCCGGGTACAGGAAACAGAGGTTCCTGTCCCGCGTTCCGCGCCGCCCGGCCACGCTACATTAAGAGACCGGCAGTAGGGAGCGCTCTGCCCTTTCTCCCTCTCACTATCACCCCTCTCTCCCTCCTCTCCCCATCACCCCCTCTCCCAATCACCCCCCTCCCTGTCCCAATCATCCCCCTATCACCATTACCCCCTCTCACATCTCCCCTCTCACCATCACCCCCTCTCACCATCACCTCCCTCTCCCTCTTACCATCACCCACTCTCCCTCTCACCATCACCCCCTCTCCCTCTCACCATCACCTCCCTTCCACCATCACCTCCTCTCCCTCTCACCATCACCCCCTCTCCCTCTCAACATCACCCCCTCTCCCTCTCACCATCACCTCCCTCTCACCATCACCCCTCTCCCTCTCACCATAACCCCCTCTTACCATCACCCTCCTCTAGCTCTCACCATCACTCCCTCCCCCTCTTACCATCACTCCCTTCCCTTACACTATCACCCTCCCTCCCTCTCTCACACCATCACCCTCCCTCCCTCTCTCACACCACCACCCTCCCTCACACCATTACCCTCCCTCCCTCATGGTACCCCTTTACCCACCTTGTCACAGTCACCAGCTGAAGACATTCATCATACACACACAGTCAGGAAGCATAGCTTTGCCATAAACACAATGCACAAAGGCCACAGGCAGACCCCCCATACACACAACACACTTCAAGCAGCTACCCCATACACATACGGTCCCAGACAAAAACGCAAACATGCTCACACAGACATATATTCACACACAAAAAAACAAAAATAAAGTGCGCTGTGCCTTTAAGACCAATATTAGTGAATAATTCACACAAATATTAATTAACAATAATAATAACTCTTCAAAGGTATTATAATGTGCACTGTGCTTAAATACTATAGATCAATTTAAGTGATATAAATATCACATACATATGTGATATCTTAAAAGTGCATTAGTGTCAGACCACATAAGTGCTAATTGAAAAATAAACTCACTTTTAAAAGTTGCTTCTGTTGACAATTCTGTAGCCCATGGAACAGCGCAGTCAGAGGAGTGGGCCTTGACAGAGCCAGGAGTAGGCAGGGGAGTAACCAGTTAAAGGGGTGTGGTTATTGGTAAATGGGGGTTGGACTATAGGAGTATATTAAGCGGCCATTTTATGACTAAGGGACATTTTAACTAAACTGACACTTACCTGGTAATTGTTTTTGGCAGGTCTGTGTTGGTTTTTCTTTTGTCTTGCAGATCATGGCATCAATGGAAGAAATCCTGGAGGGAGTGAGAGCTGCTGTGCGGGATAGAGGACTGGCCTGGCTTCACGAGCAACTGGGGGCTCAGGGTCCCCCCCCTACAACCCCTGCGGCGGCTGCACGGCGTTCCATGAGGAGGGCGAGACCGCCCCAGCGGCTGAGCCCGGGCATGGAGCCCGAAGTCGGCAGGCGGAGGAGCCCGTCAGCGGAGTCTGTTGGGGCCCTGGATGAGGTAGCGGGCCCCAGCGGAGTGGATGTACCGCGGCCGGCACCGTCGGTCCGACGCGGTGCTGGCCGGGCGCGGGCAGCAGCTAGGCCGAGGCCTACCACACGGTGTGCGCCCCGCCGGGAGGCGGCAGGCGGGACGGTTGCGGCTGGAGCCAGGACCCAGAGCAGATCGGATGGTGGAAGCAGTGAACGGATGCGGCCCGGTGAGTCAGGGAATGGCGCTGGGGCTGGGCAGTGGGCGGGGGGCAGAGCGGAGGCCTTTAGTGATCAGGCGGTCCCCCTGATGGCAGGGGGAACCCCTGTGCAAGGGGACACATCGGGGGCAGCCTCTAGTGGGGCCAGGTGCAGCACAAGGGACTCAGACGGCGGGTCCGCTCAGCCAGGTACATTGGGGCCGGCAGGGCCCGCGGCTTTAGCGGACAGGAGGCGCCAGGACAGTCAGGCGGAATCCCCAGTTCGCAAGGCGGCCCAAAAGGGGCCAGGTTCAGCGGGTCGGGATAGCTCCCAGGAATCAGCCCAGGGCATGGAGACAGGACGGGCTGGGAGAGAGCGGGAGGGCCGCAAGGGCGGCTCCCGGGGACCGAGGGGTCCCTCGCGGAGCCCTAGGCCGCATCGCAGCAGGGAGCAGCGCGGCGTCAGTGCCAGGCATGACAGGAGGCAGGCTGACGGGTGGAGGGGTAGAGAGAGGAGCAGGTCAGCGAGCAGGCTTAGCAGGAGGAGATCGGCCTCAGGGGAACGGAGGTGGAGGCAGCGGCGCAGTGCGTCTGGGTCATCAGGCAGGAGCTCGCCAGGTCAGCGGCGCAGCGATTACGGCCGGGAGGGCCAGGCAGGGAACCGGGATATGGTGCGGAACTACAGGCAGGAGCATAAGGAGGTTGGGCGGGTATGTGATCATGTGGACACACTACCCAGGTGTCGTTCTCCTTGCAGGTCTCGCAGCAATACACCCGCGGTCCTGAGGCAGGGCCAGGCTGACAGGAGTCGGCGCCAATTGGATGCTCCGGAGCCAAGCATGGCGGACGGAAGGGAAACGAACCCACGGCCTTCTGCGGCTTCGGGCTCAGGCGGTGAGTCAAATGTTACACCACACGCAGGAACACTATTGACTTGTTTAAAATCTTTCCTAGATTCATGGGCGGGTGGGGAAATGGCTTCACCTCAGTTTGGGAGAGTGTGGACGTGTGAGAAGGGCCAAGGGTTACAAGGTAGGGCCGTGTGCCCGACGCAGGATAGCGAAGTGGGGTTATCTGTGTCCGAAACTAGTAAGGAGTCGGGGGAGAAGGTTGGTATTGGGGGCGAAATTACCGACGCTGCGCGGCAAAACGTGCACGTGTCTTTCTCGGGCCCATTAGGTTGTCATCTAAAAATGGACATCAAGGAGAAAATTTGGAGGGGTGAGTTTGTTGAGGTTTTTTCCTTACTCCCGCTGGAGGAGTTCTTAGACATGAAAGAGGAGGACAAGAAAGACGCGAAGAAGGAGGAGGAGGAGAAAAAGCGTAGGTATCGGAAGATTCCTAAAACATTTGGGAACTGGCTAAGGGCCTTTTGCATCCTGGCCAGCGTGATAGGGGAAAAGTCGCCGGATAAATGCTCCCAATTGTTTTGCTACCTAGATGGGATTGGGGAAGCGTACCGGACTTATGGCGGAGTCGCCTGGTGGAGGTACGATGAACAGTTTCGCCAGAGGTTAGCGGCGAATCCCAGCATGCGGTGGGATCAAATGGACCTTCCCCTCTGGATGCGGCTCATGATGGCGCAAAAGGCTGCGCCCTTTCACGGGACGGCCGGTGCGGCCCCTGGGGGACCTGCATCGGCCGGACAAAAGAAAGGCTTCTGTTGGCTCTTTAACGAGGGCCAATGCAAGTGGGGTACGTCGTGCCGGTTTAAGCACGAGTGCTCAGGTTGTGGGGGCGCACATGGAGCCAGTCGGTGTTTTAAGCGAGGTAAGTCTGCGCCAGGAGGGGGAGCCAATGGAGCGGCGGCCCCCTCCGCTGCCGCGGGGGGCAACTCCGGTGAAAGTAGGCGAGATGCTGCCGTGGCTAAAACAGTACGGTAACCGTCAGGACGCCGAATTCTTATGGCAAGGTTTTACGGAGGGTTTTTCAATACCGTTTCAGAGTAGGGATGTGGGGAGGTTATGCAGTAACCTCAAGTCGGTGGGTGAACACCCGGGAGTTGTGCGGGACAAGTTGCTGAAGGAGGTGCAACTGGGTAGGATGGCTGGGCCGTTCGAGGCTCCGCCGTTGCCTGACTTGAGGGTATCCCCGCTAGGGGTAGTCCCCAAGAAGGAGGCGGGTAAGTTTAGGTTGATTCATCATTTATCATTCCCAAAAGGGGCGTCAGTAAATGATGACATCGATGAGGCCCTGTGCTCCGTATCGTATGCATCATTCGACCATGCTGTCGAGTTGGTTCGGAGGGCAGGGCGGGGGGCCTTGATGGCGAAGGTGGATGTGGAGGCAGCATTCCGGCTCCTTCCTATCCACCCAGACTGTCACCATTTGTTAGGGTGCCTTTTCGAGGGTCAGTTTTTCGTGGACCTGTGCCTACCCATGGGTTGCTCCATTTCATGTGCGTATTTCGAAAAGTTTAGCACGTTCTTGGAGTGGGTGGTGCGCAGGGAAACGGGCGGGGGTATGGTGGTCCATTACCTGGACGACTTTCTGTGTGTGGGCCCGGCTGGGTCCGACAGATGTGCCCAAATACTGCGGGTGTTCCAGAGGTTAGCCCAACAGTTTGGGATTCCTCTGGCTGAGGACAAGACAGTGGGCCCGACCGAGTGTCTGAGTTTTTTAGGGCTGGAAATCGACTCGGTCGTTGGGGAATGTAGGCTGCCGGAGGAGAAGTTGAGGGTGCTCCGCCAGCAGGTGCACGCGATAAAGGGCGCTAGGAAAGTCACGCTTCGGGGACTGCAGTCCTTGCTCGGCAGCCTTAATTTCGCTTGTAAGGTGATCCCTATGGGTAGAGTTTTTTGTAGATTGCTGGCTAGGGCTACCTGTGGTGTCCGTCTGCCGAGTCATTACATCAGGGTGTCGGTTGGTATGAGAGAGGACTTGGACATATGGGACCGCTTCCTCACTGAGTTTAATGGACGGGTGTTTTTCAGGGATGCGATGAAGGCATCTGGCGACGCCGGGCTGTTTACGGACGCCTCGGGGAGCGTTGGCTTTGGGGCTTACCTTGGGGGCAAGTGGTGTGCCGAGGTTTGGCCTGAGGCTTGGTCCGAGAGCCCCTTGATTCAGAACCTCGCCTTTTTGGAGCTTTTTCCAGTTGTGGTAGCGGTGTCACTATGGGGCGAGGAGCTCAGGGACAAGAAAGTTATCTTCCACTCTGATAATATGGCAGTGGTACAGGTAATTAACAGTCTATCGGCTTCGTCCCTGCCAGTAGTTAGGTTGTTGCGGCAGCTAGTGCTCTTGTGTATGTCTTGGAACATTGTCTTCCGGGCACGGCACGTGCCGGGCCTGCTGAATGTGGTCGCTGACGCTCTGTCTCGTTCACAGTGGGTGCGGTTCCGGGAAGCAGCGCCGGACGCACAAGCGACAGGGCAGGCGTGCCCGGAGGAGATGTGGCGGCTCGGGACGTTGTGCTTGGGCGATACATAAGGAGCTCACTGGCGCCGGGGACTTGGACCGCTTATACTAAGGTCTGGTGTGAATGGGAGGAAATGTTGTCCCAGGCGGGAGCAGGCGATTCTGCAGCCGGTAGGTTGGACACGCTGTTGTGGCTTCTTTGCAGGTTGGTGGCAGGTGGGTCGTCCCCTTCTAGGGTGGAGCGCTACATGTCTGCGTTAGCCTTCCTGTTCAAGTTTAACGGGTGGGAAGACTTGACGAAACATTTCTTGGTGAAGCAAACTTTAAAGGGTTTCAAGAAGGGCAGGAGGTCTGTGGATACGAGGAGGCCTGTGTCCTTTGCCACCCTTCAAGGGTTGGTGGGGTTGTTGAACGAAGTGTGTAGTTCGGCATTTGAAGTAACTTTGTTCACTGTGGCTTTCGTGTGGGCTTTCTTTGGGGCTTTTCGTATTGGCGAATTGGTGAGCGCCAATAGGTCGGGGGCATCGGGCCTCCGGTATGAGGATGTGGCTATAGAACAGGACAAGGTCGTGATTTGGCTCCGGCGCTCGAAGACGGACGTCTTCGGAAAGGGTAAGAATGTTGTCCTGTCCTCGCTACCAGGGTCCCCGGTGTGCCCGGTAGCGTGTGGGGACGTGTTTTTACGGGTTCGCCCGAAGGTTGGTGGTTGCTTCCTGATTCACGAGGATGGGAAGGCGCTGTCGCGCTTTCAGTTCTTGCGAGTTTTCCGCATGGGGTTGACGAGATTGGGCTTGCAGCCCGGACAATTTGGTACGCACTCCTTCCGTATTGGGGCTGCGACTGAGGCGGCGCGTCTCGGGCTGGGGGAGGAGCGGATAAAGCAGATTGGGAGATGGGAATCCATCAGGTTCCGTGCATATGTAAGGCCGGAAAGGTTGGTGTGAATGGAATGTTGTGGATGTGGTAAAAGGGTGCTCTGCCGGTTAACTGAATTTGTTTCCTTTCAGGCTTGGTCGCTTGGCTGGTGGGTCACTCGTTTGTCTACTGGGCGGAGAAGAGGGCCGCAGTTCGGAGACAAGGCACACAACTGGGTTTTCTTCTGGACACAGTGGACCTTCGGTGGTTTGGTTTTCGGGGTTTCAGCTGGCAGAGTATAAGTGGTGAAATTTTTGGGATGTTGTCCAGGGGGTTTGCCCCAGATATACTGTTGATTCACGGTGGGGGCAATGACTTAGGTTTGGTCCCCCAGAAGGTGTTGGTCAGGAGAATGAAGAGGGACCTGGATAGGGTGAGGGCTCTGGTCCCAGGAGTTACAATAGTGTGGTCTGAAATGGTGCCGCGGTTGAACTGGAGGCATGCCAGGGACCCGGCGGCTGTGGCACGTTGCCGTGGTAAAGTAAATAAGGCCATGTCTGTCTTTATTAGGAGAATAGGGGGGGTCCCAGTGAGGCACTTTGAATTGGAGGGCGGGTTGCCCGGTTATTTTAGGCGGGATGGTGTGCACCTGTCTGATGTGGGGTGCGATCTATTAAATTTAGGTTTCCAGGAGGGTATTTCCAAAGCCCTATTTATGTGTGGTGGGGGTCGCTCGAGACATTAAGGGTTCAAGTCTCTTGCTATGGCGGGATAGGGCTTGGGTAATTGGAAGGTAGGAGGAGTATAAATTGGTTAGGCTGGATTAAACTGGAGTGTGAAATGGTTTGTGGGTTCGAGCTCATCGGTGGCTCCGAACCAGGTGGTGTAGGGGGGTCTCGGTACACCCCTACAGTTTAAAAAGTTATGGATATGGGGCCTCTTTGGTAGGCCATGTGTTATGTGTTATTTGTTATTTATAATGTTATTTACTGTTATTGGCGGGGTCATTGCCGGGGGTAATTTATGTACGGTGGGGGGTGGAGGTATATTTACTTTTGTGGCAATGACCCCAATTTGTTACCTTGTTTATAATAATAAATAAAGCTGTGGACTTTTTTATTCCAACAGAAATACGGTGTCTGTAAGTTATTGGGGGGTTGGGGTAAACAGCGCACCTGCCGAATAATCGACTGTGCGCATGTCATGTAGCCCATGGAACAGCGCAGTCAGAGGAGTGGGCCTTGACAGAGCCAGGAGTAGGCAGGGGAGTAACCAGTTAAAGGGGTGTGGTTATTGGTAAATGGGGGTTGGACTATAGGCGTATATTAAGCGGCCATTTTATGACTAAGGGACATTTTAACTAAACTGACACTTACCTGGTAATTGTCCCTCCCACCCTCCCTGTTGTTTTGGAGTTCCCGTTTGGTCACAGCGGCGGGATAGGGCTTGGGTAATTGGAAGGTAGGAGGAGTATAAATTGGTTAGGCTGGATTAAACTGGAGTGTGAAATGGTTTGTGGGTTCGAGCTCATCGGTGGCTCCGAACCAGGTGGTGTAGGGGGGTCTCGGTACACCCCTACAGTTTAAAAAGTTATGGATATGGGGCCTCTTTGGTAGGCCATGTGTTATGTGTTATTTGTTATTTATAATGTTATTTACTGTTATTGGCGGGGTCATTGCCGGGGGTAATTTATGTACGGTGGGGGGTGGAGGTATATTTACTTTTGTGGCAATGACCCCAATTTGTTACCTTGTTTATAATAATAAATAAAGCTGTGGACTTTTTTATTCCAACAGAAATACGGTGTCTGTAAGTTATTGGGGGGTTGGGGTAAACAGCGCACCTGCCGAATAATCGACTGTGCGCATGTCAAGTGATATACTCAAAGGAAACAGAAAAAAACTCATAGGGCAATATGCATAAGATTTAGAATATTGAAATTATAAATCAAAACACTCACAAGAGTAGAGCAATTTAGTCTGCTCTGAACTGTATAGGCATCTCGGTATATAGAGGCTTGAGGCTGTGATGGCAGTAAAATCCTTTATTTAAACACTTCAATCATTAAAAGCAGTTGTCTGGCTGTATGTCCTTCTCCTCACCGGTGTGATATAGTCCAAAACAATTTCGTGGGTCCTTTCCAGGCTCTCAGGGCTACTGTCTCTCACACTTGTTCCGGGAGGCGGGGCTTACGGCCGTTGGACGTAATGACGTCAGGGCGTGATGACGCGTTTCGCCGACGTGCTCGGCTTCATCAGATCTGCCCACTAATCCATCACAGTCTCTTTTAAAGCTTTTACACAGGGCGTGTTTACCCAAAACAGTCCGAAAATGCTGTCCTTTGGTTGGTTACTCTGACCAACTCATTAGCATTTCTAATAGTCAAACGTTATCGTACATACTCAGTATAGCAAGGGGATTATTCACTAAATGTCTAAAAATATTATTTTCACATATATACCTTATGGATTACAAAAACAATATATATATATACACTCTATATTATACTATCTATTTCCACAGTACCTACTTTTTAATAGAGGAAAAAAGGAATAAAATTAATTTATTATATAATACCATATTCTGAATCACATTTAAAGTGCTAAATTACATGTCTTAAAGTGAGATATGCGGCATGCAACATGCAAAAAGTGCAATAATCTTAATACTTGAACTAATATGTATATAAATATAAGTAGTTATTATTAAAAAAAGTTATTTAAAAATTTGCCAGACTTTGGATATGGAATTATAAAAATTATAAAAAATTATAAAATTTATAAAAAATTAAAAAGGTCAAATTCTATATTGAGGCCCCTTGGTTCTAACGTTTTTAATTTGTGTACCCACATCATTTCTTCTCTTCCAACTTTTGAAATAAAATCTCCACCTCTGTACTCCCCCTTTATGGTCCTTACACCCTCCTCCCTTCATGGTCCTTACCGCCCCCCCCCCCCCCCAATGGTCCTTACCCTCCTATCTGCCTATGTAGCGTGGCCGGGCAGCGCGAAACGCGGGACATGAACTTCTGTTTCCTGTACCCGGCCGCCGGCGGACTGAAGGGAAGTGCTCACTTCCTGTCATTCCGTCGGCGGCCAGGTACAGGAAACAGAGGTTCCTGTCCCGCGTTCCGCGCCGCCCGGCCACGCTACATTAAGAGACCGGCAGTAGGGAGCGCTCTGCCCTTTCTCCCTCTCACTATCACCCCTCTCTCCCTCCTCTCCCCATCACCCCCTCTCCCAATCACCCCCCTCCCTGTCCCAATCATCCCCCTATCACCATTACCCCCTCTCACATCTCCCCTCTCACCATCACCCCCTCTCACCATCACCTCCCTCTCCCTCTTACCATCACCCACTCTCCCTCTCACCATCACCCCCTCTCCCTCTCACCATCACCTCCCTTCCACCATCACCTCCTCTCCCTCTCACCATCACCCCCTCTCCCTCTCAACATCACCCCCTCTCCCTCTCACCATCACCTCCCTCTCACCATCACCCCTCTCCCTCTCACCATAACCCCCTCTTACCATCACCCTCCTCTAGCTCTCACCATCACTCCCTCCCCCTCTTACCATCACTCCCTTCCCTTACACTATCACCCTCCCTCCCTCTCTCACACCATCACCCTCCCTCCCTCTCTCACACCACCACCCTCCCTCACACCATTACCCTCCCTCCCTCATGGTACCCCTTTACCCACCTTGTCACAGTCACCAGCTGAAGACATTCATCATACACACACAGTCAGGAAGCATAGCTTTGCCATAAACACAATGCACAAAGGCCACAGGCAGACCCCCCATACACACAACACACTTCAAGCAGCTACCCCATACACATACGGTCCCAGACAAAAACGCAAACATGCTCACACAGACATATATTCACACACACAAGGATGCTCTCTGTCAGACACACTCTCAGGCACATACACAGGTAAACTGTGCATCAATGTGTTTATGTGTGCATGTATTGCAACTCTATTACTTTCACTTTTTGTTAGTGGGGCCTCATGTTTGAGTTTCGCCTGAGGCCTCATAAAGTCTAGAGCCGCCTCTGCATAATATATTAACAAGGCGTGTGTGGATGATGTGATCAGCAAGGGACATTTTTAATGGATCTGGCGTTAAAGGGTTTCAAGAAAAATAATGCATTCACTCTGTCTCCCTAGCTAAAATAAATATATATTAGCAATGTCTGTCTCCCATTAATATTATGACTTTTCACACGTGCTATCTATAGTGGTATTTACATGGGACTCTTTATAGAGATAATTGTTGGGTTGGCAGAGTAACTGCTTCTAGAGAATATTTACTTTATGTGTTCAGAAAAAAATGTTTTAACAGCTAAACACAACATTTCCTTTCTGCTAGATAAGAAAACCGTATGTGAAGTGGGATAGGGAAGGTGGAAACCTTCCTTACCAGCGTCTACCACACCATTTGATAATGGTAAGGGTGGCACGGCTAAGTACATATGTTCCTTGGTTAAAATTGAAGGTTTTAGGATAGTTTGTTTTCACACGGTCCAGAATGTCGCCATGGAAGACACATCTGATAATATCAAGGAATGGAATACATTTTCCTACAAGATTAATTACATTTGATGATCTGGTATAATTTGAACCTGACAGAAATATTTATCATAATATCAAAGGCGGCTCTCTAATTAGGCGGTTTTGGTGGCCGCTTAAGGCCTCACGCTGGATGGGGCCTTGCGGCCTCCTAAACCACCTTAGGGCAGACTGTGTCAGGTCCACGGTCAGAGACTGAGGACCCCGACACCAGGAGGGGGCCCAGCCGCTTGCTCAGTATGCCGCTGGGTACGAAGCCCCTCCTGGCTGCCTGGCCAGACGGAGAGCGCCCATTGCAGACACTGGTCTGCAGCTCCGCAGTGTGCAGAGCTGCAGACCATGTGTCTCGCGAGAACTGGCCAATCAGAGCGTTGCCGTGGGTTACCCCTTCTCCCTCTCACTATCACCCTCTTCTCCCTGTCACTATCACCCCTCTCTCCCTCCTCTCCCACCCCTTTCTCCCTCTCACTATCACCCCTCTCTCCCTCCTCTCTCCATCACCCCCTCTCCCAATCACCCCCCTCCCTGTCCCACTCATCCCCCATCACCATTACCCCCTCTCACATCTCCCCTCTCACCATCACCCCCTCTCACCATCACCTCCCTCTCCCTCTCACCATCATCCCCTCTCCCTCTCATCGTCCCCTCTCCCTCTCACCATCACCTCCCTCTCCCCATCACTCCCCTCTGCCTCTTCCCATCACCCCCCTCTCCCTCTCACCATCACCCCCTCTCACCATCACTCCTCTCTCTAATAAAAACAACACAGGAGAGCGCAACTCTATTAAAATAAAAAACAAATTAACAATTAAAATATGACTACAAATGAATAAATTAAGCAGCTATACACATATAGAATTTTCTTTAAACTTCATATATAATGATCCCCTCTCCCTTTCACGATCACCCCCTCTCACCATCACCATCACCCTCCTCTCACCATCATCCCCCTCCCTCTCACCATTACATCCCCCCTCTCACCATCACCACCCTCACACCATCACTCCCTCTCACCATCACCCCGTCTCACCATCACCCCCTCTCACTCTCACCATCATCCCCTCTCCCTCTCCCTCTCACCATCACCCCCCTCTCCCTCTCACCATCACCCCCTCTCCCTCTCACCATCACCCTCTTCTCCCTCTCACCATCACCCCCTCTCCCTCTCACCATCACCCCCTCTCACCATCACCCCCTCTCCCTCTCACCATCACCCCCCTCTCCCTCTCACCATCACACCGTCTCCCTCTCTCCCTCTCATCATCACCCGATTCTCCCTCTCACATCACCCCCTCTCCCTCTTACCATCACCCACTCTCCCTCTCACCATCACCCCCTCTCCCTCTCACCATCACCTCCCTTCCACCATCACCTCCTCTCCCTCTCACCATCACCCCCTCTCCCTCTCAACATCACCCCCTCTCCCTCTCACCATCACCTCCCTCTCACCATCACCCCTCTCCCTCTCACCATAACCCCCTCTTACCATCACCCTCCTCTAGCTCTCACCATCACTCCCTCCCCCTCTTACCATCACTCCCTTCCCTTACACTATCACCCTCCCTCCCTCTCTCACACCATCACCCTCCCTCCCTCTCTCACACCACCACCCTCCCTCACACCATTACCCTCCCTCCCTCATGGTACCCCTTTACCCACCTTGTCACAGTCACCAGCTGAAGACATTCATCATACACACACAGTCAGGAAGCATAGCTTTGCCATAAACACAATGCACAAAGGCCACAGGCAGACCCCCCATACACACAACACACTTCAAGCAGCTACCCCATACACATACGGTCCCAGACAAAAACGCAAACATGCTCACACAGACATATATTCACACACACAAGGATGCTCTCTGTCAGACACACTCTCAGGCACATACACAGGTAAACTGTGCATCAATGTGTATATGTGTGCATGTATTGCAACTCTATTACTTTCACTTTTTGTTAGTGGGGCCTCATGTTTGAGTTTCGCCTGAGGCCTCATAAAGTCTAGAGCCGCCTCTGCATAATATATTAACAAGGCGTGTGTGGATGATGTGATCAGCAAGGGACATTTTTAATGGATCTGGCGTTAAAGGGTTTCAAGAAAAATAATGCATTCACTCTGTCTCCCTAGCTAAAATAAATATATATTAGCAATGTCTGTCTCCCATTAATATTATGACTTTTCACACGGGCTATCTATAGTGGTATTTACATGGGACTCTTTATAGAGATAATTGTTGGGTTGGCAGAGTAACTGCTTCTAGAGAATATTTACTTTATGTGTTCAGAAAAAAATGTTTTAACAGCTAAACACAACATTTCCTTTCTGCTAGATAAGAAAACCGTATGTGAAGTGGGATAGGGAAGGTGGAAACCACACACTTCAAACATTCAGCTTGCAGCCTGTGTGATTTAAAGGTAATTTGAGCTAATCTGATGGATGCATACATGCAGTGCATCGTCTTGGTCTGGAAATGTTTGGGTTCCCACAAACAAACAATAGAGTCACATGGGGTGGCATAGAAGCTTTGAAGTTAGGAGGTGTCTGTTTAGCTTTCAGTTACATTCAAACGTTAAACTGTAGACAATGCTGTACTGGGCTCAGACATTGCATGGTTTGTCTCAGTAATCCTTGTCCAAGGCATACAGTTCTGGACCGGAAGCTATTTGCTTGAGACTAGAGCACATGTACCTAACTTTGGTGTTCCAGCTTATGGTAGTAATATGCCTTCCTTAGGCTTCTTCTACTGTGCTGTCCATTCATTTATTACCCCTATTACACAAAATCAGTCTCTGGTGAAATAGCTCAGTGGGCTAATGCATCAGCAGAATCTGTTCTAAACCTTGGGTTGCAGGTTCAAATCCCAGCAGGGTTGACTCGGCCCTTCCTCCTTCCAAGGTAGATAAAATGAGTACCATTAAATTGGGTGATAGTAACAACCCTAAGGGCTAAGGTAACATGTAACATCCCCAGGACGTACTTGGAAACCAGAGTAATCTGAATGTACCTTTCCTGGTTAAATACTTTGTTATTATTATATTATGAGGTTATTTCAGTATTACGCAGGAGGGAATGGTTTTGGTTCAAGAGTTCAAGATGGAGATATTCTACAAACTTCAAGACCCAGGAGACACCCATGGTCCAGCTTTTCAGAGCAGAAGGCTACGTAGAATTTACTTTCATATCCTATCATATCCTATCTATAAGCATTACCTGCCCATGTCAAATTCCTTTTGATTGATCCAGTTTTAAACAAGCTCTTTTGTTCACCACTTAAAGGACCACTCTAGGCACCCAGACGACTTCAGCTTAATGAAGTGGTCTGGGTGCCAGGTACCTCTAGGATTAACCCTTTTTTTTATAAACATAGCAGTTTCAGAGAAACTGCTATGTTTATAATGAGGGTTAATCCAGCCTCCAAATCCTCTAGTGGCTGTCTCATTGACAGCCGCTAGAGGCGCTTGCGTGCTTCTCACTGTGAAAATCACAGTGAGAGCATGCAAGCGTCCATAGGAAAGCATTGTAAATGCTTTCCTATGCGACCAGCTGAATGCGAGCGCGGCTCCTGCCGCGCATGCGCATTCAGCCGATGACGTCGCGATCAAGATGGAGAGGAGGAGGAAAGCTCCCCGCCCGGCGCTGGAAAAAGAGGTAAGTTTAACCCCTTCCTCTCTCCAGAGCCCGGCGGGAGGGGGTCCCTGAGGGTGGGGGCACCCTCAGGGGACTCTAGTGCCAGGAAAACGAGTATGTTTTCCTGGCACTAGAGTGGTCCTTTAAGTTCACCCTAGCTTCTGGTTTCCCGTGTTATATTTTCACCTACATTGTAGTAAGCAACCTTTTATACTTCAAGTGGTCAACAGTAGACCCAAAAACTGATGACTTGGGAGGGAATAGATTATATACTTAATGCACTGTGGGCTTGGTAGAGGTAGGTGACCGAGGGAATGCCTAACTATGCTTCCTGTCTGAAAAACTGGAACCGAGCAACAATGTGTCTCCAACATAAACTACCTAACCAAGACACAGGACCTACCTGCATCTTTATGGGGAAGGACGTAAAAAGACGTGTTTCATACATGGCTTAGTGGAGATGTTCCAATATTTCACTCAATAGTCTTTCAAGTGACTGAACTGGGATGACCCAATCAGAGACCAAATAAGAGGCAAGAACGCACCCTAGAGAAGCTCGGGCTTGAAGAGGTATATTAAAAACCAGTACACGGTCACAATGATGTTTGTTTTTGCTTTATTATTCTATGTGTGCGTATTAGAAGCACAATTATAATGCAAACTCAACACAGCGTGCGTGTCTAGTCGTATAATCTCTATAAAATATATAGGCTGGGAAACTGCTGTGCCTCTGCATTGCTCCAGCACATTTGATAGCAAAAGGACATAAAACTGAGCAAATGTTCAGGGGGAAAAAAAAGAGAAAATTGTGCCAGATGATCACTTTGTTTTAAATTACTCTAAATTTCGACACCCGTGCTAGAGAGTAACCCTTTGGCCTGTATTGGATTTTTCCATACATGAATCATGCTATTTAAGCCCTATGGGTTTATGTTATCCATCTGCTGCTCTGATTATTTGTAGGCATTGTATTAGTTACAAATACAAAAAAACAAGTCCTGCGCTCACTCCCATCACTCCTCGGCGGCAGCAACAACCATAATACACATCAGCCCTAATACATACAGTAAAAACCAAAGAAAAAGTTACCTGCGCTCTCTCCTACTCTCCTAAATCCCTATGTATATTCCCTATGGAGGTCATTTAGTTACTCCAATGGCAGCAATGACCACAGTACACAGTACTGTGGTCGTTGCTGTCGCCCAGGAGTGATGGGAGTGAGCGCAGGACTTTTTTTTTTTTTTATATTCAGTTTTTGTATCACACAGCTAGGTTACAATGCTGCCACCCATCCCATGTGTTCCCTATTAAGGGTTAATAAGTATATAGGGGTGTATATAAAAAAATATATACCCTCTCTGTCTCATTAGAGATATCTTTGCCAGAAGCTCAAGGAAGCAAGGTGAAGGGTCAGTGTAGGACCCACCTGAGGGGGTATGCCTTGATGTGGCAGGCGGGCATTCCCTCCAATGGCCATTGGAGTAACTAAATTACCTCCATTTGTTTAAATATACATAGGGATTAAGGAGAGAGCACAGGTAACTTTTTCTTTGGTTTTTATTGTATTAGTTACTTAACCTTCTAATTATGCTTTGAGAATTTTTAGGCACAGTTAAAAAAAAAATCACCATAAAAAAAGCCAATGAAATGTTCCCGTTCATTGTTCCAGATTTTGCTAATTATGCACAAGGCTAGATAAACATAATGATTATTGGTGATGATGCTCCAGGACCATGCTGTGCAATAGGCCCTGTCTAAACTGTATATACTAATTTGTATCTGGTCAGTGCTGTGATTAAATCACAAATGTGTACTAGGCTCATTGTATAGTATAGTGTCCTATATCTCAGCAAAGCGCATTGCACAAGACCTTTTCTAACTTATTACCCACGTGATGGACTCCCTGTGCCTCATGACACATTGGATGGACTTGCACCCCTTGATTTCCCATCACATTTCTTTGTTCTTCACCTTGATTTTATAAGACTGATTTAATATATTTGAAATGTCCAGGTTATGAATACAAGTGGATATGGTTTCACTGAGAAGTCTATTTGCAGATGCAGGCCAGGAGCATGAGACTAGAAGCACAAAATTCTAATTATGCATTTAGGCCCAGCGTGATATTCAACTGCATAGCCATGAAGCCCCTAATCCAGCACTTATTACGCAAAAAAAAACTATTTTTCTAATTCCATTCACTTCAGTAACTTTGACAATATATCTAGACATTATTCCAGAAAAACCAATGCCCTCTTCCACTTTCATTCAGAATATAGGGGGAATTTTAAAGAGCCAATCCAGCTGTTATGCTCTAGGTCAGGGGTAGGCAACCTACGGCACTAGTGCCATGCACGGCACTCGAGGTGTCTTTGCACGGCACTCAAGGCTGCTGGAGCCAAACAGGCTCTTTCCTATCAGGAGTCCCAGTAAAACTTCAGATATCTGCTAATACGAAGAGGTGGTCAGGGGCGGGCTGGGCCGGGGGGCAGGGAGGCAATTGCCCCCCAGGCCGCCCGAAATTATTTTAGGACCGGCCGCGGCGGGCCGGCCCTTTAAATGCTGCAGCCGCCGAGCGCTCTGTAAAGAGCGCTCAGACGGCTGCAGCTGCTTTTGCCTCCCTCCCCTCCCATGTAGGTGGCCGAACTGCACTCCGGTCCGCGGTCCCGGCCGGAGTGATGGGAAGGTGCCCACTGAGTGTGCACTTCCTGTCAGTCCGGCCGGGTACAGGAAACAGAAACTCCTGTTCCGCGCGGAACAGGAGTTTCTGTTTCCTGTACCCGGCCGGACTGACAGGAAGGTGCACACTGAGCACCTTCCTATCACTCCGGCCGGGACCGCGGACCGGAGTGCAGCTCGGCCACCTACAGGGGAGGGGGTAAGAAGAAGGGGGGGGGAGGGAGTAAAAAAAGAGGGGAGGGGGGAGAGTAAAAAGAGGGGGGGGAGAGTAAAAAGAGGGGGGGGAGAGTAAAAAGAGGGGGGGGAGAGAGTAAAAAGAGGGGGGGGTAAAAGAGGGGGGGAGAGAGTAAAAGGAGGGGAGGGGGGAGAGTAAAAAGACGGGGAGGGGGGAGAGTAAAAAGAGGGGAGGGGGGAGAGTAAGAAGAGGGGGGAGAGTAAGAAGAGGGGGGTGACAGTAAGAAGAGGGGGGTGAGTAAGAAGAGGGGGGGAGAGTAAGAAGAGGGGGGTGACAGTAAGAAGAGGGTGGGGAGAGTAAGAAGAGGGGAGGGGGGAGAGTAAGAAGAGGGGAGGGGGTGACAGTAAGAAGAGGGGGGGAGAGTAAGAAGAGGGGGGGAGAGTAAGAAGAGGGGGGTGACAGTAAGAAGAGGGGGGGGAGAGTAAGAAGAGGGGAGGGGGGGAGAGTAAGAAGAGGGGAGGGGAGGGAGAGTAAGAAGAGGGGAGGGGAGGGGGGAGAGTAAGAAGAGGGGAGGGGGGAGTAAGAAGAGGGAAGAGAGGGAGTAAGAAGAGGGAAGAGAGGGAGTAAGAAGAGGGAAGAGAGGGAGTAAGAAGAGGGAAGAGAGGGAGTAAGAAGAGGGGAGGGGGGATAATAAGAGGGGGGGAGTAAGAAGAAGGGGGACGTAAGAAGGAGGGGAAATAAGAGAAAGAGGGGGGTAAGAAGAAGAAGGGGGGAGTAAGAACAAGAGTGGGGAGTAATTAGAAGAAGGGGGTAAGAAGAAGAGGGGGGTAAGAAGAAGAGGGGGGAGTAAGAAGAAGAGGGGGGAGTAAGAAGAAGGGGGGTAAGAAGAAGAAGGGGGGTAAGAAGAAGAAGAAGAAGGAAGGGGTAAGAAGAAGAAGGAGGGGTAAGAAGAAGTAGGAGGGTTAAGAAGAAGAAGGGGGGAGTAATAAGAAGAAGGGGGTAAGAAGAACAAGGGGGGGAGTAAGAAGAACACAGGGAGGAGGGGGGGTAAGAAGAACACAGGGGGGGTGAGAACACACAGAGGGAGGAGTGAGAAGAACACAGGGAGGGTGGAGGGGGATGAGAAGAGCACTAAGGGGCAGGGGAGAGCTCTAAGGGACAGAAGGGACAGCTCTATAGGACAGGGGGCAAGACAGGGAGCTCTTTAACACTACGCGCGCACACACACACACACACACACAATGCATCCCCATACATACACAGAAACACACAATGCATCCCTATACATACACAGAAACAGAACATGCTTCCCTTACACACAGAGAAACACACAATGCATCCATTACACACACACACACACAATGCAACCCTTACACACAAAGACAATGCATCATTTGCACACATACACAGAAACATACAATGCAAACCCTTACACACACATGCAAACACACACACTGTTTTTCTTACATACACACAGAAACACAATGCATCTCTTACACTCAATGCACACACATACAGACACACACATTGCATCCCTTATGCATACAAACACAGATTCACACAATGCATCCCTCACACACAACCAGAAACACATAATACATCCCTTATACACAAATACACACTGATTCCACTACACACAAACACACTGCATCACCTGCACAAACTGGTATCCCTATACACTACATACCATAAGCACACATATGAGATAACACATAACACATCCCCTACACACTCCACTCCCTGTGAGCGAGCTCATGGGTGGGTGGAACATATAAGTGGACTTATGAGTGGGCCTTATGGGCATACTCACCGTCAGGCACTGGGGCCCAGACCTTGAGCTGTGTAAGAGGCCCCCAAAAAATGGAGCTGCTTCCAATTCTCCCAGAACGTTGAATTTTGTGACCACAGTTGCAAACAGCCTCCAGAGGTCCTGTTCTACACCAGACCAGTGGAGCCAAACTGCAGCCCATCATCATCCTCATCTAATTGTAAGTAGGCAATCTAGTATATTATTAGTGACACTAATCTATAATTTACCTCACATTAAAGGGACACTATAGCTTAATGAAGTGGTTCTGGTGTCTATAGCTGGTCCCTGCAGGCTTTTTAATGTAAACACACACTGTGTGCAGCACTGGCGTTAGTTCATATGGCAGATCATATGGGTGGGGCATTGTGATGTCACATGGGGGGGCGGCAAATTTATATTTTGTCTAGGGCGGCAAAGATCCTTGCACCGGCTCTGATCCTGGGCAGGTGCACCAGTCTACTGGTGACCCACAGGAGGGGAGTGCACTGAACTCTCCTCCTGCCCAGACCCGTCTTGACTGCAGTGCAAGTGCCCTCTGCCCCTAATTTACAGTGGCTCACACTCACAACAAGCAGTGCCTAGAGCCCTTTGCAGAGACGGAAACAAAGGGGTTCTGTGGCAGCTGGCCGTCCTGCAAGCATTACATTAAACAGCTGTTCCCCATGCAGCCACACGTGGCGTTGTGCTGGGAGACTGTGATTACTCTTCACTTCCTCCCAGCCTACAGAGCAGCGCATGGGGGAGAGAGGAGGAGGCATGATTTAATCTTGAATAAATCCTCTAAGCAAACCTTTATAAATTTGGGGGGGATCAGCTCTGTTTCCACAGTTTATTGGTGTTTACTCTCATCTCTGTATTAATATTGAGGGATGTCTAAGTAGTAACATCAGTGTGTGTCAGCAGGGCCAGCCGTTAGGGTGGGCAAGCTGTGCGGTCACGCAGGGTGCCATGACAACAGAGGCGCCCGGCGGCCAACACAGCTCACAAGTTGGGTACACCAGCATATTTAATTTAAACGATTCGCTGGTGGTCCACTGGTGCGCACCAGCAATAGGTGCAGTCAGATCATATCCTCTCCCTCGTGGTTCCGGCGCTCAGTTAGTGAGTCAGAGCACAGGCTCAGAGATTCTCAGCCTGTGCTCTGACAACATTGAAAGTCAGAGCCGTGAAGGAGCGGGTATGGCAAAGAGCTACTGATTAGCATAACATCAATATCCGTTATAAAACCAGAAAAAGGTGGGCATGGACGGTGAACTGATTTGGTGGCGCAATGGGCGACTTGACTGGTTTTGCCCCCCAGGCCTAAGGCTGCCAGCCCTCCCCTGGAGGTGGTGAAGGACAATCCTCAATTTATGCATTGCATTGCATGCGTAGAGGAAGTGATCTCAGATCTGCAGAATAACCCTCCACTCATACAAATAATACGAACAGCCCACACACAGTCCCCACAAACGCAACACCACTAACAATCCACATACATGCACACAACTCCACATGCAGCCTCTCACATGCAATACCCCAAACAGCCCCCCCACACTACAATACCCCAAACAGCCCCCACACAATGTGACATATCCATCCACACACAATTCCAAAAGCAGCCCTCATACACAGCCCACATTCATATGTATCATACACGATACCACAAACTACTCCTGAACATATACAATATAAAAGCTCATATACGCACAAATACAACGATACAAAGCAATTACAGTAAAAATAATAAGCAGAATACGGCAGCATACACACCTCAATTTAAAAAAAATAGGATCGGCACGCTACGCGACATCACAATCCTATATCAGCACAGTGCTGCTAAAAGGTTGCCTACCCCTGCTCTAGGTAAAGTGATGCATTTTATAGACAATGTCATGGTCTCCATGCTAGCTGTTCCTTATTTAGATGTTTGCACAAAAATAGCACCTATTTTGCCTTGATAAAAAAATACCCTACAGTTTATATTGGAAAGTTGATGGACAGGCTATAGATGTAGAATATAACATTGTATTGGAACATAGGGCATTGAATAAGTGAATTATCATTAAATTATCAGTAGGTGTCACATTTTAATGACGCCATGTATGTTTTGTTGCAATGCAATAGTTTAGGTGGAAGGTGTTTCATATGTTGCTTCGATTGAGCTTCTCTGGACTATTTCAGAAGAAGAATTAATTTCTACTGTAGATGGAAAAATCGAATGGAACAAGGCAATTTGAAGTATCATTTTTGATATTCCTGATGTTGGTTACAAAAAAGATGCTTGATTATTGATAAATGTACAAGCTTTCAGTATGCGTGCAGCACTTAAATCCTAATGTGATTCAAGATATGGAAAACAAAGCAGTCAGTTTAATTTAACTACCGTAATCACAGTGATTTTTTTCACCCCAACAACAATGTAACTTATTATATGTGAAGGACAGTAGAACAAGCCCCGGACTTTTTGGGTATTATATAAAAATATTAGGGGATCTCCTGCACTATCTCCCTAGATTGACAATAAAAAAAGTCCCAGGAACACCACTGGCAATTTTACGTACAATTACATAATGTATAGTTCTTATAGAAAACACATGTAAGTGATTTATGGATGTGGACATCAAAAAGGTACCAAATACTTATGAGAAATTTAGAAATCAGTAATTTAATAGATATATATATATATATCTCAATGATTACAGATAGAAGACAACAGCAACTATAGGAAAATGGAAAACACAATGAATTCACATTAGAACAAATAACGCATAGCATGCTAATCACGAAAAACAATATAAATGTCAGGAAAATTGGTGCACATTAAAAAAAAAAAAGCACAGTAGAAAAACAGCAAAATGTTCACATAATATACAGTAATTACTGGTTGTATCACTAAATTCCATTAGAAATATGGTTGTCCATTCAGGGAATACGATATTGTACAGCGCTACGGAATCTGGCGCTATATAAATAATAAAATAATAATAATCATTTAAATATTTATTCATTGTAGCGTGGCAGTAAGGGAATCAAAGCATTTATTTTTTGGTTCTAAATAAATGACTGATAATATTTTAAGTATGAGTATAGTCTGCAAGCTAATAATATGGTAGCTTTCCAATTACAGGAACATTTGGTGATTAGCTTAACACATTATGTATTGGGACAATGCATTACCTACCATTCAGACTCAATGTTGGAGATTGGAGTTTACCTACATTTTGCAGTTACATTTTTTTTCTAAAGAATTCACCTCCAGTTCCAGCCCTTGAGCAGAAAATCCCAGTTGCTGCTCATTTCATACCTTTGTACATTGGTCATTTGTTTTCTCCTGGCGCAGACATTGTACCCAGAATTCTTTTTTTTTTTTTCCTCCTGTAGTTTTATTTTTGTTTTTACTACAAGTTATGCTTATGTTTTAATATGTTTTAATATGTCCCGTTTCCTTTGACCTGTATCTAAACTTTGGAGCTATCTTAGCCAGGTCATTATACTTAAGTTGCTCACCTTATTCTAACATTAGCCATATGCATTCTCTTAAAGAAATACCCCAAGTATCATAACTAATACAGCTTGTTGTGGTTATAGTGTAAGGTATGCTTAGGTACCCTCCGAGTAAAACAAATCTATATTTATATATGATGTATTTATTAAATAGATAATATATAAATATCAAATTATATTTTGCTTATTCTTTTTTTCCCTTCGTAAGTCACTTCTCACTTATCAATAAAATCCTCCTTTGGTGCTGTCCCTTAACCATCAATCAGCTGTTTTTCCATCATAGGCCACAATTTAACTTCTTAAGGGGCGTGGACGTACTAGGTAGTCCGACAAAAACCATCATACGTCCGCAGCAAATAGATTACTTACCCGATCGCCGCTGTTCCCCCGCCGGCGATCGGTGTTGCTCCCGGTCTAGGGGAACTGCCTGACAGCCAAGACAGTCCCCCCTTGGCAAATTAGGCCCCCGCGGGCCATGTGATCACTCTGAAAGAGTGCTGCCTGCAGGGGGATTGCCTGGGCTGTCAGGCAGTCTCCCTGCATCTGTAAAATAAAATAAAAATGTTTAGAAAAATGTAAAAATACAATATATGTATATATATATATATATATATATATATTATATCGATATATAATATGCATATATATATATTTTTTTTTTTATATATATATATGTAAGATTATATATTATGTCATACTAAGTGTATTTTTATATTAATATAAACATATATTAATTTAAAAATACACTTATAATTAAATTATAAGGCTAGCCTGTCTGGTCCAATTACACAGAAGAGCAACTGTAGCTCAAATTGCTGAAATCTCAATGCTGACCATGATATATATGTGTCTGAATTCAACGCTTTCCTATGGGGACGTGCACGCATGATACTCTACGAAGGAGCATTGGAGAATTGGATTAGACATGAGACGTGGCAGGAGGCAGACAGGTTTTGCCTATAATTTGATATTTTTAAACAGGGACATTAAAGACATCGGAATTACGATTTGTATTCCTAACGCTTTAGTGTTCCTTTAAATAATTAAAGAAACAGATGATCTGGAAGAAGGTACGATACTAAATTAGAAATAAAAGACCTTGAACAGAGTATTCTTTGATAGATATTTGCCTGAAATGAGAGAGAGATTTTGTCTTCTTCTTTGAAAAAGGGATGGATACCATATAGGTGAAGAATCACATGACTTTACAATTGATTGCTAAAAAAAATATCAGCACAAATGAAGAGAGATTTCCAGGAAAGTCGCCCCTCATGTCAGTTTTAATACCATACAAGCCTCACATTTAATTTATTTTTATAATTTCATACATTACTTCATACTGCTGTTGACAACTAAAAAAATAAAAAAAATCTTGTGCTCAGTAAAAAGCATCTAAGTACATAAAATTGTAAAAAAAAAATAAAACAAAACAGTCTTCCCTCGGTTTAACTAGCAATACAAAAATGACGTTTTCCAAGAATTAAACATTCAGCATGCACGCAAGGCACGTGTAACTAGTATTTAATTAACCATTTCTGAACTGCATCTCCAAAAAAGAAAACCGTCTGAGCAGTTGCAATCAACAACATTGAAAAAAAAAAAAAAAGGTTGAATATTGTTCAAGAAACAGCAGTCAAAAAAAGTCTAGAGGTATTTTTAACCCTCTTAAATGTACAACTGAAATGTGGTTTAAATATACAGGGTGGTCCAAAAGTAGGTATACATCTCACTCAATTAAAAATGAATCACAACAGATGATATGGGTACACATTGACACACAGCAAAGTGGCATTGCATTTCAGCCATTTAAATGTCACTGTGGAAGTTGGTTAAAATAGTGAAATGTAGTAACGTTGATGGAAGACATGCAAATAAACTATACTGTATAGCTACTTTTGGCCCACCCTGTATTTGCCTACGTTTTGATGAATAAATACGTGCACAAAATGCATAGGACCTTTATACTTCTCCTAAAATATTAAATACATTTCCATAATGGTTACCGTGGCTTAAACATTGCAAATCACTTGGAATTCTCATTCTAATGAATAGCCATGCGAATTGCAAAATGCCAGCTAAAATGTGAGTGATTTTTTAGTGATTAGTATAGTGATGTATTTTTACCATGGCGCAGTAAAATAAAACACAACCCACTTCTGTGTGAGTCAGCACAACTGTAATTTAATAAGTCAAACCCTGCTAGCAAACTGTGAGCACAATCTAACTGGAAGCATACAAATAACACAAATACAGGCAGCTCAAATTATTCTCATCAGACCCCAACAAAGACAAGACAACTCCTACTGTCTCAGCACTTTTTACAACGTTGTTTTGCAAAACTTTTTTCATTCTGTTACAGGATATCAGATGTTCTCTTCTACAAATCTCTCGGTAATGCATTGCTCAACCCATTGGCACTCAAAGAGCTGAACATCTATGTATGTGAATGTTATCACTTCTGCTTTTCCAGTTATAACCACTTGTACTAATTACCACGGGCAGTTTGTACAATAGATTATCACAGCTAGTATGTACGTATGGTTATAACAAGCGCTCTGTTGTCTCCTGTTAAAACTGGTTGTTTGCAGTCATTTTCTGACGATCCACTTGCTGAGTAATGTCATCGTCAGGTTCTGTTGTAATATTGTGTTGTAATATTATCAGCTACCTTTGCCTTTAAATGACTGATTGCTGGCTCTTTTCATTTTATTTAATCATTAAACATTCATTTCTGATGTAATGCATTCATACAATAATTGACACTGATGTGGATATAGCATTCTAAATAGAGATATTTATGCTTATAATGCCTTTAAAAGCAGAGAATCAGATTATTACAGTAATCTATCAGTACTGTATTCAAACTTTAGTAGATGGACATGCGTGGCAGAGATTTTTGTGCTCCGATCCTTGACTAGCTTACATTGTATATATCCAATCATTCTGTATGTCTTTTTTTGCTGATGACTCACCATCTGTCATTCTACTCTTTCCATGTTCTGGAAAAATAAGTCTTTATTCATCAACTCTTTTTGGATAGCACATCAGTTCATCAAATTCAGTTCCTCTAAAACACAGCTAATAATCTTACTGGCATAGAAAAATAAAAATAATTATAGGGGCTGTAATGGCCATTTATGTGGTTACATTATATATTACTAAAGTGGTTGTTGTGGGGTATTATGATATTTGTATTATTTGCAGAATTTTACCCAGATGGTTTGCAATCAAACATTTTAGGATATAATCCCATGCCGAGGCCTTAGCTGTTCCATTCAAGAGATTAATTGTTTAGAAAATATGTCTTATCTTGATCTCTTTTATGGGTGTCCTTGATAAAGGTACCCTATGTGCAGCCCATAGGTAACTCTTTAGTGTGGTCAGTGAAGGAGCAACCAACATAGCCCATGCTCTCCCATTAAACCTGCCATGGGCACCTACATTTTAAACTCTTGAAGTTTTGCCAAGGCAAGTGTCATTGGGAACTAGACCAGCCATTAAGCCTACATTTAAGGAGAGTTGTTTTGTTGTTCTACTAAATATATTTATACATTTTTTTACATGATCTACTTTAAAAATATCAGTGTGAAAATAGTACAATGAAACTATGTCTACAGTGACAAGTCAATATGCAAAGTATAGGACAGTTCCCTGCCAAAGTAAAATAGTAGGACATGAAAACAGCAAAAAGGCCCTTATAGTAGCTAGGCTTGACACCGGCATAGAAAAGAGAACAATCACAGTCACTAACAAGCCTAAGGTCTACAATAAAGGGATAAAAAAACAAGTAAACTAGATGGGTCAGGATAACAGAATTTAGTTCATGAAACACTATACCGAGTCAAAACCAGAAATCAATTAGAAAACAGTTACAGTTGGTGAAACCAGTGCTTTGACACACGTTGGATTTACAATTTGCAAGGGCAAGGTTGAGGACAACATTTTAACCCCTTAAGGACCAAACTTCTGGAATAAAAGGGAATCATGACATGTCACACATGTCATGTGTCCTTAAGGGGTTAAAGGGACTCTCCAGCCAAGCAGTTTTACTCACCTGGTTCCAGCGCCGGAAGCCTTGTGAAGCGCGCCCCCTATTTCGTCAAAATGGCGAAATAGGCGGGCACGAGCAGGGAGCAATCAGACGCTTCCATTTGGAAGCGTCATTGCTCCCTTGTGCGCATGCGCGACTTCGCCACACATGCGCACATACTTCAGAGGGCGGCATACATGCCGCCCTCTGAAGTCCTGAGCGCACTACCGCGCATGCGCGCGGTGTGCGCGGCCGCGAGCTGAGCTGACTGACAGCTCAGCTTGCGGTCTTTGCCCGCCCCCTCTCCTCTCTGACAGGCTGGAGAGAGAAGGCGCGCACACAGTGCCTTCTCTCTCCTGCACACGTCAGACGTATTTTCAAACGTCTGACGTGTACAGGGCCTTTTTAGGGCCCTGCATGATAGGAAGTCCCTCTGGTGGCCGCCTGAGTGACGGCCACTGGAGGTATTCCTATCAATCAATGTAAACACTGTATTTTCTCTGAAAATACAGTGTTTACATTAGATTGCCTGCAGGGAGCTATATATCTCACCTGAACAAATACATTAAGCTGTAGTTGTTCAGGTGACTATAGTGTCCCTTTAATGTGTCAATAAAAGACAAAAAGTGTGAGAACAAACTAAAAAAAAAACAAGTAGAGAATGATGCTGTGTGTCCCAGGAGTTTGCAGGTACCATACCACACTGTGACATTTGTAAAATGATAAGCATCTTTACATTGTATACTGCTGTAAATGATGCTTTACAGCAACAGGTTGAAGGGTGTACTTAATACATATAATCACACATTGTCACAGTGGGATTAAAGGCTACTTAGGTTTACGGATGGGGGAAATTGGTTGTTGACCCTATAGAACCACTAGCCCTAACTTTCTCTTTACCTTTATTTACCCCTACCTGAATGCCCATTTAAGATGACCATTAAACCACTTAAATCAATGCTAAACAACAACTCTAAATATTTTTTATGGTGTCATATTAAATGGATGCCATATTAAATTGATGCCAAGGGCCACAGAAGGAATTATTACCTCTGTTACATAGCCCAAACAATGTGCATAACGATCTGAGTGTCATTTGGAGACTGCAGACTCCCCATCTATGTGTAGCAGCCATCTTGAAGGAATAGACAATATCATATTGTATATCTTTTAATCCAGTGTTGCAAATGCTGTAGATTTCAATACATTGTATAGATAAATGTATGGCTACATTGCCTCCACATGACGGTTCCCCTTCTATAGTAACTTTTCCTGTAGGGTTGAGCTGTGATGTGTTTGTGGTATTTGCAGATTAGAGAATCATGTTACCCCGGATCATTAGTCAAAGTGTTTCTTTATAAACTCATTTATATTTTATATACTTCTATTTGCATTTTCATACAATAAACATGCAGAATGATTGAATGAAAGAATGAATGAATATATAAATAATGACACCTCCCAAATTCTCACAGGATATTTACTAAAGTAAGAACAGGGACGAATTCAGAGTAAAGTCAGAGTAAATTTAATATTCACTTTGGCCTTATAGGGACACTATAGTTACCAGAACAACTACAGCTTATTGTATTTGTTCTGGTAAGTAGAATCATTCCCTTCGGTTTATTTTTGCAGTAAACACTGTATTTTCAGAGAAAATGCAATGTTTACATTGCCGCCTAGGCATACCTCCACTGGCCACTGCTCAGATGGCTGGTAGAGGTGCTTCCTGGGGCAGTGCTGCACACTCACATTCAGTGCCTCCATCTCCTATGAGGAGATGCTGATTGGTCAGGATTGTGTTTGGCTTGTACTGGCTCTGCCCATGATCTTCCTCCTTAACAGTCTCGGCCAATCCTATGAGAAAGGTTTAAAGTGATTGGCTGAGATCAAAAACGTAGAGACAGATTTACTTCACATGCACCCAAAGTATTTCCTGAATCTTTAAGGTGGTCTTTAAGTAGCTGAAGATACATCTTTGCAGCTTTAGTTTAGCAATTGTTGATTATTACAGGGTATTTCATTTCTAAATATTATTCTGAAAGCAATTTTGGAACTCAACTTCTTTCTTTTAGACATTTTCATAAATGTTTAGATATGTGTTTATCCCTGGCTAAAAATAGTCCTTTGACATATGCTGTTTAATTTCGTGTACCCTTATTGTATAATATTTTAAAATAATCCTTTAAACAAAAGACTTTATGCCGTTAGCCATAACAATTATGTATCATTTCAAGAGAACTACAGTGATTTGTAGATATAATAAGACTGTATCATTTCTTTTGAAATAATAGTGTTTAAGATAACTTAATTTCAGTGCACCACAGGTTGGAACTGACCCGTTCCTTTTTAATGTATTGTATAGGTAAAGGATTTTTAAAATTTTATGTAAATCCAATCAATCCAAAAAAAATATTAAAATATGCACATTTGAACTTACCGCATTTACAAGAAATCTCCACTCTTTAATCATTAGCCATTTATTTATTACTGGCATTTAAAAAGCGCCAGCATATTCCTCAGAGCTGTACAAATGGGAAAGGCAACACAATATGAACACACCGATACAACAGGTAGAGGACCCTACCCGTGAGCTTACAATCTAAAGATGACTTTGATCACCCAGAAACCTACCATCTGTTCTATGGAGGCCAAACATTTTGACATGTATAATACAAAAATGTAAGGTTTAAAGTGTAAAGCTTTGACACTTTTTTGTTGATATTGTAAATATAAATCACACACACATGTATGTGGAAACTTCCTGTCTAACTGCAAGCTATATAGATGGAGGTGCTCTCTAGCACAGTGTTCCCCAACCCCCGGGCCGCGGACCGGTACCGGTCCGTGGATCAAACGGTACCGGGCCGCCCAGGGGTGTGCGAGCCTGCCGGCTAATGCAGGGCTGGCATTGCCCAAGTGCCAGCCCTGCAATGTGCCTGCGGACCGGAGGGGAGATCAGAGATCTCCCTCCCCGGTCCACAGGCACTGTGCTGGCAGCTGGCAGGGGAGAGAGAGAGGACCCAGGAGCTCTTACCTGCAGCTCCTCCGGGTCCTCCTCTCGCGAGATTTGGAGCGTTGCCGCGGTAACCACGGCAACGCTCCAAATCTCGCGAGAGTGAACTCTAGCCCTGTAACTGGGCTAGAGTTCATCTCACCACCACCGGACCACCAGGGAATCCCCACCGGACCACCAGGGACTAAGAAATGTCCCCCCTCCTCCCAGTAAAGGTAAGAAGGGAGGGGGGACATCAATATATTATTTTTAATTAAATAAATAAAAAAAAGCCTCCCTACCCTCCTTACTCCCCATACACACACTGCCCCCATACACACACTACACACACTGCCCCCATACACACACTACACACCCAGCCCCACAAACACTGCCCCATACACACACTACACACACTGCCCCACAAACACTGCCCCATACACACACTACACACACTGCCCCGCAAACACTGCCCCCATACACACACTACACACACTGCCCCACAAACACTGCCCCATACACACACTACACACACTGCCCCACAAACACTCCCCCATGCACACACTACACACACTGCCCCCAAACACTGCCCCATACACACACTACACACACTGCCCCGCAAACACTGCCCCCCATACACACACCGCCCCAAACACACACACACTGCCACCCTCACATACACACTGCACCGCTCACACACACATACACACAATTTTGAGTCTATGTCTTTATGTGACTGTGTTTGTGATTTTCTGACTTTGTATGTGTCTGCGTGTTTTTTTAATATATGTGACTGTTTTTTTTTTTTGTCTTATTAAATCAAAACAAGCGGGCCACGGAAAAATTATCAAATGTTTACCGGTCCGCGGCGATAAAAAGGTTGGGGAGCACTGCTCTAGCAGATTTCAAAGCTCTCTGTGCACAGATTCACAGTTTCAACCAAAGCAGGGGTTTCAGGAAGTTGTGGATCAGTTATCAGTTTTTTGATTATGAATTATTAGCTTAACCCCTTAAGGACACATGACATGTGTGACATGTCATGATTCCCTTTTATTCCAGAAGTTTGGTCCTTAAGGGGTTAAAGGGACAATAAAGTCACCAGAACACCTACAGATTAATGTATTTGTTCTGGTGAGTATAGTCAGTCCACTCAGGCTTTTTGCAGTAAACACTGTTTTTACAGAGAAAAGGCAGTGTTTACATTACAGCCTAGGAACACCTCCAGTGACTGCCATTCATGTCTCTTTCCTCATAGAGATGCATTGATTGTGTTTGGCTTCATTTCCAGCCAACCTTCGTGGCGGAGATCATCAGCATTGACAATCTCAGCCAATCCAATGCTTTCCTAAGTGAAAGCATTGTCATTGCTGAGATCATGATTTCTGATGATGTCAGCCAAGCAGGCAGATCAGACGCAGAGCTAGCACCAGCCGACTGGAATAAAGGTAAGATTTTACTATATTTAGGGTGCAAAAGAGGATCAGAGGGGCTAGATAGTGATTTTAACACTATAGGGTCAGGAATACATGTTTGTGTTCCTTATCATATTAGTGATCTTTTAAGTACAGCTCCCAGGAACATGTTCTGTGCTTCCTGATAACATCCTATGCGGTTTTCCTGGAGAAACATTTCTAAGAAGGTATGGTCTGAAAAGACAAACTTAAGAAGCTCTGAAAAAGCAAGAATTGAGAATTTTAAAATAGGTGATGGGGCAGATGAGGTAGGGTTAAAATGCAGGATGCTGCAAAATATTTTTTTCTGTGCTAACTGATTCTTTTTCCTTCAAAATTTACAAATAAATCTAAACGTATACAAATTACCCTTCACACTTTATTCGGTGAATAAATCACTTTAATTGTGTTCCTGCAAAAGGAAGTGGTTTCATATCATGGTGTCATATCATAGGTGTCTTTAGTAAACCAGATACATTTATGTAAACAACGCTATAATGTGAAAAGAAAGGCCATATATACACCTTGCCCTCATTCAGTGAATGTTTTATAGTAACCAAAAAAATATCAACTATGCAAAAGTCCAAAACATGAGCAAGTGTTTAGTATATTTATGTCAATGGGGAATTATCACACAATTAAAGAACCAATAACAGATTTTGTGTCCTCCCCACACCGCTCCTCCTCTTTGCCTGCTCAGCTTCACCTTACAAACCAGTCAGCCTTCCATGAACTCTGAGCACCTCTCCTGCCTGGGACTTCAGTAACTTACAGTAAGCCTACCAGGGTGAGGAACCTAAATTGAAGGGGCAGAGCCTAGCATCGCAATGCGCCTTCATCTGCAGAATGCCTGGGCGCTGTGCACCCCGTGATCCCAAGAGTCCCTATTGTAAGTAGTTAAAGCTTTTTTTTTTTTTTTACCTGGGTTTTGCCAGACGTTGCTCCATTCTTCTATTACTAATTCTATTGAGCTGGATGTTCTTAAATAGGTACAGGTGTAGTTCAAGGCTAGCTCGTTGGCTGAGAGTTTTCAGCTGATTTCTTAATCTTTTTGTTATTTCTTTCATGTACTTTATTATCATCCCAAAGCTCCTCAAGGAAAACAAAAAATAAAATTCTACTTGGTTTTATGCATCGCTAGATAATGCATTAAAAAATTGGGCAAAAATGAAATAAATAAATATATTGGCTTGTAGTTTTTTAATACATTTTATTATGGACAAAGGAGGAGTAGAACTCACAGAATACACACAAACATGTACAATTTGTAAAACATTCTACCATCGTTAACACGAGTACCAGCATGAAAACAAATAAGTCAAACATTGCTCTTGTCCCAGGTAAAAAAAAAAAATACCTTTTAAATTCCCCAAACTTCTACAATTACACAGCAAGAGTCAGTAGCAGGAAACCCCCTACCGGACCTATAGGAAGCTCCACTAATCAGAAGCTTTATTCTAATCTGGAGCCTCTCATTCTCTCGATGTCTCCTTGGCTTTATCATGATGGTCAATGTCTCTTCCTTCCTGTCTTTTCCAATAATTATAGGGGAAGAGCCTTGCTCTGAAATTTGAGACCACAGAATGTACCTTTAGGATGGGGTAAAATTAATGTTGTTGTTGTTTGATTGAAATCTGAAACAGTGGCAAATAAAAGTCACCCAGTGCATCCATTTCCCCACTGTGTACAAGTCCATGTGACTGGTGCAGGAATCACTTAAAATAGGGATAGAGACTTGGCCCACATTTGTGCAGCTTAGTATTAGATGTAAAATCATGTTTAAAATGTATAGTTCATCTTCTTCAAACATTCCATAGGAGAAGTCGAAAGTCATGAACCTCTCAAGCTTCTCAGTATTACATTTTTCTTTAGTTGGGAAGACTCAAACAGAAATTTCAAGCACATTTCAAGGGACAAGTTTTTCAAACGATTTAATAATTTTGGATAAGCTTTTCAAATGATTCAGTATTTAGAAAAATATTTTTTATATTTAGATTTTTTTATATATTTTATATTTTTTATAATTTTTTTATATTTAGATATATTTTTTATATATTATTTTTTTATAATTTTTTTATATTTATATATATATTTTTTTTAATTCTTTATTTTGATAGTGCAATGAGGTTAACAGACATGCCCGCAGTGCCACAACAGCAACTGCTGGCTGTTTAGGGTATACAGTGTCATGACATATTCATAAATTGCACAATTTGATAGGTTAACTGGTCGATTCAAATCGTACTATATTACAGATAGTGATTAGTAGTAAGTAAACAGCTAGTTATCGTTAACATTTTCTTCGTTATAAAGGCTGTAACATTTGTAAAATCATAATAGGTCAGAATGGTAATGTAATAGTTTAAGCATATAAAAATAGTACTAATAGTGTATTGGGTATGAGTGTGCTATGGTCGGTTTGGGGGTTGACCTATGTCTGACGATGAGCAGGATACCTGTCCGGCTTTCCAGTAGTCGTGTGTTGGCTGTCAGGAGCTTGCAGTGTTTGGTGCCTTACTTTCCGTCGCTGCTAGGGCTTGTTTAGAGATTTGTCACGTAGGTAAGTACTGCTGGCGTGATCCTATTTATAGCCTGACAGTCTATAGGTATATTGTGTCTGCTCATGTTATATGTCTCACTTTGCTTCCCTTGGTTTCCACTCTACCTCATCCATATGCTCGTCTAGGGTGTGCTTTTAACTGCTTAGGGGGTGTGGTGTAACCAGGTTTGCTGTGTGGGGTATATTTAGATATTTTTATATATATTATTTTGACATTTTAATATTTTGAAAAATGAAAAGCTTTTATCCAAAAATGTTAAATGATTTTTAAAAGTTTATAAAAAAAAAAAAAATCTTAAATCATTTGAAAAACGTATCCAAAAATATTAAAATCAAGGCCGTAGGCACTTAGAAAAAATCAGGTTGTAATAAAATTAAATCAGATCACTATTAAAACCTAAGCATATTACAGTATATATATATATATATATATATATATATATATATACAAAGTCAGGAGGGCTGCACTCACCTAAACATGCATATATTATAGGGTGCTACTGGGACCAAAATACAAAAAAATACACAAACCTGTGCACTCGCTGTAACGGATCGCCTGGCACCCCGACTTGGTACCTCCGTTAATGGATGCTCCTAGCGCTTCCTGAGGACTCCAAGCACTCTGGCAGACACCACAATCACCGAATCCGAGAAACCTTTAAATTCTCCCAAGCATATGAATGCTGTAGACCATTGAATAGGAACCATACAAATAGGCTTGTACTCCTAGCAGTCAACTGGAACAGCATGCAATAAATCCTTCCCCCCAATAATGAGACGACACATCACTTTGAGGGTAAAACAGGAACTCTGGACTGGCTCATCCAGCCTGGCTTTTATTTCCAACTCACACATACAGGCCACACCCAGGGGGAGGCATAAAAGAACCAATGACATAGATGTTACCTCCCACACATCCCCTCCCCTTAGTGTGACACATAATCCCATTATGCATACAGTGTAAAATATACTTTTACACAACTTTCATAACTTTAAAACCATACATCACATTCACATAAAAATACATATCCACAATCAATCCATTCAGGGGAACAACATATTAAAAAATGGCATGAATCCGACCAGGGGTTCAAAAGTTCCGACTGTCTCCCCTTTAAATACACCGCTCTGCTGCTGGAGACCGACTGTCTCCCCTTGAGTTACACCGCTCTGCTGCTGGAGACCGACTGTCTCCCCTTGAGTTACACAGCTCTGCTGCTGGAGACCGACTGTCTCCCCTTTAGTTACACAGCTCTGCTGCTGGAGACAGACTGTCTCCCCTTTAAATACACCGCTCTGCTGCTGGAGACCGACTGTCTCCCCTTGAGTTACACCGCTCTGCTGCTGGAGACCGACTGTCTCCCCTTGAGTTACACAGCTCTGCTGCTGGAGACAGACTGTCTCCCCTTTGGCTAAACAGCCCTGTTGTGGGGGGGCAGGACCGACCGTCCCTACCCCCTGTGCTGGAAGTGCAGAGACCACGGTCCCATCTGCACAGGTGTGTGGCTTACAGTCTCCCCCTGGTACATTAAGCTGCCGCTGGGGAGAGGTGGTAACCAGCTCCTCTCCCATTAGAACACTCTGCTGCTGGGGAATGGAGACTGGGCTCTCTATTCCCTGTACATTAATGATCCGCCGCTGGGGAGAGGTGGTAACAATCTCCTCTCCCATGCATACTTCCCGTCTCTGCGGAGGGAGACCGACTGTCTCTCCTCCCAGCACAGAGTCCTGCTGTGGGGGAAAGGGGGCTGGGCTCTCTATTCCCTGCTGGATACTCTGCCGCTGGGGAATGGAGACCAGGCTCCCAATTCCCAACAAATCACACTGCCGCTGGGGAGGGAGGACGGCTCCTTCAGCTCCCTGTAACTTGGGCGCAGAGACCACGGTCCCATCTGCGCTGGTGTGGGGCTTACGGTCTCCCCTTGGTGGGTTAGGCTGCCGCTGGAGAGAGGGTGTAACAAGCTCCTCTCTCTGAACTGTAACCTGCCGCTGGGGATCTGGGCCGACTGCCCAGCATCCCTGTAGGGCCGGTAGAGAGACCTCGATCCCATCTCCACCTGCCATCTGTGGGTCTCTCCAGGACCAGTCTATGAGGTCCCCTACTTCTGCAACTGGTAGTGAAGCAGGGGGTACCTCTGCCGCGTTTTCCCAGCTATAGGCTAGCAGGTCTGGGTCTGCCACCCAGTTTTCCCGGTCTGCGTCCCTGCTCTGCGGCTGGCAGGAATTTAATAGTTCTACATAGTCCATCTCCAGCTCTCGTTCCATGGCAGCGAAATGGCGGAGGTCTTCTCCCAGTCCAATAGATCTCGGGCCCTGTATCATCTCACCTCGGTAATGAAAGATAGCCCAGTACCGTGACTCTGCTGGACTGCCGAAGTCGACATCCTCCACTAAGGCTTTCCACAACAGGCCAGGGCTTGTGTAGTTCCCCCCCTCTGGCTGGATGCCCTCTGCCCTCCACGTCTCTGGCTGGACAGTGCACCACCACAGTGCCCGGTATGAGGCGTCCAGGCTCAGTTCCCTTTCCACGAGGTACTCGAGTTGTCTTACCCGCTGCCCTCCAGGTTGATCTCCCAGAAGTGGCATTTGTTCCTCCAACTGGTATGCGACACCAGGAAGGCGCTGCTGCCGTTGATACTGGACTTCCTCCAGGGCATCGTACCATAATTCTTTCCGGGCATTATCTCTCCATTCTAATTCACTCTCTTCCTCAGGTGTGTGTGTTGCCCAGGGGTCTACGAACCCCATTTTCCCAAATCTTTGTGTAGACAGGGACGCTGTAGGCACACTAGCGTCGCCCTCAATTTGTAAATCCAAACGTACTGTGTCTCCGAGCTGCTTTACCTCGCACTAGGACGCCATCCCACCGCTTGCCACCAATGTACGGATCACCTGGCACCCCGACTTGGTACCTCCGTTAATGGATGCTCCTAGCGCTTCCTGAGGACTCCAAGCACTCTGGCAGACACCACAATCACCGAATCCGAGAAACCTTTAAATTCTCCCAAGCATATGAATGCTGTAGACCATTGAATAGGAACCATACGAATAGGCTTGTACTCCTAGCAGTCAACTGGAACAGCATGCAATACATCCTTCCCCCCAATAATGAGACGACACATCACTTTGAGGGTAAAACAGGAACTCTGGACTGGCTCATCCAGCCTGGCTTTTATTTCCAACTCACACATACAGGCCACACCCAGGGGGAGGCATAAAAGAACCAATGACATAGATGTTACCTCCCACACATCCCCTCCCCTTAGTGTGACACATAATCCCATTATGCATACAGTGTAAAATATACTTTTACACAACTTTCATAACTTTAAAACCATACATCACATTCACATAAAAATACATATCCACAATCAATCCATTCAGGGGAACAACATATTAAAAAATGGCATGAATCCGACCAGGGGTTCAAAAGTTACTAAAAGTATCTTTTGTTCCTTTCTGGCTGGCAGAAAAACATCCCCACAATACACCCTGGTTTCCTCCCTTCTGCCCTGGAGTTAATTGGAGAAGTAATCCAATTACCCAGGACTAAAGGCAGACTCCATTAACCACATGGTTGCAAAACGACATAAAACACTTTAAAATACATAAAGTCACATTTACACATAACACACAGACATTTCACCTATCCCCAGATAGCTGGGATCTGCACGCACAAAACTACCGAATAGCGCGCAGATCCTACTCACACAGTACAATTGCCATGGAGCTAAAGTCTTTCCCATAGTCTTTCATTATATGAATAGGCTCCATGGTATGGCTATCTGGGGTATCACATTCCCATAAAGTCTGGTCCATAGTCCAAAGGCAAGAGGCGGGCAATCAGCCCCCTCCAAGGACACGTGGCGAGGTCGGTTTCGCCACACTTCTCCCCTTTACCCCCCAGACTAACATGGTACTTGACCTCCTGCCGGTCAGTGCCCTTGTTAGTCCAGCAGCCCACCCACAAGACAGAAACAGCAGAGCAGCCCACCCACAATAAACAGTTGCTACACCTGGGTGAGGGAGAATCTTGTCCAGGTTCAGGTGCCTCACCACGGCTGTGTGGGGGACTGGTAGGCTGCCTTGGTAGGTTGCTGAGGGGGCAGAGACCAGCGGTACTCTGTCCTGTTGCCAGCACTACCACGGGAGTAGTCTGGTTGGAGCCTGGTTGCTGGAGACCGACTGTCTCCCCTTTAAATACACCGCTCTGCTGCTGGAGACCGACTGTCTCCCCTTGAGTTACACCGCTCTGCTGCTGGAGACCGACTGTCTCCCCTTGAGTTACACAGCTCTGCTGCTGGAGACCGACTGTCTCCCCTTTAGTTACACAGCTCTGCTGCTGGAGACAGACTGTCTCCCCTTTAAATACACCGCTCTGCTGCTGGAGACCGACTGTCTCCCCTTGAGTTACACCGCTCTGCTGCTGGAGACCGACTGTCTCCCCTTGAGTTACACAGCTCTGCTGCTGGAGACAGACTGTCTCCCCTTTGGCTAAACAGCCCTGTTGTGGGGGGGCAGGACCGACCGTCCCTACCCCCTGTGCTGGAAGTGCAGAGACCACGGTCCCATCTGCACAGGTGTGTGGCTTACAGTCTCCCCCTGGTACATTAAGCTGCCGCTGGGGAGAGGTGGTAACCAGCTCCTCTCCCATTAGAACACTCTGCCGCTGGGGAATGGAGACTGGGCTCTCTATTCCCTGTACATTAATGATCCGCCGCTGGGGAGAGGTGGTAACAATCTCCTCTCCCATGCATACTTCCCGTCTCTGCGGAGGGAGACCGACTGTCTCTCCTCCCAGCACAGAGTCCTGCTGTGGGGGAAAGGGGGCTGGGCTCTCTATTCCCTGCTGGATACTCTGCCGCTGGGGAATGGAGACCAGGCTCCCAATTCCCAACAAATCACACTGCCGCTGGGGAGGGAGGACGGCTCCTTCAGCTCCCTGTAACTTGGGCGCAGAGACCACGGTCCCATCTGCGCTGGTGTGGGGCTTACGGTCTCCCCTTGGTGGGTTAGGCTGCCGCTGGAGAGAGGGTGTAACAAGCTCCTCTCTCTGAACTGTAACCTGCCGCTGGGGATCTGGGCCGACTGCCCAGCATCCCTGTAGGGCCGGTAGAGAGACCTCGATCCCATCTCCACCTGCCATCTGTGGGTCTCTCCAGGACCAGTCTATGAGGTCCCCTACTTCTGCAACTGGTAGTGAAGCAGGGGGTACCTCTGCCGCGTTTTCCCAGCTATAGGCTAGCAGGTCTGGGTCTGCCACCCAGTTTTCCCGGTCTGCGTCCCTGCTCTGCGGCTGGCAGGAATTTAATAGTTCTACATAGTCCATCTCCAGCTCTCGTTCCATGGCAGCGAAACGGCGGAGGTCTTCTCCCAGTCCAATAGATCTCGGGCCCTGTATCATCTCACCTCGGTAATGAAAGATAGCCCAGTACCGTGACTCTGCTGGACTGCCGAAGTCGACATCCTCCACTAAGGCTTTCCACAACAGGCCAGGGCTTGTGTAGTTCCCCCCCTCTGGCTGGATGCCCTCTGCCCTCCACGTCTCTGGCTGGACAGTGCACCACCACAGTGCCCGGTATGAGGCGTCCAGGCTCAGTTCCCTTTCCACGAGGTACTCGAGTTGTCTTACCCGCTGCCCTCCAGGTTGATCTCCCAGAAGTGGCATTTGTTCCTCCAACTGGTATGCGACACCAGGAAGGCGCTGCTGCCGTTGATACTGGACTTCCTCCAGGGCATCGTACCATAATTCTTTCCGGGCATTATCTCTCCATTCTAATTCACTCTCTTCCTCAGGTGTGTGTGTTGCCCAGGGGTCTACGAACCCCATTTTCCCAAATCTTTGTGTAGACAGGGACGCTGTAGGCACACTAGCGTCGCCCTCAATTTGTAAATCCAAACGTACTGTGTCTCCGAGCTGCTTTACCTCGCACTAGGACGCCATCCCACCGCTTGCCACCAATGTACGGATCACCTGGCACCCCGACTTGGTACCTCCGTTAATGGATGCTCCTAGCGCTTCCTGAGGACTCCAAGCACTCTGGCAGACACCACAATCACCGAATCCGAGAAACCTTTAAATTCTCCCAAGCATATGAATGCTGTAGACCATTGAATAGGAACCATACGAATAGGCTTGTACTCCTAGCAGTCAACTGGAACAGCATGCAATACATCCTTCCCCCCAATAATGAGACGACACATCACTTTGAGGGTAAAACAGGAACTCTGGACTGGCTCATCCAGCCTGGCTTTTATTTCCAACTCACACATACAGGCCACACCCAGGGGGAGGCATAAAAGAACCAATGACATAGATGTTACCTCCCACACATCCCCTCCCCTTAGTGTGACACATAATCCCATTATGCATACAGTGTAAAATATACTTTTACACAACTTTCATAACTTTAAAACCATACATCACATTCACATAAAAATACATATCCACAATCAATCCATTCAGGGGAACAACATATTAAAAAATGGCATGAATCCGACCAGGGGTTCAAAAGTTACTAAAAGTATCTTTTGTTCCTTTCTGGCTGGCAGAAAAACATCCCCACAATACACCCTGGTTTCCTCCCTTCTGCCCTGGAGTTAATTGGAGAAGTAATCCAATTACCCAGGACTAAAGGCAGACTCCATTAACCACATGGTTGCAAAACGACATAAAACACTTTAAAATACATAAAGTCACATTTACACATAACACACAGACATTTCACCTATCCCCAGATAGCTGGGATCTGCACGCACAAAACTACCGAATAGCGCGCAGATCCTACTCACACAGTACAATTGCCATGGAGCTAAAGTCTTTCCCATAGTCTTTCATTATATGAATAGGCTCCATGGTATGGCTATCTGGGGTATCACATTCCCATAAAGTCTGGTCCATAGTCCAAAGGCAAGAGGCGGGCAATCAGCCCCCTCCAAGGACACGTGGCGAGGTCGGTTTCGCCACACTCGCTTATTAACTAAATAGTGATTTCAAATCCTAAATAGTACTATTTAAAAACACCTCACCTAGGTAAAAATTAATGGGGGTTTGGTTACATTATATGATCATACATTGCATAAGCCTGCCAAATGCATCAAAGTACCCCATTCTTGGCAGGTCCTACTCTAGCAGCCTAATGCTTGCTCTTATGAGATTAATCCACTTACTTGGGAAATGCTTCCTTACTGGGACTCTCTGCAAGTCAAGGCTAAATACAGGGAGTGCAGAATTATTAGGCAAGTTGTATTTTTGAGGATTAATTTTATTATTGAACAACAACTATGTTCTCAATGAACCCAAAAAACTCATTAATATCAAAGCTGAATATTTTTGGAAGTAGTTTTTAGTTTGTTTTTAGTTATAGCTATTTTAGGGGGATATCTGTGTGTGCAGGTGACTATTACTGTGCATAATTATTAGGCAACTTAACAAAAAACAAATATATACCCATTTCAATTATTTATTTTTACCAGTGAAACCAATATAACATCTCAACATTCACAAATATACATTTCTTACATTCAAAAACATAACAAAAACAAATCAGTGACCAATATAGCCACCTTTCTTTGCAAGGACACTCAAAAGCCTGCCATCCATGGATTCTGTCAGTGTTTTGATCTGTTCACCATCAACATTGCGTGCAGCAGCAACCACAGCCTCCCAGACATTGTTAAGAGAGGTGTACTGTTTTCCCTCCTTGTAAATCTCACATTTGATGATGGACCACAGGTTCTCAATGGGGTTCAGATCAGGTGAACAAGGAGGCCATGTCATTAGATTTTCTTCTTTTATACCCTTTCTTGCCAGCCACGCTGTGGAGTACTTGGACGCGTGTGATGGAGCATTGTCCTGCATGAAAATCATGTTTTTCTTGAAGGATGCAGACTTCTTCCTGTACCACTGCTTGAAGAAGGTGTCTTCCAGAATCTGGGAGTTGAGCTTGACTCCATCCTCAACCCGAAAAGGCCCCACAAGCTCATCTTTGATGATACCAGCCCAAACCAGTACTCCACCTTGCTGGCGTCTGAGTCAGACTGGAGCTCTCTGCCCTTTACCAATCCATCCATCTGGCCCATCAAGACTCACTCTCATTTCATCAGTCCATAAAACCTTAGAAAAATCAGTCTTGAGATATTTCTTGGCCCAGTCTTGACGTTTCAGCTTGTGTGTCTTGTTCAGTGGTGGTCGTCTTTCAGACTTTCTTACCTTGGCCATGTCTCTGAGTATTGCACACCTTGTGCTTTCGGGCACTCCAGTGATGTTGCAGCTCTGAAATATGGCCAAACTGGTGGCAAGTGGCATCTTGGCAGCTGCACGCTTGACTTTTCTCAGTTCATGGGCAGTTATTTTGCGCCTTGGTTTCTCCACACGCTTTTTGCGACCCTGTTGACTATTTTGAATGAAACGCTTGATTGTTCGATGATCACGCTTCAGAAGCTTTGCAATTTTAAGAGTGCTGCATCCCTCTGCAAGATATCTCACTATTTTTGACTTTTCCGAGCCTGTCAAGTCCTTCTTTTGACCCATTTTGCCAAAGGAAAGGAAGTTGCCTAATAATTATGCACACCTGATATAGGGTGTTGATGTCATTAGACCACACCCCTTCTCATTACAGAGATGCACATCACCTAATATGCTTAATTGGTAGTAGGCCTTCGAGCCTATACAGCTTGGAGTAAGACAACATGCATAAAGAGGATGATGTGGTCAAAATACTCATTTGCCTAATAATTCTGCACACAGTGTAGGATCCTGAAAAGAGACACCTGTGACAGGGAGGGGTGCAAAACCCAGGGGTTGGCCTAGACCCCCACAATTATAAACAAAGTCAGGAGGGTAAGCACCATAATATTCCTCATGAGAAAAAGGATATTCATTTTCCAATAGCTAAATCAGTTATAGAAGTTTGGATCCGCAGCTTTTTGGAGGTTTGAAAGGTTAAATGTGATTGATTTATTACTTTTTTTTCAACTAGGTTTACTTTGTTACTAAGTTATCGGTTGCATCCTGGCCGCTATAATAAAACCTGTCGACTTTAAACATATATTGATCTATCTCTGGTGTCTAGGAGAAAAAAAAAACCTTATCAACGGGAGAGGGGGGTTATTAAGGTTTGCATGGAAAGCCATATTACAAGGTAAACTTACTCTCAGACCCGTTGCCCTTGGTGACTCAAACTAAATCTGATACTTGACCCTGTTGAAGACCATTTTAGTTCATCTAGGCAAGAGAAGACCTTCAGCTAAAGTGTTTTTAGCAAATGTATACATCTAAAGAGCTTAGATGTTTTGTCCATATCATTTAAGATGAGGTACAAACTCTACACGTACTGAGTACGTCCAGTTGAGTGAAATGTTTTCAACCTATTTGCAATAATGTTTGAAATTTAAGACCTAGGTTGAACAAATGAGTGGAATGATAGTTATTAATTTTCTGGATCTTTATTTTAATTTAGAATCACACAGGGTAATTGGAAATTCAGTTGGCAGAAAAGGTGAATTTCAAATTTAAGTCCAAAGTAGGCAAGCTGATAGCAAAGCTGATGTGGAGAATTTATTTTTACATTTGAAATACCTTGTACCTTGACAGAGTCCCTAAAAAAAAAAAAAAAAAAATTAATAACCATCAAATTAGTCATTAATCTGCCATATGTGGTGGATTATTAGCAGTTTCTGTTATCAGACATTTCTGATAAGATCATAAATGTTCAATTTATTAAAGTTAAATGGAATCCGATCAGCTGATTTTATGAACAAGCTACGTAACGTTATAGCCATGTAAGTAGCATGACGTGATGCCATGTTTGATTAGTTTGTGCTACCTGCTCAGTTTTTTTGTCAATTGAGCAATAAGTCCTTAAACTCTATGTCCCACTGTAAACTGAATACAAGGCTCATTTTGTTCTTTTATTTGTTTTTAACAGCATGACGAGTTAAAACAATAACGTACTAATGGGGAAGGGAACATTACAGTGAAACAATGTGTCCCGGGAAAGTCTGATATTACAATGACACTGAGAATGTGTAATATTATCAGCATTTAAACCCAGGCAGTGTGAAAGTCACTTTGCAGGCTTTCTGCAGGTGAAAAAAAATAGAACAGCAGACAGACAGATTCTAGATATATAGACAGAAAGACCTAAACCACAGCAGGTTTTATTTTTTGATCCTTCTAAACTGATTTAATTTTAAAAGACAATTTGTTTTTCACATGTAGCATGTCATGTGCACACGTTAAAAATAAAATGAGGATAGTTACATAGCTGAAAAGAGACTTGCGTCCATCAAGTTCAGCCTTCTTCCCATTTGTTTTTTGCCGTTGATCCAAAAGAAGGCAAAAAAACCCAGATTGAAGCACTTCCAATTTTGCAACAAACTAGGGAAAAAAATCCTTCTTGATTGCAGAATATGAGTCAGATCAATCCTTGGATCAAGAAGCATTTACCCGGGGGCGGAGCCTGCTCATGAACGAGAACAGACGCATCTTCTTGGGGCTCCTCAGCAATCCTGCAATTTGGGACAATTACTCCTACAACTGCCAACCATCAACGAGAGAAATATACTGCTGATAACCCAGGAGGCTTCCCAGCCCGGACGGATGCCGTTTGTATACGCTACTAAGCCGAGGAAAGCGAAACACAAACCTCCGGCCTACTACCGGCCTACTCTGCCTGAGATTGAAGCGCTCCTAAGGGGATACCCAGCAACAAACCTCCGCAGCACAGCGGAACACAACCAACCTGACGTGCAGGGCGATACACTCAACATGGGGCGCCGTTCCCAGAGGACACCCGCTGGCACAGTGACTGAGACGAGGGATATCGGAACCCTGCTGCAGTGTACATCACAACCCAAGATGGCGCACGCGGAAGGCCCAAAGGCCTCCACTTCAACTAACCTAGAGGTACGGGCAGACCCACAAGCACAGCTCACGGTCCCAGACAGGACTCTCAATATAGCAGCACCACTAGCGGGGCAAGAACTGGCCACCAAACAAGACATTCAACAATTCCTGCTGGACATTAAGCAAATGCTAGCTGCTGACACAGCTGTACTCAAAGAAGAGGTTAAGGCGGTAACAGACAGGGTCCGCGTCTCTGAAGAGGACATTTTAGATTTACGCGGCAACATATCTCACCTGCAAGACGCTCTCCGGAACGTTGAATCCTCACAACAAAACCTAACTGCACGCTTGGCAAACATAGAGGATAGAAGCAGGAGGCATCACATCAAGGTGAGGGGCATACCCGACTGGGTCTCATCGGAAGAGTTACCACACTACCTGAGGCGACTGCTGGCCACTATTCTACCCCAACACACAGCCAGGAAACTGACCATGGACGGGGCATACAGGCTGCCACAGCACCCGAATGCACCCCCTAATGTCACCCGCGATGTAATAGTCCGGTTTTCCTCTCTACAAGATAAAAGAAGCATTATGGCCGCAGTGCGCGACAAAACGCCATACCTGTTTGAGAATACACACCTCACGTTCTATCAAGACCTTACGAGGTCCACACTGCAGTGGCGCAAATCGCTCAGACCAATCACCGGCCGCTTGCGGGACGCTGGCCTAAACTATAGATGGGGACCCCCAAGGACTCTGACCGTGACTCACCAAGGAGCTGCCTATAAGCTCATGTCCATTGCGGACGCACCACAACTCCTGCAGGCTCTGGGACTACCCGCTATGGAAGGAGAAGAAACACCACCGGCGGCCCGAACATGGGACCCCAATCATCTGACCCCTTTTGTGCCAAGAAGCGCCTCGCTGACCCAAACAGAGACATGACTGCAACAACCCACAGTGCCACAGAGCACCAACCTCTTTAACATTACTTGTGTTACCGTTTGAACTGTTGGAATTGTTAATTTACTTATAACGTATTTGACGCACACCTCACGAAACAGACACCTCTCACCCACACCTAAGAGTCGGTTGGACCATTAAGCTCCACAGAGCTTTTGCACAGCTCACACCACTCATAGCCTTAAGTCGCTGCTATATCCCCTTCTCCCCCCCACCTCAACCCCCTTAGGGTTCGGGGCACCAGTCATACCACACACCACACGACGCTTACAGCACGACGCACCTAAAACAAACACCCCCACGACATCATTTCCTTACCCCATATCACCCACAGACACCCCGTAAAGCAACACCAAAACCACACACACGGCAACTCATACAGACTGGATGCACCCCGCTAACAGAGACCTTACCTTAAAACAGATGTACTAGGATGTATGTTTTCTCCTAGGATGTATGTTTTCTCCTAGGATGTATGTTTTCTCCTCTCACCATCTCTATGTCATGGATAATGCTTTACTATATACCCACATGATCAGATTAAGCTAGACATGATTATCTAGTTTGTTTATGTTATGTTATTTTAATAAGAGGCAGCAAAAACAATGTGCAGCATAGTCAGCTAACAAGCTCAATCAACATGCATCTCACAGGGGCTAGCTAACATTTCACCGCTGAATATTACTTTAAGATTACTTTCTCTACTTAACTAAGCTTTTGCTTGTAAGCAGTGAGCTTATCGGCACATTTTAGTTTCTATGCTACCCCAATTCAATTTAACTCAAAATTTGTATTATTCTTATTAACTATACTACAGTTATTATTATGACGGCAAAGGTCACACTCGTCTGTTTGCCACTTCCAAGATTACCACAACTGCCACTCTGCATAATCTTTTATTGCAAACCATGAGTATATATCCTGTTTAAAGAAAAATGTGCAATTTAATCCTGTTATGATAGTATGTGTTTCACCATGCCTGCTCCTGCTATTGTGGCAGCGCAGGCCTGTTTGTAAACCCTCTTGCACGAAAAATAAAGAATTATAAAAAAAAATAAAAAATAAAAAAATAAAATGAGCATAAAATCCTCTTCTGAAGGTGTCATGTGAATCTAACAACACCCTTCACTTGGCAGTACATTGAGATCTGATCTGCCCTTACCAAAGAAAAATCTTTCCTGCTAAAATGAATTTACTCCAATATGTCAACTATAGCTTTCAACCTCTTATTTTTCCCGAGGACCCAGATTACATATGTGAGTAGCTATCATTCTATTTTTCAATTGTAATATTAGCTTAGTGACCAAGTCTGTAAATGTAAAATATATGCAGAAATCAGATCTCTAAAATAGCTTCATTAAAGGACCACTATAGTGCCAGGAAAACAAACTCGTTTTTCTGGCACTATAGGGTCTTTAGGTCCCCCCCCCCCCCCCTTCCTCAGCGTCCCACTCCCGCTGGGCTGAAGAGGTTAAAACCCCTTCAACCACTTACCTTTCTCCAGCGCCGGGCTCCCTCGGCGCTGGGGAACTCTCCTCCTCCTGCCGACGTCAGATCCTAACGCGCATGCGCGGCAAGAGCCGCACGCGCATTCAAACCGCCCATAGGAAAGCATTACTCAATGCTTTAATATGGACCTCCAGCGTCTTCTCACTATGATTTTCACAGTGAGAAGCGCGGAAGCGCCTCTATCGTCTGTCAGTGAGACAGCCGCTAGAGGCTGGATTAACCCTAGTGTAAACATAGCAGTTTCTCTGAAACTGCTATGTTTACAGCTGCAGGGTTATCCCTAGATGGACCTGGCACCCAGACCACTTCATTGAGCTGAAGTGGTCTGGGTGCCTATAGTGGTCCTTTAAACTCTTTCCAGTGTTGTTTTAACAGATAACGCTGCTAAAACTAAAATAGCTTTTTCTCATGGGAAGTTGCCTGAGATATGTCACAACAGTTCAATCAGCTACTAAGAAAGCATTTTAAATATATGAAATTCATCTAGATTTCTGTAGACAAAATTGTATAGTTTGTTTTGATCCATACTTGATTTTCTTATATAGAAATGGAATGCAGAGATAATTGGCTAACATTCTGTATCACATCATCAATAAAACCAATCTGATAACCATGCATGTCGTACACCCTACCTACCAGCAACTATTGCAGGTAATGTCCTTTCAAAAAATTACTTTGGAATTTATTTCAAATATCCCTAAGGTAGCTCCCTAAATAGTTTCTGGGAACCCACAAAAGTCACTCATGGAGACCCTTTTTTGTCGCATCAAGGCCTCAAAGAGAACTGTCACTTCCTAGGTTTTAACATTGTTTACTGTTCCTTACATTTAACAAATATGTATTTGGGATTTTGAAAAATTAAATGTAGAAATCCACACTCCTGCAGCTGGTTGCCTCCATCTTAGCTGCATGTCAATGGCTGTCAAGCTTTGTCCTTCGTACATGGCATAGAGAAAGCACCCGGAGAAGAGATGAATTTGAATTAAACAATGTTTCTGTTTATTCACTTTACTTGCAATGTTTCCCCTGACTGCATTGTCTAAACTGGATTATGATGTCATTTGCCAATTCTTTAACATAAATGTAAAAGAAAAAACCCCAGCCAAGGCCTCCATTTTGAAGATTTTCAGAAAGCAGATGTTCGAGGGGGCAGAGCAAACGGCGCTGGCTAGGAGACTTTGAGGTTAAACTATTTATGAGCGGTTTAAGGCCTAGAGTTAAACCAGTGCCATTGATATTCTAGCACTATAACAACTTCATGTTAATTAACATTCCATGATGCCAGGAGGGTCCCTTTAATTTGTACAGAGCAGCAATTTTCTACAGACCTCAATCCAAAAGTTTAGTTGTTAAAAACTACTTAAGATAGACCACATATAGAGAAATAGAATATATCTGAATAAATGCATCCGTGCTACAGTGACCTTAACTGACTTATGATTCAGATTGGAGGTTATGTATTTCTCATAAACCAAACCAAGACTGTTAACACTTGCAGGTTTGTAATTTAATTTAATGTACTGGCTCAGCATTACAATGGACAGTATCTTGCCACAGCTGTGTTTATTTATATAATAGGAAGAACAAGATAGTGGATATTTTGTTGGCAATGAGTCCAGAGGGAATAACTAAATAGGCTAAACTAAATCGTGCTGTTCTGAGACATTCCTTCTCAGCTGGCTACTCTGGGAGTTGTTCTGCTTTGTTCCAAAGAATTAATTTTAGAATTCTAAGAATCACTTGTGCAAATATCCATGACTTCATCTAGCAATCAGTGCAAAATTTCTACTTCAAATTCTTGCTTCACATGAATTGAGAAGAGTACTGAAGAAAAGGAAACTAGGATCAATCTTAGTCATATTAAAGGGACATTACAGTCACCAGAACAACTACAACTTAATGTAGTTATTCTGGTGCCTATAGCCAAAGAAAAGGCAGTGTTTACATTACTGCCTAGGGACGCCTCTAGTGGCAGTCATTCAGACGGCCACTAGAGGTGCTTCCTGGGTCAGTGCTACACAATCTCTGATGTTTAGAGTCCTCACGTTCTAAATGGAGGCATTGAATGTCCCACAGAGATGCACTGAACCAACTAGCGTTTTGCCGCACGAGTGCATTAGCCTCCAAAGTCTTTCCTATGGGAAAGCATTGGATTGGCTGAGATCGTCAATTTTGATGATCTTAGCCAAGGAGGGGGAGCATGGGCGGGGCCGGCCGCCAAGAGATGCACACAGCACTAGAAATAAGGTGAGTATTAACCCTTTTTAAGGAAGTTAAGTGTGGCTGGGGACCTAAATAGCGATTTCTCAACTATAGTGTCAGGAATATACATTTGTATTCCTGACACTATAGTGCTACTTTGTGGATCATGGCATTCTATGGACAGAAACAGACAATTTTATATATATATATATATATATATATATATATATATATATATATATATATATATATAGTGTTTTTTTTATTTATTTTTTTCTCAGAAAGGGATGCGGGGAGACAGCGCCTGTAGAATTGTTCTCAGATCCAGTGATATATAGAATGAACAAAGAAACGTAATATAGTGTAGCATATTAAAAATCTTGGTATAGATAACAGAAATGCACTTACAATTTTCTGGAGCTTATGTTCAGCTCCAGATTGATGCGCATGGACAGAACAATCCCCGTCTGTGGATATAATGGTAGATCCAGGTACTTCTTGGTGAGTTTTTTGTTCTCAGGCTGTGAATTGTTGTACCACTGGTTGGCAGTCAGATGTCCTCAGTAAACAGAGAGCAAATACAGGTATTGCTCAATCCTGTAAGGCTTGGGTGGTATGATCCCCACTGAGGATGTTCCTGTAAGAATCTTCAGGATAAAAAAATGGCAGGATAAAAAAAATATTTTTTTTCAAAGATAGGTCTAGAGTCTCCAAAGCAGTATAAAACAATAAGCTTTATTTGGAGATAATAAAAGGTGTGTATATATATGAGTGTTATAATCAATTTTATAATACAATATATTTATCTGGCTAGAGAGACAGTGCAATTGACAGCTGAGGTCTTAGTACAACAGTCCGTTATCTGGGGGGTTCTGGGTAAACATGGTAAAAATAAAAAATTTCCTCCTTGTACCATTTTATTCAGCTACATAACTTAAAGGACCACTCTAGTGCCAGGAAAACATACTCGTTTTCCTGGCACTAGAGTACCCTGAGGGTGCCCCCACCCTCAGGGACCCCCTCCCGCCGGGCTCTGGAGAGAGGAAGGGGTTAAACTTACCTCTTTTTCCAGCGCCGGGCAGGGAGCTTTCCTCCTCCTCTCCATCTTGATCGCGACGTCATCGGCTGAATGCGCATGCGCGGCAGGAGCCGCGCTCGCATTCAGCCGGTCGCATAGGAAAGCATTTACAATGCTTTCCTATGGACGCTTGCGTGCTCTCACTGTGATTTTCACAGTGAGAAGCACGCAAGCGCCTCTAGCGGCTGTCAGTGAGACAGCCACTAGAGGATTTGGAGGCTGGATTAACCCTCATTATAAACATAGCAGTTTCTCTGAAACTGCTATGTTTATAAAAAAAGGGTTAATCCTAGAGGTACCTGGCACCCAGACCACTTCATTAAGCTGAAGTCGTCTGGGTGCCTAGAGTGGTCCTTTAAAGTTGCAATTGGAATTTTTTCCAAGTTTACAAACATATTTCTACCTAATAGTATAACAGTTACACATTTTTTTAAACGTCCTCTTTAATTTGTCTGTAACAGAGGGGGCAGGCTTTAGATGCGAGTAAAACTTCAATTATTTGTCAAACAGCTTTAAAAATGGTTTGACAAAAAACTGTAGGTACAGCTCCTGTGGCCTCTTTGCACAAAAGCCACGGTTATAATGTAAATAGCCTAAATACGCCTCTCTTGATAGAATCGTGCTTTGAGTTTCTGTATTAATTGAAGTGATACAAAAAAATTTGGGGAGGGGAGGGAGTTAATTCTATTAAAAAGCTTAGCTCTGTCAGCCAAATAAACAAAACAAGCTTCATCTATTTTTCATCTTTTATTCTATTCTGGCTTCTGTATTTTCCAATAAGACACCGAGGATGTTAGCCAAATCTTCACAGATGTTATTAGCATTGCAGTTACTTGCGCAAATGATTTCTATGTGCCCTTGAGCTAAGAAATTAGAAAAACACATTTATCATGTACCAAGGCAAGCCATTTTGGCACTAAATTGACATAAATTATTAGAAATGTTGGATTCTTGTAGCTTCACTGTGTCAGAGTACTTTGCATTAGTTCCACTTTAAGCTTTAACATGGTATTGAATAAATGTACATTATCACTGCTGTAAGAGTGTGGTGGAATCTCGGTAAAAATAAATTTAGTAGGCCGAGATTACCACGTGGCATGTGTACGTGCATATGCTGACGTATCGATCAGTTGGTTGCACGAGGCAAGATACGATCAGTAGTGTACGGAGCATGTGCAAGAATACAGGATGTAGTATTCCCCTCCTCCATTGTGCTGGACAGGCCATGCGGTCAAGCAGGAAGTTAATTCTTATTTGTATTGATTGGTCAAGAGAATGTGCGGGTGGAGCTTAATATGGGAGGAGTTATGTGCCTATATAAGGAGCCTGCACTATTGTCCGGGGCTCAGAACTTGCTGTATTTTGGTGACATTAGTCCCTCTGAGTCCCGATCGGTGATCCAATAAAGAATCTCTTCCTTCCTGAAGAAACCTGTGTCCATCTCTCTGTGCTTGGCTTCCGTCAGTTTCTCCGGTATCATTTGGTGCATTGGCCGGGAAGCTCATCGTTCAACGGTAGCTGAGAGGCAGAGGCGTGAGACGGTCTATCTTTGCCCACGTTCTCTACGGCTGCACCCCTGAACTTCTGCGTGGACCTCCCTTCGTCTCGGCGCTACTGGTCTGTTGTCCAGGAGATCATCGGCCTCTACGTAAGAAGTGCTGGGGTGTCCCCGTCGATGAGTGTGAACTCAGGTTCAGGAACGAGGAGGTAAGACGACCGCTGTTTTAGACGGCGGACCCACTAGGGGTATACCGATTGTGCGGTAGGCCCAAAAGTGTTTAAATCTGTGTATGGAATCTGCCCCCTCTGTCGGAGGGAAGGAGCGAAGGCGCACCGCTCAATCGAACGCTCTTTAGTAAGACCGTTTGATTTGGTTTGGAGTCAGGCGTGGTCCTGTGTAAATAGCCCTAGCCGGACACCGGTGTCTTGTCTAGACTAGCGTTCTAGGGTGTATATTTTGTTCGCTAGGTCGGAGGGACCGGGAGACTAAGCGGCGTCTGTGTAAATTCGGTTCGCTAGATCTCAACCTATCTTGGCTAAGTGGGAAGGCGTGTAAATTTGGAACCCACTAGATTTTTGATAGAGTAAATAGACTAAGAGGGTTCTGTTGTAAATTCCGCCCTCTAGTTCGCTATATGTGGTGCTTGGGCAGTGTGGCTAACCAAAACGGGTGTAAATAGTTTTAGGTAGTCCATTCAAGGTACTGGCCAATAGTTTAGTTGGGATTGTATATGTGTTAAAGATTGTTAGTAAAGTGTATATCTTGTTAGATAGCGCGAGCTCAGCCGTCTAGCGAGAGTGTTAATAGTGTGTTGCTGTATCATAGTGCACGGTACCATAACCCTGTATATTTACTGACACTGTATATAAGTACTAATCATTGTCGTCTATTGCATGTTTAACACCATAACCACTAATAATTGTATTGTGACCTTAAATTGTGCTTTGACCTATGCTAACCGTACTGTAACCGCTGTTTGTAAAAGACGATGTTACTGGGGTGTGTTATAGACGGGTAATTCATATATAGAGAATTATAGCGTGGGTGACTGTATAGTTTCGCCAAAGGGCATAATATTGATTATTTAGTGACTGGTGTAACAGCTGTGTGTGTACGGGAATTCCCTGAGTGTTTATTGTGTTATTGTGTACGTTTCACTTGGTAACCGTACCACGTGGTGCTGTTGCCGAAGGAAACGGGTGTGACTGTTGAATAGAACGTGTGCATAGTATTCGTTGTCAACGACGTTCCATTGATAAGTATGGGCGCGTCGGAGTCAACGATTTTGGATCCCTTAGGTTGTATGGTAAAGAATTTTAAAAAGGGATTTAAAACATGTGATTTCGGGGTTAAAATGTCTCCTGTACGTTTGGTCACTTTGTGCACTAGGGAGTGGCCTACTTTGGTTGCGGCATGGCCGCCACGTGGTAGTTTGGATCCAACTCTGGTACAGCGTGTACACGTGGCTGTATCAGGTAGGCCTGAACTTTACGGACAGTTTCCATATATTGATTGTTGGAGACAGGCCGTAAACGACTCGCCAAGATGGATTCAGATATGCCACGAGGAGCAATGTCGCCTCATGGTGGCCAGGACTTGTTTGTCCACTAGGGCTATGGTTAGGCCCATTTTGGACACGCCCCCTGAGTCCGAGATCCCTTTGCCGCCCCCTTACTTCCCTATAGGAAGAGGTGACGCGAGTGCAGGAAGTTCTATACCCCTTCCCTCATTGCCCCCATCCACTTCCGCTTCCTCCTCCAGTACAGAATCCACCCCCCCTTGTATTAAACCTTCCCTTCCGGAACCAGAACCAACCCCCGTTAGATCTGAATATCCTGATTTGGCGCCACTTCAAACTTCCGGTCAAGCTTCTTCTAGCTCGGCTGGGAGTATTCTATTTACCAACTTTTCCCAAAATCAAGCTCCCACATCCTCATGCCCTATTACCCCCCGACTGGAACCTCTAACCGACGCCTCTTCACGTAGCCCTATACTAACCAGACAACTGACCGGTACCCAACAACTCAAACATTACCAGATGCCTCTTCGTCTGAATCCTGGGTCAGCCTATCTCGATGCCGCAGGGCAAATGGCATATGCTGACCCAGTCTTCGTATATGTCCCGTTCACGACTACCGATCTCTTGAATTGGAAGACCCACAACTCCTCGTACACTGAGAAACCACAAGCTATGACCGATCTGTTCACCTCGATAGTTCAGACACATAATCCGACATGGGCTGATTGCCAGCAGTTATTAATGACATTGTTCAATAATGAGGAAAGGACTAGGATTAACCAAGCGGCCATTAAAGCGCTAGAGGATGAAGCCCGTGCTTTAAATCAAGCCAATCCAGCAGCATGGGCCGCAACACATTACCCTAACACCGATCCCGACTGGAATGTTAATGGCGCAGATGTGGTTCAGCTAAAAGCCTATAGAGACGCTATAATTGCTGGCATGAAAGCCGGAGGAAAGAAAGCCATTAATATGTCGAAGACAGTTGAGGTGATTCAGAAAAGTGATGAAGCGCCCAGTGTCTTTTATGACCGATTATTGGAGGCATACCGCTTGTATACCCCCTTTAATCCGAAAGACGCTGATAATTCCCGAATGGTAAACTCCGCCTTTGTCAGCCAAGCTTACGGAGACATTAAGCGCAAGCTGCAGAAGTTAGAAGGGTTTGCAGGTATGTCTATCACCCAACTAATGGAGGTAGCGAATAAAGTGTACATGAACAGGGAAACAGAAAGTAAGAAAGAGGAAGAGCGCAAGATGCGTAGAAAGGCAGATATGCTAGCGGTAGCAATCGCAGGCGTAGATAGACGGGGAACAGATAGAGGCGATAGTAGATGGAATAGGGAGCCTTTGAGTAGGAATCAGTGCGCGTATTGCAAGGAAGAAGGGCATTGGAGAAACGAGTGTCCGCAAAGAGAGCAGTACGAGAGAGACCTACCCAGGGCAGGTTACGGAAACTTTAGAGGCAGAGCGAGAGGTAGAGGAGGCCCCGGAGGGAGCAATGGTAATAGAGGAAGTAATGGGAACAGAGGAAGTGTAAGGGAAGATAGGTACTATCCCGCAGCGCAAAGGTCCCGCGATAGAGAAGGTAGGGACTTCGTAGGATTGGCTGACACGGTCATGGAGGACTATTGATACCGACCGGGCTCCATCCCCCTTGGTCGAGCGGAGCCTATGGTCGATGTATCAATAGGGGGAAAAAGGAGTGCGTTCATGATCGACACTGGTGCTGAACATTCGGTGGTGACTAACCTAGTTGCTCCTCCATCTGGAAGAACTATTGTAGCGGCCCCCCGGTGTAGTAGGGGGTTACGCCGCTGAGAAGGTGTCCTTTCCCCCCCACGATGAAGTCAGCTAAAGCAGAACAGGTTCCCAGCAAATACGAATCCGCATAATAGCCATCCCCTCCAAGCACGAGACGAGACTCTGTGTTGAGGGTCAAAGTAGGAATAATCTTTATTCTGCAGCTCGGGCTTTTATGCCGTACAACAACTCCTCCCCGTATCCGGAGGAGATAATACATTTACAGTGGGAGTCACTCCCACTGTACCGGGCAGAATATTTCACGATTATTACAACGTTTAATAACACACACAATATATAACGAAAATGCACTGTACTACGTGTATTAGGGAACGGAGATCTAAGGGAACAATATCCGTGAAAATCCCCTAGATCGGTTGGGCCGTTCGCTAGATATACGTTTGCACCATTTACTCAGGAACCATATAACATAAACGAAAACTCTCTCTTGGATCTGGTGTCTCTAATTCGGTACTCTGGATCTGTCGACCAGCATGGGCGTACGTTACCGGTAAGGTTGAAATTCGTCGTGTAGAAAGTTCGTGAGTGTTCGGTCATTAATTCGTGCGGTCAAAATGGCCGCGACCCATTGTTCTCTCCACGTGGCTGCGTATACCGTACGGATCCAGAAGTACCCGAAATCCACAATAATCCAAGTAAAACGGCAATTCTCCGAGATGGTATCTATTACTCCAAAAAGGGGTCTGTCACACCAAGTATCAAGCAATGTTGTGTGAAAACCCAAGAGTGCATTTAGAGACTGTAAATACCTTAAATCCAGCTACCCTTTTGCCACAACCTACTGAAAGTCAACATGATTGTTTGGAAGTGATGGATGAAGTATTTTCAAGTAGACCAGATCTTCGTGATTTTCCCATCCAGAACCCCGATGTTCAATATTACACCGACGGCAATAGTTATGTGAAAGAAGGGATCCGCTATGCAGGATATGCAGTAACAACGATAGACAAGGTGATAGAAGCTCGGCCACTGGCAAAAGGAACATCAGCACAAAAGGCAGAATTGATAGCACTGACACGAGCGTTACAATTGGCTGAAGGTTTAAGAGTGAACATCTACACGGACTCCAAGTATGCGTTTTTAACCACTCATGCCCATGGAGCTTTGTATAAAGAAAGAGGACTATTGAATTCAGAAGGCAAAGAAATCAAGTACGCAGCTGAAATCCTACAACTATTGGAAGCAGTGTGGGAGCCGAAAGAAGTCGGTATTATACATTGTCGAGCGCATCTGAGAGGAGATGGTGATGTAACCAAAGGAAATCGGATGGCAGATAGTGCAGCTAAGCGTGCTGCTGAATCAGAAAGACAGGAATATGTGGAGCATATAGCTGCTCTTATACCAACTCCACTGTCTCAATGGACTCCAGTTTATACAGCTCAAGAAGAGGAGTGGTTAAAAACTGAACCTGGAAAATATTTGGAGAACAGATGGTATCAGTTAGAAGATGGAAGAATAGTCATTCCAGCATCACTAGCGGTAGAAATTGTCCAAAACTATCACAACGGGACACATTCTGGGAGAGATAGTACAGAAGAATCTCTCAGAAAACATTTCTACATACCAAGATTGTCCAACTTGACTCAGGCCATTGTACAAAGATGTGTAACGTGTGCTAAAAATAATGCAAGGCATGGACCAGTAAAGCCACCAGGAGTCCAGTTTATGGGGGGACTCCCCATGTCCGATTTACAAATTGACTATACAGTGATGCCTAAATCTGGTGGACATCGCTACCTACTGGTAGTTGTGTGCACCTATTCAGGCTGGGTAGAAGCATGTCCTACTCGTACGGAGAAAGCAGGAGAAGTTGTGAGATTCCTGCTACGAGAAATAATACCCCGATATGGACTACCCTGCTCTATAGGATCGGACAATGGTCCAGCTTTTGTTCATCAGTGCCTACAACAACTGACTAATATGCTTGGTATAAAGTGGAGGCTTCATACGGCATATAGACCCCAGAGTTCTGGTAAGGTAGAGAGAATGAATAGAACTATTAAGAATCAGTTGGCTAAAATGTGTCAGGAAACCCAACTTAAGTGGAACGTTCTCTTGCCCATAGCTCTATTGCGAATCCGCAGTACACCTACCAGAAGGATGGGCCTCTCTCCTTTTGAAATCATGTATGGGCGACCACCTCCCGTACTTGGTAACTTAAGGGGGGATTTGAGTCAGTTGGGAGAAGGAATTACCCGGCAGCAGGTTGTAGAGTTGGGTAAGACTATGGAGGAGGTACAGAAATGGGTACAAGATAGATTACCTGTGAATATTTATCCCCCAGTTCATAGTTACCACCCAGGAGACCAAGTGTGGATTAAAGAGTGGAATAATGTACCGTTAGGGCCCAAGTGGAGAGGTCCTTATGTTGTTCTTTTGTCTACCCCTACAGTGATAAAAGTAGCCGAAGTGACTCCGTGGATACATCACTCCAGGGTTAAACCAGCAGCAGTCGATTCTTGGCAAGCTACAGCAGATCCAGAGAATCCCTGCAAGATCCGGTTAAAGCGCACGACTCAGTTGGAGTGACGAGGAACCTTGTGGATTACAAATTTTATTGTTTCAGAGATTTGGTAAGTGAGTGAGAAGGCCATAATAAAGCCTGTCCGCTCACCAACGAGTGTATAAGTCAGGAAAAGTCTCGAAGGGACCCCTGTGAAGACGAGCAGAACTCCATTCCCTGCAGCCCTTACATCCTGGAAGCTGAGGTGCCTTCGCACGGACGAAGACTGAGGATGACGACGAAAGATGTATTCTGAATAATGTTTTTATATGTGTATTTTTATATTCAGGAAGGTAGAGGTACCAACACTCCTAGCTGTGAGGTATGCATTAAGACTACAAGAACAGGTAACCATATTTCCCAGACCCTAATTTGGCATTCGCAATACGAGTGTAAAGGAGATGTATCAAGATGTAGATACTTAAATATAGAATATAGTGTGTGCCATTTAGGAGTAGGAGAACCTAAGTGCTTCAGTCCAGAGTATCAACCCCGTACGATTTGGTTGACTCTCAGGAATGGAGATCCTCAGGGGACCCTAATTAACAAAACGGTATTAGAATCCGTATATTCTTCAGGTGTTCTGCTATTTGATGCGTGTAAAGCGATATCAAGTGGTAGAAAGCCGTGGAATGTATGTGGGGATCTTAGATGGGAGAGAACGTATGGGTCTAACGATAAATATATTTGTCCCAGTAGTAAAAATAAGTATGTGAGCCCTAGATGCCCAAATAGAGATTATAACTTTTGCCCATATTGGTCTTGTGTGGGGTGGGCAACTTGGGGACAGACAGTAGACAAGGACATGATTGTGACTAAGTTGCCTACCAGTCCATATTGTAAGTCTATGGAATGCAATCCAGTCCATATACTTATAAATAACCCTGACAAGTTCTTAGATAAATATGGTAATTTATTTGGGTTTCAAATATATGGGACGGGTTTAGATCCTGGGACAGTATTGTTTATAGGGATAGAGACTGATACGGTATCCTCCCAAACTCATCAAGTATACCATTCCTTTTATGAAGAGATGAGCATAGATAATAAGATCCCCCATAATGCTAAAAACCTGTTCATTGATTTAGCCGAAAGTATTGCCGGTAGTCTTAATGTTACCAACTGCTATGTGTGTGGAGGTACTAACATGGGAGACCAATGGCCCTGGGAAGCAAAGGAGGTAATGTCTGGTTCTGAGGCAGTTGACCAATTAATATCTTCACAAGCCGATTATCATATGAGTGTTAGAGGTAAATCTGAGTGGAGATTAAAGACCTCCATCATAGGTTATGTTTGCATAGCAAGGAAAGGAATGATGTATAATACTTCTGTAGGAGAATTAACTTGTCTAGGGCAAAAAGCTTATGATGATGATACAAAGAATACAACTTGGTGGTCGGCTTCAAATGTCTCAGAACCATCTAACCCGTTTGCAAGATATGCCGATTTAAAGGATGTGTGGTTTGATCTATCCATCACATCTAACTGGAGAGCCCCAGCAAATTTGTACTGGATCTGTGGTAAGAAAGCCTATTCGGAGTTGCCACAGGACTGGGAAGGGGCATGTGTGTTGGGTATGCTCAAACCATCCTTCTTCTTGTTACCTATTGAAACAGGTGAGACTTTAGGTGTTAAAGTGTATGATGTGAATCATAGGAAGAAAAGGGGACCCATAGAGATAGGCACCTGGGAAGATAATGAATGGCCTCCCCAGCGTATTATAGATTACTATGGGCCAGCCACGTGGGCAGAGGATGGTACCTTTGGTTATAGAACCCCAATTTATATGCTCAACCGTATTATAAGATTACAGGCAGTGGTTGAGATCATTACTAACGAGACATCACAAGCGCTCAATCTTCTGGCGAAGCACAATACCAGGATGAGGACAGCAGTATACCAAAATAGATTAGCCTTGGATTACCTTTTGGCAGTAGAGGGAGGTGTATGTGGGAAGTTTAACCTGAGCAATTGCTGTCTTCAAATAGATGAAGGGCAAGCAATAGCTGAGCTTACTAGCCATATGGTTAAACTAGCGCATGTGCCTACTCAGGTATGGAAAGGGTACAATCCAAGTAGTTGGTTTGGTAGCTGGTATGAGTGGTTTGGAGGGCTTAAGGCCGTGGTAGGTGGAGTCCTACTGATTTTAATGTTGTGTCTACTCCTGCCATGTCTTATACCCTTAGTAGTTAGGTCTGTGCAAAGCCTGATAGAAAATATAGCAGAGAGGAAGGCTGCTGCACAGATAATGGCAATTTATAAATATAAGGCTCTAGATCAGGGAGAACCAATGCAAGAAGATGAGTGTTGAAGATTCACATCATAGATAAGTCTGGTCTGGTTCAAGGTAACTTGCGGTGTATGCAAACTAAGGTTAAGTGATGCCTCAAGTAATTGTGAAATATCAAGAGGCATCAATGGGGGGAATGTGGTGGAATCTCGGTAAAAATAAATTTAGTAGGCCGAGATTACCACGTGGCATGTGTACGTGCATATGCTGACGTATCGATCAGTTGGTTGCACGAGGCAAGATACGATCAGTAGTGTACGGAGCATGTGCAAGAATACAGGATGTAGTATTCCCCTCCTCCATTGTGCTGGACAGGCCATGCGGTCAAGCAGGAAGTTAATTCTTATTTGTATTGATTGGTCAAGAGAATGTGCGGGTGGAGCTTAATATGGGAGGAGTTATGTGCCTATATAAGGAGCCTGCACTATTGTCCGGGGCTCAGAACTTGCTGTATTTTGGTGACATTAGTCCCTCTGAGTCCCGATCGGTGATCCAATAAAGAATCTCTTCCTTCCTGAAGAAACCTGTGTCCATCTCTCTGTGCTTGACAATAGCAGTTGTAGAAATGGGATTTAAAGAACAACTGCACCAGCAATCTCCATAGGACGAGTAAAACAAACTCATTCATTGTCATTTTTCATCCCAGTCTTGCATCTTGGGGTTAATAAATGTAAGGTATCATTTAAAATCTTGACACGAATACTAAATAGAATGCATTGTAGAGGCAGTAAACATGAATTCTATTTTGGAATGTTCCTAGTTTCTCCTCTCACCAGAGCCATTACCAAAGCCCACTTATTGGGGCCACTTGAGGTCAACTTTACATTTAGTCTTGTACAGGAAGTAGCAAAACCTCAGCAAAGCAATCCCCGGCCAACTACTACAGGGTGGTCAGAAGAACTTTGGACTTCAGTCTTCGCTGACAATATCAGGGGAGGAAAGACTCAACATGAGATTATGTCCCTTAAACAGCAAGTGGATGGAGATTATCAGCATGCGTGTAAGCGCTTCTCTAAAAATTCTATAATAATGTACCGTAATAACCCACGGCCTATTAACAGCCCCAAGTGTCAATGGCTTTTATTTTTGCTTTCGCTTGAGACTCATTTTTAAGAATTGTTGTTTTGTTTGTTTTTTTGCATATTAGGCCTTGACAATATCTGACTATATGTCGCTGGCCTTATGTGCTTTGAATATATTGCATTGTATCGTGGACTCTTGAAACATTACTGTAATGCTCTGAAATGCTTCATGTAATTTAAAAAAGGTCAAATAAATGTTAGACGCCCTCTTACATTAGCAGGTCCTTTTCTCTTCCAGATTTAGCAAATGGGTTTCCAGGTCTGGCAAATCAGACTGTAATAATATTAATGTTGCAAAGGTTTGGAGTCCAGCAGACAGATCAACAATGTTTTCTGCCAGAAGTAGCCACTCGTTACCCAGGTGGTTGAGCCCCTGAGTCTTGAGTGGCCGTCTGGTCTTAAGCAGAGATGAGAGAGGAACAGAAAAATGGTAATCATAGTAAGGCAAGCCAAGGTCAGTGGGAAGGAAAAGCAGCAAAGTCAAACGGTCCAAATTCAGCAACAGATAGGTGAAACAGGAACAAGCTCAATTATAGCGTACAGGAACCACAATAATCTGGAAAAGGTACAGAGAGAGGAAGTGGCTTATATAAGCCAAGAGCCAGACACAGCTGAAAAGACTTGACACTAATATCATTGCTTGTAGAGTCAAGGTTATCAGATCGCAGGTAAATCTATGAAAGACAGGCTGGTGAACCGGTAAGGAAGAGGATCAGTAGAATGGAAACCAGAGTTCAAAACCCAACAGAGTCTGTTCCTCACACTGTCCTCCCAAAGAAAATCATTACAAAAAATATTGGGATCACATCTAACCTAGGCACTTAGTATTAATGCTGAGCAACTCCCCTTCCTCTTCTAGAACGTTCTTGACAAGAATTGATTACCCATTCTTTTAACCGACTTCCTTGTCCAGTTCCTAATCACTTTTCTTCTTTACCTAACTCCCTCTATCCCAAATACCTTCATATGGAAAATGCTAAAATACGTGCATCATTTACAAAAATGTTTAAATGGTGCAACTTGGGAGCCTGCACTTTATGATATCATTTTCGGTAATGTATTTCCTGTTGAAATTAAAGCTGAGGGAAATGGTTATCATAGTCAGTAAAGTTTTCTTTCTTTTTTTCTGTGTTTTTGTACATGTTTCATTACAAAAAATAAAGTGAATATGTCACCCCTCCCCCTCAAAATCTTAATGAAATTCTTATAAAGACTGTGTAGAAATGTCTCTGAAATTCCAACGCAGTCCAAAGATAGACTATTTTATCTTTTTAATATTTTTAGATTTTTCTACGTCTGACAAAACTTGACAAAAAGGCAGAGCCTAGTGAAAGATTCAGACATCATTAGTAATGACTGAGGGGAAATAGACTTTGCTCATGGAGTCTTCTGCAGTATTAACTAGATCTACCATATGTCAGGAATCCTGGAACCAGAACACACAGACAGACTCACAAACAAAAATATTTGTAATGCCGGTCCTTAGAATGGCTGGGTTATACAAATAAGCAGAGTCAGAATACGAACTGAGGTCAGAGGATTACAGAGGTAAGGACAAAAGTCAGTCAAGGTACCAAAAACCTATACAGAAGGAACGCGCTATTGGGCTACCAAGAAACCACAACAGGGCAACAAGGAATGGGAGAGATAAGTATAAATAGGCATCACTTACTTTTGATTGGTCAAATTCCTCTTGGAATTGACCACTATTCGTGGAAGGTACTTGACGTTCCTGATCTGACCTCTGACGTCATTTTCATGTGCCAAATTCAGTATTCACCGAATTCGGTAGTTCATTCGGGCGCATACTTAAACATGCTGCACGCTTAGACGGAATGCCGGTGGGGATCGCGGCACCTGGAGACCTGGCAGGAGGTAAGCCTGACACCATAGACATCAGTGCTATACTCTTGTACGTACACGAAAATACAGCAGCGACATCAGCTCTTGACAGTTGAAGCACCAAATGATGAAGAGGACCAGCGGGATGACGATGGCGGCAGCCGCGTGTGACCGGTTCACATATGTAAGATATACTGTTCCCTACACCCGCCGGCTATCTCACTGCGAGCAGCAAAGTTACCAACAGGGATATGCACAGACCCCAGAAACAACAGAGCCGCTTTACGCTTTAATATGCGTGGAGAGAGCCATGGAGCATATGTCATTTATTGCTTGATACAAAGTATCCCTCACAACAATAAATATTTTCTGTAATTCTTTTAATGTAAGTGCCATTCGGTCAGCATCTGTGCTTTCAGTTCTGAGAGTAAAGAGTTAACTGCTTTTTTCACTTCAAAATGCATGCAAATGGTTGGATAGAAGGATTTAACCTGACCTGTTCCTGCAAATATAGTCATGTTTTCCTAATTCTCTATCCATTGCTTATGCTATTCAAATGAAAAAGTTCAGAGCACCCTGCTCTTTCCACTACATTCTGAAAGCTCCACTTATCTTCTGCATTTAATTAGATATTTATCAATTACAGGAGCTCCATGTCCTTGTTCCAGACAGTCCTCCTAACACCAGCTGCACGCACGCATAGCAAACCTTTCTCAAGCAGACTGGTATGCAGCCTTAAGACCTTACTCATGATATAGGCGTGAGCTACCTTCAAAGACCTTAATAATAAACTGCAGTTATATAGGGAGAGCTGTAGGCTATAAAAAAATAATTAAAAAAATACATTAAATAAACTACCACTGCATGTTTTTTTTTTTTTTTACAATATTGGGTAGACTGTTTTCCTGACTTGTAAACATGCTTAATTGTTCATATTAATTCATTTAATATTTTACATTTTTTGTGCGTTATTTGCTATGTCTTATACTAATGCAGCATTCCATACTATTGCAATTTACATCCTAAATCCTGCCGCTGCTACTCTTTTTTTCTTTTGCATAGTTTATTCCGTTCTTGTAGGCGTCACCCATTAACCCCTTGACTGCCAAGTAGTGTTTGTTTTAAACATTTCTGGCATAATGCATACTTGGGATACATTGCAAGCACCTAAATTTAGGGTGAAAGATCAATTCTGTGTATAGACCACTACAAGAGAAACACAATTAATATTATGTAAATGTGCACGTTTATAATTTGTCTATTATTTGTGCATGTTTTTATTAAGGGTTTTAAATAGTTTAGATATTGTGGGTTTTATCCATTAAATTCCAAATTTTACCACATGACAGGAGGCTTCATATTTTGCATTAACTCTCTTTACTAACTCCAAATAGCAGTAAAGAAAAGGAGTGAAAACATTAACCAATCAAAAAATAGTAGGAGGTATAGTATTCACAGTGATGAGGCTCCTCCCCCTCTTTCTTTACTGCTCCATCAGCAGACAGGTCAGAGTTTCAGGCTCTTCCCTTTTATTTAGATTGTATTCTCTATGTTATATGCTAATTTTCGATTTCCTTATTCTGTTTTCTTCTGGGAATCTTCTCCCTTCTATCCTGGGGGTTTTTTCCCCTTTCATTTTAAGTTTATTTTACGTTATTTACGTTTATATGTGTATATGTGTTAGACTTTCCCCTCAGGATACCTCCGTTTTTCATTCCTCGTTTTTCGCTGTCTCCCCAGCTTGTTTCTCCCTCAGGGTAACGCTCACCCTGTTCCCTAGCACTCCCTCGCGGCTCACCAGCCGCATTCTGTTCGCCGACACGCCGGGAAACTTCTCTCCCGGTTTTTGTTCCGGCGGCCATCTTGGATCTCGCGTCTCGCGAGATTCACGGCCGCCATTTTGGGAGTTCCTCGATCTCCGCAGTGTCGGCCTGCAGAGCTCATCCAGTCGTCGATATTCAGCTCTCCTTTGTTGTTCAGGCAGGGGTCACAGACGTTTTCTGTAGGATAAAGAGGCTGCTGGCCCTTCCTCAGTGGTGAATCCCTTGTTATTATTATTCCTATTCCTACTCACTGACCGGGTGGATTTTGTGCCACCATCTATTACAACAGGGTGAAGCCCTTAATGCACTGCTGCCATCAGGTGGATTTCGTGCCACCTACATATATGTATATGCTACAGGGGCATCCCAACCCCATATTGAGGTCATTTTAAGGTGGATTTCGTGCCATCCTCTCAGTTATTATACATATATTTCTGGGTGCGGCCCAGCAAGAAAACCCAATTTACCCTGCTGGGGTTTCGAGTATTGGTACTTGTACCTACACTACATCACACCCTGCTGGGGTGTTACTACCGATCTTATTACTCTTTTGAGTGCATATTATATCTACTGACCCCTAGCCTATCTACCCTGTGCCAACACCATAACCACTATGGAAGCATCTCAAACACCTGCGGACTTCCAGTCCATGATTGCAGAAGCCATCTCCACCTCTATGGAGAAAGCACTGTCCAGAGTCATGTCGGCATCTACCGACAAACCCAAAAAGGCCACGCTCACGCTACCTCAAGACGAGGACTCTGAGGCCTCAGAGTCACACGTACTGGCAGACCCTCGCCCCGCCAAACGCCACTGGAAAGGTGAGAAAGCGGGCGATACTCCAGCTAAGGGTAAAGCACCCAAACGCCATAGACCAACCCCACCCACACCTGCCCACTACTCCTCGGATGAGGGGGAAGAACACTCACATTCTATGGCCGTACTAGACGAGTGGCAGGCCGCGGACTCTGATCCGCAAGATGACAATTGGGACTCGGACTCCGGCTCCCATACGGGCCTCTTACGAGGCACCTTCCTAGATCACACTCAGCTACCAGACGACCTCGCTCCTACCCAGGAAGACGAGGCCATCCTAGACCCCACAGGGCAACGTCTTTTTGACCCTCGCAATATCCGCCACCCACGCTCCGGGGACTGGACACCCCCCGACCACCTCTCCCAATTTATGCACCGCTGGCTTCGCAAACCACTGGATAAAACGGTGCGCAACCGTCTACGCTCGGAATGCCCACGTCCCTCACTTCCCGACCATGTTACTCAAACCCCGGAGTTTGACCAGGTGATGAACACCTTTATGTCCCGAGGTGGCCGAGACCCCCGACGGGGCGTGGAGAGGGGATTCCACGGGTCCAAGACAAACTGCTGGACGCCATCGGCCCGCTCTCCCGCATACTATACCTAGCAGACGATGCTTTCACTAGGGCCGATCAATTTGACTCTAGCATGGTCAAAGAATGGGCACATGACATCAGAGAATGGGCACAAAGGTGCTTCTGTTTCGTTGGCAATACCAACGTAGCACTCTCCTCTGAGAGGCGCAAGGCAGCTTTACTCCGTATTGACGGAAAACTGGTGGAGTTGGGCACCAAAGAACTGGGACCGTTGGCACAGGGCAAACTATTTGGGGAACCCTTCTTAAAAGAGCTGAACAAGCATGTCAATATTTTTACGTCCCTGAATAAGGCTCAGACATCCATGAAGCGAGTCTTCAGAGGTTACCCCAGTCGGGGTGTTTTTGGACGGGCTGGCCGCTACAGGGGCCGCGCAGCCAGCCGATTCTGGCCTTCTGGCCTCCGGTCATACAGACCACAGCCCTTCTACCCAGAAGTGGGCTCCAGACCTCCATTCTCCTATACCCGAGGAGCAGACCGAGGCAGAGGACCTCGTAGCCGTGGCAGAGCACGCTTCCCCACAGGTAAGCAACATCATGCCTCTTGTTTCACTTTCCCCTTATACTGCAGGCCGTATTGCTCTGTCTTTTCAGGAATGGATAACCATCTCCACAGACGCATGGATCCTCCAGACAGTTCGGGGCTACGTCATCGACTTCGTAGAACCCCCCTACCAACTCACTCCTCCGCACCCCATTCAATGCTCCCAGGAGGACCGCCGTCTGATCGACGACGAACTACGAGAGCTCCAAACGAAAGGGGCGATAGAACCGGCTCACGACGGACAGGGTTTCTTCAGCAATATTTTCCTAGTAAAGAAGAAATCTGGGGAGTTCCGTCCGGTTATAAATTTGAAGGGACTCAACGCTTTCGTGATGTACAGGCACTTCAAGATGGAGGGCATCCATCTTCTGAGAGATCTTCTACAAGACAGGGACTGGTTTACGAGGCTAGACCTCAAGGACGCTTACCTGTCGGTTCCCGTCCACACATCTTGCCGTCAATTCCTCAGATTCCTATGGCAAAACCAACCCTGGCAGTTCACATGCCTCCCTTTCGGCCTCAGCTCAGCACCGTGGTGCTTCACAAAGCTTCTCAAACCAGTTGTATCACGACTACGAACGCAAGGAATTCGGTGCATTATATACCTGGACGACCTGCTACTGTTCTCCTCAGACAGGTACAGTCTAAGGCAACACACACGATATACCATTCAACTCCTGACGTCCCTAGGCTTCGTGGTAAATTACCAAAAATCGGAACTATCCCCAACTCAGACGATTCAATTCCTGGGCTTCGAGATAGACTCCAGGACCAGCACCTTACGACTCCCAGGCTCGAAGATCACAGCCATCAAGAAGGAACTACGCAGGGTCATCCGCTGCCACACCATCCCCCTCCGCACCCTAGCTCGGATAGTGGGCCTACTGTCCGCTTCGATTCAGGCGATCTTCCCAGGCCCACTACACTACAGGGCGATGCAACATCTCAAGGCCTCCTTTCTTCGCCAGAACCCTTCCTACGACCAGAACATTCCGGTAACGGAAGAAATCAAGGAAGAACTCGGATGGTGGTTGGACAGCATGGAGGCTTGGAACGGCCGAGCCATCTTCGGGAATTCTCCCGACATCATTCTGGAATCAGACGCCAGCCTTTGGGGCTGGGGCGCCACAGGCGAGGGCGGATCGACAGGAGGCACTTGGACTTCACGAGAAACCAACCTCCACATAAACTGCTTAGAACTCCTGGCTGGGTCGTTTGCGATCCGCAGCTTGGCAAAAGACCGCACGGACTGCTGCATCCTCCTCCGGATGGACAACGTCTCAGAGGTCCGCTACATCAATCGCCTGGGAGGAGCACGATCCAGGCTCCTATCAAAAATCACGAAGGACATCTTCGAATTTTGCCTACCCCGGAGAATCTCCCTGGTGGCAGAATACCTCCCGGGAGACACGAACCTGACAGCGGACTGGTTCTCACGCCACTGGCGGGACAACAGCGACTGGAGACTGGACCCAGCGATCTTCCAACGTCTTTCGGCCAGGAGGGGTCCCCTCCACCTAGACCTCTTTGCTTCACGCAACAACAGGCAGACAGACGAGTACTTCAGCTGGCTCCCAGATCCAGGGAGCAAGGCAGTAGATGCGTTTCTACAACCCTGGCCACCCACGGGGGCGTATGCCTTTCCCCCATTCGCCATGGTGGCGAGGACGATGCAATACCTGAAGACCCAACGCGGGTCCCTGATCCTCATCTCACCCCTATGGCCGGGCCAACCATGGTTTCCGGATCTTCTGGCAGCAGCCTACAAGGATCCTCTCCTCATACCGTCCTACCCGACACTCCTTACGGATCCCAAAGGGAACCAACACCCGCTCATCCTGGAAGGCCGTCTCACGCTGATGGCTTGGACACTTTCAGGGGAGCCTGGCAAACCGAAGACTTATCGCAAACGTCTCGAGACCTCCTCTGGGACTCATGGGCACCAGGAACCAGACAATGTTACCTATCAGCATGGAACTCCTGGTCTACTTGGTGCAGTGAACGGAATTTCGATCCCTTTACGGCACCTATAACAGCCATTTTGAATTTCCTCTCGCACCTCTTCTCCACGGGCCGATCTTATCGATCCCTCAACGTCATACGATCCGCTATTTCGGCAGCCCACGTTCCGACCCAGGGGATCCCCGTTGGAAAAGACCCACTGGTATGCCGTCTTCTCAGAGGCATCAGACTACAGAGGCCTCCAAAACCTAAATACTCCCGACTATGGGACGTCGAGATTGTTCTACAATTCATTAGGGACTGGCCGGACAACAACAGACTTTCGCTCCGACAGCTATCAGCTAAACTGACACTTCTACTTTGTTTGGTCTCATTCCGCAGAGTCTCGGACGTACGAGCATTCGACATCGATGCTCTTTCGGTCTCCCCAGAGGGAGTTACCTTCCAAATTTCACGCCGTACGAAATCCGATTCCACATCGGTCTTCTACCCTTTTTTCCCTACAGAGCCGCTTCTCTGCGTGGTGTCCACCCTGCATTGATACGTGGAAGTCACATCCCGATTGCGGGTCTCACCTTCGGGCCAACTCTTGGTATCCTACGTTAGACCTCACGTACCAGTCTCTACCACCACCTTGGCCAGGTGGGTAAGATGGATTCTATCTCTGGCGGGCATAGAGGAGACCTTCGGAGCCCACTCCGTCCGGGGTGCGGCGGCCTCATCAGCCTTCACCGCAGGCGCGTCCCTGGCAGACATCCTACGAGCCGCAGATTGGTCACGAGAATCAACTTTTCGGACCTTCTATTTCCGCCCGAACCCGGGGGCAACCACGTCTCTCCTGTTTCAGCGTTAAAAATGCAAAATATGAAGCCTCCTGTCATGTGGTAAAATTGAAGATTATGCTAGCGCTAGTGTACCTATAATCTTAATTTTAATAATGACAGGAGGCGAGTATTTTCCCACCCTCCACACCCTCGAGGAAGGAGATCCTATGTAAGTATACCTATACTCTGAAGGATGAGATCTCATGTAAGTATACCTATACTCTGTATATTCCTTCCTTTTGCTCTGTCTTCTTACTCAGCTATCTTAATCAGATTTGTACCTTGTTTAGATACAGCTTTGTTTTCTAATCACCGTCACACTTAGACTAGTTTTAAAAAATTGTTAGTGGAATCTGTGTTGGGTTTATTACATCACTGCAACCAGTTACCAGACCGGTTCCTAACCTTCTTCACGCTCTTTTCCAGCATAACTTCAAGACGTTACAGCTTACGTTCAAGATGGACATGTTTGGACCTTCCTTCAACTGCCAGGAATTCGTATTTGGGAATGTCACCCGTTGTTACATGTTTGGACCATCCTCTAACTTCTAGGACTTCGCACTTTGGAAAGTCACCCGTTGGTGCATGTTTCAAGACTTTTCTCCGTTTCTTTGAACATTTTATGTGTCTTTGATGTCGCTTGGAAAGAGGGGGAGGAGCCTCATCACTGTGAATACTATACCTCCTACTATTTTTTGATTGGTTAATGTTTTCACTCCTTTTCTTTACTGCTATTTGGAGTTAGTAAAGAGAGTTAATGCAAAATACTCGCCTCCTGTCATTATTAAAATTAAGATTATAGGTACACTAGCGCTAGCATAATCTTCAATTGCAGTGAATTGGAATTCAAATAACACAATTTAGGAAAAATAGTTGATCTATATAGTTTATATAAATTTCAAAATACATCACATGGTTGGGTATAAGGATATAAATATCTATATAAGGATATAATATCTAAATATTTTAGATATTGTGGGTTTTATTCATTAAATTCTGAATAAAGCGTATCAATTAACCTGTCAGCATGTTTCTTATCCCCCACCCCATGACTCCTTTCCTGAAACTGTCAAAAATGACCTACCAAGCACTCAATAAACCCTTCTCTATTTAATTCCCCTACTTTAACCCTTTGTGTCACTATACCCCACTCCCTCTAGCATGTAAGCTCATCGAGCAGGGCCCTCAACCCCCTCTGTTCCTGTACGTCCAGTGGTCTGATTTCAATTATTTGTATGTTAGTCCACCCATTGTACAGCGCTACGGAATTTGTTGGAGCTATATAAATAATAAAATAATAATAATTGGTGTGAATTGAAATTCAAATGACACAGTTTAAGAAAAATAGCTAATTTATATAAATTATCCAACTTGGATATTTAAACATAAAATGTGCCATTGGGTGATACATTCACTGCAGTTCATGTCTTACATAATTTGCAATATTTCAAACATGATATGAAAATTTGGGGCGTGGCTTGGACGCGACCAGGATGGAAGCTTAAGCTGTGAGCTCCGCTCTGCAAAGCCCTAATAATCCGCAAATATAAGCCCTAATGGGACGGAACCGAAGGGGTGAACCTACCAGGACCCCCAGGGGATCCCAAACGCACCAGTCGCTGGGTCCGATAGACAAATTCCTGCAAACACCAACAGACACACGCGGCGAGGCCGGAGGCCCCAAGATGGCGCACACTCCCTCCGCACCCGGAGCTCCCTCTACCTCCACATTAGATGGCATCGGGGAAGAAATCCGCACTATAGCGGCCTCCATGACCACGAAGGCAGACCTCCTGGTACTCACCACCACTATCCAGGATGCCCTGCGGGCTGAAATGGCCGGAATCCGGACAGAGGTGGCAGCGCAGGGTAACCACGTTCAAGAGCTAGAACGCTCCCATGAGGCCCAAACTGCCAGATTGGCGTCGACAGACAGGGCCGTAGCTAGACAGGGTGACCTGCTCCTGCAGCTTAGAAGAACGGTCGAAAACCTTGACAACCGCGGGCACCGTTGCAACATCCGAGTACGCGGTATGCCGGAAACAGAGGGCGAGGAAGATGTCGAAACTGCATTGACGGCCCTTTTCCACCTGATCATGCCCGGTGACAACCCGCTGGTAATCGGGTATGATAGAGCACACAGGGCGCTTAGACCTAGCTCCCTAGAGGAAGGCCCGAGAGACATAATATGTTGCTTACAGTCATTTGCCATAAAAGATGCCATCATGAAGGCGGCCAGATCCCAACCCACATGGGAATACCGAGAGGCGCATATATCATTATTTAATGACCTATCTCCGGTTACATTGGAGGCCAGAAGAGCATTACGACCCATCACATCGCTCCTTAGGGACCACAATATTACGTTCAAATGGGGCTTCCCATTCGCCCTATCGGCAAGGCACCAGAACGGATGGGTATCGATCCGCTGGCCGGACGAGGTCCCCAGGTTCCTGGAGGAACTGGGATTACCACCCGTACAAGTACCAGATTGGGTCCTGGGACCGCTAGATGCTGGCCAGAGGCCACAACGCGCAGCTCGTCGACGCAGGGGAAGGTCGCCGCCAAGACCACCTCATCACGCCGTGATGCACGAGGTGGCCAAGAATAGCTACCGCCACTCCGACACCGCTGAACTGCCAAGCAGGTACTGCCCTACTTATCCTTGGGAGACCCCCTCACCTTAGCGCTGTATCGCTGATTTTATTGGGCCGAACGGCCTCACTGAGACGCTTACACCAGCCTTGATATCCACAATACCCTGGACAGGGATGGGTGACGATTACATGGATCTTGGGGAAATTACAAGGGAACCCACAGCACCATTTCCACACTACCAGGTCCACATGGAGGAACGACGCAACCGAACTGAGAGCATACATGGCAAGGGGGCTACTCGGACCGGCTCCCCTCCCTTGCAGAGATAACAGTGGCAATTACATGTCTCTTCTTATTTTTCGAGCTCCTAACCCTCCCTCCAGAAAAAAAAGAGACATAAGAAACAAGTAGGGATGCTAACATAGGGACATCAGAGAGTTACCCGATTCCCAAGGGACACAGAGGTAATATATGTGACTCACCCATGCCCGGATCAAGATATAGCGCGTAGATTGAGGGACAGGGATATGATGGCTGAACTTAATCGTTAGGCCCAACCAGATTACCCACACAGACATGAGTTTGTACTTTTTCACGGCACAGCCCGAAGGGTAGGTTGGAGGTACAATTGCTGCTTAGGGCCTGCACCAGGGTAGGGAGGTGGGGAAGATATGCTGGCGGGAGACGCTCGAGGGGGTGGCGGACATGTATTATTGCTGGTTGTTACCAATATTGTCTATGTTCATGCCCACAACTTACAGTTTGTTATGATAATGTTTAACCTCATGCATGCTTGTTCCTCCCACGACTAAACACACTTGGGCTAGGAACTGGTTGGAGTGGGACAGACCGACACCTGACTTATCCACAACACGTAGGCCATACCAATCCTGGTTTAGACCCCGACCACAGCTCTATACTTTCACTTGCGCAAGACTCTCAGCGGAGCCACAGGCTCGATCACTCACCGATCTGGTTATCGGGGTGACACCTGGCCACTCCTGCTGTGACGCAAGTGACCCTCCTTCTTCAGGAGACTCCGGGGTGATAACCTCCTTTCACCGCACTGGGGGCGATCCCCAGAGGGGAGGCCCGCCCGGCCCACCCTTATTTTATCTACCGTAATTGACATAATTACAGTACCGACTCCATACACATACCTTACCTACGTAAGACATACACGCATTCACTCACACATACACCATTCCTCACGGCTGCAGTACACGTTCAGGCTTGACACAGATAACGAGAGACGACGCCCCCATGGTAGTCCGAACGTAGTCAGGGCCCTACGGGACACTCAGTTACCTAACCATACCTAGAACTGAGCGGGACGCACGGGATATTATACCTCATAGTAGTGCGTACAACCCCACTGGTTTGCGCCATCGGCCCGGCTCATCGCTCCGCCCGGACGCACCCCCTGCGGATAAGCGCGCATGGCCACAGGAGGGACTATGGCGTACAGCCGCACTCCCCTGTCTGTCATGACCCTCAACTGCAGAGGCCTGAATATACCAGAACATCACTCTCACCTATTGAGAGTCCTGCGACAGAAACACATATCAATAGCAATGCTACAAGAGACCCACTTCAGGGAAGATGCGGCCCCCAAACTCCGAAGCACTCACTACCCAGTAAGCTACTGCAACAACCACCCGACGGCCCGCCGAGCGGGAGTCGCACTATTGCTTGCTGCTGACTTCCAGGGACGTTTCCTCTTCCTAAAATAAGTAATAGCCGACAGGGTGTACACTCTTGTGACCATATATGTTCCCAATTCAAAACAAGCACAATTTCTACGTGGGACGCTGAACAAACTGCACGGATTCTCGGAGGGTGCACTGATCGTGGGAGGAGACTTCAACGCCCCTTTAGATCCTCTTATGGACTCGTCCACTGGCCACAGCTGCCTCTCGCAATCTCGCATCAGATCCATCCGCAAATCGCTGGGGGAGATGGCGTTAGTTGACTGCTGGAGGACGATTCATCCCTCCAGCAGGGATTACACACACTACTCGGTAATACACAATCGCTACTCCCGAATAGACTACGTGCTCATCAAGCAAGATGGACTATCCCGCTTGTAGACGGCTTCTATAGAACCGGCCACGTGGTTGGACTACGGCTCGGTCCAGGTTGAACTGGAATCCCTGTTGTTTAAACCGGCAACTTGGACATGGCGCCTGAACGAATCCCTGCTCCAGGACCCTGGGGTGAGAGGGGAGGTCTCCCAAGCACTGGAAACCTACTTTGATGAAAACGGAACGGAAGAGATGTCTCCGGTGTCAGTGTGGAAAGCACACAAGAGTGTTATACGCGGCACCCTTATCAGTATCGCAACCCGCAAAAGGAAGGAATCAACCCGCGCGATAACAGACGTATACAACACCATTAAACGCCTCGAAATCAAGCACAAAGTTCTCAACTAGCTGAGACCTATGGTGAACTGATGGAAGCCAGGCGAACTTTGAATACCCTCCTCACACAAAGATACTATCGCTCGCTCCAAAGATCGAAAAAAAAATTCTACACCCATGCGAACAAAGGAGGGAAGTTCCTCGCCCGCCTCTTAAAAGGGGATACGCCGGGGGGCGTGGCCGACTGCCGGACAAGATGGACGCATAATCCTCACCTCCGGCAAACGGGCAGACAATCCAAGCGAATCCTACCATACAGAACACAAATTTAACATCGATACCGACGATGTCGCAGAATAAAAACAAGAAGAACTCAGCTAAGGCGGAAAAATCGAGCTTCTTCCAGCCAAAGCCTCAATCTCTGCACTCGGGCCTACTGCCGCCTAACCAAGATGGCGACGAAAGCACCGGAGATGAAAATGCAGCACAATCCATGCCTGAACAGGGAGTCGCCCTAACGACTAACTACCTTACCCAGGCACTGGAGACCCAATCCCGCAAGCTCATCGGATCTTGGAAGCATGATATGGACTCCCTCCGCAAGGATGTCCAAGAGATAGGAAAAAGAACATCGCACATCGAAACGAAGCTCGATGAAATGGCGGAGGCACATAATGATCTTGCCACACATGTGGAGTGTCTTGAGAACAAGCTGCTACTCACAGAAACGAAGCTGGCGGATATGGAGGACAGGTCACGGCGAAATAATCTGCGCCTGCGGGGGGTACCCGAAACGATACTCCCAGCAGAGTTACAAGCTTATGTGAGAGGCCTGCTCCACGCTTACGCGCCCGAGATCCCATCCGACATGCTGCTGCTGGATAGGGTTCATAGGGTGCCACGTCCGCGCCACATCCCTGAAACCTCTCCAAGGGATGTTCTCTTACGGGCTCATTATTTCCACATTAAGGAACATGTCCTTCGGGCTAGCAGGAGCAAGCCCAAACCCCCAGAAGAATACGCCACAGTACAAATCTTCCCAGACATCTCGGCAGCAACTCTGCGCAAGAGGAAAGAATTTGCCGCCATTACCACGGCCCTTCGCTCTAATGGAATAAGATACAGATGGGGTTATCCCACGAAGATATTGGTTACCAGAGAAGGCTCCCTCAAAGCTATCCTGACTCCCGAAGAAGGCGCCAACCAGTTAAAGTCCTGGGGTATTAACCTACAGCAAGAACCTGCACAGGGCCCACCCCGAGGCAAGCTTTGCCTGGACTGGCAGAAGGTGCCCAGCACTCGCTAAATCATGATGCCGGCGGCATGAGAGACACGCAAGTAATGAGCACTACACATCCCCTTCACACAGGCATATTGGAGTTGGAGGGCCTGAAGTGACTCCCACCCTGACAAATCTCTCCCGCCATCAGTGATCTCACCTATTTAATAACAATGGGACTTCTTACATAGTTGGCACCGAACTTACTGATGTGCCGCGGGACAATAGCCAATGATATGGCCTGACGGGCATTGTGAACTTTACCAGTTGTCCGGTGATGGTAATGGTGGGGGGGAGGGAAGGGGTGCACGGGGGTTGTTAATCCCAGCGAGGTACATGCAGGTTGTTAAAAGAGGCCTGGGCCAACTGGATGGAGCTGGGGGCCCGGTGCTTTCCCCCGGCCGTTCCCCTCACACGGGGGGGGGGGGACGGGGGGACGTGTGGGGTACCCCGGTGACAGTATATATGGCTCATACAGCAGTTAAGCTCCCGCGCCCGAGCGGGCCGCCGCCCCTGGTTACTTGTACTAGGTGTAGTCGGGGGACACTGAGGCGACTCTTGTGCCCCTGCGGAGGAGGGGAGGCGTGGGCCCTGGCTCCTTCCCCTTGTCGTTCCCCCCCGAGGGGGGGGGGGATGAGGGGGACGTGCGGGGTGCCTCGCGGTCCGCACTGAGGTTCGGCATGTTTGTACTCTTGAGGTGAGACTCCGGTTGCTTGATTGTACATTAATTTCTTGGCACCCGGCCCTAAAATTTTTTTTCAAATTGTACTCGCTGAGCTATGGACTACTCATGTGGAGTGGTCGCCCCCTAGGCCCCAGATAAGGCTGGAACCATGAGGTCTATTGACAGGCTTACATTGTTATATGACCGCAGGCTTCTCCAACGTGCCAACAAGGCCCGAATAGCTCGATACCTGTTACACAGGCTCTTACACATATCTCTCATAACGCAGCGCTTGCCGCTGTGGTCGCTCATGCGGCCGGCCCAACCCAGCTCTTCTTTCCTGAAACTCACACAATTCACAAAAAATACCAAAAAAAAAAAAGGTTCTGTAAAGATTTAAAACTAACAAGCCCACACGCCACGCCACAGGAGACGAATGTTTCCGCACCCCACGGTGCGTCTCTACCGCACCAATCCCCCAGTATGGGGAACATGTATATATCCTACCCCTAACACCCTTATCTCTACTATATCCCAGTTGTCCCCTTCCTGTCTGAGGTATACTAGTTTCACAAAATGCAGACCTACCAGAGTACTCCAAATAAACCACCTAATAATGCAACCTGAGAATACAAACTATTAATGTGTGCGGTCTGAACACCCCGCACAAAAGACGCGTCTTGATAGACATGGCCAAAAAAAAACAAAACTGATGTTCTATGTGTTCAAGAAACCCACTTTACGCACACCAAAATACCTAACTTTGCACAACAAGAATATCCCACGCAATACCACTCCACACACTCTTCCAAATCCAAAGGCACTTCCATACTAATCCATAAATCGCTCTCGTTTGAACTACTCCAAATCAAAAAGGATCCCCAAGGTAGATATGTCATTCTCCACTGCACGATCAATGACATCAACTACACACTCGTCTCAGTGTATAGCCCGAACACTAACCAACGTAATTTTTTACACAAAGTTCTATCTAAAATACCTGATCCACAATTACAAAATTTGGTCTTATGCGGGGACCTGAATCATGTACTCGACCAAAGTTTAGACACAACTACCTCCGCTGATACTGGGAGGCAGGCCATCTTGAAACCCCAATGTAAAGCACTAACTAAATTGCTGCTTGAATACAACATTTATGACTCGTGGCGCACAACCCATCCAAACACACGTGAATATACACATCACTCGCGTGCTCACAAAACAAGCTCCCGTATTGATCACATTCTCATAACTGCACACCTTCTTACATCGATGATAGACTGCTCGATCGGGGATCTGACATGGTCGGACCATGCGCCGGTACTGTTAACACTACAAGACAAATTCCCTTTCAGAGGCACATCCCCATGGAAACTAAATGATAGTCTTCTGCTCGATAACACATTCAAAGATATCTTAGAACATGAAATACAGCTATACTTTGATACAAACTCGACACCACACATAAGCCCTAAAACTGTATGGCTCGCCCACAAGGCGGTAGTACGGGGCCTAATCATCAGCCGAGCGGCTTACTTAAAAAGGAAAACACAAAATGAATACACCACACTCCTCAAAAAACTTAGAGACCAAACAAATGCCCAACTCTTCTCCCCGTCTACAGGAGGTCAAGACGAGATATATCGCATCACCAAGATGATAAATGACCTACTTTTCCAAAAGACATCAGATACACTGATTAGGCTGAAGATGAAACAATACTCCCAAGGTAATAAAGCGGGGAAGGCACTAGCTTATCTATTACGGCAGCAGCAAACTAGATCAAAAATACCGCACATTTTTAATCCTGCAGGTACCAAAATCACAAACCCACAACAGATAAACGACACTATGGCAGAGTTTTATGATCAACTCTATAATCTTCAACAAGATAATAAGACACATCAACCCACAAGTCAAGAAATTCACAGTTTCCTAGCACGGGCCCAACTTCCCTCTATCAGCCCAACACAACACGCAATGATTCAACAACCAATCACTATCGCCGAAATAGAAAAAACTATAGACGCCCTACCACAGGGGAAAACACCGGGTCCAGACGGCCTTACGAATAAGTATTATAAATGCTTCAAATCCCAATTGGCCCCACAATTAGAGAAAACGTTCAACGCCATAATCCAGTCCAGTTCTATGCCCCCAGAGATGTTGATAGCCCACATAGCAACGCTTCCCAAACCGGGGAAGCCACCAACCAAACCCCAAAATCTGAGACCTATCTCACTCTTGAACACTGACACAAAGTTGCTTGCAAAAATCTATGCAAACAGGCTGGCATCAATCATCCCATCAATTATACACACTAACCAAGTGGGTTTTGTCAGGGGGAGACAGGGCTCGGATGGCACCAGGAAGTTACTGGACCTGATGTCAGGCGCACGAGCCTCGGGAAGACCTAGTGTATTCCTCTCGTTGGACGCTGAAAAAGCGTTTGACAGGGTGCACTGGGGATTCCTCGAGGCCACGCTGATAAAATTTGGTTTCCCTCAGAATTTCATGTCCCTACTGGCAGCACTATATTCCTCACCGTCTGCTCACGTTGCAAACAGTGGTTTCCTTTCCAAAAAATTTAATATCTCTAACGGGTCACGGCAAGGGTGCCCATTATCCCCGCTGCTGTATATCCTAATACTGGAACCGCTAGCGCAACACATTAGGCTGAGCCATAGAGTCAAAGGCATACGAATAGGACCCATAGATCACAAACTTACCATGTTTGCGGATGACATCATGATATCCATGGAAGCACCACACACCTCACTTCCGCATCTACACAGCATTCTAACTGAATACAGTGCATGTTCCTACTATAAGCTAAACATCTCAAAAACGCAGGCGATGGGTATAAACCTACCAACCCACGCTTTACAGGAGCTAAAACAAGCTCACGCCTACGATTGGCGAACTGACCATCTCACTTTTTTGGGAGTGGCATTCACAGCCGCACCGCAGGCCATGCTACAGGCCAACTACACTAAACTAGTACACAAACTGAAAAGCCAAATCATGGGTTGGTCGGGCAAGTATGTCTCCTGGTTGGGACGCATTGCAGCCACAAAAATGTTGCTTTTACCCAAACTCCAATACTTATTTCGTGCGTTGCACATCAAACTCCCAAACACCTTTCTCCGAGACGCGCAAACTCTTATAAACACATTCATATGGAACAAGAAAAAATCGAGAGTGGCAGCATCCACACTACATACACCCTTCAAACAAGGAGGTCTGGGACTCCCACATCTCCACACGTACTACTCGGCGTCCATCCTCAGTCCAATAATCACAGCATTCCATCAAGACCCCCCGCCAGAATGGCTCACCATTGAGTCCGCTTACACGGACGGGCTTGACATCACTACACTGGCATGGATACCTCGCTCACTTAGACCCAAATACAAAAACATGCTACCTACAACGAGATTATCCTTGTCCACATGGGATACACACCGTACAAAAACTTGGCCATCGGCGCACCCGTCGCCGGCTATGAAACTACTAGCCCTCTCAACTCTCCTACCCCAATTTAATGCAAAAGAGTGGATCTCACATGGAGTAACGCATCTCCACCAACTATCTAACAATGGCAAAATGCTCACGTTTGAACAATTGCAAATTAAATATCAATTACCGCAGACACTTTTTTTCTCACACATACAACTCAAATCATGGCTAGGCAAACACTATATGCTGAAAGTCCAACCAGGGCAAGTCAGGCAGCTGTCGACGACTGAACAACTGTGCCTGCAGCAAAAATTGCCAACCAAGCCCATGTCTCATATGTATCACGAGATTATCCGTAAATCATATCTCACAAAACCCACATTCCAATCTGCATGGGAACTAGATTCCAATATGGAATTAACCGAAACACAGTGGCTCCACATATTTTCTGCCAACAGGCACTTATCGATGTGTACCTCACATATAGAAATATCCAGGAAACTACTATACCGATGGCACATGACACCAATCAAATTGAAACATATAAATGCCCAAAACACAGGGAAATGCTGGAGATGCATGGCTCATCCTGGTACGACATACCATATCTGGTGGTCGTGCCCGAAAATTATACCATTTTGGATACAAATTTCTGAACTAATCAAAGCCGCCACAAAGGTTGCTATGCCACCATCACCTTCCCTATACCTGTTGCAATTATTCCCCCCTAACATACCAAAGGCAGTTAAATATTTAACGTATCATATACTAATAGCGGCACTACAACTAATAAGCAGGTGTTGGCTGTCGGAGCACACTCCACAAATATCAGCGTGCACCCAAATCATAGACTTATCCAAAAAATATGAAACTATGGCCAGAAAGACGAGGCCCAGGCAACTGTTCTGGGTGATAGCCTGGGAGATGTGGGACACGCGAGTAACTGCTTCTCTGCCGGTTAGGGATATCACGCCCACATGAATTATTCCTCATAATGAACGACACATAGTATAGACAAGACAAACAAGGAAAAATAGGACAATGGAGTACTGTATACCTTGACAACTCTCCTCCCCCTTTCCCTCCCCCTGTCCCCCCCCCCCGGTTATTATTATGTTACACTCATTCAATACACAAAAAAGGTGCACCAGTTCCCAAAGCATAAGAACCCTACTGTTGTAGGAAGGTAAAAAGTTATGCATTTAATGACTATAGCGTAGAATTATTGTAAACCTGTAGGTAATATCTCAACTGCATTACTGTACATATGACGATTTATGTGGAACTATATGATGGTATGTTTCAAAGAATGTATGCTGTATTAGCACTGTATTAACACTGTATTAGCACTGTATTAGCACCGCTTCAAAAAATACAATAAAAAAAAAAAAAAAAAAAAAAAAAAAGGGGATACGCCATGCATGCAAGTAAGAAAACTACGCCTATCATCGGGCAGAATATCTCCATACCCAGAAGAAATAGCAGAAGAATTCCGGGAATACTACAATTCCCTCTATAACCTTCGCCCACCGGAGAATCCAGCACAAAGACGAGATTCATCATTACATATACGGACATACCTACAAGATAATGTGCGGAAACGGGTGAACCCTGAAGCAGCATCTATGCTTGATGAACCGATTGACGTGCTAAAAGGCATGAAAACGGGACGAGCTCCAGGACCGGATGGGTTTTCCACGGGGTACTACAAACACTTTGCTGCGATACTAATACCATGGCTAACAAAGGCTGTCAACAAAGTCACAGAGGGAGGACACTTTGGCATGGAATCCCTGACGGCAACTATAACGGTCTTGCTCAAACCTGGAAAAGACCCGGAACAATGCGGCAGCTACCGCCCGATTTCTCTGCTGAATGTGGACACAAAGCTCCTGACAAAAGTGTTGGTGACTAGATACTACCAAGCCTTGTTCACGTAGACCAGATGGGGTTTATCCCAGGCCGAGAAGAACGAGACAGCACGTTACGCCTATTCTCTATACAACATCATGCGCGGAAATACCAGAAACACCTCCTACTATTATCCACAGATGCAGAGAAGGCATTCGATCGGGTCAATTGGGAGTACATGTTCCAAACACTCTGGTTTATGGGCATTGGGCAGAGAACCATGGCGTGGATCACTGCCCTATACAGTGCACCAAGAGTGGCGGTACGCGTTAATGGAGCACTGACTACAAGCTTTGGAATCGCAAATGGAACCAGACAGGGATGCCCCCTGTCGCCTCTCCTGTTTGCACTCTCTTTGGAGCCACTCCTACAGGCAATCCGAGATCGTTGAAACATCCATGGCTAAGCGTGGCAGGAAACGGAACATAAGGTGGCCGCATACGCGGACGACCTCCTGTTCTTTGTTTCCCAGCCTCGGATCACACTACCTTGCATACTATCAGAGATGGACAAGTTCGGACGAATATCAGGGTTTAACCCCTTAAGGACCAAACTTCTGGAATAAAAGGGAATCATGACGTGTCACACACGTCATGTGTCCTTAAGGGGTTAAACTCAACCTAGCGAAATGTGAAGCACTGAACATCACTACACCCACGGCAGACTACGAATCCCTTGGCCCACTCTTTCCGTTTCGCTGGTGTACAGGAGCAATGAAATATCTCGGCGTCTGGATCACCACGAACCCCCAAGAAATATATTGGCGTAACTTCGCGACATTACTGCAAAGCATCGAATTAGCGGTTCTTAAAATGAACGTACTCCGAAGGGCTCTCTACCTATTTCAGACCATACCGGTAGCCCTACCGGCAATATTCTTCTCGACCCTGAAATCGGCGGTCATCAAATATGCATGGAGGGGGGAAAGATCCAGGATACGTCATGAAATACTATGAATACCCAGACATAGGAGGGGCTTCGCTTTTCCCGATTTTAAAAAATATCACCAAGCGACAACGCTGCAACGAATTATGGAGTGGCACGAGCTGGAAACGACCAAACAATGGGTGATTCTAGATCGGGAGGGGGATGCTGCAAAACTGAAGGCGGCAGTATGGAGAAGACGAGCAACAAGAGGCAACAGGAGAAGAGACGAGGACCCAGTAACACAAACACTTCTCACATGGGAAATCCTCAGGGAAACACCACAAGTTTCTCCGACCCCCTGCCCATTGCTACCGATCGCACACAACCCCAACATAGGAGGCGGATTACCACCAGATGCCTGGACATTCCTAGGTGAAACAGACTACTTCCCAATACATAAAGATACCCAGGACCTGAAGACTCTGGACGCACTATTGGAGACACGCCCACGGTCGCACATGGCGGTTTTTCGATACATGCAATTGAAACATTATTATAATTCACTCCCGCACAGGGAAAAACTACGAAGAGAACTTCGAACGAAACTGGGAATGGGCCATGGATAAAACATTTACGTCGGCACAATGGGACAAAGCCTTGATATGGCAACATAAAAGCTCCTCTAGCTCCCACTATCAAGAGGTGAACTATAAACTACTCTCCATGTGGTATAGAACACCAGTACTGCTACACAAGATTTTTCCCACTACGCCACCAACGTGTTGGAGATGCCAGGAAGACAGAGGGACTCTACTACACATCTGGTGGGAATGCAAACACATTGTCCCATACTGGGACCGAACCAAATCTGACGTTCAAATAATCTTGGGAGATGATATTGAATGGTCAGAAGAACTAGCCTTATTACACATATCCGCACAACCGTTGTCCACATACAAAAAATCTATCATGCGTCACTTATTAAACGCGGCCAAATTGCTCATACCAGTGTACTGGAAGAAAACGGACATCCCTACCCGGGAGGAATGGATCCATCGAGTCGAGGACATCAGGGCAGCTGAAGCACTGCAGACGGAAATGACGGGCAGGGGAGCAAAGTGCGCTGAGGCCTGGGCCCCATGGTTTGCCTTTCGCGCGAGGCCGTGGGGAGGGGGGGCGGGGGACGATGCGAACCTCACAACATACCTGTAAAATAAGCTGTGCTCCGTACCAGCCCTCTGGCGCTAGCAGATACAGGCAATAGCCCTCACACTCCGCTCACAACACATGCAACCACTAGGGGACAAACACAAAATAGACGAACAAATAGACGCACGCGAGAGAGATACACAGAGAGGAACAACTGACACGAAATCAAAAAAGGCCTATACACGGACACGCGACAAAGAGACAGAAAACGAGACCCCCACACACTACAAAAGCGAGTCATAAGTTTCAATAATTCCACAGGTACGAGGGGACATAACAGAACAGGGCTCATACTCCCCCAGAGGTCACAACAGGGGGAATGTTTGGTACACGTCGACATGAAACACACAACACAAATATGAGAGGACGCTAATGGACCGGGCTACGAACGTGTACGGCAGCCCCAAGACACCACACCCCATGCACACTCAACGACACTTTACCCCCCTTCCGAGGAAACCTGGAACATGCGCGATCCGCGCTCCCATTGACTCAGGCAACGCACCTAGCAGCCATCCTCACCCATCGTCCCTGTCACACCGCACCCTATCAACATACTATCTAACCAGGGAAACAGACACTAGCTAAACCACCCAAACCAAAAGGGAACACGCACACTAGAGAAGGGCACAAGCTTGACGTGTTTGCCCAAACAAGTAAACCTCAGTAGAGGAGTCACGACGAGCAAGACCGACTGCAATACAGACGGGGTTACCGTTCGCTGTAGATCGGACCATAGGGGGGGATACTGACTGTGCTATGGCTTGGGTACTTACAGACCATACCCCATTGTTTTCCTCACCTTTCCTTTGTGTCATGCTGACACTGTACCATTACACATACACGGCCCCCTGTTAGGCCACTACCCAACACAACACATTACAATCTCACACTCATCGACGAATATTGTAGATACTTACCGCTTGCAGAACCGCAACCTCAGGACATCTATGGGCGTTACTATGTCCACATCGCTCTAGCTCTAACCAGACACATCCAGCTCCATGAAGTATCAACACAACAACACAATGCAACTCCCAATATGGGGCGTAAATATAAATGTACAATGTTATCTGTTATAAACTGGCACTGGAAGTACACTTGAATCTGTATCTAACCATATTGTCTTTATATAATGCTCCTTCTTTGTAATCATGCATTATGTGGTTGGAAAGGGCCTGCGAGCCCTAAACTTGCTTTATTCTCTTGATAATAAAAAATGATTATCAAAAAAAAAAAGAAAATTTAGCATAGAAGCAAAAATACAATATTTGACAGATACAGAATATGTGACAAATATCTATCATTATAGATTTCAAATAAGGATCGTATAGGTATTAGAATTAATTGTAGTGGCTGTTTTATACTGTAGATTAATTACCGTATATACTCGAGTATAAGCCGAGTTTTTCAGCACATTTTTTGTGCTGAAAAACCCCAACTCGGCTTATACTCGAGTCAATTGTCTGTATTATGGCAATTTACATTGCCATAATACAGACAATGGGGCTGTGTAGGAGGGGGGCTGGCAGGGAGCTCTTACTTACCTCTCCTGCACCTCCTGTCAGCTCCCTCGCCTCCGCGCCGGTCCGTTCAGCACCTCTGTCAGCTCCCAGTGTAAGTCTCGCGAGAGCCGCGGGGTCATAGTGCGGCCGCGAGACTTACACTGGGACTTACACTGGGAGCTGCACGGACCGGCGCGGAGGAGGAGGGAGCTGACAGGAGCTGCAGGAGAGGTAAGTAACAGCTCTGCCAGCACCCCTCCTACACAGCCCATCCACTGGACCACCAGGGAGTGAGAGCCCCCTCCCTGTCATGTACCAAGCAGCGAGGGGGGACGGAAAAAATAAAATAATAATAAAATAAAAAATAATAATTAAATAAAATAAAAAATAATAATAAATTTTTTTTCAAAAATAATAAAATTGCCCACCCCCCACCTAGGCTCTGCAACACACACACACACACACACACTGCACTCATACACACACACACACACTGCACTCATACACACACACTGCACTCATACACACACACACTGCACTCATACACACACACTGCACTCATACACACACACTGCACTCATACACACACTGCACTCATACACACACTGCACTCATACACACACACACTGCACTCATACACACACGCTGCACTCATACACACACGCTGCACTCATACACACACGCTGCACTCATACACACACGCTGAACTCATACACACACGCTGAACTCATACACACACGCTGCATTCATTATATACACACAATGTAAATAAATATTCAATTAATATAATTTTTTTAGGATCTAATTTTATTTAGAATTTTACCAGTAGCTGCTGCATTTCCCACCCTAGTCTTATACTCGAGTCAATACGTTTTTCCAGTTTTTTGGGGTAAAATTAGGGGCCTCGGCTTATATTCGGGTCGGCTTATACTCGAGTATATACGGTATTTAAAAAAAAAAAAGAGCACTTAAAAATTATTATCTGTAGATCCACATTATACCTGTATACAGTTTTCTAACCAGTAGTACTATCATTGTTTTCAAGGCCGCCATCAGGGGGTGACAACCATGACTGTTGTCACAGGCCCGGCGGCCCTTTAACTTCTTTGATTTGACAATATAGTGTCCTGCACGCTCTCTATTCCTTGATGGTTATAAGTGTTACCAAAGGACAAAACAAATAAACAACCACAGGAATAAAGAACATTTTAAATTACTGATTCCCTTTTTGTTTTTGGTTGTTTTTTGATTTTGTTTTGTTAAGAATATACAGCTGTCAAATATGGTTACAAAATGGAAAATGATACTGATTAAATATGGTGCTGGAAAGGTTCACTTGGGTGTCAGGAAGGACTGAACCTGTAAAGAACAAAGTGCTTTATGCTTCCTTCTTGGCACAACTAGAGAAAACAACACATTGAAAGCCCAAGCAATTATCTAAACTGCAGTTGATAAAAACCTTCACCCAGCAGGCAGCTGGCCTTAGATCTGACTGAGTAACCAACACAATGAACATGCAGGGGACTATTCTCCACACAATGGAAACCAACTAAAAGCATCCTGGTTTCCGAAAAGTCACATTTCAACAACCTACAACGAAGCACTTAAATGGGATTAGGTAAATTAAAGTCAAGTCTTATTCCACAGGAAGGTCCATATAACTTGGCATTTGTGATATGTGACCATTGTTTGGCGTGTGGTTGTTTTTTTGTTTTATGTTTGTTTTTTATATCTTGAACTATTTATAATGCATTGCTCACTGAGGTTTAAGGTACAATGAGAAACCCAAACAGAGCAATCAAAAATAATGACAATCAAGTAAAAAAGACAGAAAATAAATTGAAAAAAGCAAAAGCATGTGGGGTATACTAAAACGTATAATTTTTAAAAAGCCATTTCCAACAAAGTTAGGGCAGCTCTACAACATATTGACTGGCATAAACTCCTTAGTGAAAAAAACACTGAGGATAAATGGAAACTCTTCAAACAAATATTAGAAAGGCACATTTCTCGGTATGTACCATTGGGTAATAAATATAAAAGAAACTAATTGAAACCAATGTGGCTTAGAAAGGAAGTAAAACAAGAGATTACAAATAAGAAAAGGGCATTGAAAGCATTTAAATCGGACCAATAAGAGGCATCCTATATAAGATATAAGGAAGCCAATAATGTTTGCAAAAAGACAATTAAAGTGGCTAAACTAGAAAATGAGAAATGTATAGCAAAAGAATGCAAAACCAATCCCCCAAGAACTTTTCAAGTACATCAATTCTAAAAAAAAAAAAGTGTAGGTACACTGGAAACTGTTAGTTAATGAAGACCAGGAAAAGGCAGACATTTTAAATAACTACTTTTCTTTAGTATATATTAATAAGGATCCCATGAAAAGAGATATGCAAATGATTGCTGCAAAAAACGTGCAGATAACTAGTGATTGGATGACTCTAAACAAGGTGCTACAGCAGTTAAACATTTTTTATGTAAATAAAGCTCCGGGGCCTGATGGTATTCACCCACGAGTACTTAAGGAGCTACGTGGGGAAATAAGTGAACATCTGTATTTAATCTTTCAAGATTCTTTTGATTCAGGTATTGTACCGGAAGATTGGAGGAAGGCAGATGTCGTTTCTATATTTAAAAAGGGTTCAAAATCCTTGCCTGGAAATTATAGACCTGTGAGCTTAACTTCTGTGACTGGGAAAATATTTGAAGGGCTATTAAGGGATAATATTCAGGAATTCATTGGGAAGAACTTTGTTATTAGCAATAATCAGCATTGTTTTATAAAACAGAGGTCATGCCATACTAACCTGATTGCATTCTACGAAGAAGTACCGTAAGTAGAAGTATAGATCAGGGTGTTGCAGTGGATGTGATCTACTTGGATTTTGCCAAGGCATTTGATATGTTTCCTCACAATAAAATAAATTGGTCTACATGAATATTCTTGTTCTTGGGTAGAACATTGGCTTGAGGATAGAGTACAACGAGTTGTCATTAATGGTAAATTTTCATGCTGGACAAAAGTGGTAAGTGGTGTCCTTCAGGGTTCTGTTTTGGGATCGCTTTTATTTAACATATATATAAATGATCTTACAATAGGCATTGAAAGCGATGTTTTTTTTTTGTTTGTTTTTTAATTCTTTATTTTTGGCATGCAGGTAGTTACAACAGTGCCTGTATCGCCACAATAGCGTTAGCAGGCTTGGTTTTAGAACAGAAGTGTGGCATGTTGGTTATGCATACATTTTTAAATTAAAAAGGTAACGATAACGTAAACAAGCTATGAACAGTGTGGTTTAAGCTAAAGTAGTTTGGCTAGCTTGAGGTGTCTTGTCTATCGCTTCTAATGTTAGGTACATATAGATCTATGTGTGTTTACGGTTTAACATGCTTAATTATCGGTCGCTCCGGTAATACATGCTAAATTATCAGTCGCTCCGGTAATACATGCTGAATTATCAGTCGCTTCGGTAATACATGCTAACTCATTAGTCGCTCCGGTAATACACGCTGAATTATCAGTCGCTTCGGTAAAACATGCTTAATTATCAGTCGCTCCGGTAATACATGCTAAATCATCAGTCGCTCCGGTAATACATGCTGAATTATCGGTCGCTTCGGTAATACATGCTAAATTATCAGTCGTTCCGGTAATACATGCTGAATTATCAGTCGCTTCGGTAATACATGCTGAATTTTCAGTTGCTTCGGTAAGTCTGATCCCTCCGCCTGCCATTCATCTATAATTGCCAAGGATTTTTTGTTTGCATCCTCCTCATCCGAGGAGTAATCAGGTGGCGGGGGCGGGGTAGTGTCCTTTAAGGGCTTAAGCTTTTTTGCAGGGGTCTTACCCTTGGCCGGGTTCTGTCGGCCCTTTTCCCCCTTCCAGTGGCGTTTGCCGGTGGAGGGTTCTTGGCTCGTATGTGGTTCCGAATCCTCGGAATCCGAATCGTGTCGGGGTCGGTGGGTTTTTGATGGTTTCCTCTTCTCGGCATTAGAGGCCATCATTATGGAGAGAGCTTTCTCCATGGATGCTGCTACCGCCTCATTAATCATTGTTTGGAGGTCTGCTGTATTTTGAGCAGTTTCCATATTGAGATTAATACATTTTCTGGCACAGGGAATATTAGAAAAAATTAATTAGAAAAAATTAATTAGAGGTCAGTTCAGCTGTATATTTTTTATATGAATAACACTATGTCGGCCTTAACAGGGTACCGTAGTGTGTAATATATATATATGTACTCCAAGTATAGAGTAAAAACCCCAGCAGGGTGTGTGGTGGTGATGGTACTGTGGACTCCAGCAGAGTCTGATTATAAGGTGTGATTAAGATCCCAGCAGGATCTAAGCTGCCTAGTCAGGCAAAGGGTAATCGTACCAAAACAGTAATAGAAAAAATCACAGTAATAATATTGAGAATATAAATGACACCACACTATTGGGCTTTAGTATTTCTGGGCCTCACCCAGGATCACAGAGGTGGCCACAAAGCGACCTCCACAAGCAGCACAAAATAGGGCAGCACCCTTAACAGGCACAGGGTTATGATCCCTTAAGTGCCTAGATACAGCAATTTTATTTTTTAGCAAAAAGACTGACCTCTAGAGGTTAACCGGACTGTCTCTGGTCGCAGGCTCGCCGAACTGAGTGGATACTCAAAATGGCGGCCGTAATCTCGCGAGGCGCGAGATTGCAAATGGCCGCCGCGAGAATGCCGGCGGGGGTGGGAGCCGCGCAATGACAGAGCCGATTAAGCGGCTGAATGACCGGGATAGGGGATAAGGTGACCGACGGAGGAGGAAAACCGTCGTGCGGTCGAGTCCTCCCGCGGGCGGGAAGGAGGCTATGCGGCAGAGTCCTCCCGCGGGCGGGAAGGAGGCTATGCGGCCGGTTCTTCCCGCGGGCGGGAAAAAAGGGGGGCTGGGCGGGAGCCGAGCAGAGAACGAGATTACCTCATGAAGAGGTAAAATAAAGGGAAACGAGCAGGGTGGTTGCCAAGGGGAAGTCCCCCCAAACTACTAAATATAGAAAAACCAATAATAGTCTTACAGAGTAAAATAACACCAGAATAGTGGGGGAAAGAATAAAATATAAACTCTTAGTAAAAATTTTTTACCAGAATAAGCAAATAAGTGTATGAACGTTTTTCAATCAGTAGAGATGACTACAAGCTTTAAAATAATAATCCTCAACAAATAATAGTAATATACATTAAAATCAATAAATTCAATATATATATATATAGATATATAAAAGGGGAGCCAAAAGCTCTGACCTGTCTGCGATGGAGCAGTAAAGAAAGAGGGGGAGGAGCCTAATTGTTGGGAACTTCCTACTCCCTATTGCATTTTTCATTGGTTAAATGTTTAACTTTCTTTACTGCTGTGGAGTTTAGTAAAGAGAGAAATGCAAAATACTCGCCTCCTGTCATCATTAAAATTAAGATTATAAGTACACTGACGCTAGCATAATCTTCAATTATCAGTCGCTTCGGTAATACATGCTGAATTTTCAGTCGCTTCGGTAATACATGCTAAATTATCAGTCACCTCGGTAATACATGCTAAATTATCAGTCACCTCGGTAATACATGCTAAATTATCAGTCGCTTCGGTAATACATGTTGAGTTATCAGTCGCTTCGGTAATACATGCTGAATTATAGGTTGCTTCGGTAATACATGCTGAATTATCAGTCGTTCCGGTAATACATGCTGAATTATCAGTCGCTTCGGTAATACATGCTGAATTATCGGTCGCTTCGGTAATACATGCTAAATTATCAGTCACCTCGGTAATACATGCTAAATTATCGGTCACCTCGGTAATACATGCTAAATTATCAGTCGCTTCGGTAATACATGCTAAATTATCAGTCACCTCGGTAATACATGCTGAATTATCAGTCGCTTCGGTAATACATGCTGAATTATCGGTCGCTTCGGTAATACATGCTAAATTATCAGTCACCTCGGTAATACATGCTAAATTATCAGTCGCTTCGGTAATACATGTTGAGTTATCAGTCGCTTCGGTAATACATGCTGAATTATCGGTTGCTTCGGTAATACATGCTGAATTACCGTGTTTCCCCGAAAATAGGACCTACCCCGAAAATAAGCCCTAGCCGAATTTTCGGGGTGGGCTGCAATATAAGCCCTACCCTGAAAATAAGACCTAGGCAGGGCCGGCACCTGCCGGCCCTTTAAATGCCTCAGCCGCCTGAGCGCTCTATAGAGAGCGCTCAGACGGCTGCCGCACTGCCTCACCTCCCCTTCCCTGTAGCGTCGCCGAGCTCCTCTCCGGTCCGCGACCTGCCCGGACTGACAGGAGGTGCACACTGAGTGTGCACTTCCAGGTCAGTCCGGCCGGGTCGCAGGAGAGGAGCTCGGCCACGCTACAGGGGAGGTGAGGAGAAGATGGAGGAGGGGGGGGGGAGTATTACAGGGAGGGAGGGGGGATGGGGAGTATTACAGGGAGGGAGGGGGGAGTATTACAAGGAGGGGGGAGAGCATTACAGGGAGGAAGGGAGGGGGGATAATATTACAGGGAGGGAGGAGAATATTACAGGGAGGGAGGGGGTGTGTATTACAGGGAGGGGGGAGTATTACAGGGAGGGAGGGGGGAGTATTACAAGGGGGGAGAGTATTACAGGGAGGGAGGGGGGATAATATTACAGGGAGGGGGGAGAATATTACAGGGAGGGAGGGGGTGTGTATTACAAGGAGGGGGGAGTATTACAGGGAGGGAGGGGGGAGTATTACAAGGGGGGAGAGTATTACAGGGAGGGAGGGGGGGTAATATTACAGGGAGGGGGGAGAATATTACAGGGAGGGAGGGGGTGTGTATTACAAGGAGGGGGGAGTATTACAGGGAGGGGGGGAGTATTACAGGGGGGGAGGGGGGAGTATTACAAGGGGGGAGAGTATTACAGGGAGGGAGGGGGGAGAATATTACAGGGAGGGGGGAGAATATTACAGGGAGGGAGGGGGTGTGTATTACAAGGAGGGGGGAGTATTACAGGGAGGGGGGGAGTATTACAGGGAGGGAGGGGGGGAGAGCATTACAGGGAGGGAGGGGGGATAATATTACAGGGAGGGAGGGGGGAGAATATTACAGGGAGGGAGGGGGAGTATTACAGGGAGGGGGTGGGGAGTATTACAGGGAGGGAGGGGGGAGTATTACAAGGAGGGAGGGGGGAGTATTACAAGGAGGGGGCGTATTACAGGGAGGGAGAGAGGGAGGGGAGAATATTACAGGGAGGGGGAGGTGAGGGTCTCTGGGGGGGTTACACAGCGCGGACACCGGTTAACAGACTGGCTCTAAGCCCTACCCTGAAAATAAGCCCTAGTGTGTTTTTTGTGATTAAAATTAATATAAGACCCGGTCTTATTTTCGGAGAAACACGGTATCAGTCGTTCCGGTAATACATGCTGAATTATCAGTCGCTTCGGTAATACATGCTGAATTATCGGTCGCTTCGGTAATACATGCTAAATTATCAGTCGCTTCGGTAATACATGCTGAATTATCGGTCGCTTCGGTAATACATGCTAAATTATCAGTCGCTTCGGTAATACATGCTAAATTATCAGTCGCTTCGGTAATACATGCTGAATTATCGGTCGCTTCGGTAATACATGCTGAATTATCGGTCGCTTCGGTAATACATGCTGAATTATCAGTCGCTTCGGTAATACATGCTAAATTATCAGTCACCTCGGTAATACATGCTAAATTATCAGTCACCTCGGTAATACATGCTGAATTATCAGTCACCTCGGTAATACATGCTAAATTATCAGTCACCTCGGTAATACATGTTGAGTTATCAGTCGCTTCGGTAATACATGCTGAATTATCAGTCACCTCGGTAATACATGCTAAATTATCAGTCACCTCGGTAATACATGCTAAATCATCAGTCGCTCCGGTAATACATGCGGAATTATCGGTTGCTTCGGTAATACATGCTAAATTATCAGTCACCTCGGTAATACATGTTGAGTTATCAGTCGCTTCGGTAATACATGCTAAATTATCGGTCGCTTCGGTAATACATGCTGAATTATCGGTCGCTTCGGTAATACATGCTAAATTATCGGTCGCTTCGGTAATACATGCTGAATTATCAGTCACCTCGGTAATACATGCTGAATTATCAGTCACCTCGGTAATACATGCTAAATTATCAGTCACCTCGGTAATACATGCTGAATTATCAGTCACCTCGGTAATACATGCTAAATTATCAGTCACCTCGGTAATACATGTTGAGTTATCAGTCGCTTCGGTAATACATGCTAAATTATCAGTCACCTCGGTAATACATGCTAAATTATCAGTCACCTCGGTAATACATGCTAAATTATCAGTCACCTCGGTAATACATGCTGAATTATCAGTCACCTCGGTAATACATGCTAAATTATCAGTCGCTCCGGTAATACATGCTGAATTATCGGTCGCTTCGGTAATACATGTTGAGTTATCAGTCGCTTCGGTAATACATGCTGAATTATCGGTCGCTTCGGTAATACATGCTAAATTATCAGTCGCTCCGGTAATACATGCTGAATTATCGGTCGCTTCGGTAATACATGTAGAGTTATCAGTCGCTTCGGTAATACATGCTGAATTATCGGTCGCTTCGGTAATACATGCTAAATTATCAGTCGCTTCGGTAATTGTATTGGACTAGTGTGGAGGAAGTCATGCCTTCTCCATGACGTTGGGGGAGGTAGAGAGGTCAGCCTCACCGATGGAGCCTCAGCACTGGAAAAAGGTAAGTAAAAACCTAATTTTATTATTTTTATAGCAAATGTGCAGACCTGTATTTAACTGGAGACAGAGGCACTAAAGCTTTAGGAATACAGGTTTGTATTCCTAACGCTTTAGTTTTCCTTAATTGTATCTATCTATACCCAGTAAGATGATGATGATGTGCTCTTCTAATATTAAACTAATATATATACACACACATTAGCGTAGGACTCACCTAAGAGGTTTGCCTTGACGTGGCAGGTGAGCTGACACTTAAGTGGCCATTGGAGTAATACTGAAATAATCTCCAGTTGTTGGGATAGTGTGCAAGTAACTCTTTTCTTGGGTTTTCATTGTGTGTATTGGGGCTGATGTGTACTATAGTCATTGCTGCGCCTTACGAGTAGAGGGAGTTTGAGTGCAGGGCTTAATTTAGCAGAATTGTATTTGCTTTTGTATTACAGGCATGTTACAGTGTTGCCACCCATCCCATGTGTTACAATTAAGGGTTAATAAGTACATAAGGGTTTTGAAAAATACCCCTCTCGGTCTCATTAGAGATGTTTTACTTGAAGCTAAAAGAAGCATTTTAATTGTTAGCGTAGGACTCGTTTGGGATAATGCGCAAGAAACTCTTTTCTTTGGTTTTTATTGTTTTATTGTATGTATTGGTGCTAATGTGTACTATAGTTATTGCTGTCGCCCAGAAGTAGGGGGAGTTTGAGCATAGGACTTAATTATTATTTATTTTTTTAATTCTTCATTTATTACAAGGTTTAACACCATATTTAACAGTAACAATATCATATATGAAACCATATGAACACTTTCAGGCAGCAATATATACAGGAAGTTTGTAAAAGAGTGCAACAAAAAACAGTCTGTAACTTTGGATATGGCGAGTGTACATCGGCCGTGAAGGTTCATATAAATTTGTGGTGGTCCACCCAATTTTAATATTTATGTAAAACAAAGAAAGAAACATGACTGGCTTTATCACATGAATCGTGCTAATAGGAAGAATAATTTCACGGCTTCATTTGATTCATGCGCTACTCGGGTATATCTCCCATCTCCAGCCCTGAGCATGAGCTTGCCTCTATAGATGCTCCGTTGAACCTAAGATAAGCCCTAGGTGTCCGTAGCTCCCTGCGACTAAGAGGGTACTGACAGACGGAAGATGAAAGAAGATCCAGTCCGATTTAAAAGAGAAAAAATAGTGATAGTAGGTATGAAAGAGAGAAAAAATAGAAATAGGAACAAGAAAAGATTGCAAAGATGGTTCTAGAGGGGGGGAGGGGGGAGGAGGGAAGGGTATGTAAAGGGGGAGACGAGGGAATCCATCCACACAGTTGATAATCAGTGTATGTAGTCAAAGTGGTGTACAGTATTTTGACGGCAACGGGATGTATGACCCCTATGGGGCCATTTGCGCACTGCAGACCTCCCAGCGGGATCCTTAAAGTCCCACTAAAGGAGTCGAGAAGGAGTGAATTAACAGGTAACAGAAAGTCCCATAGAGATAGGGGTATGGGGGAATGAGCCCATCCCCCCCCATCTCCTAATCGCCCACTCCACTGTCTATCCATGGTGCCCAGACCTTTTCAAACTTCGCAATTGTGCCTCTGACCTTCGCCGTCAATTTATCCATAAGAAATGAATCCTTAATCTTTTGCAAAACAACATTCATTGGGGGAGTTACACTTTGTAGCCACACTTGTGCCAGAGCTCTCCTAGCTGCCGAATTCACTTTATGTATCAGCTTCTGTTCTGTTCTGGACCAGTCCTCCAGAGGCCTGGCCAGAAGGAACACCCAAGGGTCCAACTTGATCTCTCTATCAAAGATATCTTTCATTAACTCTGCAACCTGCTTCCAAAATTTCTGAGCTTCCGGGCAGTCCCACCACATGTGTAAATAGGTTCCCTTGTAGCCACAACCTCTCCAGCACAAATCTGTAGACATTTTGTGCATTCTACAAAGTTTCACCGGTGTGGTATACCACCTGAACATGGTCTTGTAAGCTTGTTCCTGCATGGAGACACACATAGACGAAGTCGCCGCAGCCTCCCAAATCTCCTGCCAATCCACCCCCTCAAGCTCCTCACCAAGGTCAGCCTCCCATTGGGATGTGTAGGTGAGTGCCCCCCATTCCAACGTGGAAGTACTTAAGTGCGAATACATAGCGGTAATAAGACTGTGACGAAGTGCCCTTCGCCACTTTGTCCTGGAGAGGCCTGCTTGCCTGCCTCCTCCCCTGCGACTATGGTCCTGGACTATATTGCACTGTAAACCCTGTATTCAGGCATATGGACTTGTATTAGACTGTCTTTTTCCCTTTATCTAGGCTGTAGGTTTGGACTGCTAATATAACCTAACAGCCAGGGGATTTAGGCGAATACATTGCATGAGAATGCCATTACTGGAGAATACAGCCGTTCGTATGATTTCATGCGAATTCTTTGTGCTCTGAATAGGTGGCCGCCATTTCGGGACTTTTCCACGTGTTCGCGGCCATCTTGCGTGCGAACAGCGGTGTTTGCCTGTGAACGCATGGAACTGAAAACGGAAGCACAAACAGGCGAATACCGCTAAGACCTCCAGACATCCAGAACTTCGCACGGAAACTACCGAACGACCGGCCGTTCGGTAGTTATACTTAACTTAGTATGGGGATTCTAGCGACCACAAAGATGCGAATGGATGGCAAGAATTTCGTCTATTTTACCGTGCGAACGGAGACCGACCGCAAGGCCAAAACTCATGGAACTATTTTCGGCTAGTTGGTCTGTGCGGTCGGTCAAAACTTTGGAGCCCTGTATCTCCCGAACCATCCATCCGAATGGGCTGATTTTTGGACAGACTGTTCCCCTGAACAAGGGCTATTTGGGGATACCAGATTTAAAGCTGTACCCCCTGTTTTTGGGGTACATCCAGAACTTGGGTAAAATAATGTATGTTTTAATTGGGTTATGTGCTTATCTGAGGGGAGGAGACGTGGGGGTGTTACCATGCATGTGATTGGTCAATTTCATCCTCCCCCTGGGAGTGTCCTGTATGTACCTGATCCTAATAAAAAGCAGGCTGGGTGTTCCAGTCCTCAGACCTCTTCTGACCCTCAATACGTAGCCGTGTCTCGTTATTGGAGGGAACTGCTATATCACACTGGGGATTGCTATGCGCTGCATATTCCCCTGAGCTCTTAATCACTTAGCTCTTTTAAGAGCTTGTTCCTGTTACGCTCTCCTGGAGGAGAGGTCTTCCCCACACGGTCCTGGAGGACAGAAGCCGATCCAGGGTGGAAGGAAGACGGCGCGGCTCCAGTTAAGCTACGGCGGTTGTGGAGCCTGCGGTGGTTGTGGTGTCGTCTGCAGTGCTTGGAGTCCTCTGAGAGCGCTAGGAGCATCCATCAACGGAGGGTACTCGGTCGGAGTACACGGAGCTCCGTTACAGTGGTGGCAGCGGTGGGATGGCGTCCTAGTGCGAGGAGAAGCAGCTCAGAGACACGGGTAACGTTTGGAGTTACAATTGAGGGCAACGCTAGCCATTGGGCAGCGCCCCTGGCGACAACAGGATGGAATCAGCTGGTTTGCGGACAGCGTTCCATGATGAGGAGGAGAAGGAGGCCGCAGATTACAGGGATGCAGCCAGAAGGGAACTCTGGTATGATGCCCTGGAAGATGCCCAGTGGCGGCGAGGTGAGAGGCTCCCCAGTGATGAGCAGCGGCTACAGAAGCGTGTGGCAATGCGAATATGTCTACTGGGGGAGCAGCCCCTGGATGAGTGGGTGGCAAGACTAGAGACCCTGGTAGGGCGAGAGATCGGGCTAGACAACGCATACCAGGCCCTCTGGTGGCATACCATTCGACTTACTCCCTGGACGGCCGAGCACGACCTACCGGAGGGGGATGATTATGATGGTCCTGGTCTACTTATGGATGCCATGGAGGAGGATCTTGATTTCGGCAGCACGGAGGAGTCTAGGTTTTGGGACATCTACGACTACCGGATGGGCATGTATGTCTGGGCTGACGAACGCGAGGTGAGAAAAGACATGACCCACCTGGCAACAAGGGAGTGGGAGCTGGAGCAGGACTACATACACCTACTCAGCTTCGTACAGCCCCAACCTACCCGACAAGCAGAACCAGACCGCCCTGACTGGTCCGGCGATGAACCCCAGATGGCAGGTAGAGATGGGACCGATGTCTCTCTACCGGCCCTACAGGGATGCTGGGCAGTCGGCCCAGATCCACAGCGGCAGTGTGTACCCCAGGGGGCCGAAGGTGCCGTCCTTCCCCCCCAGCAGCAGTGTGTCCTACAGAGAGCGGAGACAGTTGGTCCCTCTCTACAGCAACAGGACAATGGTAAGGGAGTGGAGACAGGCGGTCTCCCTCTCCAGCGGCAGTATATATCCCAGGGGGCCGAAGGTGCCGTCCTTCCCCCCCAGCAGCAGTGTGTCCTACAGAGAGCAGAGACAGTTGGTCCCTCTCTACAGCAACAGGACAATGGTAAGGGAGTGGAGACAGGCGGTCTCCCTCTCCAGCGGCAGCCTGTGTTTCCGGGAAAGGAGCACGGCACCCCCTCTCCCCAGCGGCAGCTTCCCCCAACAAGGGGAGACACCAATCCTCCAGACGGCACAGATGGGACCGTGGTCTCTGTGCCTGACCTACAGGGATGCTGGACAGCCTTTCCAGATCCCCAACTACCCTCACCGGGACACCCAGAGGAGGGGGTAAGTACAAATTCCCCTCCCCAGCTAACTCCTAACGTGGCACCAGGGTTAACGGAGGCGATGCTAACCCCTCCTGACGTCCATGTTCCCTTGACTACTGAGCCGGACTATGGTCTCAGTACCCCAGCGGAAGAGCTGGCAGCTGGACAGAGCGCAGTCGGCCTCTGCCCTACCTTTGTCCCTGGTCCAGAGCCCGATGTCCTGCAGGCTACCCCAGCAGAAGAGCTGGCAGCTGGGCAGAGTGCAGCCGGCCTCTGCCCTACCTTTTTCCCTGGTCCAGAGCCTGATGTCCTGCAGGCTACCCCAGCAGAAGAGCTGGCATCTGGGCAGAGTGCAGTTGGCCTCTGCCCTTCAAGTCCCCTCGGCATGTGGCCTCATTACCACAGCCAAATACCCAGGTGCAGTGACTGTGTGTTGTGGGTGGGCTGTTCCTGTACTTTGATGTTGTGGGGGGGCTACTCGGACATCTGTTTATTGTGGGTTGGTGGATCGACTAACGGAGGCACTGACCGACAGAAGGTCAGTTGCCTGGTTAGTCTTCCCCCCAAAGGGGAGATGTGTGACGAAGTGCCCTTCGCCACTTTGTCCTGGAGAGGCCTGCTTGCCTGCCTCCTCCCCTGCGACTATGGTCCTGGACTATATTGCACTGTAAACCCTGTATTCAGGCATATGGACTTGTATTAGACTGTCTTTTTCCCTTTATCTAGGCTGTAGGTTTGGACTGCTAATATAACCTAACAGCCAGGGGATTTAGGCGAATACATTGCATGAGAATGCCATTACTGGAGAATACAGCCGTTCGTATGATTTCATGCGAATTCTTTGTGCTCTGAATAGGTGGCCGCCATTTCGGGACTTTTCCACGTGTTCGCGGCCATCTTGCGTGCGAACAGCGGTGTTTGCCTGTGAACGCATGGAACTGAAAACGGAAGCACAAACAGGCGAATACCGCTAAGACCTCCAGACATCCAGAACTTCGCACGGAAACTACCGAACGACCGGCCGTTCGGTAGTTATACTTAACTTAGTATGGGGATTCTAGCGACCACAAAGATGCGAATGGATGGCAAGAATTTCGTCTATTTTACCGTGCGAACGGAGACCGACCGCAAGGCCAAAACTCATGGAACTATTTTCGGCTAGTTGGTCTGTGCGGTCGGTCAAAACTTTGGAGCCCTGTATCTCCCGAACCATCCATCCGAATGGGCTGATTTTTGGACAGACTGTTCCCCTGAACAAGGGCTATTTGGGGATACCAGATTTAAAGCTGTACCCCCTGTTTTTGGGGTACATCCAGAACTTGGGTAAAATAATGTATGTTTTAATTGGGTTATGTGCTTATCTGAGGGGAGGAGACGTGGGGGTGTTACCATGCATGTGATTGGTCAATTTCATCCTCCCCCTGGGAGTGTCCTGTATGTACCTGATCCTAATAAAAAGCAGGCTGGGTGTTCCAGTCCTCAGACCTCTTCTGACCCTCAATACGTAGCCGTGTCTCGTTATTGGAGGGAACTGCTATATCACACTGGGGATTGCTATGCGCTGCATATTCCCCTGAGCTCTTAATCACTTAGCTCTTTTAAGAGCTTGTTCCTGTTACGCTCTCCTGGAGGAGAGGTCTTCCCCACACGGTCCTGGAGGACAGAAGCCGATCCAGGGTGGAAGGAAGACGGCGCGGCTCCAGTTAAGCTACGGCGGTTGTGGAGCCTGCGGTGGTTGTGGTGTCGTCTGCAGTGCTTGGAGTCCTCTGAGAGCGCTAGGAGCATCCATCAACGGAGGGTACTCGGTCGGAGTACACGGAGCTCCGTTACAAAGACCTTTTGGGAAATGCTCTTTAAGGCACATGTTTTCGAAAAAAGTAGGCGGTGTTAACGCGATAGTTTTAACTGCCGGTGTCTGGGCATAGTCCCTAAGTTGCATGTACCAAAATAAATCAGAAGGGCGCAGAGTAGCCCTGGCTTTCAATTCTTCAAACTGAAGAAGCGAACCGCCTTCGTAGAGATGGCATAAACGTTGCACATTAGTGCTCTCTATGCCCCTAAAATCTCTAGCTTCCAATCCCGGGCTAAAGGCTGTGTTTCTCAGGTACGGAGCTAGCGGGGAGAATTGCGGGGATAACCCATATTTAATTGATGTGGCATCCCAAAGCTTCATAGAGTTTGCTATTGCTGGGCACTGGATGTGCGATGTCGGTCTGTTGGCCCTAGGGATCCACATGAAGAACTGGGGGATGTCAGGCCCCATGAGGGAAGACTCCAAGTCCAACCATCTCCTCTCGTCCGGAGGAGAGTGCCATAACGTTATTTGAGTTAGCTGGGCCGCTAAATAATAAAAATACAGATTCGGCAAACCTAAACCACCTCTCGATTTAGCTCTGTATAAAATATTCCACAAAACTCTATGTTTCTTGTTCTGCCAAATACATTTTCCAATAGCCTGCTGGAGCGTGCCCAGGTCAGACTTAGTCAATCTAACCGGGAGAGCCTGAAACAGAAACAAGATCCTAGGGAGCACATTCATTTTTACCGCGTGGATCCTGCCGATCCAAGAGATCGGCTTATCCTGCCATTTTTCCATATCCGAAATTAAAGTGCGAATTAAGGGTACATAATTTTGCTGGTGGAGTTGGGTCGGATCCGCCGTCAGTCGAACCCCTAGGTATTTGATATGGTCCCTAGTAACATGAATCTTATAAGTCCCCTTTAGGTGGGCTATATCCGAATCTAACATACAGAGAGGGATAGGTTCACCTTATATCCGGCTAGCCCACTGTAAGTGTCTAACACAGTCATCAATGCGTCCACCGATGCTCTCGGGTCCGTCAGGGTCAGTAGCACGTCATCGGCGAACCCGGATACAACGTATCGCTGACCTCTGATCTGAATCCCTCGAATCTCCTGGGTAGTACGCACCTTTTGCAAAAGGGGCTCCAACGATAGAGCAAACAGCAAAGGCGACAAGGGACAGCCCTGCCTCGTTCCATTTCCCAAGCTAAAGGGCACAATTTTCGATCCAGCGATCCGGACCCGTGCCTGAACGTCAGTGTACATCGCCCTAATCGCGGACACATAGGTAACCGGAAGGCCAAAGTGTCGGAGAACCTTGAATAGATAAGGCCACTTAACTCTGTCTAAGGCCTTTTCCGCATCGAGTGATAAGAGTAACGTCGGGATCCCCTTGTCTGCCTGCCTCTAAATAAGATCGCTGTTACGTCTAGTATTCTCAAATAGTTGTCTACTAGGTATAAATCCCACCTGGTCTGGGTGAATCAAACGCATTAAGAAAGGGTTCAGTCGAGTAGCTAGGATCTTTGCCAGAATTTTAGAATCATGATTTATTAATGATATCGGGCGAACGTTTTCCGGTACCGAATCGTCCTTGCCAGGTTTTGGCAAAAGTACCACGTCGGCCAATGACATGTCTCTATCCGGTTTGCCTCCTTCCCTGAGGTCATTGAACAATGTTTCCAAATGGGGCGTAATTTCTTCGCGAAAGATTTTATAATAGCTACCTTCTAAGCCATCTGGGCCCGGAGCTTTATTACCTTTCAGTGAGGAAATCACTGCGTCAATCTCCTCAGCCGTAATTCGCGTTCCGAGGGCAGCGGAATCTTCCATCATCAATGTCGGCAGAGGCAGATGTGACAGAAAAGTCCTGGTATCATCAATTTCACGTTGACGTGCCACATCGTCACCTCTGGAATGATTGTATAGATTGGAGAAGTAATCCGTGAAGACCTTAGCTATGTCGGTGGGATCCGTACAATACTTACCCGCAGTATCTTTAATTCTTATTATGTGTGACTGGCCCTGCCTCGGACGGAGAGATCTAATAGTGTATCCATTTTGTTGGATTTTTCATAATAAGTCCTCTTAGACCACACTATGGCCCTAGCTGTATCATCAAGGAGCGCCTCGCAAACCGATGCCCATATATCCTGTACGCCCGCTAACGTTGCGGGGGACAAGGCAGCCTTATGTTTCTCCTCAGCTTTTCCCAAAGCTTCCAGGAGAGATGACAATAATTGCGATTTGCGTTTCTTCTTCAGGGAGGCTTCGCGAATCAAAATACCGCGTATAACCGCTTTATGGGCGGCCCATACCGTAGCCGGGCGGAGATCAGACTCCGTTTCCCTAGCGAAATATTCAGTCAATTCCTTCCGAACTCTCTCTACTACGGTCGGATCTTGCAGCAAAGAAGTATTCAACTTCCAGGACCATGGAGATACCACACATAGATTATCCAAGGTCAGTGTGACCTCAGTGTGAACTCACATTCTGCATCAAAGGTTTTGGGATCTACGATAGGCTCTTTTACTTTCTATTCTGCTCCCCATGACACTTACTCCAGGCTCTATTACTTGATTGGATCGATCAAGTAATAGAGCCTATCGTAGATCCCAAAACGTTTGATGCAGAATGTGAGTTCACCAAGAACATATCGATCCTGGAGTAAGTGTCATGGGGAGCAGAATAGAAAGTATAATCGCGGTCAGCTGGATGATGTGCCCTCCAGATGTCTAAGAGGCCTGTTCGGAGAATAAAGGAACGGAGCAGTTTATCCTGTCCCCCTCTCCTATGTGACCTCGGCAGACCGCCGCTCTGGCTCCGGTCCACAGCTGGACATGGAGCGGCGTTAAGGTCTCCTCCCAGTACTATCATGCCATGCGGTAAATCATGCACCATCTGGGTCATATTATCCCAGAATTCAGCAGAGGGGTCATTGGGGGCATATATATTAAGAAAATGAATGGTATGGGAATACAAACTCCCCGACACCAGAATAAAGCGTCCAGATGGGTCCGCTATCACCTTTACAACTCTGAATGGGCATCTATGGTGTATAAGCACAGCTACGCCATTCCGTTTGTTCAGAGCCCTAGCTTCGTGTACGGTTCTGAATACATGATCTTTCAGAGCGAATTTCGCCGGCGCCGGTATGTGTGTCTCCTGCAGGAACGCTATGTCTGGATTCAAGCGCTTAAGATCTCTGAACATAAGGCGACGTTTACTCGGAGCCTTAAGGCCCTTGACATTCAGGGATAATAATTTCAATGGCATTGCATCAGATAGAGAATCACGCTTATCTTACGTACCTGACCCGCCCGGGGCCGACGTGCATAGTGTAACGTATTAAGCAAGAATAGCAGTAGCCCAATCCCTGCCGACCAGAGCAGAGCATTGCGTCATATCTAAGTACACCAACGTCCCCCTCCAAAGGGTATGGGATAGGGATGAGGGGAAAAGGGAAAAAGGGAAGGGAAAAGATAGAAAAAGAAAAAGGCATATTTAGAGAAAGGAAGTATAGTTGTGAGAACTTTTGCCTGGGCTTACCTATAGCCAGGTCAATATGGGGTATATGTTGAAGCGGCTCCAGAGCACACAAAATGCTCCAAAGCAGCACGAACATAGACCAACTGTGGTAAGCAGTTACGGCCCAACCAAATCATAATGAAGACAAAACACATACATCTTAATGGCCAGACCGAATCCGACAACCCCCCCCCCCCACCCAGGCTGAGCGTTGTTTTAAAATTCTCTGCCGTAACCCTATGCAACGCAGCTGCACAGTGAAGCGATTATCGCCACCCCCGCTCCCGAATTGCTTGGGCACACTCCACCCCGAAGGAATTGAACCCCACCCCGTCGTGAATGATCCCGGTCGAGATAGAAACTCGGGCGCCGGGGGAAAGCGGAAAGCGGGAAAGGGGGAAAGCTGGGTAAACGGAACCCAGCACCGGGGCTATCCCTCGGGACCATGGTAGCATATATATTGTAACCCCTTCAATTGAAAAACAGGCATGGAGGAGCCCGAGTTAGACCATAAACAGTAATTTGCATAAGAAAGCGTGAAACAAACCCGAAACCCCCCATGCCCCGGGGAAAACTCCGGCCCCTTATATGTCCTATCGCAGTAAATACCTACATGTATAGTTGGTGAACAGGAAAGTGGGGGAGTACAAAAACAAGCATCCCCCACCCTATCAGTCCAGCCGAGGGAAAATGCCCAAATTACAAATCCAGTCCTCCGCTCAATATAATCCCTTTGAGCATATAGAAAGAGCCGGAGCAATACCTCCCCCACCCCTACTCTGTACACCCCCAGGCAATTACCCCATAACGGTGGAAAAACATAATATAACACAATACACAGCATAGCAAAGACCCCAAACATATTACCGGGATCGCCGCCCGCCGCCCGGATCAAACTTAAAAACCAAATAGTCAAGTAATAGACCGAGAGTTAACGAACAACTGCCTCAAGCCCTATTGGAATCCGCAAGGAGGAGTAAAGTGGGCCACCCCAGTCCCGCAGGAATTACTCATCGCCCGTCCCGAAAAGAGATAAAAAGCGTCTGTATAGGGGGTAGGCCAGAAAACTGATATGGGAAGGGAGAGATCGGTGATATCAAACAGCCCTAGCCCGCCCCAATCGGAAAGATCCCACCCGCGAAAGGGACTCTGGTCGACCCGTGGGAGCCCCACCAAAGAACCCCCAGACTGGGACCAGAAAAAGGAAAAGGGAACCGGCATCTCCCTCCCAATCAACAATAACCCGCCCGGAGGACCTCACCGCCCGGAACCACAGACATCCGACTTCAGACCGCCACGGGAGAGCTGACCTCGTCATTCGCCTGCCGCAAACCACTCGCGAGGAAGAGCTGCAAGGACCTCTGTCGATGCCTTCGGTACCGCAAGACCTTCAGGAACCTGGATCCCTAGATCACTTATAAAAGTCGCCGGGTCGCCATCTGGAAACAGAACCCTGGTGCGGCCGTCCTTAAATGCTAGCAGGCGAAAGGGGTGACCCCAGGCATATCTAACCGAGTGTTTCTGCAGGAGCTCGGTTATTGGGCGCCGTCATTGCAGAGTAGTTGGGGTTTAATCCTGATACAGGGCTATGCCCACCCCTTTGTAGGCAATCGGGCGATCCCTACCGCACCTCATCATGGCCTCTTTAGTTTGAAAAGATAGAAATTTAATAATTACGTCCCTGGGTCTTCTGTCGTCCGCCCTCTTAGCCTGGAGGGCTCTATGTGCCCGTTCGATGTGCCACAGGTGGTCCGGTATGTCGGGGAGAAGTGGACGGAAAATACCCAAGACAACCTCGGCTAGAGAACCTTCCCCCTCCTGTTCCGGTAGGCCGCTGAGGTGAATGTTGTTACACCGCGATCTATTCCCCAGGTCATCAATCGCCGATGTTGCTGTGAGGAGCTGGGTCGTCAGGAAATTAATCTGTGCAGCGGCTTCATTGTGGGCCATGACTGTAGATTCCACATGCTGTTCCAACGCCGCCATCCTGACACCCAAGACCTGAATTTCCGCTTTTACCTCAGCAGTGTTGCGGACCATCTCAGTGGCCAGGTAAGATCTCACTTCGGCTAGTTTAGCCAGTATCTGGCCGTTGTCGGAGTCCGAGCCCCCCAAGGCCACGCTACTACCCGAGCTCGAGGGCGATCGTGGTGTTCCCTGGCCGTACCGTCCGCCCTCTTGTGTGCTTAGTCGCATAGCGCGAGAGGCCGCAAACAACTCGGACACCGTTGTAGCCGGTTCAGTCACCTTTTTTGCCTGTTTCCTCTGGGCCCTCTTGTCCATCTTAGTTCCCCCACAGGTATATGTTATTTTTGGAGTTTGTCTCTGCTAATGTATGCCGTTGGCACCATGGTTGCAGCGGAGCTCTACCCAAACACGTCCAGCTCGCTCGGCTGCTAACCACGCCCCCCCATAGGACTTAATTTTGTATATTAATATCTAAACATTAAAATGTATCTTCTTACCATTTTTTATAAAAATAAAACAATTAATAATAATAAAGTTAGGGTGGAAATGGTATTGCTACTGGATGAGGTAGATGTGCGTAGATGAAACTGCATCTACAAGGTCCATTTATGGCTGGGGAAGAGGGCATTAGTTGCCACTGTTTAGACAATAGCTGTACATACGTAATTGTCTCTGTGCCAGAGGCAAGGAGGTGTGGGGGGGGGGGGGGTGTAACTAAAGCTACAAACTAATAAAGAAAAATGAGTGAGGAGGGTCAACTTATTACATCCAGGTGGTAGGAGCGCGGGAAAAACAGAGGAGATTAGGTAAGGGCTTTGAAAAGAGAGAGAGAGAGAGAGAGAGAGAGAGAGAGAGAAAGGAGAACAATGAAAAGGTAAAAATAAAATGGAGCGTGGACTAGTGAAATATTGGTATAATAACGGAATATACAATGTGCCAGACAATATTTTCTCATAGGTCAAATTAAGACTGGTACTGTTCCAGAATAAAGTGATTTGTAGGGCATGTCGTGTCATATGGGTATGTTGTGGGACAAACTTTTCGGTCATTGACTTTCAGTCATAGGTCATTGCCTCCTATAACTGAGCACCTTTGTTTCTTCTAATTACATCACAGGTTCAATGTGATAAGACTTATTTGCTGAACTCTGCTGCTGTAAATAGCTCTGTCAGAGTGTTCATTGTCAGTGGCACAATGTTCAGGCCGCAGCAATGCTAACCTCTCAGTCATTAGTTTACATGTACCATTCCACACATTGCTGTCCGAGTTAGTGATTTATCTCTCATGTCCAATATAAGGTTATCTTTTGTCGGTTTTCAATAGCAAAGCATAGAACTTCCAGGTATTTTGAGAAAGAACACAAATCTTTCTTTTAGGATTACTAAGACATTTATTTATAATCTATTTTAGATTAAATAATTTAAATTTAAAACTGAATACATTGTATACACTTCAAAGGGTTATCACTATAATTAACTAGTAAGAATATAATGAACAATGAACACTCTCTCTCTATAAGTAAAAAGCTACCACTATGAGCAAAGGCATAAATATCACAATCTCATCCATATCCTTAGACTGGTTGAAAACGAATTAACTTGTTCCAGTTGTACGTTAAGGCCTTCGAACACAGCTGGCTTTTCTTTATGGTAGGAGTGCAAAAAGGATGCAATCAGGAATGTGGTGGTCCAAGTCTGAAAAGTCTGTAGTAAATATGTAAGAACACAGGAGTGAGTGAAAACACCTAGTAAATATCTTTAAATCCATATGTAGCCTTATGTCTCAAATCAAGTCTATTCTTTGGCACTCAGGACCCTTGATTTACAGTCTATGCTTGGATACCTTAGAGCCATCCCTAAAACTTAGAATTATGAGGTCACTCCTAGAAAAGTACAAAACAATATGTACAATTTTCTAGAAACTCATGATTTGAAGTTTGTGCTATAATAAGTTTCCTAAGACCGTGATTTTATTCTCTTCACGATCATCCAGGCACCTGCGTTGATAAATTTAATTCTTTCCTCTTTTGAACCTATATACAGTACCTCTTTCAGACTGTCACCTGTTTCTCTGAGCACAAATCTAATGTAAAAAAGAGTTGGCGTCACTCTTGGTTTCTCTCTAGCAGCAAACCATACAAAGTAAAAAAGCATACTATGTTGTTTTTAATTTGTAAAACCACAAGGATCACCCACAGAACACCATGTATTAAGTACAAGGGAGAAGTGGTCACAGAATGAACTGTCCCAATTATTCGGCAGAGATGCAGATAGCTCAGCGATCTGGCAGCCTTTTTATACACACTGACCTTGAACACGGCCTAATCTGCTTGTAGACCTTACATTTTTATGGCAACAGAAATAGGAAATATTGGAAATAAAACAATATGCCACTTTGTAATATGCAAATAATTCTCTTACCAAAATATCTAGATTATATATACAGTGCATTGCATAGGCATTTATCAACCACTCTCAGTGGACATATTTTTACATTCTATAGAGTTAAAATGGATTTAAATTGGATTTACTAGTATTTTTTTTTACCATTTTCTTAACACAGCATACATAAAATAATTTTCAAATATTTATTTACCATAGAATATGTTTACACTGAAATGTTAATAAAAAGAGACCTTTTTTTTTTACATTCTTTATTTTACTTTTGTTATTTTATGATACAATTTTTAGTTGGTGAGTAAAGATTCAGTACCACAATAGCGAAGTCTGTAATTGCGACATTGCATCACCAGCGGCGGTACGCTAATATTTACATTCATACCATTTGAAAATACAACAAGGAGCTCGTAGTGTGGGCTCAAACAAAATTAACAGTTGTTCTAGTTGTGTGTTTAAACTTTGTTTTGTTGTATGGCGTCGTGTTCTGCTTTTTTTTTTGCATGTGTATTTACCCCTTCGATACTATGAAACCCCTAAATAAGGTCAGCTGACACCAGGTGCCTCCAGAATTCACATAATAAGGTAAAAGAAGTCTTTGTGGAATTGTCACATAATCTCAAAATAAATAATGTTTGTTTCTGGATGCCCCAGAGTGTATATCCAAACAAACAGCATTATGAACACCAAGGAGATATCAATACTTAGTCTGTTTTAAATTTGTGGAAAAGCACCAGTCATGGTTGGGTTCTTAAAAATATCCTGACGGAACATCTCCCAAAGCACTGTTAAATCAATTTTACATTAAAAAAAAAAAGAGTGATTATGGCACAACTGTGACTTTACCAATATAATAACGTCCATTAACAATCAGTGAGATGATAGGAATGAGTTAGGGGAACAACCAAGAGGTCAATTGTAATTGTGAGGAAAATAATCCTGCACTTGATAAAGGGGAAACCATTATACTATAGACATGTTTAACCTCCTAAACCAGGTGTAGGCATAATGCTCTTATACCTATAATGCTGGCAAAGGGGAGATGTAGTTCACAACATCTGGAGTGCTGAAGGTTGCCTACCTCTGATCTAGACATTAAATATTCCTCATGGCATGCAAGAGACACTGCAAACACGTGGAAAAGCTTTTTTTGAGCATTTTGGTGCAAAACCAAACCCTGCTCACAGCCCTAAGGACAGTGGCGTACACATGACCCATGGGGCCCAGGTGCGAAAATTGATCCGTGGGCCCCCCCTCTCCCCCCCCCCTCGCGCTTACTCTGCGCGGGTGGGGGCAGCAACACATGGCGGCGGGCACCTGGTCGCAGGGCTGCGACCGCGGTATGTACGCCAGTGCATGCAGATGCACACACACTTAAAGGACCACTACAGACACCCAGATCACATCAGCTCAATGAAGTGGTCTGGGTGTCAGGTCCCTCTAGTTTTAACCCTGCAGCTGAAAGCATAGCAGTTTCAGAGAAACTGTTATGTTTCACTGAGGGTTAATCCAGCCTCTATCTAGTGGCTGTCTCACTGACAGCCGCTAGAGGCGCTTCCACCATTTTAAGACACTGAACGTCCATAGGAAAGCATTGAGTAATGTTTTCCTATGGGCGGTTTGAATGCGTGCGCGGCTCTTGCCGTGCATGCGCATTCGGAGCTGAGAGGCGGAGGGATCCCCAGCGCCATGGGAGTCCGGCGCTGGAGAAAGGTAAGTGCTGAAGACACACACACACTCTCACGAACAAATGCATACACACTAACTAACGGACACACATTTACTGACAGAGACACACTCAGACATACACACTGCAGACATACACACTCACTTACAAAACATACACTCACTAACAGACATCAAACAGACTCACTAACACACACACACAAACACACTCAGTAACAGACACACACAGTAACACACTCACTGACACTCACTAGCAGACACACACACTCTAACACAAACACCAACACTCACACTAACACACACACACACACACTCTAACACACACACACACACACACACACTAACACACACACTCTAACACTCTCACACACACTAACACTTACACACACACTCACACACTAACACTCACACTAACACACACACACACACACACACTAACACTCTCACACACACTAACACTCACACACACACTAACACTCACACTCACTCACACACACTAACACTCACACACACTTACACATGTTTTTTTTTTTATTTAATCCCCCCAGGCTCCCTACCTTTTGGAGTGCTGAGGGGATTCCCTGGGGTCCAGTGGTGCTGCTGGGCTCCTAGGCGGCCGGTGAGGCCGGTGCGTGAGGGAGCACTCTCCCCTGAGTGCTTCCTCTTCAGCTCCCTCGCGCGCCGCGTAGGGATGCCGGCGCCGGAAGATGACATCATCTTCCGGCTCCGGTATCATTGCGGTGCGCGAGGGAGCTGAAGAGGAAGCACTCAGGGGAGAGTGCTCCCTCGCGCACCGGCCAGCCTGACTGCCCGCCGGGTGTAAGCAGGGCCAGCCTCGGGGGCCCCGGAGGTGGCCGGCTCCTGGGCCCCCCAGGAGAAGAGGCTGGCCCAGTGAGTACATACCGGGTCGCAGAGGCGGCCGGGCCCCCTGGTGGGCCGGGCCCGGTCGCAGCCGCGACCCCTGCGACCCTGGTATGTACGCCACTGCCTAAGGACATCATCCCCATGGCGAAGCATGGCAGTGGCTGCATTGTGTTTATCACCAATAAGTGGGAATCGAGGTTGTGGGCAAGAAAAACACAGAAGATATTACTGCAAGATGCCGAGACTTGGAAGGTGGTTCCTTTACAGTATTGCTGTTACTTCAGGGTCTACATCACAACCGACGCAGCTTAAACAACTTTACTGCAATTTTAACTGTAAGATCCAAATATGCAAAGCAGGTTAAAGTACCTGAAATAACTCCACTAAAAAAATAAAATAAAGGGGGCGGGGCCTGACCACAGAGCAGGCTGGTCGCAAACCAAACCAGAGCTACGAGAACCGTCAAACAAGCGACTTACGGGGGGCGGAGCCTGGCTTCCAGGCTGCAAGGACGTGCTGAACTAGAGCTCCTGGGCATTATGGCACGATTTGGGGCAAAAACCCCAATAAAACAGCTCGTTCAACGCTTGGAAGGTGACAGCACAACCGGGGACACCCGGGCAAATCGAATGATCCCAGCCGTTCAACAATTGCATGCCGAGAACCGGCACCAGCACCAGCACCAAGAGGCCTACTCGAGGTCCCGTCGGGGAGAGACGGCCGCTCTCCTCGTGGGCGAATCGAAAGGGAAATCCTCCACACGACTCACCTCCTACCCCCCCCCCTCTGGACCGGTGGGGGTTATCCCGGTCCGCACGGTGGGTTCGGAGCCGCCAGCCACACCGAGAAGCAAGGTGGAGAAAGACCACTGCCAGTGCCCACGAGGCACCCCTAAGATGGCGGATAGTGATACGCCGCCCGCGCCAAATCAACCCCAGCTCACGCTGATCTACCAAGACACCGCACAGCGCCTGGAGGTAATATTCAGCCGCTTCTGGGCAAATCTTAGAAACCGCATGAGAGCAGCACACACCGCTCAAAGTTCAGCACGGTTGACGGGCGGGGGAGGCAGACAGCGGCGGGGAGAGGAGAGCATACCCTTGGGCAAAGCAACAGGCGCTCCACACACTCCCACACCACAGTGCCCACCCGGGTTGGAGGCCAAATGGGCGAAGTCCCGGACGCATTGTCCACACGCAAGGAGGCTCCACTGCCGAAAGAGGCCAAAAACCACCAGGCCCTCCATTGCCCCCGTCAGGGGAAAAAACTCAGGCTCCAGTAGCTGCAGAGTTAGTGGCACCGTGATGCAGGCCTACACAACAGCCTGGGGCTGGAAGGATGTCCCCACACTGCCCACCGCTGCAGCAGCCTCCGACACTACCTCATCCACTGTCCACTGCTTCACAAGAGAAGGCATCGGATGATAGAGACTCTCTATACAAAGCCTCCATACAGGTCAGCGCCAGGCCCATCATCTTTAGCCTAAGCCTATTGTACGGTGTGACCAGGATTGACACCCAGGGAGAAAAGGAGGCATCACAACACACAGCTCCGAACCTCAGTGTCCCATGAGCGAACAGTCATACTAATTGTTAAGCCAAGTTATCGTTTTTTTTTTCCGCTACTGTTATGACTTTCTACCGTGTAAGCTTTATAATGCATAATTAAGCGTAACTATAACCAACGTTGATATAAGCATCATGAATATCTAGCTAGCATGTTTACCACAAGCTACTGAAAACCTATAACCTATCTTACCATGTTATTGTTGCATGCAATCGTACCCTATACCCAAAAAAATGCAAGATATATCAGATACCCCGCTGTTGTTATTGTTTATTTGCATAAGCACGTGAAATGCCGTCGGGGCATCACATGCCTGTATGTTAAACCTTTCTGCACTGCAAAAAAAAAAAATTAAAAAAAAAAAAAAAAACAAGCGACTTACCCCTAAAATATCTCACCAAACTTACTATTCTAACGAACCAGTGTAGCGGTGCTATCCCGAGGCTCAACTGGCCAGATCGCCAGACTCTGAGAAGCGATCTGAAGCAGATACATGGTTGCGGCCTACCACCGGGTGCAGGCGCAGGAGAGGCTGCCGACCTCCCCGCCAGCAGCTCTGCGGGAAAACGCTGCAACACTCAAGACCCCATTCACTCCCCCTTGCCGGTGAGGGATATCCCGGCACAATCAATCAAGCGACTGCCGGGGAAGCCGGGGAAGCCGGGGAGGAAGAGCCACAGACTACTCAAAGTCATCCACTGCTCACTACGGCCCTCCGAGAACGAGAGATTGATGTACGGGAGAACCAGGAGGCTTGCGCCCAAAGGGAACAGCTAAAGCCGTCAAGCGACCGCGAATCAAGCGCATGCCCCCTCATGAAACTTACAGCAAAGCCACAGGGGCTTCTGGGCACCTCATCACACGGAGTACTCAGCTACGACACCCCGCAGGCCCAAACAGACTATCCACAGGCCTCAGCCATTTACTGACTGGTCGACTCTCACCCTGGCGGGAAAATTCACACAACACCACTTCTGAAGACACCATCTTACAGACAGTGGGAGTGGGCTGAGAGACTCTAGAGGAACTGACGAGAACTGTCTGGTACCTGCCAATCTACCTACAATTAGACAGCCCGGCACAGGTAATTTTGACAGTATTTTATCGTTAATGTTTATGATTTCAGCCTCACAGACACCCCAAGCAAGCCCTAGGGCCTCACCCTCCACTAAGTCACACACCTTAGTTGCCAGCACAAGTCACCCTGCCCCAACACTCAGACACCAGGGTTTATAAACCTGAATACCCTTAGCCCCATAGTTACTGACCGGAGCTAACTATCGCGCACCTCTTTACTGCCTACTAACATATTTTAAACAGTCATGTGCGGACCATTAACTGACTTAGTAATGCTTAGCAAAGAATTCTGTTTATGTTATATATATGCGTGGCTATAATAACATGTAAACCCTCAGACGAACCAAGCACCTCACACAGTGTGCATCACCTACATGTTGACCTTAGCATGTAGTCCTTAGACACACATACCTTGGACTAATCCATAATGACCCCGTGTTATACCATTTATTACATGTACTATTCCAGCATAGGTTAAGTTCCACAGTTAAGCCTTGTAATGCATAAACGCTTATGTCTCAAATCGTTACTTAATTTACTATAAAAAAAAAAAAAATGCAAATCCAACATGCCACAATGCTGTTATACTATGACTGTGTATATCGAGCCTGCTGATGCTGTTGTGGCGATACAGGCACTGTTGTACCTACCTGCATATAAAAAATAAAGAATATTAAAACAATTGTTTTAAATAAAATAAAAAATCTTGTAGCCAAAGATGGTTTTACACGTTACTAACTCAGAGAGGTGATTACTTATGCAACCAAGAAAAAAGTTTCGTTTTTTTTTTCCAATTAACTTTTGCATACATCTTAAGTGTATTTGATAGGTTTCTGCCTTGTGTTCGTCATGTGTTTCCCCCCTCCTCAAATCTCTTTACTTTTCATAAATAAAAAATATAACATCTAAAAAAGAAGCTGCTTTGTGGAAAGAGGGAGCATAAGCTTAAAGTACAGGGTTATGCTGCAGAAAGCTGCAAAACATTTTTTACAAGCAAGATGAAAATTAGGCCAAATCCTTTAAATGCTCTTAACTTATGTTGGAAAAAAAGGTAAGATGTCATCCAGACACTCCTGCTCTCTTAACAACGTTGTTAGGCTGTTAAGTTTTTATGGGAGGTGACCATTCCTTTAACTTAAGGTGAATCCTTTAGATATGAATGTTTGATTCCGTTTTATAAACTCACAGGGTAAATGAAAGTACTGTGTTTCCACAAATTGTACGCTTCACAAATTGTACGCTTCACAAATTGGCTTGCGCAGAAGCCGTCATAACTCAGCACTTATCCAAAAAACTTCCAACATTGCCACCATGATCTAATATTACCAACTTGGTTTTGGCTGAGTAATATTCGTTGCTGTTCTCCGGGTGTTTTTTGCAAATTTTTTGTCAGGCTCCAAGTAATACGCTAATAAACTTAAATCAAAAACTTTTCATCAGTAGAACTCTAGGGACTCAGCCTTCCCGTTTTGATCTCATCCGGCCTGAATATAGGCTATTCCCCTGTAAAGAGAAGAGAAGAAGTTAAAGAAAATAGCGAGGAAAAGAGGTAAAGGGGGAGGGAGGTACCTCTAGTAAGCCCATATTTACCGCCCACCGGCTGGTCCCAAGGCCCAACAGGCGCCCTCGTTATTTCCGTAAGAGAATCCCTCTTCTACAGAAAAGGCTCTCATGTTCCTGCCATGCCCGCTATGCTATTGTCCCATGGCTCCCACACTTTTTCAAAAACTGATGTAGTCCCCTGCACTCTGGTCGTCAGGTTGAGAAACCCGGGCCCTCCAGTCGCAGCCATTCGGCCGCAATTGCTCGTCTTGCGCTTAAAGTGATTTTATGCACCAATTTTTCTTCTCTCCTGGTCCATCCCTCTATCGCTCTGTTTAGGAGGTACACCCATGGGTCTAGGACCAGGGGCTTATTAAAAAACTGTTTCATTAGATTCTCTACTGACTTCCAAAGCCGAGTATAGTCGGGCATTCCCACCACATATGTATATATGTTCCTCTAGCACCACATCCCCTCCAGCAATTATCCAAATCTGTTTTCGCATCCTGCACAGCTTCACGGGTGTAGTATACCACCTGAACATGGTTTTCCACGTCTTCTCCTGAAGTGTTACATAAATCGAAGCTTTTTTATTCGCTTCCCATATCTCTTGCCATTCAATGCCTTCTAATACCTCTCCAAGGTCTGCTTCCCACTGATCCGTGTAATACAACCGACCCCATTCTTTAGTCTCGTCACAGAGGTGGGAGTACAGTGTTGTTATTAGTCCCTTGGGTGCTGCATAGAAACATAGAAACATAGAAACATAGAATGTGACGGCAGATAAGAACCATTCTGCCCATCTAGTCTGACCAGTTTTCTAAATACTTTCATTAGTCCCTGGCATTATCTTATAGTTAGGATAGCCTTATGCCTATCCCACGCATGCTTAAACTCCTTTACTGTGTTAACCTCTACCACTTCAGCTGGAAGGCTATTCCATGCATCCACTACCCTCTCAGTAAAGTAATACTTCCTGATATTATTTTTAAACCTTTGTCCTTCTAATTTAAGACTATGTCCTCTTGTTGTGGTAGTTTTTCTTCTTTTATATATAGTCTCCTCCTTTACTGTGTTGATTCCCTTTATGTATTTAAATGTTTCTATCATATCCCCCCTGTCTCGTCTTTCCACCAAGCTATACATATTAAGATCCTTTAACCTTTCCTGGTAAGTTTTATCCTGCAATCCATGAACCAGTTTAGTAGCCCTTCTTTGAACTCTCTCTAAGGTATCAATATCCTTCTGAAGATATCCTACAACCAAGCATTCTGCTAGCATTTCCTGCTGCTCTATTACATTGTCTGCCTACCTTTAAGTCCTCAGAAATAATTACCCCTAAATCCCTTTCCTCAGATGTTGAGGTTAGGACTCTATCAAATATTCTGTACTCTGCCCTTGGGTTTTTACGTCCAAGATGCATTATCTTGCACTTATCCACATTAAATGTCAGTTGCCACAACTCTGACCATTTTTCTAGTTTACCTAAATCATTTTCCATTTGGCTTATCCCTCCTGGAACATCAACCCTGTTACATATCTTAGTATCATCCGCAAAAAGACACACCTTACCATCAAGACCTTCTGCAATATCACTAATAAAAATATTAAAGAGAATGGGTCCAAGTACAGATCCCTGAGGTACCCCACTGGTGACAAGCCCAAGCTTCGAATATACTCCATTGACTACAACCCTCTGTTGCCTGTCACTAAGCCACTGCCTTACCCTTTCAACAATATTGGAATCCAAACTCAAAGATTGCAGTTTATTGATAAGCGCAACAGATATGTGCAACAGTGTCAAAAGCCTTACTGAAATCTAGGTAAGCAATGTCTACTGCACCACCCTGATCTATAATTTTAGTTACCCAATCAAAAAAATCAATAAGATAAGTTTGGCATGATCTCCCTGAAGTAAACCCATGTTGTCTCTGATCTTGAAATCCAGGAGTTTTTAGATGTTCAGCAATCCTATCCTTTAACATGGTTTCCATCACTTTCCCCACTACTGAAGTAAGGCTTACTGGCCTATAGTTGCCCGACTCCTCCCTATTACCTTTCTTGTGAATGGGCACAACATTCGCTAACTTCCAATCTTCTGGGACTACTGTTAACAATGATTGGTTAAATAAATCTGTTAATGGTTTTGCTAGTACACCACTAAGCTCTTTTAATAGCTTTGGGTGTATTCCATCAGGTCCCATTGACTTATTTGTCTTTACTTTTGACAGTTGAAATAGAACCTCTTCCTCTGTAAACTCACGTGTAATAAATTACTCATTTATCCTTTTTTTTTAACGGAGGTCCCTTTCCTTCATTTTCAGCTGTAAATACCGAACAAAAATATTCATTGAGGCAGTCAGCTAGACCTTTATCCTCATCTACATACCTTCCTTCTTTTGTTTTTAATCTAACTAATCCTTGTTTTACTTTTCTTTTCTCATTTATGTATCTAAAAAAAGTTTTGTCCCCTTTTTTACTGACTGTGCTATTTTCTCTTATGTGTGTGATTTGGAAGCTCTTATAACTTGCTTAGCCTCTTTCTGCCTAATATTATAGGTCATTCTGTCTTCCTCACTCTGTTTTTTTTTATAATTACTAAATGCTAACTTTTTGTTTTTTTACTATTTTGGCCACATCTGCGGAGTACCACAGTGGTTTCTTGAATTTTTTGCTTTTACTGACAAGCCTAATGCAATATTCTGTTGCCTTCAGTAGTGCAGCTTTTAAATAATCCCATTTCTTTTGGACTCCATTTAAGTTGCTCCAGTCTGATAATGACTCCTTTACACATATTCTAATTTTAGAAAAGTCTGTTTTTCTAAAGTCTAAAACTTTTGTTTTTGTGTGGTGTGACTCAGTCACTGTTCTTATATTAAACCACACTGACTGATGATCACTGGATCCTAAACTTTCACCTACAGTAATATCTGATACCAAATCTCCATTTGTTAACACTAAATCTAGTATGGCCTCTTTACGAGTTGGCTCCTCAACAACTTGTTTTAGAGACAATCCCAGTAGGGAGTTTAGAATATGTGTGCTTCTGGCACAAGTAGCTATTTTTGTTTTCCAATTCACATCAGGAAGATTAAAGTCACCCATGATGATAACTTCCCCCTTCATTGTCATTCTAGCTATTTCTTCAACTAGTAGATTATCTAACTCTTCAATTTGTCCTGGGGGCCTATAAATCACACCTACACGAATTACTGTGTGATTACCAAATTCTAACGTAACCCAAATGGACTCTATGTTCGTCTCACTAACCTTTATTAGGCTAGATTTTATGCTATCCTTCACATACAGGGCCACCCCTCCCCCTTTCTTGCCTTCCCTGTCTTTTCTATATAAAGAGTACCCTGGTATTGCTATGTCCCAGTCATTTTTTTCATTATACCATGTCTCCGTAACAGCGACTAAATCTACACTATCAGTTGCCATTATTGCCACAAGTTCATGGATCTTATTCCCTAAACTGCGAGCATTTGTAGACATGACTCTAAGCTTATCATTTTTTAACACACTTGCTACAGGCACCTTCTGTCCTTGTTTTGGGGGACAATTGGATTGATGTTTTATCACCCTTTTGCCCCCCCCCCTCCTAGTTTAAATACATCCTAGCAAAACCTCTGAACTGCTCACTGAGAACATTTGTTCCCTTTTGAGAAAGATGCAAACCATCTTTTCTGTACAGTTTATTTCCATTCCAAACAGAGCTACCATGAGCAATAAAGCCAAATCCTTGCTCCCGACACCATTCACCAAGCCACAGCACAGCTGTTCATAAAAGGTATGTGGTACCTGGGCCGCTGCTTTGATGTGTGGTCGTCTAGCAAAAGTTGGATATATCGAAAAAAATCGGCTGGTGTCAAGTGTTGTTCCTGTTGAAGCTCCTCGAAGCTCACGACCGTTCCGCTCTGGTATAAATGGCAAATCCTCTACAGGCCGGTTCTCTCTATGTTACGGAAATCCTTTGGAACCATTCCGGGGTGGGGGAATTCCAGGTTTGGATACAGGGGAGTCAAGGGGGAGGGTGTCGAGGACAGCCCGTATTTCACATTAGTCGCATCCCAGATCTGATTGGAGTTGAGAATCAACGGATATGTCACCCGTATCTTGGGTCTGTGTTCTCTAGGCACCCACATTACAAACTGGGGGATATCCGAGCCCACCATCAGGGACTCCACCTCTACCCATCTTCTCTCGTCCGGTGGTTAGTGCCACAGAACCACTTGGGCCAATTGAGCCGCGAGATAGTAAAAATACAGATTCGGAAGGCCCAGCCCCCCTCTGTCCTTGCGTCTATATAGCACTTGTCTGGAGATCCTGTGTCTTCTATTCTGCCAGATGAAATTCCCTATTGTGGTTTCAATTGCGCTTTGGTGAGGCGAATGGGTAGCGCCTGGAACATAAACAGTATACGAAGGAGGTCATTCATCTTGACAGAATGTATCCGTCCAATCCACGATATTGGCTTATCCGTCCACTTTTCGAGGTCTTTCATTAATGTTTGTATCAGAGGGGTATAGTTCGCTGAATGTAGACGGTCAGGATTCGCTGTCAGTCGGATCCCCAGATACTTCAGGGAGTCCTTCTCAAGGCGCTCTCCATAGGCGTTACATACCTGTTCTGTATCTGCCGCGGTCATTCCCACCGGTAATGCGCTCGATTTGTGGAGAATCGCCTTATACCCAGACATCTCCCCGTATTCCTTTATTAAATCTTGCAGAGCGTCCATAGACTTCATTGGGTTCGTGAGGATCAAAAGAACATCATCCGCATATGCTGATACAGTAAATTCCTTATCCCCTACCCGTACACCACTGATGTTTGGATGCCCTCTTATCGCTTGTAGTAGAGGTTCAAATGCTAGCACAAAGAGGAGGGGGAGAGCGGGCAGCCCTGTCTAGTTCCATTGTACAGTCTAAATGGGCGTAGTGGAGCTCCTGAAATCTGTATTTGTGCCCGCACGTTATGGTACATTGCTTCGATGGGTGTTGTATACTCTGCTGGGAAGCCCAAGTGAGCCATCAATGCAAACAAGTATTGCCACCGGACCCTATCAAAAGCCTTTTCGGCATCTATCGAGAACACCAGTGTGGATGTGTCTGTTGCTACCTGTTTCCATATTATTATTACATTTCTCCTCGTGTTCTCAAACAGCTTCCTCCCCTGGATGAAGCTCACCTGGTCCGCATGTATGAGAGAGTTGAGTAGCGGGGTCAGCCTATTAGCTTGTATCTTAGCCAGGAATTTCATATCATGGTTGATTAAAGATATGGGCCTGTAATTTTCCAGCAGGAGGGGGTCCCTTTCTGGTTTAGGCAACAAAACGATAGTCGCCAGGGCCATGTCTTGGTCAAGCTGTCCCCCCTGTCTAAGTTCATCAAAGAGCTTCACCAATCTAGGCGTAAGCTCCTCCCTGAACATTTTATAATATGTGCCATCAAATCCGTCAGGACCGGGTGCTCTATTACCTTTCAATTCTGATATGGCCCTGTCTACGTCTTCTTCTGTGATATCAGCCGCCAAACCATTTTGCGCCTCCCTCGTCACATCCTCTAGGAAGCGGTTAATGCGTTCGACATCACCCCCTTCCCTGTGGCCAGCATCTGGAGTATGGTTATATAAGAGTTTATAATATTCCTCGAAGACCACAGCTATATCACCTGGCGTCGTCTTCGTAGAGCCGTCTGAGTGTCTGATGGCCGTCATGTGTGATCGTTCTTGTCTAGGTCTAAGTGTCCTGGCCAAAAGTGTGTCCATTTTGTTGGCCCTTTAGTAAAAGGTCCTCTTGGTCCACATCATAGACCTAGCCGTGTCGTCTAGTAAGAGCGTGTGGATATCTCTTCTGACTGAGTCCAGTTGTCTGTAAGACTCCTCGTCAGGTGAAGTCTGGTGTTTCTGTTCAAGGGTTCGGAGCCTCTCCAGTAGGGAAATCCTCACGTTTTTCACAGATACATTCCCTTATTCCAATTTTCACATTTACCTCCAGCCCTATTGTGACACTTTGTCTCCCCACATCCATATTCCCTGAATTCCCACAGCAGCACCTCATGCCCTCAGTAAAATGTCCATAATTCCTTGTTTCCCAACAGTCATATTCAAATTCCTCGGACACACTCTCATACTTTAACTCCCAAGCCGCAAAAGTTCTATTCTTCATCAAAAGTCTTGTTACCAGCCTCAAGACATTCATGCAACCTCAAAATTTCACTTCTCTTCAACACATCCTATCCCCCTGTCCACATCTCGTCCCCTCAAAATTCTGTACAGATCCATCTCTTCTACAGTAAGCCACCATCTGTTAGTGGATGGCAGCAATATTGAAATTAGCATAACTTTAAGGAGAAGGGTTTTTTTGGGGCCTCACTGTGTTAAAAAAAACACCATTATATTGGTCTTTGTTAGCGTACCATTTCTCTCTGAGTGTACCATTTCTCTCTGAGTGTACCATTTCTCTCTCGTTTGACAAATATGCTGTTAAATAAATATCCCTCTGTTCCTAGGGATACATAGACCCACATATAAGACCTGTATCACCAAACCACGTGACCAATAGGAGGAATATTAATATAAAACCCTGTTACATATACACTATAGACATATTCAATATATTAGTGACATTTGGGTCATCTAGTAAAGTTCAGTTGAAATGCCTGGATTATTGGAAAAGCTTAGCTAAATTATTGTCATTTGTACAGGTCCTGGTCCAGATGCCATACTGTAAAATAGAGCTGGAACTTCAGAATGGCAATTATTCTACCATTGTGTATTAATAAAGCAGAAATCTGCTTCATATTCATTTTATTCTTGAAAAACAAATTCAAGCATTCTATTATTTCTGCCCTGCTCAATCACATGTTGTTTTGTATTGGTTCTTCCACATACGAGACTTCCATCTGCCATCTGGATAGAACAGAAAGATTACATAAAGATAGTGGAATATTCTAATTTCTTGATGATTACAGCAAACAGGAGAAACAAACACTCTGTTATGCTACCTCGATCATTTTTTTTTTTTTTAACAAAATCCACTAATCATGGTTAATACACAACTAACAAATAGACCTCCTTGTTGGGTTCCATGTAATGTCATATAGGCAAATTCATTGTTTCACATCTTCTGTTAATCTGTCACTAAAAGTATTTTCATTTCTGTAGCAACATCAATTTATAATTAAATGTTGTAGCATCAACTGATATACAAGATGGTGTAGGGGCCAGTACTATCTGCCTCGTTTGCCCTCTGTAACTACCAGGCCTATTCATCATATAAGTTGACTTCTTGTTTTTTTTCAATAAAGTTTGAGGTGCAAGATGTATTTGTGTTCAAATAACTATGCCTAAATCCTGTGCCAAATCCATGCAAAAACACCACAATGGACAGCCAATTCAGTCTTCATGATTCCAGAGTTTTACAGGTTTGATGTTCCCACTCGTCCAACCCAATTCAGTGAGTCAAAACCAGGCAAGTGATTTGGGCTAAATAGCTGGTGCCTTCTGCTCCAATTGTACATTATATATTTAAATGTATAAAGGTGATGACGCTCTATAAGAACCCCCTTGCCTCAGTCAAAATATCATCTAAACATAGTGGTCCCATTTCCACTGAAAAACCTTGTGACAAACAGAAGTGAAGCACTCACAGAGTGCAGTGTGGAATAGAGTACTAAATCATCTTCATTGCTGGTCAACAACACAGGGATGAAAGTAAGAAAATTCTGCTCCAAACAAAAAAATGGCACTGATCTATACAAAAAAATTTGCTTGGGCAGTGATCTATACAAAAAACTGCTTCATTAGGGTAAAGTTGTTTTGGTGCTCAGAGTATCCATTTAATATCAAGCTAACATTAAAATACATTTATCTGTGTACACAAATGTCCACACTTCTCAATGCATTCGGATAAATGCAGCTGCAACCCAGAAAACAAGCATTCTGGGTAAATATTTACATATTAGAATTCCCCAATCATTTTAGGATCTATTGATGAATAACAATGTAGCCCTGTACCCTTTATAAATGAATCCAAACATGTCAAAATGTGACTTTATGTAGAATTGCATCAAATTAGCTTTTTACAGTGGTAGTATAAACCTGTTATCATTGACCTGCTACAAATAGCTGTTGTTTATATCATTATATGGGCGTGGTGCTCTGCCTACACAGCGTTCATGCATACATTTTGTAGTGACAGAGGCGAAAGTGAATTATTTGGAGTATTAACTATTACATGTTGTAATAGAAAGAAAACGTGCATTTAAAAAGTATTTGTGATCAAATTGAGGGCAAAAAGCAATGGCCAACCCTTCCATAATGAATACTGTCTCCTAGACGTGCTTTGGTGGATATTTTCAACTGGGTGATAGGTTGTTTATTCCGTATACAACTACAGTGATTCTGCAATATATTTCTCCTGGCGTGCATCCAGGAAGAAGTCTGGTTGTGCACCATGGGTTATAGAGTTTAGAAACATATGGTGTGCTAAGTATAGTCACAATTATTCCAATATACAATACACACAGTAAACGCTTTATAAAAATAATAATTCCACCACTGGTTTGATTAAAAATCCTTTAATCTCCTTGTCAGCCCTTTTCCAATGTTTTCTTTTTTTTATATTTAAACAATACTATTCTTTTATACATTTGCCATGTGGCTTACAATTACAAACAGGAGTTGCTTTCAAATGCTTTGGGAAAGGTCATTGTTTGATATTTAGATATAACAAACAGCACAAGTGCTGTTTTGCATTACATATCAAAGACTTTTTCAATAATTTAACACCTCAAGATAAGCTTTCATTGCTTTAAATGTTCTTTGATATTTAACAGCATACAGCAGTGAAGGTTAAATTTGACATTGAAGATGTTCATGATTTACATTAAACGTGACGCTTACATTTTTAGGGCAAAGTAGCCAAATTGTCAAAATTCAGTTAGTAATTTTTCCAGCTCAGCCATTTTGCCTTACATGTATCAATTGTCCACAATATATTACATTATTTACAGATTCACCTCCATTTTCTCAGGTACACGGTTTTATCTCAAAATCAGACACTTTTTTTTGCAGAGAGTGGAAACAACTTGAGGCTGTTCTACAGAAAGAGCTCTCAGAGGTCAAAAGATGGAACACTGAAAAACAATCTTTTCTTTAAAACTGACAAAACTATCACACTGGTGTTTGGAAGAAATTTCCAAATTATGTTTAAACTAAATAATCCCCAACTGAGCATTTAAAACAAAGTTAAACTGGAACTTGGCCACAGTCAGTTCATATAAATATCTTGGTATGTGCTTAGAAGCAGGATGGGGTTTATTTACTTAACAGTAAGCTGCAATTTATTTTGCAGCTTACTCCAAAATGTTTCCAAGCCAGCTATTTAGAGTACATTTTGGCCTTTATGTCATAGCCACTCACTGTTATAGGTATATAAACCTCATTGCTTCCAACTAGCACACATACATAGGCACACACTCCTACAGAGACATAAACAAGCACACATCCATAGACATAACGCACATAAAAAAAAAATTATACTAGCACAAATGCATAGCTAAACACTAGTACATGTAAATTGACAACACACATCTCCCAACATTGGGAAGTATGAAATTGTGACGGGGGTTTAGGTGGGCCCATAGAGGTGTGATAGTAAGACCACTTGCTTTACTGGCAATACCCAAAATGGATGGCCTCGTCCATATAGGGGGCAGTGCCTCATGGCCGTCCCCACACAGATGCTCTCTTCAAGATCCTACTGCTCTCAGCACACCACCATCTTGGTTAATGATGCACTTCTGCTCTGCCTTCTGGTGACATTTCCTTGATATCTGAAAATGTGGGACACCGAATCCTGGAATTGGGATGGTCCTGCCAGATCTAGGACATTTGAGGAGAATGCACACATTTACACATACATAAACAAATGCTAACGCACATTCATACACTCACATACATATATAATTACACACATAATAGCAGAGATACAGACACACAGTGCCACACAGAGATGCTAACAGATATACATACAAACACTGGCAGATATAAACAGACACATGCAAAGGGGAAGGGGGGCAAAGGAGGCAATTGCTCCCCCATATTACTAAGATACAGAAGCTGTGTGTTGTAGTCGGTGTTGCAGGTTAAAATGGAGGGAGGTTTTTGGAATGTGTGTAAGCAGAGCACTGTAGGAGTCAAGCAGCAGGCAATTATACCACAGGGCCTTTGCTAGCCCAGCACTGTGTGGCTTTTTGCATGTGCTGGTAGCCTGCTTTCTCAATGTTCTCCAGGCCTGGACTGGCCCACTGTCATATTTCATGGTGGACACATATGGGGTGATCAGGTTGATCAAATTAAAACACAAGCTACACATATACATACACAATCACCTATACATAAATACATACTCAGTCTCTCTCAATTCCCCCTACTCCTCACTTTGTTGTGGGACAAAGAGGTTCTTTTATCCACCACAAGAACTTTATTGTACATCCTACATTACAAAAACATGTGGATAAAGCACATTTCCCATTTTCTGCTAGTCCAAATCAGTTTGCCTGCATATTATTTCCCTCGCTGGTGTGGCAGCTTGTTGAGTCCTACTTACTGTTTACTCTACCCATATCATGATGTGAACTATGTTTTGGGATGTGGGTACTAGGAGTAAACTCCTAAGAGTTCCTGCTCTCTCCACGAGCACAGCGCTGCTTAGGGCACTTCATTATTAAAGCGGCAAAGGGAACAGCAGCAAAAATACATTACAAAACCTGTATTCTTAACACTATAGTTCCTTCTGTTTCCTCCCTTCCTCGCCCCCCTCCCCACCCCTAATTTAAAGGGTTTTAAAAAAAAAAAAAAGTAATTTATCCAATTCTAGGGTCCCAAGATGTCCCTCAGTCCAGGTTCAGTGCTCCATCACCTTCAAAGAATGGGGGCTAATGCACACGTGATTGACTTTAAAGCTTTTCTATAAGAATTTCACTGACGCTGGATGTATCCATGCACAGCGTGAATACATCCAACGTCATTTAGTGGACCTAGAATCCGTTAACATCCAGGAAGTTCCTCTAATGACTGTATTATTGACAGCCAGTAGAGGCTGTCTTAGTCCTGCAAGGTAATCATTGCAGTTTCCCTAAAACAGGACTAAGTGGGACAGCGACACTGCACCCCAATGAAATTAAGTAGTCTGAGTCACTATAGTGTCCCTTTTACTTGGTAGGAGGAAGGGGGAGAGAAAGAGTGCCAAGGGGGAAGATGTAAGAAAGAGAGACACTCTCATACATGAGGGTGGTGAATAGAGTAAAAAACATGCAGGTGCGTAGGGAAGTAAAGAGACACAGAAAAGAAGGGCCAGGATGTGGCGAGATATATGCATTTAAAGATGGCAGCAGATGCAAACGAGGAGGTTGACACACAGAAAAATAAGAAAGGAAAAGGGAGAGATAGCAATATCAATGTATGTGCATGAATATATGTTTTTATTTATTTATTTGCAGTGTTGTGGTGGAATCTCGGTAAAAATAAATTTAGTAGGCCGAGATTGCCACGTGGTATGTGCACGTGCATATGCTGATGTATCGGTCGGTTGGTTGCACGTGGCAACTATACAATCAGTAGTGTAAGGAGCATGTGTAGGAATACAGGATATACGAGTATTTCCCCTCCTCCATTGTGCTGGGCAAGCCATGTGGTCAAACAGGAATTTAGTCTCTATTCTGTTGATTGGGTAAGAGTACGTGTAGGTTGAACTGATTATAGGAGGAGCTATATGTCTATATAAGGTGCCTACACTGTACGATCAGGGCTCAGATTTTAGCTGTTTTTGGTGACATTAGTCCCTCTGAGTCCCGGTCGGTGAATCGAATAAAGATCTCTTCCTTCCTGAAGAAACCTGTGTCCATCTCTCTGTGCTTGGCTTCTGTCAGTTTCTCCGGTATCAGTGTGTGCCTTCCCTGGACTCTGCATCCATTTGCATATACTATATATGTTTTGTGCCTTTGTGGTTGTGTGTTTATCTCTAGGTGTCTATATGCTTATGTGTCTCTGTGCATGAGGATGGTGCTTGTATGTGCACATATATTTGTATGAGTGTGTCTGTATTGTGTGTATGTGTCTTTGCATATATATGAATGTGTGTTTTCATTGATAAACGTGTGAACAATAATCACAAAAAATCCACAATTGTCTTCTAAATAAAGAAGGCAAAATTAATGTCTTTGTTTTTGTTGCACAAATGTGTCTGTATGCATGCGTGTCTCTGTCCTCACTGACTGTGCAATTTTTGTACCTCTGAGCATAACTGTATGTATGCTTATCTTTGTACATATATGTTTCTGTATGTATAGCTATTTCTGTTCATGTGGTGTTATCTGTCCTCGTGCATGTCTCTATTCTTGCATTAGTAAGTCTGCATGTATGACTGTGGCTGTGTGCCTTAGTGTAGCAAAATGCCACTCTCAGGCATAGAGTCTTGGTGCACGTGTGTTTCTGTGTCTCTCTCTGTGTCTGCCTCTGTCCTTGCTTGAGTGTCTGTATGTGTTACTCTTTGTATGACCATGCCTGGTAGTTGTGCATAATGCATTTCTGTCTATTTATATTTGTTTCTTTGAAAATGGATAGAGGCGATGGGTCAGGGGCAGGGTTCTGATATTTTTGAAGGACTGGGTTCTGAAATTTTGCTCAGGGATGGAGCTGTAGGTCATTTCCCGACCTAGCAATGTCCCTGATCTAGAACTGTGTCTGCATTGACAAATGCAGCTGCAATTACTGTTAACCCCTGCATGACTAATGTTTTTCAGACTTCCACTCAGTCATCGCTGTATCAATTGTTGAATTAATTTTGGCATTTTTACTATTAACTATTTGTTCCACCCTTAATGCTTTGTGGTTCAAAGCATCTACTGATATTCAGGGTGTAGATGGCCACCTTATGGAGCACCGGCCCTGGGGGAGCAATGTCAGGCTGTCCAGCTGGAGGGAAGCTCACTGAGCTCCCCTCCAGCCGGTTACTTCTTGTAGCATGACCGAGCGCAGCCCAGAGCTTTCCACCTGCGGAGCCCAGCCTCATACTGCCCGTCCAGCCCAGCCTCTTACCCTGGTGTCTGACGCAGGCTATTTCGAGGGGCATCATATCCCTGCTCCCTGTGTACCACACAGCGCTGCTGGCGCCCAGTGATGGGGCTGGGGTGTAGGACAGGACTCCACAGAGCCGGACAACATGTACCCCAGTGACCAGATTGAACAGATGTAAGTATGTAATTGTGAAAATCTTTGTATGTATGTATGTCTCTGTATGCATGCATATTATGTATGTATGTATGTATGTGTCTGTATGACGGTATGCCTTTGAATGCATGTACCTGCATGTCTCTGTATGCCTGCATGTCTCTGTATGTGTGTATGCCTCTGCCTGTATGTCTCTGTGTGACTGTGTCTGTATGTCTCTGCCAGTGTGTCTGTATGTATCTGTGTCTGTATGTTTCTGTATGATTATGTCTGTGTTTGTTTGACAGTGTACCTGTATGACTTTAATTGTGGGCCTTTTTTGACTGTGTGCCTGAAACCAATGCTTGTGTTCCTGTGGCTTGGGTGGGAAGACACACAAAGGGATCTGGAGGGGAGGGACATACAAAACAGACTGAGGGGAAAAAGAGCCACACAGAGGGACTGTGGTGAAGAAGGAGACAAAGAAAGGGGCTGGGGTAAGAAAGAGACACAGAAAGGGGTTGGGGTAAGAAAGAGACTCAGAAAGGGGTTGGGGTAAGAAAGAGACACATAAAGGGGCTGGAGGGAAGTGACACACAAAGGGGCTAGGGGGGGGGGGAAGTAAGATACATGCAAAGGGGGTTGTAAGACACACTAAAGGGGGAATAAAATACACTAGAGCACAAAAGAGGTAAGAAATTCAAAAGAGGGGGGTGAAGATGCATTTTCGTCTGTGTAGCTAAAATCCTTGCACCGGCCCTGCTGATATTGCATAGTATTTTTCTTGATTTTATAAATACCTCATATGTTTAAGATTCCAATCAATGTTTAGTAGAAACAGGTCAAATAGTACAATGAAGGAATTACAGTTTGTTGCTATATGTTTGCAAAATTTGGTATGTTGGAACTGTAAATTTAAAGGTCACCAATTCCGAACAAATATTTTCCTGGGGGCATTTCAAAATATTATATGCAACCATTGTATCACAAATAAGCTTCATCTGTGGAGTACAGCAATACCCCAATCTATATTTTTTCTCTTTTTCTGGTGCTCCTTCTTCTTTGCAACCCCTGGTCCCTGCTTTGTTCAATCAATACTCCCACTCTTGGTCAACTAAACAGTTCCTTTGGTTTCAAGTATAACTTTTTTGAGACTGTTATTTTATTGCAAATATTTTTTATAGTTACTTTGTCAATAAAACAGCATGGGTCTCGCAGGTCCTGATTTCTTCAATATGAATCAGAGAGACACGCAGGTCCCAACCTTAAGAAATATTTTTGTAAATAATTTTTCTGAAAGTTATTGTATCAAAACTTTAGTAATAACATGTTGGTACACGCAGGTCCCAATCACAACAGGTAATCAAAGAAAAAAGGTGAGATATGCAGATCTCTAAATAGGTCAGGAGAGAATAACTTTTATACTGATGACACATAAACCAACCCTTCTTCACCTGGCCTTTCTCTTACAGTCTTCAATCATGTCTCTAGCTGCCTCTCTGTCATTTCTAACTTTATGACAGCTCACTTCCTTAAATTCAATCTGTCCACAACAGAACTTCTAATCTTTTCTCTGTTAAAGATTGCTACCCTAAAGTCTGCCTCTCTCTAGGTAGACGGTGCCATCAGCTCTAATGTCAGCTGGAATTTGTGCAAATACATGTTTACACATACTAGATTTGTATCTGTGTGAATTTGATGTGGAATTATTAAAAATTATTATTGTACTTGTATTGAATTATTGTACCAACTCCATTTTAACCTTATATTGTGACAATCCTCCATTTTGTCCTCCTAACCTGACTTCTTCAAATCCTCCATTTTGTCCTCATGACTTAACTTGTTCATTTTAAAACTACCTTACGTGACTGAACTTCTCAACCCAATTAATACAGTAGACAAAGACCGTGTTTCCTACAAGGACAAGTACCAGGAGGTGCTGGCTACTCCTTAAGACTTGCCGGCTACTCCTTAGGACTTGTAAGATAGTATAGTTTGAAGGCCACGAGAACACAGTAGTAATGAAATGTTCTATTCATAAGAGACCTTGCACCTGGACATGAGGCCTGATATCACTGACTGTGTAAAATGACGCTCAAGCCCCCCTTTCCACCGAGTAAACCTCATGCTGGGAAAGATGGCGCCTGAGCCTTCTGTCCACACCCTTGTCCAGAACAATACCACCTCCCGGTGGGAGGACACCTAGCTGGTCACTCAAACCCCTGAGCCAATTAATAATATTGGTGGGTGGACACGAAGTTAGTCACATAATGTTTAATCCAATCAATGATGTTTATTTGTTATTATCTGATATTCAATGATGATGTCATTTTGCTTTTAAAAAGATCTGCACAACTGTTTTCCAACCAGATTGTATTAAATTTTCTGAAGTGCTTTTAACCTGAACTCCATGTGTCAGTGTGAGCTTACTTCTGCGTATACGCAATTTAATCATCTCAGATTTGGACAGGAACAGATAGACATTTAAACATATTTGTTTATTTCTAAATTAATCTACATCAATTTGGCGCATCCAACGTGGGGCATCGGGCTATGTCTGGCCGGTGAGCCGTCCTAAGGAAGATGCTGTTGGACGGGGGAATCCTGGGGGTAGGAAGGGAGACTGATCACCTCCAAGTACACGGTAGAGACTTCTGCAGAGCCACCGGTATGTTCTGGCCCCTTTGATTGACCCGTCCACGTGTCTGTGACTGCTTCCCGGGAGGACATCAAAGACAGGTAATATCTTGCCCGGTGTCTCGTTACTCACTTGTTTACCTGCAATTTTAGTCTATCTGTTGCCTGGGTGTGTTTGAATTGTGTTTGAATTGTTTGCCTGTTTCCCCATTTTGAGATAAAGGGGGGGTGGACCTGCAGGGGATTTGCCTGGGGTTCTGTCTTGCTTGTTTTCCCCTTTTTGGGATAAAGGGGGGTGGACCTGAGGGGACTTGCCTGGGTCTTCGGTTTGTCTGTTTATCTGTTTGTATTTTACCTCTTTTGGGATAAAGGGGGGTGGACCTGAGGGGATTTGCCTAGGTCTTCTGTTGCCTGTTTTACCCCTTTTAGGAACCACGGTGCTGTGGTTGTAGGGAAAAAGGGGGGTTGACCTGTGGATGTGTTCCTGGGGGTCATCTTTTCCTGTTTAACTCTTTTAGGAGCCTCGTGGCTGGGGCTGTAGGGAAAAAGAGGTGTGTTGGATCTGTGGAGATTGTGTAGACTCATAGTTTCCTGGGGATCCTTCTTGTGTCACTTTGATAGCCTAGCTAGCTTCTCTGTGCACGTTACTCTGCTTGCAGAGTGGTGGTACCCTCCAGCTTTGAGCGCTGAGCTGGAGCCATTCCAATTTTTATTTTGTGGTGTGTGAATTCGGGCAGGCATTGCTGTCTTCATCACCACGGAGTAGTGGGACTTATAAAGTGGGTCTTTATAGGGGCACTACAAGAGTGAGGGTAGCGCAGACACTATTAGTGGGCTGCTGTGACGAGGGAGGCATATGGATTTCGGACCGGTGTTAGTTGTTATCCTTGGCCGTTGGTAGTAAGATACTACGGGATTGAGGGAGGTGACTTTGGAGTAAGCACACGAGTAAAGGAAAGGAATTACTGTTGATTTCATTTGAACTGTGATGCATGCACTGTATTTCAACTGTATTGTTGTCTTGTCTGTTTAATTAGGAGTCTCATGAACTCCTGTGTCTGTCTCTAAGGATTTCCTTACCTTTTTATCTTTTCTACACTTCCTATACTATTATACTATCCTCTACTATTTCTCTTGTGAGAGAAGTGATTGGTCACACACTTCTCACCCCACTCCAATCCGTGGCTACCACCTCGGGTACACGGAATTAGTGACTAGTCTGCGTTTTGGGAAGATGCACTTGGAGGGACCCACCCTTTCTGAGTGGCAGCTGACCATTGTAGATAATCTGTTTAATCTTCTTTCCCCTATATCTGGGATGCCTGTATAGGAGGGGAATGGAACAGGGTTAGGAAAAGCCCAATAAGGGCTGGCTAGCGCGTGTGATCTAGTTGAAGATAGAGATTGCTAAAGTGTGTAAAATTGCTGTGCCTTCATGTGGTAGATTACTGACAGAGAAGAAAGCAAGCTTACTGGTACAGAGTAGCAATGCTATTCAGCAGGAAGGTAGGGTTGAGGAAGAACTAGATCACAAAGGGTTAAGAATGTATGTATATTATAATAATTGTTTTTTGTATTTTGTGTTAGCCATTACCCTGGTAGAGGGTGGGGGTTTTGTATTGAGTTTCACTGAAGAGTATTATTAAATGTTGTGTTTTTGTGTCTCTTTGCTTTTGCAATAATTGTAACGTAACTGTCTTTCCAGCGCTGACATGGTTAAAAAACTTCATGCTGGCTCTCTCCTTGCCTTCTGTGAGACGCGAGGGGGGAGAGGGAGGGGTGACATTCCTGGTTTTTCAGTTCTGCGTTCAGTAAAATTATTCAGAAACTAATAAGATTTAGCAATGGAACAAAGTATTTTCTCCAAGACTGTTGTATAAGATAAGGAGTCAGGGATGTAGCTCAGTGTTTATTACGAAGGTTAGGAAAGTGAATCTGATGCAGGAATAGAGAATTATTTGGACGAGTTAAAAATGTAAAGGCAAGTGTGATTTGTTGCATTGCTATGCAATGTGGATAGAGGGAATATGCAAAGTTGTTAAGCTAGATTGTGAAGAGGAAAAGTGATTAATGGCTGTAGGTATATTGTTTGCATTCCGTGAGTTTATTTATTTATTTTATTTATTTATTTTCCGCCCGTGTATTGTGTCATGCTCATCCTATCTTAAAGACATGCTGTCTTCCTTAATTCCCATATATTATGAACAAAAAGGTTACGGTTACTAGGATTATCCTGCTATTAGTTTCCCTGTGTCAGGAAGGTGTCTGTGACAAGTATTGGTTAATATGTAGATAGAATATATATGTCTATCGTTTCATGTATAAGTAACAAGTGTGTTTTAGCTTTGTGTACAAAGATTGATAACATGCTGAAAGAAGGGTTATCTTAAAGAACATTTACTAAAAGAAAGTTCTAATAAACCAAGATTTCTTGAACAAATGAATAAGCCAAGTTTAAAGACTGACTAACATAATTTTTGTTGTAAGCCCAGATATTTTATTATTGCATATGCGTAGGAATTGAGACTTTGGGCATTATAGTATATTAATTCTAGATCTGTTACTAGCAGCAAGTGCTTAGCCTTATGCCTATCCCACGCATGCTTAAAACACTTCTACTGAGTTAACCTCTACCACTCCAGTTGGAAGGCTATTCCATGCATCCACTACCCTCTCAGTAATGTAATACTTCCTGATATTATTTTTAAACCTTGGTCCCTCTATTTTTGAGACTATGTCCTCTTGTTATGGTAGTTTTACTTCTTTTAAATATAGTCTCCACTTTTACTGTGTTGTTTCCCTTTATGTATTTAAAAATGCTTTTATCATATTTCCCCTGTCTCGTCTTTTCACCAAGCTATACCTGTCAAGATCCTTTAACCTTTCCTGGTGAATTTTACCCTGCAATCCATGAACCAGTTTAGTAGCCCTTCTTTGAACTCTCTCTAAGGTATCCATATCCTTCTGAAGATATGGTCTCCAGTACTGTATCCAGTACTCTAAGTGAGGTCCCACCAGTGTTCTGTACAATGGCATGAGCATTTCCCTCTTCCTACTGCTAATACCTCTCCCTATGCAACCAAGCATTCTACTAGCATTTTCCGCTGCTCTATTACATTGTACATTGTCATCAACAGCCAGAAACTGGAGAACAAGAAATGTGAATTAATGTATAGCCATTTATAAGCTTAACAAAATCTCCATTATCTTTTCCATTTATTTTGCAGAAGGCAATGTTATTTGTCTATTTTGTATGTTTTAAAAATACATTATCAGTGAAGAGTAGAATAAATTTTATCCCATTTACGAGACATAAAATTGTGATAATGTATATTTGTGATATAAGTAGGAATTACATTTTGAGATGTTAGATATAAATTATTAAATTAAGAACGAGAGTCAGGGATAGCGTCTGTCTCCGCGGGTACAAGGCCCCGTGTGGAGAAGTGGTGGGCAAGCCATCATGGGCCACCCATGGGAGTGAAACGTTCGAGGCTTGTGGAGACAAGATGAGCATGTTAGCCTTTTATTATTTTTCTCTAGGGAAAGCATAGGGCCAGTTAATAGGTGTTGTACATGGGCTATTTGCAGCCTCCATTGCATTTCTACCTAGTCTTGATTTCTGATGTCTCCTCCATTGCTACATCACCTGTCTGCTCCCTTACCTGCCCACCCCCGCTTATTCCTCCCACCGATCCCTCCCCTTCATCTGCAGTCCCCCACTTTCCCCTACTGCCCCTCCCTCTACTCCACCTTCTCCTCCTTCCTGCTCTTACTCCTCCCCCTCTTTTTACTCCTCCCTCTACTCCACTTTCTCCTCCTACCCCTTCCTCTACTCCACCTTCTCCTCTCTCCTCCTACTTCTCCTCTTCTCCTCCTCCTACTCCTCCCTCTACTCCACCTTCTCCTCTCTCCTCCTACTTCCCCTCTACTCCTCCTTCTTCTTCTTCCTACTCCTCCCTCTACTCCACCTTCTCCTCTCTCCTCCTACTTCCCCTCTACTCCTCCTCCTACTCCTCCCTCTACTCCACCTTCTCCTCCTCCTACTCCTCCTTCCTGCTCTTACTCCTCCCCCTCTTCCTACTCCTCCCTCTACTCCACTTTCTCCTCCTACCCCTTCCTCTACTCCACCTTCTCCTCTCTCCTCCTACTTCTCCTCTTCTCCTCCTCCTACTCCTCCCTCTACTCCACCTTCTCCTCTCTCCTCCTACTTCCCCTCTACTCCACTTTCTCCTCCTACTGTCAGGGTACCTGAGGCCTCTACCTCTAAGGGAGGTAGAGACTTGGTGGTTTATCCGTCCAGGCGAGCTGTTTCCTCCGTTCCTCGCGGTTCATCCAGTCACTTAAACACCGGCCGCGAGGAATCCACGTCCTTTTCTAGCAGGACGCTCAATACGTGACGTCATGACGCTATCACGAGCAATCTGTCACTCAAGTGCCCGATATCCAATCGGTACTTGTCAGAGGCGTGATTTCCATCCAGAGCCAGGGTATTTAAGCTTACTCCTTACTTCAGCTCATTGCCCTGTCGTGGTTCTAGCTTGTCTAGTCACTCAGTGCTCTGGTATTCTAGTTTGCTCTTTTGGTTTTGACTCGGCTCGTTGTACTACCCTGCTTCTCTGTTATCCCTTGACCCGGCTTGTCTCTCGCTTATCTGTCTTCTCGTTCCCTCGACCTCGGCTTGTCTCTGACTATTCTCTATTACTCTCGGTACGTTAGTCCGGCCATTCTAAGGCCCGGTATACGTACCTTTCCACTCTTTGTACTCTGCGTGTTGGATCCCTGTCCCGATCCTGACATTACGACAGGGCCAATGGATCCTGCAGGTACAAACAGTCAGCTTGGTTCTTCGGATCCCAGGTTTGACGCCATGGAACATAGGATGGATCAGATGGCTTTGGCACTACAGGCACTTTTGTCTCGTGCTAGTAATCCACCTGAGGAGACACGTACTCCTTCTATCTCTCCTGCAGTCTCAGGTCTAGAGGTAGCCACTGTAGGTGCTTCTTCCCGTATTACCCCACCAGTACGTTATGGCGGGTCACCGGAGAAGTGTCGTGGCTTTCTAAACCAGATTAGCATCCATTTCGAATTACAACCCCGCTCTTATCCTACAGATAGAGCAAAGGTTGGATTTATTATTACTCTACTCATTGAAAAAGCTTTGAGATGGGCCAATCCTTTATGGGAGAATGATAATCCACTAGTCTAGAATTATAATGCCTTTGTAGCTGCGTTTAGAAGAACTTTTGACCCCCCTGGCAGAAAGGTCAATGCAGCTAGATTAATGTTGCGCCTTAGACAGGAAAATCGAACACTTGTGGATTATGCACTAGAGTTCAGGTCCTTGGCGGCAGAAGTTAAGTGGAACGAACAGGCTTATATAGATGTGTTTCTGAATGGGTTATCAGATGTAATTCTTGACGAGGTCGCTACTAGAGAACTCCCTGAAAATTTGGAGGATTTAATTTCTTTTATATCTCGTATTGATGAACGCTTAAGAGAGAGGCAGAACACTCGAGATAGGACCCATAGACCCTCCTTTAAACTAGCGCCTACCTTTCAAATCTCTGAGTTCGAAGACTTACGTATTCCTGAACCTATGCAGATAGGCAGTACTCATCTCACTGAAAGGGAGAGACAGTACAGGAGAAGGGAGGGTTTATGTATGTATTGTGGAGTCAGGGGTCATTTACGCCTAAATTGTCCCAATCGTTCGGGAAACGCTCGCACCTAAGTTCCTCTAGAGGACAGGCCTTGGGTGTTTCTACTTTGTCCTCTATTCACAACTACAAGGAGCTCAGGCTTTTGTTACCCGTTTCTTTAAAGTGGGAGAAGGGAGTAGTTAAGACTATGGCACTAATCGATTCTGGAGCTGCTGAGAGCTTTATAGATCAGGGTTTTGCTGCCAAGCATGCTATTCCATCCCAGTTAAAAGAGACACCACTGGCTGTTGAGGCCATCGATGGTAGACCGTTACTTGAGCCTGTTATTTTCCATGAGACCATACCGATTAACTTAACTGTTGGCATCCTACATAGAGAAGACATATCCTTACTACTCATTTCTTCTCCGTCTATTCCCATAGTTCTGGGGTACTCCTGGTTGAGGAGACATAACCCTATTATTAATTGGGAGTCAGGGGAGATAGTTTCGTGGGGACAGAATTGTCAAGAGAAATGCTTGCGGAAGGTCTCACCTCTCGGCTTAACCAACACATCGGCTAACTCTGACAACCCTACAGAGACACAAATTCCGTCTCAGTATCTAGATTTAAAGGCTGTATTTGACAAAAAGAAAGCCGATACCTTACCTCCACACAGGTCCTTTGATTGCAAAATTAACCTACTCCCTGGTACCATGCCGCCCAGAGGTCATGTATACCCGTTATCTACGAAAGAGAACTCAGTTCTAGAGGAGTATATTCACGAAAATTTAGACAAGGGATTCATTAGAAGGTCCTCCTCCCCTGCCGGGGCTGGATTTTTTTTTGTTAAAAAGAAGGATGGTTCTTTGAGACCTTGTATTGATTATCGAGGCCTAAATAAGATAACCATTAAAAATGCCTACCCGATTCCCTTGATTACCGAACTCTTCGATCGTTTGAAGGGCTCTACGATTTTCACCAAGTTAGACCTCAGAGGGGCATATAACTTGGTGAGAATTCAGCAGGGACATGAGTGGATGACGGCATTCAATACTCGATATGGTCACTATGAATATACTGTTATGCCTTTTGGGTTATGCAATGCACCAGCTGTATTCCAAGATCTGATAAATGAGGTTCTTAGGGAATTTCAGCAAGATTGCGTCATTGTATACCTAGATGATATACTCATTCATTCTAGTGAGATTGAGATTCATCACAAACAAGTCAGGAGGGTTTTGCACAAGCTTCTCCAGCATGGCTTGTACTGCAAGTTGGAGAAATGTAGCTTTGATCAAACCCAGGTAACCTTTCTCGGCTATGTGATCTCTGGGGAGGGATTCAAGATGGATCCGGATAAGCTCCAATCCATTCTAGAGTGGCCTTTACCCAAAGGTCTTAAAGCCGTACAGAGATTTATTGGTTTTTCTAATTATTATAGGCGCTTTATTAAGGGCTATTCTTCCATTATTGCACCTATCACTAACATGACCAAACAGGGGGCTGATACTAAGAATTGGACTACTGAAGCTCTCCTTGCGTTCAAGACTCTCAAGGAGCTTTTCGCTTCCGCTCCAATTTTAGTTCACCCCGACACTTCTCTGCCTTTTTTACTTGAGGTAGACGCATCAGAGACTGGTTTAGGTGCTGTCCTATCTCAAAGGTTGGGTGTTGATAAACCATTACATCCATGTGGATTTTTCTCTAAAAAATTGACCGGTACTGAAAGCAGGTATGACATTGGTGACAGAGAATTACTAGCGGTTATCAAGGCTTTGAAAGAATGGAGACATTTATTGGAAGGTACATTACATCCTGTTACCATTCTGACAGACCACAAAAACTTGTCTTATATCGGAGAGGCCAAGCGTCTGTCCTCCAGGCAGGCTCGTTGGTCGTTGTTTCTTACCCATTTCAATTACGTTCTGACTTACAGACCTGGGTCAAAGAATTCTAAAGCCGATGCGCTATCTCGCCAATATGAACCCTCTGCTTCAGTTGAACCACTTTTGTCCTCCATTGTACCCAAATGCAATATTATTGCTAATACCAGTCTCAAAATTCATTCTCCGCTACTTGACCAGATCTTGAAGTCACAACATCTAGCTCCCGGAAACACTCCTGAGGGAAGAAACTTTGTTCCTCCTGAACTTCAACTGGAGCTCTTACAATGTTTTCATGAAAGTAAAATAGCTGGTCATCCTGGTATTCGCAAGACATACTCTCTGATATCCAAGGATTTCTGGTGGTCTTCACTTCGAAAAGATATTGAGGAGTTCGTCGCAGCTTGTGAGACTTGTGCCAAGACTAAACTACCTCATGCATCTCCATGTGGCCTGTTACACCCCTTGGACATTCCTGAGAAACCTTGGTCCTGTTTGTCCATAGACTTTATCGTTGATTTGCCTGCTTCCAAGAGACAGACTGTTATTCTCACGGTGGTGGATAGATTTACTAAGATGGCCCATTTCGTGCCATTACCTAAACTTCCGACTTCTCCTGAATTGGCGGAGATTTTTGCGAGAGAGGTTTTTCGCCTACATGGGATTCCTTCAGAGATTGTTTCTGATAGAGGTTCTCAATTTGTCTCACGTTTCTGGAGATCCTTTTGTTCTCAAATGGGCATCAAATTGAACTTCTCCTCTGCCTATCACCCTCAGTCTAACGGAGCTGCTGAACGTACTAATCAAAAGATCGAACAGTATCTGCGTTGCTTTGTTTCCGAACACCAGGACGATTGGGTCGGTCTGATTCCTTGGGCGGAGTTCGCACACAATAACCTTGTTTGCGATTCAACTCGCTCTAGCCCTTTCTTCATGAACTATGGCTTTCATCCTTCGATTTTTCCTTCGGTTTCCTCTTCTCAGGGGATACCGTCGGTTGATGATCATGTCGCCAACCTGAAGAAATTATGGGATCAGACTCGGCAAATTCTATTACATAGTTCCTCGCTGTTCAAGAAACACGCTGACAAACATAGAAGAGCGGCTCCTGTTTTTGTTCCTGGGGATAGGGTATGGTTGAGTACTAAGAATATTCGCCTAAAAGTTCCATCTATGAAATTTGCTCCTCGCTACATAGGTCCTTACAGGGTTCTCACTCGTATCAATCCGGTTGCGTATCGCCTTGCTCTGCCACCTGCCTTACGCATTCCTAACTCTTTTCATGTCTCCTTGTTGAAACCTCTCATTTGCAACAAATTCTCCTCTAAGGTCTCCTCGCCTCGTCCTGTTCAGGTGGAGGGTCGGGAGGAGTACGAGGTCAACTCCATCATTGACTCCAGATTTTCAAGGGGAAAATTGCAATATCTGGTCAACTGGAGGGGATATGGTCCTGAGGAGAGGAGTTGGGTACCTCAGGAGGACGTTCATGCTTCTCGCCTTCGCAGAGCATTTCACCTCCGCTTCCCATCTCGCCCCGGTCCATTCCGCCCGGTGGGCGTATCTGAGAGGGGGGGTACTGTCAGGGTACCTGAGGCCTCTACCTCTAAGGGAGGTAGAGACTTGGTGGTTTATCCGTCCAGGCGAGCTGTTTCCTCCGTTCCTCGCGGTTCATCCAGTCACTTAAACACCGGCCGCGAGGAATCCACGTCCTTTTCTAGCAGGACGCTCAATACGTGACGTCATGACGCTATCACGAGCAATCTGTCACTCAAGTGCCCGATATCCAATCGGTACTTGTCAGAGGCGTGATTTCCATCCAGAGCCAGGGTATTTAAGCTTACTCCTTACTTCAGCTCATTGCCCTGTCGTGGTTCTAGCTTGTCTAGTCACTCAGTGCTCTGGTATTCTAGTTTGCTCTTTTGGTTTTGACTCGGCTCGTTGTACTACCCTGCTTCTCTGTTATCCCTTGACCCGGCTTGTCTCTCGCTTATCTGTCTTCTCGTTCCCTCGACCTCGGCTTGTCTCTGACTATTCTTTATTACTCTCGGTACGTTAGTCCGGCCATTCTAAGGCCCGGTATACGTACCTTTCCACTCTTTGTACTCTGCGTGTTGGATCCCTGTCCCGATCCTGACACCTACTCCTCCCTCTACTCCACCTTCTCCTCTCTCCTCCTACTTCCCCTCTACTCCTCCTCCTCCCTCTACTCCACTTTCTCCTTCCACTCCACCTTCTCCTCTCTCCTCCTACTTCTCCTCTACTCCTCCTTCTCCTCCTCCTACTCCACCTTCTTCCCTCTCACTCTATCCGCTACTCATTCTTCCATCTCCCCACCACCATATCTGTATCCTTTATATGCTTCCTCCCTTCTTATTCCTTACCAATTTCCTCCACTCATAGACGACTCTGCCTCTACCTGACAACATTATATTTTGAAGAAAAGTTGCTCTGGCCACTCTTCCGCCACTTCCCAGGGGGGAATACCACACTAACGAAAAATTTAAATTATTCAGACATGAAAGAACTGTTTTGGGCACTCTCAAGGAAATAGTGCGGTCCTGACCCAGATTCCCATGGAAGTAAGACACCTGTAAGGGAGGTGGCTGTCCCTCATGTTTTTTCTACACTAAGTCCCCAGAAATCTCATGAAAGGAACCTGACTCATTAGAACAAAACATGAACATTCAATTTACAGGTCTCTACAGAGGGGGGTCAGCAAGAGAACTGTGAATAGAAAGACAAATACCCCCCAATCTCACACAGAAATAGGTGAGGAAACCTCTTCTACTGCTCCTCATGGTTGCTTTGAACAGATGAAAGAAGAAACAAGACACCTTTCAACAGAGCATGCAGTAGCTTTACCAGATCCTGACTCCACTCTGTTTGCGGATAAAGAGGAAAGGTACCATACTGGATTTGCTGTTGCTACAGAAGATCAGGTACGTCAAGCACCTTCACTTTCCTCACTCACATCTGCTCAAGACGCTGAATTGACAGCCTTCTCAGTGGCATACAAAATGCCTGAAGGAAGACATGCCAATATCTACACTGACTCAAGACATGCCCTGGGTGCAGCACATTATTTTGGATCAATCTGGAAGATAAGAAGCACCACTCAGCTGACTAAAAGCTGCCAACCAAGCCACAAGTGCACCAAGGGAAGTGGACAGAATGGTGTCCGCTAAAGAAACTTCTATACTCACCATGTAGATCCTACCTACAGATCTCAAGCTTCTGAAAGAATGACAAGCAGCTACTGACCCTGAAGAAATACAAAGCTGGAAAAACAGAAAGGGGCAACCCTTGAAGACGGGCTGTACTCCAACGCTCTTAAGCTCTGTTTACCCAAAAACATGTACTGGGCAGTGAGCCCATGGAACTTTATACCTATCCAAGACCCTCATGAACTCTTTGATCTCTAAAATACTCCTAAGCACCTAGCTAACTCTTAATATCCCTTTCAAGAATCCAGATGACAAAGAGCTACTGGGTCAAATATGCACTAGTTATCATAGACATTTTGTCAGGATGGCCAGAAGTCTAGCCGGTCATCAATGTGACATCCAAGACCATATACCCAGTAGTGCATTGTGAAAGTTGCAGAGATCACTCAGTGGATTCATTGTTCCAGATTCAAGACTCTCTCTGCAACATGAGAAGTGACATTTGTTGATTTTGACACACTTTTGACTCTAAAGAAAAAATGACTTGTTAAATAAAAAGATACCAGCAAGTAGGTGTTTGATGGCCATAATAATGCCTGACCACCTGCCATCGATGGAAAGCCGAGGACCCCAAAAGGAGACCTCGTGAAGCTAAAAAGATCCAAACGCCAAGCTCCCTCAGGATTATTTGCCCATCCTGAGTTTGTGGTGATATTAATATTGACTAAATGATCCGAGTCCACCTACGCTGATGTAGCGTGGGACAGGTTTAATACTACAATGCATAAGCAAATGCGCCCTAGCCAAGGTTATTATGTCCATACACATAATACATGACAAGGTACTCTTGACACACCACATTCATGCTTCAGAACATAAAGAGGAGCACCCCTCTAAAGGGAAAGTTTGATTGATATATATATATTGATGCCATAGGTGTGCCAAGGGGGGTACCAGATGATTTTGCAGTAAAAGGAAAGTTTGAGTCCATTTTCCCAACCGTCACTGCTAATAATAATAATAATATTTTGATTTGCATTTATTATACCTATTGCAACCAACAACGTTTACCTGTCACCATGACTACTTGTGCCTATATTCCAGATAACACAAGTCCATATGGTAATGTAAGCTTGTCTATTTATGATGTCCCTCTGAAGAACTAAGAAGACTTTGAGAACCGTTACTCCAGTCATTTTTGTGCCTTTGGGTTAACACGTCTTCTGATACTAACATAATAAAGTTTTATCTCTTAGAATCTAACATTTCATAGGGGGGACTGATGTGGAATTATTAAAAATTATTATTGTACTTGTATTGAATTATTGTACTAACTCCATTTTAACCTTATATTGTGACAATCCTCCATTTTGTCCTCCTAACCTGACTTCTTCAAATCCTCCATTTTGTCCTCATGACTTAACTTGTTCATTTTAAAACTACCTTACGTGACTGAACTTCTCAACCCAATTAATACAGTAGACAAAGACCGTGTTTCCTACAAGGACAAGTACCAGGAGGTGCTGGCTACTCCTTAAGACTTGCCGGCTACTCCTTAGGACTTGTAAGATAGTATAGTTTGAAGGCCACGAGAACACAGTAGTAATGAAATGTTCTATTCATAAGAGACCTTGCACCTGGACATGAGGCCTGATATCACTGACTGTGTAAAATGACGCTCAAGCCCCCCTTTCCACCGAGTAAACCTCATGCTGGGAAAGATGGCGCCTGAGCCTTCTGTCCACACCCTTGTCCAGAACAATACCACCTCCCGGTGGGAGGACACCTAGCTGGTCACTCAAACCCCTGAGCCAATTAATAATATTGGTGGGTGGACACGAAGTTAGTCACATAATGTTTAATCCAATCAATGATGTTTATTTGTTATTATCTGATATTCAATGATGATGTCATTTTGCTTTTAAAAAGATCTGCACAACTGTTTTCCAACCAGATTGTATTAAATTTTCTGAAGTGCTTTTAACCTGAACTCCATGTGTCAGTGTGAGCTTACTTCTGCGTATACGCAATTTAATCATCTCAGATTTGGACAGGAACAGATAGACATTTAAACATATTTGTTTATTTCTAAATTAATCTACATCAAATTCATTGCAAGTTCTCCATAATGTGCAAATGGGAACACATTTTTTACAAGCTGGACATTGGAGGCACATTGCATTAGTCTCCATGGTAAATTCTCTACTTTTAGAATGCTGTTCAAATAGTTATCTGACAGGGCTTGCTTACCATAGGCTTGCAGTCAGTGTTTGAAAATTAATTATTTTGACTGTTCCTCCTTAACTGGCTATCAGCAAAATGATCTCCCAGCTAACTGATACAACAATGTGTTGACCAGTGATTTGCTTTCTGTCTATTTAAATTGAATTCCCAGATTATACATACTGATGCACAGCTGTCAGTAAAGACATGTTAGCGATATGTTTATATTTAATTTATATCATGGAAACTATGTAATTAAAATATATACATCTACCATGTGCCAACATTCCCTGTCTACGCTGTTAATGATAAAGAATTAATTCTACGTGCATGTATACAAGGGTGTCTTATTGCATTCAGTTTGCCTATCCCAATCTCTCCTTACTAGTGCTGTAGTGCCCATTTACCTCCTTTATCTCTTTCACTCCCACTCATTTATATTTTTCCATATAACCCCCTCTGTCACCTGTGCCCCTCAATACACATCCCCCGTTTCCCACTTGTGTCTTCTCCTCATCCTGATGGAGCGCAGGGACCCAGCAACCTGCCGCTCAGCATATTACCCCCTCCTCCCTCCCACTTAATGAGACCTGGCAGCTTCACCTCCTCTCTGCCAGGTCTCCTGCTTCCTGTCCCACGCGGCTCTGTGTGATGGGGAGAGGGGGGCCAGGAAGTGACATCACTTTCTGTACTTTCCTCTCACACAGAGCCCGATCAGCAGGGGAAGGAGCAGCAACCAGGGAGACCAGAGGGAGCAGAGAGACAGGTAGGAACTACTCACCCCCCCTCCGTCTGCCACTACTCACCTCCCCATTGTGTCACTACTCATCCTCCCTCCCTCTGTCACTAGTCACCCCTCCCTCTGTCATTAATCACCCCCACCCTCCCTCTGTCACCCCTCCCTGTGTCACTAGTCACCCCCTACCTCCATCACTGTGTCACCCCCACCCTCCCGCTGTCACTAGTCTCCCCTCTCTCTGTCACCCCTCCCTCCCTCTGTCACTAGTCACCCCCCTCCCTCTGTCACTGTGTCACCCCCTCCCTCTGTAACTAGTCACCCCCTCCCTCTGTCACCCGTCACCCCCCTCCCTCTGTCACTAGTCACCCCTCCCTCTGTCACTGTGTCACTAATCACTCCCTGTGTCACTGTGTCACCCCCACCCTCCCTCTGTCACTGTGTCACTAGTCACCCCTCCCTCTGTCATAGTGTCACCCCCTCCCTCTGTCACTAGTCTCCCCCTCCCTCTGTCACTAGTCTCCCCCTCCCTTTCTCCCTCCGTCACTAGTCACCCCATCCCTCCCTCTGTCACTAGTCACCCCCTCCCTCACTCTGTCACTAGTCACCCCCTCACTCTAGTGACAGAGTGAGGGAGGGCGTGACTAGTGACAGAGGGAGGGATGGGGTGACTAGTGACGGAGGGAGGGAGGGGTGACTAGTGACGGAGGGAGGGAGGATGTGACTAGCCACGGGAGGGGGACCCTGAGGGTGGGGACACCCTTAGGGGACTATAGTGTCAGGAAAACCGCTTTGTTTTCCTGACACACTAGTGATCCTTTAACATTTATTTAATGCACATATATTTGTGCATTCAAAGGGCCTGGGATCTAATTTTGCCCGGGGGCCCTAAAGGCTCTCAGTCTGCCCCTGCCTGGGAACATCATTGCTCTGACATTGGAAATGGAGATGCCAGGTATAACAAACCTGACTTGCCCTTCCAGCAAGTAAGTGATTGGCCTGCCTCCTCCTAGGTGTGCTGATCCTGGATAGTACTGTATTAGCCACAAGGTCAATATATATGTCATATACTAAAGGTAGGGATGAGTTTCTCATTTTTTTTACCATATACTTAATTTAACACAGATTATATTTCCTTTTAAAACTTGATGAAATTATTCATTATGTTAAAAGATAGCGTTGAGGTGAGTTCTGAAAAGTAACAGTTTGATCTGTTGTATCATGGAAAATGGTGTACATTCAAAACTTGTAGGTGCCATGGATGAGAAGAGGAAGGGGCACGGGGAGAAAAGCTATCACTTGAATGAGAAACAGTATAGGTATGGGGAAAAGAAAGGGGCTTTGATTTGAATATTTCAGCTGTTTAGTTGAGAGTCCCCTAATTTGGTTTCCATATATATGGCAATCACACATAAGGAAAACAAATTAGGGGGTTTGCTACTAAACTGCTGACAAAGCATCATGGAAGAACATGTATTAACTATATGGGTCGCGACTGGTCAGCAAATCCCTCTGAGTATCCACAATGACAAAACACGGTTGTACAATGTCCCCATGTTGTGTTATGTTATGAACCCTACAGGCATCTTACTATTAGTTAATTAGCAACAATTTACTTTTTTGTATACTATATAATCCTGCACCACCCTACCTTAAGGGCTCTGTCATTGTGGGCATTTGTACTATGTTGCCCAGTTCCTCCAGAGTTCCAATGTGTTTGTAACAGTATCTGTTATGTTGCATGGTTCATTCAACATAGCTATCTTACTATAAAACGCCTTTATTTTATACATTGTGAATACTATACAAAAAAATTCTGTTGTTTTGACATGTATATAAACAAAACCAAATAAAGATTGTCACAAAAAAAAGCATTATGGAAGCTGTAGTTTTAAAACATCTGGGGATCTACCTCTTGGGTATACCTGCCATAGAGACTAACAGTTCCTGTCATATTCTTAAAGTAGGAATTTGTTTTTCTTATATATTTTACATATAGTTTATTTAATAAAAATCTATTTTCTTTCTGTACTTGCTGAAAGGATTGCTATAGTAAAAATATGAATAGGTGAAGGTGAATCGTTGCAACATACAATTTCACACCTGTTTTTAATAAACCACAAAAAAACGTGTTTCTGTTCTGCAGAGTTTATAAATAACAAATATGTTTCTGTTTACATTATCGTGACCTATAAAGGCCTAATTTTCTAAGAAGTGTTTAATCACTAGTTAAGGGTTACATGTTCGTGACTAAACACAAACCATAGATGACATTGTATCTCTCTCACCATCTAGCAATACTCATGAAAGCAAAGTCTTTCAGAACCTCAGAGATTTCAAAACTTGCAGATACTGTTTTCTTCTGAACATTAGGCAAAACCTAATTTTCACAACATAATGAGTTTTTAAAAAAAACAACATCTTCATAGTAAACATATCTCAGACGAGCAATTCACACTACAGTGCTGTGTTTACATTTTTCCATTTGAAATAAGGGACAAAGGACATAGAGAAAACCAATCTGAGCTCTTGTTGATATCTAATAAATAATAAATGGGTTTACCAGCTAAAAGGTGAATTCAGCAGACACCTTTAACTATACCGTAGTGCTTCAAAATAACCTTTTGTGTTAAAGGGACACTATAGTCACCTGAACAACTTTAGCTTAATGAAGCAGTTTTGGTGTATAGAACATGCCCCTGCAGCCTCACTGCTCAATCCTCTGCCATTTAGGAGTTAAATCCCTTTGTTTATGAACCCTAGTCACACCTCCCTGCATGTGACTTGCACAGCCTTCCATAAACACTTCCTGTAAAGAGAGCCCTATTTAGGCTTTCTTTATTGCAAGTTCTGTTTAATTAAGATTTTCTTATCCCCTGCTATGTTAATAGCTTGCTAGACCCTGCAAGAGCCTCCTGTATGTGATTAAAGTCCAATTTAGAGATTGAGATACAATTATTTAAGGTAAATTGCATCTGTTTGAAAGTGAAACCAGTTGTTTTTTTCATGCAGGCTCTGTCAATCGTAGCCAGGGGAGGTGTGGCTAGGGCTGCATAAACAGAAACAAAGTGATTTAACTCCTAAATGACAGTGAATTGAGCAGTGAAATTGCAGGGGAATGATCTATACACTAAAACTGCTTTATTTAGCTAAAGTAATTTAGGTGACTATAGCGTTCCTTTAAAGTGCTTGGTGCGCCCAAAAATATCCAATAGTTTAAATACATATAGAAATATGTTGTTCAAGTGATAAATATTTATAAAGTGTCCAATCCTCATAAAAATTAATTGTTGCAAGTGCAATCACAGCAAATGAGCTCCCACTTTAATTCAGACCTCAAAAACAAAATTAATAAATAATAGTGTGGACTATATAAAACAAATTTACACTACAAACACCAGAGCCCCACTTATGGGTATATACTTACATAGCATAGAGCCCCAAAGTTGGCTCTTTTAGGTCTCTCTAGAACCTTTAATGGGAAGCTTATTCCCGCTTGTTTCAGCACTGGTGTGTTCCTCAGAAATATATATAGCTAGAGACCACATAGTGTAGTAGTATGTTTGTGAGGTCAAATGAACAGCCAATATAATAGAAGAAGGGTGCTCACATACTTCAGTGCCACTAACAAAGCTCTAATTGTTAGTAGTAGGTCTAAAATGGGAGACGTTCCCCAACCGGTAGATGTAGGTGGTACTCCAAATGCAAGAATATAATTGCAGGTATTTATTGGGACAACATATTTAACCCCTTAAGGACACATGACGTGTGTGACATGTCATGATTCCCTTTTATTCCAGAAGTTTGGTCCTTAAGGGGTTAAAAACAAAATACACAAATGATTAAATAATGAATAAAATAAAAAAACAGGATATAAAAACAAGATTAATCCACAGAAATCTCCAGAAACATGTTTCGCCTAAAAGTTGGCTTCCTCAGTCCATGGAATTAATTCTAAATAAGTATAAATCTTTTAGGAAAGAGAAACATCCTCTTTAACTGTATCAGAGAAGACGGAGGGGACTGTAGGCATCAAGGGGGCCCAAGTACAGGCCAATTTGTTTTTTTTTTTAATTCTTTATTTTTGTTGTGCATGGTATAACAATAGGCTTGTTCAGCCACAACAGCGGTCACAAGCAGTCATAACGTGATATATGGGTATACTGCACAGTTTTAAGTTTTGTAAGAGAAAAAAATAACACATTAGTTGAACATATATGGCATAAGAGTGTCAGCACATTTTCATATTTTATAGCGAAAACAAGGTATTCTAAAAGAGAAAACAGGCTAGTAACATGTGAAGGTCTGTAGCCCTACTGGGTACAGACTAGTGTCGCTTGTTTAGTGTGTGGGTCTTGGTAGGGTCATCAAGCTTGTTGCGCGAAACATGCTATGGTTCCAGTGTATGGAGTATTTACTTGAGACATTCAAACATTGCCTAATTGGCTGAAAATATGATCGCGTTGTCTACTGGCATAGCAAACTGTGTAGCATGGTGTTAATAGTTATTGTAAGCTCCGTTTGTTTCTGTGCGGAGGGTAAGGATCAGTTATAAGCAGTATCATTGGTAGGTCTCCTAATACATGTGGCTGATTCTATCTTTAAGACCAGTCGATGGATGGCACGGGTGTAATTTTAGATGTGTACTTATGGGTCACATTTAGCTAAGGTCCCGTGGGGTTTTGTGAGGGCCGGTGGTTGTCTCATGTGTGGTGGGATACCCTTTTGGGTGAATGCGCTCTGGGGGTGCGCCTTGGGCCTATGGTGTTAGCCTGTGGGTGGGGGAGTAGAGGCAAAGTATATCTGAGAGAGGAACATAAATTAACATATTACTATAAAAATTAAAAAAGAAAAAAACAGAAGGAAAAAAGCAAATTAGTGCCTTAAATAGTCCTCTGTGGTTGTGGTCACCTGGTGGATCAACCGGTTTCTGCAGATAGTCCGCTGCCATTCAGGTAGTGACCTTCACGTAAGCATCTGGCTTTGTCCCCCTGGGTACAAATGGACGCACTGTGTCCGGGTTCCATGTGTGGGTTGCTGGTACCGTGGCGTGTGGTTGGACTGTTTTCAGAGCATCCTTAGGTAGTCCCAAGCGAGGCAGCAGGTCGTTCGCTTCCCGTAAGTCCCGAACAGGGTATGCTACGGTGCCATGTTGGACCTCCATATGTTGTGATTTCCATCTGTATGATACGCCTTTGGCTCTGAGCAGGGATGTGAAAGCTTGTAGCGACCTTCTCCATGCCATGGTATATGCCGAGAAGTCCCTATAAAACGAGAGCTGCATTCCCTCAAAGGTGTAAGGTGAATGGTTCCGGATCGCTCCCATGGCCGCTGATCTATCCTTGCTGCTCTGGAACCTCACCAGTAAGTCCCTTGGAACCGATTTTGGCAGGCGGAACATCCCCTCTATGCCAACCTGTTTTGCCTGTTTGGGTGGCAGCAGCGCTGCGAGGAGTCGCCGCAGCATGTGTGGTGTCTCAGTCTCCGAAGTCTCCTCCGATATACCTCTTATTTTAAGGTTGAGACTGCGCCTCTGGTCCTCCGCTGCCGCCAGCTTCTGATCAGTCCTAGCTTGATGAGCCTGCAGGTCCTGCACAACCCGTTGAAGCTGGGCTGTATGCTGGATAGTTTCACGGGTCTCATTCTCTATTGTCCCCATGCGGTTTGTTAGGCCTCGTACCTCTTGTCGCAGTTGGGCCATGTCGACCTGGAGGTTCTGCCTAAGTTCCGCGTGGAGCTCCCTCATAATTGAAGTCGTTACTGGAGCAGAGTCTGGTGGAGAGGTGGAGGGTTTGGTGGCCTGCCGCTCCACTGTGCTGCTCTCTGTCATGCCCAGGGAGAAATCATCGGAGATGTCTGTGTCTGCATCTGAGCCGTCGGCCATCTTGGGCTCCCCCGGCCAATTTGTTTTTAGTACAGTCATACCACCTCACTGTGGGGGCTACTGGCTATAGAAGTTATTGTGCTTGCACTGTTCCCTTATGGTCTGGTTCTGGACCACAACATAAGATTCCATGCTATTTTAGAGCATTTTCATATTCATCCAGGCCTATTGTAGCCTCCCAGTACAACAGAGCCAGAGGAGAGAGTCTGCTGAAAATGCATTTTTAGATTTTATTCTAGTATTTATTACAATTTAATAATAGTTTCACAAGGGAATTTAACAACTGGGGCATGGGGAAAGTGAGGGAGGATGTACATCAGTTGCGGTTTTGTATTCCAATACTTGGATTTTACACCTGGTTTTGTTGCTAAACAATGTTTCTCTCTCTGATTTTACATCTGGATTTGTTGCTAGACAGTCTCTCTCTATTCCATCTATAAGATGGATTCTTTGACTCTCTTTATTCTTGCATCCTACCCAAGGACAAATTGTGATATCCACGAAGCCTATAACGGAAGAAGCTTTCATTTCTGCATTTCCTGATACTTTGTGTTCTTTTGAATGACTTCATCATGCCACATTGTTCATACACAATACAAAGCATACATAAATTCCTTATTTTGCAATTATACAATCTTCTATCATATTTAACAACGCCAGCATACACTTTACCATTCAATCTTGACAAGCCACCTGCCTTCCCATATCATATACACCCATGCTCTGTTAAATCAAAACAACTAAAACATTCCCAGTACTCTTTAATTATGTTCTCCGCAGGCACAGCTTTTTAAACAATTACTGTGAATTGTGTAGGTGTTTGTTATAGTGTACACTCTCAATCGAATGGAAGGCAAAATTCACTGCTCATTTTTAACAGAAGGTTTGTAAATCTTACACAATATCCAGACTACATCAGCAGTATTATTACAAAATGCCACACTGTCCTAATCGTTGTTTTCCCAATTCCAGTTATGCATGTACAAACAGCATGCCCCAAACAATTGACTGGAAATAAATCATAAAAATTTTTGTTATGGACATTCTGAGCACCTCAAACCATACAACGATCGTAGCGAATATAGTTAAAGTAGATTTGGGAGTTTAATAAACCATATCAAGAATTGGACAAAAACTGGGCCAAATCCCAAATCCCACCATCTATACCTTCCACCTACACGAGAAATTTCACTTGCTCATTATCTGTCCCAATTTGAATGCAATCTGTGGCCTGTGAGCATTGGAGCAGATTCAGGAAGGTACATGTTTTAGTTGGAAACCATAATTCATACAAGTGAGGCTGTGCAAGAGCCAGGGGGGAAACCTGATTTAGAATAGCTCAGATTGTCAGAACAGACAAATCTAGTTGGCCAGGTACCATACTGGACTGTGGCAGGTGCAGTTGGTTCATAGCAAACGAGACTCAGACAGATGTAAGTAGTGAGAGGTGACAAACCAGATTCAAACTGGCAGAGTTTGGTAGAACACACAGAAAGAGAAGGACAGGGTCCAAACAGACCAAGCTATATGAAGGTAATGAAAGGTGGATAACAAGATTCAGGCGGTCAGTGCTGATCATAACAGACAAGTATAGTTCACCAGAATTGCAACAGGTTTCAACCATGTGCGGATGGCCGGTCAATATTGCTATTTGTTGTCTTAGTACAAATTTGTATTAGTATTGCATGCTGACTTCTTTTGTGTTTTAGACCCTCTTGACCTGTTTGTTTGTTTGTTTTTTGGGGGGTTGCATTCTATTTGTATTTTACCCGTTAGACTTGAGTAAACCATCAATTTATTACATAATGTATTTAAAGATAAGGCATATAAAATATGCATAAAATACATTGGCCATCACATTTTACATTAAGTAAGAAAAAAAAAAAAAGATATAACAGATGGAATGTTGCAAAGTGCCCCAGTCATCACGGTGCCAGAATAATAATGGATTGTAAAATCTCCGGCTCATAGATACCAAAATGTCTCATATCAATGCTCTTAACCATTGTTGCTAACCATAAGAATGTATATTTCACCACAGTCTACACATATTCAAATAGATATATCCAGCAGGATAGCGCACCATATCCCAAAGCACCCGTCATCTCAAGCCAATGCCAAGACATTACTTCAGTTTACTTCACTGTACTGCCTAGTACCTAGATCTGAATTCAACAAAGCATCTTTGAGATCTATAGTGTCTTGCAGGATCCTCATAGACCTCAGTGGTGTACTCTTACACATGCGCAAAAGTACATCACTGACATGGGCTCTTGGTGCCTGAATCTGAAGAGGATCCAATGTGCAGTGGATAGCCTTCTCCAGGTATCTGCTGTCGTTCTATGCTCTACCTTCAAATAAAGTGTTCTTGCTACAATGCTTGTTCCTATTAGAATTATTTGTCTTTTTTTTTAAAAAAACAATTTGTATGCAGTCTTTTAATATTTAAGATTCCTAGCATGTCTAATCTCCTTTGTTGTACTTCCAAAGTGTACATATTAAGGATCTTATATATGTTGTTAGAAATACCATGACAACTTTTGACAAACTTTGTGATTGCTTTCTACTTTCTCTAAGAATAGAAAAGACTTGCATTCTTTGCATTTAATTATGGGAATTATCGAGGAATAATGTATTTCTTCAAAAATAAATGCAAACATGATGAAAATGGAAATGGATTTATAAAAGAGAAGACAATACATATCCATTACCCATGTTTTCTAAACAGACCTAGAAGCAGAGATTCCCGAAGAAGTTGGCTTCCTACGTAACTTCATGGAGCTATGGGTCAACGTCCACAGAATGTCTGCACTCAAGCAAATGCTCATTTAAGAATCAAGCTTGAATTAGCACAGAAGCTTTGGATGAGATACATTTACTACTGAACACCTATTTTGTCCTAAATCAATTTTCCTAAACACTCGTGGGATGAATTAGCGAGCTACCACATCTTGTTTCGTTAACTACGGTGTAGACAAACTCTAAAGTTTAAAAATAAAAGTGGTATAGCAGACCCAGGCAAGATGGTCCAACATTAACCCTTCAAGCCATCGGTGGTTATCGCATTCAGTAAACAGTAAGTTGTGGTGAGTTAAGAACCAAATTATAGGCCACAAGAACCAAGTCGTAGGGGAAACTTCTTTTTGATGATTTCTTTACAAACCAAGCCCTTTTGCTTACATTTTTTGGCAGTTTTACAGAAGACCCCAAATAGACCCCTTAGTGGTATTTTTCCAGGCCTGCGTATGCAGACACCTACATAAACCATATGTTGAGATGCTGTATGAGTCGTACTATTTAGATTTATTCAATCTAACATTTGTCTTCATGCGTGTGAGTTGATAGAGAGTGGCATTTGGGGATGTACAGGTTAATCTGTTCTGGTTGCCTCTACATGGACCTGGAAAGAGTGTATGTAAAATGTTTTGTCTGTGTGTTTCCGAGTGAATGCTGCAGTAACACCATCTTTCTACTGCCTCCCATGGATGAACTTGTCAATACCCAGCTGATTTATCCTGCATTTAGCAGTTGCTATTTCTGTTGCTCGTGCTGTTCCATAACGCTCCAGGCTATTGAGTCGACATATTAGAACACTGTCTCATCTGTCCTATTATATTTCACCTATCATCCCGAGCGATGCATGGCACGTCAGGTTAATCCTTATGGTTCACAAGAATTTCAGCTTAATTTTCTGATCACGACTCGGGCGTACTGGAAAATGAATGAAATAGACAAAACTGGCATTGTGTGTTAAAAAAAAAAAAAAGTCAGGGGCAGATACATCACATTGTTCTGCAGACACGGCTTGCCTGCCTATTAGTAACAGCTTTCCATTCTGTGTGGGATTTTCCTACCTCTTCTGTATAAACTATATTCATTCAGCATCCTATAATTAACAAAGAAGAAAAAATAACAGTTCATGTTCTGTGTTGGTGTACTAGAATAGTTCCAGGAAATCTAGCATATCATTATATTGAATATATAGTACTTTGCTGTTAACTGTTAGCGTAACAGCACCATGCATTTCTAGTAAAATGTAGAGGTGGCATAGATTAGGAACTAATCATATTTAGAGACATTACTGGTGTGCATCACCTGCCTATCTCAAGCTAGACTTTGGAAAGATCTCATAGGGCACAGAAACTTGAGAAATAATGTTTCCACAACTATCCCAGAGTTTCTTACAGGGCTGCCATCAGAAATTTTGGGGCCCCTGACACAGCTCAAGGTCTGGGCCCCCCGGCACCTGCACCCAAGTTCCCCTCCCCCCCCCCCCCCCCCCGAGTCCCCCATGTGACATCACAGTGCCCCACCCATATGATCTGCCATGTTAACTAACACAGTGCTGCAGTGCCGCCGTGTTTACAATAAAAGGCCTGCAGGTAAAGGCTATAGTGGTTCTGAGGACTATAGTGTCCCTTTAATGTGAGGTAAATTAGAGATTAGTGCCACGAATAATATACTAGATTGCCTACTTACAACCAGATGAGGATGATGATGGGCTTCAGCTGCCGTCTGGCTCCACTGGTCTGGTGTAGAACAGGCTCTCTGGAGGCGGTTTGTAACTGTGGTCACAAAAATCAATGTTCTGGGAAAACGGGAAGCAGCTCCATTTTTGAGGGCCCTTTACACAGCTCAAGGTCTGGGTCCCTGGGTCCACCTTCATGTTCCACCAATGAGTTTGTTCACAGGGGTGTGTGTGTGGGGGGGGGGGGGGGATGTCCTGATGTGTGTAAGGAATGCATTGTGTGAATCTGTGTTTGTATGTGTAAGGGCTGCAAGGTGAGTTTGTGTATGTGTGGGATGCAGTGTGTGTGTCTGTAAGGGATGCACTGAGTGTGTGGAAGGGGTGCATTGTGTGTTGCTGTGTGTAAGGGATGCATTGCTTGTGTATGTGTGTCTGTGTGTAATGCATTGTGTGTTTTTCTGTGTTCAAGGGGTGCATTGTGTGTGTGTGATGGATGTCAATCTCTCCCCCTACCCCCGTCAATTTCCTTCTTCTCCCCCTCATTTCTTTCCTTCCTCCACCCTCCAATTTCCTTCCTACCCCCTCGAATTTCTTTCCTCCCCCCTCAAATTTCCTTCCTCTCCCCCCTCAAATTTCCTTCCTCTCCCCCCTCAAATTTCCTTCCTCTCCCCCTCAAATTTCCTTCCTCTCCCCCCTCAAATTTCCTTCCTCTCCCCCCTCAAATTTCCTTCCTCTCCCCCCTCAAATTTCCTTCCTCTCCCCCCTCAAATTTCCTTCCTCTCCCCCCTCAAATTTCCTTCCTCTCCCCCCTCAAATTTCCTTCCTCTCCCCCCTCAAATTTCCTTCCTCTCCCCCCTCAAATTTCCTTCCTCATCCCCCCTCAAATTTCCTTCCTCTCCCCCCTCAAATTTCCTTCCTCTCCCCCCTCAAATTTCCTTCCTCCCTCCCCCCTCAAATTTCCTTCCTCCCTCCCCCCTCAAATTTCCTTCCTCCCCCCCCTCAAATTTCCTTCCGCCCCCCTCAAATTTCCTTCCTCTCCCCCCTCAAATTTCCTTCCTCTCCCACCTCAAATTTCCTCCCTTCCTCTCCCCCCTCCCTCAAATTTCCTCCCTTCCTCTCCCCCTCACTCAAATTTCCTTCCTCCCCCCCCTCAAATTTCCTCCCTTCCTCTCCCCCTCCCTCAAATTTCCTACCTTCCTCTCCCCCCCAAATTTCCTTCCTCTCCCCCCAAATTTCCTTCCCCCCCCTCAAATTTCCTCCCTTCCTCTCCCCCCCTCAAATTTCCTCCCTTCCTCTCCCCCTCCCTCAAATTTCCTCCCTTCCTCTCCCCCTCCCTCAAATTTCCTCCCTTCCTCTCCCCCCTCCCTCAAATTTCCTCCCTTCCTCTCCCCCTCACTCAAATTTCCTTCCTCCCCCCCCCTCAAATTTCCTCCCTTCCTCTCCCCCCTCCCTCAAATTTCCTCCCTTCCTCTCCCCCTCCCTCAAATTTCCTCCCTTCCTCTCCCTCAAATTTCCTCCCTTCCTCTCCCCCTCACTCAAATTTCCTTTCCCCCCCTCAAATTTCCTCCCTTCCTCTCCCCCCCTCAAATTTCCTCCCTTCCTCTCCCCCTCCCTCAAATTTCCTACCTTCCTCTCCCCCCCCACAAATTTCCTTCCTCCCCCCCACAAATTTCCTTCCTCTCCCCCCCAAATTTCCTTCCTCCCCTCAAATTTCCTCCCTTCCTCTCCCCCTCCCTCAAATTTCCTCCCTTCCTCTCCCCTCCCTCAAATTTCCTCCCTTCCTCTCCCCCCTCCCTCAAATTTCCTCCCTTCCTCTCCCCCCTCCCTCAAATTTCCTCCCTTCCTCTCCCCCCTCCCTCAAATTTCCTCCCTTCCTCTCCCCCCTCCCTCAAATTTCCTCCCTTCCTCTCCCCCCTCCCTCAAATTTCCTCCCTTCCTCTCCCCCCTCCCTCAAATTTCCTCCCTTCCTCTCCCCCCTCCCTCAAATTTCCTCCCTTCCTCTCCCCCCTCCCTCAAGTTTCCTCCCTTCCTCTCCCCCCTTAAAATGTCCTTCCTCTCCCCCCTTAACATTTCCTACCTTCCTCTCCCCCCCCAAATTTCCTTCCTCTCCCCCCCCAAATTTCCTCCCTCCCTCTCCCCCCCCCCACTCATTCAAATTTCCTCCCTCTCTCTCCCCCCACCCCCACTCACTCAAATTTCCTCACTCTCCCCCACCCCCACTCACTCAAATTTCCTCCCTGACACCCGGCGGGCGCGCGAGGGAGCACTCTCCCTGGCTGAGTGCTTCCTCTTCAGCTCCCTTGCGCGCCGCGTACTGATGCCGGAGCTGGAAGATGACGTCATCTTCCGGCTCTGGCATCAGTACGGTGCGCGAGGGAGCTGAAGAGGAAGCACTCAGAGGAGAGTGCTCCCTCGCGCGCCCGCCGGGTGTCAGCAGGGCCAGCCTCTGGGGGGCTCTGAGGTGACCGGCTGATGGGCCCCCCAGGAGAAGAGGCTGGCCCAGTGGGTACATACCGGTATGTACCCACTGAATGTGGGGCCCAGACGACCTGAGCAGTCCGGGCCCCCCAGGACCGCCGGGCCCATGACAACCGTTGCGGTTGTCATGCCCTGATGGCGGCCCTGGTTTCTTATCAAACAACAATCTCACACTCAACACAATAACTATTAACCTGTCCACTATAATAGCACTAATTATTAACTCCTACACTGCCCTAAAACTAACCTTTAATGATTCCAGAAAGTGACGTAACCAATCAAGAAATCCCATGATTTTTAGTAGGAGCAAAGCATAGTCCATAAACATCACTTGGCAGCAGTTCCAAACTTCCATGTAACAAATAAGATAAATGGAATTGCTACCTAAGCTGATAGCAGTTGCCCTCAGCTTTTTAACAGCCTTATTCAGAATGAAACTGTAGATGTGACCATGCATGAATGCAGCTGTGATTCACACCTCTTCAAGAAACCCATCGGGGATGTGGGAACTCACTGAACATACACTCAGGTGGAAACAGAAAGAGGTATAGCTTTAGGGCTTGGCTCCTGTAGGAACGTGTGGCAATGCCGCACCTGTGCAGTAACCCCTTAAGGACACGACATGTGTGACACGTCATGATTCCCTTTTATTCCAGAAGTTTGGTCCTTAAGGGGTTAAGGGAAAAGTCCCTTCATGGGTCAATGGGGAGATCAAAGATCTCATTCACTGGCTCAGCACACCTTCATGTCAGGTCATAATGCCTTCGCGAGCTCAAGCACACACGCTCTGTTGGCTTGGAGGAAATGACGGCTTCCTCCCAGATCTGACATCATAAGAGCGTGACCAGGCCCCAGGAAATTAATTGCAATTGGATGGCCCCAAGAGCTTGGGGCACCCAATGGGCTCCTTCCATGTGGCCCCAGCAGTTTTTCCGCGCGGGCGGAATGACAGGCCTGGTCGTAGCTGTAACCCCGGTAGTTCCGCAAGTGCATGCGCACGCACACTATAGCATCTAGCACACCACAAACATTCCCTTTTACACACACACACACACTATACCAGAAACACATTTGCCTTTCTATAAATACACCAGTCCTGACATTTTGTTCTATAGTGTTCCACTTATGGGCACACTAACAAATGCAGTGCAAGCATGTCATTACATTTGCTTGGGCATGCTCCCAATCTGAGAGCACTTCAGCAGGGCTCTGTGCATGGGATGCCCTGGAGGGGGGTGAATATTTTGGGTGAGTTCTCACACTTTTGTCCCAGGTCTTGACTTCTGAAAAGCTTCCTCCTATAACATCTGTATCAGAGACTTATAGCAGCAGGAATTACTACTGCATTTCTAGGCATATTTGTGCAAGGAGACAATGACATGGAGACCTCCTCGAACCATCTTTGTAAGGAACATACCTTACGATGGTGCTTGCTTGATGTGTACCTAAAAGGCTGAATTAATGATAAATTATACAAATCCCATTCTACCTACATTCCTTGTTTCCCCCCCTACTCTGTGGTACACAAATTACATATCAGACCTGTGGAACATACAAGAATTCAATGATGATATATTTGCAGAGATCCATACTGTTCCCTGCATTGTTATGTACAGAATGCTGTCATATCTGTCTGTAATTAATACAAAGTTTGACCTGTTTTTAAAAATAGAAACACAACATCGCATTTGAGAGGCTTATGTATTTCAAAGTGGTTAGACCTGTCTTGATTCCAATATCACCTTTCCGTGACACTAGGCTAGCCACTATGTCTGGTCCATGAAAACATTGTAGGGTTTGCGTGTAAGTGAAGCATCATAAGACACATGGCAACTGCAGCAACAAAAGACTCCCTGTACTGCAGAATGTGCTGACACTTTATTAACAAAATCATATAAATAATAGAAACTAACCACTTCCTTTTTAGTCTAAAGATATATATAATATAGCAATCCCCCCTCCCCCTTTATTGTATTGACTTTTTAGAATTCCGATACACAAGTGGGGTTGCAAGTCATAGAGCATTTATGGGACAACATTCTAAATGAGGAACAATCACCATGGAAACCAATGGAACGTCCCTGCTGATTGCCCCACATATAGTACCTTACCTCTAGAATGTATCATGAAAAGACGTCAAATAAAATCACTAGAAATGTTTTTACCACTCGCAATACAAGTATAAGAACAGTATTGGTCTGGATAACACATTGTCTTTCACATCATCCCATACTTTCACCAGGCGTGAAAAAAGTGGTTTAATTAAATAAATCAATTAAAAAATAATACTGATAATAAAGTATATTATATTGCATGCCTTTCTTCCAATTACACCTAGTGATCGGTACACGGTTAGTTTTACAGAGCTGCAAAATATACTGGTGCTCTGCAAATAAACAGCGTTAAATGTCAAAGGGGTCTCAAAGGAGCTATTCGGTTTGCACGTTGTACACAAAAGACTTCCTACTCCCACGTTCTCTCCATCACGCCTCCCGGTGGAGTGTGTGCAGTGTGTGACTCTGGAGGCTGATTCACCTCGGCAGAGCGTGGGGACGTGGAATTGGCAGAGGATCTCTTTTAGCCACATTGCATGTGCTGGAGTGGGCTGTGGGGGTTTCTGTCTCCAATCAAACATTTCCCTGTTGCGTGACTGCTCTGTTTCACACTTCCCGGAGCGATTATTTAAGCTCATCTCACAGACAATTGTCACGACACCTTGGGCTGATATCTTACAAGTGGAAGAACATTTCAAAATCACTGCCCTTTTCCATGCAAATAATCAGGCAACGCAAGGTACACCTAGGAGTCATCATTCTCTCAATGACTGAGCTTCACATGCTCTCTGTACACTCATTGACAACACAGCAGGGTGACACGTGAACAAATATAAATAAGCCACATGTTTATCATTCTGGGCGTCAAATAAAGTGCAAGATGTGAAAGAACTACTGTGGAAACCAAAAGTATAATCAGCCTAATTTATCCATATTTGACACACAAAAAAATTATCATATAATTACGTGTTTTTTTCAATATACATTGTATAAATTGTGTGTCTGGCACAATCATGGCATATCATGCAAATTAATGTAAAGCACTGTGCCTTAGGTGCATATGGCACCTAAATAGGTAAGAATGCCTGAGCACTCATTTAGATGAGTATGCCCAGAGCATTATGGGACAATCACCCTAGATATGGATGTGCTGCAGAGGTACATGTGTATGCTGTGCTACTCCCCCAGTAAGTTCTTCAGTACTGTCTGCTGGGGTAATGAAATGAGGAACTGTCAATTCCATGTGACAAAACCTTGCTTGGGGACCAAAGCAAAGAAGGAACTTCATGTAATAGCGTGCACTTTGCAGGAAGCTATGGGGAAAATTAAGTGTAATTTATAGCAAAAAAACAGCCAGTGTTTATGAAACTGACAGTGCATCAGTAACATGCAGGACTGGTACAGTAAGCAAGCTGTTATTTTTACTATTTACATTTCCTGCTGCGTAATACTGTGAATGATTCAGTGTATTTGCTGTGATGATTTATAAATGAAGTGCACCTGCCGTGATATGCATGGATGGGGTCACATTATAGGGAATAGTATTGATATTATTATTCTAAGAGGGTATTCACTAAACTGTGTCTTGTTGGGAATTCACCAGGGAATTGTAGATTTAAGGAAAAAATAGCCAAGCTGTCAGTTTGACTACATACCCTGGCAGTGCACCAGGGCAATGCCGGCACCATAACCACTACATCAGGCTTTAGTGGTTATGGTGTTTGGAGCAGTAGTCTAACTAATGTAGAGAGGGCCCTGGTGCAAAACACCCTTTAAGACCCCTGTCTAATGCAAGAGTGGCCAAAAGGTAGATCCCCCATCGGTCACAACTCCAACAATGCTATGCCAGCCAGTGATCTGCCATTTGCCCAGTCATTGCATTTGTGAGCAGTGTTTGTGCATTGGAATGAAAGCATGTTTTTGTATTGAGTATATGTGTACTGTTGCTATTGGAATGCAGTTATCCCCTTGTGTGTAGAGTTTGCGTTTTAATACACGGGTGTGTTTGTATTTAAAGGACCACTCTAGGCACCCAGACCACTTCAGCTTAATGAAGTGGTCTGGGTGCCAGGTCCAGCTAGGGTTAACCCATTTTTTTTATTAACATAGCAGTTTCAGAGAAACTGCTATGTTTATAATAGGGTTAATCCAGCCCTCAAATCCTCTAGTGGCTGTCTCACTGACAGCCGCTAGAGGCGCTTGCGTGATTCTCACTGTGAAAATCACAGTGAGAGCATGCAAGCGTCCATAGGAAAGCATTGCTTTCCTATGAGACCGGCTGAATGCGCGCGCAGCTCTTGCCGCGCGTGCGCATTCAGCCGAATGGGAGGAGGAGAATCGGAGGAGAAGAGCTCCCCGCCCAGCGCTGGAGAAAGGTAAGTTTTAACCCCTTTCCTCTCTCCAGAGCCCGGCGGGAGGGGGTCCCTGAAGGTGGGGGCACCCTCAGGGCACTATAGTGCCAGGAAAACTAGTATGTTTTCCTGGCACTCTAGTGGTCCTTTAATGTTTGGGTTTGATTTCAGGGGTGTGTTTAGATGTAATGTTGGCTTTTAAATGTGCATGTACATTTGTGTGTAGTTTTGGTGTTTGAGTGAAGGGATATGTTTGTATACAATGTTGGAGTTTGAATGCGGAGGTGTGTTTTTATGTAATGTTTGTTTTAGCATGTTGTGTTGGCAATTGGTTTCTTAGATGTATGCACATACACTGCCACATATATACATACTTATACAGATATACATACACACATATAAACACACTGAAACGTACAGATAAATTAATGTACACACTTAACACATGTACACACTCTGACACACAGACAGATGCACACCCTGACACACAGATACATACCCTGACATATATATATATATATATATATATATATATATATATATATATATATATATATATATACACACACACACACACACACACACACACACCTTCTCACACTCACAGATGCACAGACACACACTCAGAGACAAAAACTGGTACATACACACACACCTTGACACAGATGCACACAATCAAACATAACTAAACACAATACATGTAATAATGTTAATATTTGCAGCCACCTTCTGTTAGTTTACCTTTCGTGTCCAAGAGGGTAGCTTGCCTGGGGTCCAGGCGAGGCTGATGTCAGAGAGTGTAAGGGTCTGCTGCAGCTCTCTCCTTGCTCCTGTTCCCTTTATGCTACCCGTCTGTGCCGCTGCCTCCAGCCTTCTCCCTCCCACTCGGTGCGCTCAGTAAGAAGCTGGGACCAAGTAATCAGCTGTCACGTCCTCCTAGCCAGCCAATTACACAGGGGCCGGTTCAGGTCTTATAGGGCCGCGGCACCCGAACTTGACTCTGTTCGGCGATTAAGCAACAATATCCATCAGGTGGCCTTAAGTGCATAAGTGCATGGATAACACCATGCAAGGAGGAGCAGACAGCAGTGCTGAGGAGACTCAGCATTCGTTAAAAAGTTAGAACATTTATTTGATTTTTTTTTTTTTAATAAGCACATTGGGGACTGGTAATATTTAGGATCAGTTAGAATAAGGCATTAGCAATACAGATTTGCATTCCTAATGCTAACCCTTTAAAACTACATGGCCGCTGAACATTGAGATCAAGTGGCTTGGGTGCCCTTAGTGGTCCTTTAAACTGCATCTGCCTGTTAAAATAATAGACAGATCACATAGTGTATCTATTATCAATCTTTATAACGGTGAACCTTGTATTATGGCAAAATATTGACATTGAAGGATTTTGGATACATCAAAAGGACAGAATGGTTCATTAATGTCTCCAGAACCATAAGAGGGCATTATTTTTCCCCGAATACACATTTCACTGTTTTTTAAGTGTGAACATACTGCAGGAATGAATGGTTAGTGTTAGGGTAATGTGGAAGTAATGTTTAGTATAGTGTTAGGGTACTGTGGAAGTAATGTTTAGTATAGTGTTAGGGTAATGTGGAAGTAATGTTTAGTATAGTGTTAGGGTACTGTGGAAGTAATGTTTAGTATAGTGTTAGGGTAATGTGGAAGTAATGTTTAGTATAGTGTTAGGGTACTGTGGAAGTAATGTTTAGTATAGGAGTTAATATTCAGTGATAGTGCAGTGTTGTAGGATAATGTAGTATGCTAGGTATATGCAGGGGTTAATGGAGGAAACAATTTCCCACTGATGCCTGAGATTAGCGGGAGTTGTAGGTGCTGATGTCAGGCTCTATCATCAGATACTGCTTAGGCGGATAACTCCCACTAGATTTTGGCCCCTAAGCAGACAGCACAGGTACAAGGAAAACATCACCATTCTTGCAGTACTATGATTCTAACAGCCTTCTTCATGAAAGAGAGAATTCAGAATTCCCCCTATCTTTAAATTAAATGTATAAACCAGGCTGAATAAATACACTACTTATTTTAACACACTGTCCCCCCCAGTGAGGCTGAGTGAGTCCCTCAGGAGGTGTCTGTGAGCAGGCAGTGTGATAATAATGATCAGTGTGTGTAATAATAACACTGTGTGTCACTGTGGGAGCGGACATTGTGCGTGCAGGCTGTGATAGTGTTATGTCTCCCACACGCGGTATATCCGTGTGATCTCCGCCACTCACACACTCCCAGCTCAGGCTTTGCGTGATGAGCCGGCTGCACACAGCGTGCATAGCGTGCGGCGACACGGCTGCCCTTTGAGCCCTTTTTCCTGTGCCGGGGGGAGGGGAGGGGACGAGCCCGGCAGGTGATGGGAGGGTGGAGCCCTGGCTTGCAGCGTGCGGCCAGGGGCTAGTAGTCACGCGATGCGTGTGAGCGCAGTATGGACAGACAGAGGAGCAGCGCTGTGTGCGTGCCTGGGGGGGTTGGCATGCTGGGAAACAATTAGACCTCTCATTGGCACGACATCACCCACGTTAATATGTTTCACATGCACTCAGCACACTCACTGTATGACTATTAACCCCAACACTGTGTGCTGCTTGTGTTCATCCTCCAGATACTGGGCTCAGGATGATGGGAATAGCAGTCTAGCTGTGGGCTTTGTAAAAATAAAAAAAAAATTCTACAATGTACATAGTACTGAATAGCCCCTCTCTACCAGCTTTTGTAGGATTATAACTCATATGGTGCTTTTTCAGGCACACAAGCCATAGCTGGTAATGTAGCATTTAACTGGGTGGCTTACCTCTTGGTTGCCCACACTTTTAGCCATGGTTAGACTGGTCTTATTTAGGTTAGTTGAGTGCCCAGGTGCCTTCCCAGAGCATGTAACAAAAACAGTTTTACAAATAAACTGATGCGCATGCCTCCTCTCCTGCAAAGAGGAAACAGTTAGCTCTGCTGAGCTGTGCAGTGCAGGGTTGTGGTGGAATCTCGGTAAAAATAAATTTAGTAGGCCGAGATTACCACGTGGCATGTGTACGTACATATGCTGACGTATCGATCAGTTGGTTGCACGAGGCAAGATACGATCAGTAGTGTACGGAGCATGTGCAAGAATACAGGATATAGTATTCCCCTCCTCCATTGTGCTGGACAAGCCATGCGGTCAAACAGGAAGTTAATTCTTATTTGTGTTGATTGGTTAAGAGAATGTGCGGGTGGAGCTTAATATGGGAGGAGTTATGTGCCTATATAAGGAGCCTGCACTATTGTCCGGGGCTCAGAACTTGCTGTATTTTGGTGACATTAGTCCCTCTGAGTCCCGATCGGTGATCCAATAAAGAATCTCTTCCTTCCTGAAGAAACCTGTGTCCATCTCTCTGTGCTTGGCTTCCGTCAGTTTCTCCGGTATCATTTGGTGCATTGGCCGGGAAGCTCATCGTTCAACGGTAGCTGAGAGGCAGAGGCGTGAGACGGTCTATCTTTGCCCACGTTCTCTACGGCTGCACCCCTGAACTTCTGCGTGGACCTCCCTTCGTCTCGGCGCCACTGGGCCGTTGTCCAGGAGATCATCGGCCTCTACGTGAGAAGTGCTGGGGTGTCCCCGTCGATGAGTGTGAACTCAGGTTCAGGAACGAGGAGGTAAGACAACTGCTGTTTTAGACGGCAGGACCCACTAGGGGTATACCGATTGTGCGGTAGGCCCAAAGGGGTTTTTGAATCTGTGTATCTGCCCCCTCTGTCGGAGGGAAGGAGCGAAGGCGCACCGCTCGATCGAACGCTCTTTAGTCAGACCGTTTGATTTGGTTAGTCAGGCGGGGTCCTGGTGTAAATAGCCCTAGCCGGACACCGGTGTCTTGTCTAGACTAGCGTTCTAGGGTGTATATTACGTTCGCTAGGTCGGAGGGACCGGGAGACTAAGCGGCGCCTGTGTAAATTCGGTTCGCTAGTTCTCATCCTATCTGGGCTAAGTGGGAAGGCGTGTAAATTTGGAACCCACTAGACTTTTGATAGTGCGACTAAGAGGCGCCTGTGTAAATTCGGTTCTCTAGCTCGCTATATATGTGGTGATTGGGCAGTGTGGCTAACCAAAACGGGTGTATATAGTTTTAGGTAGTCCATCAAGGTACTGGCCAATAGTTTAGTTGGGAATTGTAAATGTGTTAACGATTGTTTAGTAAAGTGTATATCTTGTTAGATAGCGCGAGCTCAGCCGTCTAGCGAGAGTGTTAATAGTGTGTTGCTGTATTATAGTGCACGGTACCATAACCCTGTATATTTACTGACACTGTATATAAGTACTAATCATTGTCGTCCATTGCATGTTTAACACCATAACCACTAATAATTGTATTGTGACCTTAACTTGTGCTTTGACCTATGCTAACCGTACTGTAACCGCTATTTGTAAAAGACGATGTTACTGGGGTGTGTTATAGACGGGTAATTCGTATATAGAGAATTATAGCGTGGTTGACTGTATAGTTACGCCAAAGGGCATAATATTGATTATATAGTGACTGGTGTAGCAGCTGTGTGTGTACGGGAATTCCCTGAGTGTTTATTGTTATTGTGTACGTTTCACTTGGTAACCGTACCACGTGGTGCTGTTGCCAGAGGAAACGGGTGTGACTGTTGAATAGTACGCGTGTATAGTATTCGTTGTCGACGACGTTCCATTGTTAAGTATGGGTGCGTCGCAGTCAACGATTCCGGATCCCTTAGGTTGTATGGTGAAGAACTTTAAAAAGGGATTCAAAACTTGTGATTTTGGGGTTAAGATGTCTCCTGTGCGTTTAGTTACTTTGTGCACTAGGGAGTGGCCTACTTTGGTTGCGGCATGGCCGCCACGTGGCAGTTTGGATCTAACTCTGGTACAGCGCTTACACGTGGCTGTATCAGGTAGGCCTGAACTTTACGGCCAGTTTCCTTATATTGACTGTTGGAGACAGGCCGTAAATGACTCGCCAAAATGGCTCCAGACATGCCACGAGGAGCAGTGTCGCCTCATGGTAGCTAGGACTTGTTCGTCCACTAGGACTGGTGTTAGGCCCATTTTGGACACGCCCCCTGAGTCCGAGATCCCTTTGCCGCCCCCTTACTTTCCGTTAAGAAGAAGTGACGCAAACGCAGGAAGTCCTGCAGCCCTCCCCTCATTACCCCCATCCACTTCCGCTTCCTCCTCTAGTACAGGATCCACCCCCCCTCGTACTAAATCTCCCCTTCCGGAACCAGAACCCACCCCCATTAGAAACGAATATCCTGATTTGGCGCCACTTCAGACTTCCGGTCAAGCTTCATCTAGCTCGGCTCGAAGTGTTCTATTTACAACCTTTTCCCAAAACCAGGCTCCTACATCCCCATACCCTATTTCTCCCCGACCGGAACCCATGACTGACGCCCCTCCACGTAGCCCCATACAGACCCGACAGTTGACCGGTGCCCAACAATTAAGACACTATCAGATGCCTCTTCGTCTGAATCCCGGGTCAGCCTATATCGATGCCGCAGGTCAAATGGCACACGCTGACCCTGTCTTCGTATATGTCCCATTTACTACAACCGACCTTTTAAACTGGAAGACCCACAATTCCTCCTATACCGAGAAACCACAAGCTATGACTGATCTGTTCACCTCAATAGTACAGACACATAACCCGACATGGGCTGATTGCCAGCAGTTATTAATGACTTTGTTTAACAATGAGGAAAGGACAAGAATAAATCAAGCAGCCATTAAAGCATTAGAAGATAAAGCCCGTACTTTAAACCAAGCCAATCCATCAGCATGGGCCGCAACACATTATCCCAACACCGATCCCGATTGGAACGTAAATGGTGCTGATATGGTTCAACTCAGAGCCTATAGAGACGCTATAATTGCTGGCATGAAAGCCGGAGGAAAGAAAGCTATTAACATGTCGAAGACAGTTGAGGTGATTCAGAAAAGCGATGAAGCGCCCAGTGTCTTTTATGACCGATTATTGGAGGCATACCGCTTGTATACCCCCTTTAATCCGGAAGACGCAGATAATTCCCGAATGGTGAACTCCGCCTTTGTCAGCCAAGCTTACGGAGATATTAAGCGCAAGCTACAAAAGTTAGAAGGGTTTGCAGGTATGTCAATCACCCAATTAATGGAGGTAGCGAATAAGGTTTATATGAACAGGGATACAGAAAGTAAGAAAGAGGAAGAGCGCAAGATGCGTAAAAAGGCTGATATGCTAGCGGTAGCGATCGCAGGCGTAGATAAACGGGGCCCAGATAGAGGCAATAATAGATGGAGTAGGGAGCCTTTGAGTAGGGATCAATGCGCGTATTGCAAGGAAGAAGGGCATTGGAGGAACGAATGTCCGCAAAGAGAGCAGTACGAGAGAGACCAACCCAGGGCAGGCTACGGAAACTTTAGAGGCAGAGCGAGAGGTAGAGGAGGCCCCGGAGGGAGTAATGGTTATAGAGGGAGTAATGGGAACAGAGGAAGTGTTAGGGAAGACAGGTATATTCCAGCAGCGCAAAGGTCCCGCGATAGAGAAGGTAGGGACTTTGTAGGATTGGCTGACACGGTCATGGAGGACTATTGATACCGACCGGGCTCCATCCCCCTTGGTCGAGCGGAGCCTATGGTCGATGTATCAATAGGGGGAAAAAGGAGTGCGTTCATGATCGACACTGGTGCTGAACATTCAGTGGTGACTAATCTAGTTGCTCCTCCATCTGGAAGGACTATTACTGTGATAGGAGCAACTGGAAGAAGTGCTGAAAGACCGGTTCTTAAAAGTCGACTCTGTACATTGGGAGGCCACGTAGTAAAACATCAATTCCTTTATATGCCTGAATGTCCAGTCCAATTGCTGGGACGTGATATGCTATCAAAATTACAAGCGCAGATTACGTTCCTACCAAATGGAACAACATCCTTAAAGTTTAATGGACCTTCAGGTATTATGACTTTATCCGTACCAAAGGAAGAAGAGTGGCGACTTTATACAGTGTTGACTAGCCAAAACCCTAGGAGTGATGAGACATTGTTCAACATACCAGGAGTTTGGGCAGAGAACAACCCACCAGGACTGGCCCGCAATATTCCACCTATAAAAATTTAACTAAAACTTGGGGTTTATCCAGTAAGCCTAAGACAATACCACATCCCGCAGAAGGCTAAGAAGAACATTCAATCCTATCTGGATAAGTTCATACGGTATGGTATCCTAAAATTCTGTACTTCCCCCTGGAACACCCCATTGCTGCCTGTTCAAAAGCCCGGTACAGATGAGTATCGACCTGTGCAGGACTTAAGAGCAGTCAATGATGCGGTTGTTAGTATACATCCAGTCGTGCCCAATCCATATAACCTGCTTGCTTTATGTCAGGATCGGGACAGGGATCCAACACGCAGGGTACAAAGAGTGGAAAGGTACGTATACCGGGCCTTAGAATGGCCGGACTAACGTACCGAGAGTGAAAGAGAATAGTCAGAGACAAGCCGAGGTCGAGGGAACGAGAAGACAGATAAGCGAGAGACAAGCCGGGTCAAGGGATAACAGAGAAGCAGGGTAGTACAACAAGCCGAGTCAAAACCAAATAGAGCAAACTAGAATACCAGAGCACTGAGTGACTAGACAAGCTAGAACCACGACAGGGCAATGAGCTGAAGAGAGAAGCAAGCTTAAATACCCTGGCTCCGGATGGTAAGCACGCCTCTGACAAGTGCCGATTGGATATCGGACACTTGAGTGACAGATCGCTCGTGATAGCGTCATGACGTCACGTATTGAGCGTCCTGCTAGAAAAGGATGTGGATTCCTCGCGGCCGGTGTTTAAGTGGCTGGATGAACCGCGAGGAACGGAGGAAACAGCTCGCCTGGATGGATAAACCACCAAGTCTCTACCTCCCTTAGAGGTAGAGGCCTCAGGTACCCTGACAGTACCCCCCCTCTCAGATACGCCCACCGGGCGGAAGGAACCGGGGCGAGATGGGAAGCGGAGGTGAAATGCTCTGCGAAGGCGAGAAGCATGAACGTCCTCCTGAGGTACCCAACTCCTCTCCTCAGGACCATATCCCCTCCAGTTGACCAGATATTGCAATTTTCCCCTTGAAATTCTGGAATCAACGATGGAGCTTACCTCGTACTCCTCCCGACCCTCCACCTGAACAGGACGAGGCGAGGAGACCTTAGAGGAGAATTTGTTGCAAATAAGGGGTTTCAACAAGGAGACATGAAAAGAGTTAGGAATGCGTAAGGCAGGTGGCAGAGCAAGGCGATACGCAACCGGATTGATACGAGTGAGAACCCTGTAAGGGCCTATGTAGCGAGGAGCAAATTTCATAGATGGAACTTTTAGTCGAATATTCTTAGTACTTAACCATACCCTATCCCCAGGAACAAAAACAGGAGCCGCTCTTCTATGCTTGTCAGCGTGTTTCTTGAACAACGAGGAACTATGTAACAGAATTTGCCGAGTCTGGTCCCATAATTTCTTCAGGTTGGCGACATGATCATCAACCGACGGTATCCCCTGAGAAGAGGAAACCGAAGGAAAAATCGAAGGATGAAAGCCATAGTTCATGAAGAAAGGGCTAGAGCGAGTTGAATCGCAAACAAGGTTATTGTGTGCGAACTCCGCCCAAGGAATCAGACCGACCCAATCGTCCTGGTGTTCGGAAACAAAGCAACGCAGATACTGTTCGATTTTTTGATTGGTACGTTCAGCAGCTCCGTTAGACTGAGGGTGATAGGCCGAGGAGAAGTTCAATTTGATGCCCATTTGAGAACAAAAGGATCTCCAGAAACGTGAGACAAATTGAGAGCCTCTATCAGAAACAATCTCTGAAGGAATCCCATGTAGGCGAAAAACCTCTTTTGCAAAAATCTCCGCCAATTCAGGAGAAGTCGGAAGTTTAGGTAATGGCACGAAATGGGCCATCTTAGTAAATCTATCCACCACCGTGAGAATAACAGTCTGTCTCTTGGAAGCAGGCAAATCAACGATAAAGTCTATGGATAAACAGGACCAAGGTTTCTCAGGAATGTCCAAGGGGTGTAACAGGCCACATGGAGATGCATGAGGTAGTTTAGTTTTGGCACAAGTTTCACAAGCTGCGACGAACTCCTCAATATCTTTTCGAAGTGAAGGCCACCAGAAATCCTTGGATATCAAAGAGTATGTCTTGCGAATACCAGGATGACCAGCTACTTTACTTTCGTGAAAACATTGTAAGAGCTCCAGTTGAAGTTCAGGAGGAACAAAGTTTCTTCCCTCAGGAGTGTTTCCGGGAGCTAGATGTTGTGACTTCAAGATCTGGTCAAGTAGCGGAGAATGAATTTTGAGACTGGTATTAGCAATAATATTGCATTTGGGTACAATGGAGGACATAAGTGGTTCAACTGAAGCAGAGGGTTCATATTGGCGAGATAGCGCATCGGCTTTAGAATTCTTTGACCCAGGTCTGTAAGTCAGAACGTAATTGAAATGGGTAAGAAACAACGACCAACGAGCCTGCCTGGAGGACAACCGCTTAGCCTCTCCGATATAAGACAAATTTTTGTGGTCAGTTAGAATGGTAACAGGATGTAATGTACCTTCCAATAAATGTCTCCACTCTTTCAAAGCCTTGATAACCGCTAGTAATTCTCTGTCACCAATGTCATATCTGCTTTCAGTACCGGTCAATTTTTTAGAGAAAAATCCACATGGATGTAATGGTTTATCAACCCCCAACCTTTGAGATAGGACAGCACCTAAACCAGTCTCTGATGCGTCTACCTCAAGTAGAAAAGGCAGAGAAGTGTCGGGGTGAACTAAAATTGGAGCGGAAGCGAAAAGCTCCTTGAGAGTTTTGAACGCAAGGAGAGCTTCAGTAGTCCAATTCTTAGTATCAGCCCCCTGTTTGGTCATATTAGTGATAGGTGCGATAATGGAAGAATAGCCCTTAATAAAGCGCCTGTAATAATTAGAAAAACCAATAAATCTCTGTATGGCTTTAAGACCTGTGGGTAAAGGCCACTCTAGAATGGATTGGAGCTTATCCGGATCCATCTTAAATCCCTCCCCAGAGATCACATAGCCGAGAAAGGTTACCTGGGTTTGATCAAAGCTACATTTCTCCAACTTGCAGTACAAGCCATGCTGGAGAAGCTTGTGCAAAACCCTCCTGACTTGCTTGTGATGAGTCTCAATCTCACTAGAATGAATGAGTATATCATCTAGGTATACAATGACGCAATCTTGCTGAAATTCCCTAAGAACCTCATTTATCAGATCCTGGAATACAGCTGGCGCATTGCATAACCCAAAAGGCATAACAGTATATTCATAGTGACCATATCGAGTATTGAATGCCGTCATCCACTCATGTCCCTACTGGATTCTCACCAAGTTATATGCCCCTCTGAGGTCTAACTTGGTGAAAATTGTAGAGCCCTTCAAACGATCGAAGAGTTCGGTGATCAAGGGAATCGGGTAGGCATTTTTAATGGTTATCTTATTCAAGCCTCGATAATCAATACAAGGTCTCAAAGAACCATCTTTCTTTTTAACAAAAAAAAATCCAGCCCCGGCAGGGGAGGAGGACCTCCTGATGAATCCCTTGTCTAAATTCTCATGAATATACTCCTCTAGAACTGAGTTCTCTTTTATAGATAATGGGTATACATGACCTCTGGGAGGCATGGTACCAGGGAGTAGGTTAATTTTGCAATCAAAGGACCTGTGTGGGGGTAAGGTATCGGCTTTCTTTTTGTCAAATACTGCCTTTAAATCTAGATACTGAGGCGGAATTTGTGTCTCTGTAGGATTGTCAGAGGTATTCGATGTATTAGTTAATCCGAGAGGTAAGACCTTCCGCAAGCATTTTTCTTGACAATTCTCTCCCCACGAAACTATCTCCCCTGACTCCCAATTAATAATAGGGTTGTGTCTCCTCAACCAGGAGTACCCCAGGACTATGGGAATAGACGGAGAAGAAATGAGCATTAAGGATATATCCTCTTTATGCAGGATGCCAACAGTCAAGTTAATCGGTATGGTCTCATGGAAAATAACAGGCTCAAGTAACGGTCTACCATCGATGGCCTCGACAGCCAGTGGTGTCTCTTTTAACTGGGATGGGATAGCATGCTTGGCAACAAAACCCTGATCTATAAAGCTCTCAGCAGCTCCAGAATCGATTAGTGCCATAGTCTTTACTACTCCCTTCTCCCACCTCAAAGAAACGGGTAACAGAAGCCTGAACTCTTTGTAATTGTGAATAGAGGACAAAGTAGAAACACCCAAGGCCTGTCCTCTAGAGAAACTTAGGTGCGAGCGTTTCCCGAACGATTAGGACAATTTAGGCGTAAATGTCCTCTGACTCCACAATACATACATAAACCCTCCCTTCTTCTGTACTGTCTCTCTCTCTCTGTGAGATGAGTACTGCCTATCTGCATAGGTTCAGAAATACGTAAGTCCTCGAACTCAGAATTTTGAAAGGTAGGCGCTAGTTTAAAGGAGGGTCTACGGGTCCTATCTCGAGTGTTCTGCCTCTCTCTTATGCGTTCATCAATACGAGATATAAAAGAAATTAAATCCTCCAAATTCTCAGGGAGTTCTCTAGTAGCGACTTCGTCAAGAATTACATCTGATAACCCATTCAGAAACACATCTATATAAGCCTGTTCGTTCCACTTAACTTCTGCCGCCAAGGACCTGAACTCTAGTGCATAGTCCACAAGTGTTTGATTGTCCTGTCTAAGGCGCAACAGTAATCTAGCTGCATTGACCTTTCTACCAGGAGGGTCAAAAGTTCTTCTAAACGCAGCTACAAAGGCATTATAATTATAGACTAGTGGATTATCATTCTCCCATAAAGGATTGGCCCATCTCAGAGCTTTCTCAATGAGTAAAGTAATAACAAATCCAATCTTCGCTCTATCTGTAGGATAAGAGCGGGGTTGTAATTCGAAATGGATGCTAATCTGGTTCAGAAAACCACGGCACTTCTCCGGTGACCCGCCATAACGTACTGGTGGGGTAATACGGGAAGAAGCACCTACAGTGGCTACCTCTAGACCTGAGACTGCAGGAGAAATAGAAGGAGTACGTGTCTCCTCAGGTGGGTTACTAGCACGAGACAAAAGTGCCTGTAGTGCTAGAGCCATCTGATCCATCCTATGCTCCATGGCGTCAAACCTGGGATCAGAAGAACCAAGCTGACTGTTTGTACCTGCAGGATCCATTGGCCCTGTCGTAATGTCAGGATCGGGACAGGGATCCAACACGCAGGGTACAAAGAGTGGAAAGGTACGTATACCGGGCCTTAGAATGGCCGGACTAACGTACCGAGAGTGAAAGAGAATAGTCAGAGACAAGCCGAGGTCGAGGGAACGAGAAGACAGATAAGCGAGAGACAAGCCGGGTCAAGGGATAACAGAGAAGCAGGGTAGTACAACAAGCCGAGTCAAAACCAAATAGAGCAAACTAGAATACCAGAGCACTGAGTGACTAGACAAGCTAGAACCACGACAGGGCAATGAGCTGAAGAGAGAAGCAAGCTTAAATACCCTGGCTCCGGATGGTAAGCACGCCTCTGACAAGTGCCGATTGGATATCGGACACTTGAGTGACAGATCGCTCGTGATAGCGTCATGACGTCACGTATTGAGCGTCCTGCTAGAAAAGGATGTGGATTCCTCGCGGCCGGTGTTTAAGTGGCTGGATGAACCGCGAGGAACGGAGGAAACAGCTCGCCTGGATGGATAAACCACCAAGTCTCTACCTCCCTTAGAGGTAGAGGCCTCAGGTACCCTGACACTTTAATTCCGGGCGGGGCTACTTATTTTACAGTCTTAGACCTCAAAGATGCCTTCTTTTGCCTCCGAATTGCCACAGAAAGTCAATGTATTTTTGCTTTCCAATGGGAGAACGCTGTAACGGGCTCAAAACGCCAAATGACTTGGACAAGACTGCCCCAAGGGTTTAAAAATTCACCTACCCTATTTGGTTCAGCTCTAAGTCAAGATCTACTGGATTTCGAGTCTATCCCAGGAGAATGTGTATTGTTACAATATGTAGATGACTTGTTGATAGCAGCAGTTACAAAAGAAAAATGTCAGCAAGCAACGCACGATCTACTACATATTCTCTGGAAGGCAGGATATAAGGTGTCTAGAAAGAAGGCTCAGTTGTGTTTGCCAACTGTCAAGTATCTGGGATTCCATATCTCTGAAGGTCAAAGGATTATGGGGCCAGAGAGAAAAGAAGCTGTCTGCCAAATACCAATACCCAAGAATAGAAGACAAGTGCGAGAATTCTTGGGGGCAGCAGGCTTCTGTAGGATATGGATTCCCAGCTATGCGATATTGGCAAAACCTCTGTACGCAGCCATCAAAGGTACAGAGCACGACCCCTTCTTATGGACCCAAGAACAACAAACGGCATTTGAAGATGTAAAGAAGGCTTTGATGAGTGCCCCAGCATTAGGTCTACCTGATCACACACGACCATTCTACTTATATGTACACGAGCAAAGAAGAATGGCTGTGGGAGTATTGACACAGTACTTGGGATCATGGCAAAGACCTGTTGCCTACATGTCTAAGCAATTGGATGCAGTGGCCAGCGGACTTCCACCTTGTCTAAGAGCCGTAGCTGCAGCCGCCCTGCTAGTAGCTGAAGCCGATAAACTCACTCTGGGTCAAGAACTTTATGTACGAGTCCCACATGCAGTACAGACGTTGTTGGATTACAAAGGAAATCATTGGTTTAGTAATAGCCGTATGACCAAGTATCAAGCAATGTTGTGTGAAAACCCAAGAGTGCATTTAGAGACTGTAAACACCTTAAATCCAGCTACCCTTTTGCCACAACCTACTGAAAGTCAACATGATTGTTTGGAAGTAATGGATGAAGTATTCTCAAGTAGACCAGATCTTCGTGATTTTCCCATCCAGAACCCCGATGTTCAATATTACACCGACGGCAGTAGTTATGTGAAAGAAGGGATCCGCTATGCAGGATATGCAGTAACAACAATAGACAAGGTGATAGAAGCTCGGCCACTGGCAAAAGGAACATTAGCACAAAAGGCAGAATTAATAGCACTAACACGAGCGTTACAATTGGCTGAAGGTTTAAGAGTAAATATCTATACGGACTCTAAGTATGCGTTTTTAACCACTCATGCCCACGGAGCTTTGTATAAAGAAAGAGGACTACTGAATTCAGAAGGCAAAGAAATCAAATACGCAGCCGAAATCCTACAACTATTGGAAGCAGTGTGGGAGCCGAAAGAAGTCGGTATTATACATTGTCGAGCGCATCTGAGAGGAGATGGTGATGTAACCAAAGGAAATCGGATGGCAGATAGTGCAGCTAAGCGTGCTGCTGAATCAGGAAGACAGGAGTATGTGGGGCATATAGCTGCTCTTATACCAACTCCACTGTCCCAATGGACTCCAGTTTATACAGCTCAAGAAGAGGAGTGGTTAAAGACTGAACCGGGAAAGTATCTGGAGAACAAGTGGTATCAGCTAGAAGATGGAAGAATAGTTATACCAGCATCACTAGCAGTAGAAATTGTCCAGAACTATCATAACGGGACACATTCTGGGAGAGACAGTACAGAAGAATCTCTCAGGAAACATTTCTACATACCAAGATTGTCCAACTTGACTCAGGCCATTGTACGCAGATGTGTAACGTGTGCTAAGAATAATGCAAGACAAGGACCAGTAAAGCCACCAGGAGTCCAGTTTATGGGGGGACTCCCCATGTCCGATCTACAAATAGACTTTACAGTGATGCCTAAATCGGGTGGACATCGTTACCTGCTGGTAATTGTGTGCACCTATTCTGGCTGGGTAGAAGCATGTCCTACTCGTACAGAGAAAGCAGGAGAAGTTGTAAGATTCCTGCTACGAGAAATAATACCCCGATATGGACTACCCTGTTCTATAGGATCGGACAATGGTCCAGCTTTTGTTCATCAGTGCCTACAACAACTGACTCATATGCTTGGTATAAAGTGGAGGCTTCATACTGCATATAGACCCCAGAGTTCTGGTAAGGTAGAGAGAATGAATAGAACTATAAAGAACCAGTTGGCTAAAATGTGTCAGGAAACCCAACTTAAGTGGAACGTTCTCTTACCCATAGCTCTATTGCGAATCCGCAGTACCCCTACCAGAAGGATGGGCCTCTCTCCTTTTGAAATTATGTATGGGCGACCACCTCCCGTACTTGGTAACTTAAGGGGGGATTTGAGTCAGTTGGGAGAAGGAATTACCCGGCAGCAGGTTGTAGAGTTGGGTAAGACTATGGAGGAGGTACAGAAATGGGTACAAGATAGATTACCTGTGAATATTTATCCCCCTGTTCATAGTTATCATCCAGGAGACCAAGTGTGGATTAAAGAGTGGAATAATGTACCATTAGGGCCCAAGTGGAGAGGTCCTTATGTTGTTCTTTTGTCTACCCCTACAGCGATAAAAGTAGCCAAAGTGACTCCGTGGATACATCACTCCAGGGTTAAACCAGCAGCAGTCGATTCTTGGCAAGTTACAGCAGATCCAGAGAATCCCTGCAAGATCCGGTTAAAACGCACTACTCAGTCGGAGTAACGAGGAATCGTGTGGATTACAAATTTTATTGTTACAGGTGTGAGTGAGAAGGCCATAATAAAGCCTGTCCTCTTACCAACACATAGTGTATAAGCCAGGAAAGTCTCGAAGGGACACCTGTGAAGACGAGCAGAACTCCATTCCCTGCAGCCCTCACATCCTGGAAGCTGAGGTTCCATCGCACGGACGAAGACTGAGGATGACGGCGAAAGATGTGCTTTTGATTGTGTTTATTTACATGTGTTTTTATATTCAGGAAGGTAGAGGTACCGACACTCCTAGCTGTGAGGTATGCATTAAGACTACGAGAACAGGTAACCATATTTCCCAAACCCTAATTTGGCATTCACAATACGAATGTAAAGGAGAGGTATCAAGATGTAGATACCTAAATATAGACTATAGTGTGTGCCATTTAGGAGTAGTAGAACCTAAGTGCTTCAGTCCAGAGTATCAACCTCGTACAATTTGGTTGACTCTCAGGAATGGAGATCCTCAGGGGACCCTAATTAATAAGACGGTGTTAGAATCCGTACATTCTTCGGGTGTTCTGCTATTTGATGCGTGTAAAGCGATATCAAGTGGTAGAAAGCCGTGGAATGTATGCGGGGATCTTAGATGGGAGAGGACGTATGGGTCTAATGATAAATATATTTGTCCCAGTAGTAAAAATAAATATGTAAGTCCTAGATGCCCAAATAAAGACTATAACTTTTGCCCATATTGGTCTTGTGTGGGGTGGGCGACTTGGGGACAGACAGTAGATAAAGACATGATAGTGACTAAGTTGCCGACTAGCCCTTATTGTAAGTCTATGGAATGCAACCCAGTCCATATACTTATTAATAACCCCGACAAGTTCTTAGATAAGTATGGCAATTTATTTGGGTTTCAGATATACGGGACGGGTTTAGATCCTGGGACATTATTGTTTATAGGAATAGAGACTGATACGGTATCCTCCCAGACTCATCAAGTATACCATTCCTTTTATGAAGAGATGAGTATAGATAATAAGATCCCCCATAACGCTAAAAACCTGTTCATAGATTTAGCCGAAAGTATTGCCGGTAGTCTTAATGTTACCAACTGCTATGTGTGTGGAGGTACTAACATGGGAGACCAATGGCCTTGGGAAGCAAAGGAGGTAATGTCCGGTTCTGAGGCAGTTGACCAACTAATATCTACACAAGCCGATTATCATTTGAGTGTTAGAGGTAAATCTGAGTGGAGATTAAAGACCTCCATCATAGGTTATGTTTGCATAGCAAGGAAAGGAATAATGTATAATACTTCTGTAGGAGAATTAACTTGTCTAGGGCAAAAAGCTTATGATGATGATACTAAAAATACAACTTGGTGGTCGGCTTCAAATGTCTCAGAACCATCTAACCCGTTTGCTAGATACGCCAATTTAAAGGATGTGTGGTTTGATTTATCCATCACATCTACCTGGAGAGCCCCAGCAAATTTGTACTGGATCTGTGGTAAGAAAGCCTATTCGGAGTTGCCACAGGACTGGGAAGGGGCATGTGTGTTGGGTATGCTCAAACCATCCTTCTTCTTGTTACCGATTGAAACAGGTGAGACTTTAGGTGTTAAAGTGTATGATGTGAATCATAGGAAGAAAAGGGGACCCTTAGAGATAGGCACCTGGGAAGATAATGAATGGCTTCCCCAGCGTATCATAGATTATTATGGGCCAGCCACGTGGGCAGAAGATGGTACCTTTGGTTATAGAACCCCTATTTATATGCTCAACCGCATTATAAGATTACAGGCGGTGGTTGAGATTATCACTAATGAAACATCACAAGCGCTCAATCTCCTAGTGAAACATAATACCAGGATGAGGACAGCAGTATACCAGAATAGATTAGCCTTGGATTACCTTTTGGCAGTAGAGGGAGGTGTATGTGGGAAGTTTAACCTAAGCAATTGCTGTCTTCAAATAGATGACGAAGGGCAAGCAATAGCTGAGCTTACTAGCCATATGGTTAAACTAGCGCATGTGCCTACTCAGGTATGGAAAGGGTATAATCCAAGTAGTTGGTTTGGTAGCTGGTATGAGTGGTTTGGAGGGCTTAAGGCAGTGGTAGGTGGAGTCCTACTGATTTTACTGTTGTGTCTACTCCTACCGTGTCTTATACCCTTAGTAGTTAGGTCTGTGCAAAGCCTGATAGGAAGTATAGCAGAGAGGAAGGCTGCTGCACAGATAATGGCGATTTATAAGTATAAGGCTTTAGATCAGGGAGAACCAATGCAGGAAGATGAGTGTTAAAAGATTCACATCATAAGATAAGTCTGGTCTGGTTCAAGGTAACTTGCGGTGTAAGCAAAACTAAGGTTATGTGATGCCTCAAGTAATTGTAAAATATCAAGAGGCATCAAAGGGGGGAATGTGGTGGAATCTCGGTAAAAATAAATTTAGTAGGCCGAGATTACCACGTGGCATGTGTACGTGCATATGCTGACGTATCGATCAGTTGGTTGCACGAGGCAAGATACGATCAGTAGTGTACGGAGCATGTGCAAGAATACAGGATATAGTATTCCCCTCCTCCATTGTGCTGGACAAGCCATGCGGTCAAACAGGAAGTTAATTCTTATTTGTGTTGATTGGTTAAGAGAATGTGCGGGTGGAGCTTAATATGGGAGGAGTTATGTGCCTATATAAGGAGCCTGCACTATTGTCCGGGGCTCAGAACTTGCTGTATTTTGGTGACATTAGTCCCTCTGAGTCCCGATCGGTGATCCAATAAAGAATCTCTTCCTTCCTGAAGAAACCTGTGTCCATCTCTCTGTGCTTGGCTTCCGTCAGTTTCTCCGGTATCAGGGTCACGGTCATTGGCTGAGAGTGTCTGCTGACCGCTAGTAGCCAATGAGCTAGCCCGGCAGGAGCATCTGGCAGCAGAGGGAGCGATGGCAGGTGCCCTGTGGGACCCAGGTAACTTGTCAATCCATTCTTAAATGGTTTTACGCATAACCTCTACAGGTAGCTGTAGTGGCTATGGTGATTGGAGTGTCCCTTTATCATGCATGTCTTAGAAAACCCTTCCTTATCTGTTTTCTGATAGGAGTAAATGTTACCATACCCACAAACAGTTCTTTATTGTTTTACAATCCATGACTCTTGACTCCCAATAGAAATTAGTGAGTAAGTATGTGTGATGCCGCCGTTAAAACGTGCTCCTTAATGTGGAGCTGTTGAGCTAGTGGTAAAATGCATATCAACATCAGCAAAGTCTAGAGACATTTATCAGAAAATCACAAAATATAATGTTATTTCTTTATTATTATTTTTACTCCTTTTCTGTTGTTTTTGAGTTAAAGTTTTTATAAATATTATGTATTTCTTACACAAAAAGGTATTTCATTTACTAGTGTTCCTACACCACTTTTTTGCATAGAAAGCAAAGCAGAATACGCACAGAATATTTAAAGTGAACCTGTTATATAAAAATCACCTGAAATCGCTCTCATTTACATTAAATACACCATATATCACAAAGATATATGGTTAATTCAATGTTAAATATAAAGATTTACTTGCTTTTTCCTCCGTTCCAGCACCTGTTTGTGGGTGTTACACTTTGTGTAACACCCACCTCCAGCTGTCCTCTCCGCCTTAGGTTTTCGATTTGCCCTGCTTGGGCCGCATCCCCAAGCAGGGCAAATATTCCAGTGTCGCAATGGAGTGACATCACATCGCTCCGTTCCTATACTCCTTTGCTGGCACTTGAGTGCTGGAGAGGGAGTTTCGATAGCAACCACAGCTCTCAGCATGTGCTGCAGTTGCTATGGGTGGAGAGCAGAGGAACCTGAGCATAAGTTGTTTGGGGTATGACAGGCGCCCTTTAAATTGTAAATTCCAATCGATTTCACTTTGAGTTCCCAACAATTATCATTTTAGCGAGTAACCTGGTGAGAATACATTATAACAGCTTTTGAAGTTCGAAAAAACTACAGTTTTGCACATATGACAAGCTGACACTCCCTCTTTTTAAACAACACATTGCTGCATCCCTGGTAATTTATTTATATAAAAACAACAGGTGTACTGAACATATTACGGCTGACATTTTATTAAACAGTACAAAAACATTATAGCAGCAGGTACACACGATATGAATATTTAATACACCTCACCTTACTAAAGTAAAGCTCTGTAGAGAACATTTTGTGTTGCTCAAATAACTCAAATTATTTATGGTATACAGTCAGCATTCCGAGCAATATTTATAGCTGAGAGATGTTTTCTCTTTGCCAGTCAATTAGAGAACTTGAAAGGGTGCGTTCACATCCGGGGGTCTAAGTAACCGTCCCCTAGAGACAGTCTGGTGTGATTAAAAGCAGTTCAATAAGGAATACACTTTCAACATTAAAAGATTACACATTTTAAAATCTCATTAAATGTAAGCAGAGATGTCACAAAGTCTGAACAGCAATCAGATTTGACGTCAAAACAATAGCCCATAATCCTGGCACAGGCCCTGGCTGTAACCTCATTAATTGCAGAAAACGGCTTGAATTCATAAGGACACGTGGCAGAGACCAAAACATCTGTAAAAACAAAAAACAAAACAAAAAAATACCGTACATAGCATGATGGAAGAAAAAAAAATGTAGGTTGTAGCAAAGAGGTAGCGTATGATTTGTGGATACACAATTTAAGTTAAGACGATTCATTTTCCAAAGTTTTAAAAATTCTTACACAAATCTATAAATCTAGTGATTTGTCAAAAGCAATAAGTGAGAAAATGGTTAGTAGTGGGGATAGTTCAAATAACTCATGTGTTGATCATAATAGGTGAATCTATGATGTTCTTTTATGCAAGATTTGGAAAATGTACAAGGAAGTATGTTTCACAGGTGTTAAAATTAGTGACACATTTTCACTTACATTTCCTGTCTCATGCTTAGAACATATTTCCCCACATAGTCCTCTCTTCCTCAGTGAATGCTCATTTTGTATATTTTTACGATTTTTGTTTATTGTTTTATTACAAATCACTGATATAATAACTGGGGAGAGGGGGTCAATTGAACCACTGTCTATCATTAAAGAGCTACAGTTCTAGGGTCGTAGCAATTTAGGTCGTTATGTTGGTTTTATGTTATAATAATGAAATGTCTAAGGACCCATTCATTTTTAATACCAAAATACTTGCTTTATATGACTATGATAGTATGCAAAAATGGCCTGTTAACTAGAAAGTAAAGTGGGGTGAATTGTTAAGGAAATTGCAGTATCGATGCCAAGGTAGCTGACTTGGAAAAAGAGTTAAAATTGAGAATTTTGTCTGGTTAGGCTAATTTCGCCTAGATTTTAGTAGTTTCCTTGCAAATTTATGACAATTCACTTTTTTACAGGGTTCTTAACTAAAGTGAGAATTGCCTGAGATTCAAAGCGAATTTTAAATTTAAGATCAAAATAGCCAAACTGGAACTAGTTGGCTATGCTTCTAGCATGGCAATTTTCTCAATTAAGTTCTCCCTCAGGCCTGTAGTGCATATATGTTTGTGGGAGTTAGAGGCTGCAGTGTGGGAGTTAGAGGCTGCAGTGTGGGAGTTAGAGGCTGCAGTGTGGGAGGATTGGGGCTGCAGTGTTGGCGGTTAGGCATGGGTGTAGGAACCCCCCAAAAATCTGGGGGGGATAGCATTTTTACTCGCCGGGTATATTCCTTTTAGCTCAAGCTGTAAATAATGAGTGGATTAAAGTTCCAATGGGTTCCCAAGTCTACTGGACCTAATATTCTGACACTCAGTCCCAAATAAAGACCAGGAGATGTCTTACCCTTGCTTAGAGTAGAGCGGTGAGGTGTCCTAAATCCCTGGTCACAAACAGCGATAGTAACCTCCACTTTTCAATAATATATGGTACAAAATGGTGAACTGTGTATTATGGGAAGATAGTGCTATCACTGTGTTCTGTGGGCATAATAAACAATGAGACACACGGCTTTGCTTTGTTAATTTTTACATGCACATACACACAGTTTGTATTTTGCCTTTTGCTAAGAGGGGTAAATTAGTAATAAATATGCAGGTTGTACTGTTAAGTAGAGTTTTAAGATTATTCAATTAAGTTTCATTGCTGGTCTGGAAGTATATAGTAAGTAAGCACAGACTAAGGGCAGATCGAATTTTTACCTGGTAACTCTGAATCAAGTTTATGCAAATGTTTATGAGAAAATGGAGGAAGGTGGCAAAAGTATAATATCCACGATTCTTATACACTACAAGTCAAAATGGCTCACATATATGTAACATGAATCGTTAATATTTAGAAAGAAAAATGAAAAACAAGGGAAGTTTTCCTTTCAAATTTAGCTTGTTTTTAAGAATAACCACATTTAAATGTGTAAATAAAATGGTTTATTTGATAAACACAGAATTGTATTGAATTTAAAACTAATTCTAAACTAATCAAGTAGTGACTATATTTATGATATTTTTTCCAAATCAGCTATATAAAGTAGGGATCGACCGATTATCAGTCTGGCCGATATTATCGGCCGATATTCAGTATTTTCGGCAATATCGGTATCGGCCAATAGAGGTATTGCCGATAATACATACCAGGACCGCCGGGCCCAAGTCCGCTACACACACACTACACAAACACACACAGCTAACCTGTCTAAACACACTGCATCCACTACACGTGGCATGTATATTTTGTGCATTTACCTGTAGAAATGGTTTATTTATTTTTTCAAAATGGTAAATGTACAGAATATTGGTAAGTTATCGGCTATCGCCATGAAAGTTCACAGATTATCAGTATCGGTATTGGCTCTAAAAAATCAATATCGATCCCTAATATAAAGCCTTAATTTTGCCATTCACGTTTCAATCCATTACTATTCAGTGCTTAGAGAATAAACCCTTTATGGAATTGTTGATGTAATAAGAATCTATATAAAGCCTTAATTTTGCCCTTAACGTTTCAATCCATTACTATTCGGTGCTTAGAGAATAAATTCCTTATGGAATTGTTGATGTAATAAGAATCTATTCCTGTGTATATTTAGCACATAATCTTGCTTTTTTTTTCTTCTTAAGGTGTCTCTCTGCAATTGAGCCGTTTATTTGTGACTAGTAATGTATCCTTTTGTACCTTTGTTTTTGAGCAGGTGTTTGGTATTTCTGTCCCTTTTCACGAGCACACTTACAGATTGTCAAGGAATACTCCAGCAGCCCATGAAATGTATCTCCTGTTCAAAGCAGCCGTCCTTGTATGTCTTACCAAAAGTGTGTGTGAATTGACATGGCCTTCAGTCTGAAATGCTGAATTCAAATTCTTCCTTTACAAAATTGCTTTTTCTAAAAGCCATGACTCAATTTTCATTACCTAACTGTCCTCTACACTTTCACCATGTAGCTTATGTATTACGTGCAGCAATTAGCAGTTTTGCTACCCCTCATTCCTTGCATCCACACAACCACATACATTGATAGCAGCACATATGTAAGGGTTGCTCCAGGCACCATGTGAACGTCAGTGATTTGAAGTGGTTCTGGTGTCTGCATGTGCTGTGTTTTGCTTTTAGGTACTGCAGATGCCAGGTTTTTAACCCTTACTGCTGGAGCTGTAACCCCACCTTCGCCAGTGTCATTGGTGTGTCATCAGGCATCCAGGAGCTAGAGTTCAGGGCTGGCTAATGTCAATTCTGTGCAAATTTCCATGCATTGTATCAAATTAATTTTGAGTGAATGAATGGCAGGATCGCATTTGGCTTATGCAGCTCTGCAGAAGCTGGATGTTGTAAATCCTGCTTCAGAGGATCCTCAATGCCACCTGGCAGACTCAGTTAAGAAGGCCAGCTGTTTTGATGGTTTGAGTAACCCTCTAACTGGCATTTACAAACATCTAATTACCGTATATACTCGAGTATAAGCCGACCCGAATATAAGCCAAAAAACTGGGAAAACGTATTGACTCGAGTATAAGACTAGGGTGGGAAATGCAGCAGCTACTGGTAAATTTCTAAATAAAATTAGATCCTAAAAAAATTATATTAAATATTTATTTACAGTGTGTGTATATAATGAATGCAGTGTGTGTGTATGAATGCAGTGTGTGTATGAATGCAGTGTGTGTGTGTGTGTATGAGTGCAGTGTGTGTGAGTATGAGTGCAGTGTGTGTATATGAATGCAGTGTGTGTATGAGTGCAGTGTGTGTGTATGAATGCAGTGTGTGTATGAGTGTAGTGTGTGTATGAGTGCAGCAGAGGCGGCTCTAGACTTTATGAGGCCTTAGGCGAAACTCAAACATGAGGCCCCACTAACAGGTGAGGCTGAGGGTGGTGGGGGGTGCTGAGGCTGAGGATTGTGGGGTGCTGAGGGTGGTGGGGGTGGTGGGGGTGGTGAGGCTGAGGGTGGTGGGGAAGGTGGTAGGGAGGCTGAGTGTGGTGGGGGGTGAGAGAGGGTTTAGTCCCTTTAGTCCCTGGTGGTCCAGTGGGCTCCCTGGTGGTCCGGTGGCCACTGCTCCTGGTCTGCAGCTCCGCAGAGCTGCAGACCATGTAATCTCGCGAGACCATCAGAGCGTTGCCGTGGTAACCTGCGGCAACGCTCTGATTGGCCGGTTTTCGCGAGACACATGGTCTGCAGCTCTGCTCACTGCGGTGGCTGGCCGGGCAGCCAGGAGGGGCCTCGCACCCGGCGGCATACCGGGCAAGCCGCTGGGCCCCCTTCTGGTGTCAGGTCCTCGGTCAGTGACCGAGGACCTGACACAGTCTGCCCACAGGCGGTTTAGGCGGCCGCGAGGCCCCAGCCAGCGCGAAGCCTTAGGTGGCCGCCTAAACTGCCTAATTAGAGAGCCGCCTCGCGAGACTTACACTGGGAGCCGACAGGGGAGCTAACCAGACCGGCGCGGAGGAGGGAGCTGCAGGAGAGGTAAACGCTCTCTGCCAGACCCCCTCCTACATAGCCCCCCTCCTACACAGCCCCATGTCTGTATTATGGCAATGTAAGTTGCCATAATACAGACATTGACTCGAGTATAAGTCGAGCTGGGGTTTTTCAGCACAAAAAATGTGCCGAAAAACTCGACTTATACTCGAGTATATACGGTAGATGCACATGCGGATTTATTCATGCACACATACATACACACTAGCACTCCTATAGATAATCTCTAGCAGATATTGATAAGCACAGTCACATATTGAAACATACTTTGACACAAACATTCCTAAACGCATTCACACACAGAAACATACACATACACACATATATATATATATATACATATATACATATATATACATATATATATATATATATATATACACACCCACTAAAACCCTTCTAGACACCAACTCACATGTTATATTTTCCTTTTCTTGGCCTCTTCTCTTTTACTCCTTCACATTCTCATTCATGAAGTAACTAATTAGTCACATTTTTGTGTTTGCCTGCATACACACTCAAAACTCGGTCTTTTACTACTCTCTCTCTTTCTGTCAGCTATCATCCAACACATCTTACAGAGTAAGAGCAAACCTCCACATTACTCTATTGGAGTTGAGGTTACACTGGATCACACGTGTGATGGACCGCCTGGCACCCTGACTGCGAGCCTCCGCCAACCGATGCCTCTAGAGCTCACATAGGAATCCAAGCACTCCACCCGACACCATCAGCACTGTAGTCCCCACGTCCAGCGTTACAGCTTTGCTGGGAACTCACTGTCCTCCACCCACCCTGGACCCAAGACCAGGATCCAGCTTCCAGTGGGCAGACCTCTCCTACTCCAGAGAGCGTAGCAGGAACAGCTCTTAAAAGAGCTAGTGATTATAACACTCCAAAGTGCAATGCCAAGAGCAGGGATTATAGCAGGTATAGCTTTCCCCTACAAGCACGAGATGAGGCTTTGTGTTGAGGGTAAACAGGAACTGAATTTTAATAATGCCACACTGGCCTTTTATGACAATCCCCATGCAAGGGGTACGCCCACATGGACCTTGTTGGGGACTCCACCACAAAGACAGACCAATAAGAACAGTGATTAAATGCACGACACTCCCATAACATACATACAATCCCTCCCATCTGCCTGGGAGATAATTGAGTCAGATACTGTATCAATTCAATTATCTCCAGGCAGAAAAAACACACTTTACAAAACCCCAAAAGTACCCCAAAACACATGATATCCCCACAATGGTTACATCCCCTGATAGCCCTGATCTGGGTGACCAAAATATCCCCAAATCACCCAGATCAATTCAGGGATTCAAGAATACTATGGAAGTCATATTTTGACCGACCACACGCATGGTCCCATGCCCAAAACAGTTCCAGAGAATCAGGCTGTGCGGCCGGTCTACTTCGGGGATTCGAAGTACAGTTCGAAATACCGAACGTAGCCGTTTGTGGATAAAGCTAGTGTATGTCTCTTGTTCGTGAGCTTCATTTTACCGAACGCCGTCCGACTCCTGTTCAAATAGCTGAACATCCATGGAAGGTAAAGATCAGCGGTGTTCACGCCGTCGAGTGTCCGATTTGAGTTCCATAAACTCGACGACCAAACACTGATCATTGTACTCGTGGCTTAAGAAAGTTCAAATTGTTCCAGTTAGAAGTCCAAGAGGCGCAACCAGAGTCTTTAACCCAAAGTTCATTACAGGGGCCATAGTCACAGGGCAGGAGGCTGGCAAACAGGCCCTTCCAAAAACCAGTGTCGAGGTCACTTTCGCCACATAGTAACCATGAAAATTACAATGTGACAAATTGCTCCACTAATTAAAGTGAACATTTGCTGCACCCCGAATCTACAGTCAGGGTTGTCTTAACAGTATTATAGGCCCCTGGGCAAAACAGTGCACTGGGGTTAGGGCCGGTGCAAGGATCTTATACTACGTAGGCAAAAATGCATTTAGCCGACCTCCTACGCAAACTATACACAGAGGCACCAATAGACAGGCGTCTTGCAAGAAACCTTGTTCTTAACCAATGAACAAGGCTCTACATGGTGGGGCTTAGCACAGTGACAGAAGTTTCTGGCAACAGCCTCCTGACAATTACCCCAGTTCTTAACAAGTATAGGTCCTGACATTGGCCAGAATTTTACCCCTTCCACCCTAAAATTCGAATTCCTTATTTCCAGGACATGTGCCCGTATCTTCCCAATTCACTTCGTGGCATATCTTCCCCTAGCAATTAAAGAAATTAACCCCTTATAAACTCACTATCTGCACCTGCTTAAAAGGTTTTCCCGTCCCTGCTTCCTTACACAGTTATAGAGTGTTACACAGAACACACTAACAGATAGGAACACTCATACAAACACTCCTGCAGATGGACACACTCACAGATAGGGACAATCATACAAACACTCCTACAGATGGACACACTCACAGATAGGGACACTCATACAAACACTCCTACAGATGGACACACTCACAGATAGGGACATTCATACAAACACTCCTACAGATGGACACACTCACAAATACACTCCTATAGACACACTCACAGATGCACCCCTATAGACACTCACAAATACACACCTATAGATACATTCAAAAATACACTCACAGATGCACTCCTATTGACGCACTCACAGATACACTCCTATAGACACACTTACATATACACTCCTATAGACACACTCACAAACACACTCCTATAGACACACTCACAGATGCACTCCTATAGACACACTCACAGATACATTCACACATACATTCCTATAGATACACTCACAGATACACTCCTATAGATCCAGGCACAATAACCACTACAGTACAGTGTAGTAGTTATGGTGCCAGTAGTGCCAGGATCCCATCCTATAGACACACTTATAGATGCACTCCTATAGACACACTTACAGATACACTCCTATAGACACAATCATAGATATACACAGATGCATCAAATCATACTCAGATACAGACAATCGAGCATGCAGACATACACTCACAGTTACACATTTACACTTTGACACACAGACAACAACTCTCACATTCACAGACCCAGATACACACAGTATCAGAGAGGTGACCCACCTCTCAGTAGCTCCCCAGCACACAGTGTACACCAATCTAATCTGAGTACTACTAATTCTCCTTCCTTGCAGTACAATACCAGGCATCCCTCACTTCCTGTATTATCTATGGCAATTCCTACCTATGGGGAGCTGCTGCAGCCTTCAGCCTTCAGAGTGGGAGCTCCTTCCCCACTCCCTTGCAGTCCAATGACACGCGCTACAGTGAGAGGGCTGATTGAGGGTCAGGGAGCAGGGCTTTGTAGACGGCGGACAATTAACTGCTTCAGGGCAGTACAAACCCTCAGGGAGGTCCTGCAGCATCGTGTTGGACTTCAGCACACGGCTGTGTGAAACCGCAAGTATAGGGGTCCTAAGGGGCAGGCGGACAGCAGCTGCTGTTTTTGTTCTGCCAGAAATATTTAAAAATCCAAGTCTCTGGCCAGGGGCCGGGTATTTGGATTTTTGTACTCTCCTGCTGTGTTGTCCTACGACGGCCGTCTGGGCCGTCTGATGAACACACCGGCCCTGACTGGGGCCCTGCCTATACAACCACTCACAGAAAAAATATTGTAAATGATATGGATAAAATTAAACTTACGTTTATTGGTACCTCCAACAAATGCAATACATATATACAATACATACACAGACTGCTAAATACGCACACACACACAGACTGCTGAATATGCAGACACAGACTAGTCTGTATGCGTAAGTGTATAATTTCTTATTATTTTTACTTTTTTTTTTTAAATATAGCTTTATGCAAGTCCTGGTGGTCCAGTGGTGCAAGTGAAGTTTAGCCTGCAGCTCCGGCTGCAGCGTACCTTTACTCCTGTGAACAGAGCACTGTGTCGGAGCATTGCCATGGTAATCTGCAGCAATATTCTGACCTGCCTGCTCGTGGGAGGAACTATCTGCCTCCTGTCTCCTACCTACCTCTCTCTTCCCTAATGAAATGTGAGTGGGCCAGTGAGGGAGATCTTTGATCTACCCCCAGCTTGAGAAAGGCATACAGCGAGGCCAGCCTGTCTGAAGAAAACAACAGGAAAGAGATAAACTGTACCTGCTTATCTGGTTTTGTTAATCCAACAGCTACAGACACCATTTTGCAATCTGCATTGCCATGGGGTGACAATTTGCCCTAGCCAAAGGATGGCTATGCTTCAGCATGAATAGTCTATTGGTTTCCATGGTGATTGCTGCACTTTTACAACTTTGCCATGGCCTCATCATTGCTCATTTACATTATTTCTTATTCTTGACTTATTATTATTATTATTATTATTATTTATAAAGCGCTGTACAATGGGAGGACTTACATATACATAATTGTAACCAGATGAGTTGGATGCACAGGAACAGATGGCCCTGCTCAAATGAGCTAACATGGTAGAGGGACACAAAAAATAAGAAAGGATAGAAAAGCTAGGATAGTTTTTGCCAATGGCTTATTGTATTGTTTTTTTGGATGTCAGCTGCAGGAGATGAAGCTAGGTGCAGGGAGGGAAAACTATGTAATTGATATTAATACAAAATATGCAGGGGGGTGGAGCCTGACCTTCAAACGAGCCAGACGTGGAGCGCCGGAGCTCCCGTTTCTATCAGCCCAAAAATAATTAAAACCCGGCGGACACGATTACTAATCGAACCCAACCGGGTGCATAAGGTCAGGGGGACACGGGGAAGCTGACTAATACCTCACCCCTTCGAGAACCCGAGGTCCGTGCCGCGGCCTGCCTGCACCAGAGCTGGGGGGGAAATGGCCCCCCCTCTAGACCATCCCGGTCCACCCAGAGACTGTACCGGATACCAGCGCTCATCATACAGCTACGAGCCGTTGCCCAAATCCCGACGCCTCAAAATGGCGGATGGCGGCTGCTCGCGACCATGAGGCGAAGGCCCAGAGCCGGGGCGGTCAGATGATCACACCGCAGACATCCTAGAGAGGCTTGACAAGACCTTTCAGCGCTTCTGGCGGAAGCTGCAGAAGCTTACTTTCATTCCCGTGGTCAGTCTACCGCCGAGCGACAGGAAGGTTCAGGCCGAATCAGAGAAGGGGCCTACCACCACCAAAAAGCAGGCGCAGAACGGAAGGCCGGCGCTCACCAAGAAGCACCCAGTATCAAGGCTATTGAAGGCTACAGGCACCAACTTGGGCTACAAATACATGACGACAGGCCCCAAGCACCCACAAAGGCGACTCCCAAGGCACAAGCGGGACGCCACAGCGCGGCATCCAAAATCTACACGACGGACCTACAGAACCCACTTACCTAGCTCACTGGGGCAGAACCGGAGCCTTCCTGGACCACAAGCCATCAACAGGTTGTCACAAGCTCAACTCCACGCACGAACCTGGACTGACAACCCCATCGAGCCTCACAATGTCGAGACATCAACAGCCCGCACCAAGAACATACCTAACGTGGGCATCGGCTGAAACAAAACTGGATTGATCAATTGAGGTGAGCGGTCACTGGCTGAACTGACCACTGAGAGCCGCACAGGATCCAACGGTCTCCTCCTTAAGTGACTGATGTGCTGAGTAACATGCCAGTAACCTTTAATAGCACTGCTTTTCTATGATTATAAGCTTAGACAGCCATTAGGCAAACTTGGGCATCTCTCTCTACACTTCTACACCCTCAGATTACCTGCCTAGACCCACAGTTTAGCTTGTTTACTACACTTATGCCAATTAGCTAGCATGTTACTCAATGTTGATTAGTGCAGATGTCTATGCAGTCCCATGTATAGTGTTGCTCTCTCTATTTAGCCTGACTTACACAGACCTCGTTTATATTTACCAAAGCTAACTCGTGACTAAACTAGTACAAATGCAGACTAACCATAAAAAAGTGCAAGTACTAACATACCCCTGATTGTTGAAAATGTTACGCAAAAGCATGTGGATTGCCTTTGGGGTACCCCATGCGTTTGTTATATCCTTTGCACGACAAAAATAAAGAATTTTAAAAATTAAAAATAAAATACAAAATATGCACCTGAGGTACATGAATAACATTAAATCTTTGCATTGTTTAAATTTAGTATTATTCAGGTGGTCTTGCTTACTCTAGAAACCTTGTGTAATTTCGATAGATGGTAGATTCATTTTCAAAAGTATTGTGATAAGATGAATGGGGTGGTCTGTGAGGGAGTTTATATTTCAAATGCATTGTTCAGAGAGGCAAATGATCTTTAACCCCAGGGGGAGTGTGTGTGTGTAATATATAACTTAAATTAATATTTAGTTATGGGCCCCTGGGGTGGAGCATTTGGAGAGCAGGGTGGGCCAGTGCTCCACTCCGCAGTTTAGCGGTTTTCTTGGGAGACATAGATCCAGACCAGGGTTTGGACTGTCTCCAACCCACTGCTCAGCTGCAGGCAATCAGCTGCAGCAGTGGGAATAAACCCCTCCCTGCTAGGCAGGTAGGGGAGAATGTTCATTTCTCTCTGAAAGGCTGGAAGCAGCAGGCTGGCTAAACCCCTTGGGTGCAGAGAGCTGACAGAGACACTAGGTTGGTGAAACCAATATTAAGTTTTGTTATAGTTGAACTCCTGAGAGATAGGGAATCTTAAGTTAGTTAGTGCTCAGGCGAGCTAGGTTTTTGTTTATAGGGATTTGTGTTACATTATTGTTTTTTCATTTGCTGCTGTCTCTGTAGTGAAGCTCAACAATAAAGTGCTTGAAATTAAGTTACTTTTAAAGACTGTGCATGTTTGTACCCAAAAGGACCGTGCTAACTGCAGACAAGGATCACAGTATTAATAACTACTATGTTTCCAATTGATAGCTATGTTGAGAGATACATTAATCATTTAGCAGCTCCACTATAACGCCTATCTGTTTCCACCATCTATTTTAGCATATAAACATTTTCCTATGGTGTAGATTCCATTCCTGGCAACATACTCTATCACACTTTGGAAGATGACATTGTAGCAATTTATACTTACTCCTGTCTGACTACTGAGCCAGGGCTGGTGTTATTTGAAAACTAATATGATGACACTTTTGTCCAGGAATTGTTCAGGGCATATCTCCACTGGATGGATGACTCATAAGGATTCAACTGTAGCACCCGCTTGGAAATTTCATTGACTGAAGAACTAATAATACATTTGAAATTCAGGAATCTGCTTCAGAAATGTTCACTACTATACCTTTTCTGCAAAAATATTCAGCAAAATCTTAGAACGTAAATTTCTGCCTGATTAACTGGGTGTATATGAAAATGTGTTTTAGCTTCAGAGAAGGATACCCTAAAGCTGCCAAATTTCAAGGTGTCAAAATCAAACTTAAAAAAAAACGTAACTAGAAACCACAAACATTGTCTTGGGGCCCCCTCTATGTGTCTCATTCCCCACCCCCTCAACTCCTCTATGTGTCTCATTCCCCACCCCAGGGCTGGATTACCATAGGGGCTGATGGAGCTGCAGCTCCAGGCCCAGGCCCATTGGAATAGGCCCATTAAAAAAAAAAAAAAAAAAAAATATATATATATATATATATATATATATATATGTATATATATATAAAAATATTCCTTTTTTTTTTTTAACACACTACTCTGAGGTTTGCCACCTGACTGGTATTTTACTGGCACAGCCGGTATTTGAGGCTGCCTGGCTATGCAGTATTGCAGTAATACCGGCAATACAAATGCAGGTGTTTTTCTCAGTATAAACTGAGATTACTCTGCAATACCAGCACCGGCCAGTAGGGGTCACTGTGTGTGGAGAGAGGCAGGGATAGGAAGTTACAGCATATCCCTGCCTCTCTCTACTACTCTCTGATCCGTGGGGGAGCAGCAACATAGCACAGAGAGTTCAGACAGCAGCTCAGGTAAGTGAGGGATGGGGGGAAAGGCAGCAGGGAGACATGAGGACACTGAGACACCTGGGGACACTGGAAAATATGGGGACACATGGCTCAGTGTCCACATGGCTCCCAGTTTCCCCTAGTCTCCCAGTGTCTGTGTCCCCATGTCTCTCAGTGTCCCCATGTCTCCCAGCCAGTGTCCCTAAGTCACCCAGTGTCCCCAAGTTTCTAGGTGTTTCCAGTATCCCCTAGTCTCCCGGTGTCTGTGTCCCCATGTCTCTCAATGTCCCTAGTGTCTTAGTGTCCCCATGTCTGTATTCACAAGTGCCCCCATGTCTCCGGGTCTCTGTGTCCCCATGTCTCCCAGTGTCTCCTAGTGACATGAGGACACACTGAGAAATGGGGACACTGGGAGACTATGGGACTGGGCGACATAGGGACACTGACACTAAGACACTGGGTGACTTGCGAGACTGAGACACTGGGAGCAATTCATCTATACAGCAGAATCAAACTGAGTAATTTGTTGGTGATTTTACAGAATTTTCTCTTATGTCACTCCTTGTGATTTACATCATGTGATGTCACGCATAACTAATTAATTATACAAATGATAAGGCTGGTATTTTTTTCCAAGAAAGGTGGCAACCCTAACTACTCTTCAAATACTCTTGCTTAATGGAACACTATAGGGTCAGGAACACAATCATGTATTTCTGACCCTATTATGTGAAAAACACCATCTAGCCCCCTGACACCCTCTTGCATCCCTAAATATAGTAAAATCTTACTTGTATTCAAGTCTGCAAATGCTGGCTCTGCCCCTGAACCGACATCATCAGAAGTGGTGGTCTGAGCAAATTACAATGCTTCCCCATAAGATTGGCTGAGACAGGCAGATCAGGGACAGAGACAGCTCAAGTCAAACATAGCCCTTGCCAATCAGTATCTCCTCATAAAGATAAATTGAATCAATGCATCTCTATGAGGAAAGTTCAATATCTGCATGCAGAGGGTGGAGACACTTAATGGCCGTGCTGCACACTACTGCCCCAGGAAGCACATCTAGCAGCCATCTGAGGAGTGGCTAGTGGACTTATTGTCTCTGAAAAGACTGTGTCTAATGCAAAAAGCCTGAAGGGAATGATTCTATTTACCAGTACAAATACAATAAGCTGTAGTTGTTCTGGTGACTATAGTGTCCCTTTAAGTTTGGAAGCTTAAGAGGGATGTATGGCAATAAAACTTGTGTGGACTGGCTGACAATAAAATTAGTTTAGGTAATACAGACTTTGGTTTCTCTAACACTGTGGCATGTCCCCTTTCTTCTACACTCACTACATACACCTCCCAGACTATATACCAGGAACTTCTGCCTGCTAGTAAGAAGGTAAGGAGACAAGTGGACATATGAGTGCTAGGGGGCAGTCCTTAGAAAGTGTGGAGTAGGCGCATCATTTGATGCATTTATGTCAAGTTCAAGGTGCTGCCTGCATGGTATGCCCTTAATTGGACAGCCTGCATGATTGGCGGGCAGCCTGACATGCATTCATGCCAGGCCGGCCTTCCAATTCTTTAGACAAACATGCCCCATTTTTGGGCATGTTCACCCCTATTGGCAGGTCTGGTCACGTGACTCGCACCAGTGGCCCACCCTTTTACCCCGCCCATTGACTTCCTGCTTCACTGGACACTGCTGTTAGGGGTTATGGATTTACTTGAAAGATGAAAGCATAAATTAGAGGGAGATTAGCATAGAGTATGTGTTTTCGTATAGCTGCATCCTTTCCCTCCAACACCATCTCCATCAGATACACGATGCTTGGGAGGTATGGTTGTTTTAGTGTTTTTGGTCGATAAGATTCTGTAATTAGGCCCCATCATAATTGTCAGCTCCAGGCCCACTGGGCTCTTAATCTGGCCCTGCCCCACCCCCTCAGCTCCTCTATGTGTTTCATTCCCCACCCTCTTAGCTCCTCTGTGTTTCATTCCCCACCCTCTTAGCTCCTCTATGTGTCTCATTCCCCACCCTCTTAGCTCCTCTATGTGTCTCATTCCCCACTCCCCCAACTCCTCTATGTGTCTCATACCCCACCCCCTGAGCTCCTCTATGTATCTTATTCCCCACCCTCTTTATGATGTGAATGTGCCCTACTCGGGGCCAATTTCATGACTTAAAAGTCCTTAACTTGTTCATTTAAACCAAGTTAGAGGTTTCAACTTATTCAGCCCAAATATCCCAATTTTTTTTTATTGTCTACATTGTTTGTAGGTAACAATATAATCCAAAGTTTAAACAAGTTTGAGATTGAGGACACATTACCAAACACTCTAGTGTAGCAGATGGGGGTAATAGCAAGTTGTCTCCATCCTGGAGGCACAGCTTGAATTATGCTCCAAAAAGAGAAACCGAGGTGCTGACAAGTTTTTGGATTGCAGTTAGAAGCAGCTGTTTTTTGTAGTCTTGGGACATTGTATGAAAATGTATTAATCGTGAATAGTTTGGCCACTAACCTTGATGGCTAGCCTTATTAGCTACTCTTTAAATATTAGCTGTAGAATGTTAAATGTCATCCAAAAATGGAATAAAAAACAACAAACAAACCAATGTGTTTATTTCCCTAAAAACACTTCAGCAAGTCAATATGGGCAATAAACCAGTGTCTGTCTAGTTGCTGAATTAGCTAGCATATATAGCTATAAATTGACACTATTTAAAATACACCAATTGCAAATATTTAGCAACCAGTGTCACGCTACCACATTTCTCCGTAAGTGTACTATCTATAAATGTATCTTTTGTATATAGTGCTATTTTTTAAAATATAAACATGGTGTTCCATCTCACTGACAGTCACTGGTGTGCTTTCTGTACACATATTTCAGTTTCACTCAAATGCATAGACACACAAGGCAAAATGAATATTCTAGTATTCATGTGGCAAAGCTTCACTTTAGCACAGAAAAAGTAGAGGAGATTACTAGGGAATACCTATATTATTCTCTAAAGCCGAAACTGAAGAGGTAAGAGTTGCACAGTTTAGGACAAATTAGCAGATCTGAGACTTTCCAATTCCAGGTTATTTGAGCCAACAATTTGCAGTTTTCAGCTCGTGAATAAACCACTGTATATTACTAAGAAGAAAAAAATCCCTATCACACTATTGCTGTATTTCCTTCATATGTTATAAGGAAGTGGATAATTCTTTCTGTCTCACTAATAACCCTGTGACAGTTTTGTTATATGTTATTGCCAATATGCCTTTAGCTGCAAATGCGTATACATTAGGAAAGGTTCTAGAAGATATGCACCCAGACATATACATCCTATGTGAAAATCTACCTCATAATAATTCAGAATAAGTCTACAAGCATATGGCCCAGACTATATACTGTGGTGCCTAAACCTTACTAGTTTGCTCATTATTGCTAAACACAGGAGGCGGAGGGGGGGGTCTAACTGAGTTCTTAATAGGTATCTCACTCTTCCTAGGTGGCCAGTTAATTTGGGTTTCAGAAAAGAGATCAATCAGTTTCACCTCAAACCAGGCCTAGACCGCCTGAAAGGTTCCTCTTTGCAACAATTAATTAATGATGGCATTTGAACTGAAATCCTCTTTCATTGCTCATTCATTCATTTTGCAAGCTAAGCTATATTTAGCAAAACAGAATGTGACAGCAAATAGAAAAAGACTAGGGGGTATTCCCTAAACCAGGGATAAGCAACATTAGGCACTCCAGATGTTGCGGACTACATCCCCCATAATGCTGGCAAAGCATCATGGGAGGTGTAGTCCATAACATGTGGAGTGCCGAAGCTTGCTTATGCCTGCATAAACCATGGCTTGTGGTTACAAACAAACTGTAAAGTATAGGCCAAAATTATCTTTCCATTATGCCTTTTTGGCATAAATATTGCAATTCACAGGTCAACTCAGATCAATTTATCACAAATACATGAAAAATCTAAGCACAATAATCACTATAGCTTATTTTAGTGGTTATGGTGCAAACAGTGTTTTGGTGTAGTCCCTATGGTTTTTGCCACCACTTTATTGCTTGTTTTCCTGTGCCATGGTAATGAATAATGTAACTTCACTGGGATGTCATTAATACGTTGTAATGGGGCCACCATAGCTTAGAACTCACAGCCTCCTAAGCAGCAGACTGGGTAATTTTGGAGTGTCTGGGAGAGCCCTGGTTTTGGTAGAAAACAATATAACAAAAAGCATGTTTTTTTTTCTTACATTGTAACCACTAAATTATAATAAACTTTAGTGGATATTGAGCTTAGAGTCTATTAAAGTGAATAATTATTTGGAGGTCTGTAGAGCCTATTTATCATGCATTAGAATTCTCTTGTTTTGACAGAAAGAAATTAAATGTAGTGCGGTCAATTTTGGATGCGAAAAAGGTGACATGTTAACCTGATACATATGTGCTTTTACACTAACAAGCATTTTCCCAGTCAGCCAACCAGCTCTGTGTATGCAATGATCTCCCAGATAGCTTACACATGCACTGTCCGCCAACCAATACAGTGAACTGAAAGTATTTCCGCCAACCAAGGCGCCGGAAACGTTGCGTTGCCATAACAACGAAGAACGCCGAGAAGAGGAAGAAACCCCAAAACTCACGTGTAAACCGAATACACCGGGATCACGTTCACTGACAGTCACCCAGTGCCCGAAACCGGTTGATTTCGGTATGTATGCAAGCTAGTTAATAGCTTTAAGGTGCCAGTAATGTGTTATACTATATTGAATGCCCTCAAGGCCGACTGGTTCCCATTGAGGGAATTAGTAAAATTATCTCTGTGCCTCTCAACCTCCTGTCAGGCTGTCTACGCATCTTCTAATAACATTTTATTTAATGCAAATTCAATAAAATGCAATTCTTAAACGTGTATTCGTGGTGCTATGAGAAGGAAATGCCATTAAAAATGCAATTCAAGGTCATTTTTACCTGAACATGTCTTTGTTAAAAATACCAATATGTTTTAAATATATTTCATTATCCATAATAGGTCTGTTTGCATATTAAGGTTCAGCATGTGTGCACCCTCTACACACCTCCATTGCCATCTATTCCAAGCAGTAAATAATGTCAATTTCAGGCAATTGCCACTGTCATTCGAGTTTATATACTGCAGTGCTTCATCAATAAACATAGAAACACGTTGTACTTATTGTTGCATTCCATTTTTAATTGCAGTGACTAAGCATGAAAACTATAATCGTAACAAAGTGGGTATGGTGCATATATGCTGCTGCTTTTATCTGACAGTGTGAAACGTTAAAACAAAACAAAATGACCAGAGGTATTCCTGAGCTGCAAGCTTGTATATATTAACAATCAAAAGGACCTTACCAGGTCCACATCAAAAGTACTTGGCAAATTCACCTCCTGCAGACTAAATGGAACTCTCCAAGCACCATAACCACTTCACTTTGCTGTAGTGTTTATGGTGCTAAAAGTGCCCTGGTGCCCACCCCCTATTTTGTAAGTCATCAAACCAATTTGAAACGGTATAACTTAATAGGTGAGGAAACTCACTGTCTGAGCTAAGATCAGCAGTGCAGGGCTTAGTTATTTGGATGACGCTGTCAGCCAATGAGAGACTCTACACTGCCGGCCTGTTTTGGAGCTTCAATCTCTCCATCAATAGTAATGGAGGTGAGGAGCTTTAACTCCATTAACTTAAACTCAGAATGACTTCCTCCAAGCAAATGGCAAAGATAACTCAATCCATTGTGGTGTAGTCAAGTTAGACTATATATGATGGTAAGGTATGTCTTTTTGCTGATGACACTAAGATATGTAACAGGGTTGATGTTCCAGGAGGGATAAGCCAAATGGCTAATGATTTAGGTAAACTAGAAAAATGGTCAGAGTTGTGGCAACTGACATTTAATGTGGATAAGTGCAAGATAATGCATCTTGGACGTAAAAACCCAAGGGAAGAGTACAGAATATTTGATAGAGTCCTAACCTCAACATCTGAGGAAAGGGATTTAAGGGTGATTATTTCTGATGACTTAAAGGTAGGCAGACAATGTAATAGAGCAGCAGGAAATGCTAGCAGAATGCTTGGTTGTATAGGGAGAGGTATTAGCAGTAGAAAGAGGGAAGTGCTCATGCCATTGTACAGAACACTGGTGAGACCTCACTTGGAGTATTGTACGCAGTACTGGAGAACGTATCTTCAGAAGGATATTGATACCTTAGAGAGAGTTCAGAGAAGGGCTACAAAACTGGTTCATGGATTGCAGGATAAAAATTACAAGGAAAGGTTAAAGGATCTTAACATGTATAGCTTGGAGGAAAGACGAGACAGGGGGGATATGATAGAAACATTTAAATACATAAAGGGAATCAACACAGTAAAGGAGGAGACTATATTTAAAAGAAGAACAACTACCACAACAAGAGGACATAGTGTTAAATTAGAGGGACAAAGGTTTCAAAATAATATCAGGAAGTATTACTTTACTGAGAGGGTAGTGGATGCATGGAATAGCCTTCCAGCTGAAGTGGTAGAGGTTAACACAGTCAAGGAGTTTAAGCATGCGTGGGATAGGCATAAGGCTATCCTAACTATAAGATAAGGCCAGGTACTAATGAAAGTATTTAGAAAATTGGGCAGACTAGATGGGCCGAATGGTTCTTATCTGCCGTCACATTCTATGTTTCTATGTTATATATAAATATAGCGGTTGCACATAAGGAAACCAGATTATTAAAAAAAGATTTCAAAAAAGGCTCTTCTGAATGTTCATTTTTATCTGTTTAGTAAATGGCTCCTTAAAGATCAACTTTCTCCTCAAAACTTTTTTTAATATAATCATCCTTTCAACAAGTTTTGAGAGGAAATAGATTTTTTTTGTTTCTGTTATTTCAGTAAAAAAAAAAATTAGAAACACATATTCCTGTCTTTTTAGTCTATGACCGGATGATTCAGCCATATACATGCACCTTATGTTGGACAGTGTTTGAAAACTACACTGGCAGTTAGTCTCTATGGTGGTCCCTGCTTCACTTCCAGCCCCTCTCTGTGTCTCTTTCTTCCCCGACCTTTTTATGTGTCTCTTTCTCCCATTCCCAGCTCCTATTTGTTTTTTTCCCACCCTAGCACTTTGTCTCTTTCTCCTCCCAGCCCCTATGAGTGTCTCCCCTGCCCCAGCAACTGTCTGCTTCTTTTGCCCTTTCCCCTGTCTGTCTCTTCCTTCCATCCTGTGCCTGTTCACCTTCCTGTGTAGCATGGATGAGCGGACTGCGGTAGATGTGCCTCTGTATCTTCTACCCATTCTGACAGGAAGCTGTTTGGCACTTCCAGCGAGTACTTCCTGCCAGACAGGGTAGAGGATAGAGAAGCACCTCTACCGTGGAATGACTGGGTGGAGGGGTCGCGCAATGCTGTGCGCTTCCCTCTTACTGGTCAAATGGATCTTGTGCCATCCTGGGCCAGTGTGGTCTAAGGCAGCCGCCCTTGTTGGGGTTTTAATTAGCACTCGGCACAAAAGTCCAAATATCTCTATATGTGCAGTGTTTCAAGAAACGCTGCACATATAGATTCCTATCACCATGACCACTTCCAAATGCAGACATGGTCATGGTGAATAACCTTTTAGTTTTGATCTTTCTGCTGTTTAGTAGATGGCTACCTAATTCACTATCCTAGTAAATGGCAATCATACATAAGGATACCAAACTAGGCAATTATCTATTAAACTGCTCAGAGATCAGAAATTAAGATGAACCCTTTTCTTAATTTTAAACTTACAGCAATTTAGTAGATAACTACTTATTTACGCTTGCTTTATTGTACCTCTAATAGATAGGACTCTAATTTTATATCCTTATTTATTTGACTTTCTTGACACTTCCCACTAATAATAATAATCTGCTTGTTACATTGTTACACCTCTAAATTTGCTTGGGTTCCTAGCACATCAAAGCATCACCTTGGGCTACCATGACTTGGCATGCTATGAATGTCTGGAAAAGCAGGGATGTAGGGGGAACAAAACTGGTGTGGACTGGCTGGCAATTAAATTAAAAGTAAAGCTGACTTTGAAGCAGCAAGAACATAGTGTGCAGTCTCTATGACACTGTGGCATGTTCCCTTTCTTCTACACTCACTAGATATACTTTTTCTCTGTCCCAAACTGTATAACAGGAGCTCCTGCCAGTAAGAAGGCTAGGAGAGTAGAGAACCAGCGAGTACTAGGGGACAGTCCTTAGAAAGCGTAGAGCTAGCGCATCATTAGACACATTAATGCCAAGCTCAGGGTGGTGTCTGCACAGTATCCCCTTGGTTGGTCATCCTGCATGATTGGCAGGCAGCCTGACGTTCATTCACACCAGGCTGACCGCCTAATTCTTCGTACAGGCATACCCTCTTTTTGGGCATGTTTGTCGCTTTGGGCGGTTCTGGTTACGTGAGTCACATCAGTTGCTCTACTTTTTACCCCGCCCACCGAAATCCTGCTTCACCGGACACTGCTGTTAGGAGGTATGGATTTACGTGAAAGATGAAATGAGAGATTAGCATAGGGCAGGGGTAGGCAACCTACGGTACGTATGTCATGCACGGCACTTGAGACGTCTTTGCACGGCACTCGAGGCTGCTAGGGCCAAACAGACTCTGGCCCAGGGAAACTTCAGATATCTGCTAATACAAAAAGGTGGTGAAAGGCAATACTCAATTTATGTATTGCAGCACGTAGAGGAAGTGATCTCAGAATCCACACTGTAGTAGAGTAGCCTGCAGCTGCTGTTGCAGCTCCTATCCTTGAGCTGTACCTGGCCGGCCTGGTCCCCACTGGAACCCAGGGAACAGACACCCACACTGCTAGATATATACAGAATAACCCTCTCCTCATACAAATAATATGAACAGCCCACACACAATCCACACAAACTTAACACCACTGACAATCCACATACATGCACACAACCCCACATGCAATACCCCAAACAGCCCCACACATACACACAATGTGACATATCCATCCACACACAATTCCACAAGCAGCCCCCATACACAGCCCACATTCATAGGTATCATACACAATATCACAAACTACTTGTGAACATATACAATATAATAGCACATATACAATATAATAGCTCATATACGTACAAATAAAATGATACAAAGAAATGACAGTAAATTAACACAAGCAGAATATGGCAACATACACACCTCAATTGAAAAAAAAATAGGACCAGCACGCTACGGGACATCACAATCCTATTTCGGCACAGTGCTGCTAAAAGGTTGCCTACCCCTGGCATAGGGTATGTGTTTTCTGATAGCTATATCCTGTGAGTTTCCCTCCAGCACCACCTCCACCATGAACATGACGCTTGGGAGGTATAACGTCTAGTGTTTTCTGTCGATAAGATTTCATAATTGTCATCACCAGGCCTAATGGGTTCTTAATCAAGCCCTAACCACAACACCCTACAAACACATACAACACTACAGACAGCCCACACACTTATACTACAAGCCACCTACATTCACTAACAACATCCTATTGTACAGCGCTGCAGAATTTGTTGGCGCTTTATAAATAATAATAATATCACAGGTTGCACACACAAAACACACATAACCTCTCAGACAGTCTGACATGACATATAAATAACACAAACTGCGTACACACATGCATCGAGGCAGGCCATAAACACACACTTGGAGCTCCTACCATGAACAACCCACATACACATACAAAAACGTACAAGCAATCCCTCCACACACAATACTTAAAACAGCACATGCATAAAACTACCCAGTTTTCACTTCCATAGTACCACAGACATCCCACACACACGCAATACATACAGCTGTGAGCACAGCACACATACACACTCCTACAATTTTCCAAAGCAGCTACCGCACCAGCAGATTTCCTCAACATAAACATTTCTTTAAAAAAAAAAAAAAGAAAAAAACAAGAACGGAACCCTTAAAGGATAACTTAAAATAAATAAATAAATTAAAGTCTATGTAAAAAAATAAAAAAAAAAATTAAAAAAAATGAACACAACATTTAGTATATGACAGGAGCCTTCAGCTATATAGACGACCTTGGGTCGGACAGTGGTTGAAAACCGTCAGATAGTCTCTGTGGTTTTTCCTGCTTCACTCTGTGCACCGACGCAGGAAAGACCAGAGAGTTTGCTTAGTTGTGAGTTTTGTGTGTTGGTAGAGTATTCCATGCATTTTTGTTTTTATTTACAACTCTTCTATGATTTACAGAGGTAATTTTTAAGCCTGTTTAAAAGTATTAATTCTATAATAAAATTATGTTTTAAAGCGGCACTGTCATGCCGAACTTACCTTTTCCCAATGCCTAATGTCCCCCCAACGCTGCCCCACCCATGAGCGGCGGGTGGGGGCTCTAGTGAAAATAGGACAGGGAATGACCTATTGTCCTAAACTCGTGAGCGGCGGGTGGGGGCCCTCACATACAATGGGGGAATGCCTATTGTTCCCTCCGGCCCCACTCATAAGCAGCGGTTGGGATGCCTAATGAAAATAGGACGGGGTAGGACCTCTTGTCCTATAAAGGGTTAAATGTGAAAGGGTTTATAAAATACCCCTTCCTGTTTTACTGGAGATCCTTGGCTGATATCAGCATATCTAATGGCTAGTGCAGGACTCACCTTTTGAGGCTTGCCTTGATGTGGCAGGTGAGCTTATATTCAAATGGCCATTGGAATGAAACTAAAGAGCCTCCATTTTGATTAAATGTACATAGGGATTTAGGCCAGAGCCCAGGTAACTTTCTCTTTGTTTTTACTACGTAAAAAAAAAAAAATGAATGAGCAGATTTCTTAAAATACTTTTTTAGCAATACATTTTACGTCTTAAATGCACCATAAACCCTGACATGATTCCTTTATATCTCTCTGTCTTTTTGTTGTAGGTAAGCCTCGGTGCCCTAAATTCCATTGTAGATGTTGAAGGGTGGGTAGCTGTATTAGTTCTTTGTACTGTAGAGTAACAAAAGGCAAATGATGCCGTGTAAGTCTTTATGACAAAAGGATATTATATCCCACTGTGTTTTGCCTGAAAATGTTCGTTATAATCCTGCAAAGAAGCAGGAAGCAGAAATCTTTCATTAACCACAAAATTACTTTGACCTAATTTTCATGTGAATCATGATAGAATTATTTTTCAATTCATTGTGAAGTGCTTGTTGTAGGTAGGTTCATTCAAAGCAAAATATGAATTTAATAGGTGGTGATTATATTTTAATACATAAACTATGCTGTCAAATCTACTTATTGTTATCCTGACGGATGCTGATTTATAGTACTGTCAATTATATCAGGGTAGATCATTTGATAATGTTCTCCTATAAAATGCAAACATTTTTACACACAGACTGGTGTCCTATAATTTGGTTGGCGAGCCTAAGTCAGTTTATTTTCATCGCAATTTTACAATGCAATTGTGTTAAATTGCACCTCAGACTTTCCCAGTATAAATGAAGTTCTTTAATTATTACTTTAATGACTGCCCTTTGCTCTCACTATTAAAATATGCAATTTTAGTAAAAGCATGACGGTTTAACTTAATTTCCATAAAGCACACGAGTACATTTCTATTCTGACTATGATTGCAATAGCTGGGGAGTCTCTGTTTAGGATGTGAGTCTTTTTAAAGATTATGCCCTATAATCTTGCAAATTGTATCAATTGCACAGGATTTCCTTTTGATTTTTTTTATTCTAAGCATTGGTGCTTATTAGATTTTTTTTTTAAAACAGACATTAATTTTCTTCTAGTTTCATTTACACAAGTGGAAAATAATTGGAGTTTCTATGTTTACGAATTTCGGCATTATTAATGATGTAACGCAGGGCTCATGCTCAGCCATGTAGGTATAGTTTGCGATTGCTATGGCAATAAAGGGCAATAGGTATCCAATTGATTTACATAAAACAATTACTAAGATTTGTAAAGTTCCACATGCGGGCAAGGTACATGTGCGAAATATTGTAAATATATAATACAACTTTATGATGATTCCTGATTTTCAAGTACACATCCAATTATTATATCTTAAGTGTTTATGTTGCTTTCTTTGTATGTTTTTGAAATGTAATTACATACAGATTATGCTCAATGTTTCATGGACAATTGAATGCTTTTATGAACTGAATTGTGACTTTTCCTCTGGATGTAGGACACTTGGCAGCTACAAATGTTGACCAGCTTAATGGGACACTATAGTAGAGACAATATAGTCAAGGCACTCAGGGTTTTTTTAAGCAGCAGTTTTATTGGAAAAACACAGCAAATGCAGCAACGTTTCGATCTCCAGTGAGAGCTTTGTCTCCTTTTCTTCTGATCACAACACAAAAAAAACTATATTTCTCAAATACTTTGAGTTGTTCCATTGTGCCTCCCTGTATTGCCAACATTTCCTCAGCATAGAGATACCACTCTAAGATGTTATACTTAAAATGTGGATGCTTAAAAATGAAATTTTCTTCTGATTTTGTCATGGCAATGTCAGCATATATTGGCTCTACTTGCTTATCGTATGTTTGATAATAATATCACTGTTAAAGAGAAAAAAATTACTTTCCAGGACTAGTATAAAAAAATTCAAAAACGTCTGTGCTCTTCCACTATTTCAAATCCTAATGTGCATTAGGAATGGCTTTCTGTTCTGCTTTATTTTTAATCTTGGTATACAAATTAGCCTCATCAAAGCTCACAAGTATTGCTGAAAACAAAACAGCCTCACAGGGTAGATTTGATGCTAATCAAGTAGATTTAAAGAAGCACTTCAGGCACCAAAACAACTTCATGTAAATTAAGTTGTTATGGTGCCAGGATAACCCCCGGGACTCACTGTTACCTCAAGTGGTTAAACTGTTCTCAAACATTTTAACCCCAACGTTGCAAGGTTGCCTCGAGCGCTGATCTCAGCTCCCCCGCATAGCCTCGTTATCCGGATTTTAACATTTTAGTTTCAGGAAGTGCGAAGTAGCGTCGGGCAATGGCGACGCTGATTGGCTGAGAGCGGACCACCAGACAGAAATCTGGGCCTACACAAAAGGCTGCGGATTAGCGCCATTGCCATCGTGTGTCAAGCCCTCTGGAGCAGAACCTGGTAACAAAACCCACCTTCCACTGTACACAGCTGTGGATATTATTAGCTCTATAGCCGCTCCTCTGGCCTCGCAGCCGTACCGCTCCACTGGATCTCTCCCAGTTGACACATTCATTTTGTTACAGCTAGACAGACATATATTGGATATATATTTCACTACCAGGGACTGTCACTTGCAGCAGAATTGTTTGGGGCACGGTCTCACCATAACGTGAATCCTCATGTTAACGCTCCTGGGCATTTCTGAGACAATGCCAATTGGTTTCCTCACAATTTTAATATAATGTATGAACTGTAGATTTCTTTCACAGTGCTTTTGTACTGAACGAATCAAAGAGTGTTAATTTTCAAAGTTTACACGACCCAAATGACACAATGCAGAAATGCATTTGCCAACGTTGGACACACCCAAGCGCAGACTCTCAGGCGCCGCTTTCCCTTCCGCTGGTGCACCACCAAGATGCGATACCTAGGGGTGTGGCTCACGCAGAACCCGGCAGACCTGTACTCACACAATTTCCTGCCGCTCCTTCAGACTGCGCAGGCAGAATTACAGGCCTGGAACACATACTACATATCCTGGACTGGCCGCATCAATGCGGTGAAGATGACTCTTCTCCCAAAATTCTTATTTGTTTTCCAAACCGTACCAGTCGCGGCACCAAACAGCTTCTTCACATCTATCCAAGCGGCAGTCAGGCACTTCATCTGGAAAGGCAAAACCCCCCGAATAGCCCACTCCCAATTGACTCTCCCGAAACTCAAAGGGGGCCTAGCCCTCCCTGATTTCAAGAAGTATTACATCGCAACCCACCTCACAAGGATCATTAACTGGTCAACCAAGCCGCAAGGAAAACCATGGATCCAACTGGAAGAGGACAGCACTAACTGCGACCTGCGAGCCCTACCCTGGCTCACTAAGGAAGCTAGCCGACACGTACAACACGTGAACCCGTTTGTGAAGACCACACTCAGGATCTGGCACCAGACAGGGCCCAAATTCTATCTTACGACGGACCCGAGTCCCCTACTTCCCCTCAGAGGTAACCCGGATTTCCCAGCAGGGGACATGGGCCCAACCCTGCAATCAGGGCTCAATAATGCGCTGCCTCGGATAGGAGATGTGCTAACATCCACGGGCGCAATACACCCAATAACCACCCTATTTCCGGACCAAAGACATACCCTATTGCACACTATGGCGCGTGAACAACTACGGCGCTACACACGCTCAATCCCCCAACAACCGAGCCTTATACGGGAATGTACGGAGTTCGAAACCCTATGCAGAACGGACACACCGCCCCCCAGGGCGATCTCTCAAATATACACCTCGCTGGCAACCGGACGGTACCTCCTGGCACCGCCATGCATTAGGAGATGGGAAGAGGACCTTGAGGAGCCACTCACAGACACAGACTGGGATAAAATAATTGCACTCATCCAGAAGACCCCCGGCTCAGCGAGGCTCCAGGAAACCTCATATAAAATATTCACGAGGTGGTACGTCACTCCAGCAGACATTCACACCAGAGACAGCTCAAAATCAGACACATGCTGGAGATGTGGAAGAGAGGCCGGGACGTTCTTACACCTCTGGTGGGACTGCACTCTCATTAGACCATTCTGGGAAACGGTGGGACGAGTGATCACCGAAACTACGGAGGAATGCCTCCCAATGACGCCGGCCCCCTTCTTGCTGCACCACACGACGATGCCCATGCAGGTATATAAACGATCAGTGATACCCAGGCTCCTCAATGCAGCGAAAACAACAGTCCCTATCTTTTGGAAACAACCACGCACCCCCCAACTCCGACGATGGGTGGAAGAGGTGGAGGACACCCGGAAATATGAAGACTTGAAGACAACCACAGCAGCGACAAAGGAAAGGTACACGAAGAGGTGGTTCTACTGGATGAAATATGTCACCTCAGACGACTTCGTAACCCTTTTGACTACATCAGACTTTAGGGAGGAGCAGACAAGGAACCAAGGAGAGCCGGCCACCGGTGATGCGGACGGGGCGGGGCGGTCGGGGGCGGAGAATGGGGATACAGATAGGCGAGGCGGCAGGGACGCCCGCACGCCCTGATGCCACTATCTCTTCCAGCCCCCCCCCCCCCCACATGCCTTGCCTCCCTACTTCACTATGTTTCTCGACCCATCCCCTTTCCCAAATCCCAGACCCTCACACCCACAAACACGACATAACTTGGACTCACATAGCCGCCCAGATACTGGAATCGGAACCGAACTCTACGACAACTATGCTACGTATGATTAAGGCACACACACAGACACACACAAGACAAACGTTTCTCATTTTGTTTATATAATGATCACCTATAAGGCTCTTATACAATGGCAAGTTTCAGAATACAAGTACCTGACTCTACCTGTGTTGCTCACTAGAGGGGGCTGAGAGAACACATGCTCTCGCGCAACCTATGCTCAAAGAGCTTTTACTACTAACTTCCACAGCATTGTCATCAGCCAACATATGATTGTTAACTGTACAGAGTTCACTTTGTTACCGCTTTGTTACTGTTATATTGTAACTGTTGATTAGACCTGTTGCACTGGACGGCTCACCGTCATACAACGCTTTTCCATCTGAGCTAAGCCTCTACGTAGGCATACACAGTCATAAATGTAAAGTACTTGACTATACGCACTGTTCACAAAAATAAAAACCATTTAAAACAGAAATGCATTTGCTCCCATCTGTATATATCTGCATAAAAAAGGAATCTGATTTGCACTTATGTACCCAGCCACACTGCCTGCAAATTGCAGGCAGATCCCTTTCTACCACCTCCGTAAAGGAAGCAGATACCTTCCTTAACCATGTGCTGTCCGATTCACAAGATCCTCCTTTAAAATCTGTTTTTCTCCTCCACTGGAGCGTTAATAGCTCGTGTTTAGAGAACAAGTTCAATTAAAAAGTGTTCATTGTATGTACATAGATTTGCAGAATATTTATGGGATTACAGTCTTTTTTTTTTTTCTCTAAACTTTGTATTTTTATTTTTTGCTCTGAAAATGTACGTTATCTCTGCAGACACTAGTTCAGTTAACTTTAATTTAATTAAATTAATTTACAAACATTTTTTATATTGCATGAATATACAGCCACATTCTACATAGGTAATTAATATTTCATTCTGAAAAACCTATGTACTATAATATATCTTAAATCGAAAACTATCATTAGATAGATTCTTCCTCCAAAATAATTTTATTAAAATAAATCTAATTTAAATGAACAAAGCAAATCAGATTTTTTCTCCCCATTTTTTTACTCTCTGGGCAGGATCTCAAGATTTTATTTATTATATATATTTTTTTTTTTTACTGCTTTTGAAGGGAACTGACATGTTTCTAAGTATGACTCTATAGCAGCTATTGTAATGCATTGCATATTACATTTTCACAACATTCTTTTTTCCTCCAGCTTTGAGACGGTGCTTTACAGATCCAGGATAATTTGAGAGAATGGATAAGCATGTTCCAGAGCACCCATTACCTGAAGAAATTCGTAAGGTACTGAGCTTTATTTACATGTGGAAATCTGAAAACAATCAAGGACCAAAATGAAATCAATATACAAATGTTACCCTTTTTGTTGTTACATCCTCTTCAGACTTATCAAATGGGTCAATTTCACCTGCAAAATTAGAAAATTCATAAAGCTGGTTACTCCAAGCACCTTGATGGTGCCATTAGTCTGTATGTGCAGCATTTATTTATGAAATGCTTCACATACAGAGTTTAACCCCTCTGCTCCTGGAGGTGTTACTCCACCTCCAGCAGCATCATTAGGTGCCTCCAGCCTATGGCACAGGTTCCGGGCTGGCTAATGCCAATTCTGTGTAACTTTCATTGCACAGAATGTCAGCCATTGGCAGAGAGCGGTCAGCTGACGTTCTCAGACAATAAATGGCGACGGCCGTGGCTTCTGCAGAAGTCTGAAGCGCATCACCGGATCACCAAGGAGAATTGGAGCCCTGCAGGGACCCAGGTAAGGGGGCAAACTGTTGCTAAATTGTTTTGCCTCATTACCCGGGAAACTAGACTAGTGTACTCCAAGCATGAAAACCACTACAGTGGGTTCTACAGTGGGTTCTACAGTGGTTATGATGGTTGGAGTAACTCTTAAATATTGTTTTGATGACATATTCACCAATATATATTTATTACATTCATATCCAGTCTAACCAAATCACCATTTACTATAGTTAAAACATTTTTTTTTTATCACAGCTGTACGCTTTTATTTTTGGAATCCTAACTAACGTTGTGTTGCACAGCCCATACCGAGGCCCTGATTGCTTTGGGGTATTTAGTTCTACTTTTCCTGGTGACAATGGCACACTATATGAATTATATTTTGGTACTTAGCACAATTTGACCTTGTGTTTAACAGGTCCATTTTAAATAACATGAATAATGCATTTGCAATGCATGAATAATGGCGTTTGGAGTTTGATTAGTATAACAGTAAAAAAATAGCCCCAAAGTACACGAACAAAACAAAAGGCATTATATAGAAATAGGTACAAAGAGCACAGTTTGAGATATAAAAACAATTAAACTAAATTGGTACGGATCAAAATGTACAATTCTGCTGTAAAAGACTTTCTGTAGACAAAATATCTTGTGATGCGTAGAATATTGGATATAATATAAAAAAGAAAGAAAGCACCGAACTCTGCAGAAATACTACATAGTGTTAACCTTAATTTGAGCATTTGGATCGGTAAGTAGGATTAGATATTCCGGAACGCACAGTTCAGTAGAAATGTTCTTATTTGAAAAATAATAATAGTGTCAGTTCACGAAACACAGTGTTCTTCTCAAAACGGCTCATGTTGTCCCCGCTTTCTAAAAATCAACAATGGTTTTCAAGTTGGAACCTGCGGCATTCCTTTTTTTAAATTTTTTTATTTTGGAACACCAGATCATTTATCCATCTTTTCTGAGTACACATTGTATTTTCCACTTAAAACAGTAAAATAAATTACGAAAATGCTTGTGCTTTAAATTTAGGGTCATCTCAGGGATTGAAGTTATTGTAAAATATCTAAATAAGGACACACAAGATTGAGGAGCATTCCAAACAAAGCTTTTATCAGAAACAATTGTTCCATGACGAACAGAAAAGTGTGTCTTTTGTTTGTTGTTAAATAAGAGACTATCTACTTTTACTGGAATAAGACCAGCCTATTTGCATGTATAGAATGTGAATCACCCCAAACCCCTGTACAAGCACAGCCTGTGTTTGTGTGGTAACTATGGACAATACCCTGGGTAAGCTGTCTCAAGAGTTGGTACAGTGGTTCTGTTTCCTTCCGTATACAACCATCTGTATGTGAACATTAATTAAGCCCATTATGGTGTAGGACACGTACATAAATGGGGTTTTAAAGGGGAAATTCCACTTCACTGGGTTTTCAATATTAGATTTACTTATCCCTATACTTTACAAATCTGAAATGGTAAAGTGTGAAAAATAAAATTAAATTATAGAAATCCACACCTCTTTATTCTGAAACTTGGCACCTCCATCATTGTTATATGCTCTGTCCTTTGCGCATGGCAGTCAGCATACAGAGAAGAGGAGACATGAAACAATGTTTCTATATTTCTTCCTCATCTGCAATATTTGCTCTGGCTTTGCCTTGTCGGATTTTAGATATTACATTTAATTTTCTAAATGTTTAAACGGTTACTCCAACCACCATGAGTACTTCAGTGATTTGAAGTGGTCATGGTGGGAGTTGTCTGGATGTGCAGCATTTCTGCTCGTAACGGTGCACATTCAGAGTAATCTGCACTTGTGTGCTGGGGGCTAGTAACATTGTAACATAAATATGTTACATGACAAGTCCTTCATGAATCTGTATACCTTTCTTTCTGTTGCATCCTTCAGCCTTAAGGATTTTTTTCAATGGCCACATCTAATTTTGAGACTTGATCCAATTTAGATATTTCACCTTCTCAATGGAAAATGACTTTTAACATGGTGCCTTAACAGGAGCTTTCAAATTTGTGTCATCAATTCCTTGGAATTCCTACTGGGGAAAAAAAGCTATTTTCTTCCTTAGGCTGACAAAGTCTTAAAGGGCTGCTTTAAGCACCATGACCACTTTAGTGATTTGAAGTGGTCATGGTTCATGGAGTCTTTTATGTGCAGAATCTTTCTATGGCATGCTACACATAATGAGTTTCACCCTTTACTGCTGGAGGTGTATCTCCGGAAGCTTCATTTGGTGTCATTAGCTAGAGCAGAACAAGACGTCTGGGCTGACTAATATAAAATCTGGGCAGTTAGACACATGATGTTAGCATGCACAGCATCCAAAGGTGGCATGGCCCCCGTACTCTGTGTCGGGCATGTCCTCCCTCTACTTCCCTCCACTGGCAGCCAGCGGGAGTAACATCAGTGGAGGGAAATCGGTCTGAGGGGAGAACTAGGTTACAGAACTGGAACAGATGTACTTTTGTTTTAGTTTTTTATTAAGTTCAAGGCATGTGGGACCAGATAGGAAAGGTTACTCATACCACTATCATTGTTTTCTTAATATACTGTTTTTATTTTGTTGCAGTTACGTTTTAATGTTTTCTGTAATCACCTTAGGGGCTTTAAAGGGGTGCTCCAAGTACCATAAACACAACAGGTCATTGTAGTGGTTATGGTGCAATGAATCTACAATGGCCTCCCTCTGTTTTGGGGAAACTGTTTTGGAGGGGTGTGACAAAAATTGGGTCACTCTTTTGGGAATCACTGCCTCCTCCCCTGCAGTTGGATAATATTTAATATTAACGTCCCCATGTGCATAAAGCTGTTCAACCTTGGACAGCAATAAGAGATTACAAGCAATGGGAATAGGTTAGTAGCACTCTATTATTGTCGTTTGAGGTTAGACGACTGTAAACATATAACACTGCTGTAAATCTTCGTCATTATCTGAGCTGCTGCAGAATGGGGCAAGTTGGTTTCTGTAGATAGCCCTGCAAGTCACCGTAGAACAGAAGTTAGATCTAGTGTTTATGGTGTAGTACCCCTTTAATAAACTTGGGTACGTCTTCTAATTGGAAAGCGGATAATTCTATCTGTATCCCTTTTGTGATTTCGCATTCCACACAGATCAAAATACTAAATATTTTTGGTATCAAAACATCTGTTTTGTTTCTCTGGCCTTTTTAGTTTTGTAGCTTGTTTTGATATAGAGAGAGTCCATGTATCCTGTTTTCCTCACTATGCCCTAAAGCCAAGATACAAAGCTGGTCCAGGCATTTCAGATATCCTAAATAAATTCAGTGGAATTGTTCTAAGGAATATAACTAGCAGACATTGTTTACACTATTTAACAATGTCCAGATTTTGCAGAAAATGCTCTGAAATAGCCGAATATGGTCCATTTTAATGTTGCAGCTGGTTAGCAGGCGCTAGTTAGCCGCAGCATGGTTAACCCTTGCGCTGCCATGGGTTATGTAACTATTATTCCTCAGGCTATAGTGCCGCCAGCGGGCAATAATACCTAAAGTTATCATTTGCTTGCAAAAAGCAAGTGATCGATAATCCTGCTTGAATACATTAGGTCCTTTTTTGACTTTTCAAAGCTGTGCTTTGTAAACATTTTGTATCCTATAATTTGTATAAAGTTCGATGTGAAAAGCACTCATTTTAAACCGAACACCAAATACATCCGGCTAATTGTTGAGGATTCGGTAGGTTGGCTGAATTCCACCTTGAGAATAGCCATTCCTGTCTAAATTTTGTCATTTTCACCATTCGGACAAAATCTGATGTTTAGTGAATTATTCTTTTAGTTTGTTTTTGCCTTTTACCTATGGTTGTAAAAAGTGTACTTATTTAGATAGACTGTGACACTGACTGCATCTGTTTGTAACTTCCATCAAACCATTTCACATTTAAAAACTAGTGAATAAACGAGGGATGCCAAATAGCTTACCTAAACCAGTGCCGTTTTATATTGTGATATGCAAACTATCTTTAATTGGGATCCTTTCCCTACTCTATATTATGATGGGAGCTTATTTAGTTTGTAGGCTTTATGCCTCAGGGACAGGGACACACTTCCTAATGTCTACCTATTTATTGTATAAAACCTGAATAACAATATATATCATTTGTTATGTCAAGCTTGCAGTGTTAACTACCTATACAAGCGTAGGATCACCAGTGTCTGATCCTGATGAAAGTCCCGGACAGGGACTGAAACGTTGATCCTGTTTTAATGCATCTTCAATAAAGAACACATTTTTAACTTTAAAAGTCAGTGAGTGCTGGTCACCTCCCTGCTTTGGATATATTTCTTCCCCTTGACTTCAAGCACCGGGCCATCACTACTTAAGCGTGAGTGCAAGGAATCTCTGGGGAAAAAAAAATAAAAATAAATAAATAAATGTTGAAAAAATAAAATAAAAATGTAAATAAATAATACTACTACTAATAATAATTTACACACTGTGTAAAATAACACAGAGCACTCTGATTGGCTTAAACCAACCAATCAGAGTGTTCTAAGCCTAATTGCAGGGCGGGGCAAGGTTTATAAGCCTTGACCCGCCCTGCGGAGCTCAGGACGCGGCGTGCCCTCGAAGGGTGAACAAGGATTACATTTTTATTTTTTTTAAAGTGCGACGGGTATGATGGCTTTTTATTTGCCCTTTTTGGGGGCTGAAGAAAGAAGATTTTAGAAAAAAGAAGACGTCAAATGGTACGTTTTTTTCTTTACAGGTTAGTTATTTTATTCCCCCCTCACTATTTTTAGGGTGAGGGGGGTAGGTAGGGGATAGTTTGTTTTGGGTGGGGGGGGGGGGGGTGACTAGGGGCTTGGGACCCCTATTAACCTTGATTGGGGGGGGGGTTTCATTTAGGGCCCCCACCCGCCGCTCAGGGGTGGGGGCCAGGGGGGAGGACAGTAGGTCCCCCCCTATCTTTCTTTAGGGCCCCCACCCACCGCTCAGGGGTGGGGGCCAGGGGGGGAGGAAAGTAGGTCCCCCCCTTATTGTTTTTATTAGGGCCCACACCCACCGCGCAGGGGTGGGGGCAAGGGGGGAGGACAGTAGGTCCCCCCCCTTATTGTTTTTTTAGGGCCCCCACCCACCGCTCAGGGGTGGGGGCCAGGGGGGAGGACAGTAGGTTCCCCCCTGTATCTTTCTTTAGGGCCCCCACCCACCGCTCAGGGGTGGGGGCCAGGGGGGAGGACAGTAGTTCCCCCTCCCTATCTTTCTTTAGGGCCCCCACCCACCGCTCAGGGGTGGGGGCCAGGGGGAGGACAGTAGGTCCCCCCCCCATCTTTCTTTAGGGCCCCCACCCACCGCTCAGGGGTGGGGCCAGGGGGGAGGACAGTAGGTCCCCCCCTTATTGTTTTTTTAGGGCCCCCACCCACCGCTCAGGGGTGGGGGCCAGGGGGAGGACAGTAGGTCCCCCCCCTATCTTTCTTTAGGGCCCCCACCCACCGCTCCGGGGTGGGGGCCAGGGGGGAGGACAGTAGGTCCCCCCCTTATTGTTTTATTTTAGGGCCCCCACCCACCGCTCAGGGGTGGGGGCCAGGGGGGAGGACAGTAGGTCCCCCCCCTATCTTTCTTTAGGGCCCCCACCCACCGCTCAGGGGTGGGGGCCAGGGGGGGAGGACAGTAGGTCCCCCCTTATTGTTTTTTTAGGGCCCCCACTCACCGCTCAGGGGTGGGGGCCAGGGGGAGGACAGTAGTTCCCCCCCCCCCTATCTTTCTTTAGGGCCCCCACCCACCGCTCAGGGGTGGGGGCCAGGGGGGAGGACAGTAGGTCCCCCCCTGTATCTTTCTTTAGGGCCCCCACCCACCGCTCAGGGGTGGGGCCAGGGGGGAGGACAGTAGGTCCCCCCCTTATTGTTTTATTAGGGCCCCCACCCACCGCGCAGGGGGGGAGGACAGTAGGTCCCCCCCCCTTATTGTTTTTTAGGGCCCCCACCCACCGCTCAGTGGTGGGGGCCAGGGGGGAGGGCGGTAGGTCCCCCCCCAATCTTTATTTAGGGCCCCCACCCACCGCTCAGGGGTGGGGGCCAGGGGGGAGGACAGTAGGTCCCCCCCCTTATTGTTTTATTAGGGCCCCCACCCACCGCGCAGGGGTGGGGGCCAGGGGGGGAGGACAGTAGGTTCCCCCCCTTATTGTTTTTTTAGGGCCCCCACCCACCGCTCAGGGGTGGGGGCCAGGGGGGAGGACAGTAGGTCCCCCCCTGTATCTTTCTTTAGGGCCCCCACCCACCGCTCAGGGGTGGGGGCCAGGGGGGAGGACAGTAGGTCCCCCCCTTTATTGTTTTATTAGGGCCCCCACCCACCGCGCAGGGGGGGGAGGACTGTAGGTCCCCCCCCTTATTGTTTTTTAGGGCCCCCACCCACCGCTCAGTGGTGGGGGCCAGGGGGGAGGGCGGTAGGTCCCCCCCCCAATCTTTATTTAGGGCCCCCACCCACCGCTCAGGGGTGGGGGCCAGGGGGGAGGACAGTAGGTCCCCCCCCTTATTGTTTTATTAGGGCCCCCACCCACCGCGCAGGGGTGGGGGCCAGGGGGGGAGGACAGTAGGTTCCCCCCCTTATTGTTTTTTTAGGGCCCCCACCCACCGCTCAGGGGTGGGGGCCGGGGGGAGGGCGGTAGGTTCCCCCCCCATCTTTATTTAGGGCCCCCACCCACCGCGCAGGGGGTTATTAGGTTTTTTGTTTTTTTACATAGGCTGCTCACTGCTTACTACACATGCCCCTACTCGCGACATAGCGAGTAGGGACATATTATTTACTAATACCAAGTAATCTTTACTTAGTATTAGTAAATGTGGCTGAAAGACCAATTTAGGTCTTTCAGCCTTTTAGTAGATAGCTCCCTAATAACGTGGGAATTAGGGAGTTATCTACTAAGCGGCTGCAAGATGCAGCCGCGGCAATGAATAGGATCGGAGTTTCATTCATAAGAATGAAATTCCGATACGAACAAAGTGCCGAATTGCGTTCTAAAAGAAAGGGGAAGCTAATAAGCCTATAGTGCCAGGAAAATGCGCTTTGTTTACCTGGCACTATAGGATCTCTTTAAAGTTTTCATAATATGGTATGTTCCACCTTTTATACATTTATTATATAGAAATTAATTTTTTTTTTTTTTTTTTAGTGTATTTTGTAAACTAGATTCATGCTACAGAAGGAAAATAAATGAATCACACCAGTTAAGTTGCACAATGGTGCCATGTGACACCCAACTTTCTCTCAATCCTGATCCAGACTGGCTTTCTCCCCTGCTGTTAGGAGGACTGAGGGAAAGTGAAGCATAGCACATGATTATCCACTCTACTCGATTGCAATATACCGGTAATTCATTGCATCTAAGCCCATATACATGCAGTAAAGCAGCACTTGGCATATGGGCAAGTACTTACACCGAGGACACTCTCATCTGGCAGCAATGCCCTCGTCCACTCGCCATCCCTCTTGTATTACGCTACATCTCCTTTCATACAGCAATATAAACAAATACCTTTTGGGTCCTGACCGCCATGCCAGATAGAGGCATCTAGTGAGAGCTCCGGCAATTACTCTAACAAAAGCAGATATTCCTGTAATTTGTACCCTGATCAACAATGCTGGATGCTCCTGAACCAATCCAGGTGTTACCGGAATGTATATTGATGCCCCCGGATGTCCACGCTACCGGGGAAGCCTGAGCTGGCTTGGCGGCCTACTGAATCTGGGTGAGTGGGGATGCGGCCGATCTCTGCCCTGGACCTGTGCTACCAAATGGTTACCCCGATCTGCTCCCTAGAGGCTCCCTGGCAACACTGAAGACATGCGGCTTCCCCGCTGAACAAGTAACTGTCACTCACGCGACCACAAGATGGCGGGTGCCGTGTGCTCCTTCAAGCCATAATTATAACTATGTCCTGTACCACGTGAATGGAAAATCCGAATAGGCCCATGGCCTGATGCTCCGAAGAGCCAGACAAGTGCAATGAGTCTGCAGACTGAGGCTACTAGTGAGGAGAGAGGCTCCTGACACATTGGGGACCGAAAAAATAGGCCGAGACTCACTGCGAGATGCAAAGCCTGCTGGATCATGGGACCATCAAGGGGATTCCCACTACCCATACCTGAATGCCACACAGCACCCCAACATCACCACGCACATGGACCACTGAGCCTCGTGCAGGGACTTCTGTGGAGGGTCTGTGAGTCCAGGGCTGGATCAGGGACTACCTCTTTCTGACACGACACCCTTGCAATGCATCTTGCCAACAAAACAGCTATTGTGCTTAGTTTTATTCATTCGCTTTTAATTTCTTTTGTTTGGCTCTCATTCATAGCGTGCTTGGGGGACCTCTTAGGGCTCTTTACTCTGAGCTTGTCTGCCTATACAGCTAGTCGCTGTCTACTCCATAAAGCTTATTCCCAGAGCACATAGCCTGCATCCGTACTACCCTACTGATCTTATCAATCTGCACTGTTACTCTTGTCATTGTTCATGTTTCTTTCTTATACAAAAAAATTGCAGTTTTTTTTCTTACTTGTAGACTACCCAATGTGTGTTAAGTACTCTTTGATATGTCAAGCACAAGAAAAATAAAGAATTATAAAAAAAAAAAAATATATATTTATTTGAAGCCATGGGACCATTTTTCACCAGTATTGGTTTCTGGTATGTTGTGTTTTACACATGCAGGTTGCATTTTGCTGTGTATTCTATAAACCTGAAATGGGCTACTGTAATCCAGTAAATTATGCTAAACTACATCAATACCTCAGCAATGCCTCCGTGTGCCTCATTTTCAATGTTTTTGTGATATTACAGGAAGGCTGGATTTACTTGACAGGTGCCCTTCCATGAAAACAAAATCAAATAAAATCGGTGACGTTATAAAAACAAGAATAGACCACACATATTTTTAACCATAATTCAGTCCTTACAAAATTTTATTTATAATTTCTAAAAATTAATTGAAATCCTAGACATGTTGGGACATATAACAATAAAAGACTAATTAGTGAATTTATTTTGAGTTGGTTTTCTTTAGGTGCAATTGGTGTGTAGAAATTATGAAATGTAAAACTGAGAAAAATGCCATTTGAGTTAATTTTGTTTTTTGTTTTAAATTTTTTTTTTTTAATTTTTTTATTTCTATTATGTATTGTATTATGTATACATATCTGGTATCAAAAAACCTGATTTCTCCTTTTAACCCTAAACAGTAGACGTGCAAATTCAGACAAATTTCGGCCATTTGGATTCTTCCGAATTGATGAATTTTGGAAGTGCCGAAGTACTTCGGATTTCTGAAAAGTGGCAAAACAGGAGAGGGAGGGAAAATTAAGGGAATGATGACAGGAATCTAACCCTAACCATACCCCTAGGGAATTGCTGAAGTCCCGAAGTGCAGAACCACATTTTTTGCCCATTCACATCCCTACTAAACCCTATTCTTCAGCAACATGTTTTCTCTGTGCTGGTGATTAGCGGAGAGTGTCAATTGACCACTTTCAGCCTATCACAATTGTCCATTGTGGGTATTACTTGGTATGGTAAAGAAATATTGTAATCTCTGGCTTATTGAGGGCCAGGCTGTGGGTGGACAGGGAACCTGATTCAAGTGGTACTGGCACCCCTATATTAAAAATTTGTATTTCATAAAGATAGAATCTTTATGAAATACCTATGCTGACTGTTTTGGAATTTCACTGAAATTCTAACCCAGTCAAGAGATATACAAAGACAAATTAGGGACTACTTTGTCTCTGTATTTCTTCTCCGTCTGACACAAGGCGGAGCCTAATCTGCTGTGTCTATTTGGAACATAGACCTCAATGCTGTACTCTCGCCCATGCAAAGATGGTCGCTCCCGCGCATGCAGACATCAGACATTCTGTTGAAGATGTGCTTGGGATCATTTCTGATATACAGAGGATTTAATCGTCAACTTAACAACTGCAAAGGTCCCAGGTTCTGTGGCTGCAAAACAAGCCCAAATCATCAGTCCTCCAACACCATGCTTGACAGTTGGTATGAGGTGTTTGAGCTCATATGCTGTATTTGGTTTTTGCCAAACGTGACGCTGTGCATGATAGCCAAACATCTCCACTTAGGTCTTGTCTGCCTAAAGGACATTGTTGTGGTTTGTTAAGATGCAGCTTTGCAAACCTAAGCCAACTTTGCAAACCTAAGCCAGAGAGAAAATGCTTTCTCCTGGTAACCCTTTCAAACAAACCATACTTGTTCATTTTTTTTCTATTTGTAAGGCTATGAACTTTAATATTTAACCTGCTAACTGAGGCCTGTAGAGTCTGAGATGTAACGCGTGTTTTTTGGCAATTAGCTGATCATTGTAGGATCTGACCTTAGGGTGAATGCTGGGATGTCCATTCCTGGGAAGATTGGCTACTGTCTTGAATGTCTTCCACTTCTGAATAACCTATCTCACTGTAAAATGATAGACTTTAAATTGTTTGAAATTTGCCTTTTAACCCTTTCCTGTTTGATGGGCAACAGTTACTTCTCTCATTGTTGTTGATGTCTTTCCTCCACGGCATTGTGTTAACACACACCAGAATGTTCCAGACCTGCAAACTGCTAACATTTCAGCTTTTATAGGTGGTCACACTTGCTGATGATCAATTAAGGGCATTTGATTAGGAGCACCTGTTTTCTTCTTAGCCTCTTAATTCATATGGAAGCAGTAAGGGTTTTTCACACATGGCGTCTCCATTTTGGCTTTATTTTTGATAAATAAATCATGATACAATGTAATATGTCATGTGTTATAGTTTATCGGAGGTTGTATTTATCTAATTTTAATACCTGCTAAGGAACAGATGATTGTTATTATATCCTGTAAAACCATAGAATTCAAATAGTGTACTTTATTTTTCCCATGACTGTAAATAAGGCAATATAGACATAAGTGGAACTATGTTGGCTTTAAACAGATCCTTTCAGGTTAAGATTTTAATTACCCTAGTATTGTATATACTACATTTTAACTACATGCCGCCATTGCTACAAATTGCCATAGCAGTTTGGAGTCTGCTTTTCCAAAAATAGGTGCATATTTATTTAGAATACACCTGAGCAGGGAATTGGACAATTGCAGCAATTTTTAATTTGTCAAGTGCATATTATGTAATTATTTCCCCAATTAAATATTGGCGCTAATGGCTATTTGATTTTACAGATGCCACGTGATGAGACTGTGTGCAAGTACTGTGGTGTCAGCTATCTGATTCTGCATGAGTTTAAACTTTTGGAAGACAAAATGAAGGCATTGGAGAAAGAGCTGAAATTATGTCAAGGAAGTGTGGAGCGGGAGAAAACGCTTCAGGAAGAGCTTCGACGCCTCGGCCAAGAGCTTGAACAAAGCAAGACTGACAGTAATTCCAAAACAGAAAGGTCAGGACATGCTATTCATCTTTATTTTTTAATTTTAATAAACTCGTCAATGCAGTCCAAAGCAGACGAAAACAAGTCTCTCTAGCCTGCCAAAAGCATGTTATGTCAGTTAGGGCCTACAGCTGAATAGATGCTACTGTGTTAATGAAATCTTTATATCACCCATTCCTCGGAGGCTAATATATACTTCTTTAGCAGTAGCTATCAAAACTAGCCCATCGTGTTGCACTTGAGAAAAGGTCACTGCCTCTTGCTTGATATAAAAGCCATTAACATGAGAGAGTACATTGAAAACACATTCAATATTGCTTTATTGACTTAGTGTTGTGTAAGTAACACATTAATGGATACACTGAATTCATCCACCATGTGCCACTGGACAAGTAAAATTTATGTACTGACTTTCTTTTTGAAGGAAATTATGGGAATATATCTTTAGTTGCTTTAGTCTCCTCAAAGGTAGTGCTAAAAAAAAGAACAGCCATCACTTCTCTGTCAAATGACATAATTATATATATTTTTTTTCTTCAAGTGATGCTACATTTTCTTTAAAATATATATTAAAGATTTAACACTTGCCATTACAATTCAGATCAGCGCATGTTGTCAGGCAAGTACTGGATAAAGGGAACCACTGTTTCAATTTAACCTTGTCTCATTATGTCAGAGGTGTACATATGGTCACAGACCAGATTCGGCCTGCTGGGCTTGGCTCACGTACCCAGGCCTTGTGTGTAGTTTGGGCACATGGGAAATTAGGTCCCACACTCCCAGCATCATTTATTTCAAGCTGCATTTTCTGCATGTGCTTGCACAGTGTGAAAGAACAGGAACAGAGAGAGAAATGAGCGAGTACATTTTAAACTGGGGGCAGGGTTGGTACTCATGGAGAGCAGGCGCATGTCGGATGGCCTCAATAGATTTGCGGAATAACACGGCAGATAACCCTCACCCACACGCTTTCCCCCCCCACAAACCGCTCCTGACACCCTGAGCCACTATGGGGAAAAGAGCCAAGAAGTTTAAGGCTCTCACAGGAGAAGGTTACCGCAACATCGGAGAACTGTTGCGAGGATGAGATGCTGGACACCACAGATGAGATCCCCAACACAGGAGGCCATGACACTCTCCTGCCAGAGGAAGACTTGTCAGCCCCTGTTATAAGGGTGAATTTAAAGCCCTCCTCATGATTATCAGGACACTCTTTAATGCAGCCCTTTCGGTCATAAGGGAGGAAATCACGGGCGGTCACAGCTAGAGTCTAGGCGACGGAGGTTGATATCTCCTCCATTGCCCATAAGCAAGCAGACACCGCGGAAAGTATGAAACAGTTGCTGACCTCTCAGAAGACCATGCAGGTCAGAATTGACGCTCTGAACAATGTGCGATGGCCCAATAATTTTAAGATACGAGGTATTGCTGAAACTATCGAGGGGCAAGAACTCCCACACTTTATCAGATACCTGTTGGCCACTCTCCTACCCCATTGCCAAGCCAAAGGAATGCAATTCGATCATTGCTTCCCTCTGCCAAAATCGACTAGGGCCCCGGCTGAGGCTCCACTGCCACTCAGTACCCCTGATACAGTCGCTGTTTACAGCACGTCCCTGTTAAGGGGCTAAATGCAAAAGCAAGGATACCCTATAACATACACTAGACTTTATTATATCCCTTTGACTTATGGCCGTATCTTTAGTACTTCTCTCACGTTATTTTACTAAAACTGTTCCCTACGTTAGTGCGAGCGTTTTGAAGCACATATGTTCATGTATATATAGGAAAAAAAGGGCAAGTCTATTGCGATACTAATGTCTCGCACAACAGCTCCTGTAACCATGATTAATTGATGCTGTAGTGTCGTTTAATACCTGTGTTATCATTCATTCACGAAAAAATAAAGAAATTACATTTTAAACTACCAAGGATGAGCCTTTCTTCACTGCATGGAAAAGGTAAGAAAGTGGAAGGGGGCCTGTATATTGTGGGAGGGAAATGAGACTATTACAGGGCTCTTTAGTAATAAAATATTACTGAGTATTATTGCTTTGGATCTTTGTGATACACTAATGCACCACTCAATACTGCTTTTTTTGTGGAGCTCTGTGATATTACCTTTTACGTATGTTTGGCATAGATTCACAGTAATATTAAATGTAAACACTGCATGCCACTATAGATATAGAAATATATCTGTTGTATTGGGCCCTCCATTTTTTACGTGAAAGTCAGCCCTCCATGGCAAATTCTTCCTCTATGCTGACTGACAGGGGCAAAGAGATGAGCTGATAACCTTGACAGGCAGTGGTGTTTATTTTAATTTATATATATATATATATATAATATATTCAATTTATTGGATTATTAAAGATAATTTTAAAAAAATGATTTGGTGACAGTTACCAGTTAATTGATATTTGTGTTGTTTTTGAAGGTAACCTCTGAATGGGGGCTGACAATCTTATTATTATTTATAAAGCCTCAATTAAATTAATTTCAGTCAGCATCATAAATTATTCCAATGTGTTAGAAAAAAAACTTTCCAAATGTGTTGTCTACAGAAATTACCCTTAAAGTCTGTGGGAATTTCTGTAGATAATTCATTTGAAAAGTTTTTTCTAATAGATTGTGATCATTTGAAAAGATCATACCAAAATATTAAATCCGCTAAATGAAACAGACATGTAATTCATGACAAACAAATCGGCATGTAGCATTAAAGAGACACTATAGGCACCCAGACCACCCCATCTTATTGAATTGGATTGGGTGCACTGTCCCTGTTCCCTTAACCCTGCAGAATATATTTTAGACAAACTGCAATGTTTACTGCAATGGATATGCAGTCACAGGTAAACCTATAAAATAAATTCTAGGTAGGAGATTGAAGAAGAACCTATAAGAGAAATTATAGGTGAGTATATTGAGGGTACACAGAAAACAGGAGTTAGGAAATATGCCCCGAACAGGATATAAAGAGACGGGGAAACCTATCAGAGAGATAGGTAAAGCAAGAGAAGGAAAACGTATTATTGAAATAATAGGTTACTGGTAAACAAATTACAACTAAACAATAAGGTTTCAGGATTACAAGAAAAGGAGAAGTTAATAAGCCCCCTATTAGGAGTTACATAGTTACATAGCGGAAAAGAGACTTGCGTCCATCAAGTTCAGTCTTCCTCACATATGTTGTTGCTGTTGATCCAAAAGAAGGCAAAAAACCTAGTCTGAAGCGCTTCCAATTTTGCCACAAACTAGGAAAAAATTCCTTCTTGACCCCAAATTAGCAGTCAGATGTCTCCTTGGATCAAGGAGCTGTTGCCCTACTAATTAGAAATTATATCCCTGTATGTTATGTTTTTTGAAGTATTTATCCAATTGCAATTTAAACATCTGTAGTGACTCTGACAAAACCACCTCTTCAGGCAGAGAATTCCATATCCTTATTGCTCTTACTGTATAAAAACCTTTTCTTTGTCTTAGATTAAATCTCCTTTCTTCCAGCCTAAATGTGTGACCTTGTGTCCTATGTATAGCCCTGTTTATGAATAGATTTCCAGATAAAGGTTTGTACTGGCCCCGAATATATTTGTATAAAGTTATCATATCCCCTCTCAGGCGCCGTTTTTCCAAACTAAACAGATTTAATTGTTTTAACCTTTCTTCATAACTAAAATGCTCCATTCCTTTTATCAATTTTGTAGCTTGTCTCTGGACTTTTTCTAGTGCCATGATATCTTTCTTTAGAACAGGCGCCCAAAATTGCACAGCATATTCAAGGTGTGGTCTCACCAGCGATTTATAAAGAGGCAAAATTATATTTTCATCCCGGGAATTTATGCCCCTATTTATACATGACGAAACCTTACTGGCTTTAGCAACTGCAGACTGACATTGCATATTGCTGCCTAATTTGTTGTCTATAACAATTCCCAAATCCTTCTCGTGTAAGTTGCTTGTGCATTCTTAACCCCGAAGTGCATAACTTTGCATTTCTCTACGTTAAATTTCATCTGCCATTTTAATGCCTAGTCCCCCAATCTATCCAAATCCCTCTGCAGCAAAGCAATATCCTGCTCACAGTTTATTACTTTACAAAGTTTTGTGTCATCTGCAAACACTGATACATGGCTTTCAATGCCTATTTCCCAAAACAGAACCCTGAGGGACAACACTTACCACTTTTGTCCAGCCTGAAAATGTACCATTAATTACAACTCGTTGTACTCTATCCTTAAGCCAATGTTCTACCCAAGAACAAGAATATTCATCTAGACCAATTTCTTTTAGTTTGAAGACTAACCTATTGTAAGAAATCGTATCAAATGCCGTGGCAAAATCCAAGTAGATCACATCCACTGCAACACTCTGATCTATACTTCTACTTACTTCTTTATAGAATGCAATTAGGTTAGTTTGACATGACCTATGTTTCATAAAACCATGCTGATTATTGCTGATAATAAAGTTCTTCCCAATGAATTCCTGAATATTATCCCTTACTAGCCCTTCAAATATCTTCCCAGTTACAGAAGTTAAGCTCACAGGTCTATAATTTCCAGGCAAGGATTTTGAACCCTGTTTTTTTTTTTTTTTTTTTCAAAACTTTATTTTTGTGTGAAAGTCTTGTTACATCATTCACTGACATTATACATTGTACATTGTATAGCTGACATGAATATTAACATCGTTCCTGGTGTGTTACAGGTATGCCTTTGACTACCAATTTTATCATGCCTGCCTTAGACATTACACGTTTTGTATTTTTTATAGAACTGAAATAACGAACCAGCAGAATGTATCACTCGACAAACTATCTGCGCCAACGAGGCTGTTGTTAAGTAATTTATATCAAAATTCAGTTGGGGGTTGTGTCACCAATCCCTACTGTAGCCGTCCTGGTCCGGCCAGGAGTTGTTATGTCGGTGGTACTCTTGGATTGGGGGCCATTCGCCCCTTCCGATATTAGAGAGTAAATGAAGAGGAAGAAGAAGAAGAAGAGAGAAGAGGTGAAAACTGAGATGAGTAAGAAGAATGGAGATCTGGGAAGAGGGGGGGGGGGGAGGTAGGCACGTCATTCCCGTGTTGCGTGGGGGTGTCCAACGTCCCTTGGGTCTTTCTCGACTAACCGATGTCTCTGGAGAGTTCGCTACTTGTCCATGGTTCCCATATTTTTTCAAACCTGGACATGGAGCCTCTCACTTTGGCCGTCAAATTATCCATTAAGTATACATCTTTCAGGTTGGAAATCACCTTCCATATGGGAGGCAAGTCCACCTTTAGCCACGACTGTGCAAGGGTTCTACGTGCTGCCAGTGTTACCTTGTGTATTAATTTTTCCCTGGCGGTCCAGTCATCTAACGCTCTATTCAATAGGTATGTCCAAGGGTTAAGCTCGGGTGCCCTGTGGAATATCTGTTTAAGTAGGTCAAAGATTTTCGACCAGTAGGTTTGAACCCGTGGGCATTTCCCTGTGGCCACATCCTCTCCAGCAATCGTCGGTCGGTGTTTGGTGCATGTGGAAAAGTTTTACCGGGGTGGCATACCACCGAAACATAGTTTTATAGGATTGCTCCTGGAGGGATTTGAACCCTTTTTAAATACAGGAACAACATCTGCCTTCCTCCAATCCTCCGGTACAACACCTGAAACAAAAGAATCTTGAAAAATTACCGTATATACTCGAGTATAAGCCGAGTTTTTCAGCCCATTTTTTGGGCTGAAAAACCCCAACTCGGCTTATACTCGAGTCAAGGTCTGTATTATGGCAATTTGCATTGCCATAATACAGACTGGGGGAGAGGGGGGCTGGCAGAGCTGTAACTTACCTGTTCTGCAGCTCCTGTCAGCTCTCTCCTCCTCTGCGCCGTCCGTTCAGCACCTCGGTCAGCTCCCAGTGTAAGTCTCGCGAGAGCCGCGGCTCTCGCGAGACTTACAGTGTGAGCTGATAGAAGGAGCTGCACGGACGGCGCAGAGGAGGAGAGAGCTGACAGGAGCTGCAGAACAGGTAAGTTACAGCTCTGCCAGCCCCCCTCTCCCCCCCACTGAACTACCACTGGACCACCAGGGAAGGAGAGCCCCCCTCCCTGCCATGTATCAAGCAGGGAGGGGGGACGAAAAATAAATAAAAATAAAATAAAATAAATAATAATAAAAAATAATAATAAAATAAAAAAAAGGGTGTATAAGGACCACTGTGGGAGGGGGGGGGGGGTATAAGGACCACTATGGGAGGGAGGGGGTGGGATAAGGACCACTATGGGAGGGAGGGGGGGTATAAGGACCGCTTTGGGAGGGAGGGGTGTATAAGGACCGCTATGGGAGGGAGGGGGGGATAAGGACCGCTATGGGAGGGAGGGGGGGATAAGGACCACTATGGGAGGGAGGGGGGGGGGATAAGGACCACTATGGGAGGGAGGGGGTGGGATAAGGACCACTATGGGAGGGAGGGGGGGTATAAGGACCGCTATGGGAGGGAGGGGGGGGATAAGGACCGCTATGGGAGGGAGGGGGGGGATAAGGACCACTATGGAAGGGAGGGGGGGATAAGGACCACTATGGGAGGGAGGGGGTGGGATAAGGACCACTATGGGAGGGAGGGGGGGAGAAAAGGAACACTATGGGAGGGAGGGGGGGATAAGGACCACTATGGGAGGGAGGGGGGGATAAGGACCACTAGGGGAGGGGAGGGGGAAGTAAGGACCACTAGGGGAGGGGAGGGGGAAGTAAGGACCACTAGGGGAGGGGAGGGTAAGGACCACTAGGGGAGGGGTGAGTCAGGACCACTGGGGGAGGGGGGTGAAGGAACACGGGGGTGGGGAGGTAAGGACCACTGAGGGAGGAGGAGGGGAGGTCAGGACATATGGGGGGGGGCAAATATCCTTGCACCGGCCCTGCACACACTGCATTCATACACACACTGCACTCATACACACACACACTGCATTCATACACACACACACACTGCATTCATACACACACACACTGCATTCATACACACACACACACTGCATTCATACACACACACACTGCACTCATACACACGCTGCACTCATACACACGCTGCACTCATACACACGCTGCACTCATACACACGCTGCACTCATACACACGCTGCACTCATACACACGCTGTACTCATACACACACACTGCATTCTTTATACACACACTGTAAATAAATATTCAATTCATATATTTTTTTTAGGATCTAATTTTATTTAGAAATTTACCAGTAGCTGCTGCATTTCCCACCCTAGTCTTATACTCGAGTCAATAAGTTTTCCCAGTTTTTTGGGGAAAAATTAGGGGCCTCGGCTTATATTCGGGTCGGCTTATACTCGAGTATATACGGTAAATACTTAAGTACTCGTGGGTGAATACCGTCAGGCCCCGGAGCTTTATTTACATTAATTTTCTTTAATAGCTGTAGCACCTTGTCTCGAGTTATCCAATCACAAGTTATCTGCAAGTTTTTTGCAGCAATCATTTGCACATCTCTTGCCATATGATCCTGATTAATATATACTGAAGAAAAATAGTTATTTAAAATTTCTGCTTTTTTCCTTTTTCTTTATTAGCGAATAAACCCAACTCTGTTTACAGTGTACGTACACTTTCATTTTTTTTTTTAATTTTTTTTTTGCCATAGCAAAGTTTTCTTTTTATAAAAAAGTCAAAGATTAAATGAACATTAGTCATGTGAAGATTGTGTCCAGGTGGTCCATCAGCAAATCTCACCAAGGTTTCTAAAGAGTCTGCCACAACATTTTACAATATTTTCTAAAGCGTTTACCTCCAATTCTCACCAAGTTCTTTCAAATACATCCAATGAGTAAATAAAATGCAACATTCTGGTTGTAGAAGAAATTAATAAATGAATACATGGTCATGCCTTGGTAAAGGTCCATTTTAACAATGATGTCCTTCTGTAATCAAGTCTTTTCTACTCCAATAAAAAAACATAATGGCCGTTCTTCTCCTTTTGTAGCGTTGGGTGAATGTTAAAGAGCTCATTAATCACAGAAGGAGTTATGTTCTGTTGTTCAGATTGCAGATTCCTGCAGTGATTGGTTGATGGGTTCATTGGAATTCCAGGCTGCATATAGTCCTTTGTAACATCTACCGGTATTCCTGTGGGTAAGAACTGCTGTGACACAGGTTTATGTGCCCTTTAAGTGCCAATAACGCTTTGCCTTGCTCCAAATCACGCTGACCGTGGCGTTTTTTGCTTTATCTGGCGTCCAAGCTTTTACTTTTTTACTTCATGGGTACCACCATCTTTCTCCTGGTGTCCATCTCCAGCTCCTGACACGTCATCTAAGACTCTGTGCTTCTCACCTCTCCTTCTATGGCAATGTCATCGAGAAAGCATGGCTTCCTCCACCAATAGCCAATCCAATGCTCTCCTGTGAGCCACAGTATCATGTGACCCAGTGATCTAAGTAACTTTAGTGATATTTTTTTTTTTTATATCTAATTTACTGTAATAAGAAAAATAAGCACACCATCATCAGTGTCACATGATACTCCCCAGCTGAAACTGAGGGAGGGTAGGGGAAAACGTCCTGTTCAACAGCAATGCAATAGATACTGAGAGTCGGAAAACCTCAACCATAAGGACTGATGGCTTTTATCTTATCTTTTCTGATCACGGGTACCAGGGTGCATTCTGAAGGATATGGTGCCGGTTCCTCGGTCTGGCAGGAGCTTGTGTTCTGCCGGTACAGTGTAGGTGGCTGTGGCAGGCGCTTGTTACGTGTTCCTATCCTGTGTTGCTGGATATGGCAATGCCGGTGTGGTTGCCAGGCGTGCGCTCCCAAATGTGGGCTGTGTGGTAGCAGGTAAGTTCCATAGGCAGTCCAGCTCATCGGAAGCTGTTCAGAGGGGCCTGCTGGTTTATCCTGGAGGGAATCCACACGTGGCTGCGATTTGGCGGCCATCTTACTGAGTGCTGCCTTCTCTGCACTTCATTGCTGAACTGGTGTTTGGGCTTCGTTGTTCATGCGGCTGTTTCCCGTGGGGATCGGGATAACCTCCCCGGCCCAGAGGGGGGGGGGGAACAGGACCGGGTCCGCCCCTGCTGAAGGTGCCTGTCGGGCCACGTTGGGCAGGATAGTGGGGCAGCGGCCGTCTGCCCCACTCACCGCTGGCTAGGGTGCCGCCTGTGCTAGCGGCAATCTCTCCCCCGAGGGACTGAATCTCCCAGAGCCAGCCTCTCCCCAGGTCCGGTAGCCTGTGCTCCCTGATGGTCGCGTCTGTGGGTTGTTTGATGCAGTATAAGTCTGGTATGTCGGCTTAATATGGGAAGTTTAGCAGGAGCCGATCATTCCTGCGACCGTCCATCTTGGCGGTCCGGCCCCGCCCCCCCATTTTTTGTTTTTTTAGAATTGATGTACTTGAAAAAAAATTTGGGGTTGGTTTTGTATTCTTTAGCTATCAATTTCTCATTTTCGAATTTAGCCACTTTAATTGCCTTTTTGCAAGCATTATTGGTTTCCTTATATCTTAAATAGGATGCCTCTGATTTGTCTGATTTAAATGCTTTAAATGCCCTTTTCTTATTTTCAATCTCTTGTTTTACTTCTCTACTAAGCCACATTGGTTTTAATTTGTTTCTTTTATATTTATTACCCAATGGTACATACTGAGAAATGTACCTTTCTAATATTTGTTTGAATATTTTCCATTTATCCTCAGTGTTTTTATCACTAAGGAGTTTATGCCAGTCTATATGTTGTAGAGCTGCCCTAATATGTTTTAGTATACCCCACTTGCTTTTGCTTTTTTGAGTTTATTTCAAAATTTACCATATTGTGATCACTATTTCCCAAATGCTTCCCTACTTGAATATTGGTTAAAAGATCAACATTGTTTGTTATGACGAGATCCAGACAAGCATCCTTTCTAGTTGGTGCTTGTACCGGTTGCGACATAAAGGTGTCATTTAACACATTCAAAAACCTGATTTCCCTTGCTGAAGTACTAGTCCTTCTATCCCAATTTATGTCTGGCTAATTAAAATCTCCAATAATTAACGTGTTACCTCGATTTGCAGCTTTCTCAATTTGCTCTAACAGCTGTTCTTCCTCAATAATATTTACATTAGGTGGTTTATAACATATCCCAACCAATAATTATTCAGCTACAAAATATCATATCCCCAACCAATAAATGATCAAGCAGGAAAATAACACCAAGTAATATTACTTTGAGGCAGAGTCCAGATTGGTGTTATGCATGTAGGTATGTAGCAGATAAGTTGTATGGATCAGGCTGGTAGAAATCAGGTAGGTAAGATAAAGCGTAGTTCAGGCTGGTATTGGGCAGGTTTGGAAGTAAGCAGGATTGAGGAGTAGTTCAGGCTGGTATTGGGCAGGTTTGGAAGTAAGAAGAGTAGTTCAGGCTTGTATTGAGCAGGTTTGGAAGTAAGCAGGATTGAGGCGTAGTTCAGGCTTGTATTGAGCAGGTTTGGGAGTAAGCAGGATTGAGGAGTAGTTCAGGCTGGTATTGGGCAGGTTTGGAAGTAAGCAGGATTGAGGAGTAGTTCAGGCTGGTATTGAGCAGGTTTGGAAGTAAGTAGGATTGAGGAGTAGTTCAGGCTGGTATTGGGCAGGTTTGGAAGTAAGCAGGATTGAGGAGTAGTTCAGGCTGGTATTGGGCAGGTTTGGAAGTAAGCAGGATTGAGGAGTAGTTCAGGCTGGTATTGAGCAGGTTTGGAAGTAAGTAGGATTGAGGAGTAGTTCAGGCTGATATTGGGCAGGTTTGGAAGTAAGCAGGATTAAGGAGTAGTTCAGGTTGGTATTGGGCACGTTTGGAAGTAAGTAGGATTGAGGAGTAGTTCAGGCTGGTATTGGGCAGGTTTGGAAGTAAGCAGGATTGAGAAGTAGTTCAGGTTGGTATTGGGCAGGTTTGGAAGTAAGTAGGATTGAGGAGTAGTTCAGGCTGTTATTGAGCAGGTTTGAAGCAAAGTCCACAGGTTGGTTCACAGGAGCCAGGATCTGAAGTGGTCCAGGCAAATCAACAACTTCAATGCAAATGCCCAGTATTGAGCTGAGTGTTGCCTTTTGTAGCAGAAGTAATCAACCCAGGCAGGTGAGGTAGAGATGGAAATCTCAGTGATAGTGGTTAGGGAGGCCACTAGAGGCAAATATTAGTCACTGCAGGAACAAATTTAAGAAAAATAAATACAGTTCAGAATTTAGATTTTTTTGGATCTTGACAGATAGTTTGTCGCACTACAATCAGCTTTATCCCCCTAGGAGGCCCTCACCCGCGGCAGCTCTAATCCCTATGCAAGGAGTAACAGGATAACGGAGTGTGAGCCTTCAGGACCACAAATCATAAGCAATAAAATATTGAAGCGGGTGTAGCCATCAGGGGCCCGAAAAATTAAGGTGATTCCACTTCCCCCTATCAAGGAATATAGGTGGTAAGAGAAATACAAATAATAGAATGTGAGTCCTAGAGATTCCCACTATTCAACCCCCTCTTAGCCTATGCCCTCAGGGGGCCGAGTACAGTCCAGCTGTACAGAGAAGAATTACAGGTACTTGCTGTTGACTCCAGAGCCATGTCGCCGTTGGTTGTTTCCTGAGAATCCACATCCCACGTGGGGGCCCTATTGCAGGCCACTGTAGATATCTGTATTCACGCTTACAGTGAACACAGTCTTGCAGTATATAGGCACCGAGCCTACCTACTGGTGGGTAGTGTCCATGTGGAAGTAGCTTCGTAGCATCTGGGTTTTCTCGCCACACCTCCGACATTCGTTGGAATGCCGATATGTACTGCTAGGGCTCCCTTTCTCGTGTAGGTCGACGCTGAGGCAAAGAATGGAGTTTGTGTTTCTGCCATTTTGGGGCCTTCTTCTCAGTGTGAGGAGGAAGGGTTGGCACTCTGGGTGAGTAGGTGCTCGCTTGTAGTGGGTCAGGTTGGTGCATCTTCTGTTCCATCTTTCGCCAAAAATCTTCAACGATAGTCAGCCTGGCTGAAATATCAAGGTGGTCTGGACTTAAGCTGTGTGAACACGCGGTGTCTGGGTGAGTCACCACTTGTTTCAGCTACTCCTGCAACTCTGCCCCATGCCTCCCAGACATGATTACCTCCCAGGGATGGACCGCGATTACCCCCGTTAGTCTAGAGATGGGGTAATGGGGCATTAGCTTGTTCTGGAGGTCTGTTGTGCACCTCCAGACATGGAAATCGGCCGCCTCTCCCGCCTGGGGTGTGCTAGGCCGCATGATTGAATGTGGAGTAAACAAGCTCTGGTCGTGTAGCGGATTACTTCACGGTGAGTCCCCTAAGGTGAGGATCTGATAATGCAAGGTATGTGACGTACCACTGGTCTCACAGGCTCTGACTAAACCTTCATTTGAACCTCTATCAGGAACTTCTATGATGGTAGCACAGACGGTGCTGTTGCTGGTGGCTGGTACCTCAGCAGGGTGAATGTGTGAACTCCAGGCTTGATCCTGTGTACCTCCATTCACTGTACTTCAACAGGATGTGGTTGTCTTGCATTTAGCACCAGAGATCCTGCCTAAAGTGAGATCTTTTCAATGCCATTCTCTACCTGTACCAAAGGATTTCAAGGCATTCTCCACTAGTGCTGTTGCAGCATCTCGTGGGCTTCCATGGCAATGGTCTCTGCTGAAACTTTGTAAAGTTGGCATTTGAACCTCTTTGTACTTGTCTGTTCCGCATTGCATATTGTGCATTAAGCGATCAATGAGGCACGCTTTGGACGTCACGCCCTTTCTCTAGCTGTGCCGGAGGGTATCAGGGCACTCTCCTCTTGTGCTGTTGCAGCATCGTGAGTTGCCATGGCAATGGTTTCTGCTGGCACTTTTTGTAGGCTAGCATTTGAACCTCTTTAGACACGTTTGTCCGGCATTTCATACTGTTCGTTAAAGCAGTCTATGATGCACAATTTGGTACTCAAGTACTTAACTCAGTTCTTTCTTCTATCTATGTTGAATTGTTCTGATTATTTGATTGGCTATTATTTACGTTTCTGTCCCTCCCTTTGTGAGCTTGGGTATTCCCCATGTGTATATGCTGCCATGATTAGTCAGGAAAGTGGAAAATGTATTCATACTTACTGTAATTTTCTTTTCCTGGCTATTATTCATGGCAGCAAATACTTCCCACACATAAATGTCTATTTATCTACTGTAGAGCTTTTTACTGACTTGAGGACCTTAGGGATGGAACCTCCTTAAAAGCCTTGCTGTTTTTTCCTGTCCTATCGGCTGTAGAGGGAGGAGCTAACCCATGTGTATATGCTGCCATGAATAATAGCCAGGAAAAGAAAATTACAGTAAGTATGAATAAACTTTCCACTATATATATATATATATATATATATATTTTTTTTTATTTATTTATATATATATATATATATATATATATATATATATATATATATATATAATGAAGTGCCTTAAAACCCATATCTATTCTGGAAAGCTTATGGCCTCCCAGAGTAACCTCTACCTCACATACCTGTCTCTTGCTCTCTGCTAAAGGGCAGCACTCTACTCTCTTCTCCAGCTCTGCTTCACTCCCACCTTATTTGATTGCTATTTCCTGTCCTAATGCGTTTTATATCCTCCTGTAGACTGTAAGCTCGTTTGAGCAGGGTCCTTTTCAACCTATTGTTCCTGTACGTTTTTGTGAGACAATTAATTTATTGTTAAATCTCACCCCTCTTGTAACATTGTAAAGCACTATGGAATCTGTTGACGCTATGTAAATGTCAATAATAATAAAAATACTCAGCCTCGGTGAAAAAACATACATCTGATGCTACAAGATCTCCGTAGCACGCTTAAAGCTGACTTTCGCAATATCAACGTGGATTACAGCTGTATGCAACAGTTAGGAAATTTTTCCTAACCGTTGCATACAGCTGTAATCCACAATATATTCAGAAGGTAGTTTGCAATCTGTTATAGAAAATATCATGGAATTTTAATTTGACTTTCAAGCATAATTGATTTTATCAACAGCGTTGCTCTTTATGCCACTAAATTGCTTGGCAAGTGACAAATAAAAAAGGTTAAAGTTCATGTAAGCATTGGTAAACCTTGTGTATTTAGGAAATAGAATTTTTGTAATAGAAAGGTGAAGTCAAACTAATGTTGGGTTTTGTCATTTTTAGAATTTGCTGAGGCTTTACATGTGCAGCTTAATAAAGGCACGATATATGATTTATGCTGCCAGTGATGCTATGTAGCATTTTGTGGTATTTTTGTTTGTCACTGTGGTGTTATGTGCCTCATAAAACTGTCCATTCAGTCTCTCATTTGAGAGGGACCCTCCAGGCAGGAAAACTGCAAACCTGTATCTGACACCATCCAATGAATGAGAGTCCTTTTGTTTGCATACTGAACAATGCTTTATGTCTGGTTTTATAATTTTTTTTTTTTACACTTTTCCACCACAAATAGAGTATCATTGTGTGTTGTGTGTTTACAAAACTTGTAAGTGCCCTTGTATTAGGCATTTCAATCAATTTTATTTTTGACTAATTTTTCTTTGACTTGGGTATTTCAGTAAATACAGTGCCTTGCAAAAGTATTCACCCCCCTTGACTATTTACCTATTTTGTTACATTACAGCCTTAAGTTCAATGTTTTATTAATCTGAATTTTATGTGATGGATCAGAACACAATAGTCTATGTTGGTGAAGTGAAATGAGAAAAATATAAACATAAAACTATTTTTTAGAAATAGAAAACAGAAAATTGGCATGTGCGTATGTATTCACCCCCTTTGTTATGAAGCCCATAAAAAGCTCTGGTGCAACCAATTACCTTCAGAAGTCACATAATTAGTGAAATGATGTCCACCTGTGTGCAATATAAGTGTCACATGATCTGTCATTACATTTACACACCTTTTTTGAAAGGCCCCAGAGGCTGCAACACCTAAGCAAGAGGCACCACTAACCAAACACTGCCATGAAGACCAAGGAACTCTCCAAACAAGGAAGGGACAATGTTGTTGAGAAGTACAAGTCAGGGTTAGGTTATAAAAAAATATCCAAATCTTTGATGATCACGAGGAGCACCATCAACAACAGCAAACCTGCCAAGAGACAGGCCGCCCACCAAATCTCACAGACCGGGCAAGTAGGGCATTAATCAGAGAGGCAGCACAGAGACCTAAGGTAACCCTGGAAGAGCTGCAGAGTTCCACATAGGACGACAATAAGCCGTACGCTGCATAGAGTTGGGCTTTATGGCAGAGTGGCCAGAAGAAGGCTATTACTTTCAGCAAAAAACAAAATGGCATGTTTGCAGTTTGCAAAAAGGCATGTGGGAGACTCCCATAATGTATGGAGGAAGGTGCTCTGATCTGATGAGACTAAAATTTTACTTTTCGGCCATCAAAGAAAATGCTATGTCTGGCGCGAACCCAACACATCACATCACCCAAAGAACACCATCAGCTGGGACTCGGAAACTGGTCAGAGTTGGGGGAAAGATGGATAGTGCTAAATACAGGGATATTATTGAGCTAAACCTGTACCACTCTGTGCATGATTTGAGGCTAGGACGGAGGTTCACCTTCCAGCAGGACAATGACCCCAAACACACTGCTAAAGCAACACTTTAAGGGGAAACATGTAAATATGTTGGAATGGCCTAGTCAAAGCCCAGAACTTAATCCAATAGAAAATCTGTGGTCAGATTTAAAGATTGCTGTTCACAAGCGCAAACCATCCAACTTGAAGGAGCTGGAGCAGTTTTGCAAGGAGGAATGGGCAAAAATCCCAGTGGTAAGATGTGGCAAGCTCATAGAGACTTATCCAAAGCGACTTGGAGCTGTGATTGCCGCAAAAGGTGGCTCTGTTATTTTGTCCTATTTGTTGTTTGCTTCACAATGAAAAAAACCAAAAACAAAAAAAAAACCCTCTTCAAAGTTGTGGGCATGTTCTGTAAATTAAATGATGCAAATCCTCAAACAATCCATGTTAATTCCAGGTTGTGAGGCAACAAAACACAAAAAATGCCAAGGGGGGTGAATACTTTTGCAAGGCACTGTATATACTCTGAGTATTAATTAACCTGCTGATTTTTTCCTATAGAGGATCTGACACTGTTTCTCGTTACATTTCCCCATGCAAGTGAATGAACGCAGCGTGAACATGAGACACAAAGCTGTACGTGTCGTTCACTTGAAAATACAAAGATATTTAGATGTAGCAGCTTGTCACAAACAAGACAGGAGGATTCGCTTGAAGAAAGTATCTCAAGTAAACGAGGATGGCAAAACAAAAATGATAGTGTACTTAAACAAAAAAGGGTTGGATTTAAACACAAGGGTTATTTAGTGTGTGTCAATTAAAACTCACATTTACACTTATTTCTTTTAAAGTGGCTCTATCATCCCCCCCAAAATAATTTGTATTTAATACAGATAATATTTTTATGAAATACTCACATGGACTGTGTTTTGAATTTCACTGAAATTCCAACACAGCCAAAAGTTATACTAAGACACCGTATGGACTACTTAGTCTTGTCTTACGTCTGACAAAATTTGACAAAAAGGTGGCGCTAGTGAAGGCTGTAGGAAAGAAGGCTCTCTCTACGGAGGCTACTGTGGTCTAGCCAAATCCCCAATAGACCTCAGTGTTGTACTTTCACCTATGCTTGACATGGGCCCCTGGCAGCTGAAGCACTAGGAACCAAAGAGGACCTGGCACATTGTCTATTGAGGGTTGTGTGGTCTAGCCAAATCCTCTATAGACCTCAGTGTTGTACTCTCGTACATGTACGAGATAACGTCCTTAATCTTTCTGTCACTTTCCCTTTGCCATCCTCTTCAAAAATCATTTGGTTGTATTACCTCAAACTCACCTGAAAATGATCTTGGTAGCAGACATCCCACGTGCACACTTGACTTCTGATGTCACACGTTCTACAGGCATTAAGAAGACAGTTGTCAGAACTGCTGATTTGAACGCTGTGTAGGCACTGTGTTGATAGATGTCCAGTTTAATGCATCCATTATAATGGTGCTTAAACGCTGGGTATGAACACAAAGTTGGGTTCCACAGTCTAGATCAGGAACATCACACATATTGTGCCATAAGAAATTGCCCGTAATGAATTGTTTGCTGTTGAATAATAACCTTTTACAGTGCAGTGGATTACTTTTTTACACTGAGAAGAGTTAATCATATTTTTGTTGTATTTTTTTTAAAAATGTATTATAGTTCATTAAAAAAAATAGTCACCAAGCTAATGCTATGCAAGTCCCTGTCTGGTAGACAGCCACTAGAGGTGCAGTTAATCCTGCAATGTAATTATTGCATTTGATTAAAAAAACTGCAATAAGGGGACTAGGACAGTGCACCCAGACCACTTCAATGAGCTGAAGTGGGTCAGGGTGCCTTTAGTGTCCCTTTAACATAGTGGAAGAGGAAAAACTGAAGCAATGTTTCTGTTATCCTGTGTTGTTTTGCGCGTCCTAGCAGGACCTGGACTGAATTAGTTGATAATGCTACTTGCTAAATCTTTAGTATACATTTTAAAAGACCGAGTTTCACATGAGAAAAGATTGGTTATTTTCAATGTTTTTTTTATTCAGTGGTTTAATTTCCAGATCACCACAGTATCAGTTAGACGTGTAACTATCTCAGCCACTCTTCTTTTTTTTTCTCCAGTTTTGTATTTTTATTTGTTAGCTTATGTGTAAATTACAAATATATTCTACAGCACAATTATAAACCTGTATTTTATGACGTGTCTTGACACTCTTTACTAACAATGTATGTATGCTAGAAGATTCATTAAAAGTATATTTGTTTGAAAAAGTATTTTATCTACCTGTTAATATCAGTTGAGCGTCTCACATTACTCAAAATGCCCCCAGTTCAATATAAAATTCCTTTGAGCACAATTCTGAATCTCTGCATGGAATTGCGCCATGTCTGATTCATTGTTTGAGTTCCTTTGTTCAATCTAAGGTCATCATGTGGCTATTCTTTTGACAGTATTCCTAGTTCCTTCTTTCTGCAACAGAAAAAAGGACGTGAAATCAAGATTAAATGCTTACTGAATGTATGTGACTGTCAGGGTTATTCACTAAAATGAGAATTCAAAGTAATTTAAAAAATAAAGATTTTTTTTGTGGGTTTTCTTTTCCTTATGCCTACTGTATGTTAATGATTATGCTCCCTCCCTTGCAACATGCCTTTATATTTATTATCCTTTCTTTATTGTGCCAAATACCCACATCTGGGAGCAGCCATTACGTTCTCCTCTAACCATGATGTCTGATGTTTGAGTTTACTGATGGATTGTGGGATAATTTGATTGGTTACTGAAAACTTGCTTTAAGCTCCGCCCATTGTCACGTTTTGTTTTCGTGACAGCTACACATAAGTAATTGTAGTCCTACTTTCTTTATATGTTTTATGATAACTAGAGCACACAGAAAAAAAATAGAATGTTATTCAGGCATATATGCAAAAAAAGGCATACATTAAAAAAAATGCACATTGATAATTGTCTTACCTGTAAATTACCTGTCAAATTGTAATCTAAATTGAACAACTATGATTTAAAGGACACTCCACTGCTCAAATAAAAAATAAACCGTTTAGTAGATATAGCCCCAATAAAAAGATGCATTTTTTAAAAAAAAATTGGTGGTAAATCTAAAAACAGTCTGCAAAATCTTCAGATCTCCCGTCTGTAGCCTTTGCAAGACCTCCTGTTCTAACCTGGCTTGTTTTGCAAGTCAAGTGCTCTGAACAATTGCCCGTCTCTTACATTTAGCTTCATTGAGCTAAACAACCAGAGAGTAACAAGGCCTGTTTTCTGTTTGGCAGCCAGGGGAATGTAACAAGGTTAATTTGTAAAAGTAACAATTTCAATTGAAGTCTTCGTAAACTTTTTGTAAAATCTAAAAAAAGAGGGCACACTCTAAAAAACATATGCAAACTGAAGTGCTTTATGGGTCTGGAGTGTCCGTTTCAGTTTTTGGATTAACATCCTTTTTAATAAGCAAAAAGAGACACAAAAGTAATCAGAAGAACTACAGCTTAATGTAGTTGTTCTGGTGTGTATATTATTTTCCTGAAGGCTTTTTTATGTAAACACTGCCTTTTCAAAGAAAAGGCAGTGTTTAAGTTGCTGCCTAGGAACACCTCTAGTGGCAGTCACTCAGACGGCCATTAGAGGCGTTTCCAGAGTCAAAATTGGATTGGCTGAGTGTCAATTTTGGTGATCTCAACGTAGGATGAGGAACTAGCCGCGGCGAGACCCGCACAGCGCTGAAATATACAATGTATGTATAGCTTTAAATTCCTTTGTGTTCCTTTTAAATCATAAATTTAAAGGAAGCAAGAGTGCTGTCTTTTAGTATATTCACATATGTACATTAATTATTCAAGGAAAGAAATGACAAAATAATAAGATAAAATAAATGAAAACAACACAAACAATTAAAGTATAGTGTAATGGCAGCTGAAAATGCCCAAGCAAGTTTAAGAAATTGGTGGCACATGTCAATTGAATTCTATCCCTGTTGAAACATTTTATAATTTTAATATTAATTGTAATCAGATTAGTAATATGTTTTAAGGAAATTTGTATAATTTGGGAAATTAGCAAAGTACTGTCCATGTATATTTCTGCGTTCATACAGCTTCCATCACGGTCATGTGCAATTTATTTTTAAAGTGTGACTGTGTATAAATCCCTAACTGTTGGCACAGTAATGATATAAGTGTATCTATACCCAGCAGTTTTCCTGTCTGTGTGTATGGAGAGACAGGTTATTGCAAATTACCAGAGTAATTTTAATTTCCTCTATCACTATGTGATTACTAGTCTGGGAGTGCTAAAAACAAACCAGCAGTTGATTTCTTCTATAAATAAAATTGGGTGGAGTGCCGGTGACATTTTTCTCTGCCTGGTAGACCTCAGTGATACTTTTTCCATCCCTGTATATTTTCACTGTCTGTATATGAATGCATTAATACTATATATTATAGAGGGACTGTCTCCCATGAGAATAATTCACAACCCACTGGCTGATTAATAGTTAGCTATGTGCTATTTTTTATTTATCCATTCATTTTTTTTTTGTCACATGCCACTTCTATTACATGACAGTTTGTCAATGCACACCCTGAAATCCTCATTAATGCAATGATGCAGTGTCCATGGGCCTGCTTGGGGAGCAAGGCATCATGGGGGCAATGCTAAACATGGATGCTCTTGTATGCCCTTATGTTGTAACATGGCCAAACTCACATGTGGACGCCGCTATACTTATAAGGCTGATGCTTAACAATTCTACCCTTATCACTCATGTAAAAACATGTTTGGGGTAAAGAAATAAAAACTCATAAGTCTTTAACCCCTTAAGGACACATGACATGTGTGACATGTCATGATTCCCTTTTATTCCAGAAGTTTGGTCCTTAAGGGGTTAAGGTGGTAAACACTCCATGTAGTTAATATTACAGCTAAATCATTTTGTATTGTTGGTGCCTTGGAAAGTGAACTTGCTGGTGTAAAATGTAATATTACAGCGTTTAATAACTTGAATTTTAGAGGTAATTGTTGAGTGCAACTTCAATTCTCTGAGAATCCATGTTCCAAGTAAATATTCTGAAAATATTCGTATGCTTATGAACATAAGAGAGAAAAAAAATAATTGCTCGGCAAGTTATTTTAGCATAAATAATTAACATTGATGTCTAATATTTGCCAAAGAGGAAAAAAATATGATGGGTTTATGGAAAATGGAACGGAACAGAACTGGAAAAGTGTGTATTTGTGAGACATGAGTAATGTGGTCTGACAACATGGTGTTTTTTTGTTTGTTTTTTTTTTTTTTTTATTTATTTTTAATTTATTTTTAATTTTAAAGGTGCCAGTTTCGTGATCACATGAATCTTTCCCCAGTTCTTAGACTAGCACAAAACAAATATGATCAATGTCTCCCCCCCCCCCAAAAGAAACCAAAGCCAAAGGGATCACTAGGTTATTTTTTTTTCTTTTTCTGAAATGGCACTTATATTGTTTTAATATACATTGACATATTCATATACACACACATTTCACAAATGCACTTGAATTTTATTTAATTTTTTTGTAATGAAATACAACCAGTCCAATGGGAAGCATCACATGTTGTACAGCCCCCTGGGTGTCCTGTAGCCTTGAACTTATGCCAGGGGTGAAGTGACGTCGCCTCCTGGCATACGTACACGGTGCACTATTGTCCCTGTGTCACTGTGTAATTGTCAAATGTATTTTAATTTCCATCTACCCCCCCTTTCAAAATATTGTAAAGTGCTGCGGAATTAGTTGGCGCTATATAAATACCAATAATAATAATGAGGGAGTTGTGCAGTCACTGCACCAAACAGTCCCAGCCGTTCACTGACAGCTGCATCTTTATATCTAAAGAGCAGACAGAAATGCACAGGCAGATGGCTACTCTGCCTGATATGACCAGTTGTGGTGGGAATGGGTGTTCTGTGTATCACACTACAGCCTGTCACTCAGGGCAAGCATCCCCCCACGACTTTGATATTCTTAGGGTGTATTGATGAGGACTACAACTCCAATTAACACTAACCTGTCAGGATATCCTTGTTCTCTCTCAATTGTATCTCTAAAATCCTTATTGGCTTAACCGTTTGAACACAAGGTGGGCAGGGGAGCCCTAGCTTAGCACTGTTTGACTTCTTACTTGGGGATGCTGGGTTCTGCCCTCCACTATTGCTCCAGGCATCCAAACCATCCTGATTTCGGATAGACAGTCCCAAATTGTCAGTCCTTGACAGTCCTGTCACCACGTTCCGACTTGTTTCCTGGTGTCCCGAAAAACTGGTGAAAACAAGCATAGTGTGAGCATATCATTAGATGCATTTGCATTGTTTACGAAGCATTAAGAGAGCACTGGAAAAGTACTCCCTGCAGGGTCTGCTCTCAGTGGGCCTTGGTAATGGACAAGAAGCATTGTATGTATTTACACCATGCTGACCTGCTAATCCTTCAGACAGACCTGCCCCATTTGTGCACGGGTCCACTACTTTGGGTGATACCAGTGATGTCCTTTTTCCCCCCTCCCACCAGCGCCCAGAACATGGAGGTTGAGAGGCTTAGTGCTCAGTGAGAGTTGGATGTTTTCTTCCCTAAACTAAGACTGAAAGGGCTTAGCTCGTTGTTTGAGATTGATTTGCTGATGCTCCGACCCAGTGCGCTAGTTCTGCACTTTATGGCAAAAGTCAGGAGAGCTAATGGGCGCTTTTACTGAGCAGTAGTGGCAGGGGTGTATCCTGGTTTTGTGCTGCCCTAGGCAGGACAAAACTCAGGCGCCCCCCTCACACCCACCCCCCCCCGCCACCCCCACCCAACCCTTCCCCCGCCTTCTAAATACACACACACTGACAGATACGCATCCATTAGCTAACTGTTAGCTAATGGATGCGTATCTGTCAGTGTGTGTGTGTGAGTGTATGAGTGTGTCTGTTAGTGAGTGTGAGTGTGTCTGTTAGTGAGTGTGTCTGTTAGTGAGTGTGTGAGTGTGTCTGTTAGCTGCTAACAGACACACTCACACACTCACTAACAGACACACTCACACACACTGACATACACACACTAACAGACACACACAGTCAGACACACACACACTCTAACAGACACACTCTCACACACACACACACACACTCTAACAGACAAACAGACACACTCACACTCACTAACAGACACACACTAACAGACACACTCACACACACTAACAGACACACTCACACACACTAACAGACACACACACACACACACACACACACACACACACACTAACAGACACACTCACACACTAACAGACACACACAGTCAGACACACACACACACACACACTAACAGACACACTCACACACTAACAGACACACACAGTCAGACACACACACACACACACACTAACAGACACACTCACTCACATTAACTCATTTTTTTTTTTTTTTATTTACCCCCCCAGCCTCCTTACCTTTGGGAATGCTGGGGGGGGGTTCTCCCTCTCCCTGGGGTCTAGTGGGGCTGCCGGTCGGGCTGCTGGGCTGGTTGCTGGCGAGGGAGCACTTCCTCTGAGCTGTCTGCTCAGCTCCCTCGCGCGCCGCAGAGTGAGGCTGGGAGGCGGTGCCAGAATATGACGTCATATTCCGGCTCCCAGCCTCACTCTGCGGCGCGCGAGGGAGCTGAGCAGACAGCTCAGAGGAAGTGCTCCCTCGCCAGCCGCCCGCCCAGCAACCAGCCCAGCAGCCACCAGCCCAGGGTGTCTGTTAGCCACAAGGCTAACAAGGCATTTGCCCTGGGCGTTTGGGGGCGGCTTTTTTTGCCGCCCCCTGGAAAATGCCGCCCAAGGCAAATGCCTTGTTTGCCTCGCGGCAAATACACCCCTGAGTAGTGGAGGTGGGGAACGGCTTGCTGTAGTGATACCGGAGAAACTGACGGAAGCCAAGCACAGAGAGATGGACACAGGTTTCTTCAGGAAGGAAGAGATTCTTTATTGGATCACCGATCGGGACTCAGAGGGACTAATGTCACCAAAATACAGCAAGTTCTGAGCCCCGGACAATAGTGCAGGCTCCTTATATAGGTACATAACTCCTCCCATATTAAGCTCCACCCGCACATTCTCTTAACCAATCAATACAAATAAGAATTAACTTCCTGCTTGACCGCATGGCCTGTCCAGCACAATGGAGGAGGGGAATACTACATCCTGTATTCTTGCACATGCTCCGTACACTACTGATCGTATCTTGCCTCGTGCAACCAACTGATCGATACGTCAGCATATGCACGTACACATGCCACGTGGTAATCTCGGCCTACTAAATTTATTTTTACCGAGATTCCACCACATTCCCCCCTTTGATGCCTCTTGATATTTCACAATTACTTGAGGCATCACTTAACCTTAGTTTGCATACACCGCAAGTTACCTTGAACCAGACCAGACTTATCTTATGATGTGAATCTTCAACACTCATCTTCCTGCATTGGTTCTCCCTGATCTAGAGCCTTATATTTATAAATTGCCATTATCTGTGCAGCAGCCTTCCTCTCTGCTATATTTTCTATCAGGCTTTGCACAGACCTAACTACTAAGGGTAGAAGACACGGCAGGAGTAGACACAACATTAAAATCAGTAGGACTCCACCTACCACTGCCTAAAGCCCTCCAAACCACTCATACCAGCTACCAAACCAACTGCTTGGATTATACCCTTTCCATACCTGAGTAGGCACATGCGCTAGTTTAACCATATGGCTAGTAAGCTCAGCTATTGCTTGCCCTTCGTCATCTATTTGAAGACAGCAATTGCTCAGGTTAAACTTCCCACATACACCTCCCTCTACTGCCAAAAGGTAATCCAAGGCTAATCTATTTTGGTATACTGCTGTCCTCATCCTGGTATTGTGCTTCGCTAGAAGATTGAGCGCTTGTGATGTCTCGTTAGTAATGATCTCAACCACCGCCTGTAATCTTATAATACGGTTGAGCATATAAATAGGGGTTCTATAACCAAAAGTACCATCTTCTGCCCACGTGGCTGGCCCATAATAATCTATAATACGCTGGGGAGGCCATTCATTATCTTCCCAGGCGCCTATCTCTATGGGTCCCCTTTTCTTCCTATGATTCACATCATATACTTTAACACCTAAAGTCTCACCTGTTTCAATAGGTAACAAGAAGAAGGATGGTTTGAGCATACCCAACACACATGCCCCTTCCCAGTCCTGTGGCAACTCCGAATAGGCTTTCTTACCACAGATCCAGTGGGGCTCTCCAGGTAGATGTGATGGATAGATCAAACCACGCATCCTTTAAATTGGCGTATCTAGCAAACGGGTTAGATGGTTCTGAGACATTTGAAGCCGACCACCAAGTTGTATTCTTTGTATCATCATCATAAGCTTTTTGCCCTAGACAAGTTAATTCTCCTACAGAAGTATTATACATCATTCCTTTCCTTGCTATGCAAACATAACCTATGATGGAGGTCTTTAATCTCCACTCAGATTTACCTCTAACACTCATATGATAATCGGCTTGTGTAGATATTAATTGGTCAACTGCCTCAGAACCAGACATTACCTCCTTTGCTTCCCAAGGCCATTGGTCTCCCATGTTAGTACCTCCACACACATAGCAGTTGGTAACATTAAGACTACTGGCAATACTTTCGGCTAAATCAATAAACAGGTTTTTAGCATTATGGGGGATCTTATTATCTATGCTCATCTCTTCATAAAAGGAATGGTATACTTGATGAGTCTGGGAGGATACCGTATCAGTCTCTATCCCTATAAACAATATTGTCCCAGGATCTAAACCCGTCCCATATATTTGAAACCCAAATAAATTACCATATTTATCTAAAAACTTGTCGGGGTTATTTATAAGTATATGGACTAGATTGCATTCCATAGACTTACAATATGGGCTGGTAGGCAACTTAGTCACAATCATGTCCTTGTCTACTGTCTGTCCCCAAGTTGCCCACCCCACACAAGACCAATATGGGCAAAAGTTATAATCTCTATTTGGGCATCTAGGACTCACATATTTATTTTTACTACTGGGACAAATATATTTATCGTTAGACCCATACGTCCTCTCCCATCTAAGATCCCCACATACATTCCACGGCTTTCTACCACTTGATATCGCCTTACACGCATCAAATAGCAGAACACCCGAAGAATGTACGGATTCTAATACCGTCTTATTAATTAGGGTTCCCTGAGGATCTCCATTCCTGAGAGTCAACCAAATTGTACGAGGTTGATACTCCGGACTGAAGCACTTAGGTTCTCCTACTCCTAAATGGCACACACTATATTCTATATTTAGGTATCTACATCTTGATACATCTCCTTTACACTCGTATTGTGAATGCCAAATTAGGGTTTGGGAAATATGGTTACCTGTTCTTGTAGTCTTAATGCATACCTCACAGCTAGGAGTGTCGGTACCTCTACCTTCCTGAATATAAAAATACACATAAATAAACATTATCATAAACACATCTTTCGTCGTCATCCTCAGTCTTCGTCCGTGCGAAGGCACCTCAGCTTCCAAGATGTAAGGGCTGCAGGGAATGGAGTTCTGCTCGTCTTCACAGGAGTCCCTTCGAGACTTTTCCTGGCTTATATACTATACGTCGGTGAGCGGACAGGCTTTATTATGGCCCTCTCACTCACTTACCAAATCTCTGAAACAATAAAATTTTGTAATCCACAAAGTTCCTCGTCACTCCGACTGAGTCGTGCGCTTCAACCGGATCTTGCAGGGATTCTCTGGATCTGCTGTAACTTGCCAAGAATCGACTGCTGCTGGTTTAACCCTGGAGCGATGTATCCACGGAGTCACTTCGGCTACTTTTATCGCTGTAGGGGTAGACAAAAGAACAACATAAGGACCTCTCCACTTGGGCCCTAACGGTACATTATTCCACTCTTTAATCCACACTTGGTCTCCTGGGTGGTAACTATGAACTGGGGGATAAATATTCACAGGTAATCTATCTTGTACCCATTTCTGTACCTCCTCCATAGTCTTACCCAACTCTACAACCTGCTGCCGGGTAATTCCTTCTCCCAACTGACTCAAATCCCCCCTTAAGTTACCAAGTACGGGAGGTGGTCGCCCATACATGATTTCAAAAGGAGAGAGGCCCATCCTTCTGGTAGGTGTACTGCGGATTCGCAATAGAGCTATGGGTAAGAGAACGTTCCACTTAAGTTGGGTTTCCTGACACATTTTAGCCAACTGATTCTTAATAGTTCTATTCATTCTCTCTACCTTACCAGAGCTCTGGGGTCTATATGCCGTATGAAGCCTCCACTTTATACCAAGCATATGAGTCAGTTGTTGTAGGCACTGATGAACAAAAGCTGGACCATTGTCCGATCCTATAGAGCAGGGTAGTCCATATCGGGGTATTATTTCTCGTAGCAGGAATCTCACAACTTCTCCTGCTTTCTCTGTACGAGTAGGACATGCTTCTACCCAGCCTGAATAGGTACACACAATTACCAGCAGGTAACGATGTCCACCCGATTTAGGCATCACTGTATAGTCAATTTGTAAATCGGACATGGGGAGTCCCCCCATAAACTGGACTCCTGGTGACTTTACTGGTCCTTGCCTTGCATTATTTTTAGCACACGTTACACATCTTCGTACAATGGCCTGAGTCAAGTTGGACAATCTTGGTATGTAGAAATGTTTTCTGAGAGATTCTTCTGTGCTGTCTCTCCCAGAATGTGTCCCGTTGTGATAGTTTTGGACAATTTCTACCGCTAGTGATGCTGGAATGACTATTCTTCCATCTTCTAACTGATACCATTTGTTCTCCAAATACTTTCCAGGTTCAGTCTTTAACCACTCCTCTTCTTGAGCTGTATAAACTGGAGTCCATTGGGACAGTGGAGTTGGTATAAGAGCAGCTATATGCCCCACATACTCCTGTCTTCCCGATTCAGCGGCACGCTTAGCTGCACTATCTGCCATCCGATTTCCTTTGGTTACATCACCATCTCCTCTCAGATGCACTCGACAATGTATGATACCGACTTCTTTCGGCTCCCACACTGCTTCCAATAGTTGTAGGATTTCAGCTGCATACTTGATTTCTTTGCCTTCTGAATTCAATAGTCCTCTTTCTTTATACAAAGCTCCGTGGGCATGAGTGGTTAAAAACGCATACTTGGAGTCCGTGTAGATGTTCACTCTTAAACCTTCAGCCAATTGTAACGCTCGTGTCAGTGCTATCAATTCTGCCTTTTGTGCTGATGTTCCTTTCGCCAGTGGCCGAGCTTCTATCACCTTGTCTATTGTTGTTACTGCATATCCTGCATAGCGGATCCCTTCTTTCACATAACTACTGCCGTCGGTGTAATATTGAACATCGGGGTTCTGGATGGGAAAATCACGAAGATCGGGTCTACTTGAAAATACTTCATCCATTACTTCCAAACAATCATGTTGACTTTCAGTAGGTTGTGGCAAAAGGGTAGCTGGATTTAAGGTGTTTACAGTCTCTAAATGCACTCTTGGGTTTTCACACAACATTGCTTGATACTTGGTCATACGGCTATTACTGAACCAATGATTTCCTTTGTAATCCAACAACGTCTGTACTGCATGTGGGACTCGTACATAAAGTTCTTGACCCAGAGTGAGTTTATCGGCTTCAGCTACTAGCAGGGCGGCTGCAGCTACTGCTCTTAGACAAGGTTGAAGTCCGCTGGCCACTGCATCCAGTTGCTTAGACATATAGGCAACAGGTCTTTGCCATGATCCCAAGTACTGTGTCAATACTCCCACAGCCATTCTTCTTTGCTCATGTACATACAGGTAGAATGGTCGTGTGTGATCAGGTAGACCTAATGCTGGGGCACTCATCAAAGCCTTCTTCACATCTTCAAATGCCGTTTGCTGTTCTTGAGTCCATAAGAAGGGGTCGTGCTCTGTACCTTTGATAGCTGCATACAGAGGTTTTGCCAGTATCGCGTAGCTGGGAATCCATATCCTACAGAAGCCTGCTGCCCCCAAGAATTCTCGCACTTGTCTTCTATTCTTGGGTATCGGTATTTGGCACACAGCTTCTTTTCTCTCTGGCCCCATAATTCTTTGACCTTCAGAGATATGGAATCCCAGATATTTGACAGTTGGCAAACACAACTGAGCCTTCTTTCTAGACACCTTGTATCCTGCCTTCCAGAGAATGTGTAGTAGATCGTGCGTTGCTTGCTGACATATTTCCTTTGTAACTGCTGCTATCAACAAGTCATCTACATACTGTAACAATACACACTCTCCTGGGATGGACTCGAAATCCAGTAGATCTTGACTTAGAGCTGAACCAAATAGGGTAGGTGAATTTTTAAACCCTTGGGGCAGTCTTGTCCAGGTCATTTGGCGTTTTGAGCCCGTTACAGCGTTTTCCCATTGGAAAGCGAAGATACATTGACTTTCTGCGGCAATTCGGAGGCAAAAGAAGGCATCTTTGAGGTCTAAGACTGTAAAATAGGTAGCCCCGCCCGGAATTAAAGCAAGCAGGTTATATGGATTGGGTACAACTGGATGTATACTAACAACCGCATCATTGACTGCTCTCAAGTCCTGCACAGGTCGATACTCATCTGTACCGGGCTTTTGAACAGGCAGCAATGGGGTGTTCCAGGGGGAAGTACAGAATTTTAGGATACCATACCGTATGAACTTATCCAGATAAGATTGGATGTTCTTCTTAGCCTTCTGCGGGATGTGATATTGTCTTAGGCTCACTGGATAAACCCCAAGTTTTAGTTCGATTTTAATAGGTGGAATATTGCGGGCCAGTCCTGGTGGGTTGTTCTCTGCCCAAACTCCTGGTATGTTGAATAAGGATTCATCACTCCTAGGGTTTTGGATAGTCAACGCTGTATAAAGTCGGCACTCTTCTTCCTTTGGTACGGATAATGTCATAATACCTGAAGGTCCATTAAACTTTAAGGATGTTGTTCCATTTGGTAGGAACGTAATCTGCGCTTGTAACTTAGATAGCATATCACGTCCCAGCAATTGGACTGGACATTCAGGCATATAAAGGAATTGATGTTTTACTACGTGGCCTCCCAATGTACAGAGTCGACTTTTAAGAACCGGTTTTTCAGCACTTCTTCCAGTTGCTCCTATTACAGTAATAGTTCTTCCAGATGGAGGAGCAACTAGATTAGTCACCACCGAATGTTCAGTACCAGTGTCGATCATGAACGCACTCCTTTTTCCCCCTATTGATACATCGACCATAGGCTCCGCTCGACCAAGGGGGATGGAGCCCGGTCGGTATCAATAGTCCTCCATGACCGTGTCAGCCAATCCCACAAAGTCCCTACCTTCTCTATCGCGGGACCTTTGCGCTGCTGGATAGTACCTATCTTCCCTAACACTTCCTCTGTTCCCATTGCTCCCTCTATTACCATTACTCCCTCCGGGGCCTCCTCTACCTCTCGCTCTGCCTCTAAAGTTTCCATAACCTGTCCTAGGTCGGTCTCTCTCATACTGTTCTCTTCGCGGACACTCATTTCTCCAATGCCCTTCTTCCCTACAGTATGCGCACTGATTTCTACTCAGAGGTTCCTCATTCCACTTACTATCGCCTCTATCTGGGCCCCGTCTATCTACGCCTGCGATCGCTACCGCTAGCATATCTGCCTTTCTACGCATCTTGCGCTCTTCCTCTTTCTTAGTCTCTGTTTCCCTGTTCATATATACTTTATTCGCTACCTCCATTAGTTGGGTGATAGACATACCTGCAAACCCTTCTAACTTTTGTAGCTTGCGCTTAATATCTCCGTAAGCTTGGCTGACAAAGGCGGAGTTCACCATTCGGGAATTATCTGCGTCTTCCGGATTAAAGGGGGTATACAAGCGGTATGCCTCCAATAATCGGTCATAAAAGACACTGGGCGCTTCATCACTTTTCTGAATCACCTCAACTGTCTTCGACATATTAATGGCTTTCTTCCCTCCGGCTTTCATGCCAGCAATTATAGCGTCTCTATAGGCTCTGAGTTGAACCATATCTGCGCCATTTACATTCCAGTCGGGATCGGTGTTAGGATAATGTGTTGCGGCCCATGCTGCTGGATTGGCTTGATTCAAAGCACGGGCTCTATCCTCTAGCGCTTTAATGGCCGCTTGATTAATCCTTGTCCTTTCCTCATTATTAAACAAAGTCATTAATAACTGCTGGCAATCAGCCCATGTCGGATTATGTGTCTGAACGATCGAGGTGAACAGATCGGTCATAGCTTGTGGTTTCTCAGTATACGAGGAATTGTGGGTCTTCCAATTCAAGAGATCGGTAGTCGTGAACGGGACATATACGAAGACTGGGTCAGCATGTGCCATTTGACCTGCGGCATCGATATAGGCTGACCCGGGATTCAGACGAAGAGGCATCTGATAATGTTTTAATTGTTGGGTACCGGTCAGTTGTCGGGTTAGTATGGGGCTACGTGGAGGGGCGTCAGTTAGAGGTTCCGGTCGGGGGGTAATAAAGCATGAGGACGTGGGAACTTGGTTTTGGGAAAAGTTAGTAAATAGAACACTTCGAGTCGAGCTAGAAGAAGCTTGACCGGAAGTCTGAAGTGGCGCCAAATCAGGATATGCAGATCTAATGGGGGTTGGTTCTGGTTCCGGAAGGGGAGATTTAGTACGAGAGGGGGTGGATTCTGTACTGGAGGAGGAAGCGGAAGTGGATGGGGGCAATGGGGGAAGGGGTGCAGGACTTCCTGCATTCGCGTCACTTCCTCTTAAAGGAAAGTAAGGGGGCGGCAAAGGGATCTCGGACTCAGGGGGCGTGTCCAAAATGGGCCTAACACCAGTCCTAGTGGACAAACAAGTCCTAGCCACCATGAGGCGACATTGCTCCTCGTGGCATGTCTGAATCCATTTTGGCGAGTCATTTACGGCCTGTCTCCAACAATCAATATAAGGAAACTGCCCGTAAAGTTCAGGCCTACCCGATACAGCCACGTGTACGCGCTGTACCAGAGTTGGATCCAAACTGCCACGTGGCGGCCATGTCGCAACCAAAGTAGGCCACTCCCTAGTACACAAAGTGACCAAACGTACAGGAGACATTTTAACCCCAAAATCACATGTTTTGAATCCCTTTTTAAAATTCTTTACCATACAACCTAAGGGATCCGGAATCGTTGACTCCGACGCGCCCATACTTATCAATGGAACGTCGTTGACAACGAATACTATGCACACGTACTTTTCAACAGTCACACCCGTTTCCTCTGGCAACAGCACCACGTGGTACGGTTACCAAGTGAAACGTACACAATAACACAATAAACACTCAGGGAATTCCCGTACACACACAGCTGTTACACCAGTCACTAGATAATCAATATTATGCCCTTTGGCGAAACTATACAGTCACCCACGCTATAATTCTCTATATATGAATTACCCGTCTATAACACACCCCAGTAACATCGTCTTTTACAAATAGCGGTTACAGTACGGTTAGCATAGGTCAAAGCACAATTTAAGGTCACAATACAATTATTAGTGGTTATGGTGTTAAACATGCAATGGACGACCGTGATTAGTACTTATATACAGTGTCAGTAAATATACAGGGTTATGGTACCGTGCACTATGATACAGCAACACACTATTAACACTCTCGCTAGACGGCTGAGCTCGCGCTATCTAACAAGATATACACTTTACTAAACAATCTTTACTTACTAAATCTTACTAAACAACACATTTACAATTCCCAACTAAACTATTGGCCAGTACCTTGAATGGACTACCTAAAACTATCTACATCCGTTTTGGTTAGCCACACTGCCCAAGCACCACATATAGCGAGCTAGAGGACCGACTTTACACAGACGCCTCTTAGTCGATTACTATCAAAAATCTAGTGGGTTCCAAATTTACACGCCTTCCTTAGCCAAGATAGGTTGAGAGCTAGCGAACCGAATTTACACAGACGCCGCTTAGTCTCCCGGTCCCTCCGACCTAGCGAACGTAATATGCACCCTAGAACGCTAGTCTAGACAAGACACCGGTGTCCGGCTAGGGCTATTTACACCAGAACCCTGCCTGACTAACCAAATCAAACGGTCTGACTAAAGAGCGTTCGATTGAGCGGTGCGCCTTCGCTCCTTCCCTCCGACAGAGGGGGCAGATTCCATACACAAATAACCCCTTATGGGCCTACCGCACAATCGGTATACCCCTAGTGGGTCTGCCGTCTAAAACAGCAGTTGTCTTACCTCCTCGTTCCTGAACCTGAGTTCACACTCATCGACGGGGACACCCCAGCACTTCTTACGTAGAGGCCGATGATCTCCTGGACAACAGACCAGTGGCGCCGAGACGAAGGGAGGTCCACGCAGAAGTTCAGGGGTGCAGCCGTAGAGAGCGTGGGCAAAGATAGACCGTCTCACGCCTCTGCCTCTCAGCTACCGTTGAACGATGAGCTTCCCGGCCAATGCACCAAATGATACCGGAGAAACTGACGGAAGCCAAGCACAGAGAGATGGACACAGGTTTCTTCAGGAAGGAAGAGATTCTTTATTGGATCACCGATCGGGACTCAGAGGGACTTATGTCACCAAAATACAGCAAGTTCTGAGCCCCGGACAATAGTGCAGGCTCCTTATATAGGTACATAACTCCTCCCATATTAAGCTCCACCCGCACATTCTCTTAACCAATCAATACAAATAAGAATTAACTTCCTGCTTGACCGCATGGCCTGTCCAGCACAATGGAGGAGGGGAATACTACATCCTGTATTCTTGCACATGCTCCGTACACTACTGATCGTATCTTGCCTCGTGCAACCAACTGATCGATACGTCAGCATATGCACGTACACATGCCACGTGGTAATCTCGGCCTACTAAATTTATTTTTACCGAGATTCCACCACAGTAGTGGTTACGGTGCTTGGAGTGTTCTTTTAAATCACACGTGCATATCTGGTTTAAATGTAATTTTATCTAGAGCAGAGCACAAATCACATTTGATTGACCATTTCAAGAGACACTTTAACAACTTTATTTTATTGAAGTTGTTAGAGTGCCTGCAGCCCTGCCCCCTGTCCTAACCCCCCAAACACAATATTAAAAGAACACTATAGGGTCAGGAACACAAGCCTGAATTCCTGACCCTATAGTGCTAAAAAATAAAATTAAATCTGCCCCCCTAAATATTGTTAATTCTTACCTTTGTCTGCTGCTGTTTCTGCCCTTGATCTGCCTCCTTGGCTGACATAATCAGAAATGGTGATCTGAACGATAAGAAAGCATTGGATTGGCTAAGAGTGTCAAGGAGGCAGATCAGGGGCAGAGCCAGCACAAGTCAAACACAGCCCAGGCCAATCAATGCATCTCTATGAGGAAAGTTTAGTGTCTGCATGCAGAGGGTGGAGACAATGAATGTCAGGAGTGGCCAGTGGAGGTGTCCCTAGGGGGCAATGTAAACACGGCCTTTTCACTGTGTTTACGGCAAAAAGCCTGAAGGGATTTAATATACTTAATATACTCACCAGAACAAATACAATAAGCTGTAGCCCAGGAGGCACCTCTTGTAGCCATATGAGGAGTGGCCAGTGAAGGTATCCCTAAGCTGTAATGTAAACACTGCATTTTCTCTGAAAAAAAAAAAGTGTTTACAGCAATAAGCCTGAAGGGAATGATTCTACTCACCAGAACAAATACAATAAGCTGTGGTTATTCTGGTGACTATAGTGTCCCTTTAAACTAATGATAAGGCTTGGAAGTGCTGCTTCTAACCATGCCTACAAGCCCTCTGGGTATGAGAGCTAGTAATCTTACTTACCATCACTCATAGTGTAACATACTGTGTCATTGAATACAATGATTCTCTACAGAGGGGCGCCGCTATGAGGAGCAATGAATAGAGACGCTTTCAGGATGACGCAACCCGAGGAGGAGGTTGCGGCAGCACTGTTGGGGACTCAGTGCTGGAGAAAAGGTGTTTATTTTTTTTCTTTTGTACAGATTGGAGGTGAAACAATAAAGGGCTCCAGTACTGTAGCGTTAGCATGATCTGTAATCCTGGAAATTATATTACCCAGGCAGCCATACTAAAGGCGACATAGGCCCAGAAAACCACTTTGTCAAATTTCCAGGTATGAAGACTGAAATGGGCAAGTCCCATGTTTGACCTTGTAACTTTTCAAAACCCTATAAAACCTGTACATGGGGAGTACTGTTTTACTCGTGACACATCTCTGAACACACATTTGAGTATATTAGAGCTGTAAACCATATAGTGATAAAGATATCATTAGTGAAAGTGTAATTTTTGTGTGAAAAATGGGGAAAATAAATAAATAAAAAATAAATAAATATATATTTACTCTAACTTTGGCCAGGGTTTTTGATTAAGTGGCTACCAAAAAAGGCTGAACCTACCTCATTTTGAATACCCTGAGTTGTCTACTTTTGCAAATGGAATGCCATGATGGCGGTAATTTTCATTCCTGGGCTGCCATATGTTCTCAAAGGCAACATAGGCCCAGCAAAGCAATCTGGCAAATTTCGATGGGCAAGCTCTATATTTGACCCTGTACATGGGGGGCATCGCTGAACTTGTGGGACATAACACATACAAACGTGTATTTTATTGCAGTAAAAGTGAACAGTATTATTACATTCACAGTTAAAATGCCATGAAAAACTTTCAAAATATAAAAAAATGTCTCAATTGCTCACACTTTTGTAGATTGTATTCATATTAATTTGTTTCATATATAAATATTTGATATGAGATGAAAGCCTTATTTCTCCTGAACACAAGCACTTAATATGAAAGCGGTAAATTATGGTTGAACAAACGTAGCTAAAATTCTACGTTTTGTTTTTGTCAGAAATTACCACCGTCCTTAAGGGGTTACTTCATACTCCAGAGAAGTTTAGATGGATGAAGGTGTGGAGATTCTAGTTGTAGAATGATTTGCAGATAAAAAAAATTAATTGCCAGTTTAGGAATTAAGGAGTTATGGAAAATGTTTGGTGCGTTTGGATATCAGAGTTAGAGATAGGTTTTAAGAAGAGTAGATATTTGTTACATCAGCAAACGACTAGAATAATTGAGTGGGAAAGTTAAGCTGTGTTTGAGCTATAGTCAGTGCACGGAATACAATCTGGTGGGAGTGCAATTAAAGAGGTGCATAAAGAAGAGATAATAGGTTGTTTATATAAATCCCATGAAAAGTATGTGGTTTACATATCATTGAGATAAATTGGGACTATGTAACAGAGTAGAATTAAGTGGAACTCTAAATTTTATTTTTTTGCTTCCAATAGAGCCTTCCTGGTGTTTTATTTTTTTATTTTTTTTTTAAAGAGGATAAACAAGCTACATGATGACCTTTTGAATAGACGGTACAGGCACTGTACAATCTTATAAAAAATAGACTTTAGTTAGAACAGCAAGCCAAGGTGACAACGTTTCTGCCATCAAATGTGACCATTGACCATTGACTGAGTGTGTCAGTGTTTGTATCTGTGTGTCTGTACATCTGTATGTATGTCAGTGTTTGTATCTGTGTGTCTGTATCTGTATGTGTGTTAGAATTTTTATCTGTGTGTCAGTTTGTGTGTATGTGTAGCCACATGTGTGTATCTGCACTGTGAGGAGCCTGGAACAGAGAAAAGGGGGAGATGGGACAGAGAAATGCATATACATTTGAAATAACAGCAACTATGATAATAACAAATACTTTGCTAATATAAGGGGTACTATTTATGGAAATGGGCTGACAAGGGGTACTCAAGAGAAAAATGGTTGGGAACCACTGTTCTAGTGCATGTTCTCGTGTTTTTGTTTGACAAACCGCTTTGGCCAGTTGCACCCAAAACTGACCCCAATGCAGCCATTATACCTTATTATTATTACGTTGTCTGTCCAACCTTAGAATGCAATGGTATCACAGCTTCTTATTGATGTCTGTTCCCATGTTTTTGTGAAGTAGTCAGTTTTGAGTTCTGAGAAGAGCCCATGTTTTTGTCAGACCACTGAAACCAGGGAATGGAATCCCAAGACTCCTTGCACCGTCTCCACTACAATGCACGATAGTGGTTATAATGCTTAGAGTGCCCCTTTAAGAAAGGAATCCCAGACCCTGGGGCAGAGTATTAGTTTGAGTGTTACAGACTGCTCACTGCTGACCAGTTAATCTCAGTACAATTTAATTTAAATACGAGGCATTAATGATCATGTGGTCACATGATGAATGTAGAGAGCATCATAGGAATTCAGCCATCATTGTGCTTTCTGTTTGCAGTCTGAGGTCATCACTAAATAAAATAAACATGTGGACAATTAGCCCTCTATTTACCTGACCCTCCTCTAACAATATTCTACATAACTATATACTAGTTTTGGATGTCATTATCTGGTGAAATGTTTTGTCCCTGTTTATAGTGAAATTATTTATAAATAAATCTGGCATATAATATGACATATATTATACGTTCAGATAGAATACAACCGCTGGCTTCAATGTTCTGGGTCATATTCAAATAAATCTTCTAGTTCTAATTAGTTTGATTTCATATTCAGAGAGAATACAGTCTTTAGTTTGTGAAGACAGAGGTGCATGTAAAGCACACGTACGTGACTATGAGCTGGAGTGGTGTGAGGTATGATTGCCATGCCTCAGTTGGCAGCCCATCAATATCTCCTGTGAAATGGCAATGACACGCTGTGCTTGGCATGACACCACTCAAGGTACGTGGAAAGCTTTCCTCTTTAAATGAGATGAGCACTTTCCCAGGAGGACAGTCCCTTGCATGTAAACAATAGTTGCATGATGGAAGATAGAAATTGATAGCTGTCCTAAAGTGTTTTATGCCTCTGTTGGCATACCATAAAAGACAATCAGATTCATAATGGATTTGCTAAGCGGCACTAAGCCACAAGGCGACTACTGCCCTTTTCAGGTGAATGATCTGTATGAGAATTTGGAACCTTGCACTGCTTAGTAAATATCACCTGCGTTCTTTAGAAATACATTTTCAGAGTTGTTGTGTCAATCTACTTTTAACTAGTTAACATCCAAATAATCCTGCAATATTTTCTAGTTGACAGTTAACACTGGTTTGTATTGATTTTGTTTGGTGTTATACATTCTATATGCTCATGTAATTATTTGGATCAGAATTCTCTCAAAAATATATTTGTTTGAAACTGTACTCTCTGTAACCAAACACCTCTTCTTTGTTACACTGGTCAAGGACTTGTCATAGTTACAAGTTTAAAAACCTTTCTTTACCCCCAGCCAGTCCATACATATATAGATACGTTGTCACCTTGGCTTGCTGTTCTAACTAAAGTCTATTTTTATAGATAGGTAATTGTGTAGATCTTTCTATTGTAGTAGATCTAGGACGTGTTTAGAAGGCTATTAATTATTGACAAGATATTGCTAATAATGAGCGAATGTATAATCAGATGCAATCACCCAGTGTTCTGTTTGCACTCTTGGAACGCTGGGTATGTGATGTCCTGTAAATGTGCCAAAATTAACTCGCCATCTAACAAGGAAACTACTTAGACTTGTTCTAGGCACATTACATCCCGTGCTAATGTTGAAATACAATCCAAACTTCAAGGGGGAACAGCACAGAATGATCCATACAAACAATGCTGAATGGAAAATAAAGTCTTTTATCAGAGCAACAGGTACATTTAATGGGAAGCGAGGGACTGGGTGGGATAAATCGGAAGTTTATAAAATGAGGATAATTTAGGGTATGGTTTGGCAAACTCCAGGAAGCCAGATCTCTTGGAAAGGTTACTGCATGCTCCTTACTTTGAGTATTTTACATGAGTAGCTAGATGTTACTCTTCATTTGGCCTTAAATATGTTTGTCTGGCTCCCAATATACTGATTGCATGCTTGTTGTATGACGATCCCCACCCCTTTTGTAAAGAAAAAGAAAATGTCACAAATAGTTATATAGATTTAACTTATCCTACATAATTCATGATACTTTATTTTTTTTTTTTCTCATTCATTTCCTTGATTCATTTTGGAGCATCTTTCTCAAATTAAATAATTTCATTTTTTGCTAAGTTTTATTTTCATAATTGTTTATGGATTTATTTCAGCTTCCAAGAAGACGTGCTGGCAGACAACAATGCAATCTTTATGCTATGACATTTTGTTTCCCTGTGGTGGTTATGGTGACAGGAGCATACTGGCGTTGTCCCAGCAAAATGTGCCACATTTTTTTAGCATGATTTTAAATTCAACTGGGTCCTGCCAGGCTCCTGCACTGCTTCCAGATTTAACAGAATTAGAGAAGGCTAGTAGCAGTTTTGTTCTTTAGGAGAACTAGTTTGACTCATTCATTGGTTGAGAGCATTGAGCTGATGAATGCATACCTAGATCGCCATCATTTCTCCAACTCTGGGAGGGCAGGATGCAAGGCGAGCGCCTGTTGGTATCTAGGTGAGTGCCAAATCGTACTAAACTGATTTGATATAGGTTACATAAGGTAGGTATCTCCTGGCTCTATTACAACTACATAGGCTGTAGTGGATATGGTACTTGGGAGTTTTTCTTAAAATGACACTTTTATTGACTGTATTAAAAGCTCACTATTTAATAGATGTTTATAATTTCTGCAGTAGCACGTAGTCATAGGCCTTTGTTAAATGCTTCCACATGATGCTCACATGGCTTTTTGTATACCCTTTCCTGTTTGAAGATTGTTCTCCTTAGTCAGATATACAGCCGTTTCAAATAATTGCCTGCTGAATAATCTGTGTGCAGATCCCAAAACATAAAATGCCACAAAAAACTAAAATCACATGCACAACATCAGTTATACCCACATACCCAATCAACATCAACAGGCAATCTCCATGAACAAACACAGTCAATAGAATTGCTTATACTGCAGAGCTGAGTGATTTTTGACATAACATGTTCTATGTCAGGGAGATATGTTTCTCAAAATATTAGCAAACAAATTACTAAGATAATGGTAATATAACATTTTACGGGGCGGAGCCAAACTACCAAAGCTGAGGGTCGCACGCTACTGAAGCTCCGGGCAAGAAACGACTAAAATACAGCTTTTAAGGGCTTTTACCTACCAAGACTGGCCCTCAGAGACCTCCCCTGCATACCCAAACAACATGGGACGAAAGTAAAAAAACTAACAAACCCGATCGGCCCAACTTTAGTATGAACATCGGTGACTTATGGAGACAAGCACATGGCGCAAGCGGGCCCAAGATGGCCGCGCTCTCAGGAGGCTGCTCCGATTTCTCGGACGACCTGTCCTTTGAAGGGGAAGAAGTTCACCTACCAACACCCGCAAAGCCACCGCCAAACCCGACGGAACCGAACACATCCCCGGTCACTATCTCTGTCCTAAAGGGGCTCCTGGCGGAACTGCAGACCACCCTAATAGCTGACATTGCCACAATACGCGGGGGGCTGCAGGGCCTGACAGGCCGCATTGGAGCACTTGAGGAAACCACTCACAAGGGCTCCCAACAAATAGAGATGCTGGAAAAGGCGGTGCAAGACTTGCAGCGGCAAAATCAAGCTCATGAACACCGCTTCGCTGCTCAGGAGGACCTCCACCGCCAGAACAATCTGAAAATCAGGGGGATCCCTGAAGAGGTTCCCGAGGCGGAACTGCCGCACCTCATGAGGAAAATGCTGGGAGATTGCGGTCACCTAGACAGGCCAAAGCAGTACCCCTGGACGGACTTTTCCATATCCCCAAACCGACCAAGACTCTAGCCACTGTCCCAAGGGACTTGATAATCCACTTTTGGAACGGGGCAGACAAGACAGCAGTCCTGATGGCACGGAGGGGAAAATCCCACTATCAATTTGAAAGCATTTCCCTAGCGTTTTACACCGACCTCTCTAGCAGTACACTGGCCTGGCGGTGATCACTCATGCCTCATACCACACTTTTCCAACAGCGAAACATCGGATACCGCTGGCGCATGTCCCGCACACTCCTGGTGACACATGGGGACACTACATACCCTCTCCAGAACCTGCAAGATGCAACAGTGCTCCTAAGGGACTTAGACCTACTGCATGACTATCTAATGAGGACCCAGCCGCAAGCCGCTTCCAGGCCCCGCACAAGTGGGACCCAACCAAAAGTCACTCCATTCACCCCACGACGACCCACAACGGAATCGTATGCAGCTACCACTATGTGAGGCCCTGAGAGGCCTTAGAATTCAGACTGGCACAATATATTTAGGACAGTCCACCTGATACTACTGTTTATGTTCCTCATGTTCTTTGTTTTTCTACTGCACAACATACCTGACACTACATGCACACCGACAGGTATAGCTCCCGCAAAGATGTAACCCCCCCCCCGCCTTAAGGCCACTGAATCAAGACATCTGTCAACTATATATAGTCATGAGAGGCATAAAACCCCATACCTAAATCTACAACTACCCTGATTTAAAATAGCAATGGCTGTAAAGCACACACCTGACCCGCAACACCTGCTGGATGCCTGTCCGTAGGCTGCCAGCCATCTAGCCACCAAAGATATCAACAAGCTGTATAGAGTTCTCATCTCCACACAACCCGCTATATTGTAAGCTTACACCAAAAAAAAGCTCACTCACCACAAGCTTGCTTTACCCCGATAATTGTTTAAAAAGTTGTCCACCCGCTGTTGCGAGACCTGCGTGTCTCCTATTTTACTATCCTATCGCACTGTTATACATTTTCGGTGACACAAATAAAAGCCGTTTGAACTAAAAAGTTGTCCATTATTAACTGTTGTGGTCACTCCCCAGCAGCAGAGCAGGCAAGGAGCACCCACACTATATATATACATTATAGGTAGACTTACTTTGATTACACAAACTATGCCTGTGTTATTATCTACCTAGCCTGTTCATACACCACATGGAATATACCTAATAGTCAGACATACTGATGTCCTTGCAATAACAGTTTCAGAACCTTACAATCTGTAATGTGGTCAAAAAGAACCCAACTTGAAAACATACCACCTGCATAACTGAACTATGTCCTGATCCTGGCCTCAAAGGTCTTAAACTCCCAGTTCCAGCGGCTTTGCTGACTGGGCATCAGCTGATCACAGGCAACAAGTGGGGCATTTGGCTTGCTTATTATCTCTTATGTGTCCTGGGGAAGGCTCCTGTTGTCTCACTTTCTACTTGTAGTCTAGTAAAGGACCAAAAGTTGACCCCTGTATAACATTATGACAAGCCTGTTTAATTACAGATATGTCTAACCTAACACCTCTCATGCAACCCATACTGAAATGACTAGCCTGTTATATAAACAGTCCTGCCCTCCTATTAGACTAACTAAGCATGTTTTTCCCTAACACTAAGTTTTTGTTAATTGGCCATATATTTAGCCTGACTGCTTTTACGTTTATAAAAAGTGCAATGTCTTCTGATATTTTATGTACAAAGCGCGATGGACGCGACATCTCATATAATATCTGATGAAGTTTTTACTCCATAAGCTTTCACAGAAATGTCCCCGCAATATTAGTATATTGCTCTTGACGGAGCTTGTCTATTCTATCACAAAATTGTGCTCTCTCTCAACTACCACGATGCTCTGAAATGTTTATGTAAGCGTGTCCTACGCCGTTGTGGCGCCTCATGCATGTTTGTGAATCTTAGCACTACCAAAAGAAAGAATTATAAAATAAAATATAACATTTTACATCCATTATAATATATAAAATCACATTCTAATCCATAATCTCACTTGAGCAATCTCAGCCAATGAGCGCAGCCTTGTACAAGGCAATCTGCAGCCCAGGTAAGTTGCCAAACCATTCTCAAACAAATTGCCTTACTCTGGCAGTGAGCTCTGGCACTATAACCAGTGGTGTATCCTGGTTTTGTGCTGCCCTAGGCAGGACAAAACTCAGGCGCACCCCCCTCCCCCCGCGCCACCCCCACCCAACCTTTCCCCCCGCCCCGCATTCTAAATACACACACACTCGCTAACAGAAACACACACTAACAAACACACTCACACTCACTAACAGACACACACTCACTCACTAGCAGACACAAACTAGCAGACACACACACTCACTGACATACACACACACTCACAGGCAAACACACACTAACAGACACACACAGTCACACACTAACAGACACACACACACTAACAGACACACACACACACACTAACAGACACACACACTGACACACTAACAGACACACACACTAACAGACACAGACACAAACACTAACAGACACACACACTGACACACACTAACAGACACACACACACTAACAGACACAGACACACACACTAACAGACACACACACACTAACAGACACACACACTGACACACACACACTAACAGACACACACACACTAACAGACACAAACACTGACACACACACACACACACACTAACAGACACACACACTAACAGACACAGACACACACTAACAGACACAGACACACACTCACCCACCCACATTAACACATTTTTTTTTTAATTAATTTTTAACACATTTTTTTACATTTTTTTTAACACATTTTTTTTTTAACACATTTTTTTTTAAATTTATTTGTAACACATTTTTTAAAAATTTATTTTTAACACATTTTTTTTTTATTTATGTTAGTTTATGTATAGTGTGTATCATCTGCACCTCCATCTTAGCTCCCTGTCAATTACTGTTATAAGCTCTGTCCTTTTCACTTGCAGTCAGCATAGAGAATCGGCAATATTTCCCTGTCTTTGGCGACTAGAAACTTACCCCTTCTGAGCATGCCATTTGCTCTCCAGATTTTCAATAAGCTAGCTTTTCAGACTTGGCTAGTGACGTAGGGTTTTAAATATTAAGACCTAAAAGTTATAGATGATTTTCAATGTTTTATTCAATGGTATAAAGTCAGATTAAAGAGACGTGACAGTCTCCTTTAAAGTGTCTTGTTGCGATGTCACCACTACCTTCTCCGGAAATGTTTTTCTAACCGTATAATGAACAGAAATGATGATGCCTGATGACAGTGGTGCTAACCTACTTACTTGATGGTATAATTGTTTAATTTATCAGTTGTGGGCATAGGTTTAACACGTACTTAAACTGATACTTATCTTTTTTTCAATTCCACATTATTGGGGGCTTTAAAATAAATGGTAGATATGCCATGAAAAACAAACACTCCTGTACACAGCTTATGTTTGACCAGCCGGTTCCTGTTTCATTGCTCACAGTCACAGGAGAGGGATTCCCCATTCAAGTTAGATCTCTATCCAAGCTGCTTTGTGTGATACTGTGATACAGGCTTGCAAGAGTCATCATATATGACCATTTTTATTACAGCCAAAGGGACTGGGCCACTTATGGCACTCTAACTATTAGAGAACCTGTTGTTGTTGTTGGCTAGAGGGTTTGGAGATACCCCTTATTTATGTCATTGTTCCCTTTTTTTAAAACCCCTAGATACATCTGCCTTCTTCCTGGTCCACTAGCATACAACCTCACACTGTTCTTCTGCTGGTTAATCCTATATGAGGTATACTGGTGTGTCTGGCGCAGTACGTGAACGTTAAGCAGGGCACTAGGTGGTTTGTCCTGGCCTTTGCTCCGCACTATGTGGGCTTGTGCCTTATCTGGTAACCTGCAATCTCATTTAAGGTGTTGGGGTGTTTGTAAACGTTTTACACCATTGGGATGTTTCCCTGAAACTGCTGTATCTGGTGCCAAGCAAACGGTCAAACTATGAGGAGTATATAAGATGTCTTAGTGAGTGATTAAAAACAAATAAAAAATCAGCAATGTAAAACAAATAGATTTTTACAGCCCTATAATACCAGAACCAATAATGAAGGAAGGAATGGTGCTGTTAAAACATAACTATTGTTATATCTATTTAAAGTCGAGCCTTATAATTAGAAGATAGGAATAAAACATGCAAAGCTCAACACGTTAATCATCAGGTAGGGAATCAAAAATACTAATGGGCCAACTGTCTTCCAGATATGTTTTAAACATCTTTCCCTTAACACTGATTTTAAAGGGACACTCCACCGCCCAAATACAAAATAAATAAAAATCACTGTTTTGTAGATATTCCCCCTAATGAAAATTTGCATGCATTTAATGATGTATTTTTTCGTTGTGGATACATGTAAAATCAGCTCATCTGCTGCCTTTGCAAGCTCTCCCCTTCTAACCCCACCCAGACTTTCTGTGGCTCTCCAATCACAGACTTCCCAATACAGCTCATTGAGAAGTCTTGGTAAGTCAGCTGCTCTGGGCCAATTGCTGCTTCTTGAGGTCAGCTGCATTGAGTTAATGAAACCAGGAAGTAACAGGACCTGTTATCTGTTGAAAGCCAATTAAGTTAATTTATGAAAGTGTCAATTTCTATTGAAATCTTCACTTTTTTGCAAAATGAAAACATAGGACACACTCTTCCAACATAAAGCTTTTCAGCAAGCTAAAGTTGTTTAGGGGTTTGGAGTGACCCTTTAAGTGATGATCTCAACATATTAAATCTTTAGGGGTAATTCTCGCTCAGTCTTTCTTCAAATATATTTGTCTAGTTAAATTCCATTTATTGTCATTTTAATATCTAAATTATATCAGTGAATTAAATCAACTATCTCAGACCTTGCTAGTGTTTACGGTATCTTTTCCCCAAGAAACATATCCTCTAGTTTGCATGCAGGTTTTATATAAATGTTCAATTGTTTTTATAAACCAAATAGAGCAACACTGTCTATTTTACATATTACATCATCATGAAGTCTATGTTCCTATATGCTCTCACGTGAACGAACCTCCTGTACATCCACTTTTTTACTTCCACATCCCGTCTGTCTTCAAATCCTGTAACTTCCACTTTCTTTAAAAATAGTACTTGGATTTGCGAACACAAGATGCTATTAAAGGACTTGTCCAGGTACTTATAATTTAATGCATTTACTTTTGCAACTCACTCCTCATAAGTCTTCCCAACACCCTCATTGCCCCACTACAATCTGTTATGAATTCTGCCACCAGGCTCATGTTCCTGGCCCACAGCTCCTCTCACCCTTTTACCTTGCCTTCTCAAACCACTGACACAGACATAAAAAGTTCTTAACAATTCCTATCCTCATTGATTTACCTCTTTAATTTACCAATACACCTAGAGGAGTTGCTGGATTTTAGAAACGCCTGTGGCTTGAGCCCAAAGTAAAATTGATAACGACTACACTAACAGAGAGGTAGGTCTATGCCATCACATATCCTCTCCAGCCAACTATTCAGTATGATCATTTCATGCTACCTAACTAATAGAGGGGCTGTGTAGCAAGGTTTTGTTTCCCAGCACCCTCTATTCCTTTGTAGCCTTGCAGAGCACTATACTAGTGATCTTTCTTGCTAAGGCGACTGCTTTGAGCAAAATTAAAAATAAAATACTAATGCCTGCCTGCCCATTCCACTAAATTTAGAGCTAAAGAGCCCCACATTCAGTGCTCGAGCCCCCAAACACGCACCCCGTCTGCTAGTGTTGTTTTCTTGTACTCTGTTCATTCCCACATTGGTAATTGTCACTTTCCTGATTTTTCAAGAACCGCACAGTTCTTCTGGAAAGGCCTGTCTCTCACTGTCATACATACCCATAGCTATCTGTCCTTTTAAAAAAATTCCTTAAAGCTCATCTCTTTAGGGAAGCTTAACAGCTCCTCGGGTAATTTCTCTCATTATAACAGGTAAACAAAAAAATATCCAAAATAATAGTAATCACAGCAAATACGAACGTGTACGTGGCTTTATGAAATTTGCAGCGTTGCAAACATTATAGAAATATTGCAATAATCAATAATGCATTGTTTGTCTAAGATTGCAGCAGAGCGTATTGTGGAAGACTATACAGCTTTGACGTTAAAGTTATAAATATTAAAATTTTTGTCGCATGTGGCAATGATACCTTATAAGATGTATGGTGAAGAAAATACATAACAAAAAAAAAAATATATATATATATATAATTTAATTTTTTATTTTTTTTAATAGACATCTGCCACTCCTGCCTATTGTAGTGAGAGTATGAGGAAATCAAAGCAGCACTATCTTGATTTAACATGTCAAAACTATTTCTTGTTTGACGCATGGTTGAGACAAGGAGAAATCCGTTGTGTCTTCAAATTCCACTGACCTTTTCCCTATAAATTATTCCATATTTTCTGCAGTCAATTTCTGCAGGGAATTCTATAGAATCCTGCAATGAATGTGCAGGACAGAGTTTGTAGATCTGCTTATTCTATTGCATAGAATGAACATCAGATAATTGGTGCACTCCATGGTTTATTTTCAAGCAGAGCATAACAAATTCCCCCTTGGAACACAGTAACACAGTAAAACATTTGGAGGTGCGTGCTCAGCTGTTCAATCTAGCCAGGTACTAAAAGTATGAACTATAAATTTTTATAAAGCAGAGATGTCAGTTGCATCATTTACCAAATATAAGGATCCTGGAATATTTGCAAAATGGCAATAAGATTGGCTGAATTAGTAATGTGAAACATTTGTACATGGAGCCCTTCTTTTCCACCAACATGCTGTATATATAAAGTCAAACCATTGCAAAATCAAATTTAGCCCATAAAACTCAACTTGCATTATCCTATGCCCCAGGACTTTTTTACATTCTGCAGAGAAACAAATTTATCTGCCAAGGTTCCACTGTGCCACTTTATATCTATGTAGAGAGGCACTGCAAATTGTGATGTCCTATTAAACTGTAAAACAATTTGTGTAAGTCAGACATCATTCTAACAGACAAAGAATGGGTTGGTGTAGGGGAGGGTCCTTTGGGGTTCTGCTGCGGGATGCAATGCCCTGTATGGTGTAATTGGCATTATGCCTATATATAGACCTTCTGATGGCATGTTTTGCAAACTGCATTCACAGAAATGCTAGCCGGTTCCTGAAAAATACCTATAAGCAGGGTATTTATTTTTCTTGTGTTTGCTGTATGTTACTGCTAATTTTACAAACCATGTCTATAATATTGCATCATCTCTAAAACTTTTCTGTACATTATGAACAAATAAATGAAAAACTAAAATAGTTTAAATGTGCCTTTATAAGCCATTTGTGACGGCATCTGTTCAAAGTGCTGTTAGAAGTGCTCCAGGATTGGTGAGACTGTGCTATTTCTTCATATCTCACTATGGGTTGCTGGGTTGCTATGCTCATCAATATCAATCTATTGCTATTACTGGAAGCCTTATTTAATAGAGTGAGTAATAGCCTCACAGTCTATTATGTCCAGTAACAGCCTAAAAGAGCTGCCACCCACCATAGGACTGCCGTGACAAAAAGTCCACATCAGTCCTTGTCTTTATTGACAGTTGATGCCCATCTGCAACAGTGCATGCTTGGGATCAGCAGCTGTTAGTGGGCTTTTGCTGGAGAGAGTTGTCATTGCAGAGTTTAAAATGGGACAAACCTTGTCAGTGTGTCTCTTGATATGCAGGTGACTATGCTTCTTTTTAAATTGTGCAGTTATGCATTTTTGAAGACAGTAATAAATTAAAACAAATGATACTCTTAACAAGATTCTAGGATATCATTATGTGTATCTGTATAATTATCTGTATAATTATCAACTATTTAATTAAATTAGTCATAATCTAATATTGCTTAGTTTTTTGTTTTTGTTTTTTTTAATTCTTTATTTTTGAAGTGATTGAAAGTTACAGGCATTCTCACTTTGCCACAACAGCAATAGCAAGAGAGGTTTTAACATTAGGCTGAACATTGGTGGCATATAGTTGAAACTGCGTACTTTTTTTTTTTTGTTAGGTATCAAGATAGGTACACGTTTAAAACTTAGATGCAGTATAACTTAGGAAAACAACAAATCAATTGGTTAACATCAAGCTCGGTCATGTAGTTGATTAACTTGGCAGGGTTAAGCTGTACATTTTCCACAGGTACACAGGATGATGCCATTATTTATGATTTACCAAAAGAGATCATTAACTTTGCTTGTATGTTGTGTGTCTTGTTCTAATGGGTGCTTAATAATGGAGAGCAGAGTAACATATATAACATTATGCTGGGCGCTTTTAGATACGGTTAGGGAATAACAATAGTGAAGTATGGGTCTTCCAAAGTGAATACTTTGCTTGTGGGCTTTTAGCATGCCTCCCTTGTACAGTGTGCATGCAAAACAGCATCCTGGCAGTATATTGCTAAATTTAACAGAATGTATTACTTGAGATTTTGAAAATATGTCAAGCAGATTTTTAATTCAGGAGCTAAATTACTACAAGAGAATAACACATTTAAATATATTCTCTGATAGCGACAGTTCCTCATTCCCAAGAAGTGTAGCGAAATTATGTATAAAGCATACCTGCACAGCACTTCCAGGTCAAAGTGCCAACATGCACCCAGGAAATGTTGCTTAGAGTGCCACACAAGTGTATGTGTACTTGGCCATTCCTTTCATATTACCCGACACTTGCATGCTGTCCAATAGCATTAGCAATGATGGCAGCATGAGGTTTAAGTTAATTTGCATCGTATGCTCTGGCTATTCCAGGAGAGCCTGTTATTTGATTTAAAACAACAACAAAAAAACAGTTTAAAAATAAATAACAACCCATTGCTAGCTTTTGTGACAGTTCCACTTTATCCTATGACTGCCTTTTTATGAAATCTGTGTCTAAGTCGGCAAGCATGTGTTATAGACCTATTTAGGGTAAATAAGTATGTAGGGGTTTATAAAACACCCCTTCATGTCTCATTAGAGACGTTTACCTTTGTCTGACACCAGCAAAGTTTATTGAATGTGTAGAAGCCCTATATAGGGTTAAATGTGAAAGGGTTTATAAAATACCCCTTCCTGTCTCATTGGAGATTCTTGGCTGATATCAGCAAATCTAATGGCGAGTGTAGGACTCACCTTTTGAGGCTTGGCTTGACGTGGCAGGTGAGCTTATTTTCAAATGGCCATTGGAATAAAACTAAAGAGTCTCCATTTTGTTTAAATGTACCAGAGCGCAGGTAACGTTCTCTATGTTTTTGCTATGTATTTTGAGCTGCTAGATACTAAGCCACTGCTACTGTAAGCTCAGTGCTTTATTTTTGTGTCTGTATATGTATATCAAACCTCTCATTCAATATACGGGGCACAGAGTCATCAAATGGGGTGTGTTATATTGTCTTTTTTTACATTATAGCCCATTTGACTGCGCGTTGTGCAAAGTAAACCTCACTAAAATGAAATAGAAAGGTGCACATGACCACCAAATGAATGCTATACCAAATGTTGTAGTATTTAAACTATATTAAAGATCTAAAAGGGACTTCCTTCTGAATACCGTGGTTATTGATATTAGGGTGAATACTCAAAAAACAATATTGTTTGTAAATATTGTAAAATACCTGTTTACCCATATATTTTTTGTCATCTGTTTTCTTATCTTTATCTATATTTAACAAGACACTTTCTACACACTCTATATACTAAATGTTTTGAGATATGTAACATTTTAAATATATTTAAGTAATGACTGTAATGACAAAATATTCTGTACTTTATATATCATTAACTCACTTTATAACTTTCCATTGTATTTTTAGAGTTACATTGTGTAAGTTTGGATTCTAGTTTTTTTCTCTTCGATTTCTTACTCGATTGGGACCTTATTTTATTAGTTTTCCCACCAAAATCAGGACAGCTGGGAGGCTTGTAAATACTTTGATCTTTTTTGATCTAACAATATAAATCTCCGGGATCTTACGAAAACTAACTACTTCAGACAACTAACATCTTCAGACACTGCCTTCCCTGCTACCCCACTGCATTAAACTTCACCTATTTTTCTGAACAACTTCATTGCCTGGACTTTTTCATGCCTATTGATAATACCTTAATCACTCCCATACTAGCATTAACAGCAGCTAGCTACCTGCACTATCAATGCTAAAATCTGTGTGTAGGTGCATCAAATCATATTTTGAAACACGTCAAAAGCAAGTACAGATTTAATACTGTAAAAAGCTCTTGCATATGAGTGTCTAAATTCTATATTAATTCTATTATATTTAAAAATGACAACCAGGCACATGTGATTGTGTTTTTCTTTCTTTCTTTCTGGGAATAACATTGGTTTTCAAAACCCATAACACTAAAGTAAACAATAGGTTCTAATTATATGTGACATATTTTACATTACTTAGAGAAAATACTTTATTGTTAACACTGAAGTGTTTTTGATGGATTCCTGCTTCAAAAATAGGTTTTACCTCTAACCCAGTAGCGAGGTGCTCATAAACTGCTGACCAATTTAGTGTCTAGAGCGCATGGGTATCTATCACTACAATCTGCTGGCAATGCCTCTCATTGAAGCGTTGCCAATGGAGTTTAAAGTGTGTGAGGAATAGTACCCTCCCAGCTGTCTGATTCACAGCTTGGAAGATGCAACCTAGGACACTATGTTAACCCCTAAAGCATTTCAACAAGCCGGGAAAGAGCTTTAGGGAAGTGCTTTAGATGTTTGGAGTGAACTTTTAGGAATATTGGTATTTACCGTTTAATTAAAATAGACCTATAGAACATTGTAAATTAAGGTTTGACAAGAGAATTGACCTGATGGGACATTGCCATGCATTCAAGCCATTCTGAAGTACGCACAATGGGGGTGCCAAGGTACTCCTGGCACCATAAACACCACACAGTGGGCTGTAGTGCTTATGCAGTGTTCCTTTAGAGAAATCCGAATATGAATATAGTACTAGCAAAGTATATGTCCATGTTTCAGTCATTTATGTATGACGCGGATGTCTCTCTAGCTGACATACATGCTGCCTGTTGCTATTGGTTCATATTCGAAACAGACAGACTGTTTTCATATAATCAGTGCCTTCTGACAGGTTTCAGTAGGTCATACAGAGATGAAAAAGTTACAAGAGTTCAGACAATCATATGATGAAGCCACACACCATAATTTCCTGGTACTCGCTGCAAGCATCGGTTGATTTTCCTCTGACTAATGGTTCTGAAAGCACTCAGGGTTTTACCTGTGTTTGCATCAGACTTCACCTAAGTTACATAATAAATTATTATTAGTCTTTTTATTATTAGTCTTTTCCTGCATACAGTAATCAGAAAAGTCTTCATCCAAGCCATCTTTTAAGTCACTTTCTGAGCATATTCACTCAAAAGTGGATTACTGATAAGAGGCATGTTAGTCTGTTATAATTTCTTTCTAACACTAAAGAAACCCTATTCAGTCATCTTCCTTGACTTCTTTTACACACACATTCTCTTACACACATTCTCTCCACATTCTCTGTATTGATCTATGGGTTTATATAGTGCACTCATGACAAATGTTTTCAAGTTGAAATATTATATTTCATATTAAAAACATAGTTTACTTAAATAAAATGAATCCACTATTATGGTTCTCTAAGAGAAGATGTCCCAAAAAGTAGGACCAAAATAAAAAATAGGAACACATAACGGAAAATGAAAAAGAACAGGAAACTTACCTGCTAGCACTGGCACCAAAATTTAGGAAAATCATTGGCATGCCTACCACTTGTTTCTTCCTCTTTTAGACACATTTATTCACACATATACATATTATTTATCTCTCTCACACACAAATGTATTCTCTCTGTTACATGCCTACCTATACTTAGTCATATGTACGCACATTTTCTTTTCCATGCGTGCACACATGCTCTCTCTCACACTTACAAACACTGTGAATGAAACCCCAAGAACCACCATGAAAATCCCTGACCACTATGGTTTGGTTTGTGAAGTCCTGTGGCTTCAGAATAAAACAGTATTTTTTTCATACACAAAGAAAAAAAAATGATTTTGCCTTAGAGAAGAATAGAATATTTACTGCAAAATCACTCCTGTTCACCTGTCAGATAAACGGCTATAAACGGTTAAACAGGTAAATATTTTACAAACAAACTTCAAAAAAGGAAGAAAAAGGGGCGGAGCCTGACCTCAGAGCGAGCCAGACGTGGGGAAAATTGAGCAATAACCCGACAAATACCAGCACCACACAACACCAAACGGGCCCTTTTGGTCAGGGGAGCCCAGACAAGCTGACAGAAACCTCACTCGAGAAAATCGTACACCGAGAACCTGGGCTTCTTGCCGCGGCCTACCCGGAACGGGACGGAGGGGAAGTGGCCGGTCCCCTCGTGCTTCAGACCGGGTCCTAGACTTGTGGCAATCCTCCCCCCCCCTCCCCTGGACCGGCGGGGGTCAACCCGGTCCCACTCCGACCGACTCAGACGCACTGTTGGTGCCCGCAACACTAACCGGGCTGCACTGCCTCGAGCTGGAAACTCCAAAATGGCGGATGCCAGCACCCTGCTCACACGAGGTACGGGCCTTGAGCGGAGAACACTGCAAGATACCACTGCAGACTCTCTGAGGAGACTGGATGCGATTTTCCAGAGCTTCTGGAGGAGCATACAGCACCGAAGTGCAGCCACCAAAGATAGGCACCAGCCAGAGAGCGGAGAAGTTCGGCGAAAGCTGAAGGGGCCCACCCACGGAGCTGCAAGGGGCGACAAGCCCACTCACCACCTTGTGCGCCTCACAGCGAAGCCTTCACAAGCCTTCACAAGCCAGGTACACGCCACTCACCCATGCAGAGAGCCGCAAACACTTCACGTCGACGGCACCAGACGACCACGCAACAAGAAGTAAAACTCAAGCGACTGATTCATGGGGCCTGTCGCCCAACCCTACAAGCAAAGTGTCTGGATAAGACCAAACAGAAGAAGAAGCTCCGCCAGCCGCATGGCAAGAAAGCACCCCCACACGCCTCAGGCCTGGGCCAAACGGCTCGGCATCCAGGACTATGCATAACAAAAAGCAATAGATCACAGTCGGCAGTGCCTCAGAGATTAACTGTTCTCCTCACCACAACAATGCCACAGCAGATCTCCAGGGGAAGCGGTGGACGGGGTCTCAAGCTACAGTGGCTGCACAGACTGCCCTTGAGGGGAATAGGCTGAGGGGTATCAAGGGGTCACACTACACCATGGCAAGATGACCAGTTGCAATGGCTCAATTTGTTTATTTGTCTCTTGTGTTTCCAACAGTCACCCAATATGCCTCAAAAATATGTATGCATCTCCTTATATAGCTCTCTTTGCCAATGTTATAGTGTATTAGTTGATACATGATCACTGTGACCTACGTTTAGTTTAACTCTCATCGCTTGATTACTGCACATAGTTTAAATACTTGATTGAACACCTACTCGTTAGCCATGCTCCTTCTCTCGTTATGTTTAGCATACTAGTGATACTTATATGCTACACTAGTAAATTGATCCAAACAGTATAATATATTGGTTAACCCACGAACCCCACTCACTAGGCACGCACCAAGCAGCCTACAGTTACCAGTTAAGCAAAACCTCTGTATGCTAGCTATCCTATTAGTCCACTCATTCTAGTGCCTGTTAAGCCTTAAGTATTAGCTTGCAAATGTGACCCATACTGATGTATATGTTGGACAGGGCTTGAGGAGTAAAGCATGGCTGGTCAGTGAACTCTCAGTCTGCCTGCTCTCCTATTAGTCTACTTACTCTAGTGCCTGTTAAGCCTCAAGTATTAGCTTGCGACGGCAACTCATACCGATGTATATGATAGAGCCTGAGTGGTGAAGCATGACTAAATAATATTAACCTGTGAAAGCTTATGCCAATCTATTTTATCTTACCCTACAAAGTATGTCCATAACCGTTATATCTCATAAAAAATGTGCTGTTTATCCATGCCACAAAGTTTGACATTGAAAAACCTGTACTCGCTATTGTGGCACTACAGGTCCCTATGTTATATTATTATATGCACATGAAAAATAAAGAATTAAAAAAATAATAAAAAAAAGGAAGAAAAAGCATACACTTATGAATCGTTACATTTTATACCTCTCTCTGTACTTTGTCAAATTAATAGAAATAATGAAAAGAAAAAAACACAATTAAAACTATTCACTGCCCTTCGTCAGGCCTGTTCCTGGAGTCTGTTTGTTGGAAAAAATAGCAGCAGCTTTGAGGCACATTTCGAAGGGTTGTGGTGCACAATCTGTAATTACATTTCCCGGTACAGGCTGTATCGTACCTATTCACCTTCCCAAATGTCTGGCTCTGAGGAAATGTCTGATAACACTGATCTCTGTGGCTGTTCTAGGTCCGTGAAGCATCCTGCAGTTCTCACCATCCGTACGTTCTGAACAAAGAGGCACATAGTGTCTTGGTTCTGTTCATTATTTTCTATAACATTGCCAGGGTACATTGTGGTACATGCAATAAAGTGATTTTAACACAATGGACAGTTTTCAGTACGCTAAAAAGTTGCCACCCTTTGATGGAAAACATTTGACTAGTTCATCTAAACAGAGTTTAATTTCTCTCAAAGCAAAGGGAAGTAATATTATATTCTAGCATTTCTTTCAATATAACGAGAATTAAACACTTACGCAATGTAACCACGTGAATTAAGCAACGCAAACTACTGAACAGTCAGAAAATCATACACGTTATCACACATACAAAAAATGGCATAGTGGTCATAGGAACTTTATGATCCAAAAGGATCAATATTTTGATAAAGCATTCAGTTTTTAAACATTCTCATGATGTTGGTATACAATAAATAATATCCGAAATGCAATATATTCTTATGATAATCCGGTATATTTGCTATATCTGCTAACAGAAAGAAGGTCAGGGAAGAGGGAACACCGCTAGATGAGAACAACTTGGTAACAGGGGTGCGAGGGGTATAAGTTGGTTTTAGGGGTGAAAATTCAAAACCCACTGAAAACTACTTAAAGGATTACTATAGGGTCAGGAACACGAACATGTATTCCTGACCCTATAGTGCTAAACCCACCATTTAGGTGGTTTCCCCCCTTAGATCCCCTTAAAAGTTTAAAACTCACCTTAATTCCAGCACCGCGCAGCTTTGCCAGCACTGGCTCCACCCCCTTTGTGACATCATCGAAATGGTGAAATCATTGGATTGGCTAAAATCGGCACGGGGTGTGACCAAATGCTGTTTTGGCCAATCAGGACCTCCTCATAGAGATGCATTGAATCAATGCATCTGTATGAGGATGCTGAACGGCAGGGCTGCTTACTGTGCAGCCCTGAGCCAGGAAGCCCCTCCAGTGGCCATCTTGGAGGTGTCCTTAGGGGCAATGTAACACTGCCTTTTTTCTGAAAAGGCAGTGTTTGCATGAAAATGCCTGGAGGCAATGATTATACTCACCAGAACAACTACATTAAGCTGTAGTTGTTCTGGTGACTATAGTGTCCCTTTAAGTACTTCAAGATCGTACATGATGTGGGTTAACCAACCATTGAAAGGGGGGAGAAAGACAGAGAGTGGAGTGATCGATATAGGTGAGAAAGTATAGATTATTATAAACCTTTCATGGTATAACATGGAAGTGCCTAGATATATCAAGGTTTAATACAGTAGTTTTGTTCTATGATCTCATTTTGTTTTTTTGGACACAAACCCTTCTTTAGAAGCTGAACCAATTACCGTATTTTTCGCTCCATAAGACGCACTTTTTTCCCCCTCAAAAGTGAGGGGAGATGTCTGTGCGTCTTATGGAGCGAATGTGAAGGTTTAAGTACCTGTCTTGTAGCGTGGGCCGGCCTTACAGCGCGCACCGCGGTACAGGAACTTCAATTTCAGGTTCCGGTTTCCGGCGGGACTGAAAGGAAGTGCACAGTCAGTGTGCACACTTCCTTTCTGTCCCACCGGAAACCGGAACCTAAAATTGAAGTTCCAGTACCGCGGTGCGCGCTGTAAGGCCGGCCCACGCTACAAGACAAGTAAGTAATTATGGGAAAACGGGAGGGGAGGGGGACAGTATGGGAGAGGAGAGAACACTATGGGAGGGGGGGAGACTATGGGAAAGGGGGGAGAAGACTATGGGAAAGGGGGGAGAAGACTATGGGAAAGGGGGGAGAAGACTATGGGAAAGGGGGGAGAAGACTATGGGAAAGGGGGGAGAAGACTATGGGAGAGAGGAGAAGACTATGGGAGGGGGGAGAAGACTATGGGAGGGGGAGAAGACTATGGGAGGCAGGGGAGAAGACTATGGGAGGCAGGGGAGAAGACTATGGGAGGCAGGGGAGAAGACTATGGGGGGGAGAAGACTATGGGAGAGAGGAGAAGACTATGGGAGGGGGGAGAAGACTATGGGAGGGGGGAGAAGACTATGGGAGGCAGGGGAGAAGACTATGGGAGGCAGGGGAGAAGACTATGGGGGGAGAAGACTATGGGAGAGGGGAGAAGACTATGGGAGGGGGGAGAAGACTATGGGAGGCAGGGGAGAAGACTATGGGAGGGGGGAGAAGACTATGGGAGGGGGGAGAAGACTATGGGAGGGGGGAGAAGACTATGGGAGGCAGGGGAGAAGACTATGGGAGGGGGGAGAAGACTATGGGAGGGGGGAGAAGACTATGGGAGGGGGGAGAAGACTATGGGGGGGAGAAGACTATGGGAGGCAGGGGAGAAGACTATGGGGGGGCGAAGACTATGGGAGAGATGAGAAGACTATGGGAGGGGGCGGGAGAAGACTATGGGAAAGGGGGGAGAAGACTATGGGAAAGGGGGGAGAAGACTATGGGAGAGAGGAGAAGACTATGGGAAAGGGGGGAGAAGACTATGGGAAAGGGGGGAGAAGACTATGGGAGAGAGGAGAAGACTATGGGAAAGGGGGGAGAAGACTATGGGAAAGGGGGGAGAAGACTATGGGAGGGGGGAGAAGACTATGGGAGGGGGGAGAAGACTATGGGAGGGGGGAGAAGACTATGGGAGGGGGGAGAAGACTATGGGAGGGGGAGAAGACTATGGGAGGCAGGGGAGAAGACTATGGGAGGCAGGGGAGAAGACTATGGGAGGCAGGGGAGAAGACTATGGGAGGCAGGGGAGAAGACTATGGGAGGCAGGGGAGAAGACTATGGGGGGGGAGAAGACTATGGGAGAGAGGAGAAGACTATGGGAGGGGGGAGAAGACTATGGGAGGGGGGAGAAGACTATGGGAAGGGGGAGAAGACTATGGGAGGCAGGGGAGAAGACTATGGGAGGCAGGGGAGAAGACTATGGGAGAGGGGAGAAGACTATGGGAGAGGGGAGAAGACTATGGGAGGGGGGAGAAGACTATGGGAGGGGGGAGAAGACTATGGGAGGCAGGGGAGAAGACTATGGGGGGGAGAAGACTATGGGAGGGGGGAGAAGACTATGGGAGGGGGGAGAAGGCTATGGGGGGGAGAAGACTATGGGAGGCAGGGGAGAAGACTATGGGGGGGCGAAGACTATGGGAGAGAGGAGAAGACTATGGGAGGGGGCGGGAGAAGACTGTGGGAGGGGGCGGGAGAAGACTATGGTAGGGGGGAGAACATGGGGCCTGACCGCCATGCCGAGAGGTCGCACACAAAGCGAGCTCCTGCAGAAAACCGTCCATACAGCCCGAAAAAAGAAAAAAATACTCATCTGCAGTCTGGTGGAAGCGGTCCTGCGGGCGAGGAGATGCTGTTGCTGAGGCCCATTGACCACAAGTGATAAGACTTCGGAAGGGGCACATCGGCACAGCCACTGAGGCCTACCCGGGCAGTGAGTGAGGTGGACGGCCGCCGCCTCGCTATCCTGCCCAGCGGTACTCACTTGGAACTATGCAGCCACGCGGTAGGGGCCCTGTTCCCCCCCCCTTTGGACCGGCGGGGGTCATCCCGGTCCACACTGCGGAGGATCTGAGAGGTGTAGTGGATGGGTGGCGGGGTGCCCCAGGGGCCTACCTCCTAAGATGGCGGCGGCGCTGAGCCCGGCTACAACAGCTCCTGCACTAAGATGCTCCAGGTCGGGACACTCACCGACACGTGCAACCCCAAACCAAGTCCAGCAGTGAGTGGACCACCTACCCCTGCGGGGAAAAACTTTGGCACGACGAGAGCCACCTGCCTACACAGACACTAAACCAGCCAAAACAGCGCAACACCTTACATTATGGAAGGGGTAGCTCGGCAGCCATTCAGAGGAACCCCTGGATTAGCAGCAGAGACCAGTGGTCACATACCACGTCGACACCTCATTACCTGCTGTGTCACCACATCATGGACTTCAAGTCTCCAGGGCATCCCTTCAGACACACTATGTCTCCACTGGGTAGCCAGCGGCCAGCGAGATGCTAACGGCCCCCACAACCATTCTGTCATAGACTGTGAAGCAGGCAAACGGCGACCACTGCGGGGGCACCGGAGGAACATATGAGGATATACTTGGAGGGGCATGCCTGGATTCCCGCAGCCCAAGAGCGCGTACGGAACTAGCGTGCTAATGCATCACTGCAGTTAGGATGAACTGGACGACATACCGCATACCCTGCCTACTGACTTTGCAAAGATATATATAATGCCTGTTCTGTCAATATAGTAGGCTGGTCGCCTTGTACCCTCTTACTCTACACATAATGCCCTATTACGGGCTCCACCGTCCAGAGACCTCCCATTGTTATTCACATAGAATAATCTTGCTTACTGTAGGCTTATCATAGTTATCACTCTTTCCCTAACATTTGATTGCATAGCCTACACACCCACTAGTCATCTTAAGCGTTGAGGCACAACCCTTATATTTAACACTGAGTTTTTGTCATAGGCCTCTGTACCTATCAAGCACCAAAAGCTCAGTTACTCTAAGATACATCCTCAACAAGTAACCCATATATATTACTGTAAGCCTCTGCATACCCAACTACGCTATTTGAATGTCTAACCAAGCATGTTTACTCTGACTTCACAAGTTTGTCTTTTCATGTCTTCTTTAAAAAAAAAAAAAATGTGCCGTTTAAACCGCCACATAGTTGTAACATTACGAAAATGCCTGCAGTTGCTATCGTGGCTCTGCATGATTATTGTTATTTGACGCACAAATAAAATAAAGAATTAAAGAATATAGTCCTTAAAGGGAAACTCCAGTGCCAGGAAAACGATCCGTTTTCCTGGCACTGGAGGATCCCTCTCCCTCCCACCCCCCAATCCCCAGTTGCTGAAGGGGTGAAAACCCCTTCAGTGACTTACCAGAGGCAGCGACAGGTCCCACGTCGCTGCTTCCTCCTCCCCCACCGCTCCTCCTTCTGCTTACGTTGGCCGGTGGGCGAGACTGATCTCGCCCGCCGGCCGAGGAGACCTAATGCGCATGCGCGGCAATGCCGCGCATGCGCATTAGCGCACCCCATAGGAAAGCATTGAAAATGAATTTCAATGCTTCCCTATGGGGAATAGAGCGACACTGGAGGTCCTCACACAGCGTGAGGACGGCCAGCGACGCTCTAGCACAGGTTTTCTGTGCTAGAGCGTCGCTGGCTCCAATGAGCAGAAGTGGTCTGGGTGCCTGGAGTGTCCCTTTAACTTGTTATCATACTGTTTAAAGAAAATAGCATCTGCTGCCTTGCTACTATGCTATTTAAATAATAATTTTCATTTTTGTTTCAACACTGCCACAGTTGATACTGTAAATTAATACTTTATTTTAAGTCTCTTTCAACTTCTTTCTAAATGAAATTAGTTGCTTTAAAAATACAACAAAAATTTGGCCTTTTCCACTATTTCATGTTATTATTATTCTGGTCTCCACGTATAAATAGCATTGTTTGGGTAAAAAAATGACAGAAATAATTGCCATTAAATGATGAAATACCGTCTGGGGTGGTAACTTTTGAAAGCTCGGTTTGAGGCTATTTTAAATTGTTAGGTTAGAATGCTTCACTATTGGTCATATGTCAATCAAATCATTATCAAAATTCCAAATTCAGACATTGAAGTTTGCTAATTTCGCCATGTCACTTGAATATGTGGGACATTGCAATGTTGCTGAGGACACACTGAACTAAACATTACTATAAACTCTGACAGGTGATAAAATTACTGGATCACATTTTTGTTTTCGTCTCTGTGACTCTTATGACAAACACAGCACATCATATGTTGGAATTATATAACTTTGTACAAGTAACGTGCTCCTTATAACTTGGCCCTGCAAACTCATAAAGACATGGAGAAACACAAATATCTGAGGTCCCAAAATAAGCCATCACTGTCTTAGGGACTTCGAATTTATAAACAGGAAAACAGAGCAAATATTTCCAGCAACCAGGTTGCATACATTGTTATCTCTCTCTCTCTCTCTCTCTCTCTCTCTCTCTCGCTAGGATACTTGCCCAATACATTAACTGTAAATAGTGTATATACATGGTTCTGTTTTAAACCTCTGTATTGATAATACCATCCAATATGCAGACTCTCCCATTCTCTTCAGTGTTCATAAAATGGATAATTCAGCTGTTCTCCGATAAATTTATCATGTTGCTATTTGAAATTCGTCTTACTTTACTGAAAAATATGAACGGTATGTTTTCTATTCCGAAGCATACCTTCAGGCACAAGGTTAAGACTTTTGTATGAGGAAGGTAATTCCTACCACTCAGGCATATGCTTCCAGTACTTGAAGCCTTTGAAATATTTGTGGCATGTCCAATGGAAAGCATATTGATTTGCCTTGCCAGAGGGCCTTGCAAAGCATTGCAACATCACGTGCTTCGTTATTCAGGTTTGCAGGTGTAGTTAATCTAAAATATAAAACAAACCGTGTTTATATTAGTTAACCGTTTGGAGCAATTATGATTTGTGCATTGCTTTTCTAGTATTTAGTGCTTCATCTTTCTGCTCATCAAACAAACTCATGGCAGATTAACCTCTTCTGCTTGCCTATCAGAACATGCATATGGTGCCTTGTGTAGCTCCACCTTTTTATGCATGGACAAAGACCATATTTAGACTTTTTTTGGGTGATGTAAGCCCTGTTGTCACACAGTGAATGTGAAAGAGATAGAAGACTGTGACCACTGGATATCCAAAGACTCAACAGAGAACAGTCAAGTCACTCTGTGGCACTGTGTGTGTGACACACGGTTTTCTTTCCGTGTTCCAGATCACCCAAGGCCCCAGCTTCATCACCAATGTCTTTAGTACTGGGGGAAAATGCCCCACAAATGCATGATTAACCGCGCTCTCTTTGCACAACTTAAGCACTTGTACGAGTTATAAAGCAGCTCTCTCCATGTGGGCAGCCATGGTTAATTGCCATGCTAGACAGTCTCTCACTGTGATGACCCATCCTGTTCCTGGATAAAATGTGGTCAACTGTGAATTTCATGTAATTTTTGGTGCACCACTTTTTATCTAGATTTGCCACAGTTATTTAAAGTTTATACTGTATGTGTTTAGTAGCCATTGTTTTATTAAATTTAGATTAAAGGGACACTCTAAGCAGCAAAACAACTTCAGCTTATTAGACCAGCTTTAGTGTATAGAATAGATCATGCCCCTGCAGTCTCACTGCTCAATTCGCTGGCATTAAGGAGTCAAATTACTTGTTTATGTTTATGCAACTCCCACACAGCCTGCATGAAAAAAAAATTCAGTTTTTAGTCAGCACATTGTGTTCCCTTTAGAAGTTTTACCTCCTGCACTGTTAATTGAACTTTGTATCAATCAGGGTTATTTACCAAAGAATTTACTGAGAGTTCAACGTGACTTTAAAATGTAAGGCCATAGTAGCATAACACAAAGCAAAGTATCTTTATAAAGACATGTTCAGTTTAAAAACATTGCCCATTTTGTTGGATGACTGAATAAACCACCATTACACTACTGAATACTGTGTGCTTTTCCCCATTATCATTAGCAATGCATGCCCTGGGTATTTCTGGACTACACTGGATTATGATATAATCTGCTAAATCTTTAATGTAAATCTAAAAGAAAATAAGCATCACATAAAAAAGTTAACAGAAGTTATAATTTATTTTCAATACTTAAAATTCAATATCGGATAAGTAGGGGTAGCTGAAAGTCTTGTATAAAACACTCCAGGAATAAATTTTAAGTCCACTTGATTGACATTATATTTATTCTGTATTTATCTCCACATTTAAATCTCATCAGTTTTTCCAGCTTTCAGCAGCATAACCCACTCCTTTAAACACACCCCTTCTTTTAACAAAGCAACTTCATTATTAGGCGTACTGTGAATACATCCACGGCTGAACCAGTGAAAGATCAGTGTGAGCTGCGCTGCTAGCATATCTTCACCCCACAGCCAGTTTATGTACCTTTATTGCTTGTTCCTTTTTCTATTAGCATGGTTTTGAAACAGTACGAGGGCAGTGATTGGTTGAGAGCACAGAGTCTGTCAGCTGCTTAAGTCAAATTAATCAATCATTGGCTAAGCTACTCAGGAAGAGGTTTTGTGCAAATGGGAGGTGTAAACGAGGAGGTGGTGTTATGCTGCTTAACCCCTTCAGGACCGGCCTGTTTTTGCGATGTTTGTACGTTAAGGACCAGAGCAGTTTTAACACTTTTGTGGTGTTTGTGTTTAGCTGTAATTTTCCGCTCTCTCATTTACGGTTCCCATACAAGTTATATATTGTTTTTTTCACGACAAGAAGGGCTTTCTTTACATACCAGTATTTATATTATGTCATATATTGTATTTAAAAAAAATAATAAAATATGGTGAAAAATAAAAAAAAAACATGTTTTTGGACTTTTACTTGAAAAATCTTTTACTTATCTACAAAAGCTAATGAAAAAAACTGCTAAATAGATTCAAAATTTTGTCCCGAGTTTAAAAACACCCAGTGTTTACATGCTTTATTGCTTTTTTTTGCAAGTTATAGGCCTATAAATACAAGTAGGAAATTGCTGTTTCAATATATATATATTTTAAATGTATCAATAGTGACATTGTTACACCGTTATCTGTCATAAATCCCCGAAACACACCTAACATGTACATATTTTTTAAAGTAGACAACCCAGGGTATTTAAAATGGGGTATGTCCAGTCTTTTTTAGTAGCCACCTAGTCACAAACACTGGCCAAAGTTAGCATTTATATTTGTTTGTGTGTTAAAAATGCAAAAAACGCTAACTTTGGCCGGTGTTTGTGACTAAGTGGCTACTAAAAAAGGCTGAACATACCCCATTTGCAATACCTTGGGTTGTCTTCTTTTGCAAATGGTATGCCATCATGGGGCTAATTCTCATTCCTTGGCTACCATACGCTCTCAAAGGCAACCTAACCAATCTGACAAATTTCAATAAAAAAAAAAAAAAAGTAAAATCAAGCCTTATATTTGACCCTGTAACTTTCACAAACACTATAAAACCTCTACATGTGGGGTACTGTTATACTCAGGAGACTTCGCTGAACACAAATATTAGTGTATCAGAACAGTAAAATATATCACAGCAATAATATCCTCAGTGAAAGAGCTGTTTGTGTGTGAAAAATGCAAAAAACTTCACTTTCACTGACAATATCATCGCTGTGATATGTTTTACTGTTTTGAAACACTAATATTTGTGTTCAGCGAAGTCTCCCGAGTAAAACAGTACCCCCATGTACAGGATTTAGGGTGTCATAGAAAGTTACAGGGTTAAGCACAGTGCTAGCAAATTAAATTATCTGGACTTTTGGCCTGGGTTGGCAGGCAGGTCCCTCAAATTGCAATCATTAAAATTACTTAATTAGGTAAAAATATTACATAAATATGCACGTAGAATTTTAATATATATACATATTTATATATTTGACGTCTACGTGTATATTTATGAAATTATTAATGTAATTTTGTATGTGGACATATGTATATTTCGTATTATTTTTATTTATTTATTTATACATAGATATATATATCATTACATTCTAAGTGTATTTTGATATAAATATATATATATCAATATCAAAATACTGTTAGAATAAAATTGAATATATATATATAATTTTTTTTTAATTATTAAAAATTATTTTTATTTTTTGTTATTTATTTTTATTAACATATTATTTGTATTTTATAATAATATATATTATATATAGGTAATAATATATATTATATATAGGTATATATAGATATAATACATGTATATATATCATATATATATACACATATTATTTTTTTTTTTACACTGATTTCTTTTTTTTTTACACTTTATTTTATGATTTTTTACTTGCAGGGAGACTGCCTGTCAGCACAGACAGTCCCCCTGCAGGCAGATACAAAGACCCCTATTGCGGTCATGTGATAGAGTGATCACATGGCCGTGGGGTCCTGATCTGCCGAGGGGGGACTGCCCGGGCAGACAGGCAGTCCCCCTGGACCGGGAGGAGAGCTGATCGCCGCCGTGGGACCGACGGCGATCAGGTAAGTTGCCCAAAACCGTTATGACGGTTCAGGACCGTCAGCGGTCCAAACGCACGTTTTACCGCTGACGGTCCTGAACCGTCAGCGGTCCTTAAGGGGTTAAAGAAGCAAAACATGTTTCTTCATTTTAGCAAAGCTAGGCTAAAAAAATGTATAAGTTTCGTATGTACAGTATCTCACAAAAGTGAGTACACCCCTCACATTTGTGTAAATATTTTATTAAATCTTTTCATGTGAAAACACTGAAGAAATGACACTCTGCTACAATGTAAAGTAGTAAGTGTACAGCCTGTATCACAGTGTAAATTTGCTGTCCCCTCAAAATAACTCCACACACAGCCATTAATGTCTGAACCGTTGCCAACAAAAGTGAGTACACCCCTAAGTGGAAATGTCCAGATTGGGCCCATTTAGCCATTTTCCCTCCCCAGTGTCATGTGACTGGTTAGTGTTACAAGGTCTCAGGTGTGAATGAGGAGCATTTATGTTAAATTTGGTGTTATCGCTCTCACACTCTCTCATACTGGTCACTGGAAGTTCAACATGGCACCTCATGGCAAAGAATTATCTGAGGATCTGAAAAAAAGAATTGTTGCTCCACATAAAGGTGGCCTTAAGATGGCTATAAGAACATTGCCAAGACCCTGAAACTTAGCTGCAGCCCGGCAAGACCATACAGCGGTTTCAGAGGACAGGTTCCACTCAGAACAGGCCTCACCATGGTCGACCAAAGAAGTTGAGTGCACGTGCTCAGCGTCATATCCAGAGGTTGTCTTTGGGAAATACAGCATCTTACAAAAGTGAGTACATCCCCCATATTTTTGTAAATATTTTATTATATCTTTTCATGTGACAACAATGAAGAAATTACACTCTGCTACAATGTAAAGTAGTAAGCGTGCAGCCTGTATAACAGTGTAAATTTGCTGTCCCCAGCATTGATGTAGAGGTTGAAAGGGTGGAGGGTCAGCCTGTCAGTGTTCAGGCCATACACCGCACACTGTGTCAAATTGGTCTGCATGGCTGTCGTCCCAGAAGGAAGTCTCTTCTAAAGCTGATGCACAAGAAAGCCTGCAAAAAGTTTGCTGAAGACAAGCAGACTAATGTTCTGTTGTCCGATAAGACCAAGATAAACTTATTTGGTTCAGATGGTATCAAGTGTGTGTGGCGGCAACCAGGTGAGGAGTACAAAGACAAGTGTGTCTTGCCTACAGTCAAGCATGGTGGTGGGAGTGTCATGGTATGGGCCTGCATGAGTGCTGCCGGCACTGGGGAACTACAGTTCATTGAGGGAACCATGAATGCCAACATGTACTGTGACATACTGAAGCAGAGCATGATCCCTTCCCTAAGGAGACTGGGCAGCAGGGCAGTATTCTAACATGATAACGACCCCAAACACACCCCCAAGATGACCACTGCCTTGCTTAAGAAGCTGAAGGTAAAGGTGATGGACTGGTCAAGCATGTCTGAACATCTGTGGGGCATCCTCAAACGGAAGGTGGGGGAGCGCAAGGTCTCTAACATCCACGAGCTCCGTGATGTCATCATGGAGGAGTGGAAGAGGGCTCCAGTGGCAACCTGTGAAGCTCTGGTGAACTGCATGCACATGAGGGTTAAGGCAGTGCTGGAAAATAATGGTGGCCACACAAAATAGTGACACTTTGGGCCCAATTTGGACATTTCCACTTCAGGGCGTACTTACGTTTGTTGCCAACGGTTTAGACATTAATGGCTGTGTTTTGAGTTATTTTGAGGGGACAGCAAATTTACACTGTTATACAGGCTGCACGCTTACTACTTTACATTGTAGCAGAGTGTCATTTCTTCATTGTTGTCACATGAAAAGATATAATAAAATATTTACAAAAATATGGGGGATGTACTCACTTTTGTAAGATACTGTATGAATCTAGTGTTGATACCAAGAGTATTCCTTTAATTATTGGAACTTCTCAAGTTGTTCCATAGGCCCTATTTCGGTTCATTTGTGAGGATTGAGCTGTGTTCATTTATTTGTATTTCTAAGTTATAATATTGCTCTCTTGCAATATTCATGAAAGAAAGTTCTGGATGAGTCAGGTGAAATAAAAGGGCTCAGATTGTGTCTGGAAATTTTGACTTAGTAAATTGTTGGCATTGTGCAACTTATGGTGGTACTATTATTATTATTGAGATGGGGGGAATTTAACTATAAGTAGGACAATTACCAAAAAAATATAAAACGATAGGTTGAAGAGGACCCTGCACAAACGAGCTTACAGTATATAGGAGGTGGGGATCACCACATGTCATGGACTAGTATTTTTCCAAACATATTGCTTTTGGATTCCATAAAACCTCTATTTAAGCCCTGACCATGCATTGATAACCGAGTCAAATTATGCTCTTGATCAAATGGTACTCCTAGAACTGCAGTTGATTGGCACAGCGTAGCGATTAGCCACACATGCACATTAGCCTCCTAATCCTTCTCTATGGGGAATCATTTGATTGGCAGAGATCATAAGCATTTTAGCATTTCTGAATGTCAGGTCATTTAGTATGTTCCCAGCTATTCTGTACATTATATACAATACCCTGCCAGAAATTGCACATTTGCAGTATAAAGTCTGTTCACTGTGATACATACAGGTCTTTTTCTCTTCAGTGGAAACTAATTAATGTATAATTGATATCTAGCTGCAAAACAGTGGCGTCTCCAGGATTCATACTTAGGTGGGGCGCAGGGACAAACGTAGGGGGGCAGTTTTAAAGCGTGCTCGTGTGTGTGTATGTGTGTGTGTGTGTATATATATATATATATATATATATATATATATATATACACACCATGTTTCAAATTATTATGCAAATGATATTATTCTCATTTACCTAAATAATTGATGTAAATAACAGTCAGCATAATTCTCATGTTATCAACTATTAGGAGTACAATTCAAATTTTATTGAATAAACCTCCTAATGATAACAGTATTTTTTTAAAACATAAAAAACTTACAATGCACTGTTCCAAATTATTACGCACAGTACGTTTCAAAACACTTTATAGGTTGTAAAGTACTGAAAATTTTAATTTGTTGTGTTTGCAGCATATTTACTGAAATCAAAAGCTAATTCAATCAAACGTATAACAACATTTTAACTTTTTCAACATTTTAACAGGTCACGTTACATTTTAACATAGGACCCCTTATTTGATAGCCGCTTCACAAGTCTTGCATCCATTGAACGTGTGAGTTTTTGGACAGTTTCTGCTTGAATTTGTTTGCAAGATGTCAGGATAGCCTCCCAGAGCTGCTGTTTGGATGTAAACTGCCTCCCACCCTCCTAGATCTTTTGCTTGAAGATGCTCCAAAGGTTCTCAATAGGATTGAGGTCAGGGCAGGATGGAGGCCACACCATGACTTTCTCTCCTTTTATCCCCATAGCAGCCATTGATGCAGAGGTATTCTTTGCAGCATGAGATGGTGCATTGGCATGCATGAAGATGATTTTATTACGGAAAGCATAGTTCTTCCTTCTGTACCAGGGAAGAAAGTGGTCAGTCAGAAACTCCACATACTTTGCAGAGGTCATCTTTACACCTTCGAGGACCCTAAAAGGGCCAACCAGCTCCCTTCCCATGATTCCGGCCCAAAACATGACTCCACCACCGCCTTGCTGACATCGCAGCCTTGTTGGAACAGGGTGGCCGTCCTCCAACCATCCACTACTCCATCCATCTGGACCATCCAGGGTTGCACGGCACTCATCAGTGAACAGGACTGTTTGAAAATTAGTCTTCATGTATTTTTCTGCCCAATGCAGCCGTTTCTGCTTGTGAGCATTGGTTAGTGGTTGCCGAATAGAAGGTTTATGCACAGTTGCAAGTCTCTGGAGGACTCTACACCTTGATGTCCATGGGACTCCAGAGGCACCAGCAGCTTCAAATATCTGTTTGCTGCTATGTAATGGTATTTTAGCAGCTGCTCTCTTGATCCGATGCATGGATCTGGCAGAAATCTTCCTTAATGTGCCTTTATCTGCACGAACCCGTCTGTGCTCTGAATCAGCCACAAATCTCTTAATAGTGCGATGATCACGCTTAAGTTTTCGTGAAATATCTAATGTTTTCATACCTCGTCCAAGGCATTGAACTGTTTTACTCTTTTTGGCAGCAGAGAGATCCTTTTTCTTCCCCATATTGCATGAAAATGGTGCTCTGCTTAATAATGTGGAACACCACTGCTCCCCATACACACATTGCCCTACACATACACTGCCCCCCACACACTCACACATACACTGCAATCCTCACACACACACACACTGCAAATGTCACACACAAATACTGACCCACACATACACTGCAACCTACACACACACACACACTGCTCACACACTGTCCCCCTCACACACACACTGCACCCCTTACACATTGCACCACTCACACACACCACTGCTCCTATGCCCTACTACAGCCCCATTTCCCAGCAGACCTCAGGTAAGTTGTCAAACTGTTCTTAAACTGTTTGACTACTTACTCTGGGAAGGGGTCCCGGCACTATTGACACCATAACCACTACACTGAGCCGTAGTGGTTATTGTGTCTGCATTATTTCTTTAAATAATCTACAAATGCCCCTCCTGAGATCAGGCTCTGGATCTGCCACTGCACAGACATGGCCCCCTCTTCCCTCCCCCTCCCTCCCAGTGATGCCCCTGTTGCTAAATCGTAGTTCACTGGAAAAAAAATTCTTAATTGAGAAAATAAAAATAACTCCCAATAATAGGGTATCCCAGTAGCTTCCAGTACATATCCCAGTAGACAAATAATGTTGCCTTTGAATCTTGTTTTTTGTTTTCTTTTTAAATAAAGAAAAGGCATTAATGTATTGTCATCTAATAAGGTACTGTACTCATTATACACTGTGTATACTTTTAAAAAGTGATGGCTGACTTTTGGTCCTGCAGTGTAACTGAAGATTTAATTCAGAATAACTGACATTGCACAGGTCAGTCTTCACTGTCCTGTTAGCCATTATTGGGGTCTATTCTATAAGCACATTCTCCGGGCGAGTAGAAGATTTTTCATTTGACCTTCCGATAGCATAAATCAATATTTGTGGGTAATAATTTAATTGAAAGTCTAGGTGACCTTGATGTGACACAGTTCTTTTGTGAATATTTTTCAATGTGGGCAATTGAATAGGACATTGCCTTTATTTGTGAAATACATGTTTGCCCGCAGTAAAGTCTGGCATCTCTCCCTGTGCCGGTTGTACTACACACATTACATGTGCTTTGACTTTTTTCTTCCTTGCACAATAAAAGATTTATTTATTTTTAGTTCCCATGTGAACATTCATTTTTTGTTTTCTGTGTACTTATTTTACAAAGGCTGTATGCAGCTTCATTGGGTCTGTTTATATATTTGTAATTTCAAAAGATGGGCAGATAAAAATGGCTATTAATAAAGAGAAATTAAACCTATCAATAAGGATATCAATAAGAGTTAAACATGTACAACCCATTACACAGAGCTGAAAATTATTTTCAGGTTAGTATGTTTTTATAATATATATCTGAATGTTATTTTGCTAGCACAATGTAGACATTCCATTTTATGCTTACCAGCAGTAAACTAGTTCATCCACCCATTTTTTTGATTGTGATTGATCGAGGAATCGAATGGTCCATAGATTAGTTAAAGAGAAAAATTATAATTTGGAGGAAAACAGAAAATGAAAAAAGAGAGATTTCTGGGGTGGCAGTAATAAGAATGCTCCTCTCCAGTTTATTACAAAATTGTATTTCCTCCTCTGTTGTCCAGATCTATCAAGTTGTGCACATTCTCAGTCAAAAGTTAAAAGTTTAACAGCTCCATTCACCCAACTGTGAACAGGATTGAATAAAATGATAGCAGTCTATGAATGACATATTTGTATAGCAAATCTGATGAACAGGTTAAAGAGAAAAAATAAATAAAATAATAATAAAATAAAGCAATTCAGTTCACTGAATCTAATTCAAAGCATTTCAACCACAAACATAAACTTTCCACAATTGAAAGTATTCACTAGGAATTGTCTCTTGTGACTGTCTGTCTCATTGACCGATTGATTGTTTGATAGATAGGGGCATCCTCTCTGACAAATGTAAACATTGACATTTTTCAAAAAGACAATATTTACATTTTTCATACTGCAAGGGCAGGATCTATACACCATAAGCACTATATTAGATGTTATGGTTTTGGTGCTTCGAGAGTCCCTTTAAGATAAGTATATTTTTTTATTTACTTGCATATTTTTCATGCATTATCTAAATAATGAATTAAAAATGGAGGTCATGTCCATCCCTCAAGTATCTCTTTTAAAAAGTAGCATGATCTTACCACCCTTAAAGGACCAGTTTACTGAAGGGAGGTCGAATCATTGTCATGGTAACTGCAGCAACGCTCTGACAGCCGGGTCTTGCGAGAGGACTAGATGGATAGCCTCTCGGACTCTCTCTCCATCTCTTAAAGCATTTAATGGCGCAGGGAGTAAGATCTTTGATCTCTCTCTCCCTGCTGATATATATTTTTTGGCTCTATGGAGCCGGAGTACAATGATGGCGGCCCTTGGTGTGGGATACCATGGAAATAAATTGGGACGGTGGGACAGGAACCCAGAATCTGGACAGATGCATCCTTTTCCCTTTAGAAAATCTACACTGTGGAGATTATTTACTGAACGTTAACTTTAATACAATTGTGTAGGTTTAAAGCAGTTTTGCAGGCTACTTCTTTCCTAGATTAATTGATTCATGTAATTGTCTATTTGTATGGTCCTCTTGCTTTGCCAACCATACAGTGCTGAGAAATATATGAATTTTAATATCAGGATTATAGTATAACTGTTCAGGTAATACTTGTTTTTCTCTGGCAGGCTGCAGATTACAACATCACATCTAAAGGAAAAAGAAGATGAACTGCAACAATTAACTAAAAAGTTGACATGCTGTCAGCAGGATGTAAAACTTGCACAAGGCCATCGGCAGCTGCTTAGGTACTGTATGAAATGCTAATATCCCAGATTCTAGCAATGCTTGAATAAAATATAATGCACATTCTGATTGGTCATAGTCAGTCAGTATTGCCTACTAAGTAAATGAAATGTATATAATAGATTTACTAAAGCATTTTATAGAGATGCATTAATAAAAATGCTGTCACTAACGTATCTAATTAAATTTAGAACTCCACACCTTTTTATCCTCCAGCTGGGCTCCTCCATATTAATCCCTGCCAATCACTGTTATAAACTCTGTCCTTTGCAGCTAGAAGTCAGCATAAGGAAAACATACAGGGAAGAAGAGTTATTAAAGGAACGCTATAGTGACAGGAAGACAAACATGTATTCCTGTCACTATAGCTGTGAAAATACTGTTTAGGCCCCATGGCCCCCTCTGTCAGCAAAGTAAAAGGTGATTTTACTCATGTTTATTCCAGCACCTCGCGGGTCTCCTCACGGCTGACTGCCTCCTTGGTTGAGATCATCAAACTTGACAATCTCAGCCAACCCAATGCTTTCCCATACCAAAGCATTGGATGCTTTTGTGCATGCACGGCAAAATGCCACATTGCGCCATTCAGCGTCTCCTTATGAGGAACGTTCTGCACCTCCATGTAAAGCTTAGAGACGCTGAATGTTACTTACTCAGGAAGCACCTCTAGTGGCCATCTAAGTGACTCTGAAAAGGCAGTGAATACATTCAAAATCCTGCAGGGACATACTACACACAGCAGAACAACTACATTAAAGGGACACTATAGGCACCCAGACCACTTCAGCTCATGCCTATTGCAATTTATAAAGAAACTGCAATGTTTACATTGCAGCACAAAGACAGCCTCTAGTGGCTGTCTACCAGACAGCGACTAGAGGTGCTTCCAGAATGTTACTGAACTTTTGGTCCGCTAACTGATGCTGGACGTCCTCACGCTCTGCTTGAGGACATCTAGTGTCCGCTATATCCCCATAGGAAAGCATTGATTCAGTGCTGTCCTATGGGGAGGTCTAATGCCCATGCGGCACTCGCCATGCATGCGCATTAGCTTCCCCCTTGTTTAGGTCAAGTGACGTCAGAGGAGACGAAGCCACGATCCAACCCTGAGGGACATCAGCACTGGGACAGTTAAGTAAGTAAAGGGTTTTTAACCCTTTAGTCACCTGGGGGTGGGGGAGGGAGGAGGCAGAGGGAGCTATAGTGCCAGTACTACAGCTTTGTATACCTGGCACTATAGTATCCCTTTAAGCTGAAGTTGTTATGGTGACTATAGTGTCCTTTTAAACAATGTTTTTATTTCTCCTCTTCACTTGCAGTGTTTGCCTTGACTTTGCTTTATCTGAACTCTATTGTGATATCATTTGCTCAATCTTTAATATCAATTTTAAAAGAACACAGAGATTTACACAAGTAGTAGATCATTTTAATGTTTTACTCAATGGTATAAATTCCAGAGAAGTGACAGCTTGCTTTAAACGTATACCTCTGTGATTTACTTTTTTTATATGACCGTATGTTTTAAAAGACATACCAGACTCGAGTCACCTATTCCTTTTTAATGCGGTATATAGATCAAAATACACAACAATACAAAAACAAAGGCACTTGGATTTTCTGCATTTGCTTAAAATGTCCAGCCCTTGACGTTTCAACCGTGAGCGGTGCCCAGACCAGAAAGTGACTCAGCCAATCAAATCCCATAAATTCCATCAACAGAGCTCTGTATGGACAGCTCAGACCTCTGGGAATGGACACTCATTCGTCAGCTTTTTAATGTAGAAAACAAACAGCTGAACTATAACTGATAGATGTATAGATAGGCAGACATATAGATAATGTATATGCGTAGATAATTGTTTTTTATCGGGCACATGACATGTCATAGCAGAGAAACTGCTCTAAAGTAGAAATCTATAACATTAATCTCCCAGTAAGTGGGTCAGATATAGGGTTCAAGTCAAGTTGAACAACTCCTGATCAGTGTATTGCAGAGCGTGTTTGATCTCAGTTTAAAGGACATCCCTCATTCTTTTGATGTGAAAGAAATACATAACAGAAATCTGCTTTACTATAGGACACAGATTGAGTGATTACACCCCTTTTTTCAAGGGCAATCAGCTATGGATGTAATATTGTTTCTGTACGATAAAACTGCATTCTACACAATACAAATGTCTAATTATTTCCATGCAGCTCACTATTTTATAGCTGAACCTTTTCTTTTGTGCTGCAGGGCGTACCTTGGATTACAAAATGTATCTGTTTCTGTTCCAAATTACCCCACAAGTGAGATTTATTATCCAGCACAATGTTATTTTTGTTATTGGAAACCCTAATCAGTGAAATGTTTTGTTCATTTAAAGAAAAAGTCGTACAGACATTTCAAAACATTTTCTGAAATTTGACTTTATTCATTATAAGAAGGGACTGCTAATAGGTTACAGATTTGATTCAGTACTTCCTGGATCTTATCATACATATTTTCTAAGGACCTCCTGAAATAGTCCTGCTGGCTTCTAAATAATCTGCCTGGCTCCAGAATACTCAAAACATTTGCCAAACTCTGCTATTCTATGCACTCCTCTAGCATTATCAATGGTTAATTGTCTTGGAGTAAGTACATACATCTCCTAACCATTGCAAAGATCTGTAACCGAGCACAGAAAAAAATACTATGATCCTAATACTTTGCTGTTCTTTTACATCTGGGTGGACAAAGGTTGATCTCCTGCTTTTGTTAAACTGCAGTTCCCACAATTCATTACCAGGTTTAATTCTCAAAATGTCATTCTTCTAGTTCTACAGCTAGGGATCTACTTTCTGTTCAACCTATTTTGGATGGATCATAAGCTATCATATATCTGTAACTATTTGGTTTCACGTTATAGGAACACTCTAGGCACCCAGACCATTTGATCTCAATGAAGTGGTCTGTGTGCCATGTGCCCCTTCACCTCCCACCTCCCCCTGTTTTACCCTGCAGTTGCATGCAGAGGCGTAACTAGAAACCATGGGGCCCTGGTGTGAAAATTGCCCTGGGGCCCTCCCACCTGCCACCCTCCTCCCATACTTCTATCGCACCCCTCCCCCACACATGCAAACAGATATACATGTAGACACAAACACACACACAGGCACACACTCACATACAGACACACAGACAAACATACACACAGACATACACAGCAAAACATATACACACACACACACAGACAGACGTGCACTCACATACAGACACACATACCTTTCCCTGGGGTCCAGCGGTGGCTCAGGCTGATGGGAGTCAGAAATCCCATTCTGACTCCCTCTTCTTCCTCCCGCCTGGCTACCAATGGTTGCTAGGAGGAAGTGACCAGGGCAGTCACTTCCTCCCAGTCTCTGACATCATCAGAGGGGGCCCGGTCACGCTGTTAAAGCGCTGAACGGGCCCCCTGGAATTACATAGCATCGGGTGGCCCTAACAGCATTGGCCACCTGATGGGCCCCTTCAATGCGGCCCCGGCAGTTACAAAGCGCGGGCCGGGGCAGCATTACTAAGCTGGCGGGACCCGCGGTCGCAGGGGTCCACAGGGCGGCTGGGCCGCTGCGACCACGGTAGTTCCGCCACTGGTTGCATGTTTTCCTTGCAGGGCTAACCTGTTTTTCGTGGAAGGCAACATAAGAGCCACTAAGAGCCACTAGTAAAACTCTATTTTAATCAGATGGTCTCACAGAGACCATTTAACTGGCGCAGTGTGGTGCTGTGCTGCTGCGCATGTGCACTATACTCCAAATGCTTTCCTATGGGGAAAAACATTTGATTGGGTGAGATCTTGATTATCTCAGGCAAAGAGGTGGAGCTTCAGCAAGGAGACAAGCGCAGCGAGGGGAAAAAGATAAGTAAACTACCTTTTTTTTAACCCTGGGAAGCTATTGTGTAGCTGAACATTGCAGAATATGTTTACTTGATTTATAATACTTACCAAAGGTTCAATTTGTGACCCTCTGTAGAGAAATAGTTAAAGGGAGACTAAGCACTACAGCTTATCATAGTTCATGCAAGTTTCACTTCCCCATTATCTGTCAAAATCTGTCTGACCTTAGACAGCAATGATGGAGGCATTTTAGTTCAGGGCTCACAGCCTATATTGCTGTCTGACACTGTGATGTCATCAGAGTTTTGTTAGTTTTTTATTAAACTAAATAATCACAGCCTAAGGATACCTAGACTGGCCACTCCTCAGATGGCTACTAGAAATGCTCCCTGGGGCATTGCATGGAGACACTGAACTTTCCTCATAGAGATGCATGGATTCAATGCATCTCTATGAGGAAATGCCAATTTGCCAGGGCTGTGTTTAGCTTGTGCTGGCTCTGCCCTGATCCGCCTCCTTGACAAATCTCAAATCTCAGCCAATCCAATGCTTTCCTATGGGAAAGCATTGTGATTGGCTCAGATCACCACTTCTGATGATGTCAGCCAAGGAGGTAGTTCAGGAGCAGAGCCAGCAGCAGCAGACTGGAATAAAGGTAAGATTTTACTATATTTTGAGGGGCTGGGAGATGAGGAGGAGGGTTACATAGTGTTTTTAACACTATAGGGTCAGGTGTGTGCTTTTAATTACTTCTCTCTCTCTCTCTCTCTCTCTCTCTCTCTCTCTCTCTCTCTCTCTCTCTCTCTCTCTCTCTCTCTCTCTCTCTCTCTCTCTATATATATATATATATATATATATATATATATATATATATATATATATATATATATATATATAGAAAAATAGATCTTGAAAAAGACCCGGTATGGGGGTCGAAACGTTGATTTATTTTACTACACTTGTAAACTACAACTAAGAATAAAAATACCACTTGGATGAAGACCTGTGAGTGCACCTTTTGTCTATTTTTCTACATATTGACGCCAAGGTTGCACCCAGGCAGATTGCAACATTATGTTCATTGAGGGGTGCGCGAGGCGAGGAACGGCACCTCCCGCCAAGCCACCCAACACAAAACCACCAAACGCACAAACCCGCGCCCCTCCCCGAAGCCGCCCTGTCCGAAAGCACACGGGGTACAGACCCCCGATAGCAACCCTACCCAAGGCATGCAAACAGCACCTAAAAGCCATCAAAACACCCAAGAGATACAGGCCTTGCAACCACGGACATGTCCCTAGAACACCCATCCCTCGGTGACCAACGGACCACTACACGCCTGCAACAAAGGGCAAGAACACACGCCCTGAACCCTAGAGCGCACTGACACACAGCAGCTAAAAACGGAGGGTTCCCAAACACCTGAAGGCTGTAACATGAGGGAGCACACAAATGGAACCACACGCCAACCCGCCCCTCCCGTCTTCTCAGCCCTCGATCTCCCGCACGGTCACCCACACAGCACAAACCCTATAAGAGGGCGGTGCAGGGGTGGGGGGAGGGAGGGCGGGGGTAGGGGGAGCAAACCGATAGGACACCCCTATTCCCTCCCTTTTATTCTGTACCCTTCCCAGATCCAAAGAGCTAGAGTCATGATAAATGTCATGTACAGAGCAACTTCGAACAAGCAACTACCAAATGACGAAAATGCAGAATGAACACCAAACAAGAATTACATGCATGACTGTTATACCCCACAAATGCAAAATGTACTCTATGCAAAATGTACCAATACTCTTACTCCCTTGTTGTCTTCTGTACCTCAACCCGAATGAACACGAAAATCTTAAAAATAAAGAATTTAAAAAAAAAAAACACTATAGGGTCAGGAATACATGTTTGTGTTCCTGACCCTATAGTGTTCCTTTAAGCATTGGTTGCCTTTTTTTTGGAGTTTTGGGTCAGATTCTAGTGATTGCAGTACATACAAACATAAGCTTTCTCCCCTCATAACAGTACTAGGCCAATTATATTTCTAAATATACTAATTAGAATTGATCTGTGGGGTTTCTTCGTCCAGGTTAGCAGTGGAAATTAATATGATTCACATGAGCCTTTGATTATGGTTGTACATGTGAGGCAATTGATAGTGAATTAATGACCATGTTGTCTTACTGTACCATGTTTAATGTGTAAGAGATGTTTCTAGCCTTGCATTGGAATCTTCCTCCCTGTGTTTACATTAGAACTAGTGTCCAAACACATTTTAAGATAATTGAAAGAATCTCCAATAGGAACCATATGGAGCATAATAACTTGCTCTTTCTCACCATCTGCTTTGATTTGATGACCCTAACACTCCAATTTCTGTACATAACCACTTTTGAGTATCCCAGTTGTCTCTGGTGGTCCCTGTCTGTGCTACTGTTAACATCTACGTCTCTGATAACATCAAAGAGAGTATACACAATGTGAAAAAAATGATTAATTATTAGAATTTTATCCTATTCAGATACAATAATCAGACACTCTGTATATAAGAAATCAGTTTTATACCTATTTCCGAAGACTTGAGTCTAACTTGCACTAATTTGTTTTCTTGCATATACCCGAGTACATTTAAAGGTGAACTGTCTCTTGCTGCGTTTTGCTTTGTTTATTTTTTATAAATAGTTATTTGCATGTTGTTTTATTCTTTTGTAATTTACTAAACAACAGATCCAATCTATTTTATCCATTTCTATTTTATTTGCATGATATGACACAGCCTGGCTTACAATGTAAATAATTTTTATCCCAACATTGTTGTATATGCAGGAGGCATCATGGCAGCAGTCTTACAGTGTACAGATGCATATATGGTATTTTAGAAGCAAGTGTCCAAGCATGTATGACAGCACCATGGAATCTGACATGTAATATGAACATTTCTCTTTAAAGGGATACTGTAGTGGCAGGAATACAAAGCTATATTCCTGGCACCACTGCTCCCCCTGCCTCCCCCTCTCTCACTCCACCCCCAGTAAATAAAGGAAACCCTTTATTTACTAACTTTTTCCCAGCGCTGATGTCCCCCCCTCTCCATCCCTCAATGAGTGTGGTCTTTTGCACATGCACGGCAAATGGCACGCATGCATTAGATCTCCCTATAAGAAAGGATTGAATCAATGCTTTCCTTTGGGGAAAAATCTGACGCTAGAGGTCCTCATGCAGAGCGTCAGATACAAAAGGTCCGTTTCAATTCGGGAAGGCCTCTAGTGGCTGTCTGGTAAACAGCCACTGAGGGCAGACTTAGTGCTACAATGTAAACATTGCAGTTTCTATGGAACTGCAATGTTTTACATTGCAGCACTAAGTGCAAAAGGGACAGTACGCACAGACCACTTCACTTAGCTGAAGTGATCTTGGTGCCTACAGTGTCCCTTTAAAGGGATACTCAGAGCAACATAACAATTAAAGGACATTGTACATGTAGGTTTTTTGGGCAATCACAAGGTGTTTTGGCAAACTATTTCAAATAACTTGACAAAAAAAGGGGTGTGTGGAATCCTTACCCTCCAAGCCTACTCTCTTTTAACAATGAGGAAATTCACTTCCTTATTAGCTATTCAAACTTTGGTTGTGTGATCACATACTAAGGTAATAGCAGAGCTTTCCGAAAGTCCTTTCTTCTTCATCAAATCAGATGACAGATGTATTTTTTGTTTCCTCAAAAAGAGCAAAGAGATTTAGCATGACTGAACCCTATTATAGGCCAGAACTTCGAGCCTATCATTGTATGGTGTGATTTTGTCCAAATTTTGTATGACATAGAGAACTACATTTAATGAGACCTTGTGAACCTTATAATAAAATGAATGCTTTATACAACTTGCATGTTTTAACTCTGGAGCAGAAGTAGAATTTGTTCTAGCTTTGGGATATTACCTTCATTGATTATTATGAATTATGTGTATAATTCAGGGTATCTAATGTAATGAAATTCATTCCGTAGCTTATGAACCTAACATTGTAGGAATAAAGTAATTTGCACAAAGATTCCATTTTTAAGTAGTATTCTTTTTTTATTTATTTATTTACGTTTTTGTATTAGAAGAAAACCATACATATATCCGTATCAGCAATACAATGCATCATTAGCAAATGACATATTGACATCGGAATGCTAGCATCTGGCGATACATAGAAAAGGCATATCCTCTTCTGTGGAACTCCCTTCCCTTCTCCATAAGACTTTTACCCAAAAACGAACTTCTTCAAGAAAGCATATCAATTAAACTGTTAGCAGGTTTTTATCCCCCACTCCCCATTACTCCTCTCAGACAACTGTCAAAAACTACCTACTAAGCCCTCAATACTTTTCTAACAACCTACTTCGTACCCCTACTTTTACCCTTTGTGTCACTATACCCCACTCCCTCTAGAATGTAAGCTTATTGAGCCCTGCCCTCCACCCGCTTTGCTCCTGTATGTCCAGTTGTCTGGTTACAATTACATGTCTGTTAATCCACCCGTTGTACAGCGCTACAGAATCTGATGGCGCTATATAAATAATAAAATAATATCAGTGTTCACCCAGCAGGAGACTGATCTACATTGGTATTGAATCGTATCATGTGCTGGTCACAATACATAAATGCGTGTGGTATGCTATACAAATGTAAATATGGAGGAACATTAACAAAATAACTTCAATTAAGGAAAGAAAAGAAGGATGTGGGACATGTATTGCAGGATAGGTCAGTTATCGTGGGAAAGGTGTCTCCTTGAAAGACTTCCTGTGATGGTGGGAGCCTGTCAGTCGGTGAAGAGTGGAAGCTACGAGGCCCCTTTGGAAACTCAGGTTATCAGTTAGTGGGAGCAGTGGGTAAATCCCTGGAGCTAGTTTGAGGGGGTTTCTTGGGCATCTCCATGTACCCCTAGGAGGGGGTGGGAAGGTACAATCAGGAGGGTGTGGAGGGGAACTTTAGCAAATGACTGTTCTATTGTATGCCATGACTTCTGTCTGTCAGGGGTGGTCCACTCCTGTATCCTGGTGGAAGATAAGATATGTAGGAGGCCTAGTCCCCCCTCCCCCTATCCAGTGTTCCCGTCAACACCTGGTAGGAGATGCGAGGGTGTAGGTATTTCCATATGAAGGATGTAAACAGTATTTTAAGTGTGGCAAAGAATGTGCGGGGTAATTGGATGGGAAGTGCGTGCATGAGAAATAGTTTAAGTAGTATTCTGTATTTTATTTTTTATTTTTATCAATAATATGCTGCCAGTTAAGTGTAAACGTCATCTTCATTCTAGTATATACAGTTAGTAAAATAATAAAATAAAATGCATTTGTTTATTTTCAAACTGCTTTTTGTTTTTGTATACATCTAAATTGATTGACCATAAAGAAAGGTATTAAGTCATACACATAACTTTGAACAAAACAGAAACCGGTTTATTTTCAGTTTTGGGATTGACTCGAACAGATGTAGTCATATCCAATCCTGAAACAGAAAATGAAAAGGGCCAACTTGTTATCAGTTTTATGTTTTATGTAGTCCATTTCTAACTGGTGTGACAAATTACATTGCCTTAAAGGCTTTCAGGCTATCCGAGTGTCATTGTCATGCACTCAGGCCTCGATACTCAAATTCTTTAATATTTTTGGATAAACTTCTAAAATTTTATTTGACATATTAAACTATTAAAACATATATCATATGTATAATCAATATATCTCAAAATATTACAAAGTTTAAATATTTTTCATAGTATTCAATAATTAAAACGTTTATCCGAAAATATTAAATCATACTCAAATACTTTAATACTTTCGATACTCAAATACTTTAATATTTTTGGATAAACTTTTAAAATTTTATTTGACATATTAAACTATTAAAACATATATCATATGTATAATCAATATATCTCAAAATATCAAAATATTACAAAGTTAAAATATTTTTCATAGTATTAAATAATTGAAAAAAGTTTATCCAAAAATATTAAATCATTTCAAAAACTTATCCAACAATGTTAAATCGAGGCCTCGGTTGGTATCCTGGTGTCATGTTTACTCTTTAGTGGCTATAGACTATAGTCAGTATTTTGTTAATACATACACATTATGTAATGACAAGGCTCCTGTTCATCTGTACATACTCAATCATAGTCTTAATCACATTACCTCCTATATCTCCTGTTTGCTGATATCAGGAACATGCTCTGGCTCTGACATTTAGATGGTGATATTTAGAGTTAATTAGCTAAAATTTACAGTTTAGTGGATAACAAGAATGGTCTGTGTTGTTGTTAGCATTTAAAAGTACTTTTCTAGAAAAATGTAAACTTCCATATTGGAGATTGGTATGATATTTTGCTTTGTACTTTAAGTAAGCAGTGGATGTTTTTTTCCGTATGATAGAATCTTTAGGAATAGGAAATGTAGAGATAGGAGAGTGGAAAAAGGGCTGGGAAGCGTATAGTAAATACTGCACAAATTAACATCTATCTCCTTAATGTTTTTTCAAGAACAACTTTATCCAGTTACATGCTTCTCTTGATGTCTTAAGTCATTAGAGGAAAACCTGTGCATCATGATGGGGCGTTTGGACGGTCATCTGTGTTTGATGGGAAGGTCATCTGTGTTTGATGGGAAGCTGTGTGTGTTTGCCCTAGGTTTCGTATTCTGTTTTGCTGATTACAATGAATGAAACTCTTGTGTGGTCCCATTTTCCTGAAACATTTGGCACTAATATTGATTTTCTTCACTCTCAGGTGATCTATTGTCTGTCTGTTGGTTTCAGCAAATTCTGTAATTACCTGCAGATAGTTCTTATGATCTTTTTGAGAGCAGTTAATCCTGTCAGACTTGAAGAATCATTAAACAATTGGACGTTCGCTTTCTGCCGATGAGCATCTAGGCTGTGCCACAGCTCCAGCATTGTGTATGGCTCCCTTCATACCCCCTCCTTCCAGATCGTTTTGAAAATATACTCTGCCCACCACTAAAGTACCAGGAGGCGGACAACTCACAGGGGCACAACGCTTTTCAGTAACATCCCTAGCCTACACTGCCACGATAATTTGCTTATGTTACACTTTATTTTTTTTAAAGCATTCCACAGGTCTCCCAAACCTGATGTATGTAAAAGTCACTGCTTTACATGTCATTGTATCATATACCATTTTGGAATGAGAAAAAAAAATAAAGAATATTTAAAAAAAAAAAAAAAAATTGTAAGTTATATTTTGTTTAGGTTCTCTTGCTGTATATTTGGATGGAGGCGGCAATGCCAAGGGCCATTAATGTTACAACGTCTCCTTTGTGGTGTTATCTGGTTCCATTTTCTTGCTATCCAGGTCTGTGTTAAAGAGGGCTTCTCTGTTTACACTTTCTAGTTAAGTGATTGTGGGTTCACTTATGGTTCAGATAGTAGTTTGTGAGATGATGTAGACTGCCTTTTGGCTTTTGAGAAATAAATCTAAGGCATGCCCTTGTCCTTGGGGTTAGAAAAATAAAGTCAACTTTAAATTTTTTTTTATTTTTTTTAAAGTAAAACTATAGCTCAATGGATACAGACATGTGTGACCATCACCCTGAAGGTGCTGCTCTCCTAGCTGCAGCTTTGTCTCTTTGGCTGAGTTCAGCCATGAACAGAAAGCCACAAGAGGCAGATTGACCTCCTACAGAACGGCACTGTTTTACATTTGAGGTGACATGGTCTGGGTGCCTTGAGGGTCTCTTTAATAGCTGTGGTATCCTAGTCATGTAAGAAGCTACAACCAAGATTTGTAGAAAAATCTGCTAAAGAAAGAAGTGTGGTTCTCTTATTTCATTCTTTATACAGGGGAGATGAGTTGCAGTCAAGAAACTCCATATTGTCTCTTGCTCGCAGAGGCCAAATGATTCCTGTTCAGTGCCAAGATGGAGGTTACCACTAAGGACACAAGCGTGTTGCTGGGAGGTTACATAAAAGAGTTATTTAATTATAAGCCTAGAACATCTACATTTTTAGAATACCTCCCTCCCAGTTGGGCCCACTACCCCCTGAAAACATATGATATTTAGCATCTAACATATGCTTTTGATGCAGAACAATTTATGAACATACACAATGCATTTTTAGAGATGAGTGAGTGTCAAGCTGGAATGAGATTTTAAAAACTTGAAATGCCATGGAGATAAGTATTTCTGTCAAAAGCAGGCGGCAGAGTTAGACATGATTTCATCTGGTGTCCACATGATCTATTTTATGGATGGCTTCCTGCCACATGAACATATTTTTTTTTCCTTTTTTAACTTCTGATTTGCGTGTGAAATGTGTTCTATTACCAAATGGTTTGTAAAAACTGACTATAAAAATAAACATGTTTTAATTCTAGTAATCTGTGTTTTTAGTTTGGAAATGGTTGACGTAGAACTCTCATCAGTGAAATAGCTTGTTTGTAAGGACTGCTTAAACCGTTTCTCCAGTAACTGTTGTGACTGTGAGTTCATTTCCCAGCAGGGTATATTCCCCCCCTAAGTGCTTCCTACAATTAAAGGTAAAATGCAACAAATAAAAATAAAGGGATTAGAGTTAACGCTAACATCTAAACCCCAAAATATTCATTAAATTTAGTGTACGCTAATGCCTCGTTTCCACTGAGCGGTATGGTTCAGGTCAGTACAGTTTGGAAGGGTTAGAATGGTCCAGCCTATTCAGGTGAGCGTTTCCTCTGCAAGTCGGATCGCCAGGGGGCATGCAGAGTTTAGACCAAATGCCTAGCGTGTCATTTGTCGTAAGCATTGACGTTTTCCTGTCCACCAATCAATGGATTGTATAGTGTGATGACAGTAGATCTGCCCTAACAGTACCGTACCATTTTTTTATGTACCTACATCTGAATGGGGCCCAGGAATGGTGTGGTTTGGTTCGGTTGTATGGGCCACTGTCCTAATGGAAACACTCAAAATAGCGTACCAGACCGAACTGACCCGAACCGTACCGCTCAGTGGAAACGAGGTATAAATGTTCTCTTCCTTGGTAATATATAATCTCAATTAGAACCACCCAAATAATAGTTACCAAATCACTCTGAATATATGCTAATGATTACATGGGGGCGCTATATAAATTTACTCCTCTTCCATTTGTTCCAAACACATCTGTCATTGCTACACCAGAAGAATCTGTAGTGAAAACAAATACAATTCAACGCTTTAAAGACACATTCTCTATGGCCAACTGATTTTTGGTGGCCTACACCAAGTTCAGTATTATATTATCTGCACCTCTAAAGTCACTGGTAGATTATGCTTTGCTCTGAAGTCATCCTATCTGTCTTCAGTTTACAAATTGCTCCATAGTGGTATCATTTTGCCCATAATAGTCCTTACTATTTTTGCGTTTAATTCCGAAATGGATTGACACAAACCTGGTGGAATGATACCTACATATTATTTGCACCATAACTACTACACAAACTCGAAAGTGCTTAAGTATGTAATACCTTTCCACATGAGACATACAAAACTATTTGGGTTTTATTTACTGAGGCCTGAATTTCCAGTAGGATCAAAAACAATTTGAACCAAAACACGGGATCAAATATAATTGAAATTCATATTTATTTTTATCTGAACTGAGGAAAACAAATGCAGAACTGATCTATTTTGAAGCCATTCCAAATTGATCTGAATTACATCTGAAGAGTGAGATTACTGACATATGCCCCAAAAATTCCAATGCAGACTTTTATTGGATACAAAAAAAGTCAACTCTGCAAAATGTTTATCAAGTCGTGGTGAACATGTTCACAATATCACATATAAGTAGAACAAACTATACACTATTACTAACCAACAGCTGTGACCCCATAAGTATACCTTAAATAATCAATTTAAATTCATAACACAGATCACTAGGATTATTATTTTTCAAAAACAGTGATTTAGATTTACAAATCATACAGACACAGGAGTTGATATTTGCCATTAAAAACAAGTATTTACCATTAGATGGACACTTCAGACCTCTAAAGCACTTTAGTTTGCTGAAATGCTTTATGTTCGCTATTTTCATTGTACAAAAAATGCAGATTTCAATAGAAATTGGCACTTCTATAAATTTACCTTGTTACAACTACTGGCTTAAAAACCGACAACAGGTCCTGTTATTTCCTGCTTTGTTAAGCTCAGTGGACAAGCAATTGCCCAGACTCAGAGCTTTGGGGAATCTGTGATTGAACTGCCACAAAAAGTCTAAGCTGGAGGAGATTGTGAGTGCTGGCAAAGGCAGCAGACAAGAGAACTGCAGCTACTACAACTACAATTTGCATTTAGATATACCCCAAATTAAAAAAAAAATGCATAACTAAATGCATTCATGTTTGGGGTATATCTGCTAAACAGTTATATTTATTTTGTACTTGGGTAGTTGAATGTCCCTTATAAACATATGTTTTATAAATCTCTCCCTTATTTAATGAATATTCTCATCTTCCCCAGCCCACGTGGGCGTTTCATGAGATATACAACAAAATTAGTGTAGCATTTTTTATTGGGATTGTAACAGAATGGTAAAATATGTTTCCCTTGATCAATGAGATGTATACTGTTGTACGTGCAGAACATATAATTAAAAATATGCAGATCATGAATGCTAAATAATTAACCCAATGATTTTTCTTTTTTTCTTCTTCAGTGAAAAAGTAACAAAGCAGCATGAACAATTTATGAAGATATTGTCTCTGCTGAAATTCCTGCAGTGTCAGCAAGGGGCCATTAAAAATGACATTAATACTATGCTGGAGAGTTGGATAATTCTCAAAAGGGAAATTGACAGCCAACTACAACACACTTCAAATGCATTTTCAGCAGGTGAGTACCTTGTATCTCTGTCAGGATTAACAATTTGCATATGTATTGGTAACTTAAAGCATCGTAGCCAGTGCACATTATTGGAGTTATGGTGTAAATAGTCTTTGGGTAATGTCTCCCTGATTTTATGTGGTACTTAAACCCTGGATGTTGTTTTTTTTTTTTTTTTTTTTACTTTCTGTTTTTATTGGCATTTTTCAGATAATAGGGGTCACAGAAAATAATGGGTAGGGTGTGGCACCAACATAAAGTGTCAGACATTCTGCAATGATGGTTATGACTTCAGTAATTGGTTACAAAATTAAGTGAGTATGACTGTGTACAGTTTTGGTCCTCTGATAGGAGGTGCCTCTTCGTTGCAATCAGACCTTACACACCGTTGCGAGTGTTCCCAATAGTGATTCTAGGTCTAAGTGACTCTGTCGATGCGACGGCTTTGCAAACTTCTGTTCATTCCCTGGGTAGGGGCCCGTTGTTGGTGCCATTGAATTGTGTGTACCAGGAAACTGGGGTGTGAACCAGATCGGTGTTCTTGACGTTTTTGGTTCCAGGTGCTTTCAGTGCCGGTATTTAGCTGCCAGGTATGTAGGCCTGATCCCGGTTTCAGGGTATTGGGGACATGGGGAAAGGTCAAGAACTATACAGTACAGTCGGTAGGTATTGTGTGTGTGGCGTTTGGTAGTGCGGTTGGTTGAAAGTGCTATGGGTGGAGTGGAAGAGTGTTGGAAGAATTGAGTAAAGAGAAGAAGGATAGATCAGTTTGTAGAGTAGATGCCCCCCGGAGAGCCCCCCTGGCACCACCGGTAGGGTTTGGGGATGAGGGGTCCAGGTAAGAAGGGGGTGGGAGTAGGTGATTGGGTGTAGGTTCCGGTGATGTAGTATGAAGGTTCTGGGTCGTAGACAGAAAGCAGTGATTGTCTTTAAGTTACTGCGAACGGGTATTTCACATTCCACTGTCAACCCACGGGTCCCACACCATATAAAACACTTTATGTGTGTCATGGATTTATGCCGTCAGTCTGTCCATTTCTAGTGCTTCTTTGATTTTACGTTTCACCGAGGTGATTTTAGGTGTACTTTTCCCGGCCCATAGTTCGCCGATTGCCCTGCAATGCCCATTGCAATGCATGCAGCTAATTTGTTTTCATGTCTAGTCACAGTGTCGATTGGTTTGGATAGTAGTAGGGTCCAGGGATCCAGCGGGAATGGTTTCTCTAAGACTAGTTCGATTAGTTTTTTGAATCTCTAGCCAGAATGGCCTCAGTTTGGGACAGGACCACCAGCAATGGAGGTATGAGCCCTGTTTGCCACAGAGTTTCCAGCAGTCCGTCGTCGGGAGGCATCCCATTTTATGTAATCTTAGGGGTGTGAGGTACCAGCAAAAGAGTGTCTAGTAGGCCTTTTCCTTATGCACGACACATATCGTCAGGGAGCTAGTTGCTTACCATATGTCTCTCCAGTCAGTCGTCTAGGTCTTGTTCCCTGGCTGGGATGTATGGCAAATGGAGTTGTGAGGTATGTGTTGTCAAGGATATGTATAGTTTGGAGATTTTCCCAATACATGTGGGCGAGTCTATGCTTTGCCGTTCAAATGTTGTGGGTGGTGCCATGCCTGCTTGTTTGACTGCTGGCATGCTAGGTCTCGTAATTGGAGAAAACAGAAAAAGTCAGTGGTTTGCAGCCCCTCCTTGTCCGGTATGTCTGTGTATTCTAGGGGTTGGAAGTCTCGGTAGAGTTGCATGAATCTGTACACATTCCTTTTCTCATAGTTGCGAAGGTGTTGTGCTGTTTGGCCGAGCTGGAACAATTTGTTGCGCAGTAACCTTGCACAGGTGCGGGAGTAATTGAGCACTGAACGTTTTGTAGTACAAGGCTGTAATGCCATCTGGTCCTGAACATTTGCCAGGCTTACAGGACGGGAGGGCGATTTTTAGCTCCTCTTCATCAATTTCCCTTGTCTCATGCTCCTGGTGGTAGTTTTGGGAGGTTCATGGGTGTTAGGAAGTGTTCAATACAATCCTGGATGCTCTTCATTGGCCTCTGCCATTATCTGCCTAAAGGACCACTATAGTGCCATGAAAACATACTAGTTTTCCTGGCACTACAGTGCCCTGAGGGTGCCCCCCACTCTCAGGGCCCCCCTCCCGCCAGGCTCTAGGGGGAGGAAGGGGTTAAATTTACCTCTTTTTCCAGCGCCGGGCGGGGAACTCTCCTCCTCCTCCATATCGCCGTCATCGGCTGAATGTGCATGTGCGGCAGGAGCCGCCCGCGCATTCAGCCAGTCCATAGGAAAGCATTCTCAATGCTTTCCTATGGACGCTGGCGTCTTCTCACTGAAAATCACAGTGAGAAGCGCGGAAGCGCCTCTAGCGGCTGTCAATGAGACAGCAACTAGAGGCTGGATTAACCCATAGGTAAACATAGCAGTTTCTCTGAAACTGCTATGTTTATAGAAGAAAGGGTTAATCCTAGCTGGACCTGGCACCCAGACCACTTCATTAAGCTGAAGTAGTCTGGGTGCCTATAGTGGTCCTTTAATCTAACCTGAGTGGGCTACAAAGGACACAGGCTAAGGCCCCTGGTGTATACCACTTCCACCAACCTACTTAAAGGGACACTATAGTCACCAGAACAACTACAGCTTATTGTATTTTTTCTGGTGAGTATAACCAGTTGTAACGGAGCTCCAGTACTCCAACCGAGTACCTCTACCAAGTCCGCTTCCTTGTAGCTATCAGGGATCATGGAGCACTTCAGACCCAGTCTGGAAACAATAGGACAGGGAAAAGGGAGAGGCACAGACAAGCAATACATTCAACATACCCTGCACCAATAATGGGCACAGGGTGACAAAAACACATAAGTTATCTGGGGACCCACACATAGTGTCTGTCTTCCATCCCCAGTGACTGTGACTACACCAGTGCCTTGAGACTTTTTCCCGTAAACACTGTATTTTCAGAGAAAAGGCAATGTTTACATTACAGCCTAGGGATACCTCCACTAGCCAGTCCTCAGATGGCTACTAGAGGTGCCTTCTGGAGCAGATATTCAGTGTCTCCACCCTCTGCATGGAGATACTGAACTTTCCTCATAGAGATGCATTGATTCAGATGGTGTGTTTAACACTATAGGGTCAGAAATACATGTTTGTGTTCCTGACCTTATAGTGTTCCTTTAAGCTCTAAAAAAACTCTCTGACTGACAGGTGGAAATGCCATTTAATGACCAGAAAATGCATAACTTATAACAGTGAGTGGCAGGCAGCCAAGATGCAGATGTAGAGAACCTTGAACGCAGTAAATACAGCGGTATTTAACGTGAGTTTTTAAATATAGAAGACAATGAAATTCAGTATAAACAAATCCTGGAATAATAGTCTAATAACCACTGGAGTGTCAAAGCTGGGTATTTCTGTGCTAGACTGGAGTTTTATAATAAGGTGAATTATGTAATTTGCTATGTGGGGTTCGACAGATGAGAATGAAAACATCAAACATCGAAATGGTACTGGGATGGATGTTCCCTAAAGCAAAATTCATTTTTATATTTAGTTTTTTATATCCGGAGAAATAATTGCTAATTTAGGAGTTATTTTCTTATCAGAAAAGGTTATATTTTGAAACAGTCTTATTAAAACACTCATAATCCTTAATTTACTGAAAAGCACAGCTCATTATCTTGATTATCTGGAAAACCATAGATTAGAGAAGCAATTACATTACTTTTAACGCACTGAGCTTTTATCGTAATTGCACGGGTTATGTCTCTGTTACCAAACAGTATGCTAACCATTTTTGTTCCTGATAAGGGCAACTGTTATATTATAACGGACAATGATAAAGCCTAGAGCTAATGATGCAATATGAATTCAGTTTGGTAGCTATTATAACAGCAATGTTTGCATATAATATATAAATTGAATAAAACTTTAGGTTTACCGGCTCAAAATAAAAGAGATACTTCTTCTGTATTAAAGGGTCTCTCCCCGGTGGATTTACAACATATTTTCATTTATTATAGAGATGATACTTTAAATGTACTCTCCTCTGAAATCAGACTCTGATCTTTTTTCTCTGATGTTGTAACCATGAAATGGCTTAGATCGCTTAGCAAATCCTGGCTCTCCTAAAGATGTTTATATGCACGTGTGTATGATGTCACCTGGTGTCATATGCCGTTTTATAACCGGGTACCGAAACACTGCCCCACGCTAGCAGAAATCGCAGCACACTGGGCTAGAGCTTGCCTTCCTTCCCCCCCTTCTCAATGAGCTGTACTACAGCTTATTGAGAAGTATTGGAAAGTCACAGTTCACAACTCCAACTATTAAGGGCTGCTTTTCCGCCCCCCATATAACATGTAGTAAAAAACAATTTTAAAAGAAATGGAGTGTTCCTTTAAGTGAGTGAAAAAAAATAAAAATAAAGCTCATGTATGTGTAATAAAACTCCAATTAGCTTTTCATTCACTTGAAAAAGATAAACCCCTTGTGCAAGTTAAAGGATAACTGTAGTGTCAGGAAAACATATCGGTTTTCCTGACACTATAGTACCCTGAGGGTGCCCCCACTCTCACGGCCCCCCTCCCGTGGGGCTTAAGGGGTTAAAACCCCTTCAGTTACTCACCTTCTTCCACCACCGGGCTCCCTTACCTCTCCTCCCCCGCCGACGTCAGCTTCCCTGTCTGACGTTAGCGGAGCGGAATGCGCATGCATTCAAAGTGTCCATAAGAAAGCATTTCTCAATGCTTTCCTATGGACGCTCTGCGTGATGGAGGCATAATATACCTTCAGCGTTGCAAATGCGCCTCTAGTGGCTGTCCGGAAGACAGCCACTAGAGGCTGGCTTAACCCCAAATGTAAACATAGCAGTTTCTCTGAAACTGCTATGTTTACAGCAGGCAGGGTTAACCCTAGAAGGACCTGGCACCCAGACCACTCATTGAGCTGAAGTGGTCTGGGTGACTATAGTGTCCCTTTAAGTGCAAGAAAAAGAGATATTAAAAAAAAAAAAAAAAAAAGACATTAACAAATAAGTTATACTTTTTTGCATTCTAAACTAGTACTCATTTACTCATCAAGACTTAAGGGTTGCTAGTAGATCTAATGACCGTGTAAGTATTTTCACATATTAGAACTATTTCTTCACATTGGCTAACCACACGTTAAAAATACAAAGCAATATATTCTTTAAACATGCGATGCTTGCTTTGTGCATGTGATATTAACTATGTGTATTTTAATCACTATTTAGTATAGGAGAGCAATATTTGGTTTTAAGGTAAAATTAAAGAGAAATAGACATAAGTCAAATTTCCTTCACTCACTATTAATATTTCTGCTTATTTTCTTTAATTACAGCTGGTTAGTTCATGCTCCCATAGTTACATAGCAATATAGGTTAAGCAGTAGACTCACGCGGCGCCCATTAGGTTCATCCTTTTCTTTTTGATGTTATCCAATATATTAATTTGTTACAGTAATTAACTCTTTAATTTATTGTCCACTATCTTCAAATCTGTATGAATGATCTCGTCCTCTGTACTGTTAACAAATAGGTAACCTTGCTTGCTGTTTTTAGTGTCCGTATATATATATATATATATATATATATATATATATATATTTTTTTTTTTTTTAATAGTATTATTGTATCCTTTCTTAGGTGCATTTTCCTTAAAAAGGATTCTATAGGCACCCAAACCACTTTATCTCAGTGAAGTGGACTGGGTTCAGTGTCTACCAGAAATCCACCAGAGGCACTTCAGTTTCACAGAGTTTGAAACGATGCTGAACGTCCTCACACTTTTCATGAGGATGTCCAGCGTGTTGGAAAAAAAGCCTTGATACAATGCTTTCCTATGGGGAAGGCCTAATGCGTGCACAGCACTTGCCGTGCATGCACATTATGTTCCCCCATCAGGTGACGGTGGAGGATTTGGAGCCAGACCGAGCATCGGCGTTAGAATCAGGTAAGTGAAAAAAGTTAAAACATTTTGTAACCCTTTACATTGCTGGGGGTGGTCACGAGGGAGGGGCTGAGAGTTCCTATAGTGTTAGGAGTACAGCTAACACTCTTTTGATATCCTTTCTTTATAACTTAAAGGAGCACTATAGGGTCAGGAACCTTAACATGTATTTCTGACCCTATAGGGTTAAAACCACCATCTAGCTCCCCTGGGCCCCTCATGCCTCCCTAAATAGAGCAAAATCTTACTGTGCTTCTCCATGTGATTGGCTGAGACTGACAAGAAGGCAGATCAGGGGCAGAGCCAGCACAATTAAAACACAGCCATGGCCAATCAGCATCTCCTCATAGAGATGAATTGAATCAATGAATCTCTATGAGGAAAGCTCAGTGTCTGCATGCATAGGGAGGGGATACTGAATGTTTGGATGCATTTTAGGCAGCCATGACCCAGGAAGGATCTCTAACAGCTATCTGAGGAGCAGCCAGTGAAGTTATCACTAGGCTGTAATGTAAACACTGCATTTTCTCTGAAAAGACAGTGTTTATAGCAAAAAGCCTGAAGGTAATGATTCTACTCACCAGAACAAATTCAATAAGCTGCAGTTGTTCTGGTGACTATAGTGTCCCTTTAAATCTTCCATTCCCCTTATTAATTTCATAACTCATTTCTGCACCTTTTCAGTCAATTGATATATTTATTTTATATGAATAAGTTACTTACAGATGCAAATTGCATGTAAAGTCCATCTACGTGGATGTGTAAAACATGCAAAATACAAGAAAAGCATTTTTGGAGATGGAGATGTAAATCAGGTTGACAGTTACACAATATAGTTATTATGTATCTTTTTATTATGTGTATTTTCAGATGTGTCTGAAATCTTTTTTTTGGATAACACCTGTTTAATTTGTTTGCATTTGGGAATTTGCATCCTGGGTTACACTAGAAGGAATTATTAGGGTTCACCAACATATTTAACCCTTTAAAACTGGAGGGCGTACTATTACGCCCTATTCTAAGCGGCTCTAAACACCGCAGGGCGTAATAGTACGCCCTCCATTTTTTTTTAACTTACCTGGACGCCGACGATCCCACGCCGACGATCGCGGTTGGGGGGACTGTCTAGGTGTATTTTACTATTAATATATATATATAATTATTGTTATATATATATATTAATATCAAATTACACGTAGACTGATACTGATTAAATATATATATATCTAATTATTGTTATATATATATTTATATATAATATAAAAAAATATGTAAATACGTTAAAAAAAATAATTAAAAAATATATAGATGTGTTATTTCGTTCTAACTGTATTGTGATATTAATATATATATATATATATATATATATTTATATCAGAATACACATAGAACGAAATAATATTTATATCTATACATAAATATATACGTATATATCACTATATATATATATGTATTAAGGCCTTTTGGCCTGTAATTGTGGGAGGGGCGTATGACACACCTCTTCCCTACTTAAGGGACACCCCTTACCTGGCTCCATATCGTTCAAGGTCAGCGCTGCATCATTTCCACTTCCGGGTCATCCAGACGCCATTTTACCTGATTACTCCATGAGTTTTTTTAAGCAGAGCTGTGTCAGGAATCCAGCCACAGGCTTTTCCGGCCTACCACCTTCTTTCTTCAATCCATCGCCGTGGATGGTGTCCAAGTGACTCACAAACTGTAAGTCAACCTACCCGTTATGCCAGGCATCAGTCCCACGGCACCATGCACGGGTCAGGTCCTCACTTTACGGCTGCATTTTGTCTAAGTCTGTTCTAAAACCATTGCATGTTCATGCATATCATTCGTTTAAACCCCCTACCGGTCTTTGGGTGTACTACAGGCTTCTTAGACATTATCGCATTTCATGTACAAACCAACGAACCACTGCATTTTCGCCTACACACTGACCCCTACCGGTCATTCAGTCTACTACAGGCTTCTCAGACATTATTGCATTTCATGTACAAACCATCGAACCACTGCATTTTCGCCTACACACTGACCCCTACCGGTCATTCGGTGTACTACAGGCTTCTCAGACATTATTGCATTTCATGTACAAACCAACGAACCACTGCATTTTCGCCTACACACTGACCCCTACCGGTCATTCGGTGTACTACAGGCTTCTCAGACATTATTGCATTTCATGTACAAACCAACGAACCACTGCATTTTCGCCTACACACTGACCCCTACCGGTCATTCGGTGTACTACAGGCTTCTCAGACATTATTGCATTTCATGTAAAAACCAACCTTGCTTCATTTAAACGATTGTCATTTCGGTTTGTGTTTTCTGGTCGGCACTTATTCATAGTATATTCTATGCACGATTGCTGTTCGCATTAAAATGCATACGGTTAAGCTATTCATGCTAACTTCTGTTTCCCTTCATACTAAGATTCGGTTATTCTGCTATGTATTCACATAGATCTTTTTCGTGAGTTACATTTCATCATTTTATGTATTTACATTTGGTTAAAAAGTTGCTTGGTTAAATAGACAGGCCATTTTCATGCTATTTTTATGGTATCACTTATTACATCAAGGGTATGAAACCAGCTAACATTTCTGTATAGACATTGGACTCCCACGCTTACTGGAGTTTTTTTTATAATTATCCATTTCATTACAATTAAATCAGCCTACGTTACAGGCCTCATTTCTTTGTTGTTAACCATGACACAAGGATTTAATTCCTTTTCATGCATACTCGGGTTGAATCACACGTACTGATCCAACCAATCATACGTTTCCTGCACAGTTATCGGTTAAACTTTCAAATACTTATTTTACACGATCTTAGGTTGTCTATTTTGTTTCAGTTTGCTTATTATATATATATATATATGGTTTTAATAATAATAGTTATTTTATTTTACAATGCAGATATTACATGTATATTACTGTTATGGTTAGCCTACATTACGGCTCCTTTTTCTGTCATGCTCGTACGACATACCACGAGTTTCTAGGACACGGTCCTATTTTCAAAGAGTATAATGGAGATATGATGTTATTACAACCATGTACATTACGATTACATGGCACTAACTATTCAGGCCATTTCTTATCATACTCATACGATATACCACGAGTATATAAGAACACGGTCCTGCCTTCCACAGAGGGTTTCGGGTTGAATCGCACGCATTGGTTCAACCACTCATACGTCACGTTACAACATTTTCTGCATAGATTGTCATTTCACATAATTTCACATGGCATTTACAAACTCAGGCCTTTTCTTGACACACTCAGGCGACGTAACACGAGTATTCAAGAACACGGCATATACGTCTCACAAGACTTTCGGTTTTTGAATCACACGTTCTGGTTCATACATTCACTTTACAGCAACATTTATGATTCTGCATATTGTCACTTCACATTAAAAAGTCCCTTGCATTCCCAGATCAGTTTAGTGACATGCATATCATCTGATCACCTTCCATATATACACATTACACGGCCAATCCCCTGCTGCCAGGTATCGGACTCAGCGTAACGCTTGTCACCAAGCATGGGCAGTCATGTCACTATCATACTCATAGATTTTGCACCTCCCACACATACTGCTAGAAGCCTAATCCCAGCCTATACAGATTACACAGGTCTCACAGGATCCATTCTCACTCGATCCCTTTTTAGGTTTATCCAGGTTTTCATACCTGTCGAATCTCAAAACTTCATACATACTACCAGGTACGTAAGCCTGCTCACGTTGTAGTTCACATACGTTTCATTCTTCTAGGCCATAGAGTACTGGCAAGTTAGGGGTATAGGCCCAAATAGGTACCTCCCTTCTTGGCATTTCTGCCTATCGTTTAGTGGTCCGCGAGGCCAACACCCCGCCTCAACGTTTCGGAGGCAAACGCCATCGGGCCACACGTGAGTTAGCCGCCTCGCAATATTATAGAGAGGGCCTCACCGGTCACTCCCTCCCCCTGTTTTCTTTTACTATCACCGAGAGGCCTACGATTCCTGCCACTACGACGGGTGGCCTCAATAACCCCTCGCGCCAACTCATAGACAGAGCCTCTCATAGCCACTTGGCAACTAGCAGGGCCTCACCTGTCACAAACAAGATTAATTTTTCGCCTTTCAGGCCTAGTTAGCCTGCCAGTATCACCCCTGGGGAATCGGTCACTACACCCCTTACCATGGCTGGGTCGGCCGCTGCGACCCCTCCAGCACTGGTTGAGTTGCAATCACTTTCTCCAGCCATCTGTTTCAGGGCACATGCTAAATCTGTGTCCAAATAAAATGTATCCCAAAACTATACTTAACATCAATAAACATTTCTGTACTTACGACATTACTGCCACATCATCCATCTAGACATTTGGTGGAATTCATTATCTCGGGTCTATCAGAAGGATTCACACAGGCCTCATACACATGCCTTCCGGAATCCTGGAATGTCCTAATTTACAATCCGCACAACAAACCCTACAGCGGTGGAGGCACTCATCGCCAGGAAGTGGCAGAGGACTTCCTATGGGGGCCCTTCCAGTCCCCTCCGTTCACCACATGGCGGACAAACCCCATCGGTATTGTCACGGGGAAATCTTCTCACAAACAGAGACTTATTATTGATCTATCAACACCTCACACCTCTGCCACTCCTAGTCTGAACTCCCTCATACCCTCTGAGGAATTTTCACTGCAATATTCCACCATAGATCACGACATTACGGCTATCATGCAGGCAGGGGCCGGAGCATGGCTCAGTAAGACTGATATCACAATGCTTTCAAGTTACTGCCTATCCACCCTACACGGTGTCACCTGCATGGTATCAAGTGGGCAGGGAACTACTATTTTGCTCACGTTTAACATTTAGGTTCCAAAGTAGTCCGGCCATTTTCGACGTATTCGCCGAAACCCTATGCTGGTTTTATTAAATATAGCCAGATGCCCTACAGTTATACATTATCTGGAGGATTTCTTACTGGTCGAGGAGAATATTTCCCCTCCCAGTAGCCTAAAAGAAACCATCAGTCTATTCGAACAGGTGGGTGTCCCAGTCTCCTCCACCAAGACTGAAGGACCAGATACCTTCATCACATTCCTGGGTATCATACTAGACTCAGCCACCATGCAAGCTAGCCTGCCACGCCCAAGGTAGAAAACATTCTGATCAACATAATCTCTACATACAACTCGGTACTTGCAACCGCAAGAATTACAGTCTCTGCTTGGGTCACTGAATTTTGCCATTCGCATCATACCTCAAGGCCGGGCTTTCATCTCACAACTCCTTTACATGTTTCCCACTTTTAGACATGATGGACACAGGTCACCCCTGGATACCCAAGCCACGGCAGGCGTAATTATGTGGAGAAAATTTTTAACCACCTTGAATGGTAAAAGCATGTTCCTTCCAAAATTGTCTGACTCCTCACCTACCATTTGGTCAGACGCGGCGTCTACCACAGGTTTTACAGCAATTTTTCAGGAACGAATGGCTTTGGGGCAGCTGGCCTTCAGAAGTTCAGGACCTGGAGGGTTTTTCCACTACCTCAGCTCTGTTTGAGATATATCCCATCATGACGGTTGCCGTGGCATGGGTGCATTTATGGGCAGGTTCGTCTGTACGTTGCTACTCAGACAACCAAGTAACTTGTCACATTATAAACAAGGCCGATCCAAATCACTGACTATTATGAGATTCTTGAGGAAACTCACTTGGCTGGCTGCATGTCATTTTTCTCTTGTTTTGTATTGATGTTCCAGGTGTATGTGACACTGCTGCTGACAATTTGTCTCGCTTTAATTTCCAGGCTTTTCGTCAAATACTCCCGTCAGCCGCACTCACAGCCATGAACACCCCACTATTCCACCATCTAGTAATGGACTAGATGCTATTATGCAACATAGCAGAACATTGTCCCAATTAGCACTGTCTACTAATACCCGGGAAACTTACGATAGAGCTTTCATTTGATTTAAAGATTCCTTTCTGAACACAACATCTTACAACCTTTCATCGTGACATCCTGGTTGGGCTTTGCTTCTTTTTGCCACCTCAAACTCAAACTATCAAACAACACAATCAAACCATATCTGACAGGCATCCAACATCACATGCTAACTTTACAACCAGACAAATCAAGTGTCCTCCTACCAATTAAGAACATCCTTAGGGGTATTCAGAGATCCGAACCCCCACGTACGGCCCAGAGGCTACCCATAGATTTCCATATTTTTAAAGACTTATACAATTCACTAGATTTAAACCCTTTGCCAACAACACAAACCTCATCGTTAAAACCGCCATATACGTAGCCTTGTTTATGGTTTCTTGAGACCAAGAGAATTTACCGCCATCAGCACAACACAGTCCACTCACATCCTACTTCACTCACACTTAACAAAACACATGGACTATTATATCTTGACTCTGCCTCACTCCAAAACCAGTCAACATGCACTTTCAGTAGAGGTTAAGTACTATCCTACTCACAACAGGTGGAGCCCCGTCAAACTACTGGACTCATATACCCAGCATAACAACGAACCACCATCTCAACCACTTTCAGTCTACAAGGTTCGGTACTCACTACCACCACCTTTATGACACACGTCAGGTCTTTACTTACACAGCTGGGCCTCAAATCAGCTAACTATTCGGGCCACTCCTTCCGCATAGGAGCGGCCTCCACAGCATCCAGTGCAAACATTCCAGTTCATGTTATCAAGTCACTAGGGCCCTGGAAATAATCGGCTTACTCTAGATACATACCTAACCCGGTACAAGAAGTAAGAAATGCCTTTCAAGACATGTCTGGTTAAAGTATGTATATTGCTGGTATGTAATAAATTTGATTTTCTACTTTTGCCCTCTTTATTTACAGGCCTACCTCATCGTCGGTTCCGGCACACCACAACCGACTTGCTCTTTTAATACCATCCTACACTTATCAGTGTTTGTATCTTCTGTACTATCATGAGCCCTTAACACAAGTATTAAGGCCTTTTGGCCTGTAATTGTGGGAGGGGCGTATGACACACCTCTTCCCTACTTAAGGGACACCCCTTACCTGGCTCCATATCGTTTGAGGTCAGCGCTGCATCACCCTCCCACCCACTCCTCATTATTAACTCCTTTTCTCTTTACATTTCTTCTTGGTGGGCCCTCTTTATTTACAGGCCTACCTCATCGTCGGTTCCGGCACACCACAACCGACTTGCTCTTTTAATACCATCCTACACTTATCAGTGTTTGTATCTTCTGTACTATCATGAGCCCTTAACACAAATATATATATATATATACCTATATATAAATAAAAATATTTAAAAAAATTATATATATATATACATACGTATATATACATATATTAATTCTACATATATATTTATGTAATATTTTTACATCATTAGGTATCTTAATTAATTACAATTAGCGGGACCTGGCTGACAACCCATGCCGAAAGTATAGGGAATTTAATTTGCTAGCCCTATATTTAACCTTATAACTTTCCTGTACATGGGGGGTACTGTTTTACTCGGGAGACTTCGCTGAACACAAATATTAGTGTTTCAAAACAGTAAAATGTATTATAACGATGATATCGCCAGTAAAAGTTACGTTTTTTGCATTTTTCAAGCACAAACCGCACTTACACGGACGATATTATTGCTGTGATACTTTTTACTGTTTTGAAACACAAATATTTGTGTTCAGCGAAGTCTCCCGAGTACAACAGTACCCCTCATGTACAGGTTTTAGGGTGTTTTCAAAAGTTACAGCGTCAAATATAAGGCTTGTGTTTCATTTTTTTCACATTAAAATTCGCCAGATTGGTTACGTTGCCTTTGAAACCCTATGGTAGCCCAAGAATGAAAATTACCCCTATGATGGCATACCATTTGCAATAGTAGACAACCCAAGGTATTGCAAATGGGGTATGTCCAGTCTTTTTTAGTAGCCACTTAGTCACAAACACTGGCCAAAATTGGCGTTTTTGCATTTTTCACACACAAACAAATACTAACGTTAACTTTGGCCAGTATTTGTGACCAAATGGCTACTACAAAAGACTGGACATACCCCATTTGCAATACCTTGGGTTGTCTACTTGCAAATGGTATGCCATTATGGGTGTAAATTTAATTCCTGGGCTACTATACAGTCTCAAAGGCAACATAATTAATCTGGCGAATTTCAATTTCAAATGTAACGTGCTATATTTGACCCTGTAACTTCCCAAAACACCATAAAACCTGTACATAGGGGGTACTGTTTTACACGTGAGACTTTGCTGAATACAAATATGTGTATTTTATTGCAGTAAAAGCAAACAGTATTATGACATTGACAGTTAAAATGTCATGTAGAACTAAAAAAATAACACTGTCTTATTTTCTCCCATTTGTTTCATATTAAATTATGTTTCTTAGCTAAATATTTGATATTAAATGAAAGCCCTGTTTCCCCTGTATAAAATGATATATAATAAGGGGGGTGCATTTAATTTGAAAGAGGTGAATTACGGTTGGACAGACATATAGCGCAAATGCCAGGTTTTGTTTACGTTTTGTTTTGTTCACAACGTGTACATTTGGCTCAGTCCTTAAAGGGTGAAACAGGAAGCAGAAATGACTAGTCCTAATTGCAATATCATGTTTACAGTCAGTGTGGAACAAATGCCAAAAAGTATTATATATTGCGAGAGCCTGACTGGGATATAAAACAGAACTCATCAAACGCAGTCTGGATGTAGGAGTTTGTCACCAAGGAAAACACAAACAAACACTGCACGTATCATTCACTATCACAGCTGCCATTTCACACACAAGACTCGCTAGTCATCTATATTAAACACAACATGCATAATTCACCTGACCCACCCCTCCCTCATATGGCCCTTTTATCAAAGGACCCCCAGTCAGCCATGTATCACCTGCATCAAACACAGCTTCTGCAGGTCACCCATACCTCCAACTATTCACTGTCATGATGCACGTCACATATCCCAAACCCTATTGCCCAAAGTGGATGGGGAATGTGGGGGCTATGTAGGTTCATAGGAATATTGGGGACATCCACTTCTTTTTCATTTTTATTTTAAAACGTTTTCCAAGGACATTTGCAAAGACGTTGTATGGGAATGTATTCCTGAATTAACCAACCCTAATTCTGGTTAAAAGAAAGACCAGTTTGATCAAATTAGAGAAGATGCAGTTCAGGATAATATGTATTAACCGTGAGACAAGCACTTGACATTTTTATGATGCTACATGTATTGTACATTGTATTTCCTCCTGCAAATTTTGAGTTCAGTAAAAAGTCTGTTTATTAAAACATTTAGTCACACTTCATAAAGGCAAGCATATAATCATTTGAATAAATAACATAGCTTAATGTATCTAGATTCTGCAGATTGCATATACTGTATTCACTAACTCAAGAATGTGGAAAACGTACAAAGCAATTGCAAATTGTGGGCAAGAATAGCAGAACCAGACACCGCAAATTATCCAGCTTTTATCCTAAAATGTACTACCTATTCTCTATTCTTCAGCTTTCCAAGTGAGGATTATATCCCATACATCATTCTTTTTTTCCTTTTATCTGTACAAGCACTCACAGACAGGTGTTTTAAATTGCTGTGGAGCCGCATGTCACGGTACTCAGTACCCAGTTGGTACATAAAGGGATCCTGGCAAATGGAGCGTTTTGGTTTCCCTGTTTTATGCAGATGTCTAACAAGGTCAAATCACATGTAAATGGCGTGAGACAGAACTGTGCAATATTAAAGTACTGTCTACACTCTCCAAACAGCAATAATGGAGCAGTTCCTCTTGTTGTTTTTCTTTTTCTACACCTGTTACACTTTTTTCGTTTCCCTAGAATTGCTGCACGCAAAGTACTTCTGAAAAAAAGCCTGTGCTTACACCACTTCTATATTTATGACATCTGCCTCAGAAGTGGGTGATTATCTCACGTGATATGTTTTCCTGCATAACAAGATAAAGAATACAGAATGTGTGATTATTTCCATGGTATTTAGCGATTAGTAGCAATAGATGTCTTGATTAGAGTCCTTTTCTTAAAGTGGTAGTGTAGCTTTATGAATTATGTGAATTGCACTCTGCAGTTTTTTTACATAATGTTGCTATTGTACACGGAGTGTGCAGCTGGATATAATCAATCAATATTCTTGTAAAGGTAGTCAGACTTGCATGTTAGTAGTTGGTGTTTGTGTATATTAGAATGACACCAGACGTTCTAATGAATTAAGAAATAGGGTTGTTTATTTTAACATTCTAGTTTGTTAAATAGAAATCCTAATCATCATCATACTTCAGGTTTTTTTTTTTTTTTTACTGTAGGAGTTTTTTGGAGCAGCCCCCTCTTTCTCTGTCATATTGCTTTCATGCATTTAAAGTCACTGCAATAAGCTGTTGTGGTTATGGTGCTTAGAGATAGCATTTCTGCTTGCATGGTGGTACCTTGAAGCTAAAGAGGGACATAGTGTCCTGCTGCTCTCCATCCTCTGCGCCTCCATATTCCGTTTTAGCTCTTAGCAGATGAAGCATAGAAACATAGAATGTGACTGCAGAAAAGAACCATTCGGCCCATCTAGTTTGCCCAATTTAGTCCCTAGCCTTATCTTATGGCTGGGATAGCATTATGCCTATCCCACACATGCTTAAACTCCTTCACTGTGTTAACCTCTACCACTTCAGCTGGAAGGTTATTCCATGATTCCACTACCCTCTCAGTAAAGTAATACTTCCTGATATTAATTTTGAACCTTTGCCCCTCAAATTTAAGACTGTCCTCTTGTTGTGGTTGTTTTTCTTCTTTTAAATATAGTGTCTTCCTTTACTGTGTTGACTCCGTTTATGTATTTAAATGTTTCTGTCATATCCCCCTGTCTTGTCTTTCCTCCAAGCTATACATGTTAAGATCCTTTAACCTTTCCTTGTAAGGTTTATCCTGTAATCCATGAAGCAGTTTAGAAGCCCTTCTCTGAACTATCTCCAAAGTATCAAAATCCTTCTGGAGATATGGTCTCCAGTACTGCGTGCAATACTCCAAGTGAGGTCTCGCCAGTGTTCTGTACAATGGCATGAGCACTTCCCTCTTTCTACTGCCACAACTCTGAGCATTTTTCTAGTTTACCTAAATCATTTGCCATTTGGCTTATCCCTCCTGGAACATCAACCCTGTTACATATCTTAGTGTCATCAACAAAAAGACATACCTTACCTTCAAGGCCTTCTGCAATATCACTAATAAAAATATTAAAGAGAATGGGTCCAAATACAGATTCCTGAGGAACCCCACTAGTAACAAGACCATGCTTCGAATATACTCCATTGCCTGTCACTCAGCCACTGCCTTACCCATTCAACAATATTGGAATCCAAACTTAAAGATTGCAGTTTATTGATAAGCCTTCTATGTGCAACAGTGTCAAAAGCCTTACTGAAATCTAGGTAATAAATGTCTACTGCACCACCTTGATCTATTATTTTAGTTACCCAATCAAAAAAATCAATAAGATTAGTATGGCCAAGATCAGAGGCAACCCAAGTTGTCACTGATCTTGAAATCCATGTGATTTTAGATGTTCAACAATCCTATCCTTTAACATGGTTTCCATTACTTTCCCCACTACTGAAGTAAGGCTTACTGGCCTATAGTTGCCCGACTCCTCCCTATTACCATTCTTGTGAATTGACACAACATTCACTAAACTTACAATCTTCTGGGACTACTCCTATTAACAATGATTGGTTAAAAAAATCTGTAAATGGTTTGGTACTACACCACTAAGCTCTTTTAATAACTTTGGGTGTATTCCATCAGGCTCCATTAACTTATTTGTCTTTACTTTTGACAGTTGAAATAGAACCTCTTCCTCTGTAAACTTTCATGTAACAAATGACTCATTTGTCCTTTTTTCCAACTGAGGTCCCTTTCCTTCATTTTCATCTGTAAATACTGAACAAAAATATTCATTGAGGCAGTCAGCTAGACCAGGAGCTTTATCGTTGGTGTACTCTCAGTTATGCATGAGTGTTAAAAACAGGAGGCAACACATGCGTTCCCAATCTCTTCCCATTCCAACACTGTGTCCCCACTGTATAGTGTCCCAGCAGTGGCGACTCTAGGAACATTATATAGGGGGGGCAGATAAGATAACACAGTCAAAACGGATTTTAATAGGGGAAGACGTGCCGCCATTGGGTATCTGGCTCTTAAATGCAGTGTTTGCAGGCGTCATACACCAAGTTTGCACAGACTTCACATTAACCATCTAATTGTTCTGGGGTGTTTGATGACACACCAATGACACTGCTGGAAGTGGTGTCACACAAGCAGGTCTTCGCAAGCTCTGTCAAGTTGAATAAGGACTGTCTGTTAACAGCCATTTTTAAATCTTTCCAGAGGGTTCAAATTGATTGGGTTAATGTCCAAGCTCTGGCTGGGCCACTCAAGGATATCTACAGAGCTGTCTTTAAGCCACTTTTGTGTTGTCTTCGCTGTGTGTCTAGGGTTGTCCTATTGGAAGGGGAATGTTTAGCCCAGTATCAGGTTCTGAGTGCTCAACCCTGACCAGTCTCCCAGTCTCTGCTGCAGAAATAACACCCACAAAGCATGATGCTGCCACCACAAGGCTTCAGAGTTTCGATGTTATTGCACAGGTGATGAGTCCAAACAGTTCAATGTTCATTTCCGATTGTAAGAAACAAGTCTCTCTGGTCTAATCTAGTCCTTTAGGTGCTTTTCTTTCCAACTCCAAGTAAACTTTCATGTGACTTTCAGTGAGGAGAAGCTACCGCCTAGCCAGTCTGCAATAAAGGCCAGGTCAATGATTAGTGATGGCTGTACTTCCACAAGTTTCTCCTATTTCCTCACATGATCTTGTGAGCTCACCCAGAGTGACCATGGGCCACCTCTCTAGCCAAGGCCCTTACCCCCAAATTCTCAATTTGGTAGGGAGGCCATGGTTTTCCAAACCTTTTCAATTTGCAAATTACGAAAGCCACTGCGCTCATGGATTCTTCAAATGTAGCTGAAATTTTTTGTAGCTTTCCCAATATCTGTGCCTAAATACAACTCTGAGCTCTGCAGGCATTTAATCTCTTGGCTGGGTTTTTGCTCTGAAATGCAATTATGGCTGTGAGGTGTACTCTAATCAAACTGTAGAAACATCTTGTACATGCTCCAGAGAAATTGTATGCATCTGAGCATTAATACATTTGCAAATTTTTCACAAATTTGCTTTGTCATTAAAGGGGTATTAAGTGTAGATTATGTGAAAAAGATTAATTTAAACAATTGTAGCATAAGACTGCAACATGAGAAATGAAGGGGTTTAACTACTTTCCTAATATACTGTATATCATTCTCTCTCTCCCTGCTCTATAATATTTTTTTCTATTTTTATATGAACATAGTATAACAAGCAGCACATTTTTATAGGGCGAGTTGTGGCTCATTGATTCTGTAATTTGTACTCAGGAGTGAGATGATGTTTATCCTCATGTAAGCTTGAGAGGCATTGGAGGCTTGCCAAAATGACCTCCTCTGTTTGCATTACCATTCTTAAACCTTTGCTCCACATAGCTGAATGCAATTAACTTGCTGCATACTTCACATTAAAGAGAGAGGTATTTAAAGGGACAGTTTAGGCTTATTTTGCACCATAACAACTTCATCTAGATGAAGTTTTTATGGTGCCAGGAGGCCTCGGGCACCCTCTTACTTTCAGGGTTTAAACCATTCTTGAATGTTCCTCCAGCGCTGATCTCAACCGGCCTCTGAAGTTTCAGTTTTAGCAAGCACAGAGTGCCGTCGGGAAGGGGTGCCGCTGATTGGCGGAGATCGGTCAGCTGATGCTTTCAGCCAATGAGTGACTCCCCATTCACAAAACTGGTTTGGGTAAGGTATGTTGTTGAGTGCCCTTTAAGCATGTAACAAAAAACATTTAACAAAAGGTTTTTGGACTAGCTTATCTTAAAAGCATAGCTCTAGCCAGTTCATACAGAGGAATGTTGCATTTATAACCACGCTAGCCTGTAAAACATACTGATTATGTGCCTGTGTAAATTGGTTATGATTAGTCCTGGGCAATCTAACTCACTAATAAGTCGCTTGTTTTCACACTAATATCCCTCAGGACTTGCAGCCTACCTAGTTACTACCCCAAACTGGCCACAACAAAATAAGCACAGTTCTGCTACTTATATTGACTAACTACAATGTCAGACAGCTAGGCATGCTATATCTACCCAAAAATAAAAAATGTGTGCAGTTTCTACATGCCTAGAAAGTATCTTGGTTGATAAGCCTTTGTTTGTTGTAGTGGCACCTCAAGCATGATTGTACCTCTCTTGCACAGAAAAAATAAAGAATTAAATAAAAAAAGTTTTTTGGAGTGTGCTGTTAGTGACTTCCCTTCCCTTTTTTTAATACATTTTGTTCAGTGAGAATTCGGCATTAATTTACACTCGTGTGTAACAGCGTGTGAGATATTGCCACTTATTCATCCCGTGTTACACATCCCTCATGTATATATGTCTCTGTAGTGTATTTTAAGCATAGGTGTAGGACATCTTATTAGAATGTACGCATTGGAATTTACCCAATTATAAAGGCATTTATTTGGCGTGGGGGGGAAACCCCTGTGTTTAACTTTTTCTAACTTACCTCCTAGCTTTGTAAAACTTATTTAAGGCATAGTTATTAGACAAGACTCATAGCCGTACTCTGAAAGACTAAAAAGAACGTGAGAGGGTTGATATTGTTTAGGATCCTATCCAGTTTTCAGCATGCAACTAAAAAATGTGTGTAATTGCATATTAATATGTCAAATGGACATCTGGATTGTTGTTATGGCTACTGGATTGTTTACGATATACCTGTAAACATTAAAAAAAGATGAAATATAAATCTGTTTTAATGGTCCTGTAGGCATTATTGAATTATAGATCGAATCATTCTCAGTCACATTTTTATATGTCTAGATTGTTTTGTTGTTGTTGGTTGTCATGTATGTTTAAATGAACCATCAATACACTTACAATTTTGATTTGTGTGCTGGCTTTTCAGAGTACACCATGCTGTTGTTTTTAGAGTGGCATTATTTAAAGGGACACTATAGACACCCAGACCACTGCACCTTATTGTAGAGGTCTGGATGCAGTGTCCCAGTTCCCTTAAAAATGTAAAACTTTTAAGAAACTGCAATAATTACCTTTGAGGGTTAACTCCACCTATAGTGGCTATCTATCAGACAGCCACTAGAGGGACTTCCAGGCTGTTAGCAACTTTTGGTCGCCTAACTCACGCTGGACATCCTCACACTATGCATTAGGGCTTGCACCATCTCAGGAATCCCCATAGTATTGTATTATGCTTTCCTTTTGGGAAATCCTAATGCTGGTGAGGCCATTGCCGCGCATGTGCATTAGGTCTACTCCACCGGCTGACGTTGGTCATGGAGAAGTAAAGGCGAACCCGAGCTAGCGCCGAGGGACATCAGCGCTGCACCCATGTAAGTGACAGAAGGGCTTTTTAACCTGAGAGTGGGGGAAGCTATAGTGCTTTTTTTCCTGGCACTATAGTTTCCCTTTTTCGATTGACCAACTCTTTCAATACTTGATCTCTCTAGCCTGACTAGAACATAAAACTGGTTAGATGTTTAGTATCTGTGTCCTTCATCAAATGAGGCCGTGCAGTAAGCAGAAGAGCAACATATCTATAGCAGATTCTGCTCAGAATTTAAAAACTAATGGATAGCAATACAAAATATTCTATGAAACCTCCGAAATTTAAGTCTCCTAGTATCTACAGTGTAGCCTTTGTTTTTCTGAAAATAATTCAATTTACTGAGTAGATCCATCAATATATAGTGTAATAATGTTTTGACTGTCCACAAAAGAGGTTATCACCCTGCACAAAATTGTAAACACAATTTCCAGAAGCCAACACAAAAGCCTTCTTCATAAATTACCATCAAAACATAACAAAAGTAGATTGAAAAATTAAAATAACAGTAAACTAGAATGTCTCAGACATAGCAAACCATTGTAAATGGCTTGCTGAGTATTTTTAGCCCTGTGCTGACAAATGAGTATAAAAATACTTGCATGTTGAAAGACTCATCAAGCTTGAATCATTCATACCTCAAATCTAGAACATTAGAGAAGGATAGCAGATAGGCAGGAGTTTATAAAGACTAACTGGAACCCAAGGTCATGGAATTAGATAGTTAAAAGCAAGCAGAAGGCTATACATAGTAACTTGAACTAAAATCAAGCTAATGGAATGGAATGAACAACCAGAGATTTACTTCATTGTAACAACGTGATAAATTTAATATTCAAGGAAAATATTCAAAAACATTTATGGATTCTGATAGTCAAGAAGAAGCCAAAGTTGGTTCGTGATACCTGTAACTTAAAATCAGGCAGCCATCAGTATGTAAGAAATGTATGTTCTATGTGCCCGTCTAACTTATATTAGGTATGTACAGGAGCACCAGTATTAAGAAATTATGTTCTGGGTGTGCCTCAAAATTCCTTTAATTTTCCTATTGTCAACAAGCAATACTGGGTACAACTGCATGACATATTGAATATACAAGGAATGGACCTCAAAAATCAAGGAACATTTTGTAAACGATACTAAACCTTTGAGTTTATGTAATGAAGTTTCATGGCATTAAGCTAACAGCCAGTGGAACTGCTTTAGGTGTAGGGGGGCATGACTATTCAAGATAAGTAATTGTCCCACAGGCCCAAAAGACTGAAAAGAGTGGCCACATTGGGACAGTATTGCTGACATTGAAATAAAGTGGTTTGGTTGGTTATAGCGGTCCTATAATGGATGGTTAAAGTAGTGGGCAGGATAAATGGTACAGTTAGCTATTTGTATCATCATGAATGTTGTATTTAAATGTATGATCTTGCTACATTTGTCAGTATAACAATTACATCTTATTTACCTTAAAGGGAAACTCCAGTGCCAGAAAATGATCCATTTTTCTGGCACTGGAGGGTCCCTCTCCCTCCCACCCACCAATCCCCGGTTACTGAAGGGGTAAAAACCCCTTCAGTCACTTACCTGGGACAGCGGCGATGTCCCTCGCCGCTGTCTCCGCCTCCGCGACGCTCCTCCTTGTGATTGCGTCGGCCGGTGGGCGAGACTGATCTCGCCCACCGGCCGAGGAGACCTAATGCGCATGCGCGGAAATGCCGCACATGGGCATTACGTCTCCCCATAGGAAAGCATTGAAAAATCATTTCAATGCTTTCCTATGGGGTTTTGAGCGACGCTGGAGGTCCTCACACAGCGTGAGAACGTCCAGCGACGCTCTAGCACAGGTTTCCTGTGCTAGAACCCAGGAAGTGACCTCTAGTGGCTGTCTAGTAGACAGCCACTAGAGGTGGAGTTAACCCTGCAATGTAATTATTGCAGTTTATGAAAAACTGCAATAATTACACTTGCAGGGTTAAGGGTAGTGGGAGTTGGCACCCAGACCACTCCAATGAGCAGAAGTGGTCTGGGTGCCTGGAGTGTCCCTTTAAGCATTTTAGATATTGCTCATAGAACTCAACGTTGCCCTTGGTATATCCCTTAAATGGGCAATCTTGAAATTGATGTGTATTTTTCTTTAATAAAATATCATAATGCACCTCTCTTCCAGGATATCCTTCCTGACCAATACTTAATCATACCTTCTCTTCCTTGATTGTTTGATTTAACTTATTTTCTGATTGGTTGAATGCTGTCTGTTTCACTTACCTCCTCTTCCTCACTGTTTGGTTACCTTCTCTTCTTGTTAGATTTGTTATTAATTACCTCACTTTCTCTTCCTAACTACCTCACCTCCTCTTCTTGATTCAGTCATTTTTTGCATACTGTCACATATCCTTCGTATCCATGCGGCAAAAATTGAGATAATTACCTTCCGATAATTACCTTCCGAAGTTTGAGGGGAGTGCCGCTCGGCGGTCTTCTGCCATGATGCCTGGCTTGTGCGGCATGTCGGTGCACGCCGGACGCTGCGGACCCACGTAATTATATAGCCCCACGTCCGTCCACGGTAAAGACGACTTCAACGTGCGGGTGATGTCACGCAAAAGACTCACACACGTTTTGGGGTCAAGGGCTAGGTAAGCCAATCGGATTGGCCAGAGGGTTATTTAAACTTCCCACAATCTTCGGAAGGTAATTATATGTGTTTTTGCCACATGGATACAAAGGATACGTCACACATACGTCACCTCAATTCATCTTCTTCATTGAATGATTGGTTGCTTGCCTAATCTCAACTCATCTTCCTGATTGAATGATTGGTTGTTTATCTCACTTTATCTTCCCTATATATTGGTTACCTTACCTCCTCTAACATAGTCATTGGTTGCTTTTCTCACCTCCCCTAACCTACTTTTCCTAATTGATTCATTATCCTGTCCTTCTGACAGGCTGATTTACCTTGCCTACTTTTCCTGATTTATTGAACACCTCATATACGTTATGTCATTGATTGTTTACCTCACTAGACCTCGGCTTCTTGATCACTTCCTTATTTTCGGCATTTTCAAACAATTTAGCTTGCTTTGCTAGTGGAGTATGCCTTAGAGAACAGGTTGTACCCACAAAACAAATAAAGTTAAGTAGCAGTTGTTCTGTTTATGGTTATAAAATACTGAGTTCTGAATTGTTAAAACATCTTAAAACTATTGAACTATTTCATAATTATTATATATTTAAAATATACTGCTATAGCATATTTTGTGTGACAAGCTATCGCTACATATGTAATGTAAAATGCAGTTATGCCACTGTTAAAGATCCAAATCTTACATTTGTATTTTTAGCCTTCGAAATAAAAACACACTGCTTGGCTTTCATCAAGTCAAAGGCAGCTCTATTTGTTTAATATGGTTTTATAATTCAGTTGAAGCACAGCCTATGAAGAATATAGTTTACTCAATCCATGCCATGTATTTACACAGATGTCCTTATTAAAAGGGATATACCACACCCCGAGGCAAAACTGAAGAGGTCCAGAATGATCATAAAACTTCCTGTTTGCCAAGGACATTTATAGAAAGTGACATTTTTATATTCCCTCAGAGCTCTTTTTTAGTAGAAGAATATAGCTACTTCATGTCGTATTTAAGGAGCTGACAACTGCACATACAAATTTTGTTTAGTGTATGAGATTATTGCCATGTCTTAACCCTTTGAGTATCAGTGGAGTGAGAAACTTTTACTTATTCTTATTTACTCAGTGTAAAAAACATTTTGTTGCCTTTGCTGCTGGAAAAAAAAAAAAAAGATGTCACTTAAAGGACCACTATAGGCACCCAGACCACTTCAGCTCAATAAAGTGGTCTGGGTGCCAGGTCCATCTAGGGTTAACCCTGCAGCTGTAAACATAGCCGTTTCAGAGAAACGGCTATGTCTACATTAGGGTTAATCCAGCCTCTAGTGGCTGTCTCATTGACAGCCGCTAGAGGCTCTTCCGTGCTTCTCACTGTGATTTTCACAGTGAGAAGACGCTGCCGTTCATTGGAAAGCATTGATAAATGCTTCCCTATGGACTGATTGAATGCACGTCGGAAGAGGGAGGAGAGCCCCAGTGCCGGAGAAAGGTAAGCGTTTAACCCATTCCTCCCCCTAGAGCCTGGCGGGAGGGGGGCCATGAGGGTGGGGGGGAACTATTAACACTATAGTTCCAGGAAAATTAGTTTGTTTTCCTGGCACTATAGTGGTCCTTTAATTAAACCCTAGGAACAGACATATATTCCTGATACCATACGTGTGAAACTCCATTTAGGTTTCCGGCCTCCTGTCAAAAAAGGTATTTTACTTACTTTTTCCAGCACCATGCAAGCCTCCTTGCAGCTTGCTCAAATTTGATCTCAGCCAATGCAATGCTTTCCCAGCATTATTTTGAAAGCATTGGGAGGCTAATGCGCACGCGTGGCAAAACACAGCGCTGTACCAATCAGCATTTCCTCATAGAGATGCATTGAAACAATCCATCTCTATGAGTAATATTCAGCACCTCCATGCAGCATGTGTGCAACACTGACACAAGAAGCACCTCTGGTGGCTGTCTGAGTGACTGCAACTAGAGTTTTTCATTGGCAGTAATTTTCTCTAAAAAGGCAATGTTTACATTAAAAAGCCTGCAGGGACAGGCACCAGACACCATAACAACTACATTAAGCTGCAGTTGTTATGGTGTTTATAGTGTTCCTTTAAATTAAAGGTAATGTATATATGTTTGGACTGATTCACTGGTATATATCTTATTTACTGGCTTACAAGACAAGCATGCTGTTGTCAGAACCCTTGGTAAGATTTATCAAAGTGTTCTCATATAAAATGTGATGCGAAAATGCCAAAATGTAAGAGGTGAAGAGTCCCCAATGCAATGTGCCTTCTGGTCCCACTGAGCAGTTTGATAAATAACCCTCCTTATTTTCATAGAAGTCCAACTCATTGCTTTGTGTGCTGTAAACAATATTCATTTAACCGTAATATTTTTTTAATTTTTAATTTTTTTTTCAAATCTCTTTTTTATTTGAGGCATAAAATGATATGGGGTACAGAATGAGAAAGGGGAGACGATAAAGTTTCATACATAACGGGTATAATACAATGCAATTTATATCATCTCTGAGTAACAGTTGGCCTCATTTTATATTAAGAAGAGTAGTTCTAGTAAGTTTAGCGTAGTAATAATGTAAGTGGTTAGACTTAAGTGAGATATCAAGCAGAGTTATAACAAAAGTGACACTATACAGGCTAAACAGATAGGTATATTTTAAACGTCATTACCAAGTATAGTCGAGTCTTAAGAGTCTACAAGAGACTAAAATAAAATAAAATGAAATACAAAGGAACGCTTGCTCATGTGCCTATCGAGTGAGTAATAAAGTTTAAAGTTTAAACATTACACTTTGCCTAGACATTCTACATACATGCATGCTATGGCTAATCATTGTTTTAAGCGGTAAGTTAGTTTGTGATGTCAGGCAGTAACAAAGTTAATGAGTGCTAGAAAATATGATTTAATACATACTAATCTGAACTGTGATCATGTTTAAGCATAGCACTTGTCTGAGTAGTCACGTAATGTTATCTGGAATTGCAAGGACTAGGCATGTGCTGAATATGCAATTAAGGTGAAAACCACTGGGCTAATCTTCAGTTGTAACTGGCTGCACCTTGCTATACATGAGGGAAAACAAATAGATAACAGACTTAATAATAACAGATCAGGCTTTGCGAACCCGGAGCCGGTATGCTGGGTTAAGTCCCTGGTACCCGTAGATGATCATGAGGGTAGTTGTCAATCCAACCGGCGAATTAGGTGCCCTTTCGGGGTCACCTGGAGGTTTAACCCCTTAAGGACACATGACATGTCTGACACGTCACAATTCCCTTTTATTCCAGAAGTTTGGTCCTTAAGGGGTTAAGCATGAGTTAATGTCGTCTACCACTCCCGGTTCCCTGGTTTTGAGTGCAAATTTCGGCATGTCGTGTTTGCGGAGAGGGTAAGGTGAGTTCAACCGGATGGATATCAGAGTGGGTGTGGGACTTGGGAAGGCCGGTAGGCATTAGGGCAGTCCATTAAGGGAATCCTGTTGCCAGAGACAGTCCATTGGAACTTGCAGGGGTTCGGTGCCATAGTAGTGGGGTACAGTGGTGTGCACCCGACGACCCCTCCTAGCTCAGCCGATACCCACGTGTGGAAAGTTTTTGATGGCGGTAAGGAATTTACCGGTTGTTTCACCATTGCGGCTCAGTCGTGCGTTTTTCTTCCGCTCGTGGTCGGTGTCATATGGAGTATGGCTTGGAGCAGCATGTGTGGTTGGTGGGGGCGAGGTAGGTCCACCCTCCAGTCCCGGGCCAGGTTGAAGGCCGACATCTTCGTTAACCATAATATTTTAGCTTATAGATCATATAATAAAATATATGTGTGCACTTAACATCCCCCACAACTGTTTTGTGTCAACATGCCTGCGCTGCATAAGTGCTTTATATTCTCTTACACAGGCTACTTATCTGATATTATAATTATATTATATTTACTATGCTTCGACCAGTGTTAATGTTGTGGACTAAAAATTTTAGTCAGATTTAGTAGATTAAAATAATGCTAAAACAAAAACAATTCAGATTACTAAAATACGACTAAATGGCTTTTTCGTCAAAAGACTATGACAAAAACTAGATTGATATTTGCCGCCAAAATGAACACTGGCAGGTAAGACACATGGGGTGGAAGGAGAAGAAATGAGAGACGTGGGGGGGCTGATGGTATGAGACAAATGGGGGCTGAGGGAACACAAAGAGACACAGAGGGGCTGGGGAAGGGCAAAAGAGACCGGCTTTAATTAAACCCATTGGATTTAGTTGTGTTGACTAAAATCTACTGGAGATTTAGTCGACTAAAAATAAAACAATTCAGGTGACTAAAATATGACTAAAACTAAAATGACTTTTTAGTCAAAAGACTGACTAAAACTAAATTGAAATTTGCGTAAATTTGTGGAAAGAATGCACTAGTACTTTTTGATGAAACAGTCCATGTGTGCTTGCCACAGATATTAATGTTTTATATATTTGTGGTTGTCAAGTGTTTGAAAACTATACTTTCTGACATTAAGAGAGAACAGTACAGATAACATATAATAAATTATTTCAGTTATTTTAAAAATGTCTAATTACAAAATGTATGAATTAGTCATGTGCCTTATAAATAGATAAACAATGCTGTGATAGAAAAATTGTTATTCTTTTCAACGAACCGCTACATACGGCCTAAAATATTATTCCTCTATCTCTTTAGAAGTATTCAGGCTTAACAAACACCTTGCTGAAGCCCAGGCAGATAATATATCCCTTCAAAACCAGATGAAACCTCTACAAACCGCATCCGATTCCTTTGTGTTAGCATCACAGGAACTTCAAGCCTCGCGTCAGATCGAAAACGAGTTGAAAACTAAATGTCATGACCTGCAAAAGCAAACAGTGGGTGAGCAATTTTTATATTTTCTAAGCACTATAAACCGTTTAAGGAGCACCGCTGACTTGGAATCTTTTTTTCATACGGGTAAAAAAAAATGCGAAGATCAGTGATTTTGTCAATAGTGGTGAGTGGAAGCATTGCTGTAGGGGAATACTTGTGTTATAATGCAATAATTAAAGTCCAACCATGGTTTATAAAATAAGCAATGACATTGAATTACACAGCCAATGGAAATTTGTCCAACTAAGTATACATTTTTTTTTCTGTAATGAGCTGAGCTATATGTGTCAAGACATCCTATTGTAGGCCTTGAGGAGTGATGTTGCCATTTAAGCCCTAATGCAAAACTCTCCGGGAGATAAAATGTAACATTTTGTATTCTGTCAAATATTCCATATTAAGCATTAAGGATCACAGTTTGGAGATCCCAGTGCCCTGTTTCTCAGAGGATCAGAGTATGCAACAATACATACCAGCTCTCACCCACATCCTGCCATGGGTTTGCTAGACCATGGAATGTTTAGGAGTATGTAGTGTAGCACTTCATGTCGATACAAAAACAATCCCTTAATTATATGTCAATCCTCCTATACATGTCGATTCCTGTGATCTCATATCAACCATATCAGGAAAATGTATTCAAAGAATCAATTTATTTTCTAATGTAACTGTATGAAGTGGAAACAGTTGATCAATGTGGGGTTGTCATAAGGTCAATGAGGTTACACATTGCTAATACGCATTAACACTGCCATTAAAGCACTTACCTCTGGCCTTACAATCCAAATTAGCAATAAATGATGGAATATACATCACTGAGGGATGTAATCAGATGTGCATTTCATAAAATGTATTATTCTACAAGTTAGTAGTGGCCAAAATACATCTCTTTAGTTGTTGTGAAACTACAGTTCTGAGATGTCTGCCAGCCACAGACACTCTTATCTATTAGGATTGTTACTGAGCATCAAGGGGCTTACTGTCCCAATGCAACTGTAGTGCAGGGCTGGCGCAACCGTTAGACGAACAAAGCATTCGCCTAGGGCACCGGCCATCTGACCACCTCAGGGCGACCCCGACGCTGCACTTCAGTATGGCAGAGCAGGCACCTGCTTACCCCGATGGCAGGTGCCTGCTCTGCCAATGAATGCCGGAGGGGAGGAGGCAGGTGGCAGTGTGGGCGTCGAGGGTGCAGCTCCTCCCTCGCGCGCCCTCTGTGATGCCGGGAGCCAAAATATGAGGAAAGTTCAGTGCCTGCTCTGCCAATGAATGCCGGAGGGGAACTGGATCGTGATACTATTTGCTAAATCCAATATATATATATATATATATATATATATATATATATATATATATATATATATATATATATATATATATATAATAAATTTAACATAGAGCTGCCTGCTTTCTTTCTTCCACTGTAACACCTATAATGTGGAATCCCCTACACCACCATAGAAACATAAAATATACATACAAAGCAATAGGTGGAGTCGCTAAGATCTTTGATAATCTGTAAAACACAATAGTATATACAAATAGCGTAGTATGTCTATACTAGACAATGTAAAAGATAAATGGTAGTAGTGTCACTCACAATGTTGGAGTCATACCATCATATGACTCTCTTAGTATGTTCCTTTGGACCATTCAAGGGTTGTCCAGACCCTTTTGAAGTCAGGATCCTGGTATTCTCCTTTTGATTCTCCTATTTGGTATTCCAAAATAAGGTTTGTGGGAGATCCAGATGTTGCTTTAAAAGTATTGTGATAAAAATAAAAGAAAATATGTAAATGTATACCAGAAACAGCTGGTTTTGAGTACAGGAACTAAAGACTAATTAAATAAATAGTCTCTGAAATGTTCTTGATTAGGATTATATCCAAATAATCCATTTGGATATAATCCTAATCTCCCACAAACCTTATTTTGGAATACCAAATAGGAGAATCAAAAGGAGAATACCAGGATCCTGACTTCAAAAGGGTCTGGACAACCCTTGAATGGTCCAAAGGAACATACTAAGAGAGTCATATGATGGTATGACTCCAACATTGTGATTGACACTACTACCATTTATCTTTTACATTGTCTAGTATAGACATACTACGCTATTTGTATATACTAATGTGTTTTACAGATTATCAAAGATCTTAGCGGCTCCACCTATTGCTTTGTATGTGTATATATATATTTTTTTATTTATTTATTTATTTTCTAATTATTTTTTTTTTTTATTATTATAAATAACCCATGAGAAAAGGTTAACATAAATTAAAGGTAATTTTCAATGTTTTATTAAATGGTGTAAATTAGAAAGAAGTGACAATTCCATTTTAATTCCAAGTTTTGAAAAAATACCTTTTACAAAAAAAAGTAATAGTAAAAATGTATTGGTTTTTGATATGTTAACAGAACCTAAGTTAACAAATCCAGCTTGTAATCGACAACAGAGTTTACACTGTTTATGTACAGAATCTGTTCTACAAGAAATGTACAAATTAAATAAAAATAGATGTTTTGTTTTTAATATTGTGAACGAATATATTTTAAGTAATCCATCTTCGTGAGTAATCAACAACACAAGTGCTTTGGTCACATCTGGGTGGATATCTTATCCGTAATTGTTGCCAGATACAGATCATCTTAACCAACGCTGTACACAACGTTCGGGTAAAATGTAGAAAAACAACCCTTTTTGTGGTTTCTCACTGAATAATTTCTTAACAGAAAATCAAAATGCAACTAACTGAGGAAATGAGACGTTCAAAATATTTGTTTAAGTCAAACAGTGCTATATATGTATAAGTCACTTAAAAGGCAACCTTTTTTTCAGTAAAGGCTAGACCTCCAGGCTGTCACAGTTCAATAGCATTACATAGCTATTGAAATGATTAATATTTTTTTTTTCTTTGCTGTTTTACGAATCTCTCAACTTCCCATATGCACCGTGCGGTCATGGCCTTCGTGTGACTTTGTAACGTGTAAATAGTGTGTTGAAGTCATGAGCCTTGTGTCATTTTGTGGCTGAACAGCTGGAGATCACATACCTCAGAGCAAAAAGAGAGGTAAATATATGACAGCATAAGTTAATTACACATTTTGGCTCTGCCCAGCAAACCGACATCATTCGTAAATAACGCACACTTCTGTTCTATTTTCGCAATTACCGTCATGTTTCTGTAATATTTACCAGTATTCGTCTCAAATCCCTGCCCTTGAAGCTCCCTCTACAAAAGCCTGAACGGATGTAACGTTTTGAAAGATGCCACGGTAATTCCTCTAGTGCTTTGACAAGATGCCATTTAAAAGCAGCTGCCAAATTGATGTCAGTTTAAACCAAATCAATCTTTTCGTACAAGCACGGCGCCTCCGTTTGATAAAACAAAGCAGAAATGACCATATCACGACTGGGAGTAATTTATTTTATTTTTATATGAAACGCATGCAGACATTGCAGACAAATGCTGTCTGGATTACCACACTCTCTCTATACTATGTTCCACCATAAAAGCACTTCTATTCTGTGTCTGAGTTACAAAGTCTGAAAAGCCTTTCAGCTCCACATTTTCATGAATGCTTTTGAATCTCTGATATGATTGCACAATGTGCTGAAAAACATATGACTTTCAAACAATATCTCTTCAGCAGTTCTTTTCATGTGCAGATACACCATCAGCTCATTTTGTCTTTCCCCACTGAATCACTTACCCCTTAATCTCTAAGAAGTACAGAAAGAAAGTCACATGAATGAGAATATCATTACCCCGGTAGACTTTTTCCATGTGTTCGATCTCACATCTGTGTGTAATTTAGGAAGAATTGCCTGTCTTTTTTGATAGGTATATTCATGTATTTTTCAGATTAACTGAATGTCAGGAATTTTCAGTGAATGAAAGCTTTGCAAACAAACAAAAGAAAAAATAATTGAAGGATTTCCCACTAAAGAAATGATGTAGTGACTTAATCCATATTCCACCCACATTCCATGTTGACTTAACAATAGCTCTAAAGATATATTGTCTCTCGAAATAATTAGCAATTCTTTCCAACGCGGATAATAATTTATTTAGGACAATAGTAATGGGATATATATCATTTTTCCTTGGCAGAATGCATAGAATAGTTCTATTGAAATTTGCTTCAGTTTGTCCTAACACAACACGTTTTCCATACCCAAAATATTAGGACAATACAGTAAATATGTTCCTTTCTTCTACAGTGTTAAATTACCTGGCTTACCCGTGCTTTATTGGGAGCCAAACTGTATGGCACTCCCGTATAGGACTGAAAAGTTAATGCCATGTTTAAAAAAAAAAAAAAAAAAACTATTTTAAATGTAAGAAAATTACAATATATGTTTTCAAGTATACATTCATTAAAGAGAAAAATCATCTCTTTGTTAATATGCATGACTTGCACCAGCACGTGTATTTCAACACCCACTTCAAGATAATGTATAAACCGTTTAAAGAGAAGTGGGCACAGGACAGAATCCTGAAGCCACTCCATTTACCTCTTTTGACCAATTTAAAACTTTCCTTTTACAACTACTCTCTGCAAGAGTGTTTTAGTCATTATTTATTATATATTATTTGTAGCCATAGTTATTGTGAATGTCAAGCTGCGATAAAACGTACTGAGGTGATTCACAAATCCCATCATGGCTCTAGTGTGCCCCTATCGGTGATGGACTGGCAAGATGGATTCCTGACTCCAAATAAGGGTGCTTGATAGAAAACATATAGTGTGATATATGCTTTTTTTTGGATGAGTAGACATTATTTAAATAATTTTCTGTTATAGTGTACCTCTGTATTTGCTGTATTATTGTTATGTCATTTTGTGGTTACAGTTCTTATGTGTGTTTTATTTTCTTTAATTCGTTAATGAGGAATTGGTAACATTTTTACATTGCTTCCACACATCATTATATTGAACTGGTATTTGTGGTGATTATTCAGCATATGTGCAAAAAAAAACGAAAGCCATCAAAATATCATCAGGACACCTCATTGCCATCATCAGTACGCCACAACAACGGATTCAATTTCTCTACAAATGGAACTGCTGTGCCGCCGTCAACCATTTTTGTGAGACCACATGGGAGACTGCTACCTACGACGTTGATTTGCCCAGGAACGATGTGAAGATGAGAGTTTGCTTGGTAGGAACCGGTATAACCCCCACCGGTCCAGGGAGGGGGCAAACGGGCAATAGGAGAATTCAGTGTGTGTCCAGGACCTCTAAACTGGGAGAGCAGCCATCCCTCCCGCTTCACAGGTCTACTAGGCCGCACAATCTCTTCCAGTTGTTTCTGCATCAAACTCGTCTCCCAGCCACCTCCATGTAAACTGGCCCGGTCAGGGCTTCAGTAAGTTTCCACCGGGTGCAGAACAGGAGCATAGAAAGGCTAAAAGACGGGCAAATGTTAAGGCCAGACGAGGAGCTCAAGCTCAGCACATCTGGTTGCCATGAGTGTTAGGCCCTGCCCCCTCCTTTTTTCATTTAATTTTAAATTATTTTGTAATGTCACATTAGGACTAGAAATAACTATGGACCAGGGAGCCATGGCTCCAAAAATAAAAAATACTGTTAGCAGCTGCTACATTTTTGAGTGCCGTTATTGGCATACCACAAGTTTAACAACCCCGGCATTAGATGTTTCAAAAACAATTATGCATATACCTTCATGGCTCAGTCGCTTTTCAAGGATTCATTTGGACGAGGAAATACAAAATTTGAGAGGAGCCTGTAGGGAGCAGAGGAACCTAGTAGGAACGTGTAGGTAATGCTACAAACTAACTCATCTGCTAGGTGTTTATTGTGTCTCGAACTGATGTTGAATAACACTAGATGCACAGAAACAAGTAAGATTAAATGGTTTATTTCCTTATCTGCAAATGTATGTGTAGGTTTTATTTAAGCAATTTTAATAACTTGTAATTCCTCAGTAGATTCTCATAATGTTGTCCCTATTTTGCTGAACAGTGATCTACCACTATTTTTGCATTCATATTTGGAGATTTAGAGCTACGCTGTCACTTGTGGGCTCTTTGCATGATTTTTGAAGACACCCACAAAGTGACATTTGCACTTGGAATGGTTGAGTCCAGTGGGTGGAGCAGATAGGGTGATAACACTTTCCTTACGTTTTCCCTTCTCGAGAGAAAATGGGCCCTTGCGCTCCAACGCTCACAAAGTCCAACTGGAATAAAAAAACATTATTCATTTATTGGTGAAAAATAAAGTAATATAAACAGAAAAATATACCTAAAAAAATTCAAGCAGATAACTTTTTTTTTCTCATTTATCGTTTTTTATTAGTGCAAGAGAGTAGTATAACAGTGTGCATCACGGTACAATATCAATATGCATTACATACCACAGGGGCTGCTGTGGATAACGCCCCCATGGGCAAGCAGATAATGTTTAAGCAGGTAACAATGGGGGGTGGAGAACACATACAGGGCAGATCACATACCTAAATAGCTGGTGTTTCGCATCTAGACCAGGTTTAGAGCGCCATGTCACACTGAGAGTGTTAATCTCATTAACGCAAATAAATCAATAAGCAGAAATGTGCGTGTAACAGAACCTTACTAGTTTCTTACACAGAGACCTTGTGTCCCTGAGCATACCTCCCAGTGGTCCCTATTTGGTTTAGCATACCTCCCAGTTGTCCCTCTTTTCTTGGAGTTCCATATTGTTCTTGTGCCTGCGTTCATGGGATTTCCACAACAATTATACTCCCAGTAATGTGTCTTTAAAATGGAAAAAATGTGTTGAGACATCAAGATACATTGTTCTTGTTGTAAATTATTTTAGTTGTATAAATTGCTGTTAGTAATTCACCTAAACTTCCTCAAAACAACCCTGCCCGTGGCCACACCCCCACTCACACACCTAAAATTAATGTGTCCTTTTTCCACTTGATATGTTGTGAGGTGTAAGTGATGGAAGCTACCCCTCCAGCTAAAAATTAGTTAGTGGGACTATGATTAGTGAGACTCATGAAGAATTAATTTTAAAAAATAAGGTCCCTTTATGTGCACATAAAGCGTTAACCCGGGGGGGGGCGTGGCTAGCTGAGATCCAGAGCAGACGTGCAGGTGGTTAGCTCCGGCTCTAAATCCCTAAAGAACGGCTGATTTACAATTAAATTACCTTGAAAACGAGCCCAAGCACGCCTCACTACCTTCTAGAGTATAATGGGGAGAAAAAACAAAAAAAACGCCCGTCCGGAGAGCGCAAATTACTCCGATATCAGACTCTCCTTTGACCGGTCACAGGCCCGCAGCAAAATGGCGCCGAGCAGACCATGCGGCTCCAGCGACTCCAGTGAATCAATAGATGGGGAGGATTTGCCCCGACCTACCAGCGGAGTATACCTGCAGGCAGAATCGGACTCTGATGCCTCTCCCTCCACGAAAGGGGACATAAAAAAACTCCTCCAGGACCTGAGAGCTTTATGGAAGGCAGATCTGGCAGGAGTACAGACGGAGATTGGCGGGCTGCGGCAGCGGATTACAGCAGTGGAATCCAGAGAGACGACCCGGGAACAGCGACAGGCAGACACCCAAGCACAGGTGGAAGCCCTCACACAGCAGGTTAACAACCTGTCACGTACGGTGGCATCGCTGGAGGCGAGACACCGTAGGAGGAACGTCCGGATCCGGGGAGCACCAGAAACGGTGACCCCGGACTCCCTGCTGGACTTCGCCCACAAGGTGACACAGGCAATGGGGGTCAAACGAGCGGGAGACTCACCGCTATTTGTATCGGCCTTCAGGATCAGGAAGGCTCCGACCGCCCCAGCGGACGCTCCTAGGGACATAATTGCCGTAACCCGAGACGCATCAGCAAAATCAGCCATCATGGCCTGCTCCAGGAAGAGCCCCAGTATATTGGTAGATGCCAACAAGATAACGGTATACGCGGACTTACCATTCTCAGTGCTCTTAGCCAGACGCAAGTTCCTGCCCATCACCAAGCTCCTGAGGGAACACAACATCAGGTACCGATGGGGAGTCCTGGGTACCCTGGTGGTGCCAAGAGGGGAGGAGATCCATGTCCTATCGGCCACTGAGGACCCAGCAGACTTTCTGCAGCGACTCCAGCTGCCCCCTCAGCCCAATCAACCCTTGACACAGCAGAGGGCCAGTGCCCAGAGACACACGGCAACCAAGCTACCAGAAGACAGGGACAATGAGATGAGAGATGGCGGAGGTGCTACCAGGCGGCAGAACCCCTAACAACGCCGGTCAGACAACGTGAAATACACATCTCAACCTGCCAACAGTTGATCGTTTTTGGACTTTGTGAAGTTTATGAAAGATGACTGTATGTGTTGGCTCAGATGCGGGGTGTAAGGGCACAGAGGGAAGGGAACCCACAACTTGACCTAGCGGACGGTAGGTCGGAGGGTGGAGGGGGAGAGCACACACACAGAGAGGAGTAAATACACCAGACACAATGCCTCCTGCCCTGCCCCGGACATGTAAGCTTACGGGAACGGGAACCAGCCCACCAACCTGGGTGTAAGAGAGTAGGTGACACTCCTCCCTCCCCACATACTAGCAGGCAACAGACTCCGCCACGATAACGGCCCAGCCCCATGCACGGACGCATGGGGGACATAACGACTAAGCCCAACACACGTCTAATCTCAGCATTGGGAACACTTATTATTCCCAGTCTATGGAAGTGATTAACAGGGCAGTAAGTGCCAGTTGTTAATTGACCACCTAAACTATTTGCATAACCTAATTCACCTGCGTAGCTGTCCCTCACTGACATCGGTTAAGTGCAAAAGGTTGGGGACCAACCGAACCCGACGGCCACACACACTCAACCCTCGCACGACTATAACAACAGTGGGGTGGCCCGGTGTACATCACACAAGCCACACGACATATAAGCCTGACGCCGGATGGACACCTGGCCGCCCACAACCATAGGTCATTTTACAGGCATACCAGAAACTGAAGTTACCTAACCGAAACGCCATAACTGTACTATATAACTATGTTACTTAATTTTATTATATTATAGGTTCATGTCTTAATTTATAGTTAGCAAGATGTCTTTCCCTTGTTTGAACTTTACAATCTGAAATAGTCAGTCACTGCACAAATCCTAGCTATGTCTCACTACTTACCTTAATACCTGATAACAGGACTAGTATGACTATGTTTACCTAACAAAAGGTGCAATTCACTCATATGTTGTTACACTAAATACCTTGTTATGCCTGCTGCTGCTGTTGTGGCACTGCAGGCTAATATGTTAACCTCTTTGCATAACAAAAATAAAGAATTATAAAAAAAAAAAAAAAAAAAAAAGCGTTAACCCTTTGAACAACCTGAAACAAAAAAAATGGGAAAACTCTAAGGGTTATTCAATATTGGTACCTAAACAGTTACTCCTGAGACTCTGTAGTGCAGCACCTTAAAGGTTAATGTCATATCGGAAGAGTAAGTTACAAAGGAGTTTTGTGGAATGTACAGGTTCATTCTATATATTTTTTACTCTACTTCCATCTCAAGGTTTTTGACCAGGAAACCCTGGCCGACATGGTCAAACATAAATCCACCTTTCCCTGCAAGTCCTTCTGACACCCCAATACACTTCCCAGAGTTTTATCGGGGCCAACGTTACCTGCCTATTAGAAACCAGCTTGGATGAGCTCATTAGAAGCCAGCTTGCAATCCATGATAAAGATCTTTAATATATACACCTTATTTTAGCTACAGTGACAATACTTTTTGGTACAAAATGACAATCAACCCTAGAGTAGAGGAATTCTTGTATTACAAATATTGCCCCTTTTTGTTTATTCTGAGTTGTGTGTATAATATTGAAAACGCACGTTAGTAGATTGATCACTTTAAATTTTCTGGCATCATATTTAAAATTGTGATTTTTACAATAGTTTCTTATTTTTTTATGTTTAAACAGACACTCTTCTGTCATTGTTTTCTGCCCAGTATAAGTTCTATGACCTTGAATAAATATATATATTTTTTTATATTGCTTTATTTGGATTTTAAATATGGGCATGATATTTTACAGGGAGCAATTCAAAGCTAGCTCTGTGGAAGTGTTTCTAACCATAAGTAGTCATATCATTGGCATTCGCCAATAAATAGCAAAGATATACCCTATATAAAACACATGAGATGGGTGACTAAAGTTAGTCCCAAGGAATATACCAGTAGGAGATTGTTTGATTTAAGACAGAACAATGTTTGCTGTTTATCTTACAGCATTGATTTTTCTGTGGATGTACCCAAATTAAATTCCTTAATTTTCATTTCAAGAACATTGAAATCCATCTGTGTCAATGACACTAAATACGCATAGCATTATATCCAGGCATACAGCTGTAATTCTTTTTACTTGCTCTAAAATCTCCAAATATTCTTCATGTCTACTCAATGGGTAGATAGGACATGAAAATAGATATTGAAACAGCAAACAAAAGCCTACTCATCCATGTTGTCTGCTGATTCAAAATTGCTGCTGTATCTCTACCACCACTCCCGAATGGCTATTCCATGCATCTAGAACTCTCTCTATACAATAAAACGAATCACCCCCTGTGCATCAAGATATATTAAAGAAACAATAAAGCATTAAGAATACAAAAGTTTATTCATAACAACTTAGTGTTTCTGTCCCAGAGTTGGTGATCCCCCTCTCTGCTATTTGGCATAATAAAGTTGAAAAATAGGTGTTTTTCCAGCGCTGAGGCTCCCTGCGCTGCTTACCTCTCGTCCTCCAACGACGTCATCAAGGATGTATAGCCACTACTAGTTCAATCTAGTGCTACTCCTAAAGGAGCATTTGGGACCCAATGAGCATGATTGGCGAGTGCACATTAAGTTTCCGTATTGGAAAACATTGAATCAGTGCAGTCATGTGGCCAAGTTTTACTTGCTGTTGCTGCAGCAGGAAGTGTCTGCGGTGAGGTGTGTTAACCTTGCAATGAAAGCATTACCGTTTCTAAAAAATGTAACGTTTAACATTTCAGGGTTAAAGTAACAGGAACACTGCACCCAGACCACTGATCCTTTACAGGAAAACTGTTGCAATGTTTTGTAATTACTAAAAGAGAAAATATTGCATCTGGTAATATTGCATCAGGGTGCATTATTTTGTAATAAGTATAAGTGTGTGTGTGTGTATGTATACAGATTAATAAGAAAAATGGGGAAAAAAGGCAAGAAAAATTTTGCATAATAGTGAACATTGGCTGGGGTAACTCACAGTCTGGCTGGGGTAACTCACAGTGAAGCCGGGGACTGACGGCTATACATTCAAGGCTGCTCCATTTCAACTATACCGCGGTCTTTTGAGAAGACACCGACCGCGGTATATATACATAGTCATTTTGTGAGTGACTCACCAGGTGCCTGTGTGAGTGGTCTGCTACAACGTTCACCGCGGTCTTTTTCGAAGATCCCGACCGCGGTGCATATCACCGTTCCTCGACAGACCCCTTTTGAAGTGGGTCGGATACCGGCGGCATAGAATCCTCTTCAATACCCTTCCTCTTTTCTGGGTTTTTTTTTCCTCTATTACCTCGGTGGGGGGCCCACACTGAGGCAGGTACTTTTTATTATTGTTTATGCATTATAGTTTTATTTTTTATATATAGGTTTCTATTTGTTTTTTTGGCAGCTGCTTCTGATACCGTATGTGATACTTTGTACTCTCTATGCAGAGTTAGGTGACAGATTAGTATCTATATTACACTTTGTATTGTGTTACATATTCTATAAAGAAAGTTGATTGATACATTGTTCACCAAAGTGGATCCGTGCACACATTGTGACTTTTTACTTATTCAATGTTTTGTTTGATTTTTTAAATAAATATATCTATTTATTGTATAAGTGTTAAATCACAGTAAATACAATAGTCATTTTTTTGACATATTCATTCTTGAGCGCACATACTTCTTTATACTTTTTTGAGCTACCACTCAATTTTAGACGCTTGTGTATGTATGTAGCTGCCAGTCCCAAATATTTGTTATTTAATACACCTGATATCTATCTTTTCTAACTCACAGTCTGACCTAAGGAACAGAAAGATGGGCGTGGGAAAGGTAGGCAAGTAATTTCTTAAAAAATATCAATATACTGGAATTTAAAAAAAAATTAGGAGATGGTATATAATAACATGAGATATAACATAAAGATGTTAAGATTTTAAAGAGGTTTAATAACAGTTACCCTTTAAGCCTTCAATTGATAAATAGAAACGGATAGGGGGTGCAAATCTACAAGTATGGATAGTGAGTAAAACCAAGTTTTTATACATTACACATTTTCTGTAAATAACTGTAAAAAAAACATAAAAGCACACAAAGCATTATATTGTTTTAAAAATATCAGATTAAAAATCAGAGGTAATGGGTCCCTCACAATACTCAAAGCCATGTATAGGAGGCTCTGGCTGTAAAGGTGGTGGTTTCATATACTCGTTAGGTGATCTGCCCCACTCCTGATCCAATCTTCCTTATTGATGAAATAATTCTCCAGAGTAATAGAGTATAAAATAATTTTACTTGCAAATCAAAGTTGAAACAAATCAAATAAAACAAAAATTTGGCACATAATTGCAGGCACAACACGTTTCAACCTTCCAGGTGCATACAGTCCTGTCTCCATGCCCTTCTTTTTTATCTGGGCAAACAGGAAATAAATTTTCGCGCGATTCTGGCGCTGTGTAGCTCCTCCCACTTGGCGGTCTTTCGTGCAGCGTGGTGACGTCAGTGACGTAATGCCGTCTTGAGATCGTTATGTGGTGTTCCCCACAACCGCACTCACCATACATTTGTATGGCACACCGCGTTTCAACCTCAATTTCTTCCAGGTGCATACAGTTCTGTCTCCATGTCCTTCTTTTTTTCTGGGCAAAGAGGAAATAGATTTTTGCTCCAATTCTGGCGCCTTGTAGCTCCTTCCACCTGGTGGTCTTTCGTTCGGCGTCATCACGTGCTGTGTGATGAAGTCAGTCACGTAATGCCATCCTGAGATCGTTATAACCACATTCACCACATCGATACATACATACAAACATACACACACACAGATACCAATATCACCGCCAATCCACTTACTACCCATTCTTTGTTTGTTTTTGTTTTTTTATCACTTTAAGCCTTCAAGATGATGTGAACTGCAACTGATGTGATTCTCAGCCATGCTATTTGTTTTCTGTTTCACATTTCTATGTAAAAACTCAGTGTGTCCCTTCAGCAGAATTAGTAGTGCAATTCTTATATAACAAATATAGGGCTCAACTGATCACGTAGCAAGCAGAAACTTGTACACCTGCTTATTTTGGCATAGTATCAGTATCGGTATGCTGTTTAGCTGTATGATGAGATGTCTGTCCTTTTTTTCTATTTACCATCAGTTTGTAATGATGTATAATTATATAGTCCAACAGCCCTATTATAACTGTTTTCTTTTATATAGATTTACAGCAGCAGTTGGAGGCAGTAGAACTGGATTTTCATAATGTGAAAAAAGAAACCGAACATTACAGAGAAATCTCCACGTAAGCAGAATATCGTTTATTATTTAACATAAAGTTAGATTGGCCAACTAAACAACATAACATGTCTGGACCAGTCATTTTAAAATAACTGCATTGTCAAGGCCTTTTACCCTCTGTGTGTCTCTCCTGACCCCTACTCATAGAATGTGACGGCAGATAAGAACCATTCGGCCCATCTAGTCTGCCCAATTTTCTAAATACTTTCATTAGTCCCTGGCCTTATCTTATAGTTAGGATAGCCTTATGCCTATCCCACGCATTACTCACCTTCTTGTGTGTCTCTCTCCTAATGCCACTTTGAGTGCCTCTCCTGACCCCCTCCTCTCCACTTGCATCTTTCAACTACATATTTGCCTCTCTCCTGACCCTCCTGATTGACTGTCTCCTGACCCTCCTGGGCAACTCTCTTCTTTCTCTTCCTCTGGGCATCTCTCTCTTGATTCTCCTGGATGTCTCTCTTCAGACCCACCAGGTGTCTTTTTCTTGTTTCCCCCCATGACCACTCCTTGCATCTCTCTCCAGACCCCATAATTTTGTGTCAATCCTGACACCCCACTTCCATCTCTGTCTTTTGGAGCTGCACTGAGATATTAAGCAGAGGAGAGTTGCAGATGGGTCAGAGCTTCTGCCATGGTCCAGCCTGGATGAACTGCGTTTAGTGTGCTCCCCACTTGGTACACCACAGAGCATATCAACCATTAAATAACTAGCTAGCAAAATAAACACATTAACACTAATGGGCAGCTCCTATTTTCTTTAGACCACCTTTACGAATTAAACTCCCCCCCCGCTGTTACAGGAGATCTCACGTGACCTCTCCAGCTGGGATTTATCTCAATTTGGTTGGCTAGGCAGGATTAACATTTTAAAAATGAATGTTCTCCCCCGGCTATTGTACCTCATACATACCCTACCAATTTTCCTTCCTAAATCCTACTTCAAAGAGTTAAGACAACAATTTACTTCTTTCATCTGGGCATCCAAACATCCAAGGTTGCTATATGACGTCGAAATATTGCAAAAAGTAGTCTTAACGAGAATCTATGAGTGGTCAAACCCTACTACGACGAAACAATGGGTACACATCGAGGCGACTATGTTTCAGGTTCCCATTTACACCATCTCTTGGCATAAGTCAGGGAAGCCGTTAGTATGGCCGCAACATAGTATACACCCAACCATTCTACCCACGTTAAAAGTCTGGCAAGGGACCCTGCAATCAAAACCAATAGCCCTACACCCATCACCATTCCATCCCCTATCCCTAAAACCTTCATTCTCTTCAGGGATGACACCCATCTGCATACAAGTCTTTTCACACATCCCCATACCTCGCCCTAGGAACTATATCAAGCATTTGTCCTTTTAAAGACTTTGTGTCCACGGACACTTCGTCCTCACTGCAAACATTTCGGTACAACCAACTCTTACATTTCTTGAACTCCAAACCAAACCTAACTATGAACCCACAAATACAGACCGCTTTTGAGACTCACTGCACAACCCATTTGCTCTCACGTAAACATTTGTCCCTCTTTAGCGAGCTACTACAACAGGACTACACAGACAACCCTCCTTGATTTGCCCAGGCATGGTCCACAGACCTCAACATTGAAATGTCCCTAAAAGAATGGCCAGTCTCTTTCAGACAAATCCATAAATCCTCTATTAGCTACAACATACAAGAGAGCAACTACAAACGAATAGATAGGTGGCACTAATCACCATCACACGTACACAGATTCTTCCCGACTACACCTGACCGCTTTTTGGAGATGCCAACAACCGCAAGGCACTCTAGCTCACATATGGTAGACATGCCCTACTATCAAAACCTGGGTTAAAATCACTAAACTGTGTAAAGTCATTACCAAAGCTCTTGCACCCCTAGATCCCAAAGCTATATTGTTCAGCCTCACTGGGGCTATACGGCATAAACCGACCAACATACTGGTCATGCATTTGCTCACAGCAGCCAATTTACTGATACCGCTTTTCTGGAAAAGACAAGAAGCAGCCTCTAAGAGAGTGGACTGAGAAGGTAGAATCTTTGAGGTTAATGAAGGAATTATACTCCTCTATCATGCATAAATATGCACTATACCAGACCATATGGGAACCATGGTTGGGATTTCTTTGACAGAGAGCACCCCGCCCCCCTCCTCCAGCTGGCAATGATACAGTTATCGAAAATGAATACTAAATAAGATGTGAAACTGACTATATAAGGTTACTCCGATTAATGGACTCATATATAAAGCACCCAAGACTTCTCAATAATAAACCCTGCGCCGCAGACCCGGCATGTCCAGTTTTTTTAAGATTGGTCGGACCTCAGGTGCACAAGGATGCTGTTGGCAACAACCTTATAGAGTGGAGATGACTACTGATTTAGCTGTGCATAAACTATGTATAAGATACATTTTACTTTTGTGTGTATCAACACTCATAACCTTTATATAATACAATACTTTGATAATATACAATGTTGTAAACTTCATAAAACTCTAATAAACGTTTTGAATTTTTTTAAAATATGTAAGGTGTAAGGTGGCATGTAATATGTTTGCAATGTGTAAAATATGTTGAGTGTAGTAATCTGCTGTGTGTGTATGTAAGTGTATATAACATATCACATGTAACATATCTGCAGAGCTATTCCGTTTATATAATGCATAGTGTAGTGACATTTAGTATGTTTGCTAAGCTATGTAGTGTATAGAATGTGTCCTCATGTTTTGTTTGTCTGTTCTGAGCTGCATGGCTTTGTTTATCTCCATAGTAAAATCCATAGACATCAATTTGCTATTGTCTTCCTTACAGGAGATATATTTTTTTTTTTCAAATCCAGTCTTCCCCTGTTGACCAAAATACAGATCGTTCTGTGAATTTCCAAGTAGCTCTTCATTTAAATGCACGAGTTCAAAGAACGAATGCCTAACAACTTGTAAATGTTTAGAACACATAGCAACAATCTGGCGGATGTGCCTTTAATTCTACCAAATCTGATCATTCCTTCAGAGAAAGGATGCATATTCCAGGACCTTAAATAGTGAGGGGTGTCAAACTGTGTCCACAAACTGGTGTTGGACTACAACTCCCATGATTCTCTGACAACTCTCAGCTGTTCAACACACTTGAAATCAATATACATAGATAGAAATAGATATAGAAGGCAATAAGTGAAATTGTTTTTAATGCTGGTTTGCAGTGGGTGTCTCCATTTATGTCCATTACAATATCCACCCTATATCAATGGCTAGGACCTTTAAGTTATGAACATAATACTGTGCACCCCATTTCCTCACAATAACTAGAGAAGGGGGTTCTTTATTGTAGGAGAAAGATGAAGCAAAGTTGAAATATGTTGGAAGACATCTCTAATTATAAAAAACACAATAGTTGCATGTTAATATGGGAACAATGATTAATTTAGAAACACAGACAAGTGTGTATTATTAAATAGCTTTCATGCACCCTGATAGATTTGGTACAATCTCTAGTCACCCGGTGAGGCATTGAGGCATGGTGCCAACAAGTTAACACAATAAGCAACTGCGACCTAGGGTGCAGTAAGACATCCCCACCTTCAAAGGACAAAATGATGTTATGTGTGGATGATAAATGACTGCCAATCACCAAAATGTCCAGAATGTACAGAAACAGGTTTATTCACTGAGCTTGGAATTGTGACGAAATTAGAAACACGTTACTAATTCTAAGCCACTATAGCAAAGCTGGAAAAATAGCTGTGCTGGAGAATTTTTCTAATTCAACTACTTTGGTCTAAAACATTTAGTTTGTTTTTAATTCATCAAGGACGGGTTAGCGAATGAACTTGTTTCTCTACTCCCCCATAACACATGGCTTTAACTAGCTGTTACACACTCCCAGAATCCAGTAATCTTTCTGCAATGTCAGATCATTACTAATTCCCCGTACAACATTTTTCTTATTCTTCTTCTTATTATTATTATTTTTCACCAGTTGACTTTTCTCCCACTGTTTCCTATCACATATCACCTTTGTTAATTGTGGACCTCTGCTTTTTATTCTGTTTGTATATAATGATGATAAACACACTGATGTATGAGTTGGTGCTTTCATTCTATCATTAAAATTCCCTCTAAATATTTCAAGATGGGGAAATGCCATATCACATAATGAATAGCAACTGGGAACCAAAAAAAATGGCATTGAAGCATATTTTGCACAAGTATTGTTGCACAGCATAATTAAACAGTATGGGAATTGGCTGCAATAATAACATTTTATGTTCTCATTATATTGCTCAACAGTCCCACGTGACTTCAGGAGAGGCTGTGTGTGTAAATACACAAACTTCTCCTTAGCAACCCATATGAAAAAGACAATACACAGTGTTTTACAATGGGAATATTACCCACAGACTTACTCAGCCATGCCTCCTCCCATGTGGATATTCATTTATGTCCTGGTCAATGATTGATTAAAATTAGCATTTGTGTCTGTTGCATTCAAAGTAGCAGACTGATCTAAATCTGCTTCTTGGCCATTACGGGTTTGTCTACAATGGTTCCTGCTGCTTTGAATGACGAAATGAACAAATAAAAAAACGATGTACAAAATTATTTTGATATTCTGTAAATTGACCTGCAATTTGTAGTTGACACATTCATATGTCCATGATAGTTAATTTGATCACCTTAAAGGGACAGTGTAGGTTGGAGATTGACTAATTCTCTTTGTAAAGCATTATATTGTTAAAGACCCAAAAGCATTGTAAGATTGCCAGGTCAATTGCTTGTAGAGTCTGTAAGGCACTTTTCAAATTATACAAATAAGGCCGCTGTTTTACCCCCCCCCCCCCCTACCCCCCATTACTTAATGTGACAGTGCTGATCCATACATAGCAAGGGTTTCTGAGAGTTATAGAGTGGTAATGCACTGTGTGGAATGGGGCCAGGAGCATGATGGAACTTCAAATTCACGCCATCTTTCCACACACTGTGCATCGAATCCTAAGTGGAGGCTTTGCTCCTGTAAGAAGAAAGATGCCTCTGTTACACACCTGGAAGGTTACAAAGAGGTGCTAAATAAGTGGAGACACCACTTGCATATGTCATCTTGCGCTTTTCCTCATTCTATTCCAGGAGTGAAATCTGCATGTATCTGTGAGCTGTGCCAGAGTATTTATCTGTGATTGTATGCCTGTATGTATATGTATGTGTGAGTGTATGCCTATGTGTGTATCTGAACATGTGTGTAACTGTATGGGAGTATGTATTGTCTGTATATGGGAGTGTGTCTAGAAATATGGAGATATGTGTGTGCATCTATCTGGGAATGTGTGTGTGTATAAAGAGTTGAGTTTAAGAGTCCTGATTTAGAGTGACCTGTTATAGTCGCTGTGGCAACATCAGCCGTACTAGAATAGTATGAATGTGTTTGTGTTGCCATAGCAACTCTAATAGGATGCTCAAAGAGGCTCTCTTTAATATAGAGAAAACCATTCTTTTAAAAGTAGGATATATTGAGAGTTTGTAGTTGCTAGCTTGTCTTTCGATGTTATGCCATGATGAAGCTGTTGTAAAGTTGATTGAGTTAGTAACTCGTTCTGACCTGGTGGTAATTACTACTGTTAGCATGTCTCCTATTAATCACTGTGGAGACATTAAATGTTACAGCAGCTGCTAATTACCATTCACTAAAGGTGACGTTTTTTTGAACCATTGACAACTGAGAGTTGCTAGCTTTTTAACGAATGATATCAATCATAGAAACAATGCAGGAAACTTAAAGGAAAACGATAGTGTTAGGAATACATGCTGTACAAGCAGTGGGGGGCTCAGTGCTATCCTATGGGTTGTTCTCTAATGCTAGATGTCCTCATGCAGAGTGTGAGGATGTTCAGTAATGTTTTACGGAGTCAAACTAGATGAAACTCCAGGAAGCTTTTCTATTGGCTATCTGGTAGCTAGCCAGTTAATGCAGTCTTACTCTCAAAAACTGCAATGATTTACATTGTGGGACTGAGGGGGACAGGTACACTGCACCCAGACCACTTGAATGAGATGAAGTGGTCTGGATTCCTATAGTTTCCTTTCAAAAGTTATATTGGTGGTTGGAGTACCCCTTTAATAGTAGTATCAAACTAAGGCTTAATTTCCCAGATAAATGCTTATAGAAATAAATAACTTTTTTAATCGCTCACTAAAACATTATACAGCTATTTATGAATATTTTTCGTACATTTATTACATTGTTTTGCCAATGAAATCTTCCATTTCATTAGCATAACAATGTAATATAATAGAGCACTGGCATAACAAAAGAAAAGCATGGAGCTTTGGCATACTATGTCACATTGCCATAACTTTACCAAAAGGGTTTGGTAACATTATATTATGTTATTCATGCATAATAATGAAATAATAAGAGTCGATTAGCTAAAGTACCACAGCAACTTTTTAGCAGCTTTTTATATGATCACAATATGTTAGAAAAACTATGCAAATTATTTATCTTCAGTCACCATTAAAGTGTATGGCAGGGGTATGCAAATTCCGGCACTCCAGATTTTGTGCACTTCATCTCTCATAATGCTCTTACAACTATAATGATTGCAAAGCCAGTTCTGACATCAGAAATTTTGGGGCCCTTTACCCAGCTCAAGGTCCTGCCCCCGAGTTCACCAACAGGACCTGCCCCTGAGTTTGCCCACATTACCTGCCCCCGAGTCCGCCCTCAGGACCTGCCCCCAAGATTGCCCACAGGACCTGCTCCCGGGATCGCCCACAGGACCTGCCCCCGAGTTCACACACATTACCTGCCGAATGCAGTATGTGTGTGTAGTGGAGGCAGTATGTGTAGTGAAGGCAGAGTATGTGAGTAGTGGATGCATGATGTGGGGTAAGATAGGGACTGCATAAAAAAAATTGTGTTTTTTATTACCTTACCTTTGGCCAGGGAGGGCTACATTACACTCCCTGGTGGCCCATTGTGCATGCTGCCAGGTGCTCTGTCGTGAAGAGGGGGCTCTGCACACTCAATTTTCAGCTCCCAGCAGCTCCTCTCTCCAAACTTTTGGGAGCCAGGTGTATGTGCCAGGTGGAGCATTGCCATGGTAACCCACGCCAACGCTCTGATGGCAAGGGGCTCACAAAAGTGTTGTAGAGAGCTTCTGGAAGCTGAAGGTGGCGTGTGCTGGGCCCCCTCTTCACTACACAGGGTGCTGGGAGCCTGAAGGGGTATATAGCTATAATTGTTACATGTATACGTGAGGCCTTGGGACCCTCAGGATCCTCAATGACAACCTTCACGGTTGCCCACCCTTGCTATTGGAATTTGTGTAGATAAATCCTTTGAAACGATTTTCTAACAGATTGTGATCATTTGAAAAGCTTATCCACAGATAGTTATAGTTACATGTTCACATGTTTGATTCACACTAGAAAATACAATTTTTGGGAATCCAATAAATACTTTTTTTATTCATACTTCAGAAAACGAAGATGAAAAATTCTGTCAGCAACAAACTGGGTGGCTTCCCATCTATTGTTGCTTGATAACAGACAGGAATCTTTGTTTAGGCTGGTGGGTGTACAATCAACAATTGCCCCATAAATAAAAAGTAGTCATTGGCAGAGAGTAATGGTTTCCTTGTGGTTAAAGGTATTGGCCATAAAAGTCTTTTTTAGACTGTGAATGAAACGAGTCACATAGCTTTTGCTTTCTCGTGATGTGGGAATTTTAACAAAGTGTTTACTGTAAAAACAGCTCACAGAACCATTCATGCACAACTTACGGCTTCAAACTACTGCGATTTCCTGGATCAAGGACTGTGTACATCATCGTGCACTACTGTCAGTGACATTATATTCCTACCCTAGAGAGTTTTAATCATAAGAACTAAAAGCTGTGAGGGCGTACAGCTGTGCAGGGTAGTATTTGTGTCAGCAGAATGTTATTTTAATGTGTAAAGTAAGAGAATGAATTTTAGTGACTTGTCTCTCTCCATCTCTTGGTCTGTGTAACATTATAAACCACTACATATATCTAAATAATATGTCTGTGTGTGTCTGTTATTGCTATTTATAAACATAATCTGTAACGCTGAACAGTTGTAACTGCAGTCGGATGTTCAGGAACAGAAGGTGGTGCAGATCCAGCTCAAATAAGCTTACAGTCTAAGAGAGTGGGGTATGATTACACACAGGGTAAATGTACAATGTTTGTAATACATGGTAAAAATTGATAGCAAGATGACTTCACAATATAATGACATCTATGAACAATATATGCCACGATATAGGAAAAAGAAGAGACTCAAATTAGTGTTGGTAGAGAATAATGAAGGAAAGCTTCCTTTACTGTCGTAAGGAAGTGTGTTTTTAATGATTTTTTTGAAGGATACTGTGGCAGGGAGGAGAGTTCCATAGGGATGGTTCGGCCCTAGAGAAGGTGAGAGTTGAAAGCGTGAGAATGGCCACAGCACTGGAACTGGAATTGAGCAGTCCTGGGATGACATAGTAATTAATGCAATTATAGCAACATTCATTATTCAAAAACTATTGTTTTTGTTAATGTTATGTTGAACCCCAAAGTGCCCCGTTATGGTTTGTATTCCATAATCGTAAGAAAGAAAATAAAAAAAGATGAGCGTATGGATTATAATAATCACTACCTTCCATGTAAGCATGCCTTGGTCCTAATTCTTATTTCTTTTCATCTTACTACATATAATTACTATTGTAGCTCTCTAATGGTTAATTTCCTTCTCCACTGAAAAAGCATACTGATATATTGTGTATTTTTTTTTTGTCAATCTATCTTTTATTGAAACATTAGGCAATACAGTACAGAAAAAAAGAAAGAAGTTGGTTTATGAACAGTTGTCAATAACTTAATTCTTATTTATACTTCTGAGTAGACTCTCTCATTTGTAAAATTAACACGCTCGACCAGTGGTAGTCAACCTTGTTCCTACCGCCCACTAGTGGGCCTTTGAAGTCTTCATGGTGGGTGTTGTATTTTCTCTGCAAACCTTGGTTCTCCAGCACAACCACATGCTCTGCGCACGCCTCCCTCCAGCCATCGAGAGAAACCTCACAAAAACGCAAAATCTTTCTCGATGGCTAAAAGGAAGCGCACGCATGTGTGTCAGGTGCCTCTGTGAAATCTTTCCCGAGGTGCAAAGAGAAGTGCTTGCATTCATCCCTGTTGCTGATACTGATATAACTTGCCAAGAAGAACTGTTAGAATTTAAATAATTAAATATGATTAAGAGAGCACATTTTATTTATTTATATCCTAACTATAAGATAAGGCCAGGGACTAATGCAAGTATTTAGAAAATCGGGCAGACTAGATGGGCCGAATGGTTCTTATCTGCCGTCACATTCTATGTTTCTATGTTTCTATGTAACAGTGTTGAATACTAAAAACTCTGGCAAAAAAAAATAAAAAATTCCTGGGTTATATCCAAATATGTGTAAAATGATATTCAATTTATTGATATCTTTCCCTCCCACATATCTTGTAGAATCAGGCTTTAGTGCTGTTAATCATATTATGAGCAAACAGAGAAACAGTCTGAATATCACCAATAGAGACCTTCGTTTGTTCCTTACAAAAATTGAACCACATATCAAATATTTAGTCTTGCAACATCAGTCTCCAGGATCTCATTAATCACCAGTTAAAGGTAGTTTCAATAAACATTATTGTTTTCACATTACACTTCTTCTTCAATTTAAGCAGCTCCCGCGCTAGTAGACGCTGCATTAAAAGAAATGCGGAAATGTATTTAATTTAAATTCTATATGTATAAACATGCATAAAGTAAAAATAAAAAGATGCATTTTTTTTAAAAACCCTCCGTAAAAAAAAAAAAAAAAATACCGGTGGGCGGTAAGGAAATTTTATCATCAATGTAGATACATAAGTGGGCGGTAGGTATTAAAAGGTTGACTACCACTGCGCTAGAAGTACGTGTCTAAACTGCTGACAATACATTACTATGCATGAGATATTTAGCAAGAATAAAGGTTGTTGTACCGGGAGTCAGGTGGTGAGCATAGTGCCTGCAAGTAAAAGAGAAGCATGCCATCCGATCACGCATTCAAGTAGCATAGTAGACATATAGTAAAGTTGTAAATGCTATGATACCACTGGGTGTTTAGTAAATGGAGAAAAACTGATTATAAGTAGAACACAGATCATCAATCGAGAGTTATATTTGTGTATTTTTTTATTTTTGTTGAGTAAATCAGTGATTTTATTGTAATTTGTGTAAATGGCGTGCATGCTTATATAAAATATTTACAGTGAATGTACCCTTCGTGTGTTCTTTTGTGCACTATTATGTATGTATTACTACCTTGGTGCAGCTTTGCTCTAATACCTTTACTTCTGTTTTACTACAATAATCTATAAAATGTACCTAGAATTTAATAAGAACAATGAGTCCCTGTCTGGTAAACATTGTGTCCTCATTTTTTCTGTGCCAAATGCTCTGGGGGATAAAATTAATTACCTTTGGCACAGCAGGTGCTGCTTGCTGCAGCTTCCTGTAGTTGCTGTGCATTGTGGAACATGTAGTCCTCAAACGTCTGATTGCCACTATGTAACTTCATTTGCATAAGGCTAAAGGGCTAATGTGAATTTTAAAGCAGGCTCTCCTACTTCACTCAAGACTGGAGTGACTTTTTGTCATTATAGGGGGGGGGGGGGGGGGAGAAATAAATTCTATTTTTAATCAAATTATCAGTTTTCCTGCTCAAACAATTTTGATTAAATGATATCATGTTTGTTGGCATGCATTGTGCAGCCTTAATACATATGGTATCGAATAACTTGTAGAAACATGGACCGCTCTCAAATAATGATCTCAATCTTCATGTTAAAGAAGGCTGCTCCAGACTGAAGGGTTGCCCAATTTCACCACATTGTGTGACCAAAACATTGCCGCGTTGTTTTATGTTCCATTAATGCCTGCTTTTTGACTGAGCCTTGAGTGCCTGTAAATGTCCTATGTTTTAATAATTATGGTGCCAATACATGTGCAGGATTTAATTTTACAGATCTCTTTTGTTCCTTATTTACCGGTATTCCTCTGATTTAGAATGAAGACAAAAGAAGCTAATGACTTCCAGAGCAAGCTTCGGAGAATGGAATATGATAGAGAAAGCACAGAGCTTAGGTAGGTTGTTAAGTTATTGGTCTAGTATCCACATATAGACTGAATTAGTCTAAATTTCTAAAAAGGGTGATTGCAGGGTTTCAGTGTTTGTGTGGATCAAGTTTGTATGAGCCTTAAATTGCTGCAATTAAATGGCCAATTAAAATTGTAATTAGTGTAATTAGGAACTGCTGGACCCCGGTGCAAGATTCAGAGAAGGGCCTTGTCGTTACCCCTCCTCACTCCTCCCTAAGCAAAAGACATGAGTGGGAAGCATGTGATTGTGCAGGGGTTGGCTAAGTATAATGGTGTTTGGGAGTTGGCCAAGTGTGATTGTGGTAGTTGGCTGAGTGTAATATTTATGTATGGAGTTGTCTGAATGGAACGTGATTTTATGTGTGCAATTGGCTGTATGTGATTGTGTGTGGGTTAATAATATGAATATCGAACAATAACTACAAAACAGACACAGGTGCAAACAGTAGAAGAATAGAGGGCCTCCAATACTTGAGCATTGGCTCTTTTTATGGCAGATCTGGTCCTGAGTAGAGGTGTCTTAGAACACCCAGGTTCCAGAAACAGCCCCTTGCTGAATAAAATCACTTTGAGTTTGATTTCACATGCTTTATTTTAAATTTTCCAGACTTACTAGGGAGCTAAGAGATAAAGAGGATTCTCTTGCACTTTTTAAACAAAAGACCAAAGCATTGCAAGAAGAAATCGCTGAAAGAGAGAGAAATGATGAACAAAACAAGAAGAGAAGTCAGCGTTTGGAGACTGAGTTGGAAACAATGAAAGAAATTTTAAAACAAACTCAACAAGAAGTCATTACTTTACAAAATGATAGGTTTGTATAGATCTCAAGTGTATTTTGATTAGCGTTGGATTAAAACTGCGTCTTCACAGGTAGAACTATTTGCAGTAGTGTACCATGTTTGATATAATTTTTCTTTCTTAAAAAGTTTCTCTAACCCTTTATAACACACATTTTATTTTAGCTTGAAAGGCACTATTGGGCATTAGTAAATACCCCCTTCCCCTCCATAAAGCCTGAAAAAAAACTTACCTGTAATCCAGAGCCAGACGCTGCTCTCCAATGTCACTCTGCAGTCCAGTCCAATGCTTCTTATAGAGAAGCATTTGATTGACTATTGCAAATGCTCTGAGCTGGTGTGAAAAGGGAGGGAGCGAGGGAGCAACCACAGAGAGGGAGGAAGTGGAGAGCAAGGCTTTGTTATTTTTGCACATCATTGATATTAAGCAGCTAATAATAGGGTTCTGGGCTGCCTAAGTCACGTATGCAGGAGTGCAGTTTGGCCCGCAAGACAAACGTGATCATATCTCTGGTTATAGGCTTCTACCACCATCACCATTTCAAATCACTAAAGTGGTCATGGTGATTGGACCTTTAATGTAGGATTTAGCTAAAGTAGACTGACACATATTCATATTGTGCAGATGTTTGTCTACTATTTTCCAATGGCACTCAGCCCGTCCATGTCACGTGAAATATAGTTCACAAACAATTACAGTGTCATGGTCATCCATCACCTCAGTAGGGTGTTTTCGATGTACAGATAACACACAGTACATTTGAGTAGAGGCAGAACATTGCAGTGTATTTGTGTGCATATCAGTTATATACTTCATCTTCCGGTTTCATATTACTGCTCGGCTGGAAAACTTATGGTTCATGTAAGGTTTCGGCTATCCAGAGTGTGTAAATAAAGTAACCATTCATTACTACCTCTAAACCAGCGCTTCCTGCTAGCCATCATTCTTACTTATTCTATTTTTATAAAATGGAATGCGTGTGATTGTGTCCTATACATGCCAGGGATCAGAACTAAAAGGAAATGTCGACAGTTTATAGTTTGCAACCTAATGTAAATTGATCCGCACTTTGCTCAAAACCCAGCATGCACCCACTCCTCATTCTTATTGTGTTGCTTTTAATAATAAGTCCATCATCGGAACAAGTGAGCTGAAATGAATCACACTTTAATATTTTTACAACTACTCCTGGGCCAAACGTAAATCTCCGGCACACTGAAACTGGAATGCTACAAAGGCCCATACAATATTTAATGGAAAGGCTTTGTACATAAAGCATAGATGGGAAATACGTGAGCAATGCACAGGATAAGCAGAATGATGCACAAGAAGGTGGAGTTTTTTTCAGAAAAGGCGGATCCGTGAAACTGATTGGAGCTACTAATAGGCCACATACCCCTCGTCTCCTTTGATGCAGTGCACACAGACTGTCTTATGGGAAATCTGCCTGCACTTATTTTTATTGTAATTATGATTACCTCATGGTATAGCTGTCCAAGAGGCTGAATTTAAAGTGACAGTAACCATTAATTTTCTCTTGAACGTGCAACTGATCTTTGATTGTCTGCTTTCATGGTTGAACAGTTAAAAAGTGATTACCTTGTTTAACCGCTGTATTTGGACATAGGTGTGGTGGTGCTTTTTGCCATTATATTTACTTTCTTTTAAATAACAAAGTCAATTTTGTTTCAGGGAGCTAAAGATTGCTTCATATCAGAATACAATTGAGCAGCTGCAGGAAAGCATCAGACAGAAAATGCTGATTGATGATAACTGGCAGGCCAAGGTAACAATGTAAAACTTTCTTTATCCCCTCTCTAGAAATGTAGATCCATCTACAATGTAGCATATAGACTATATACAAACACACCTTCCCAGGGCACGTCGAGTTCTAGCTTGCAGAACTCAACTGCAGACTATATTCTGTACAAAACCAAATACCACAATGAAGTCACTAAAATCCCATCCCTTGGAGGTAAATATTGCAGTTCAAGAGGGTGCAAATAAATCTCAGTCATTGGTCTTCAGAATAAAATAAAAAAACAGGGGAGCTTGCATATTTACTCTAGTCTGATACTTTTACAGAGTTGTGTCTGTACTGTTCTAAATTGGGTTTAAATTAGAATAAATGTTTTGGTTGTATATAGTTATACTGCTGCATTGTGAATAATGTTCATTGTTTCACAACTGTATAAATACTGTTATAAGTGTAACAGAGCTCCCTGTACCCCTGGATGATGGGTTCCTCCGCCAAGGACCGCTTCTTAGCTGGAACAGGGGACAAACCGCAGCACTTCTGCCCACAGTCACCGTGGCTTGATTGGGGCCCTGGAACCACTCCTTCCTGGAGCCGAATGGGGAGTTAGCTCTAGTCCTTACAAGGACTTTACCCGTTGAATCCCCTGCAAGCTGGAACAGCAGATACAGAAGTAAATCTTCTTTGCCTCCAATAACAGGACGACACACAGTTTTGGAGTGTAAGCTGGAATAGGTTTTAATGGTGCCATGCTGGCCTTTTATGACAATCCCCACGCAAGGTGTACACCCCCATGGACCTTGTGAGACACAAACTTACAAACCAATAATAACACATTTACAATGTAAGGCACTCCCACACATGACACACAATCCTTCCCCTCTGCTTGGGAGATAATTGGATCAGTAACTGTACTAATTCTAATCCAATTATCTCCAAACACAGAAAAACTATACATTTCTAAAAAGTCCCAAAAGTACCCCAAAACACATGATATCCCCACGAATGTTACATCCCCTGATAGCCCTGATCTGGGTGACCAACATATCCAAAAATCCCAGATAAATTCAAGGTTTCAGGAATTTCCTGGAAGTCATAAATTTGACCGACCATGCACATGGTCCTATGCCCAAAACAGTTCCATGAAATCAGTGCTAACGGTCGGTCAAGTTTGGTAGTCTTTTACAGGATTCCCTGCAGGGCCCATAGTCTGTGGGATGGAGGCTGGCAAGCAGGCTCCTCTAGGAGCTTGTGGCAAACTCACTTAGAGAGGGAAGTTTGCCACAATAAGTATTCTGGGTTTCATTTCAGATCAAACAGTAACTCTTTCATAGAGGAAAATATGAAAGTCATGTCTAAAAGAGCCAAAGAAAACCTATATAAATTGCCAAACTAAATAAACAATACCACCACAGACACACAGTAATCTTTGGCAAAGAACTCGGGTATTAAAGGACCACTATAGACACCCAGACCACTTCAGCTCAATGAAGTGGTCTGGGTGCCAAATCCCCCAGGTTTTAACCCTGCAGCTGTAAGATGAAACTGCTATGTTTACATTACATGATTAATCCAGACTCTAGTGGCTGTATTCCTACCTTCCTTCAGCCAAGCAGGAGGCGGGCCCTGAGGGTGGGGGGGACCTGAGGACTATATAGTGCCAGAAAACGAGTTTGTTTTCCTGGCACTATAGTGGTCCTTTAAGTTCAACATTCCTCTCATCTGTTTCTGCAGTTAATCCAATAAAAGGTGCGGAAACGCAAGTTGAAGAACCAGGAAAATGTCTTTCTTAATTTCAAGAAATGTCCCATTTCTATCAACAAGCTGTTTCCTCAAGTTGAATATTAAAAAAAAAAATCTCCTCTGAATCTGATAAACCAACCTCTTTAGACATAGAACTGCACATTGTTCATATTCTTGATGATGCCTTTCTTGTGTTGTAGGCAAAATCTTCTTTCTGCCTTTTAATTTTGTAACCTACCTTTGCACTTTATCCAATTCCTTAATGACTTTCTTTAAAACCATGGCCTGAAATTGCACCACACATTGTTACCATGATTGTACAAAGGGGGAATATTCTAGTTTTCTCGCCTGAATTAATTCCCTTTTTACCTGCCCGTTGCAATTCGTTGACTAGTCATTTGTCTGTAATTATTCTAAAGTCCTTCTCATTTGCAATTATGCCCAATTCAAAACCCATTAAGGTATAAGCTGCTTGTGTTTTCTTCATCCAAAAATACGTAACTTTACATTTCCTTATCTTATTTTGTGTCAGCAACACACACTGGCACATGACTTTTGATGTTTTAAGATCATTAACAAACAGAGAAACAAAAGTGGACCCAAGACTAAGGTTCTCCAATCTCTATCCTTGTAAATATGTCCAATGTTGTTCTTACATGAATCATAGCATCTCCAGTAAAGCTTGTCTACTGTTTGTAAGGTGTCCCCTAGTGAAGATTGAACAGGGTGTGTTAGATTAAATATTTTTTAAACATTTCTCATTCTTTTGTCATATGTCTAATTATTCTTCTCAAACATTTGTGTATTTGGGTAGTGAGATGTGTCTGTTTTTAACCAGAGGTTTGCATAATGCGTGGACAGATCTTCATGGGTTTGCTAACTGTTCCTAGTAAAGCACTCTACGTTGGTTGTGTGCAAATGAAGCAGTTCTGTTATATGTGTGGGTTCTGTGTCTCTGTCTGGGACCAAATCTGTGAGGGGTTTCAGCAATCAAAATAAGGGTCACAATATCTCTGAGAAAGGGGGGCTACCTGCATCAAGTTCCACTGAAATTTGAGTTTGCAAAAAGATATTTCCTAAATTGTTTGTAAATGTAGAGTGAGGGAAAAAAAAGTATTTGATCCCCTGCTAATTTTGAACCTTTTTCTACTGACAAAGAAATGACCAGTCTATAATTTTAATGGTAGGTGTATTCTAACAGTGAGAGACAGAATAACAAAAAAAAATCCAGAAAAACGCTTGTCAAAAAAGTTATAAATTGCTTTGCATGTCAATGAATGAAAGAAGTATTTGATCCCCTATCAATCAGCAAGATTTCTGGCTCCCAGGTTTCTTTTATACAGGTAACGAGCTGAGATTAGGAGCACTCTCTTAAAGGGATCTCTTAAAGCAATTAGTCAATCAATCAAGCAGGAGATCAAATCATTTTTCCCCTCACTGTATTTCTTTAAAACAGGCCTTCATGGGATATATATATATATATATATATATATCTTTTATTCTCAAGCACAGTGGAAGTTATCATCCAGAAATCGTGATTCCAATTTTAGAATTTATAACATTAGCTTGATATGCTACTCTAATGCAAAATATGTATAAGAACAACATGATTTTTAATTTATTTTAGTAAATGTATTTAAATGCCAAAAATGTAAAAGGGTATGTTACTTTGTGTAAATCGTTGTTTTCACGGCAAACAGTCAAACCTACAGATCAGTACAAAGAGCATATGAGCCACAAACAGCTCAGTTTGTTTGACATCGTAGACTCACATGATCAGATCCACTCCCTTCCCCCCTTTAGGGATCATGAATGGATGGATGATCCTCTTGCGATCAGTTTTAATGATTATTCCTGCTCAAACACGGTTATGTTTCTTTTACAACGTTGCTTATAATTTGCTGTAACTGCTGAATTTCCTGCCAGCTATACAGGATTTATGTCACCACAATGCCCCTGATTTATGTAACACAACACAGTGATGTATTAGTCATAATTAGTCTGTTCTAGGTCACTTCTTAAATAACCACATGGAAGCAAGATGATTTAATATTGTACACATGATAAATGTTTCTGTATACTCTGTGTGTTTTTGTTTTGAATAAATGTACAAACATCACTGACCAATTTTTTTTTTACAAATATCCGTGCAAAATGCTATAAAATAACATGTACCGGTAATTAGGACAGTGTTATGGGAATTCTTAATTTCTAATGTGCCTTCTGGTTATGAGATCAGTGCTATACAATCTGTGTTTTTTGGTTATCAGATCAGTGCTATATAGTGTGTCCTCTGGTTATTAGATAAGTGCTATATAATGTGTCTCCTGTCCTGGTTATCAGATCAGTGCTATGTAATGCGTGTCCCTGGTTATCAGATCAGTGCTATATAATGTGTGTCCCCTGGTCATTAGATCAGTGCTATGTAATCCGTGTTCCCTGGATATTAGGACAGTGCTACATGTGTCCCCTGGTTATCAGATCAGTGCTATGTAATGCGTGTTCCCTGGTTATCATATCAGTGCTATATAATGTGTGGCCCCTGGTTATTAGGACAGTGCTATATAATGTGTTCACTGGTTATCAGATCAGTGCTATATAATGTGTGTCCCTGGTTATCAGATCAGTGCTATATAATGTGTGTCCCTGGTTATTAGATCAGTGCTATATAATGTGTGTCCCTGGTTATTAGATCAGTGCTATATAATGTGTGTTCCCTGGTTATTAGATCAGTGCTATGTAATGCGTGTCCCTGGTTATTAGGACAGTGCTATATAATGTGTTCCCTGGTTATCAGATCAGTGCTATATAATGTGTGTCCCTGGTTATCAGATCAGTGCTATATAATGTGTGTCCCTGGTTATCAGATCAGTGCTATATAATGTGTGTCCCTGGTTATCAGATCAGTGCTCTATAATGTGTGTTCCTTGGTTATCAGATCAGTGCTATATAATGTGTGTCCCTGGTTATTAGATCAGTGCTATATAATGTGTGTCCCATGTTCATTAGATCAGTGCTATATAATGTGTGTCCCATGTTCATTAGATCAGTGCTATATAATGTGTGTCCCTGGTTATCAGATCAGTGCTAAATAATGTGTGTTCCTGGTTATCAGATCAGTGCTATATAATGCGTGTCCCTGGTTATCAGATCAGTGCTATATAATGTGTGTCCCTGGTTATCAGATCAGTGCTATATTATGTGTGTCCCATGTTCATTAGATCAGTGCTATATAATGTGTGTCCCCTGTTCATTAGATCAGTGCTATATAATGTGTGTTCCTTGATTATCAAATCAGTGCTATGTAATGTGTGTCCTGGTTATCAGATCAGTGCTATATAATGTGTGTCCCTGGTTATCAGATCAGTGCTATATAATGTGTGTCCCTGGTTATTAGATCAGTGCTATATAATGCGTGTCCCTGGTTATCAGATCAGTGCTATATAATGTGTGTCCCTGGTTATCAGATCAGTGCTATATTATGTGTGTCCCATGTTCATTAGATCAGTGCTATATAATGTGTGTCCCCTGTTCATTAGATCAGTGCTATATAATGTGTGTTCCTTGATTATCAAATCAGTGCTATGTAATGTGTGTCCTGGTTATCAGATCAGTGCTATATAATGTGTGTCCCTGGTTATCAGATCAGTGCTATATAATGTGTGTCGCTGGTTATTAGATCAGTGCTCTATAATATGTGTTCCCTGGTTATTAGATCAGTGCTATATAATGTGTGTCCCTGGTTATCAGATCAGTGCTATATAATGTGTGTCCCTGGTTATTAGATCAGTGCTATATAATGTGTGTCCCTGGTTATTAGATCAGTGCTATATAATGTGTGTTTCCTGGTTATTAGATCAGTGCTATATAATGTGTGTTTCCTGGTTATTAGATCAGTGCTATATAATGTGTGTTCCCTTGTTATTAGATCAGTGCTATATAATGTGTGTCCCTGGTCATTAGATCAGTGCTATGTAATCCGTGTTCCCTGGATATTAGGACAGTGCTACATGTGTCCCCTGGTTATCAGATCAGTGCTATGTAATGCGTGTTCCCTGGTTATCATATCAGTGCTATATAATGTGTGGCCCCTGGTTATTAGATCAGTGCTATATAATGTGTGTCCCTGGTTATCAGATCAGTGCTATATAATGTGTGTCCCTGGTTATCAAATCAGTGCTATATAATGTGTGTCCCATGTTCATTAGATCAGTGCTATATAATGTGTTCCCTGGTTATCAGATCAGTGCTATATAATGTGTGTCCCTGGTTATTAGATCAGTGCTATATAATGTGTGTCCCTGGTTATTAGATCAGTGCTATATAATGTGTGTTCCCTGGTTATCAGATCAGTGCTATGTAATGCGTGTCCCTGGTTATTAGGACAGTGCTATATAATGTGTTCCCTGGTTATCAGATCAGTGCTATATAATGTGTGTCCCTGGTTATCAGATCAGTGCTATATAATGTGTGTCCCTGGTTATCAGATCAGTGCTATATAATGTGTGTCCCTGGTTATCAGATCAGTGCTATATAATGTGTGTTCCTTGGTTATCAGATCAGTGCTATATAATGTGTGTCCCTGGTTATTAGATCAGTGCTATATAATGTGTGTCCCATGTTCATTAGATCAGTGCTATATAATGTGTGTCCCTGGTTATCAGATCAGTGCTATATAATGTGTGTCCCTGGTTATCAGATCAGTGCTATATAATGTGTGTTCCTGGTTATCAGATCAGTGCTATATAATGTGTGTCCCTGGTTATCAGATCAGTGCTATATAATGTGTGTCCCTGGTTATCAGATCAGTGCTATATAATGTGTGTCCCTGGTTATCAGATCAGTGCTATATTATGTGTGTCCCATGTTCATTAGATCAGTGCTATATAATGTGTGTCCCCTGTTCATTAGATCAGTGCTATATAATGTGTGTTCCTTGATTATCAAATCAGTGCTATGTAATGTGTGTCCTGGTTATCAGATCAGTGCTATATAATGTGTGTCCCTGGTTATCAGATCAGTGCTCTATAATATGTGTTCCCTGGTTATTAGATCAGTGCTATATAATGTGTGTCCCTGGTTATCAGATCAGTGCTATATAATGTGTGTCCCTGGTTATCAGATCAGTGCTATATAATGTGTGTTCCCTGGTTATTAGATCAGTGCTATATAATGTGTGTCCCTGGTTATTAGATCAGTGCTATATAATGTGTGTTCCCTGGTTATTAGATCAGTGCTATATAATGTGTGTTCCCTGGTTATTAGATCAGTGCTATATAATGTGTGTCCCTGGTTATTAGATCAGTGCCATATAATGTGTGTCCCTGGTTATCAGATCAGTGCTATATAATGTGTGTTCCCTGGTTATTAGATCAGTGCTATATAATGTGTGTCCCTGGTTATTAGATCAGTGCTATATAATGTGTGTTCCCTGGTTATTAGATCAGTGCTATATAATGTGTGTCCCTGGTTATTAGATCAGTGCTATATAATGTGTGTCCCTGGTTATCAGATCAGTGCTATATAATGTGTGTCCCTGGTTATCAGATCAGTGCTATATAATGTGTGTCCCTGGTTATCAGATCAGTGCTATATAATGTGTGGCCCCTGGTTATCAGATCAGTGCTATATAATGTGTGGCCCCTGGTTATCCGATCAGTGCTATATAATGTGTGTCCCTGTTTATCAGATCAGTGATGTGTGTTTGTCCTCTAGTTATTAGATGTGTGCTATTTAATATGTGATATCATGCCGGATAATGAAAAAATAAAATGCAACAGTTTGTGTATTTAAAGGACCACTATAGGCACCCAGACCACTTCAGCTCAATGAAGTGGTCTGGGTGCTAGGTCCCCCTAGTTTTAACTCTGCAGCTGAAAACATAGCAGTTTCAGAAACTGCAGGGTTTACTCTGCAGGGTTAATCCAGCTTCTAGTGGCTGTCTCCCTGAGTAAATCGCACTTATTTGACGCTGGACATCCTCACTGACCTCCGGCGTCAAAAAAGATCTCCATAGGAAAGCATTGAGTAATGCTTTCCTATGGGCTGGTTTTGAATGCGCTCGCACCTCTGGCCGCGCATTCACATTCGGATCCACTCGGGAGCTGACGTCGATGGAGAAGGAGAGGTCACCAGCGCCAAGGGAGCCCGGCGCTGGATTAAGGTAAGCAAATTAATGGTTAACTAACCATTTATTCAGAACAGGGCCCTAGTCACCATTTGGGTGACTAGGGTTTTATAGCGTTAGGAATACATATTTGTATTCCCAACGCTGTAGTGTTCCTTTAAGGGTTGTGCATGGTGAAATAACATTGGTAACAAGATAACTCTTTATAGTATATTTTTATTTTTGCCCACTGCTTGTTTATTACATGACCTGTATCAGACTCTTACATACCAAAAACTCTTTCTTTGCTGTGAGCTTTAAGTCTTGCAAGGTTAATAAGACCAGAGGTGACGCATATAGAATTATAATATATGTATTTTTTTCATCAAACTAGTTTCCAGTTATTGACACCAGGGTAAACAGATAAAATGTTAATGATTTGTCTCAGCAGAGTGACAGAGTCCTAAACACATGCATTTTAGAACAAAAAGAGTCACTGTATTCAAAGTGTTTTATGCAATAGGGAGTAAGTTACCATTGCTGCCCATACACAAAGACCTGCAGTAGTGTTCTCACATTGACAATGACATCCTGCATTAGGGAAGTGCTTGCTCTCTTCTTTTTCCAGACATTCACTGCCATCTTCAGAAATGGAATACCAGAAATAAAATTAAAAAAACAATCCAAGAAGTGGTCTGGAATAGGGACTCCCCAAATAAATCCGGGTCTGTTGGGATTTCGAAGAACTACATATAAATACATGTTCTGGTTAATTCATGTATCTTTACACACACAACATTACTATGGCGACCTCCTTTTGTAAGAGGAAATTTCAGCGGTAACAGTGGAAACACACATTTGCTGAGCTATGATCATGCCAAATCATACAGTGTAGAGTAGAAAATGTTCTTCATTTGTTCCAGAAGATTATGCTGTTTGCACTGCTTAATATAAATATAAGGCAACATATTTTTCAGTTTTTCCTTCTGTTATGCAATAATTTCCTGTTTGGTGCACCTGCCGTTCATTGCATGGGGATAATTCAGGTTAGTTAAAACAAAGATTGCAGCGGGCAGAATTAACGATATCTTTTTTTTTGATAGATGCCAGAATTATCATGATATAAAGTGATTTACTTAATCCCGTTTCTTAAAGTGGTTCATGTCTACCTATAGCCAGTTGGTACAAATATAATACACCATTTGCAGTCACCTAAGTCTCTGTTCTTTTTTTTGTACGGGCAGCATTGCATGTTTGGTACTGCTTCACAGATGCTCCTAACATAGAAACCTATTGTTTTTCTCGACAATTCACCAGAAAACCAAAATGGGTAAAATGCCTTTTCTATAATTGTATATTTTCCTGGAATGGAAAGTACAGGAAGATACAAGTTTAGACTTTGTTTCTGCCAAGAGAAAGTGATCATTTCTGACACTCTGTTCCCGGACTCCGTCTGCTGTGTACTGTAGGTCTAGTCCCTAAAACAAGCGTGTAATTTCAAAATCCCAAAGCATGCTACATTTCCCATTTCACATGCACATTTCAGCTGGATGTCCACATATTTCTCACGGTATTAAAAACACTTCCTTGCTATGTTATTAATAATGCAGGCTTGGTTTCTACATTATTAATGTTTGAGTAACATTATAAACAGAGACTCATTGACTTACGTTTCATAGAAAGAAAAAAAAAAGGAAATACTTTGTAAAACAATAGTGAAAGTCTTTAACTTTAAAAAAATAGTTAAAATAGATGCTGAGATTAGAAAGGGCCTTAAGAAGAATTTGGATGATGGCTGTTAAAGAGACAATCCTAGCCACTGGAATATTGCAGCTTTTTGAAGTGGTTATGGTGCAAGGTCTATGTCCTCCACTCTCACATTTTAAGAGTTTCCTACTTTCTTCTTATATTTTAAAATGCCCAGCTTTGTAGCTGCCCTCTGGCTTATGATTTAATACGAGAAAGCTTTGCATCATCATTTGGCTGTCAAAATGTTTGTGAGTTGTATGGGCATACAATACATGGTTACACCAAGCAAGTCACCTGCTACATTGCCGCGAGCTGTGGTATGAGCACATTGATTCCTCCTCTCCCCCTCCCCCCCCCCTATTCTTTTTTTCCTTTTCTAGATAAGATCAACTTTTCTTCATTGAGCAGATGGCCATGCCATACAGACACTTGTATGGATCAAAAGCCAGGAGGTGCAGTTACAACTCTAAATATTTTTATATATAGGAAAAAAACAGATCTATTTAAAATGTGAATGTAAAGGTAGGTCATTGCACCATAACAAATAGGGCTGGTGCTTAGAATGTGACATGTTAAGGTGAGTTGTGTAAGTATTGAAGATGTATCCCATTAGAAGGTTAGGACTGTAATCTGTGGACAAGATATTAAAAAGAGGATGTGTGGACAAGATATTAGAAAGACAATTTCATAATGAAATTGAAAAATACATTGCAGCCACTATAATTGTCCTCTTTTGTGTTGCTCAACTCACATTTAAAAGAGTTCTGTCCCTCTCGATGGGACCTTGATATTTCCATATCTGACTGCTTCATTAACTTTATACTGGAGTTGGAGTCCTATAGACTGTAAGCTCGATTGAGCAGGGTCCTCTTCAACCTATTGTTCCCGTAAGTTTATTTGTAATTGTCCTATTTATAGTTAAATCCCCTCTCATAATATTGTAAAGCGCTACAGAATCTGTTGGCGCTATATAAATGGCAATAATAATAATAATAAAATGTAAAAAGACCAGCATTGTGTTTTTTGGCTTTGAAAGTGTAAGTATCACCAAAGATCATTAAACTAGTGTTTAAATTTGTTTTGTTTTTTTCTGTGCAGCACAATTCAATGGTTAATGGAGATTCTTTGTATTTTATCCAGCACAAACAGTTATAGGGATCATGGAGCAGTAGTAGTGAATTAATAAACAATGGATGTATTGAAAAAAAAAATGCTTTTGCTGTGTGTATCTGGAGGGGGTAGGGGATAGTGAAGGTTTGATAACTTTCTCCATAAAGCCCTAACTTCCTGCCTAAAAATAAACCAGAGGACATACAGCAAATCCTAATTTACTGCTGCAAGATTTATTTTTATAAAAAATTGGAATGGGGAATAATGAAAATACAAGTCCCAACTAGAAACTGCATGTTGCTGGTTTTATTGCAAGCTAATGGAAATTGAGCTTGTCATTAGCATTGTGCTCTGATGGTGTTTTCTCGGGTGTGAAAACCTGCGCACACAGACACACACACACACACACACACACACACACAAACAAAATAACAAGTCCTAGCACAAATTGACAGTGCACACACAACACTGACTGCAGTGGTATAGCGCACAGAGGACATACTTAAACCATTCATAGAGTTCTCAGTTCTGAAAAACATTCCTGCTCTTTCTTCCTTCCATTCCTTTGCCATCCTTCACTCTCTCTTCTCCTTCCTTACAGCCGTGCCTTTCTTATTTCTTCAAAGTGTTTATACCTCTCCTGTGCCTGGTCCTATGTTTCGTAGTTCTATAATTATGCTTTTATCTTTACCATTATAGCGGGAAAATGAGCTTGAAAATGAACGACAAAAATACGTGTTGAAGCTTGAGGAAGTAGAACATAATTTAAGAGAAGAAGCAAATCTGGAACTAGATATTGAACGGCAAAAGCATGATGAATTAATAAGGAAATTCCAAAAACGGCAAGATGAACTAGAAGGGAAGGTTTGTAGTTTGCAAACAAATTAACCCAATAAGGACACCGCTTCAGTTTGCTTTTTTTGTACTTAAGGACCAAAGCGATTTTGTCATTTTTGCTGTGTGTGTTCAACCGCAACCATTCTCATTACAGAGAGAACATATCTGAAGCATGTCAGACTGGTCCCACCCATACGGGCAGTCCAGATCCGAAATGTTAGCAAGTTCCCTCTGCATGAGAGAGACAGCAAACCCAGACAGTCGTTTTGGCCTTCTTTTGGGCCTCAACAGTGAGGTGTAGCTGATATCCCTCTAAGCACAGTGAGCATGGGGTCCACGTCTGGATTACCCTTTTAACTTGGGGTGAGCCAAGTTAATGCATTAAAGCAAAAAAGAAGAAAAGACTAGTTTATTCAGTTTATTTTTGGTAGCTACAGGTCACAAAATAACAAGGAGTAAAAAACAATTTCACTTTGGAACTAATTTAGAATTTGATGCGTTTGTCTTCTAAGTTTAATAGCCATCACCGAAAACAAAATTGCTGTACAAAATTATATATTCATATAAAGTCGACATCACAGGCTATTTGCCTTAGGGTTTTTTGACACTATTTTAGTTAGCCATTTAACTGCCAATATGTGCTAAATATTATAGTAAAATTGCCTTTTCTCAGGTTTTTAACATAACACATTTATAACAACAGTTTTAACCCCTTAAGGACACACGACATGTGTGACATGTCATTATTATTATTGCCATTTATATAGCGCCAACAGATTCCGTAGCGCTTTACAATATTTTGAGAGGGGGGGATGTAACAATAAATAAGACAATTACAAGAAAACTTACAGGAATAATAGGTTGAAGAGGACCCTGCTCAAATGAGCTTACAGTCTATAGGAGGTGGGGTATTAGAAACATTAGGATAGGAAATATCAAGTAGGAGTGAAGCAGAGCTGGAGGAGAGAGCAAAGCACTATCCCATAGGAGAGCAAGAGACAGGTATGTAAGGGAGAGATTACTCTGGGAGGCCATACGCTTTCCTGAAGAGATGGGATTTAAGGCCCTTCTTAAATGATTGAAGACTAGTGGAGAGTCTGATGGCAGTAGGCAAGTTATTCCATAGGAGAGGAGCCGCCCGTGAGAGGTCCTGCAAGCGTGAGTTGGCCGTACGGGTGCGAGCAGCGGTCAGGAGGTGGTCGCGGGCAGAGCGGAGGGTACGAGGAGGGGCATACCTCTGGATCAGTGAAGAGATATAAGAGGGGCTGGAATTGTTCAGTGATTTAAATGTATGGGCTAGCACTTTGAATTGACTCCTATAGGATACAGGGAGCCAATGTAAGGACTGGCAGAGGGGCGAGGTGTGAGAGGACCGACTGGATAGGAAAATCAGTCTAGCTGCAGCATTCATTACAGACTGTAGCGGGGCAGTACGGCTTTTGGGGAGACCAATCAGGAGAGGGTTACAGTCATGATTCCCTTTTATTCCAGAAGTTTGGTCCTTAAGGGGTTAATGTATATTTCACAAACCTTATGTGTGCTACTTCTGTACAAAACTCAATATTGTGTTCATTGTCTGGATACAATACCCCCAATGTATGCCATTGTCATTATCCTGTGAAGCAATGTGTGACGACACTCCAGGGATCTCATGTGGTGTATATTGTACCTTGATGTGCTACCATTTTTCACCAGGTTATGTCCAAGTGGTAACAATGTGTTTGTTTTTTTCATATTTACATACACATTACATTTTTAAGGGCATTTGGCAAATCAGATTTGTGCCACCATGATAACCCCCTTTCAAATGATGCTTTCAGCATACTCTTCTGAATGAAACAGTACCCACACTATACCTCTCTGAAAATATATTGTGAAGCTTCGGTGCCTTATAAGAGACCTGACTATTTCATTTTTTACAGTTAGAATTTTGAAAGATTGAACTGTTCCAATTTTGGGACATTGTAGCAGTTTGACAGTTCAGATTACCCCATAAAAAGTAGGCCTCACGGTGTGTATCAAATGGTATATTTTGATGTGTTACTGTAATAGAAATGTCTACATTGTGCTCAGCTGCGTCTTCTGAGCACATAATGCCCCCTTTTGCATACCCTTGTTGGGGCTGAGTTTATAACATGCCCAATACAGTTGTTGTTTTAAAATTGTGCATTTTTGGAACATTTTAGTAGCTCACATATTTCAATTACTCTATAAATGCATACTATATGCAAAAATGGACACCATGAGGCTGCCACATGAAATATTTTGAATATTTTTTAGAGGTTCCATTTGTTTCCACTTTGTGGTATTATTATAATTAATTATTTACATATACTATATAAAAAAAATATATAATTTTCATATATACATTGTATTTTGCTGCTTATTTTTTAAATATCATGTGTGCCACTGTAATAAAATTATCTTAACTGTACTCGGCAACATCTCCTGAGTACAACAAAAACCCACATGTATACCATTTCAAAATGTCTATCATAATCTTATCCCTAATACTAAACCTAATACTAAATCTAACCTCAGGGCTAAACTTCAGCCTAATCCTCATCCAAACACTAACCCTATGCATAACCCTAATCTTAACCTTAATTCTTATCTTAATCATAATTCTAGCAATAGTGTTAGAAGTATTCCCTCTGGTGATGTCAGAAGAGATGTGCCTTGTTGTTTTCAAGAGATAGATTTAATTGCTGGCCCTAATCCTAAACCCAATTCTAATCCCAACCCTTACTCCTATCCTATTCCCAAGGATTTTCCTGTGCTAATATTAATACTGATATTAGCAAACCTAATTCTTAACTAAAACAGTAGAAAGGTTGCCAACTTCTACTGGCTTGGCCCTTGTCATTCTGAAAAGCTGTCAATTTGCCATTACACTCTGATTGGACAGGAGACCATATCAGAAGCTGTTTAGACCTTACGGGTCTCCCTTTAGGGCCGGACTCTCCCACCGGGATACTGGGGAATTTCACGGAGGGTCGGTGGACTTGGGGCCGCAGTGCAGCACCTGACATATTTATTTTTGTTTGGGGGCTGGGGCAGACAATTACCTACCGTAGGTGGCTGCTAGAGGCTGGTACACATACAGAGCTGGCAGCCAGCTGCATCAGGGAGAAGAGAGAGTCTCTCATACATTGTCAGCTTCTTTGCACGGCCAGACTGGTTCCAGCCAACCCCTGCACTGCAGATCCCCCCCCCCCCGCCTCAGCCTGGTGAGCTTTGACACAGGAAGAGGAAGTACAGGAAGCACCTCAAGAAGGATCCACACTGCCAGTGACAGTTAATTGTATGATTGATGCTAAAAGAGATAGAGATAGAGAAAGAGTGTGTGAGAGAGAGAGCTTGTCTGTAGTGTGTTTCTGTTTGTCAGTGAGCTTGTGTGCGCCAGTGAGCTTGCAGTAAGCGTGTGTGTATCAGTGAGCTTGTGTGTTTGCCAGTGAGCTTGTAGTGGGTTTGTGTGTGTGTATCAGTGAGCTTGTAGTGTGCTTGTGTGTCAGTGAGCTTGTAGTGAGCTTGTGTGTGTATCAGTGAGCTTGTGTGTTTGTCAGTGAGCGTGTAGTGGGTTTGTGTGTGTGTATCAGTGAGCTTGTAGTGTGCTTGTGTGTCAGTGAGCTTGTAGTGAGCTTGTGTGTGTATCAGTGAGCTTGTAGTGTGCTTGCAGTAAGCATGTGTGTATCTGTGAGCTTGTGTGCTTGTGTGTGTATCAGTGAGCTTCTAATGTGCTTGTGTGTGTCAGTGAGCTTTTAGTAAGCTTGTGTGTATCAGTGAGCTTGTAGTGTGCTTATTGAGTGATACCTGGGTCGCCCTAGTGTGAGTTTGGATTTAACCCTGATCACACCAAGTTGTAGCATCTGGGGATTTAAATCCCCATTTAAAAAACTGAATGAAGCGCTCACTTCGAGTGCTATTTGCAGCTCATCTGTTATAGTGAGGCCACTCATTCTGTCCCTGGCTGACAGAGTGGACCCCAGTATCTTATGAAACCTAGGGTTTCCCAGCAGAGAAATCGTCCCTGCTGGAAAACTACCGCATGATGGAATTATTCCATCATAGGTTCTTAAGGGAAGGACCTCTATGACGGAATGATTCTGCCACAAGTTAAATGGTTAATAAAACTATTTACATTTTTTATTTTTATTTTTAATCCCTTTTTGGCAATCTGAGATCTTGGAGTATTTTAGTCACTTTCTAGTATTAGTGTACAGTATTCTATTAAGTTTAAAAAATGTAATATTGCGTAACATTTAGAGTTTTAGGTAGTCTAACCTAGAAACATTCTGAGCATTAATAAAAAAAAAAAAGAAATTCTGCTTCAATCTAAATAATATTAAGACTGTATACTTGCACTCATATAGACAAGAACAAAGGTTAAGTTTTTTCCCCCACAAATTGTTTATATTCTATCAAGTTTATTTAGAGAAATTAATCTTTCTACAAAGTGACATTTATTGATTCTTCTATATAACTCAAGAATGTATCCCTATTGTCAAAAATGGAAAAACAACTCTAATAATAGTATTTCTTGAAAAGACTGGATTGCGTGCCTACACAATCTGTGTCATAATTTGTAATTATCGAGTTTCAGCCAAATGATGAAGCATAAATAACAAAAAGCACAAGAGAGATCTATTCCAATATGCTAGCGGAAATATTATCATACATATTGCAGAGTAGAGTTGCCAATTTCTATATTGCCATCTGATGAAACAGGCTTTAATCCATAATCATCACCACATATGGAAATCTGGTTTAAATGGTAGAAACAAAGCCATAAATGAATGTTTAGTTTTCACATTTAATAGGACTTTGCCAAATGTAAAAGAAACGCATTTTATGGCTGCCAATAATGTGTGCTTGCAAATATCCTGACTAGTTTTGGATTAACCACTTGCTATGTAGTAGCACAAAAACACATGCGTTGTTTTTGTGACCATAGCAACCTATACTTACAAGTAAAAAAAAAAGGCTCACCCTTATGATGCGTACTTCACTCTGTGATTGGTCTTAGCAGGAGTGGAGCTGAATGGACGCCTCTCTTCTGAGCTCTTGCAAGTAAATCCAACGTAATCTCTGCAAGCAGAGTGCTACATCTAAGCCAGAACACTCACCTCACCAGCAAAGCAGTACAGGTGGTGACCAGATGCCTTTCTTGATCCAGCACATGGGCAGGAAAGTACGCTGCGAAGTTAAGGCCTACGGCACTCTGCTGACTCCACAGACTGCATAATACCTCTCAGCGCTAGTACAAGCAAGCATGTCCAGAGACTCCCAAGATATAGGACTTCAGCTTCAGCGCCCCATGGCCTACAAAATGGTGGCCCTGCCGGAGCACAATGCTAGGTCCTCCAGCTCTGAATCGCCCCATCGGGGACCATGTGAAACCTGCAAACCACAAGACGCCCATCACAGTTCATGCTGATCCCGACGCTCTGACCCCAGCCACTAAGCTGGATATAAAAAAAAAACTTACTGGAACTAAATCAGATTTCAGCAGCTGACATGGACTTACTAAGAACCGATGTTCAGGCGGTGACCGCCCAGGTCCAGGCCTCAGAGGAGGGCATCTCGGATGTAAAGCAAGAGGCACAGGGATCAGGGGAAACTGTACTGCAACTACAGGCCTCACAAACAGAACTCCTTACCCGGCTAGACCTAGCTGACCACCAAAACTGCCACACAAACACCAAGATCAGGGGCATACCGGATACAATCAGCTTGACTGAACTGCCGCCTTACCTAAGACACCTTCTCACCACATTGTTGCCTCACATGCCGGCCAAAAAGCTGCATCTGGAAGGATAATTCCGCATCAACAAACCCAGGCAAGCGCCAGCGGCAACACCCCAAGACGTGATAGTCAGATGTCAATTCCTGTCTGATAACAGCCGAATTATGACCGTGGTTCGGGGAAAAACCTAATTCATAGAAACATAGAAACATAGAATGTGACGGCAGATAAGAACCATTCGGCCCATCTAGTCTGCCCAGTTTTCTAAATACTTTCATTAGTCCCTGACCTTATCTTATAGTTAGGATAGCCTTATGCCTATCCCACGCATGCTTAAACTCCTTTACTGTGTTAACCTCTACCACTTCAGCTGGAAGGCTATTCCATGCATCCACTACCCTCTCAGTAAAGTAATACTTCCTGATATTATTTTTAAACCTTTGTCCCTCTAATTTAAGACTATGTCCTCTTGTTGTGGTAGTTTTTCTTCTTTTAAATATAGTCTCCTCCTTTACTGTGTTGATTCCCTTTATGTATTTAAATGTTTCTATCATATCCCCCCTGTCTCGTCTTTCCTCCAAGCTATACATGTTAAGATCCTTTAACCTTTCCTGGTAAGTTTTATCCTGCAATCCATGAACCAGTTTAGTAGCCCTTCTTTGAACTCTCTCTAAGGTATCAATATCCTTCTGAAGATAGGGTCTCCAGTACTGTGTACAGTACTCCAAGTGAGGTCTCACCAGTGTTCTGTACAATGGCATGAGCACTTCCCTCTTTCTACTGCTAATACCTCTCCCTATACAACCAAGCATTCTGCTAGCATTTCCTGCTGCTCTATTACATTGTCTGCCTACCTTTAAGTCATCAGAAATAATCACCCCTAAATCCCTTTCCTCAGATGTTGAGGTTAGGACTCTATCAAATATTCTGTACTCTGCCCTTGGGTTTTTACGTCCAAGATGCATTATCTTGCACTTATCCACATTAAATGTCAGTTGCCACAACTCTGACCATTTTTCTAGTCTACCTAAATCATTTTCCATTTGGCTTATCCCTCCTGGAACATCAACCCTGTTACATATCTTAGTATCATCCGCAAAAAGACACACCTTACCATCAAGACCTTCTGCAATATCACTAATAAAAATATTAAAGAGAATGGGTCCAAGTACAGATCCCTGAGGTACCCCACTGGTGACAATTCGAATTCAAATCCACACAGCTCACCTTTTTTCAGGACTTAACCAGAAATTATTACACATACGGCTACCCGCCACACTGACAAGTACATACCACCTCATACTAAATGACCTCCACACATCTGGTGCTACACTTATAGCACTGGAGACACAGTAAGGGCCCTGTTGGTACACAACTGTTTCCCCCAATTAATCCCTACACCCTCAAGACAGGGTGGAAAGACGACCATCAGCAGGACCATGTAGACTCTACATTACCTACCTACTCTTGCTAAGACAAAACAGACCTGCATTTAATCCACAATATAAAGCGTAGCCGCACCGAATATTTTTGAGCCCCTACCGATACACTAGTATTGTAATACTGTTTCAACACACTGTTTAACATGTCTAATCGCTAATCTTAAAAGGAAAAAAACCTCAGGTACTCACTGTGATAATTTTGTGCAGATTTAATGGAAACAGCAACGTTTAGACCTGTTCCCAGGTCTTTATCAAGCTTAATAAAGACCTGGGAACAGGTGGAAATGTTACGTTGAGTGCCTGGTTTTTTTTTTCCTTTTGATATCTGTTCTATGGGGTATGCTGACCCATACTCAGCAGCCTGTGGTTTATTTGATTGAGTGCAACCCTCTTTTTTTATTTGAATCGCTAACCTTAGACCACCTGCTTAGTCATCTCCGCTCATACAGATGTATCTAACCAGCATGTATTTACCTGTTTTCTCTTCTACAGCAAAAAAAAAGAGAGGCTGTGTTATCTGAGAATTGTTTTCACTTTTCTGTCATGAAAGCTTTCTAACTGTCTGTAACACTTAACTCAATTGCCTCAATAAAGAAAGAATTATAAAAAATAATTTAAAAACAAGGCAACCACTGCTCATTTTTTTTAAAGTAGCGACCAGATTGAAAATAGGACCTTAGATTGTAAATTTGTTTAACCCCTTAAGGACCAAACTTCTGGAAAAAAAGGGAATCATGACATGTCACACATGTCATGTGTCCTTAAGGGGTTAAGCAGGACCCTCTTCATAGCTTATATAAGTCAACATAATTAAATCTAGCGCACCCCCTTAACAAAATCTGTCAGCACCGAAGTTGGGAGTGCTCTGTATTTTCTTTTTTATTGTATAAATTGGCTCCCATCAGCACCCGATTTATGCATGTTCAGGTGAGTGCAGCCAGCCCCCGGTTTTCTCATATAAACATAATTAAATGTGCATTTAGTTGCTGTTATTTCTCCCCATTGGGTAATTGTAAAGCTCTGCGGAACATGTTGGCGCTATAATAATGCTATTAATAATAATATAAATTGTCTTTTGCATAATTAAACAGATACCCAGCCTGATATCCAAAGCCTGTGATGAACTCAATAAAGACATTGAGCTGCTAGAAAAGAAATTGAAAGAGACTCAGACCAGGCTCACCGATAAAGATCACACAAAAGAAAATGAAATTAGCAACCTGAAAAATATTATTGCAGATCTGGAACACCGCCTAAAAAGGGAGCAAAATAACAATAACACTATTCTAAAGGAAATGAGGAAAGATTGTTTTACAAAGTCGGAAGTCCTTAAAGAAGTCACTCAACAAGCAGAAGAGTTAAAAAGGCACTTGGACTCTGCAATGCAAGAGGTACGTAAAAATGTATAGTAAAGGGAAAAATGCCTTGGGCTCCATGGCATGGTTTGCCTAAAGAAAAAAAAAGCAATCATGAACAAGGTGGTAATCCCCCACTTTGTATAAAAAGACAATGCATAAAATATATATGTATATGTAGGGCTCAAAATATCCACATGCTGCTAGCAATTGGCAAGTGAAAATTTAACCCTGGTTGGGAGAAATTCACCCCTGTGAGTGTGCCATGGACCATCCACATAAAGTGGCAATTAACTTTTAGGACCTGCTTAGCAATTCTAAAAAAAAAAATCCATAATTCAAGGGCATGCTTCACAGCTGACCTCCATAGAGACTGCACAAATGCTCGTCTGACAGCTTCAGTATTCTCAGGTGTACTGACCCCACGTGCTCTGCCAGTGTTTATTTTTTTTTTTTATGCAGACCCTGTTTGGCAAATTTTGAACCCACAGCATTATTGCGTTCCTGCTCAGAAAACTCGAATTCAAATCAATCTGGAAATGCATTTGGTAAAAGCCGTAGTGTATTAATGACAAATTCATCATGCTGAAAAAAAGCTCTATATAACAAAGGCATGATGCTCTCCGGTCCACAAAATGCTTGCTACACAAATACCATAGACCGCACTAGTTATTGGTATTCCCGCTTCTCATCCTCCACCAATAGAATCTAACGTCACAAAATAGTCAGGTTGTTCTGCCGGACCCAGATACCTCTATGCTATGGAGCAGCCATATTTAGCCCTCTTTGGTCAATTGTACCACTTATCTGCCAAAACAGTGCACAAATGGAAGGTTTAAGACCACCCCAAAGCACATTTTTGCGATACTTTACATTTGCACAATGGCAGGATTTGTGAAAGAGGATTAGCTGCACAATATAATTTGGAAAAGCCATGCTTCCGACCAAAGCGGACTTATAGATGGCTTCCCCATAGAGCAATGGTAGCCAGATGGTAGCCAGAAGATGCACGTACATGTGTGCATTACAAAATTGTACACACAGGGGCTATAATAAATGTAATTTCCATAATACAGACAGTTTTCCTTTAATGCACACGCACATTGCCACAGCAATTTACCTCTGCAGTATTACCACCTTCTGCTGTGTTTCAATTTTTTTAATTTTTTTTTTTAAATAGGTTTTCTAAGGATATATTTTTAATTTAATGAGATACTCCATTTTCTTTTAAATTTATATTAAAGATTCAGCAAATGACTCAGTCCCGTTCAGGGCACACATTATTGTTTGATTTCCCCTCCTCTCTTTATGCTGTCTCTATGCTGATTGCCAGGAGGAAAGGACAGAGCATTAAAACAATGTTTGCAGGAAGCTAAGATGGAGGTGTCCAATTGCAGGATGAAGAGATGTGTAATTTTATTTGCCTTACCTCGCAAACACATTTGTTAAATGCAGGGACTAAATATGCTATTTAAATTTGTTAGGGATTTACTTTTTGTGTTTGATGTGAGGATTTTAATCATAACGTCCCAAACTTAAATGTTATACTATATCTTTGAGGGGGTTTCGCAGTAGAAAGCAGGAAGTAAAGTAACAAGGATAACGAGGAAGAGAATATAATGTATATGTACACATGCCAAGTTGTGTTTCATGGCAGTCGAGCAAAGCATGCATTACACTAAAAATAAGGGATAAAATGTTTCTGCTTTTAGAATTTGTTCCTTAAAGAAACAGTACGCTTGGAATGCGAAGAACGCTTTGAGCTGACCGAGGCTTTGACCCAGGCTCGAGAACAACTGCTGGAACTAAAGCAAGCTAATGGAAGCTTTCTATCATCATCATCATCATCATCACAAAGATCATTTACTACAGAAAGGCCTAAACTAACTCAAAGGACAAGTAATATGGACCATAAACATCTTCAGAGTCTGTCATCCAATAAGGGTAGACTAGTGAGCCTCCCAGGAACCTTTGCATCGGGTAACAGCTTGGTTTCAAACAAGCATAGACAGAGCAGTAGTAGCAGCTTGCCTTCATTGCCATCACCGTATCCAGCAAAAGAAAGGGCGTTTTCACTCACTGATGCAAAGCCAAAATTAACTGCAGTTCTCAGAAGCCAATCTACTCAACAATGACATTATACATATGCATTATATTATATTGTAATTTTATAACTCTGGAAAGAGCAGCCATATCTGTGTTGTCCGAACTCTTTTTCACAGTGTGCACAGAATCCAGCTTGGACCCTTTAGGGAATTTACTTATGGATTTTATTAACTGGACATCTCTTGTGCAATTTAATGTATTTTAAATACAATTTTAAAAATAAATGCAGGGGCTATTTTTTCTTATATAATTCCCCCTTGTTCATTTTTTTCCTTGATTTAGTAGGTTTTGAATTACCAACTTCTAGAGCTTTTCTGAACCCACTTGCACCTCTACCTCTAGCTGTCTGTTCCTTCTTTTTATGTTTTTCATGGTTATGATGGAAATGAAGAAATTTGTTTTAAACGCAAGCGTTGGGGATGCATTGGATAGCTCTCCTGCAGAGTTTGTCAAAGATAAATTGGTGAAAAGAGATCAAGACGGTTTGAGATGGGCATACTACTGAGCAGAAAAACAAAGCAACAAAGCCTGTGAATTTTTTATTTTATTTTTTTCCGTTAGGGCATGAGTAGAGTAAATGTGCCAACTACCATTTATTTGCCAACACTGATGCACCATCTAATTAAAGGTAATGCTAAACTCATCTTTTATGTCAGTAGTAATAGTTCCAAGTAGTATTTCAACCTGGAATACAATGCTGCACCACTTCATTAACAGGTCCCTTTGTGTCCCCCACAGCTTTAGTAATTGAACCCTGTCACTAGAGAAATGCTTCTATGATGCCTTAAGCCAGTCTTATGGTAACTGTGTTCCATACGGAACACATACAGAAACCTAGCAGTACTGGCATTGTTGATGCCTGTCAGACAGTGTAGGTGCTGATCAGGGATCACACTAATATATGTATATGTGTATATATATATATTTACTTTTTCCAGACTTGTTCTGAATTAGTTTGAAAAAAAATAAAAATAAATAAACACCTGTAAATTTGCAAAGGGTACTTGACGCAGTGCATGGTTAGTTTGTTTTGGTGGTAGACCACACACAAATTATATCCGAAGGAACATTGTGTTTATGTGAGATTTTCTTTAGAAATTACCCCCAAGGTAATGAAAAAAATATATAAAATTGTTTTATTGTTTCTCTCTTACAAACAAAATTGAGTGTCGATTGTTCTAAAGGCTTGGCAGAGATTGCTTCTCCTGAGACATGGGCCTGGCTTTATGCATTCTTTATTATGCTATGCAATTTTTACTTTTTTTTTTTTTTTTTTAAGTTTATTTTTCCCATAGTTCATTCCACATTGTGGTATGAGATTATATAAAAATCAAAGAAACACATTACTTGGGCACTTGCCCAAATCCCTATGCATATTTAAATATGGAGGGGTATTTTTAAGTATCACTCCAATGCTATTAGAGTGATACAAAAAAAAAAACTCCAGTTATTTAAATGTGCGTAGGGATTTGGGATAGTGTGCAAGTATTTATTTTCTTTTTTTTTTATTGGGGCTGATATACAGGGCTGGTGCAAAGCTTTTTGACGCCCTAGACATACAAAAATTTGCCACCCCCTCCCCGCACCATCACAATGCCTCACCCATATGATCTGCCATGTGAGCCAATGCCAGCGCTGCACACAGTGTCTTTTCTCTGAAAAGGCAGTGTGTTTACATTTAAAAGCCTGCAGGGACAGGCTATAGACAACAGAACCACTACATTAAGCTGTAGATGGTTCTGGTCACTATAGTGTCCCTTTAATGTGAGGTAAATTAGGGATTAGTGCCACTAATAATATACTGGATTGCCTACTTACCACCAGATGAGGACAAGAGGATGATGATGGGCTCAGGCTGCAGTCTGGCTTCACTGGTCTGGTGTTAAAATAGGCTCTCTGGAGGCAGTGCTCACAAAAACAACGAACAGGAAGCAGCTCCATTTTTTGGGCCCCTTTCACAGATCACGGTTTGGGCCCCCAGGGCCCTACTGTGAGTATGCCTACAAAGCCCATCCATGTACGCCACTGGACACAAGTCTCTTTTCAGCTATGTAACTGTATGTGTGTAGTGTGAAAGAGAGGGTTTGTGGGATGGGATAGGATAGGGACTGAGAGGGGAGCAGCTCTTTATTTTTATTATATTTATTTTGTTAATTTTATTTTTGTATATTTTTTTCTTTAAATTTTGTGTCTTACACTCCCCTTTAGTGTATCTTTTACAAACCCCTTGTGTGTCTCTTATCTCCCCTCTTTGTATGTCTCCTACATCCTCCCAACCCCTTTGTCTGTCTTACTCCCCCAAGCCCCTTTGTGTCTTACTCTTCCCACTTTCTTGGTGTCTGTTTTCCCTCCAGGTCTCTGTTTGTCTCCCTCACAAGCGACTCTGTGTGTCTCTCTCCTGAGCCCCTCTGTTTCTCTTTGTCTCCCCTACCAGCCCTTCTGTGCTTCTTTCACCCCTTCCTCTGCCTTCCTGTGTGTCTTACACTCGCTCCCCCCGCAAGAGCCGCACGTGCATTAAAACCGCCCATAGAAAAACAGTACTCAATGCTGTCCTATGGACGCCCAGCGTCTTCTCACTGTGATTTCCACACTGAGAATCGCGTAAGTGCCTCTAGTGGCTGTCGGTCTTTTACTGAGTTAAGTGAGGCCTGAAGAACAGAGAATGGGATTGAACAGTTATATGGGAGGAGAAAAGGAGAGTGGGGGGGGGGGGGGTAGAGCATCCATGTGTTATATACTATTGAAAAGTTTAGAAACCAAATTCTATCACCCAAAATATTAATAACTGTCTACATGAAATATTGGTCAGAAACATTAAATGACTATAGTACATACTGCATGCACAGAATATTACAAACTACAGGCAGGGCCGGCGCTACCATAAGGCGGCCCAGGCGACTGCCTTAGGGCGCACCGGCCCTGGGGGCGCAAAATCAGGCTGACCGGAAGGAGGGAAGCGCACTGCGCTCCCTTCCAACCGACGACCTATTGTAGCGTGGCCGAGCGCCCGGTTCTGCGGGCGCACGAGGGAGCACTCTCCCATGTGTGCTCCCTCTTCAGCTCCCTCGCGCGCCGCATACTGATACCGGAGCCGGAAGATGAAGTCCCTACATCCCTACGCGGTGCATCCCTACATCCCTAAGCCGGCATCCCTACGCGGTGCGCGAGGGAGCTGAAGAGGAAGCACACATGGGAGAGTGCTCCCTCGCGCACGTGTGCCCGCCCGCCCAGGAGCCCAGCAGCACCACTGGACCCCAGGGAATCCCTTCAGCACTCCAAAAAGGTAAGGAGGCTGAGGGATTAAATAAAAAAAAAAAACATGTGTTAGTGTGAGTGTTAGTGTGTGTGTGAGTGTGTCTGCTAGTGAGTTTCAGTGAGTGTGTCTGCTAGTGAGTGTCAGTGTGTGTGTCTGCTAGTGAGTGTCAGTGTGTGTGTCTGCTAGTGTGTCAGTGAGTGTGTTACTGTGTGTCTCTTACTGAGTGTGTTTGTGTGTGTATTAGCGAGTCTGTTTGATGTCTGTTAGTGAGTGTGTGTTTGTCAGTGAGGGTGTATGTTTTGTAAGTGAGTGTGTATGTATGTCTGTCGCTGAATGTGTCTGTCAGTAAATGTGTGTCTGTTAGCTGGTGTGTATGCATCTGTTCGTGAGAGTGTGTGTGTGTCTTCAGCACTTACCTTTCTCTAGCGCTGGACTCCCTTGGCGCTGGGGATCCCTCCGCCTCTCAGCTCCGAATGCTCTTGCCGCGCACGCATTCAAACCGACTCAATGCTTTCCTATGGACGTTCAGTGTTTTAGAATAGTGGAAGCTCCTCTAGCGGCTGTCAGTGAGACATCCACTAGAGGCTGGATTAACCCTCGGTGAAACATAGCAGTTTCTTTGAAACTGCTATGTTTTCAGCTGCAGGGTTAAAACTAGAGGGACCTGACACCCAGACCACTTCATTGAGCTGATGTGATCTGGGTGTCTGTAGTGGTCCTTTAAGTGTGTGTGCATCTGCATGCACTGGCGTACATACCGCGGTCGCAGGGGTCACAGCCCTGCAACCCCTGTGACCAGGTGCCCGCCGCCATGTGTTGCGGGCACGGATCAATTTGCGCACTGGGGCCCCATGGGTCGTGTACGCCACTGCACCTACCCTGGTGTCTGCCGCAGGCTGTGTGGAGGGGGCAAGGATATGAATGACATCATATCCCTGCTCCCTGTGTACCACACAGCGCTGCAGGACAGGACTCCAAGGAGCCAGACAGCATGCATCCAGGGGACAAGATTGAACTGATGTAAGTATGTAATTGTGTATGTCTCTGTATGTATGTATGTTGTATGTAGGTCTCTGTATGCCTGTATGTCTTTGTATGTATGTTTCTGTATGCCTGTATGTCTCTGTACAAAATGTATGTGCCTGTATGTCTCTGTATGTACAAATGTATGTGTCTGTATGTCTTTGTACGTATGTGTCTGTATGCCTGTATGTCTCTGTATACCTGTATATATGAATGTGTCTGTATGCGTGTATGTCTCTGTATACGTGTATGTCTTTGTATGCCTGGATGTCTCTGTATGTATGTTTCTGTATGTCTATGTATGTATGTATGTATGTGTCTGTATGACGGTATGCCTCTGTATGTATGTCTTTATACACTGTGTGCAGAATTATTAGGCAAATGAGTATTTTGACCACATCATCCTCTTTATGCATGTTGTCTTACTCCAAGCTGTATAGGCTCGAAAGCCTACTACCAATTAAGCATATTAGGTGATGTGCATCTCTGTAATGAGAAGGGGTGTGGTCTAATGACATCAACACCCTATATCAGGTGTGCATAATTATTAGGCAACTTCCTTTTCTTTGGCAAAATGGGTCAAAAGAAGGACTTGACAGGCTCAGAAAAGTCAAAAATAGTGAGATATCTTGCAGAGGGATGCAGCACTCTTAAAATTGCAAAGCTTCTGAAGCGTGATCATCGAACAATCAAGCGTTTCATTCAAAATAGTCAACAGGGTCGCAAGAAGCGTGTGGAGAAACCAAGGCGCAAAATAACTGCCCATGAACTGAGAAAAGTCAAGCGTGTAGCTGCCAAGATGCCACTTGCCACCAGTTTGGCCATATTTCAGAGCTGCAACATCACTGGAGTGCCCAAAAGCACAAGGTGTGCAATACTCAGAGACATGGCCAAGGTAAGAAAGGCTGAAAGACGACCACCACTGAACAAGACACACAAGCTGAAACGTCAAGACTGGGCCAAGAAATATCTCAAGACTGATTTTTCTAAGGTTTTATGGACTGATGAAATGAGAGTGAGTCTTGATGGGCCAGATGGATGGATTGGTAAAGGGCAGAGAGCTCCAGTCCGACTCAGACGCCAGCAAGGTGGAGGTGGAGTACTGGTTTGGGCTGGTATCATCAAAGATGAGCTTGTGGGGCCTTTTCGGGTTGAGGATGGAGTCAAGCTCAACTCCCAGTTTCTGGAAGACACCTTCTTCAAGCAGTGGTACAGGAAGAAGTCTGCATCCTTCAAGAAAAACATGATTTTCATGCAGGACAATGCTCCATCACACGCGTCCAAGTACTCCACAGCGTGGCTGGCAACAAAGGGTATAAAAGAAGAAAATCTAATGACATGGCCTCCTTGTTCACCTGATCTGAACCCCATTGAGAACCTGTGGTCCATCATCAAATGTGAGATTTACAAGGAGGGAAAACAGTACACCTCTCTGAACAGTGTCTGGGAGGCTGTGGTTGCTGCTGCACGCAATGTTGATGGTGAACAGATCAAAACACTGACAGAATCCATGGATGGCAGGCTTTTGAGTGTCCTTGCAAAGAAAGGTGGCTATATTGGTCACTGATTGGTTTTTGTTATGTTTTTGAATGTCAGAAATGTATATTTGTGAATGTTGAGATGTTATATTGGTTTCACTGGTAAAAATAAATAATTGAAATGGGTATATATTTGTTTTTTGTTAAGTTGCCTAATAATTATGCACAGTAATAGTCACCTGCACACACAGATATCCCCCTAAAATAGCTATAACTAAAAACAAACTAAAAACTACTTCCAAAAATATTCAGCTTTGATATTAATGAGTTTTTTGGGTTCATTGAGAACATGGTTGTTGTTCAATAATAAAATTAATCCTCAAAAATACAACTTGCCTAATAATTCTGCACTCCCTGTATGCCTGCATGTCTCTGTATGCATGTATGTCTCTGTCTGTGTCTGTATGTCTCTGTATGATTATTTCTGTGTTTGTATGATAGATAGTGTAGAGGCTCACCGAAGTGAGGCTCATAAGCTGGTTTTGGATACAATAAATACTGAATAGTTTAGCATATATATATAAATGACTCAACCAGATGCACTGGATAGTATCTATATTATCCTGATGTGTAACTCCAGATACCGGGCATGGATTCTAATAAAAATACTTTATAATGTTCTTAAGCAGAACAGAAATTCATAAGAACACATAATGCCACTGGGGAGTACCAACAGGGAAAGATACGATATATTTGGAATTGGAATGCACAGGCTATGACAATTATAGTAGTGGATTCTTAACACAATGAACATACTAGAGAATCACCCAAAATCAGATTAGTATACTGTGAAAGATGCCCGTGGAGGCATAGTCCTAGATTGCTAGATAGGACGCCCCCTAAGTGTATGAGGCTAATCACTGGTAAATCTGAGAAGTACCACTATGAGGTGGTTGAAATAACAGTTATCCTGCAACTCCTTAACAAAACACCTTCAAGGGTGTTCTATACTTTCCCTGAAAGCGGAAAGAAGCAGAGATGGTACTGTACCAGTGACCTTAAGTAGTTAAACCTGTTTGGCATCAAACTGTACCAACCATAGTAGGAAGGTAAAAACAAAGGAGCAATGAAATGTATCCCTATGACTCCTAAGGAAACACCTTCAAGGGTGTTCTATGCTAGCCCTAGGAGCTCCAAAGGGGCAAAGACATAACTACTCCAAATGATTATGGCGTCCCAATTCTTAGTATAAACGGGGCTGTCTGGACAAAAAACTTAGGTGACCCAAATAAAGTTGATTAAACACCTAGTGTTCCCATAGTGCTAAGTGAACAAAATAATAAATAAAATAAAAGGACCCGACGCGCGTTTCGGTGCGTTCTAATGCACCTTCGTCAGGGGCTAACAGTACCTCGTCCGGGAGGACATCTTTTATACCCTCTATTTGCCGCCAAAAGGAGCAAAAGCCCCGAGATTACCTGGTCTTTCGGCAGGTGAGTGTGGGGGGCCTGGCTTGGGCGGGGGAAGCTGAGTAGGTTTCCCCCAATGGTCGCTCTGTATACATGGCAGCTCTGTAAATCTCCCGCCCCACGTGTGTTTAGAAGGACGAATCCGGAGGTGGGGGGGGGAGGAGCGCCAAGAAAGCGGAGACTAGTTCATCCCCTCCGAGCCTCCGTCCATTCTGAGTATAGAGGAGGATATATTGGGCGGAGAATGAGTCTTGAGTGACAGCTCAGGGCGACTCGTCGAGAACTGACTACTTATATAGTTAGTCAGTTCTCGGTCATGGTCATATCCAATTGAGCCATTTAAAGAAAGGTGTAATGCCTAAATGGTGTATAATGCAACTTGGGTATAAGTGCCAACTACATGTTTAGAGAAGTCCCAAGGTGAAATTGTCACTAAGAGGCTATCTTTCAGACAGTGAGGGCAGCATTATATAGAAAGTTATGAATATTGATGAAAGTCTCCAACTCTTAACCCTTTATAATCTTCTTTCCCAGATGAAGTTTAACATATTGTAAGTCCCAGGTAGAGGGATAAAATTGTATAGATGACCCTTTTAGTTCTATAATTAGAGGGCTCTATGATTCATCAAGTTATCCCCCCTGGGGCCCATTGCCTGTTATGGGAGAGGGAAAGTGGGGCTTATCATACGTGATGTCCGAGTTACAGCCGTGGGTATGTCTCGTATTTACAATTAATATATGAAATATTCGTTCTGATGTCAAGGAGACACACTTACTGCGGAACAGTTTCTCGACAATCGAATGTCAGGAAGAGGGTGAAAAGTGGTTGGAGAGCAAAAGTGAGGGTATTAGTCCATCTTGGAAATATATGAGGTCTGTAAATAAATTAAATTAATTTAAGTATTAGAGTGAAGTCGTGAGCATATAAGGAATTCAGAAAAGTCATTAATAAGAATTATTAAAAATTGTTATAAAAAGGTTCTCAGTAGAGATCGTATATATTGTATAGATGGTATTAGAAAATCAGAGATCACTAATGAACGGAGAGTAGGAAAATCCTTCATTAAGCCCCCTCGGTGATAGAGTGCTCAGGCGGTAGATCCAAAAACACTCCCTTCTCCTAAGGAGCTTGTCAAGGTTTCCCTTCCTTTGGTCCAATTTGACCAATTCAATCCCAAGAAATTGGAGTGCTTTGTAGTCACCCTGGTGAAAATTCTTCACATGTCTAGAGACTGAGGTCTCAATATGTCTCTTCGTTTTAATGGAATTAATGTGTTCCAGAATCCTTCTTTTAAAGGGCCTGAAGGTCTTTCCAACGTATAATTTATTACATTGGCATTTTATCAGGTATACCAAGCCTTTGGAGTTACAGTTAAAGAAGGAGTTTGGATAGAAAGTTTCCAACTGAGAACTGTTATGGAAGCTTTTGGAATCCTTGCAAATGAAGTTGCAGGCCTTGCAACGGCCACACTTATAAGTCCCTTGGAGTTTGTTAGAGAGCCAGTGAGTATTGGTCTTTTTGGCCTGTTTGAAGTGGCTATGTACAAGATGGTCTCTAATATTCTTGCCTCTACGTGCTATAAGCGAAGCATTTGGGGGGAGAATATCTTTTAGATGGTCGTCCTGTTTAAGTAGAGGCCAATACCTGTTTAGGATGGTTTTCACTTGCTCCCATCCCGCGTCGTAGGTGGCAATGACGCTTAAGTGTTTGGAATTAGAAATATTTTTGTTTTTGATATATTGGTTCTGAGAAGGTATTGCATCTTTTATCAGATCTTCTCGATCCGTTAAGAGGGCTCTATGGTAAGCCCTTTTCAAACACTTGTTTGGGTACCCCTTTGCTCTAAACATAGATCGCAATTCCCTAGCCCGGATTTTAAAATCCTGTACATCGGAGCAATTGCGCCTAAGGCGCAGATATTGTCCTGTGGGTATCCCCCGTTTAAGGGGAATTGGATGGAAGCTTCCCCAGTTCAACAGACTATTTGTTGCTGTACTTTTTCTGAACAGGTCAGTTTTTATTCCACCCCTTGTATTGGGGGTGATTGTTAGATCTAAGAAATTGAGACCCGGAGTACCCATTTCAGACGTAAATTTCAGATTCAGAGTATTGTCATTAAGTGTCTGTACAAATTGATTGAACTCTTCTATAGTACCTCTCCATACCACCATAATATCGTCGATATATCTCTTCCAAGAGAGAATATATCGGGTGAATGTACTCAAATTTGTTGAGAATACCACCTTCTCTTCCCACCATCCCAGGTGCAGGTTGGCGTATGAGGGCGCGCAAGACGTCCCCATCGCCGTGCCCTGCACCTGGTGATAGTATGTGTCGTTAAATAGGAAGAAGTTATGGGTAAGTACGAATTGTAATAATTCGATGACAAATTCACTATGGTGATGTAAATGTTGTCCTCTTTGTTGTAGGAAGTACTGGACATTTTTAAGCCCTATTTCATGGGGGATGGAACTATAGAGTGCCTCCACGTCGAGGCTGCAGAGTATTGAGTCTTGAGGCACATGCAGAGTGTTGAGATGTGCTAGGGTCTGTTTAGTATCCCTTAAGTATGAAGGGAGCTTTGCTACCATAGGGCGTAGGATATGGTCAAGGTATACACTCACATTCTGTGTCAGGTTGTTGTTTCCTGACACTATCGGTCTACCCGTCAATTCTTGCTGTTTTTTATGTATTTTGGGTAGACTGTAGAATGTGGGTGTACGTGGGTTAGAATTTCTGTTCTGCTTAAGAACATTATAAAGTATTTTTATTAGAATCCATGCCCGGTATCTGGAGTTACACATCAGGATAATATAGATACTATCCAGTGCGTCTGGTTGAGTCATTTATATATATATGCTAAACTATTCAGTATTTATTGTATCCAAAACCAGCTTATGAGCCTCACTTCGGTGAGCCTCTACACTATCTATCTTTTTTGTTTAATACTTTAACCTGGGTACAAGCCCTATATGGTGGAACTGGAACCACCGAACTGACCATTGTTTGTCACTCACCCTCATATGTGTATGAGGTGTCTGACACACTTTCTCTATCTGTGTTTGTATGAACCTTATTTTAAACGAGGGTGGGGGGCACCAAAATGCATCTTCGCCTGTGTAACTAAAAATCCTAGCACCGGTCCTGACTGCAGGTAAAATGGTTACAAATCTATAGTAATACATGAGAATGTTGGCAATCCAGGAATACAGGAGGTGGAGTATCTTCCAGCTTCAGTCAGTACCTGCGAGTGGTAGGTGTTTCACTGCAGGGTGGAAAATGCAGTCTTTCACTGAGTTGAGTAGAAGTCTTCAGAATTGTTCAGATGCAACTTTGCAAACCTAAGCTGTGCTGCCATGTTATTTTTAAAAAGAAGAGCCTTTTTCCTGGCAACCAATCCAAACAAACCATACTTGATTAGTCTTTTTCTAATTGTACTGTTAGGAACGTTGACATTTAATATTCTAACTCTGGCCTGTAGAGTATGAGACGTAACTCTTGTTTTATTTTTTTTCAATTTCTTTGAGCATTGCATGGTCTAACCTTGGGGTGAATTTTCGGGGATGTCCATTCCTGGGAAGATTGGAAACGTCTTGAATGTTTTCCACTTTTGAATAATCGTTCTCACTGTACAATGATGAGTTTTAAATTGTTTGGAAATGGCCTTATAACTCTTCCCATTTTTATAGGCAGCAACAATTGCTTCTCTAAGATCTTTATCAATGTATTAACACACACCTTAAAGCTCCTGGACTGCAATCTGCTAAAACTTTGGCTTTTATAGAGGTGGTCTGCTGATGATAAATTAATCAAGGGCAGTTGGTTAGCAGCACCTGTCTGCTACTTAGCATCTTAATTCATATGGAAGCAGTATTGGTGTATGGTTTCTCCATTTGGCTTTACTTTTGTTAAATAAATCATTGCTTTGTGCAATATAATATGTAGTGTGTTGTTGTTCATCTGAGGTTGTATTTGCCTAATTTTAAGACCCGCTAAGGAACAGGAAATGATTGTTATGTCCTCATAAGTAAAACCATAGAATTCAAAGATTGTGTACTTTCTTTATCCCATGACTGTATGTTATATACATATAATGATGTGTCCATCTTTTCATACATAAACACATCATCATTGTGCTTGGTTTTTAAATTGTTGAATGTTTTCAAACTTTATAAATCCACGCCACTTTTCAAGCAAGTAAGAGATTTCAACTAAAATATACTGGACAGTGTAAATATAACTAATGGAAAGGTTTGCAGACCTATCTAAATAGCATCTATGATTTGATAAATATGTAGTAAAATTAATTTAGCATGGAACTCTATTTTCTAAATTATAAACAAATTGGTAGACATTTCCTGATTCATTTGTTTAAACTCATGATACCAGGGAACAACCAAACCAAATGTATGTAAATCATTAAGGCCATCATAACAAAACACAGATAATTGGTCACTGTTAAGGAATGAGGGCTCCGTGAGTATGAGCTCATAACCACAAGTCAGGATATGTTTTGTAAAACATATATTTTTTTAACTTGTTTTTTCTTTAAAAATTAAAATTAAAAAAAATGTAAAAACAGATATGGAAATAATTTGAAATTTGTCTGAGTGGACAAAATTTTGTGAAATTGCCATATTCTGACCTGAATGGAATTTTCATATTTTCTAATGCCAATTTCAATTGGAGTAAGGTTGATCTGACCAAATCTGTATTATTCATTTGGAGGTGTTCAGTGTCTCATTTAAAATAAGTGCTTTACACAGCTGAACCCTATACATCGTAAACAGGGCCGGACTGGGGATACAAAGCAGCCCTGGAAAACAAAATGTCTTGCCACCTAGATGATTGAGTAGTATAAATGACTATTAATAATATATAATATTAAATAATATATAAACACATTAGATATATACATATTATTGGTTAATATCTAGGATCTTGAAAAAGACCTGTCAGGGTCGAAACGTCAAATTATTATTATTATTTTTTTTGCTGGATATATTTATATTACATTAAATCACTTTTTTTTAACTTGAAGACCTGTAAGTGCATCCTTGAATAATATTTGGTTTATATATATATATATATATATATATATATATAACAATCTTATTGATATACATAAGCTCATTGACTTAAAAACACAAGCTCACGGATGCACACAAATAGGCTCACTGACAGATAATCTCACTGACACACATGGACAAGCTTATTGGTATACACACACAAACGTAGTACAGACAAACTCTGACACACACAAGTTTACTACAGGCAAGCTCACTGTCACACACACATGCTCACTGACACAGACAAGCTCAAACACATGCTCCCTACAGAAAAGCTCACTGACACACACACGCTTAATACAGACAAGCTCACTGACACACACACACACATGCTCACCACACACATGCTCCCTACAGAAAAGCTCACTGACATACACATGCTCAATACAGACAATCTCACTGATGCGCACATGCTCCCTACAGACAAACTCACTGGCGCACACATGCTCACAACAGACAAGCTCACTGATGGACACATGCTCCCTACAGACAAACTCACTGATGTACCTATGTTTCCTACAGACAAGCTCACTGACACATGCTCACTACAGACAAGCTCAGTGATGCACACAAACTCACTACAGACAAGCCCACTAATACACATGCTCACTACACACTGACACACACATGCTCACTACACACAAGCACACTGACACACACGTTCACTACAGACAATCTCACGAACACACACATGCTCCCTACAGACAAGCTCACTGATTCACAAATGCTCACCACAAACAAGCTCACTGACTCACACATGCTCACCACAAACAAGCTCACTGGCACACACATGCTCACCACAGACAAGCTCACTGATACACACATGCTCCCCACAGAAAAGCTCATTGACACTCACATGCTTCCAACAAACAAGCTCACTGACACACACATGCTCACTACAGACAAGCTCAGTAACACACACATACAAGCTCACTCACTAGCAGGCACACACCCACACAAGCTCACTCACTAGCAGGCATGCTCACACAGACAAGCTCACTTACTACCAGGCACACACAGACACAAGCTCACTCACTACCAGGCACACACACACACAAGCTCTCTCACTAGCAGGCATGCACACACAGACAAGCTCACTCACTACCAGGCACACACAGACACAAGCTCACTCACTAGCAGGCACACACACACACATACACACAAGTTCACTCACTAGCAGGCACACACAATCACTGTCATGCCTGAAGCTTACCTGGCACTAGTAGGTAAGTTGCCATTTTGTGGCCCTTCTTTCCAACGAGGTCAGCATCATGTGTTGAGGCGGGACTTGCGTGCGTAGGTCGAGCTATGTTCGGGAGGTGGGGCTTGCGTGCGGAGGCGGGGCATGCGGGTGAAATTAAGGTACATTTTGAAGGGAGACTGACAGGTCTCCCTCCAGCCGCAGGCAGCCTAACGGCGTGTGAGGGGCATCAGCTGGAGCCTGTGCTGCACATGCGTGCTAGCACTCCTGCTACTCCTCCACAGCAAGGATAGGGGATTTTCGCGGGGTTGGGGATTTTGATAGAACAGCGGCCGCACCAGCCCCCAGCTCTTTACTCCCCACGGACTGACACAGACTTGTACAGTCTGAGGGGAAAATCATTTTAATGGAATTAGCCTAATTTAGGGGTGTCTGATCGGCCCCAGGTGCCGCAGCCCACCGGGAAATTTCCCGGTATCCCGGTGGGCCAGTCCGGCCCAGATCGTATAGGATTTTGAATACGCACAAGGCACAATTTTAAACTGAATTTGGAACGAATGCATTTGGCATAATGCACATTCTGAAGTTATTGTTCACTTGCATTTTTGTAAGAAAACAATAATTTTAGCAGCCACAGGCAGAGATTTTCAGAAAACAAAACTTTGTGCTGTGGTGGTTACCCATTTAGTGGCTCAAATATGTGCAGTGTTTTTGTTTGTAATAAATAATGGTAAGGCATTTATTAGCAAGGTGCAGCTGTTGCTTTGGAATGTATGTCCCAACAGTCTTCTGCAAAAGTTATTTTCCAACATAGAAGTCATGTGTAAATATAATATCATGCATTTATGTATTTTTTCCAATTCCAATGCATACCAAGTGCAGTATGAAATAGAATTAAAAAAACTGAGCATTTATTTTGTCTGGAGCTGCAGCCCCAGTATGTCCCTCTGTTAGTAAAGGAAGAGACTATATTTAAAGAAGAAAAACTACCACAACAAGAGGTCTAAAATCAGAGGGGTGATAATCTAAAATCAGAGGGGTGAAGGTTTAAAAATATCAGGAAGTATTACTTTACTGAGGTTAGTTGATGCATGGAATAGCCTTCCAGGTGAAGTGGTAAAGGTTAGCACAGTGAGGAAGTTTAAGCATGGGTTGGTTAGGCATAAGCCTATTGTAGACATAAGATAAGGCCAGGGACTTTTAAAAGTATTTAGAAAATTTGGCAGCCTAGATGGGCCGAAAGATTCTTCACTGCGGTCACTTTCTATGTTTGTTCCTGTTACTGGTAAGTATACAAACATGTATTTCTAACTCAGTAGTTTCAACCCATCTATTCTGATGTTCCCCGCCATGTCAGGGTTTTAAAACTTGAGATTTACTTAACTTTCAGCCATTGTCCCGCTGGTCTCAATCCTGCCACTCTGCCTGGCGGTGCAGATGATCTCAGCCAATCCAATGTTTTTCCATTGGGAGACTTGTGTGTATGCGCAGTAAAACATTGCGCTGCGCTAATCAAGTGGTTTGATTGTGTGAGACCAACTGATTGACTAGCCGAGTTTACCTAGGCTTATGGAGTGTAAGTGCCTCCAGTGGTTGTCTGACGGTAAATATTGCTGTTCTGCAGAACGGCAAGGTTTCCAGTTGAAGAGATTAAACTACAATAACATGGTACCCAGACCAATGCATTGAGATGAGGTGGTCTCAGTGCCTATTGGTCCCTTTAAATATGTTTGAATATTCCAATTTTAGGGGACAACATTTTGTTTCATCCTTTAGAAAACATGTTAATGTAATCACAATTGGACAATCAGGAATTTTTACAACATTTTTAACGCAGATCTATTAAAACAGTCAAACACACAATCTAACAAAATGTAATCTCCTCCCATAAATAACTTTCAAGTAAATACACAATCCATAGATTATAGATACAAATTCTTTCTTTGACGTTGGAAGCCTGCAGCGATTAATCCATATTGCTAGTGACAGTGTGTATTTGTATTATGCTAATCCCCACCACAACTGGTTGTTTTACCTGGTGCCAGTCTGTCACTGTAAGCAGCTTGTGTTCCCTCCGTGCTGTGTCTCTACGTTCTTTGTGTACACATTGTTAAATATTCAGTGTGCTTTCAAACGCAATGGGAAAGTTCATGTTAATAACAGGACAAACTGTCCATGTATTGTATATCAAAAAAGAAATACACGGTTTAACTTTTGATTTCTATAACTAGCAAAATTATTTGTAATATGTACCTAAGAATCGCTCGGTTTAAATGTGTAGCATTTTCAGGTTTTTTTGTTGTTGCAGATATCTCTAAATTTGTTTCAATACAAGACGATGCAATTCTACATTTAGCATGGCCAGGTGGGTGTTAAATATAACGAAATAAGATCTGATTGCTGTACTTTTAGTTTTTGTTTTTTAAATCTTTATTTTTTGTGTGCAATATATAAGTCATTAGTGCTGAGACATTTTAGAGAGCATAGTATGACAGCATGGGTTTATCAATAAATGTAATTGGGTCTGCACATTTTTATATTTATAGATAATACAAGACACTGAGTAAAGTCTAAGCATAAAACCAAACAGATTGGGCCAAGTATTAATAAATTAATAATAGACTTCACTAAAACACTATATGATATTATTATAAATCAGGCTAGGTCATGCAGCTAAATAACATTTAGGGTTAGAGTCCCCAGGAGGCCCCCCAAATGCTATATTTGTTAGGAATAAATCAGGGCAATGAAGGCTATGTGAGTATCTAACGATCTTGCCTTTTAGACTAAGCTTGAAGAGGAGGGAGCTGTGTATAATTTAAGGGAAACTTCCAGTTGGTGTCTGTGAAGTAGGCAGCAAAGAGGCACCATGCCAGAGTGAAACTCGCTCTTGTGTTTCCGATCAGCCTACGCCTTGTATGGGCAAAGCACAGTCTTGTGCCGATGGTCTGCTGCTCAGGCTAGGCAGTTCACTTGGAGATGGACATTTGTTTCCAGGCTTGAGGTAAGGTGGACTCCTGTGTGCCAGCACCGGTGCTTGCAGGATCCAGGGAGCTTACTCCATGTATTTGTTTTCTCTTGAGAGACCCGTAATCGCCAACCTCATGTTGGGCTCCCGCCGACTCAGTCTTTCCAAGCGGGCCGGTGTCGGGGACGATGTGGCGGTCTTCCTGTTGTCCTTATGAGGCCTTTCATGATGAGGAATTTCATGATGAGGCTGCAGGCTTGCTCTCCAGGGTTATGTGGTATAGGTATTCTACCAACTTCTCCCAAAATGCTTGAAAGGTCCTGTCCAGCCGAAGCTCTACCTCAGACTTCTCACGTCCAGGACTTAGGGAACACGCGGTCTTGGCCATCTTGATAGTGGCACTGCCGCTAGATTTGGACCTCTGCGGCATTGCCACACTCTTGCCAGATTGCAGGGGGGGGTCTCCTTAGGGTGGACCGGGATGACCCCCACCGGTCCATAGGGGGGGTGGGGAACGTGGACCTTGTTTCAGATTTCTGTCCGTATGTACCGGTGGGGGAGCGGCCGTCTCCTGCACAACGACCAAGCATGTAGGCCGCATGAGAGGGTCAGGTGAGCAGTGCTTGAAACGTCGCTTGTGCGGTACCATCATGTGCACCTCCGTGTCACCTCTTGCCAGGTGGCCTTTTTATGTAGTTTGGGTCCCGTTTTTGTGGCGAAATACCGCTTTGTTTGTGTTCTCCTCTCAACTTAGCGATCAGGCCCCGCCTCTGCTGTACTCTTTTATGTGTTGAAGGTACTGCAATGTACAGGTATAGAATAGTGAAAGCGTTGTTGACTTGTAGTCCACCACCATTGTTATATGTATTGCACAACAAGCCTAAGCCAGGAATTTAAAGTGGCGGCCCCGATTTAGGGGTCCTACTCAGGTATTCTCAGTTTTTTCTTTGGAGTCACACACCTGGGGCGTCCTAGATATATCACAATAAAGTGCAGCAGCATGAACACTTCTGTAGTCACCTTACACTGTGCAAAATGAATTCATGGCTATTCTATCCATACAACAGCTTCTCAGCAGCTCTTTTTGCATGGTTAACTGTAAGAGAGGAAGACCAGGTCCACTGACATACTTCCTTTTTGCTAGGCACTCCAGCTCCTGCCGCTGCATCACGAGTAACATGTACAGTGTCTCTGGCATGCTTCCCAAAGTTGGGCAGTATATAGTAATACACAGTACATCCTATGTAACTGAGTGTTGAGGTTAGAGGAATGATTTGAAGTCTCTTTAAATAAATCCTAGGATCTCTGGATCCTTGATTGGCTAACACTGTGCTAACAAACATGTTTGAGCTTCGTTTGTTTCAAAGTATAACATTGTGACAACCAAATAAATACAATTTGTAATCCAATATTAATTTCATTAGAGCTATAATTTGGTTTACACAGACTCTCAGGTAAATATAATGTAGAACTGAGACAGCATGCTGGTACACTAGTGTATGATGTCATATATGTACCAACTAATTTGGAATGTATTCCCACTCATCTGGTTTGTATTCCAGATGGCAGCTGCTAAAAATCAGGGTATGCCAAAACAAAATCTCATGACTCAAGGTTTTGTCTTCTTAACCCCTTAAGGAACAAACTTCTGGAATAAAAGGGAATCATGACATGTCACACATGTCATGTGTCCTTAAGGGGTTAAAGGAACACTGTATCCCTGACTCTTAAGTGTTCCTCACGCCCCCTCTCCCATGGCAAATAAAGGGTTAAAACTCTCTCCTTAATCTAGTGCAAGCTCCCTTGGTTCTGATTCCGATGTCAGCGCAGAGGGTGGAGCCTAACGCTCATGCGCAACGAGCGCCACACGTGCATTAGGCCTTCCCCATCAAAAAGCATTAATTCAATGTTTTCCTATGTAGAATTTGAAGATGCTGGACATACTCGAAGAATTTGAAGATGCTGGACATACAGAGTCAAACTAGGTGAAACAGCAGGAAGCTCCTCTAGTGGTTGTCTGAGAGACAGTCACTAAAAGCAGTCTTAACCCTGCAATATAAACATTACAGTTTCTCTTAAGGATCAAAGGGACAGGGGCAGGGCCGGTGCAAGGATTTTTGGCTACACAGGCAAAGATGAATTTTGCCGCCCCCCCAACACGAATAAGATGTATCTTTAGCGGTGTCTCATATCCAGCCTTTTGAAATCCCCATGTAGTGTATTGTACCCCCCTTTAGTGTGTCTTACACCCCCTTGTATGTCTCTTACAACCCCCATGTGTATATCCTTTCCCCCCCAGCCCCTTTGTGTGTCTTTCTTTCCCACAGCCCTTTTCTGTGGGTCTCTCCCCTCAGCCTGTTTTTTGTGTGTCCCTCTTTCCCTCAGGCTCCTTTGTGTAACTTTTCCCTCCCAAGCCATATAGACATAGATATATAGCTACACACACATACAGGCACATAGTCACAGAAATATGCAGGCACACAATCAAACAAACACAGCCATACAGGCACACAGTCATACAATCAACACATACAGGTACACAGACATACAGTCATACAGACACACACACAGAGACATGCAGACACTGGCATATAGATAAATAAAGACACAGTTATACAAACACAGACATACAGAGACATGAAGATGCAGGCATACAGAGACATACAGAACAAGGCATACAGGCATGCAGAGACATACTTACACAGGCATGCAGGGACATATATACACAGACAGTCACACAAAGATATACAGAACAAGGCATACAGTGACATTCAGAAACACACGGACACAGTCATATAGAGACATACAGACACAGACATACATACACTTACAGACATAGTCATACACAGCAGGGGCAGATCCAGAACCTAATCTTGGGTGGGGGATGGGGGTGGTAGTGAGTTTTAGTGGGGTAATAGGGGCTCTAATTAAGGAGTTAAGGGCTGTAGTAGGGGGACAGGGGCTGTAGTTGAGAGTTAGGGGCTGTAATTGGGGGCTTAGGAAATGTAGTGGGGAATTGGGGCTGTAGTAGGGGGTTAGGGACTGAAGTAGGTTGATGGCTGCAAGTGGGAACAGGGGCTGTAGTTTGGGGGATATGGGCAGCAATTGGGGGAGAGGGGCTGTCGTGGGGGTAAGGGCTGTAGTAAGGGAATAGGGGCTGTACTGGAGTTATGGGGTAAAAGGGAGTGGAAGGGATGTGAAGTAAGGGAGTTAGAGGCTGTAGAAGGGAGTATAGGGGCTGTGGTGGGAGCAAAGGGGCAATATGGTTGGAAACGGGCAGTATGGTGGGAAACAGGGGCAGTAGAGGGGGACACAGGGGCAGTATGGTGTGGGCACAGGCTGTAACGAGGGACACTGAGGCAATAAAGTGGTGTCACAGGGACAGTATGGTAGGGGATAAATGGGAAGTAGAGGGGGGACAGGGGCTGTTGAGGCGGGTAGAGGAAGTAGAGGGGGGAGACAGGGGCAGTAGAGGCGTGTGAAAGGGGGGCAGAGGCAGGGGGCAGGGGCTGTAGAGGGAAATAGAGGAGGCACAGGGGATAAAGAGGGGGGCACAAAAGCAATAGGGGGGCATGGGCAGTATAGTGGGGACAGGGGCTGTAGAGGGGGGCATGGGCTGTATAGGGGGCACATAGGCAGTATGGTGGGGCAGAGGCTTTAGAGGGAAAGAGGGGCTGTAGACAGGGCAGGGGCTGTAGAGGGAAATAGAGGAGCTGTAGAGGGGCAGTATGGTGGGGCAGGGGTTATGGAGGGAAATAGAGGTGCTGTAGAGTGGCACAGGGGGCAGTAGAGGAGGACAGGGTCAGTATGGTGGGGGCAGGGGCTATAGAGGTGCTGTAGAGGGGCACATGGGGCAGTATGGTGGGGCAGGGGCTATAGAGGGACGTAGAGGGGACATGGGCAGTATGGTGGGGGCAGGGTCTACAGAGGGAAATAGAAGTGCTGGAGAGGGGCACATGGGGCAGTAGAGTGGGGACAGGGGCTATATAGGGGCTGTTAAGGGGCAGGGGCTATAGAGGGGCTGTTAAGGGGCAGGGGTAGTATGGTGGGGCAGTTTGGTGGGGAAGGGGCTGTAGAGGGGGCAGGGGCAGTATAGTGGGGCAGGAGCATAGAGGTGCTGTAGAGGGGGTAGGGGCAGTATGGTGGGGCAGGGGCTATAGAGGGACATAGAGGGGCGGGGGCTATAGAGGGGGCAGTATGGTGGGGCAGGGGCTATAGAGGGAAATAGAAGTGCTGTAGAGGGGCACATGGGGCAGTAGAGGGGGCAGGGGCACTATGGTGGGGCAGGGGCTATTGAGGGGCTGTAAAGGGGGCAGGGGTAGTATGGTGGGGCAGTTTGGAGGGGCAGGGGCTATAGAGGTGGCAGGGGCTATAGAGGTGGCAGGGAGAGTATGGTTGGGGCAGGGGGAGTATGGTTGGGGCAGGGGGAGTATGGTGGGGGCAGGGGGAGTATGGTGGGGGCAGGGGGAGTATGGTGGGGGCAGGGGCCGTATGGTGGGGGCAGGGGCCGTATGGTGGGGGCAGGGATAGTATAGTGGGGGCAGGGGCCGTATGGTGGGGGCAGGGGCCGTATGGTGGGGGCAGGGGCCGTATGGTGGGGGCAGGGGGAGTATGGTGGGGGTATGGTGGGGGCAGGGGGAGTATGGTGGGGGCAGGGGGAGTATGGTGGGGGCAGGAGGAGTATGGTGGGGGCAGGAGGAGTATGGTGGGGGCAGGGGGAGTATGGTGGGGGCAGGGGGAGTATGGTGGGGGCAGGGGGAGTATGGTGGGGGCAGGGGGAGTATGGTGGGGGCAGGGGAAGTATGGTGGGGGCAGTGGCTGTAGAAAGGGGCTGAAAAAAAAAAACGTTTTGATTTAAAAAGAAAAAAAAAGCTAAAAGTTATTCCCCCACCCCCTTCCCCTCCCAGAGACTTACCTTGGGCCGGGGAGGGAGAGCCTTACCCCTGCTGGTCGGCTGGGACAGCTACACTGGAGGCTGGAGCTGCAGTCAGGACCGCTGGGGAGTCTGGGAGCAGTAGAAGTCCCGCCCCCTTCTGACATCATCAGAGGAGGACGGCTGACTTCACTGCCCTGCTCCTGCTGTGTGCTGGCTGCAGGGAGAGAGGGGAGATTACAAATCCGAGTCTCCAGCCAGAGGCAGGGGATTCGGATTTTTGCGCCCCCCTCCTCTGGCGCCCTAAGGCGGCCGCCTGTGCCGCCTTATGGACGCGCCGGCCCTGGACAGGGGCAGTGTTAATGAGAAAAATCTGGGTGCCTAAAAACAACAGTCTGGGACATTCTACCCCTCCTGGGGCTTAATCATTGACTATCGCCTGGTTTTCCAACTGAATGACTGCTATTATATTCAATAAAAAGCAATTCACATTAATATAGGTTATTCTATATTGAAACAAGTGCATGTAATTGTTAATTTAACTAATTACTGCAGTTTATAACCGATTACTATGACAGATATGATGACCCTGGTCCCATTAATTTTAGGACCAATGCATGGCAGTCTCCTTTTCTGCATATATAAAAGCATGGATGAAGCTGATCCCTAATCACTAGTTTCTAATATCCCCTTTAACCCATTAAGGACCAAACTTCTGGAATAAAAGGGAATCATGACATGTCACACATGTCATGTGTCCTTAAGGGGTTAAACTGAATGATTGATTGATTGAGAAGAGTTTCCTTCCTGGAGTATTCCTTAACCCCTTCAGGACCGGCCTGTTTTTGCGATGTTTGTACGTTAAGGACCAGAGCAGTTTTAACACTTTTGTGGTGTTTGTGTTTAGCTGTAATTTTCCGCTCTCTCATTTACGGTTCCCATACAAGTTATATACTGTTTTTTTCACGACAAGAAGGGCTTTCTTTACATACCAGTATATATATTATGTCATATATTGTATTTAAAAAAAATAATAAAATATGGTGAAAAATAAAAAAAAAAACATGTTTTTGGACTTTTACTTGAAAAATCTTTTACTTATCTACAAAAGCTAATGAAAAAAACTGCTAAATAGATTCAAAATTTTGTCCCGAGTTTAAAAACACCCAGTGTTTACATGCTTTATTGCTTTTTTTTGCAAGTTATAGGCCTATAAATACAAGTAGGAAATTGCTGTTTCAATATATATATATTTTAAATGTATCAATAGTGACATTGTTACACCATTATCTGTCATAAATCCCTGAAACACACCTAACATGTACATATTTTTTAAAGTAGACAACCCAGGGTATTCAAAATCGGGTATGTCCAGTTTTTTTTAGTAGCCACCTAGTCACAAACACTGGCCAAAGTTAGCATTTATATTTGTTTGTGTGTTAAAAATGCAAAAAACGCTAACTTTGGCCGGTGTTTGTGACTAAGTGGCTACTAAAAAAAGCTGAACCTACCCCATTTGCAATACCTTGGGTTGTCTTCTTTTGCAAATGGTATGCCATCATGGGGCTAATTCTCATTCCTTGGCTACCATACGCTCTCAAAGGCAACCTAACCAATCTGACAAATTTCAATAAAAAAAAAAAAAGTAAAATCAAGCCTTATATTTGACCCTGTAACTTTCACAAACACTATAAAACCTCTACATGTGGGGTACTGTTATACTCAGGAGACTTCGCTGAACACAAATATTAGTGTATCAGAACAGTAAAATATATCACAGCAATAATATCCTCAGCGAAAGAGCTGTTTGTGTGTGAAAAATGCAAAAAACTTCACTTTCACTGACAATATCATCGCTGTGATATGTTTTACTGTTTTGAAACACTAATATTTGTGTTCAGCGAAGTCTCCCGAGTAAAACAGTACCCCCATGTACAGGATTTAGGGTGTCATAGAAAGTTACAGGGTTAAACACAGTGCTAGCAAATTAAATTATCTGGACTTTTGGCCTGGGTTGGCAGGCAGGTCCCTCAAATTGCAATCATTAAAATTACTTAATTAGGTAAAAATATTACATAAATATGCACGTAGAATTTTAATATATATACATATTTATATATTTGACGTCTACGTGTATATTTATGAAATTATTTATGTAATTATGTATGTGGACATATGTATATTTCGTATTATTTTTATTTATTTATTTATACATAGATATATATATCATTACATTCTAAGTGTATTTTGATATAAATATATATATATCAATATCAAAATACTGTTAGAATAAAACTGAATATATATATATAATTTTTTTTTAATTATTAAAAATTATTTTTATTTTTTGTTATTTATTTTTATTAACATATTATTTGTATTTTATAATAATATATATATACCATATATATAGTTATTATATATATTGTATATATTCGTGTGTAATTTAAATATAAGTGTATTTTTATAATTATATACGTATATATAAATATAAAAATACACTTAGTGTGACATTATATATATGATATATATACATATATTATATATAGGTATATATAGATATAATACATGTATATATAGCATATATATACACATATTATTTTTTTTTTTACACAGATTTTTTTTTTTACACTTTATTTTGGATTTTTCACTTGCAGGGAGACTGCCTGTCAGCACAGACAGTCCCCCTGCAGGCAGACACATGGACACCTATTGCGGTCATGTGATCGAGTGATCACATGGCCGTGGGGTCCTGATCTGCCGAGGGGGGACTGCCCGGGCAGACAGGCAACCCCCCTGGACCGGGAGGAGAGCTGATCGCCGCCGTGGGACCGACGGCGATCAGGTAAGTAGCCCAAAACCGTTATGACGGTTCAGGACCGTCAGCGGTCCAAACGCACGTTTTACCGCTGACGGTCCTGAACCGTCAGCGGTCGTTAAGGGGTTAATAATTAGACTCTGTGTGGAAGTGCAAATATGTGCGTATCCATTTACAGCCATTTTTGCTTCCAGGAAGCCATCTGGTGAGGGGTGAGCTCCTAGATTTACCAAGTTTCACAGGGTTATTCACTTAAGTGAAAATTGCTGGGAATTCAAAATAATTTTATATTTAAAGGGACAATATAGTCACCAAAACCACTTTAGCTTAATGAAGCAGTTTTGGTGTATAGATCATGCCCCTGCAGACTTACTGCTCAATTATCTGCCATTTAAAAGTAAAATTACTTTGTTTATGAACCCTAGCCATACCTCCCTGCATGTGACTTGCACAGCCTTCCTAAACACTTCCTGTAAAGAGTCACCTACAGTTTATCCTTCCTTTATTGCAAGTTCTGTTTAATTTAGATTTTCTTATCCCCTACTATGTTAATAGCTTGCTAGACCCTGCAAGAGCCTCTTGTATGTGATTAAAGTTCAACTTACAGAGAAAGAGATACAATTGATTAAGCTAAATTACATCTGATTGAAAGTGAAACTAGTTTTATTTCAGACAGGCTCTGTCAATCATAGCAAGGGAAAGTGTGAGAAGGGCTGCATAAACAGAAACAACGTGATTTAACTCCTAAATTTCAGAGAATTGAGCAGTGAAACCTGAGAAGCATGATCTGTACACTAAAACTGCTTCATTAACCCCTTAACGCCGTTACGGCGTTCTATGCCGTCGCGGCTTTAAAGGGCTTTAAAGCCGTTGCGGCGGCATAGAACGCCGTAACGGCTTGCAGCCCCAGGAGCAGAGGTGTACTCACCTCCGCCGCGATCCTCTTCTGGGGGGCTGTCTGAGAGCCCAGGCAGCCCCCCTCCGGCAAATGAGGCCCCCGGGGGCCATGTGATCGCTCTCAAAGAGCGATCACATGGACCCCTATAGCTGGCTGTGGATCTGCCAGCAGGGGGACTGTCTAAAATATTAGACAGTCCCCCTGCTGGTAGGTAGTGTAAAAAAAAAATATTAAAATGTTCTAAAATAAATTAAATGCCTTTTTATATATATATATAATATGTATATATATTATATATATAATATATATACATATTATATATATGTAACGTCATACGTAATGTATTTTAATATTAATATTAGTATATATATTAATATTAAAATACACTTAGAATGACGTTACATATATATAATATGTATATATATTATATATATAATAGATCTACATATATATATTATATATATATATACGCATAATTACAATAATTAATAAATAAAATAATTAAATAAATAAATAAAATATTGAAACAAAATATAAAATAAATTATATATTCATATGTAATTTCATTCTAACTGTATTTTGTTATTAATATATATATATTGGAAACAGAATACACTTAGAATGACATTCTATATATATCTATCTATATATAAAATACAAATAACCGCAAATATATATATAGAGATAAATACATATAATTACATAAAAGATTACATTAGTATACACGTAGAATTTATATACCTATAAATGCATATATATTAAAATTCTACGTGTATATTTAAGTAATTTTTTAACATAATTATGTCATTTGATTATTTAAAATTTGATTGACATGCCTGACAACACAGGGAGAAAGTGCAGAGAATTTAATTCGCAAGCACTATATTAGACCCTGTAACTCTCCAAGACACCATAAAACCTGTACATAGGGGGTACTGTTTTACTCGGGAGACTTCGCTGAACTCAAATATTAGTGTTTAAAACTGGTAAATTGTATTACAACGATGATATTTTAAGTAAAAGTGACGTTTTTTGCATTTTTTACAAACAAACGGCACTTTTATGGACTATATTATTGTTGTAATATGTTTTACTGTTTTAAAGCACTAATATTTGTGTTTAGTGAAATCTCCCGAGAATATCAGTACCCCCCATGTACAGGTTTTATGGTGTTTTGGAAAGTTAGAGAGTCACATATAAGGCTTGCATTTCATTTTTTTGACAATGAAATTTGCCAGATTAGTTATGTTGCCTTTGAGACTGTATGGTAGCCCAGGAATAAGAATTACCCCCATGATGGCATACCATTTGCAAAAGTAGACAACCCAAAATATTGCAAATGGGGTATGTCCAGTCATTTTTAGTAGCCACTTAGTCACAAACACTGGCCAAATATTAGTTTTTTGCTTTTTTCACACAAAAACAAATATGAACGCTAACTTTGGCCAGTGTTTGTGACTAAGTGGCTACTAAAAAAAACTAAACATACCCCACGTTCAATACCTTGGGTTGTCTACTTTTTCAAATGGTATGCCATTATGGGGGTAATTCTCATTCCTGGGCCACCACACCGTCTCAAAGGTAACATTACTAATCTGGCAAATTTCAATTTGAAAATGGAACGTTCTATATTTGACCCTGTAACTTTCCAAAACAACATAAAACCTGTTAATGGGGGGTACTGTTGTACTCGTGAGACATCGCTGATTACAAATATGTGCATTTTGTTGCAGTAAAACCTAACAGTATTATGACATTTACAGCTAAAATGTGAGGCGGAACTACAAATTAAAAAAAAAAAAAAAAAAATTCTCAGTTTTTTTTAATTTTATTCATAATAAATTGTTTCATATACAAATATTTTATATGAAATGAAAGCCCTGTTTCTCCTGAACAAAATGATATATAATAAGTGTGGGTGCATTTAATATGAAAGAGGGGAACTACGGGTGAACAGACATATAGCGCAAATTCCAGTTTTTGTTTACGTTTTGTTTTGATCAGAACGTGCACTATTGACTCCGTCCTGAAGGGGTTAAGCTAAAGTTGTTTAGGTGACTAGAGTGTTTAAAGTCAAAATAGCTCAGCTGAAAACAAATCATGAAAACATGAGATTTTATTTCTAAAAAAAATATGTATTTCATCCATTGTTTATCACACTCCTACAACGCAGGACTAACGATCTGGGGTCGAAGGAAAAATCACAGTATTTCCAGAATTATTCATTTACATATATTTGGGTAGAACGGACATCAGAAAGAGTGCCAACATATCATTTGCTCTGCAGTCAGGTTAATTTATTAAACTCTGAATTCACTGTGAATTCTCAACATTTGAAAGGGAATTTCAAGTTATTCCTTAAACTCATAAAATATTAGCAAATCATATCCAAATGGCAAAATTGAAGCAAATATAGTTGAATTTCTCATAAACTTCAGAGTTTAGGGAGTAGTTCTGAAAATTGTAAGCATAGCTGTGCTGAGATTTCATTTCCGATTCTCCTTAGTATGTAAGCTGTGTTTGTCGTCCATTTTTAGTATGCATTGAACTCTTTTTAAGGACAGTGTTAATGAAAGGCTTTTTTAAAAAAAATTAAAAATGTCTTTGGCTTTTGTGAAAGAAACCACTGTCAGAAATAGCATATAAAGAATATTTTCTCCTATGCATAGCGCCTCTTTGCTAGAGAGTGAAACATTCAGGCATTCAGAGCCACAAATTTGTATTTTTTCTTTAAAATCTAACTCTGTACCATTTAATTTACCATTAATGGTTTCTTACATTACAGCAGTCAGTGACTGTGAACCTGCTCACAGTCACCTCATTGAGTGTGGTCACCGTAAAGGTCTGCGTACTTGTCCTGATATGTGTCCATTTTACTGTGCACTGGCAGTAAGAGAATGTTAACTGTTTCATTAATAAGTGTTGCAAATACTAAAATATACGTTTAAAATGAATCAATTGCAGTGGAATTGATGGCTATTCTTTATGCAATATTTGGATAATGCTTCAAAATAATGAAGGAACAAAAAACAAAAACCTTATTTTTTTTTAAATAAAATACTTGCCTTCCAAGGTCGGTTTGCTGCACAGCTTAGAGACGAGTTATAGGGTATGATCTTATCCTGTAAAATGCTGTTTAGCTAGTAGTTTTCCCCCCATCAGCAGTTCTACTCATTATCAAAGGAAAAGTTAACTATACCATGACTGGTATCTGATGGTACACAGCCCAGTTCACAGTATTTTGAATAGGGATATGTGCAGCTGTTGGTAAAGCTTGTATCTCTGTCTGAGGATCAAGTTTTATGCATGCTATGGAAGCCGAGGAAGAGTCTTGTAATAGACTTGAAACACGTTCTTTTTGTGATCGTTCTCTTTGGTGTTTTTTTTATTTGTTTTTTTGTTTGTGTTCCCTTCCTTTTTTGGCCTGTTTGTATTTTCTTTTGGATGTCTCTGTCTCTCTGTGTATTGGCTACTTAAAGAGTCAATATGCAGTTGCAAATATGAGTGATATTCTCTAAATACTAGTGAAATTAATTTTTGTTTTGCATGTTTCTTTGGGGAAAGTGGGGATATGAAAAACAAATCTTGTAAAAGCTGCAGATCTGGTATCTGCAGCTATTGCAAACCCTCACCCTTTTCCCGGATACAGACTGTGCAAACCCTCACCCTTTTCCCGGATACAGACTGTGTCTGTGCTGGCAGATTGACCAATCAGGAGCTTTTCATTGATAGACTTCACAAAGCTAAATAAACCTTATATGGCTAAACTGATGCACTTTGTCCAGGGCAGAGCTGTAAATTGTCTTCTTTGATGTTCTGTCCTAGCCAGGAGAAACCTTTGATTAAAATTGGTGCTTTTATAAATGAAAGATTTTTCAAAATATGTAATTACGGACATCAGACACTTAAAGCACTTCAGCAAGCTGATATGGTGTAAGTGCTTGGAGTGTTCCTTTAATATATAATATAAGCCATTTAGTTTTGCATGCTAGAAAAAATTCTGACTTTGAAAACTTATTTGAAATACAATCTTCAGATGCATGTAGTGTTTATTTGTAAATGTTTTACTGTGAAAAATTCAGTGAGATATCGTTAATTCCAAGTATATCTCAGAGACCACGTACACTGGAATTTTATATGAGGATAAAACATTTACCAGACGAACATCAAGACTAATTGAGATGCATTTTGATGTAGGATACATTGACTCTGATGGCTGTTTGGTTTTATTGCTGCTGAGCGGTTATTCCACATTTGTGAGCTCTGTAGAATAAGGCAACTTGACCCACATCCTCTTGTTTATATGGAATGGAACGTGAAGTGCTGGCAGTGGACTGAAGGTTATAAGAGATGGGGAAAATTGGACTGAGATAAAGTGGTTTGTGAGAATTGAAAAAAAAAAAAATAAATCTTTTTAGTGCTTGATTTTCTTTAACCCTTAAGGACACAACTTCTGGAATAAAAGGGAACCACGCCGGAATATTTCCATCGTGTGTCCTTAAGGGGTTAAATTTGCTTTAGAGCAAGTTTAGCAATGGTTTTGGGTTACAGAGATTACGTTTACTTGCTTTACCTTTAAGTATAGGACTGGTGGGATGACCATGGTGTGCATTTGTTAGTTTTCATAGTGTTAAGGACACAACTTCTGGAATAAAAGGGATACACGCCGGAATATTTCCATCGTGTGTCCTTAAGGGGTTAAATTTGCTTTAGAGCAAGTTTAGCAATGATTTTGGGTTACAGAGATTACGTTTACTTGCTTTACCTTTAAGTATAGGACTGGTGGGATGACCATGGTGTGCATTTGTTAGTTTTCATAGTGTTAGTTTTCTTTATTAAAGGGACACTCCACTTACAAAATCAAAAAGTAAACATAAAAATCACTGTTTAGTAGATATGCCCCCAATGAAAACACATGCATTTGTGCATTTAATTATACAGTTTTTCATTGGGGTATAGCTAAAACAGCGCTACAGCTGGAGATCTCTTATCTGAAGCCATTTGCAAGCATTCCCCTCTCCTTCCAGCACTAATCTAAACAACCAGGAAGAAACAAGATTGGTTGTCTGATTGACAGCCTGGTGGGTGTAACAAGGTTCCTTTATAATAGTGACAATTTCTGTTGAAATCTGTATTTTTTGTAAGATAAAAAAAGGACACACACTTCACACATAAAGTACTTCAGCAAGCTGAAGTGCTTTAGAGGTCTGGAGTGACCATTTAAAGAAATATCGCAGATTATAAATTGTAATTATTAATCTACAAAATGTTTTCAATGTTCTGCAGCGAAATGAATGCACTTTATTGAGGACAGAGGTGTAAATTGTCTTTTTTGTTGATCTGTTCTGTTAAAGTGATTCAGATATGTGTGTTTTATCATACCTACAATACTTCATGAAATCTCATGTTATGTATTTTCATATGATCCATCTTAAGATTTTGTTTGTAAAAGTTTAGATAGTTTTTTTGTGATTATTTGAAATTATTACCTACATTTCTTGGTAGATTTATGTAAATTGTTGTTGACTTCCCCTGACGATTTGATGAGGCGATGAGAACTTAAAGAACACTGTAGTGTTAGGAATACAAACATGTATAGGTTTTACTTACCTTTCAGCCATTGACACGCAAGTCTTCGTGGTGAAGCCCTACCTTGTTGGCTGAAATCATTGTACGCATACCAGATGTTGTCTAGGAGACCCTTCTGATTGGGAAAAGTCAAGTTTTACTATGCTATTTCTTAAGCGCCCCTAGCGGCTGTCACTCATTTAAACGCTGAATGTAAACATTGATCTTTTGTTGTTGTTTCGTTTTCACGTTTTATTTTTTGAGTGCTGTTTTTGAAGAGTGGCAAGGGTTATACACAAAAAAAGAGGTAAAGGGGAAAGTACAACCAGGAGAGATTTGTAGATTTAAATATTTGTTTAAATGCTTGCTAACTTTGCCATTTTTAAACAACTATATGGACATAATATTTAAGATAAATATGTGTGATTACATATATTGTCATAATCGTATTATACCCGTAATTATTAATATTTGTAATGCTTGTATCTGAATGCTCTTGCCATTTCTCAATAAATATTACTTGTGGAAAAAACAAGACCACTTTATTGAGATGAAATGGTATATGGGTGATTATAGAGTCCTTTAAGGTCTGGAATGTAGCAACTTTGGTATTATGCTTCAGGAAGAAGGTTAATTAGGCAACGTAGTCTCTACTTTACCATAGTAATTCAACTTTGAGAAATGCAAAATAATGTGTAGCCAGATTTTGGTAAAGGGTTTTGCTATGGTAACAACATGATTTAATGATGTTTAAAAGCCTAATCAGAACGGTTAGCATTCCTAACTTGCAATGAACACAAGATAGCCTTAATATTTATATTTAATATACACACATACTGGAAACTACATAGAATACTATTCTGAAGCATACTTAAAAAAAAATAAAAATAAAAAAATGACATTTTCTGTTTTACAGTAATCCAAACATTTTCTGCTGAAAAAAAATATATATTGATTTTGGAGTCTCACTTTTTATGCAGATCTAACTTCTCCTACTGACGCCCACTTTTTAGCTGGGAACTTTGTCATTTTTAATTGGTTTTCCCAAATTTAATAAAAACAAGAAAAACAATCACATATCAAAATGTGTTCATCATATGAACTTGGGGGAAAGGGCATTTTTTTGTGCATTTTCTTTTTGTTTCGATTTGTTTTATGTCCATCAAACACATTACAGGTATTTCTCACCAAGTGAACGGCTATATCTTGTCGTTGGCATTTTAACTATTTGGAGATGCAATGAGTGGCTGTGCGCTCAAAGCTGCCCTTTGCATTGAGATTGTCAGCAGGGAGGAGTTTTGTGAAACCGCTTCCACATATGCTCTCTGCAGATAAAGGATTTATTCAGCTACAGATGTCTGTTTAAAATGTGCTTTTTAGAGGAAGAGATTAAAGTGGGTTAGGGAAATTTAAAGTATGTCGTGAGGCCCAAAAACAGTTTGTTTAACCTTTTCACTACTGCAGAGTTTAAAGAATACGTTTATATAATGCTAGTTTTCCTCCATTTTTTTTTTATTATAGCAAATTATTACTTATTAGAGTAATTTATTATTAATATTATTTATTTATTCAAGATAAAAAGGAAATATAAGATCATTTTGCAATTATGCATTCCTATTGAAGTGATTATGAAATCAAATAAATATTAATAAGGTATACCTCTTGCTACCACAATTCTTTGCAAACTCCTTTCTAATCTAAAAAAAAAATGTTAATAGATGAATACATAAGAACAAGGAGTATTGCAAAAAGGTAGATGTCAAAGTGTCCTAGATCTACAGTTTCCATGATATATTGTCCAATTGCAAAGCATTGTGAGCTGTAGTTCCACAACAGCTAGGGATATCTACCTATATGTAAAGACATCATTTTAGGGACAGAGTTGTGTTGGAGAACTAGAGGTCTCATCTGCTGTTTTGCTGTGCGTTACTGGCCCCTGCTGAACTAAATGAGTAATTTTTACACAGTAAGAAAGCAGATGGTTTGACTTTTGCATAACTTGAAAATCTAGTACAAGAATGAGCATCCACCTTAAAAATGCAAACGCAGCTGGCCGTCCTCCTTAAGAGTTCCATTCTGAGCATGTTGGAGCGTGCACTCCCACACCTGCAGTTCCTTTACAATTGCACATATCTCCTTGACAACCAGAGACATTTTTTAATAATTGTTGACGTAAAACAAAGTGGGTGTTGGCAGCTGGAATGTGGCCTTTTGGCTTGCACACCAATGTTGTTTTGTGTAGCAGACAACATAGTGGTATTTTCTTTGATATACCAATCTTGCTGGATTTTTTTAGAAGCTGATCTCGATGCTTATGGGGCCTAGTTTTTGAAACTTTGTGTGCGTTGAGCTTTTTACGTTTTCATTTTAGTTTTTTAGTTTTTTTTTTTATATTTAATATTTTTATTGTGCATATTTGATTGTATCACATAAGCTTGTGGTGCCCCAACAGCAGTCCTCAAGCGCATTTTTGTACAGCATTGGGAGCATAGATATAACTTGCACATTTTTCTTTTAAATGAGTGAGTACAGACATGAAGCTTAAACGTTATGATGTCTAAGTGGTCAGGCTATAGTTGTATGAGTGTGTAATCGCTTTATGGATGTCTGTGTGTCGGCTTTTGTCTGAAGGCTAGAATTGCCACGGGTTCCAGGACCTAATGTGTTCTAGGATTTGGTGCTGTTTCCCGAGTCTGATGGCGTGCGTGCTTGTGTGCAGTCGGAGCCGTGTGGGTTGCTGTGCCAGGGGTTTGTGGAGTATGTATCTGCCTTATGGTGCGTCGTGCTGGATGTGCCTGCGAGTGGGGTTGCCATGTTGTCAGGTGTGTGTGTAGTCGCTTGCGGGGCTGTGTGTGCTAACGGGTGCATGAACAGTCCAGCATATCAGGTTGGTGTGGGAGTCCCTGAACCGCTTGCCTCGGTTCGACAGTAGGGCTGGAGGGCAGAGTGTGATCGGAAGGCAGGGCTCGGGCTAGCTCTCCCCAACGCCCTGGGCCGTCTTGAAAGCCTGCATCGTCTGGCCACGGACCGGGTATCTCCTATGGGAGGCCGGGTCTAGTCCTTGCGGAAGGCTGCAGTGTGTCCCGGTGTGAGGCCGCCGTTCTTGGCGTGGGGTCCACCGTGCCGGTGGGCGATGCTTCGGGAGTATGTCCCTGGTGGCCTTCAGCCCTGGTGGGCCCGTCGTGTGGGTATAAGTGCTGTAGTGTAGATGGTGCCCAGGGGAGATCCGCTCTCCGCCCGCCACCCACCCGCTCTCATCCACTTTCTTGTCCTGGGGGGAGCTCAGGGACCTGTTCAGGGTCTATGGCGTGGGCTCCCGATTGTTCTTGGTCGTCTCACCTTGTACTTGCACACGTGGCTGCGCGTTATCGGCCATCTTGTCTTGTGCTGCTTTGTTTGCCTTGCACTGCTGGGTTGGTGGTTGGGCTTTATGGCAGTTCAGGCTGTCACCCGTGGGGACCGGGATATCCCCCCCGGTCCAGAGGGGGGGGGGTAACAGGACCAGATCCGCCCGATCTAGAGTGTCTGTCGGGCCACGTTAGGCGGGATAGTGGGGCAGCGGCCGTCTGCCCCACTCACCGCCGGAGAAGGACCCGCCGGAGTCAGCAGTGATCTCTCCTCCGAGGGACTTAAACTCCGGGAGCAAGCCTCACCTCGGATCCGGCAGCCCCTGTTCATTGAGGGTCGCAGCTACAGGTAGGTAAATTTGTCCGAAGGCATGGAGTATTAGCTTCATAGTTGATGATTTGCAGGAGCTGATCGTTCCTGCGACCGTCCATCTTGGCGGTCCAGCCCCGCCCCCTAGTTTTTTGTTTTTAATGAAAATGCACTTTTATTAGGAGTGTCAGAGGTTAGCAATTACAGTGATGACAAACCGTGAATAATAAACATTTTGACAAGTTGGAGAAGGTCGTGGTGTGTATGGTTATACAATATTCGACATTCCAAACATATTGAGTGTAAATTCGTACTTACAGAAAACATTTTTAATTGTATTGTTAGTTATTATTTACTCGCCTGCAGAATAATAGAGCTCATGTATTCTAGAGTGTAAGCACAGGGACCTTAATAACATCTTGTTTCTTGTTAACACTTTAAACAGTTTTTCTAGTTGTTTTTTCTGTTATAGCCCAACATTTAAACTGTAAAGTACTGAGGAATATGTTGGTACTAAATACATGTCTATAATAATAATACTACACAACCAAAATAATCACAGATTGTCAGGACCTTCAATGTCACTGATTATTTCCATAATATGAGGCTCTATGCACTAAACAAAGAAAGGGAACCAAACCGCAGTTGTTCAGTTATTACGATTCATCTGTGTTAACCCTTTCAGCTGTTTACATAAGGCAACTTCGCTTTTTAAAATGTTTAAATGTATTTATTCAGCAATTCCGCAACACTGCAGCAATGGGATCCATTTGGCTCTGGTTAGCATTCCGTGGTTAATTAATACAGAGAACCAGTGACGAATATGTACAACTGAATGTAGGAGACTTAAACCAAACCAGTATAGATGGCATTTAATGAATAGACCCCTTATTCACACAATGGAGAGCTTGTTGGCACAACTTCAAGACAGAACAGCAGAACAGCTTCAGAGACGTGGCAACCTTGGACTCTTATAATGGATCCTCTAGCTTCTACCCCCATTACTTTATAAAAATGGGTTACCTAGCCACTCTGTTTTTCCTCTCCCTGTATATATTATTTTGCTCATTGATTATTGTTATGAAAATGTAAATTTGCTGTGCTCCATTAACATCATAATGATGACATTCAGAGATTGGTGTTTGTTAAATTGTGATTTGCAGAGAATTGTAAAAGGATTTACACTGATCAGCCACAACATTAAAACCACCTGCCTAATATCATGTAGATCCCCCTTGTCCTGCCAGAACAGCTCTGATACCCCGAGACATAGACTCCATAAGCACAACCCACAAATGCTCAATCGGGTTGAAATGTGCAAAATTTGGAGGCTAAGGAAATACCTTAAAGGTTTTGTCATGCTTCTCAAAACCATTCCTGAACAATGTTTGCATTGTTGCAAGGCGCATTATTCTGCTTAATGAGGGCACTGCCATGAGGGAACACCATTGCCATGAAAGTGTGTACGTCGTTTGCAACAATTTCTATATGGGTGGTACATGTCAAAGTAACATCCACATGAATGCCAGGACCTATGGACGTACTTAGCCATCCACCTGATCTAAAAGAAAATGTGACTCATCCGACCAGGCAACCTTCTTCCATTGTTATATAGTCCAGTTCTGATGCTCACGTCCCAATTAAAGATGCATTCGGTGATGGACAGGGGTCAGCATGGGCACTCTCACCAGTCTGTGGCTATTCATCCCCACACGCATAAAACTTTGCTTTCTGACATTGCCATTTCTATCATGGGTAGCATTAAGTTATTCAGCAATTTGAGCTACAGTAGCTCTTCTGTGTGATCGGACCAGACTGGTAAGCCTTCACTCCCCACATGCATCAGTGTGCTTTGGGTTCCCATGACCCTGACCAGTGATGTATTTAGTATCTGTGCTGCCCTAGGCATGACGGAACTCGGGAACCCCTTAATTTACATTTGCCCCACCCCTTCCTGTCAATGCCACACCTCTTCCTGTTAAACGACTAACACGCACTTTGACTGACAGACACACACTCTCAGATACACTGACATACACACACTGATTTGACACAAACAATCACTGACTCACTGACATACACACAATCACTGACATACACACACAATGACGCAGACACACACACAGTGACAGGCATAAACAATCACTCAGACACACACACATTCACTGACAGACACACACACACAAACAATCACTCAGACACACAGGCACCCTCACAGACGCAATCACTCAGAAACAAACACATATTCACTGACCCTCGGCACTGCTTCTTGGTCCACCCACGCTCCTCCCCGTCACCACGTCAGCCGGCCGGGGAGACTGTTCACGCCCACCGGCAGGGGAGACCTAGTAGACAGCCACTAGTGGAGGAGTTAACCCTGCAAGGTAATAATTGCAGTTTCTAAAAACTGCAATAATTACAGTTGCAGGGTTAAGGGTAGTGGGAGTTGGCAGAAGTGGTCTGGGTGCAATGGGCATAAGTGGTCTGTGTGCCTGGAGTGTCCCTTTAAACAATATATGGTCAGGATTACCTGTTTGTGTTCCTGACCCTATAGTGTTCCTCTAAGTATCTCCGATTTGGAATAATTTATCCGTAAATTGAAGAGTTTGCCATAAGCTTCAAATTCAGATAGGTTTGTTGGTATACCCTTGCACTTTTTTTTAATTCCCGTTGTCAAATCTCTGTTTGATCCCCAGATGTTTTAAACTCCATCTCTAAGATCACATGATTATTAATATTTAATAGTACCTCTCATAATTTACATGAGGTTTTCTATTAATCTCTTTTCCAATCCTAGCCTTTCATGGTTAATTACTTCAAGGTGTATTTAATGAAAATTTCAACTGCAAGGCCAGAATAGCCAAAGTGAACACAGAATTTACTTTTTCTAAATCCGCTATTCTAGCCCAAATTTTATATTACCAGCAATTCTCACATTAGTAAATAGCCCTGTATGATATACAAGTTTTTAAATTTTCTTTTATTAAATGTGCCATCACCTCCAAATTTCCCCTGCTACCTCTTGTCTCAAATCTCCATTGTATCCTTTAGATTGTAAGCTCACTGGCTATCTAGCTAAGCACTTGGTATAAAAGAGCTCTAATGGCTAGTTATCAGCTTATGGGCAGGGCTCTCTCTGCTTTTTGTATTTGTCTGTGTATAGTGTAAGTTCTCTACTAATTGTACAGAGCTGCGGAATCTGTTGGTGCTTTATAAATACCAGTAATAAATCATTTAAAAAAATAGTGTCATTCTAAACAGAGGATGGAATGCCAAAGCATATCTCTCTATACATATTAGTTTATTTATTGACCATAGTTAATTTCCTCTTGACAGCAGCAAGATGTAAGTGCCATGCTTACAATCTATTATGCTAGGAAACGTATAAGATAGTGTGATAAACCTCTCTGTTATGATCGATGCCAGGTTGTTAAACTGTAAGGCCTTAGAAACTTCTTAGTTTTCAGTGCCGTCTGTATGGACTGTCTAAAGTCTTTAGTGACTGGTGGGCTTTCGCATAAGGACACAACTGTTCTAGACAATCAATAAATGGGATCACCTCCGAATAATCAAAGCAGACTACAGAGGAGGACTGATTTGGCCTTGTCTGAAGCCATCCAGCATTTGGTCTGTGACGGGGAGATCACACAGAAACTGCACAGGTAAGACGTGTTCCAGCAAAGGTAAAACCAATTAAGCTTCTGGATATCCACTGAAATTGTCAGATTTGCTTTTTCTTAAGGTGTGGTGTTAATGTAGGATTAGATCGATCTCAAGCAATGCCCTACCTATCACAACTGCAAGAAACAAGAGGCATAGACAGAAAATAAGGTCATTTAGCATTACAATCTAGTCCGTTATCATTTGGATATCAGCACATGTCCCACCACACACATGGATTGTGCAACCAGAGATATTCTGAAATCCCATAGGAAGTGGCATGGTGTACATTCAGGCTGGGTGTGGACATTTCCATTGGGAGAGTGACACTAGATAGATTAGTCACTGTGCATCACTATATACAGAAAGAATGTTTACATTTTTATCTTGCCTCTGAATGTTCTCTATTTTATAGTGTCCACAAGACTAAAAACGTACAAATCCAGTTTAAAGTGGCATGTTTTGCAAAAACCCTTGTTGGCAGTGCGGTGGCTGCAGGGTGAGGGGAAGGTGAGGTTTCTTCTTCTTCTTCTTCTGTGTGATCCTATTCAGCTCCTGGCTCTTTATTTATCAGGTGCCCATGTCAGTGCTGTCCTCTCACACATGCGCAAGAGTACCACACTGATGTATGTGGGGGACCCTGTGAGACTGTAGGAGCCTCCACAAACAAAGCCTTTTTCCCATCAGCTGTCAGGACCTCTCCTCAAGCTTTTCACAACCTCATCGAGGAAGCCCCTCTAGTAGCTGTCTGAGTGTGTGTGACGTTAGGCAACGATGTAAGCACTGCCTTTTCTCTTTGCCATTGCTCAGCCTGCAAGGACAGTCTCTTTGGCCTAAACCACAACATTAAGTTGCAGTCGTTCTGTTGTCTAGAGTATCCCTCTTAATGTAGAAAATATAAAAACATATCTTTCCTTGGATTCCAAAGATTCTTGTCTTTGACATTTCCAACCAATACTCTGAAGATGACTGTGGCGGACTGCAGTAGTCACATATGTCCCAAAACCGGGGCGCTCCAGAACTCCTGAACTCAAGTTCTGCAAAGGCCTCCCACAACAGGCCAGGGCCATTGTAATCCTCTCCCTTGGGACTGTCGTACTCCGCTGTCCAGGGGACATGCTGAACCATGGACCACCATAGCGCCTGGTACGCGTCGTCCAGCCACAGTTCCTCCCATGCTATCTTTATCCCTCTATTTGTATTCTGTACGGGGTCTCCAGAATGCGTCTCCACTCGCTAGGAATCCATCCCACCGCTGCCACCAGCTGTGGCGGACTGCTTGTCACCCTGACTGGGTACCTCCGCCAATCACGCTTCCTAGTGTTCCCCAAGTACTATAAGCACTGCACCAGACACCATAACCACCGTAGCCCCCCATAGCCGTCGCAGCTTGGCCTTCCCACCCTGGACCAACACCTGGATCCAGCTTCCAGTGAGAAGACCTGTCCTCCAAGAGCGTATAATAATTCAAAGAGCAATTCCCCCCCACACATGAGCCAAGGCTTAATGCTGGGAAGTAGTCTGTTTAATGGAAGTACAGTTTAAGAATTTATGCAAGTTACAAACTCCTCCTCTGCACCTGGAGATAATTGATTTTGTACAGTTCCTGACTCAATTATCTCCAGGTACAGAAAAACATCCAATTTACAAACACCCCAAAAGTACCCCTAAAACACATAAAACCCCCACAAAAGTTACATTCCCTTATAGCCCTGATCTGGGTGACCAACATATCGAAAAATCACCCAGATCAGTTCAGGGGTTCGGGATTTCTATGGAAGTCATAATTTGACCGACCGTGCACAAGGTCCTATGCCCAAAACAGTTCCATGAAATCATTACTAACAGTAGGTCAAGTTTGGTAGTTTAAAAACTAACAAACTACCGAACGTAGTCCAGTCATACAATGGAGCTTGTTGCCCTCATTCAGACGAACAATTCCACCGAACAGTGCCCTTCTAGGTGGTGTAGAATCCGAACGCAGCTGATGATAGAAGTCCAGCAGTGTTCGTGGGTTTCCGTGTCCGATTTGAGTTCCATGAACTCAACGACCAAACACCGCTGTCTGCGTTCGCAGGAAAAAGATGGCCACCACCTCGTGGTCGTTTATACGAACTGCGGCCACCCAGACGAACAATTAGAACACTGCGGTTAGAATTGTTATGAGGTGATGATAGGGCTAAACAAGCTCCCGGGTGGTCCATGGTTCGTGCGCCTGTTTAGTTCCCGAACAGCGTAGGAAAATGGCATGAACTAAGTATTTTAACAGGCTTTTTGCAGGGCCTTTTGTCTTTGGGCAGGAGGCTAGCCAGCAGGCCCCTCCAGGAGCATGTGGCAGAGGCATTTCTGCCACAAGGACACTAGATTTTGATAGCATATGGTAGAAAATCTGAAAAGAGAGAACATAGGTATGATTACAAGTGTTTTGGTAACATTTTATTTTAATTGTAAATAACCAGCTGATACAATTTTGTAAAAAAAAATGTATACATTTGCATTAACATACAATTTTTGGAAATTTGCATTCACTATAAACCAGCCCTAGGTTAAAAGGTGCGAAAGACAAATGGTTTATTTGTAAAAAAAAACAAATTTGATCCTCCTTTAGTGAAGAGCTTCCCCTGTTTTTGAAACACATTTGCTGAGCTGCTGGAGAAAATTCATTGTTACTTGGAATTCCAAAAGGAATGCTACTTTCAGGCACGTACACTTGAAAAACAGCACATACACACATAGGGGTTGATGTAAGTGCATTTCAGGTGGGATTGAATGACGGCTCAGGATGTAGAGGGTGTCATTGTTCTGTTAGAGACGTGGTGGCAGATAGTATGATAGAGTACATCAATACTGCCATTGATTCACATGGAAAGTCTGATGCTCTGAGTTACACTGGCATAATGTGTACTGTCTGTGTTGGGTACAATACTAAGCACTGTGCCTGTGCAAAAATAGTCTCAAATGCCATTCTTTAGATTTTATTAAAGGGTTACTGAAACAAGTTCTTCTCCCAGAATCTTAAAAATGTCTTTATCACATTGATCTTAATCCTACTTTAGCAGTATTGACTTATGAATAGGTTTGGCAGCTGATAACGATCCAGTTGTCCCTGAACTACAAATCTCATCATTTTAATCCATTCAGAAGTATGGCAAGTGTCTTAACATAAAATTGGTATTATGCGATTATTATTTTTTATTATTATTGGCATTTATATAGCACCAACAGGTTCCGTAGCATTTTACAATATTATAAGAGGGGGAGATTTAACAATAAATAAGACAATTACAAAAAACTTACAGGAACGATAGGTTGAAGAGGACTCTGCTCAAACGAGCTTCCAGTCTATAGGAGATGGGGTATAAAACACAATAGGACAAGATAACTGATGTGTAATATCGAATTGTGATAGATTGTGAGCTCTTTATTGTTTTATAGTTATAAAGTTCCCCTTTTAATGTTTGCTCCTGGGTACCTTCTCATCTGTGACACACCTCTCCTGGTAATATCCGTAGTGAGGATTGCGCAATACCCTCAGATTCCTCTGGAAAAGTGAGTAATAGCAATTTCTCTCCCTGCATGGTTTAGTTTACGGAGAGCACTATGTTTTGTACTTTTATTTACATGTGCTGCTGCTGACCACACCTGATTGGGACATCTGAAAGTGGAATGTGTACTATTATTCAGTGCTCTATTACTTGTCTGGTGAAGGCCTTACATTCCATAGAGGAGGGTATACCATACTATATATCCTCAGGTAGGGATTGCTCTGCCAAGGCACAGAATCTGAGCTGTTGTAAAGTTCTATTGAATGCAAGTGACTCTCCACATATTTTTGGATCCCTATACAGAGAGACACTCCACCATTGGATTTTTATTAGTTACTTTTTATCTTTCATATCCATCTACTGGAAGTGCAACCATCCACCTACTGGGAACTAGAAGACAGCTTGATGTCTGGATCTTATAGGTGGAGGATGATAGCTTGTGGCTCCTATTTATGTCTCACACCTCTAACATTGTGCAGGGGCCTGCATTCCACCCTTTCACACACTTTCCAATATTTCAAATGGACAATGGGGGACACTTTAATTGCTGGGTTGTGTCCAGGGGCGGGACTGTTCGGAGAATGTTGGTGACGTACTAATAATATTTGCAACTAAAATGTAATCTATAACAGTGGATCTTATTTACACAGACTGATTTATAACCGCATTTACTGCATTTTAAAGATGTTACCGTGAGTATTCTTGCTGTGAAGCTCTGTTAAACACTCAAACTCCCCAACAATATGGAGCTCCTAGAAAAGAGGCGAAGAGGAATTTGGGCCACATATAGAGAACCTCCCTCCTAATAAGGGCCGTTGGGAGGTATTTATTCCATGTTTTTGGGAACAGGGGCTGCATGACTTTGCAGGAGTAACTTGACAAGACTCAGCCTTTTCTTCCTTCGCTAAGGCGTGTGTCATGATTCCCTAGCAATAGCCTCCCACTCTATCCGTTTGCTTCTCACTCCTGCATCGTTACTTTACCCATTCCATTGGTACTGGGGTTTTTAGAGGCTCACCTACAGTGGTTTGGTTGATGATAATCTAGCTTGCATAATTTCCTTCACTTTCTGCGATTCCTCTTCTAGATTCTCCTCCTTGCATGTTTTTTTTTTCCTGAAACTTACTTTATTATTGCTTTAGTTACTGCACAGAATATATTCCAGAAAACAACCTTCTTGCGTTATGAGTTAACGTGAAAAAGAGTGGAATAAAGTGACCTCTGCCACATCAGCCATATTTTCCAAGAAATGTGTTTTATAAGAATGCTGCCCTTTAACATACAGAATTGATATGCAGGTCATAGGGAATCAAATCAATAAACAAGAAGCAATACCAGAGGAGCTGCCTACAAGTGAATCAATGTCCCTGCTGCATCGTAGAACCTCTTACACTCAAGGCAAATACATATAAAGAACTATTATATTCCCAGCAAAGAAAATTGTGGCTCTGGTAAACCTAGATCCAGCACAATTATTCATATATTCAGTGCCTGATTGCAATTCAAATAAGCAGCATCTACAGACATTGAAAAACAAGGATCTCTCAGTTCTAATAATGTTGAATATGATTTAAAGTATGTAAATGGAAAAAGATCAATGTTTTTTTTTGTTTTGTTTAAAACCAGGCTTTATCAAGACCCATTTTTGCATAAAAGTCATCTCCGTAAAATAGACAATCAATACAAGTCAACAGCGACTGCATTAGCCATCGCATGGCTTGGAAATATTTATTTAACTGGCACTGTTTGTATGTTTCCTGCGGTCAATCGGTTAACTTCCATGAAAGAACAAATTGAAAGGAAAAGAATAAGCATAACATTAGGTATCACGCATATTAAGCTCTTGCACGGAAGTTGGCCTTTCCATAATGCTGTCTTGGGAAATATGCCATGGCCGTGTACCAAACATCTAAAAAGAAAAGGGTTTTGTATTAATTGAACTAATTGATCTCTCACAATGAGTGTAATGTTTTAACTCCAGCAAAAAAAAGTAGAAGAAAAATTGACATTTTAAAAGAGAAGTAATTTTTTTTTTTCAGTTAACTAAATCTAGTACTTAAAGAATCATGATGATTGTATATTATTATTATTTTTGGATGTGGCGGGGGCGTACTTCCTTGGGTCGGTACCTTGTTCCATTAGATATTCAGATTTTAGATGTACAGGTATATGGTTTATTCACTTAATGCTTCTGGTATTGAATCTGATGATCAATTCATTCTGCATCTTCTCTATTGAGAGTTAAGTTAACTCCAGGAAAGCAATGCAACATATTAACGGTAACAAAATGTTACCAAGTGATTTATACAACACTATGTCTATCTGCTGTTTTATAGAAAATGTTTTTATACATTATGGCACATTGAGAGCATTATTATGTGTATTACTTTTACACAGGTACACAGAGAGATAAAAATATGCATTAAAAAAAAACCAAAAACAGGCATGTTAAAATTCACATTTTCTTTGATTGCCTTACTGGTATTTTAAACCAATCACAAATAAAATCTTGGTCAGTGACAGAAAATTAACAGATGAAAAGAAATAAATGGCATATACAATACAGACTTTGGAAAACATTCTAGTCCTATAACTATTACAGACACATTTGAACTTAATGCACTCTTGTAATCGGAACTTATCTTTAACCCCTTAAGGACCAAACTTCTGGAATAAAAGGGAATCATGACATGTCACACATGTCATGTGTCCTTAAGGGGTTAAGCAATACTGTCTCTTCATAAAAACATCAATTTTGTCAAATGAACACATGATTGTACTTAATGTCCTTTGCAGTCCTGTGAACAAATCAATATTTTCCCTTCAGGTTAACAGAATCGATTTGCAGAAATGTGAGCTGAGCTTTTGGAAAGCCAAGGTGCTCATCACATTTGGAATAACACTTTTTTACAGCTGCATGAAATCTCTGTATTTGTGATTATGCTTTTACTCAACTTAAAGTGATACAATAGTCATCAAACAAAATGTTTGCTTAAAAGTAGCTTTTCTATATTGATCATGCCCATGCAGGCTTACTGAACAGTTTTCTGCCATTTAGGAGTTATATCAATTTTGTTTCTGTTTATGCAGTTCTAGCCACACCTCCACTGGCTGTGACTGACACAGCCTGCATGAAAAAAAACTATTTGATTTTCAATCAGATGTTAAATTGCTTTAGAAGTGTTTATTTCCCGCTCTGTTTTTTCCTGCTCACACAGGAGGCACCTGCAGGGTCTAGAAGACTGTTAAGAAAGCAGGAGATGAAAAATTCTAAATTAAACAGAATGTACAATAAGGAAAGCTTTAACATTAGTTCTCTCTGTATAGGAAGTGTTAAGAAAGGTTGTGCAAGTCAAATGCAGGGAGATCTGACTAGGGCCGTAGAAACTCCTAAATGGCAGAAAATTGATTAGTGAAACTTCAAAGGCATGATCTATACATTAAAACTGCTTCACTAAGCTAAAGTTGTTTTTGCCTATAGTGTCTCTTTAAACTTGTTAAACACGTACAAAAATGTAGCATATGTCTACGTCCAGGGTATAGCTTCGGAATATAGGTTGTTATTATTACTAGTAGCATTTCTAAAACACTAACATATTCTGCAGTGCAGTATAAACAGGCCATTACAAAAAGTAAAGAGGGCCCTGCCTGTGAGATCTAGCCCATAAAGATATTTTATACAGAGTACTTTAACAAGTATTTATAAATAATTACTTGCCACGATTAATTATCCCCAGTGTGCAGTTGTGGGTTTGTATGTGTCTTCCTTTTCAAAATAGGGTTAAGATTACTTCTGCATGCACTCCAGCCCCAATGCTTAATTAATGCTCATGATTCCATGAGTTCTACCGATGTATTCCCAAGTTATGCTCAACCCTATAGGGTCTGGGGAAAAAAATCTCCTCATACTTTGTTCTTCCTAAAGCGGCTTTGTCACATTGCAGGTTTTGCTTTTAAATTCATCCTTTTTAGCTCCTCTGTTTACTTTTGGTTTAATTTTTTTGAAACTCATATTGGCTTTTTAGTTATACATAGAATATTTTTGCAATGGGATAAGCTTAGGCAAAGTTCCATATCAGTTGCTAAGCTAATTTACCCACAATCCATCAGTCAAAAGAATCCCACAGATGGACAATCTGCAGACATCATGGACAGAGGAGAAGAAAATGGAGACGTCCGAGTATTGGAAAACGTTAATAAATATAAATAAAGGCAACTGTCAAAGGGGGAGTGTAATCATGAAGATACAAAGGGCATACACAAAGGAAAATATGACAGAGCTGCTTTAATTGCTTTAAAAAAAAAAAAAAGTGGCTCACCCCAAGCCCATAGCAATAGCACAAAAAAGTCAGGAAACACAACTGTCAATGATAGTCATCTACTCCACTTCATTGGGTCGTGTTCTAGCAATGTATGTCACCAAAGTGCTCCACTGAAAATGAATACTTACAATAATTTGCTAAGTGTATCAAATAGCACATTGCAAGCTGTACAACCATTAATATGAGATATCTGGAAGGGATACGAAGTTTATCCTGTTCTTTTCTAAAACATGTTGTGTTCTGCTGCACTGATTGTACTTATCCATCTATGAAGGAATTATTTAGCATGTTCAATGAATGGTCATCATACTTCGCATTTATTTTGCCTGCTTTTACATATATACTTATTTGTAAAATAAGTTTACGTTACTCACTCACTCTTTAACTATTTAATAATATACCCCATAAACTGGGCCAAATCTGGTCAGTGAATGCACAAGATAAGGGGGAGAAGCAAAGGCAAAATTGGGGAGGATGATAGGAGATGAAAATCTTCAAGGAAATTTGCAAGTTTCAGACATGAGAAACATAACTTCCTGAATTCAAGAACAACAATCTCATTGATATCATATGGCAAGTGGCCCCCTGGTAAGAATTTCAGTCAGTCATCTGGCCCCTTTTATAAAATAATTGTGCACTCTCTACCATAACCCATGGATTGGGGATGGAGCACCGTTGTGTCAGCATGCCCTGCTTGTACCATGCAGACCTTTGGCATTGGCAATTTCCAATTTATTATGGCTCTATGTTTAACTGTGTTAGATACCGTTTGGCCCATGTCAACCACTATTTTTTGTCATCTTATCTGTTGGCTTTCTGCTTTTTAAAAACTCAATTATTTCACTCAAACAAACAAATTATAATGAATACATTGTTTTATTTACAAAACCCAATATAATAATAAGCAATATTTAATATAGGTTTACTTATGCGTTACTTTCAGCATCTTCACAAAGTTGATCGAGGTGTGCTGCCCTCTGCCAAAACTCTGGAGGCTCACAACCTAGAGGTTGTACTGGAACCCATTTTTTATCTCTGTTGAAAAATCAAATATCTGCCCTGATGACTTTAAAGTCAGTAAATCATTTAGTCTAAACTTCAAACCTTCTACAAGTAATATAAGACGGGATTCCCACTTGTGTTTGATGAAAGATAAAACTATTGTACTTAAACCATAGTTCCTACCGGCTGGGCACTGTTTTCTGCTACATGGCTTGCTTTGAGAAAATTAAATCTGCATTATGGCCTTGATGGATATAGTAGGCCTGAATTAGATTCAGATTGGAAACACTGCCATGTATTTTGAAACACAGGAGGGAAATAAGAGACGATCCTGTAGTTATGCGTTGGTGTGGTTTTTATTTTATTTTAGTGATCGGTAATGATTTTCAATTGACGTTTTTTAATCTGCCCCTGGTTCTTCAAGATTTTCTTTAGGCACATCTGTATCCTACTTCTTAGGTATTGCTCATCAATGTTCCTTTTGTCCATTGCCATTTGCAATAATAACAACACCCTCTAGTGATTAATCAGGCTGTCTGTGAATTATCTGCTTTTGTTCAATGCCAAAAAAGAACTCACTAGACTGAGCTGGGAGAGTATGTACACAAAGGGCCTTCCAAATCCCACCATGGACTCCAGAACTGTGTGTTTAGAAAATTAATCCAGCGAGTTCATTAAGATCAAGAAATGAAAGAATGAATTACGTTGACATGATGTTGGTGATGTGTCTGCAGCAAATAATACACGCTAGATAGATATTGACATGTACTAGTGCTGTAGCCTCAAGTTGTTGGATTTAACTCTTATTACTATCAGCCAATTAATGTTGACAAGTAAACTTGGAGTTACAATCCAGCTAACTTGTGAGGTTTCTGTTCCACAAATCTATATGAAGAGGTCATCAGAAATTGTCAAGTCCTTCCTGATAATTGTAAAAATTCTGGGATAAAGTGGATCAATCGGCAAAAGCACAGTCTTGGTTTCCATGTCCTCACGTTTAGAATTCTGCCCTAGAATTATTTTTTTTAAGGAATTTATATTCCTTGATATGTTCTTTTTACCCCTTTTAGACAAGGGCTAGGGAACTACAATGATATTATGAAGGTGTTAAATGTTTGCCTATGGTGTCAGCAAATAAATGACAGTATTTGTTGCTACGCTGGTGTGCCAGTCAAGGTGCAGCCAGAATGCACAGCTTTTGAAACAATGATCACACTGTAGGCAATGTGAAGGCATGCAACAACACACTACAACTATTTGTACATTACAAATATAGTTGCAACTATTAAAGGGACACTCCAGGCACCCAGACAACTTCTGCCCATTGGAGTGGTCTGGGTGCCAACTCCCACTACACTTAACCCCACCGGCTGACGTGATAAAGAGGAGGAGTGGCGGCGGAGGAAGAAACAGCGACGAGGGACATCGTCGCTGCCTTTGGTAAGTAACTGTAGGGGTTTTCACCCCTTCAGCAACCGGGGATGAGAGGTGGGAGGGAGAGGGGACCTGCAGTGCTAGGAAAACAGATTGTTTTCCTGGCACTGGAGAGTGCCTTTAAGGTATTCAATAAACTGGGAATCGTGGAGAATTAGGGCAAAGTAGGCAAAATGGGGGGAAAAAAAGCTACTTATTTATTTTTACGTAAAACTGTTGATCACCGTACTGCTAATTCACACGTATAGTTTTTTTCAAAGGAAGCTTCATTCCTATGTAATAACCAGCCTTCTCCATTAGACCATTAGACTTTCCCCTGTATTTCAATCCTTTAAGAAGTCCATTAAAACTCATCTGTTCAGGTAAACCTATAGCCACCCTTAGCAATTCTTATTTCTGAAACTGTCTGCCCCTTCTCCATCTAAAAAGCTTTCCAAATGATTTATTGTAATTCGAAAAAAATTCAAATGATTTATCTACAAAAATTCCCGTAGACTTTAATGGTGACTTATGTTGATCAATTATTTTGAAAGTTTTTATAACCGTATTGAATCATATGTAAAGCTTATTAAATCAAGGCCATAATTAGTTTCTTTGCAGCCCATTTCACTCTATCACTTTCCAATTGTAGAGGTTTCCTACATAGTTACCTGTTGATCTCATCCTCCATATTGCTCTTCGTCTTGCGATTTTATAGCTCTTCTATCTCTCAGCAGTGGAAGAACAACAGGGGTCACTAAGGTCGCAAATGCAACCAGGCCCTCTGTATTTTGCCTGTCACTGGGCACCCAGGAGGTAGTTGGGTGGCCACCTTATGGCTCCCCCCAGACGGGCAGATATCCACAAAGGCTGCGCCACAATCAGTAATAAAAAGTCCAGTTAAAAGGAAAAAGTCCAAATATTTTATCCTTACAGAGATGGTCTTTGGTGATGAGGTCTTCTACTATTGTAGAGGATCCGCTTTATATGAAAGATAAAAAGAGAGAAGGGCAACCAATGGTGCAGTATGTAAAATTCAAATGTAGACGTAAAAGAGTAATAATATAAAACTCACATTTACCAGAGCTAATAACCAGCTCTGGGGTGAAGCGCATACAGCGGTTTAATCCCTGCTTGTAGGATATAAATGGATTCCTCTCCGTCACTAGTGTCCAATTCTCGGATAAAAAGAGACAACCAATAGTGCACACTGTATGGTAATATTGATAAAAGAATGTACTTACAAGACGAGCAGACCAACTGCTCTGTGATGACAGCGTAGGTGGATTTATCCCCACCTAAGGATTTCTTTAGGTACAGGAAACTTCCAAAGATGTATTTCAAAGGTTTTACATAAAACCAATAAAAGGTGAATAAGATAATACTAAAAAGCCAGGGTAAAATAGATTATGTGTCTATAAAAAAGATAATTGGCACAATAAAATGACCAAAAATACTTTAATATATATAAAAGAACACAATATTAAATATCCATAACGCGTTTCGTCAAAAAGACTTTTTCAAATGGAATTTTACCCTGGCTTTTTAGTATTATCTTATTCACCTTTTATTGGTTTGATGTAAAACCTTTGAAATACATCTTTGGAAGTTTCCTGTACCTAAAGAAATCCTTAGGTGGGGATAAATCCACCCACGCTGTCATCACAGAGCAGTTGGTCTGCTCTTGTCTTGTAAGTACATTATTTTATTTATCTTTTATCAACATTACCATACAGTGTGCACTATTGGTTGTCTCTTTTTATCCGAGAATTGGACACTAGTGACGGAGAGGAATCCATTTATATCCTACAAGCGGGGATTAAACCGCTGTATGCGCTTCACCCCAGAGCTAGTTAAAAGCTCTGGTAAATGTGAGTTTTATATTATTACTCTTTTACGTCTACATTTGAATTTTACATACTGCACCATTGGTTACCCTTCTCTCTTTTTATCTTTCATATAAAGCGGATCCTCTACAATAGTAGAAGACCTCATCACCAAAGACCATCTCTGTAAGGATAAAATATTTGGACTTTTTCCTTTTAACTGGACTTTTTATTACTGATTGTGGCGCAGCCTTTTTTATTGTTTTCACTTGTCTTATTCTAAAGGGTTTGAGGGATCCCTTTTAAGGTTGCTGCCTATAAGTTAAGTAAGCGCTGTCTCATTCTTCCATTCTTTTAAGATATCCACAAAGGCAGATCAGGCACCTGCTTACCCAGACAGCAAGTGCCTACTCTGCCCAAATGTACCGTTTATGAGGGGCATGTATATGGGTGGTGAGGAAGTACTGATCTTCCTGCTCTTCTTGCTCTGCTACCTCACACCCCTTGTGGTGATGCCAGGAGCCGGGATGTGATGTCACTTATGCCCCGACAATACTAAACGACGTGCAAAGGAGCAGAACAAGGAGAGCAGGAAGATTACACCAGCACCACACTGGACCGCAGAGAGGGGACCCACGTCTGCTATCTCAGAAGTAGGGAGGCTGGTTGGGGCTTAAAACCCCATTATAAGTAAAATGAATCTGTAATTGTGTATCCGTCAGTGAGAATGTGTAGGTTTATCAGTGAAAGTGTGTGTTGGCTAAATAGTGTGTGTGCCAATGACTGTGTTTTTGTCTGTGAGTGTGTGTCAGTGTATGTGTATCAGTGAATGTCCTCTACAATTGTGTCCTCTATTAGATTGTTCAAGTTCAATAACATTAATGTACAAAATATTTGATTTATAGGACTTTAGAAATCATATAACTTTAAAATGCCAGGTAGCCAAAATAATGGTTATAAGAATTTAAAAAAAGATTCAGGGCAGCACTAATTTCATTCCATTAATACCCCCTCTTTAAAGCGGAAGTCTCTTCAATCTATGAATAGTAACTCCCAAATATGTCCGATTATTAAAAAAATCTAGGAAAGTTAAGTTATAAATGTACCAATAGTACAGGGAGGACTGGCAACTTGTGGCCTAAGGGGCAAAAACTATTTAGTGGCCCATAGTGTAGTTTTACCAACCCACCCATTAACATCAGCAATATACACAAGTACACACACAATAGATGTGCAGATAGATATACGAGATAATTGGATAGATGGAATTAAAGTGTTATGCACTTGGGCATTTGGATGGTAAAAGTGGTTAGAGAGCAGCTGGGGAGCAATTGCCTGGCCCACTTATCAATAAGGGATATCTCCACAAGCAGGCAAGTATTTAGTAATAGGAGTTCTTATGGGTTTTCCAGCAAGGGAATGCTATTAATGCATTAAACGCACAAACCTTGTGTATCGAGCCAATGAGTTAAATGCTTGATATATCGTGCCAAAACGAAAAAATACGTATACTTGGTATATAATGCCAATGAGCAGTAAATATAAATACATAAACCTTACATATCATGCCAATGAAAATTAAATGCATAATTTTGGTATATCATGCCAATGGGCAGTAAATGTATAAACCCTGTATATCATGCCAATGGGCAGTAAATGTATAAACCCTGTATATCATGCCAATGGGCAGTAAATGTATAAACCCTGTATATCATGCCAATGGGCAGTAAATGTATAAACCCTGTATATCATGCCAATGGGCAGTAAATGTATAAACCCTGTATATCATGCCAATGGGCAGTAAATGTATAAACCCTGTATATCATGCCAATGGGCAGTAAATGTATAAACCCTGTATATCATGCCAATGGGCAGTAAATGTATAAACCCTGTATATCATGCCAATGGGCAGTAAATGTATAAACCCTGTATATCATGCCAATGGGCAGTAAATGTATAAACCCTGTATATCATGCCAATGGGCAGTAAATGTATAAACCCTGTATATCATGCCAATGGGCAGTAAATGTATAAACCCTGTATATCATGCCAATGGGCAGTAAATGTATAAATCCTGTATATCATGCCAATGGGCAGTAAATGTATAAACCCTGTATATCATGCCAATGGGCAGTAAATGTATAAACCCTGCATATCATGCCAATGGGCAGTAAATGTATAAACCCTGCATATCATGCCAATGGGCAGTAAATGTATAAACCCTGTATATCATGCCAATGGGCAGTAAATGTATAAACCCTGTATATCATGCCAATGGGCAGTAAATGTATAAATCCTGTATATCATGCCAATGGGCAGTAAATGTATAAACCCTGTATATCATGCCAATGGGCAGTAAATGTATAAACCCTGTATATCATGCCAATGGGCAGTAAATGTATAAACCCTGTATATCATGCCAATGGGCAGTAAATGTATAAACCCTGCATATCATGCCAATGGGCAGTAAATGTATAACCCCTGTATATCATGACAATGGGCAGTAAATGTATAAATCCTGTATATCATGCCAATGGGCAGTAAATGTATAAATCCTGTATATCATGACAATGGGCAGTAAATGTATAAACCCTGTATATCATGCCAATGGGCAGTAAATGTATAAATCCTGTATATCATGCCAATGGGCAGTAAATGTATAAATCCTGTATATCATGCCAAGGAGCAGTAAATGTATAAACCCTGTATATCATGCCAACGGGCAGTAAATGTATAAACCCTGTATATCATGCCAACGGGCAGTAAATGTATAAACCCTGCATATCATGCCAATGGGCAGTAAATGTATAAACCCTGTATATCATGCCAATGGGCAGTAAATGTATAAATCCTGTATATCATGCCAATGGGCAGTAAATGTATAAATCCTGTATATCATGCCAAGGAGCAGTAAATGTATAAACCCTGCATATCATGACAATGGGCAGTAAATGTATAAACCCTGTATATCATGCCAATGGGCAGTAAATGTATAAACCCTGTATATCATGCCAATGGGCAGTAAATGTATAAATCCTGTATATCATGCCAATGGGCAGTAAATGTATAAATCCTGTATATCATGCCAATGGGCAGTAAATGTATAAACCCTGTATATCATGCCAATGGGCAGTAAATGTATAAATCCTGTATATCATGCCAATGGGCAGTAAATGTATAAATCCTGTATATCATGACAATGGGCAGTAAATGTATAAACCCTGTATATCATGCCAATGGGCAGTAAATGTATAAATCCTGTATATCATGCCAATGGGCAGTAAATGTATAAATCCTGTATATCATGCCAAGGAGCAGTAAATGTATAAACCCTGTATATCATGCCAACGGGCAGTAAATGTATAAACCCTGTATATCATGCAAACGGGCAGTAAATGTATAAACCCTGCATATCATGCCAATGGGCAGTAAATGTATAAACCCTGTATATCATGCCAATGGGCAGTAAATGTATAAATCCTGTATATCATGCCAATGGGCAGTAAATGTATAAATCCTGTATATCATGCCAAGGAGCAGTAAATGTATAAACCCTGCATATCATGACAATGGGCAGTAAATGTATAAACCCTGTATATCATGCCAATGGGCAGTAAATGTATAAACCCTGTATATCATGCCAATGGGCAGTAAATGTATAAATCCTGTATATCATGCCAATGGGCAGTAAATGTATAAACCCTGTATATCATGCCAATGGGCAGTAAATGTATAAACCCTGTATATCATGCCAATGGGCAGTAAATGTATAAATCCTGTATATCATGCCAATGGGCAGTAAATGTATAAACCCTGTATATCATGCCAATGGGCAGTAAATGTATAAACCCTGTATATCATGCCAATGGGCAGTAAATGTATAAATCCTGTATATCATGCCAATGGGCAGTAAATGTATAAACCCTGTATATCATGCCAATGGGCAGTAAATGTATAAACCCTGTATATCATGCCAATGGGCAGTAAATGTATAAATCCTGTATATCATGCCAATGGGCAGTAAATGTATAAATCCTGTATATCATGCCAATGGGCAGTAAATGTATAAACCCTGTATATCATGCCAATGGGCAGTAAATGTATAAACCCTGTATATCATGCCAATGGGCAGTAAATGTATAAACCCTGTATATCATGCCAATGGGCAGTAAATGTATAAACCCTGTATATCATGCCAATGGGCAGTAAATGTATAAACCCTGCATATCATGCCAATGGGCAGTAAATGTATAAATCCTGTATATCATGCCAATGGGCAGTAAATGTATAACCCCTGTATATCATGCCAATGGGCAGTAAATGTATAAACCCTGTATATCATGCCAATGGGCAGTAAATGTATAAACCCTGTATATCATGCCAATGGGCAGTAAATGTATAAACCCTGTATATCATGCCAATGGGCAGTAAATGTATAACCCCTGTATATCATGCCAATGGGCAGTAAATGTATAAATCCTGTATATCATGCCAATGGGCAGTAAATGTATAAACCCTGCATATCATGCCAATGGGCAGTAAATGTATAAACCCTGTATATCATGCCAATGGGCAGTAAATGTATAACCCCTGTATATCATGCCAATGGGCAGTAAATGTATAAATCCTGCATATCATGCCAATGGGCAGTAAATGTATAAACCCTGCATATCATGCCAATGGGCAGTAAATGTATAACCCCTGTATATCATGCCAATGGGCAGTAAATGTATAAACCCTGTATATCATGCCAATGGGCAGTAAATGTATAAACCCTGTATATCATGCCAAGGAGCAGTAAATGTATAAACCCTGTATATCATGCCAATGGGCAGTAAATGTATAAACCCTGTATATCATGCCAAGGAGCAGTAAATGTATAAACCCTGTATATCATGCCAATGGGCAGTAAATGTATAAACCCTGTATATCATGCCAATGGGCAGTAAATGTATAACCCCTGTATATCATGCCAATGGGCAGTAAATGTATAAACCCTGCATATCATGCCAATGGGCAGTAAATGTATAAACCCTGTATATCATGCCAATGGGCAGTAAATGTATAACCCCTGTATATCATGCCAATGGGCAGTAAATGTATAAATCCTGCATATCATGCCAATGGGCAGTAAATGTATAAACCCTGCATATCATGCCAATGGGCAGTAAATGTATAACCCCTGTATATCATGCCAATGGGCAGTAAATGTATAAACCCTGTATATCATGCCAATGGGCAGTAAATGTATAAACCCTGTATATCATGCCAAGGAGCAGTAAATGTATAAACCCTGTATATCATGCCAATGGGTAGTAAATGTACCAACCCTGTATATCATGCCAAGGAGCAGTAAATGTATAAACCCTGTATATCATGCCAATGGGCAGTAAATGTATAAACCCTGTATATCATGCCAATGGGCAGTAAATGTATAACCCCTGTATATCATGCCAATGGGCAGTAAATGTATAACCCCTGTAAATCATGCCAATGGGCAGTAAATGTATAAACCCTGTATATCATGCCAATGGGCAGTAAATGTATAAATCCTGTATATCATGCCAATGGGCAGTAAATGTATAAACCCTGTATATCATGCCAATGGGCAGTAAATGTATAAACCCTGTATATCATGCCAATGGGCAGTAAATGTATAAATCCTGTATATCATGCCAATGGGCAGTAAATGTATAAACCCTGCATATCATGCCAAGGAGCAGTAAATGTATAAATCCTGTATATCATGCCAATGGGCAGTAAATGTATAAATCCTGTATATCATGCCAATGGGCAGTAAATGTATAACCCCTGTATATCATGCCAAGGAGCAGTAAATGTATAACCCCTGTATATCATGCCAAGGAGCAGTAAATGTATAAATCCTGTATATCATGCCAATGGGCAGTAAATGTATAAATCCTGTATATCATGCCAATGGGCAGTAAATGTATAACCCCTGTATATCATGCCAAGGAGCAGTAAATGTATAAATCCTGTATATCATGCCATCTGCATGTTCATGAAGGAATATACAGTCTAATGGTTTGGATTACTTGGCCACCTGATGGATCAGAAAATGTACACTTAGAAATCTGAGACACATAACTTCTATTTTACCCTGGCTTTTTATTGTTATTTTTATCATTTTTTACTGGTTTTATAAAAAACCTTGAATACTCCTGGAAGTTTCCTGTACTCAAAGAAATCCTTAGGTGGGGATCAATCCACCCAAGCTGTCATCAAAGAGCAGTGTGTCTGCTCTTATTTTGTAAGTACAATTTTTTTTTATTATTCTTATTCATATTGCCATACAGTGAGCACTATTGGCTGTTTCTTCTTTTTATCCCGAGAATTGAAAACCACTCACGGAGAGGAACCTGCCTTATATCCCATAAGCGGGGATTAAACCGCTGTACGCACTTCACTCCAGAGCTGGACATTAGCTCTGGTAAATGTGAGTTTTATACTATTACTTTTCACACCTATACCTGAATTTTACGTACTACACCATTGGTTGTTCCTTGTTCCTTTTTATCTTTCATATCAAGTGATACCATTATACAAGTAAAAGACCTCAACATCCAAGGACACTTGTAAGGACACAATAGCTGGACTAATTCTCTCCTTTTTTGTTTAACCATTGTATTTTATATTTGTGCGCAGCCTTTTTTATTGTATTTATATATCATGCCAATGGGCAGTAAATGTATAAATCCTGTATATCATGCCAATGGGCAGTAAATGTATAAATCCTGTATATCATGCCAATGGGCAGTAAATGTATAAACCCTGCATATCATGCCAAGGAGCAGTAAATGTATAAATCCTGTATATCATGCCAATGGGCAGTAAATGTATAAATCCTGTATATCATGCCAATGGGCAGTAAATGTATAACCCCTGTATATCATGCCAAGGAGCAATAAATGTATAAATCCTGTATATCATGCCAATGGGCAGTAAATGTATAAACCCTGTATATCATGCCAATGGGCAGTAAATGTATAAACCCTGTATATCATGCCAATGGGCAGTAAATGTATAAATCCTGCATATCATGCCAAGGAGCAGTAAATGTATAAATCCTGTATATCATGCCAATGGGCAGTAAATGTATAAACCCTGTATATCATGCCAAGGAGCAGAAAGTGTATAAACCCTGTATATCATGCCAACGGGCAGTAAATGTATAAACCCTGTATATCATGCCAACGGGCAGTAAATGTATAAACCCTGTATATCATGCCAAGGAGCAGAAAGTGTTTAAACCCTGTATATCATGCCCTTAAGCAGTACATTTATAAACCCTGTATATCATGCCAAAAAGCATTCAATTCATAACATTTGTATACTATAATGAGCCATATTTGCCTCCAAAAAGTGTGCCAGTTCTAGCTGTACACCAAACAACCTACCAGTGGTATCTCTCTGCTTCCAGGTTCTCTGTGCAATTTTTTTGCCCCACAGCATTGCTGCTCCCATTACATCTGTGCCATCTCTCTGCCCTCAGTAACTTGCTCAGGTACGATGATTGCATTCCCAGCACTTGTTTGCGCCCAGATGCCTGGCATCCCCTAGGACCTTCCTGGAGTCTAGTTGGATGCACCGTGTGTGTGCACAGACATACTGCCTGTCTTACTCTCGCACTCATGCAGTCATTTTGAAGTAGTTATGGTGCCCTTTAGTATGAAACACTGCACATTCAGAGTTTAATCTATTTGCTGCTGGAGATGTAATTCCACCTCTGGCATTGTTATTGGGATATCACAAATAGGAGTCCCAAAACCTGATTGGGCAACATCCAGAGGTATGTGAAACACATCATAATAGTGCCATCTTCCAACCTAGCTTTTTTTTTTTTGTTTTTTTTTTAAATTCTTTATTTATAACAAGGTTAAACACCAATGACATAAAATACCGTGGCATACGTATAACAACATGGACAGAATCATGAACAAATACATGTGTCTCGAACCGTGCAGATGAGGAGTTCAATCGCCGTGGCCCCTTTGCTGATATCTAAAGCGTGCTGTCCATGAAATGTCCATAATGATGCATGGTGTCCAACCGATTTTTTAAGATAATAAAATCGAAGCCAAACAATAAAGAACGGCCATAGCACTTGAAATACATTGTGTCCGTAACTAGGGCTACATATTCACATAGCTTACTTGTGTAATAAGAACCTAGTCATAATCCCATGGTGGGGGCACCCAGTATTGTGAGAGCATACGTTCAATCGAGGCCTCCAGGCGTTAGCGCCCCTCACCCATCAGGGCGCGGGCATGGCCAACGTAAAAACGGACAGGAATATGGAGCCATTCAAAATATTAGTAGCCAAGAGAGAAAAAGGGTTAGATAAGAAATATAGGCAAGAAAGAGGGGTTCAGAGGAAAGAAAAAGAACTGGAATAAGGGTAGAGAAAAAGGAGTCATGGGGGGGGGGGTGAGGGAGGGGGGGAATTTCACTTGTGTCGCCCCTCAGTGCCCTATAAGACAACCTACTGACAGGAGGCTTCTCGAGATAGTATCTAGTGAAGATTAGCGCAGTCCCCAACCGGCCAGCCTCATTCTTGATGCCTCTCATTAAAAACCCCGGCTAACCTTTGCAAGGGGACAAGTCAAGGAGGGGCTCATCTTCAGAGAGTACCAGGTAGGGAGCGTGCGAACCCTGCGTCTTTAGTCTCCAACGCCACTATCTATCCACGGCGCCCATACCTTATCGAATTTTGAGGTCGTGCCTCTGACCTTTGCTGTGAGTTTGTCCATAAGGAAAGTGTCTTTAATTTTTTGTATCACTATGCAAAGCGGGGGTGTGGAAGGTTGAAGCCATACCTGTGCTAGGGCCCTCCTTGCTGCGAGATTCACCTTGTGCACCAGCTTCTGTTCGGTTCTGGTCCAGTCCTCTAGAGCTCTGGCCAGAAGGAACACCCACGGGTCCAGCCCAATCTCCCTACCAAAGATATCCTTCAGTAAGTCCGACACTAGTCTCCAGTATTTTTGGGCCTCAGGACATTCCCACCACATATGCAAATAAGTCCCTTTATGTCCGCACCCTCTCCAGCACAAGTCAGTAGTCGTTCTATGCATCCTAAAAAGTTTCACCGGGGTGGTGTACCACCTGAACATGGTCTTATACGCTTGTTCCTGCATGGATACACATATGGAAGAGGTCGCGGCAGCCTCCCATATCTCCTGCCATTCGACCCCTTCCAGCTCCTCACCTAGATCGGCTTCCCATTGAGCTGTGTAGGTGAGCTCTCCCCATTCGGAGGTGGAGTTAGAGATGTGTGCATATAAAGCCGTTATGAGGCCCCTTGGAAATTGTTCATTAAGGCACATATTTTCGAAAAAAGTGAGCGGCTGTGTCGCGCTGGTTCTAATCCCCGGGGCTTGTGCGTAATCTCTGAGCTGGAGATATCTAAAGAAATCCGAAGGGCGTAGAGCAGCCCTAGTTTTTAATTCTTCAAATTGAAGGATTGAGCCGCCTTCATACAAGTGGCATAAGCGTTGGACACCCGTGCTTTCTATGCCCTTGAAATCCTTTACGTCTAATCCCGGTGTGAACGTTTTGTTCCTCAAATAAGGAGTTAACGGAGACAGTTTGGAGGATAGCCCATATTTGATTGACGCTACGTCCCATATTTTGATCGAGTTTGCTATGGCTGGACATTCGACACGTGCAGCCGGCCTGTGGTCCCGGGGGACCCACATGGCGAACTGGGGGATGTCAGGTCCCATAAGGGACGACTCTAAATCCACCCATCTCCTTTCGTCCGGGGGAGAGTGCCAATGCGCTATTTGTGATAGCTGGGCTGCCAAATAATAGAAGTAAAAATTGGGTAAACCCAGGCCCCCCCTCGATTTCGCCCTGTACAAGATATTGCGGGAGACCCTTTGTCTCTTATTCTGCCATATGAATTTCCCTACCGCCTGCTGGAGTGTTCCCAGATCCGACCTAGTCAGTCGAACCGGGAGAGCTTGAAATAAGAATAAAATTCTGGGAAGCACATTCATTTTGACTGAGTGGATCCTTCCGATCCACGAGATCGGTTTATCCTGCCATTTTTCCATATACGTAATCAGAGTGCGAATCAAGGGGGAGTAGTTTTGTTGGAAGAGCTGGGTGGGGTCCGCCGTCAGTAGGACCCCCAAATACTTTATTTGGTGTCTCGCAATGCGAATATTGTGCGCGGACCCAACGCAAATGATGTCAGAGTCTCGCATACAAACAGGGAGCGCGCTCGATTTAGGAAGGTTCACCTTATAGCCAGCTAAGTCGCCATAAGATTCCAGTACCGTTGCCAGGGCCTCCATGGACCTGAACGGGTCCGTCAGAGTCAGCAGTATATCATCCGCGAATGCTGACACAACATATCTCCGGTCTCCCACTGTTATCCCCTGAATCTCCTGGGTACAGCGTATTTTCTGTAACAGGGGTTCAAGCGACAAGGCGAAAAGCAGAGGTGACAAAGGGCAGCCCTGTCTAGTCCCGTTGCCCAGGGTAAAGGGTAAAGCCCGTGATCCCGCTATTCGAACCCGCGCCCGTACATCCGTATACATTGCCCTGATAGCGGTGGTGTAAGCAATAGGTAGGCCAAAGTGTCGGAGAACTTCGAACAGATAGGGCCACTTAACCCTATCGAAAGCCTTTTCTGCGTCAAGCGACAGGATCATTGTTGGTATCCCCCTAGTCGCCTGCCTCCAAATCAGGTCAATATTGCGCCGGGTATTCTCGTAGAGTTGTCTGCCGGGTATAAAACCCACCTGGTCAGGGTGTATCAATCTCGATAAGAAGGGGTTCAGGCGGGCCGCCAAAATTTTAGCAAAAATCTTGGAGTCGTGATTTATTAGCGATATCGGGCGAAAATTTTCAGGGACCGTATCGTCCCTGCCCGGTTTTGGCAAGAGAATCACGTCGGCCAGCGACATGTCCCTGTCAGGTGTACCCCCCTCCATAAGATCGTTAAATAACGCTTCCAGATGTGGAGCGAGTTCTTCGCGGAAGATCTTGTAATACCCACCCTCGAAACCGTCCGGGCCCGGGGCCTTATTACCTTTCAATGTCGAGATCGCAGCGTCTATTTCGTCAGCCGTGATATGTGCTCCCAAGATGGCTGCGTCCCCTCCGCTCAATTTCGGCAGAGACAATGGAGCCAAAAAATCCCTCGTTTTGTCTATCTCACACTGTAGGTGATCGCTGTCCCCCCTCCCGGAATGATTGTATAATTTAGTGTAGTAATCAGTAAAAACTTTCGCTATTTCGGTGGGATCCGTGCAATAGTTGCCCTCGGCATTCTTAATTCTCGTGATGTGAGAGTGGCCTTGTCTCGGGCGGAGAGATCTAGCCAACAGCGTATCCATTTTGTTGGACTTTTCGTAGTACGTCCGTTTGGACCACACCACGGCCCTAGCTGTGTCATCCAGGAGCGCCTCGCGTACCGACGCGCGTTGCGTTTGTACGTTCACCAATGTGGTGGGGGACGGAGCAGCCTTGTGTTTCTCTTCCGCTTTCCCTAGGGCCTCCAGGAGGGACGACAGTAATCGTGTTTTGCGTTTCTTTTTTAGGGTGGCTTCACGGATAAATATGCCACGTATAACCGCCTTGTGAGCGGCCCATACTGTGGCCGGGCTAAGATCGGGCGCCGTGTTTCGAAGGAAATAGTCGGATAATTCCCGACGGACTGACTCCACCACGACCGGATCTTGTAGCAGGGAGGTATTCAATTTCCAGGACCACGGGGACGCTGTACACAAGTTGTCTAAAGTCAACGTGACTTCCGCGTGATCCGACCAAGTTATAGAACCGATCGTGGAAGTCGAGGTCCTCGACGCGGATTGTGAGTTTACCAGAAACATGTCGATTCTGGAATAAGTTCCATGGGGTGCAGAGTAAAACGTATAGTCTCGGTCCTCTGGATGGTGAGCCCTCCAGATGTCCAAGAGACCTGTATGCTGGATAAACATGCGGAGTAGCCTGTCCTGGCTCCCCCGTCCATGAGATCTCGGCAACCCGCCACCGTGGCTCCGATCCACGGCTGGGCATGGGGCAGCATTGAGATCCCCACCTACAACAATCATGCCATGTGGCAAAGCATTCACTGTTTGGGTCATGTGGTCCCAGAACTCAGCGGACGGGACATTAGGGGCGTAAATATTAAGGAAGTGGATCGTATGGGAATACAAACTCCCCGACATCAATACATAGCGCCCCGCCGGGTCTGTTATCACATTCCCAATCCGAAAAGGGCATCTATGGTGTACGAGTATAGCGACGCCGTTCCTTTTGTTTAAAGCTCTAGCCTCACGTACGACTCTGAATGTGTGGTCCTTCAAAGTGAACTTCGCATGCGTGGAGATATGCGTCTCCTGTAGGAACGCTATGTCTGGACTCAAGCGTTTAAGTTCCCTAAACATAAGGCGTCTTTTGCTTGGGGCATTTAGGCCCTTAACATTCAGGGATAATATTTTTAACGGCATGGCAGTGGGTGAAAGGTGAAGCTTGTCCTGATAACTTGAGCACCCGGGGAGCGGCGCAAATACGGCATCGTCGCTTGCGCAGGCCTAAAGCCCCTGCCCAACCTCAGCAAACCAGGGTTATGACTCTTACTCAAGGTGGACACAAGGCCCTCCCCTCCCAAGGGGGATAAGGCGGGAGAAGATGGGAAGGTGAGGGGGAACGGAGAGACAGGGGAGCAGAGTAGAGAAATTGAAAGAAAAGATTGTGAAAAAAAAGAGAAGGAAAATAAACGCCTGGTCTTACCTATTGCCAGGACTAACTGGGGTATATGTCGAAGCTTCCCCAGAGCACTGAAAGGGCTCCAGAGAGGCATGAACATAGACCAACCACTGGAAGCACCCCAAGGGTGCCAAACTGAACCTTATTGGAGATAAAAGAGATAAAAAATAAACATCTAGAGTGTACAAAGGTAGGGGAAGCAATTGGGCTGCATATAGCTCGGGCCCTGGCCTGCGGACCCCCTTAGGAAGGCGTCGGAGCGGGCGTCAGTGGAAACAACGAGCAATTCGCAACCTGTCCCCCCCATAACACGCTGGCGGGCAACTGCGTGAGGCCAATGGCGGGAGACTGAATGCAAACTGCATATAAGGGTCGTAACTCAGAATTAACCAGGGTTGGGGGGGTCACATATGATCAATGAGTGCAAGAGGAGGGCTGGTGGGAAGCAGGGCGCCCAGTAATATCAGTATACCACACCCTGAAGTAAACATCCCCCTCGCTCGCCTCAATACAGGGAACGAGGACCTCTATACACACTGTGTATTCATGGGCAATGGTATATGCGTCTCAAGGCGTTTAGTACGGGGACTGTAAGCATGAAGCTAACTCGGAGCCCCACGGAGTCTGATAGCTACCTATCGTGTCCATCTATGTGGGAACCTGACCATTCGGAATGCGGCCCGCCAGGGGTTGGTGGAGCGTACATAACTCACGCCCACGGCCAACTATACAGGAGCCTAACGGTGGGGGGAACACATCCCCCATGTAGTACAAGCGCCTACAGTGTGTCCCACATCGTACACTATACCCCCTGCCGCTCCCGGTCCCAATCCCCATAGGCCAACTACCCCCCGCCTGACAAGAAGCAGGAAATATCAAACCCCACAGTCTCGCACATATAAACCCACTGTATACATGTGAAGGGTATGTTACAGAGACCGCCGCCCGCCGCCCGCCGCCCCACACCGGACCCGAGCCCCCACCTGAGCATACATGTACATAAAAATGCATAATAACTCCCTCTCCCAAAGGGCCTGATGGTTCGTGGAAAAAATGGGGGTTGGGGGGCAAGGGGCCGGTACACGGCGCCCGTCATAAGACCCCAAAACGCAAGGTAGGGCTGCGGGTAGGGGGCACAGAAAATTGAAATAATAAAATACAAAATAAAAAAAAAAGGACAAAAGGAAAAAATACAACACCCCGGTACATAACTATACATACACGCCGCAGAAAGATGCCGGGCGTAATGCAATAATCGAGCCCGCCGCCCCTCACAGACCCGAACCCCTGAAATAACAAAAGCATATCACACATTACCCCAGTCCCGGTCTCAAGGGACCCGCTAAACCTAAGAGAACCGGTAACAATGATAGACAAATGATGTTGGAGGATAATGGGTCCCGACGGGCCTATATGCAGCGCCTGTCGCCAGACCCCATAACCAGGTGCTTCTGCGGGGAAAGGGGGCCGCCGAGAAGCCGCACAGGGGTGACTCCGTGGCAAAGGACAGTGAGCAGCCCTAGCCCACCCCAAACAAGAGGGAGCCCACCCACGAGGGGGGAACCCGCTATCTCATGGAGGCCTCACAGCGGATCCCCATGGCCAGGGCCTCAAAAATGGCAGAAAAAAAACCCAGAAAAAACCCCGGGAGCGAGGCACCGGCATCCCCCTCCCAAACAACGTTAACCCCCCCCGTGAGGCCTTACCCACCGGGACAGCAGCCTCCCGACCTGGGGCTGCAACTGGGGATCGCCATCCTCATTCGTCCGCAGCATACCATTCGCGGGGGAGAGCAGGGAGGACCTCCACCTGGGCCACCGATACAGCAAAATCAGCGAGCGGTTGAATCCCCAGCGCGTTCAAGAATTGCACCGGATCGCCGTCCGGGAAAAGAAGCCTTGTGCGGCCCTCTTTGAAGGCCATCAGCCGAAAAGGGTGCCCCCATGCATATTTGATGGAATGATGTTGCAGGAGCTCCGTGATGGGGCGCCATTCTCGCCTTCTCTGCAAAGTTAGTGGGGTCAAGTCTTGATATAGAGCGAGTTCGACCCCGTTGTGGGTGATCGGGCGCTCTCTGCCCCGTCTCATCAGGGCCTCCTTTGTTTGGAAGGAAAGGAATTTTATTATAACATCCCTGGGCCGTCGGTCGTCCGCCCTTCTCGCCCGGAGTGCCCTGTGTGCCCTTTCTATATGCCACAAGTGGTCGGGGATGTCGGGGAGCAAAGGTTTAAAAATCCCGAGGACCGCTTCGCTCAGGGACCCCTCCCCCTCCTGTTCAGGTAAGCCCCGGAGGCGAACATTATTTCGCCTCGACCTGTTTCCCAGATCGTCAATCGCCAACTCCGCTGTTGTTAGTTAAGTGGTAAGGTGGTTGATTTGGGCGGCTGCTTCATTGTGGGCCACGACCGTGGACTCCACCCGCTGCTCCAACGCCGCCGTCCTTACCCCCAGGGCCTGGATTTCCGCCTTCACTTCTGCGGTGTTGCGGGCGATCTCTGTGGCCAGGTAGGTGCGGACCTCTGCCAATTTAGCCAGGATCTGGCTGGCATCTGAGACCGGAGAGCCCGTGGCTCCGCTGTTCGCTGGGCTTGAGGGAGAGTGGGGAGTACCTCGGCCATCCCGTCCGCCATCTTGAGCGCTCGATCGCGCCGTGCGAGAGGCCGCGAACATGTCGGACAAGGTAACTCCCGGTTCAGCCGCCTTTTTAGTTTGTTTTCTCGGGGCCCTTCTATCCATAGTGCCTCCCCGACCTAGATGAGCAATTTAATCGATTTATCTCCGCTTTCATAGGCTGTTGGCACCGCGGTCGCAGCAGAGCTCTACATGGACACGTCCAGCTCGCTCGGCTGCAAACCACGCCCCCCCCCCAACCTAGCTTTTTTTAACTGTAGAAATGTTTAATACATTATTATTTCTATAATTTGTTATATTTTTTACAATTTTTTCTTCCCCCTTTTTTTAGTAGGAGTTCCCGGATGGCTAATGTTAATTCTGTGCAAGTTTTCACGTACAATGTGCCATTCATTGGCTGTGGGGAGGTCAGCTGATGCTCTCAGCCAATTAATGGCAACTCGATTGGCGTCAAGCACGTATCACATAGCAGGATCAGAGTCCCTTGCACCTGACATGCACCAGGGAAAGAGAGCAATCCATTGGCATCCTAACCACTGCAGTGAGCTGTATTATTTATTATGTTTTGAATAACCCTTTAAAGGACCACTCCACACCCACTCCACACTTCAACTTGCTGATTATTTTAATTGATTACTCCTGCCTCCGCCCTACATACTTCCTTCTCAGACCTCAGAACGTTGTGCAGTAAACGAGTGCAAGCCAAAGTGCGCACACAGGGGAGCGCTTCAGAGGTTTCACAAAGAGAAGCTTATGACAGGCTATAGCCCAGTGAAGAAACTGTAAGTGTCTTCTGGAGAAAACGGGGAGAGCGTACAAAGGCTGCAGTTCAAAATGCAAGCTCTGGAAAAAAATAATAATAACAAAATAAATAAAATCTATCTATCTATTGTAAATAGTAATTTCTGCTTTTTGTTTTTTTTCGTGTGCCCATTTGGGCAGTTGCGGGTTTAAGTGCTGATATTAGATAGCAGATGTTCAGCGATCTCATCACTGGCCAGTACATTTATAGGTCTGCTATTACTTTATGACATCTCTATTGGGGGCCTCTCATTTGTGACACTTTCAGAGCTGCTTATTTACAGATTTGAAGCTCTGCGTGAACTTCTCCCATTTCTTTCTTTGTCTTCCGTTTCATTCTATCAAGATTTAGTAAACATAATTGATACTTTACCAGTTTTTAAATGGGGTGGCGGAACATACCTTTTTAATAGCTGTACGACTGCATCTGAATTAGGGGTAACAGGACACATATTGCATCTCAAAGTGACAGTATAAATAATAAACTAACCCATGTATTCACTGGGTTCCCAGAGTTAATCATCCTTGTATCTGAAGCAGCAAAACAAAATCAACTAGCTGTAACATGTAAAACATGTTGTAAGACCTGTATGCTACTCGCAGTTTCTGCCTTTTTTAATTTGACCAAATTGTCCATTTTGCAAAGTTGCGTTCTGCACGTAGATGGGTAATTTCATTGTTTTAGGAGACGTAAATACTTCGATGAGTAGTTCGTGTGCTGTAATGTATCTGTGTTGCAATATCTGTGACGAACAAGCAGCATTTCTTCCAGGTAGGGTAAATTTTCCCCAGTTAATACTGCAAGCTAAACATCGGAGCTAAAGGAAGTACAATGCAAAATCTATCATTTCAGACCCACATGATGCTTTACTTAGTAACAGCTATTTTCTTACGCTGGAACAGCAATGTTCCCTTCACCAATCAACAGAAATTGTAGGTAGGTGATTGCTCTAAAATGTTTTGCAATTATTCCCATTAAAGAAAGAGGAACAGGTCAATTTAAACTCTGCGGTTTTGAGATTCCAAATACAGATATAATGTTGCTAATTTCTACAAATGTATTAGTCGGCAAACAGACCTACACATAAATGCTCACTTGTGTACACAAGTACTGTACATATAGTACATATAATGCATAAATATGAGTATAGTTCTATATCTATATTTCTATAAAGATGGCCCTTAAACTCCAATAATAACAGGCTATCCTAAATTGTCCACTTTGCCCCTGTTATGCCCCATTGTGTCACACTCCCCTCACGCCCCCCAATTTAATACACTTCTCTACCCCCTCCCCCCAATTTAATACATTGCTCTCCCCCCAATGTAATACACAACCCCCTTCCCCAATTGAATACATTGCGCCTCCTCCCCCCAATTGAATACATTGCGCCTCGCCCCAATTTAATACACTGCCCCTCCCCCCAATTTAATATGCAGCCCTCTCTCCCCAATTGAATACATTGCTCTTCCCCATTTCCCCAATTAAATACACTGCCCTCCCCCTCACTCCCCTCAATTTAATACACTGCCCTCTCCCTCCAATTTAAAACATAGCTCTCCCCCATTGCCCCAATTTAATACACTCCCCTCCCCCAATTTAATACATTGCTCTCCCCCATTGCCCCAATTAAATACACTGCCCTCCCCCCAATTCAATAAATTTTCTCCCCTTTACCCCCAATTTCATATACTGCCCACCCTCTCTCAATTTAATACACTGCCCACTCCCCTAATTAAATACACTACAGGAAGGTCCCCCAAGCCCCTCTTCCCCTACCTCAAGATGAGCCCTCCTCCAGTTCCAGTCCGGCCTGCACAATTCTCTGCTTAAGCAGGCACTGCAAGCAGGAGGTAAGGGGAAGTGGCTGGGCTGGTCTGTTTGCCATTCTGCGCACTGAAGCACCGCCGCTCATATCCGGCGGCCAGCGAGTACCAATACTTTAAGATCCTTTGGCCGCTGGCAGGTCACAGGTCAATCTTTCCTATCAAAGTGGCCCCAGGGCAGGCGGCCTACCATGAGATTTCTCGATAGGCCGTCCTGGCCACAAAACTTTGAAGATGCCATAAACTCACTCAGTCACTTTTCTGGCTCAATGTTATGAAAGAGTAGATGGATTCACCAAGAGAAAAGGAGACATTTAACCCCTTAAGGACACATGACATGTGTGACATGTCATGATTCCCTTTTATTCCAGAAGTTTGGTCCGTAAGGGGTTAATTTGACCACTTTACCAGAAAGTAAACTTTCAGTAGGGGGGCTAGCGGAGGGAGGGTAAATTGGTGTATGCAATAAAACACAAAACTGAAGGTTCAGAAACATCCAAGGCCAGATATGTTGCTAAAGGTTATTATCATATAAAAGGAATTCATTACGAAGCAATATCTCCCCAACTGCAACCACCACATGCGTACAAATCTTTATGCAACCAGTGTCACAATATGACTTACTTCTTTGTCAAATGGATGTGAAAACAATTTACTTACACACAGACTCCTGTTGATTGTGAAATATATGTAGATCAACCAGAGGGTTTTGAGGTCATGTCAAAACAGAAATTACAGATTAAAATGGTCATTAAACGGCTTAAAGTAATCCGGGAGAAATTGGAATAGAATGCCTCGTGAGCATTTAAGTAAAAATGGGTTTCAACAAAATCCAGCAGACCACTGCGTAAACAGTATTAAGATGAGACAGTAATATTAGTAATATGGGTAGTTTATTCCATTATCTGTGCCAGTAATGAAACATTACTCAAGGCTCTAAAAAGAATGCTTACAGCTAAATTTAAGATAAAAGATGTTGGAAGAATCAAATATTTCCTAGAACTCAACTTTGAACAAAGCGATGGCTTAGTAAAGATGAATCAAAAGAGATCTACATTAAGAGATTATGCAGAAGTTCTGTATGACTGATTGTAAAGTAACAGAATAGCATTGGATCACAGCCAAACATATGTTGAGTTACTTGAGACATACTATTAAAGGAACTCTATAGGTTCAGGAACACAAACATGTATTCCTGACCCTATAGTGTTAAAACCACCATCTAGTCCCCCTAAATATAGTAAAATTGTACTTGTATTCAAGTTTGCAGCTGCTGCCTCTGCTCCTGACCTGCTTGGCTGACATCATCAGAAGTGATTCTGCGAGCCAATCACAATGCTTCCACATAGGATTGGCTGAGACTGTCAAGGAGGCAGATCAGGGGCAGAGCCAGCACAAGTCCAACACAGCCCTGGCCAATCAGCATCTCCTCATAGAGATGAATTGAATCAATGCATCTCTATAAGGAAAGACACTGGGCAGAGGCAGAGGATGGGGACACTGAATGGCAATACTGCACAGTGTGGAAGCACCTCTAGCAGCCATCTGAGGGGTGGACAGTGGAGTTATAACTAGGCTGTAATGTAAACACTGAATTTTCTCTGAAAACACGGTGTTTACTGCAGAAAGCCTGAAGGGACTGATCAGGGCCACCATCAGGGGGTGACAACCATGACGGTTGTCACGGGCCCGGCGGCCCTAGGGGGCCCGGACTGCTCTGGCAGTCCTGGGCCCCACTTTCCCTCTCTGCACACATAGATAGCGAATATCGCTATCTATGTGTGCAGCCGCGGGCCCCCGCCTCCCTGTAACCGCAGAGGGGGCCCAGGCAGCACACAGCCTCTTCTCTTCTCTCTTCTAATAACTCTCGCGAGACCCGGTTGCCATGGCAACGCTCCGCGGGTCTCGCAAGAGTTATTTGAAGAGAGAAGAGGAGAAGCAGTGTGCTGCCTGGGCCCCCTCTGCGGTAACAGGGAGCCGAGGGCCCCCCCACCGGACCCCCAGGGATGGAATCTCCCCCCTCCCTGGACCAGGTAAGCAGGGAGGGGGGAGAAACATTTAATTAAAACATTTTTTAATTTATGTATGTCTGCATACACTGACACAACACACACACACTACATACACTGACACAACACACACTCTGCATACACTGACACAACACACACACTACATACACTGACACAACACACACACTGCATACACTGACACAACACACTCTGCATACACTGACACAACACACACTGCATACACTAACACAACACACACACACTGCATACACTGACACAACACACACTGCATACACTAACACAACACACACTCTCCATACACTAACACAACACACTCTGCATACACCAACACAACACACACTGCATACACTAATACAATACAAACACTGCATTCACTAATACAATACACACACTGCATTCACTAATACAACATGCACTCTGCATACACTACACACTAACACACTCACTGCATCCACTATACTGACACACTCTGCATCCGCTACACACTAACACACTCTCTGCATTCACTACACATTAACACACGCTCTGCATTCACTACAAATTTACACACACACTACATTCATTACACTGACACACTCTGCATTCACTACACCCTAACACACACTCTGCATTTATTACACACTAACACACACTCTGCATTCACTAAACTATGCACACACTCTGGATTCACTATAGTGACACACACTCTGCATTAACTACTCACAGCATCCACTACACAAACATCCTGTATTCACAGTACACACACTACATCCACCACAAATTGAAACACTCTGCATTCACTATACACAGACACTGTGTCTAATACACACACTACAGACACTGCATCCACTAAACACATTTCATCTAGTACATACAAACACTACATCCACTACACAAACACACACTACATCACTGTACACACACTACATCCACTACTCAAACAAACTCTGCGTTCACTATACACACTGCATCCGCTACACAAACACACACTCTGCATTCACTGCACAAACAGTATCTAATACACACAAACACTACATCCATTACACACATTCTAATTCACTTCCACTATACACACCACATTCAGTCCTGCATCATTGTCAGCGGACTAGGTAGGGCGTGGGCGGGCCCGGGAGGGAGGGGGCCCAGACCTTGTGCTTTGTCAGGGGCCCCAAAATTTCTGATGGCAGCCCTGGGACTGATTATACTCACCAGAACAAATACAATAAGCTGTAGTTGTTCTGGTGAATATAGTGTCCCTTTAACCATGAGATGTGTTACAATAATGTAGTTAAGACCTGAAACTCAAAGCATTATGCTGATTGGGCCTCCTACGTGAATGATAGAAAGCCCACTGATTGCATGGAATCAAATAAACAATCCACGGTAGCTTTGTCTTCATGTGAAGCTAAATATGCTTTAGCTGCAACTGCTCAAGAAAGTTTGTACCCGATACAGTTACTCAGAGGAATGGACAATCAATGTCATTATGAACCAGTACAAGCCTTTGTGGGACAATCAAAGAGCAAGAGCTCTTTCAAAGAATCCAATTTGTCATCAGAGATGTAAACATATTGGTATTAGATACCACTTCATACAATCAGTGGAAGTGTCATGGTCATTGATTACTCACTAAAGAGAAAATTCAAAGTGAAATTTAGGTCAAAGTAGATGTAGTGAAAGCATTGCTGGGTTATAGAATTTTTAGAATTCAGCTATTTTGATCTTAAATCTAAAATTTAGATTGAACTGAAAAACCTGGATAATCCCCACCCTTTGGCCTCCCCTGATATAAGTATCCCTTTATTGGCCACATTAAATAGTGTGAGGTAGTCCACAAGCTTCAGTTTAGGGTGTCCTGAGAATTTCAAGCCACCAAACTGTGATTATTTTTAAAACTGCAATTGGAAAATGTCTTTAGTCTCTGTTTGCAATTTGCATTAGATGACTGGATAAAATCTTTTTTTTGGTGGGGGGTTGCTTGCTTAGCAGTATCTTTTAGTGAGCACAAATTAGGATCGTCCTGAATTGACATGTATGCAACTTGAAGCACACTCCAATGTGTTTCCAATACTTTTTGTCAACTGATTTCTGATATTGCTGTCATTATTTTAGGTATTGCATTGCTCCTTTCCTCTTCATTCAGCATGTAGATAAAAGAACACTCCATCACCATCACCACTACAGCCCACTAGAGTAAGTAGTCGAATGAGTTAATGAGTCAGCCTTGCATTGTAGGGTTTAGCTCGCTGGAGTTAAAGGAACACTTTAGTGTCAGGAAAACAAACATGTATTCCTAACACTATAGTGTTTAAACTAGCTGTTCAGGTGACCGCCCCCTCTGTGGAGTTATAAGGAGAGTTAACTTGCCTTTTCTCCCTCACTGTACCACCTTAATTACTGAGATCATCAGTCTTGATAATCTAAACCAATCCAATCCAAATCCAATTAAAAGCATTGGGAGGTTATTGCGCATGGGCCGTAAAACTCCACTCTGTGCCAATCAGCATTCTTTGAAAAGGCAGCGTTTATATTGCTGAGCCTGCAGGGACATGCTATAAACACCAGAACCACAACATTAAGCAGTAGTGGTTCTAGTGACTATGGTGTCCCTTTAATGGAAGATCTTTGCAGGAGCCTTTGAATGCAGAGGTGGTGGCGGTGGGAGCCCGGCAGCAGAGCCGGCACGTCCATAAGGAGTGGCCGCCTTAGGGTGCACCAGCCTGGGGGTCGCTAGATTAGAGTGACCGGCAGGAGGTGGGCGCAGAGCGGACCGCTGTAGAGGAGCATCTGTTTCCTGTACCCAGCCAGACTAACAGGAATAGCTCACTGAGATAGCATTTCCTGTCAGTCCAGCTGAGTACAGGAAACTGAAGCTCTCGTACCGCGGTCTGCTCCGCTCGACCACGCTACAAGAAAGGTAGGAGACACACCGGGGACCAAGGGGGGGGAGAGAGAGGGGCACTAAGGCATGGGAATGGGGCAGGAGCAACACTATGGGACAGGGGAGGGGGGCAGCCACTAAAAGAGAGGGTCTGGAGAAGAGGAAAAAGAGACAAAGAGGGGCTGGGGGGAGATAGATGGGCTGGGAGAGATGGAGACACACAAGGGGCTGGGGGGAGTAAAACCCACAAAGGGGGGTTGTAAGAAACACACAAGAGAGGTGTAAGACATACAATGGGGAAAATAGGGGATAAGATACACTAAAGGGGGTAAGACATTTAAAAAGGGGATAATAAGCAAAATGAGGAACACAGGTGAAGATGCTTTTTTTTAGGGGGGAGGGCAGGGGTGCCAAAATCTTCACCTGTGTATCCAAAAATCCTTGCACTGGCCCTGCCTGGCAGACTCCAAGTCAGTTGTTTTTTTCACTACTTACACTTGGAGGGTGCCATGGCACCGTAATCACCATAGCAAGACGTAGTGATTATGGTGCTTGGAATATTTCTTTAAAGGGGAACCTTCATTACGAGGATATTCAGTATTTACTTATCTCCTATATTTCACATATGTGTATTAGTGGGGTCTAAAAGTAAAATGAAATGAAATGCTGAAATCCACCCCACTGTATTTACCTATATCCTCAAACTGCATGCCTTCATCTAGCTCCCTGTCCATCATGGTTCCAAGCATTGCCCTTTGCACCTGACAGTCCACACGGAGAGAGGAAGAGAAACAATGTTTTATAAATGCAATCAATCATTATATTTTTTATTGATTTATTTGCCAAGGTTGGAGTTTAGGGAAAACACCCTCTTCTCCAGTTACATGTTTGTTTGGCACTTACCCAGTGGTTTCTGGGATATCGAAATTTCACTTATTGGACTGAGTCACGGAGCTTTTAATATATAATGAAATCCCTATAGCAGCAGAAGTGTTATGGAGTGAGCTTATGTGGGATTAATGACACAAACATGGAAGCCTGGTAGAATGGCTAGGAATGCACAACATGCACAACTGTAGGAACAATGTTTTTTTGTATTCAGAGCTCAGAGATGCCATATAGAATCCTAGGAATGATGAATTAAAATGTTGTTTGAATGTATGTGTGTCAGGAGATCATCTCCGGCTTCCTCTGTCTCCCCAAGCAGTTGTAGAAGTATAGCTGCCCATATAGATGCTTTGCGCACACAGTCTGTATGTAGGTGCTAATAAAGCTCTTTTACATATATAATGCCAAAGCGTAGTATTGCATGCATTATGGATGTGTATAAACTGCACTAAGCTGCAGTTGTGAATGAATGATATAGTTGTGCTTGAAATAAAGCTTTTTAACCCCTTAAGGACCAAACTTCTGGAATAAAATGGAATCATGACATGTCACACATGTCATGTGTCCTTAAGGGGTTAAAAAAATAAGAAAAAAAAAACCTGTTAGTCTTGGACAGTGAAACAGTCCACCAACACGCTTTCAATGAATAGATTATGAATATGGAGAATGGTGTTGAACTTCGGTTAATTACTGCAATAAGAAAGTTTAGAAGAACTTCCGCTAAATGGCTGAAAGTTTATAAGTAAATAGTAATAAACCTTACCACTAACATGTCCTTAGGTGACATGGGACAAAGTACAAACGCAATGAAACAATTACAAGGTGATACGGTGCCAGAGACACATTGTATATTCCAGGATACTTTAAGGTTCTAATTTTGTAACAGACCATTCATTTTAATATTTTAAAGGGACCCTAGAGGCACCAAGACCACTTCATCTGTCCGTACTCCCACCTCTAATGCTCGCCTTCAAGACTTCTCGAGGGCTGCACCATTCCTGTGGAACTCACTTCCCTCCTCTGTTAGATGCTCACCCAGTCTCCACGCCTTCAAAAAATCATTAAAAATCAACTTCTTCATAAAAGCGTATCAATTAAACTGTTAATAGCTCCTGACTGATTCCTCTTCTGCAACTGTCACTAGTCTAATACTATCCTTACCTTTTTGTGTCATTTTACCCCACTCCCTCTAGCATGTAAGCTCATTGAGCAGGGCCCTTAACCCCTCTGTTCCTGTGTGTCCAACTTGTCTGGTTACATCTACATGTCTGTACGTCCACCCATTGTACAGCGCTGCGGAATTTGTTGGAGCTATATAAATATTAAACATAATAATAATAATAATTCACTTGTAAGGGTACCATGTTCCACTGTTTTACCTGTGCAGAACAATAATGATTTTTATTGCAGGGTTTAAGTGCCTCTAGTGGCAGTCACTTAGAGAGTCACTAGAGGCATTTCCGAGGAAATAACAGAATAATCTGATTGTGGCAGCGCTGCATTTTGATGCGCATTCACACAAGCTCCCAATGTTTGCCTATGGGGAAGGATTAGATTGGCTAATATCATCAGTCTTAATGATCTCAGCCATGTAGATGGAGGACGATGCTGCAAGAGAGAAAAGGCAAGTAAAAGTACTTATTGGGGTTTTTTTGTAAATACATTTGTATTCCGAACGCTACATAGTGTTCCTTTAATTACTTGTTTCTGGTATTATGCTAGAAAATTGGGGATGGATGGTGCTATTGTATATAAAAAAACAATACTGCTTGGAAACTATAGACCAGTATGCTTGAAGGGACATTCCAGGATAAAAGATATAAAATACTCAACTTTAAAGTCCTGCATTTGCTGGGTTTCCAGGTGTCAGAAACTAGTTTATTGCAGAGCAGTGATTCCTAAGCACATACATTGAAAGTCATTTCTGTCTGATAGAATCTACAAGGGCAGTCCAAACTTAAATCCTATATGCACACAGCCTGTCAGGGGGACTTGAAGAATCTACCACTACCCAGAATGTGTATAATGCACACATATTTGGATTGGCAGAGGATGAAGTATAGCTCCTTCTTCTGAGGTTTAATGTTATAGGGACGCTAGGGGGGGGGATTATATTCCCTCGGGCTGTAACAGTCTGTGACAGCCCGAGGGAATGCAGGGCAGAGCAGCTCAGCTGGAGAGCACTGACAGGCTCCCTGGCACAGGCCCAGCCCCCAAACGAAGCCACGCCTCCCGCACATAAGCCCCGCCCCCGCCGTTAAGCAGCAGCCCATGCTGCTGCGTGTGTGTCTGGACTCAGCAGTCTGTGTGTGTGTCTGGACTCAGCAGTCTGTGTGTGTGTGTGTCTGGACTCAGCAGTCTGTGTGTGTGTGTGTGTGTGTATGGACTCAGCAGTCTGTGTGTGTATGGACTCAGCAGTCTGTGTGTGTGTGTGTGTGTGTATGGACTCAGCAGTCTGTGTGTGTGTGTGTGTGTGTGTGTGTCTGGACTCAGCAGTCTGTGTGTGTGTCTGGACTCAGCAGTCTGTGTGTGTGTGTGTGTGTGTATGGACTCAGCAGTCTGTGTGTGTGTGTGTGTGTGTATGGACTCAGCAGTCTGTGTGTGTGTGTGTCTGGACTCAGCAGTCTGTGTGTGTGTGTGTGTGTGTCTGGACTCAGCAGTCTGTGTGTGTGTGTGTGTGTGTGTGTGTGTCTGGACTCAGCAGTCTGTGTGTGTGTGTGTGTGTGTCTGGACTCAGCAGTCTGTGTGTGTGTGTGTGTGTGTGTGTGTATGGACTCAGCAGTCTGTGTGTGTGTGTGTATGGACTCAGCAGTCTGTGTGTGTGTGTCTGGACTCAGCTGTGTGTGTGTGTGTCTGGACGTCTGGACTCAGCAGTCTGTATGTGTGTGTGTGTGTGTGTATGGACTCAGCAGTCTGTATGTCTGTGTGTGTGTGTGTGTGTGTGTGTATGGACTCAGCAGTCTCTGTGTGTGTGTGTGTGTGTGTGTGTCTGGACTCAGCAGTCTGTGTGTATGTGTGTGTGTGTATGGACTCAGTAGTCTCTGTGTGTGTGTATGGACTCAGCAGTCTGTGTGTATGTGTCAGGGTACCTGTGGTCTCTACCTCCGAAAGAGGTAGAGACTTAGCTGTTCCTCCATCCAGACGGCCTGATGGCTCCCTTCCCCGCGGTCTATCCGGTCATGCTAGGCCGGCCGCGAGGGAGTGACTGCCTTTTACAGCATCTAGGCAGGAAGTAGTCATCAGGACACTCCCCCGGAACGACCTGTCAGTCAATTGCTGCAGGACCAATCAGGACGCCTCGGAGGCGTGGTTACTGCTCTGAACAGGGTATTTAACAGAGCTTCTTTCATTAGCTCATTGCCCTGTCGTGGTTCTAGCTTGTTCTAGTCACTCAGTGCTTGTGTATTCTATTATCCCTTTTGGTTTTGACCCGGCTTGTTTACCTTACTCTGCTTATCTCTGTTACCCTTGATTCGGCTTGTCTCTCGCTTACCTGTCTTCTGTTACCCTCGACCTCGGCTTGTCTTTGACCATTCTATACTGTACTACTTACGTTAGTCCGGCCATTCTAAGGTCCGGTATACGTATCTGGCTACTGTTTGTACTCTGCGTATTGGATCCCTGTCCCGATCCTGACATTACGACAGGGCCAATGGATCCTGCAAGTACAAACAGTCAGCTGGCTGCTCCTGATCCTAGGTTTGAAGCCATGGATCACAGAATGGATCAGATGGCGCTTGCGCTACAGGCTTTATTAGCTTGTGCCAATAACCCACCAGAGGAGATACGTAATACCCCTGTTTCTCCTGTCAGTTCAGGTCTAGAGGTAGCCACAGTGGGTGCTTCTTCTCGCATTACCCCCCCCCAGTACGCTATGGTGGGGCTCCTGAGAAGTGTCGTGGTTTTTTAAACCAAATTAGTATCCACTTTGAATTGCAACCTCGCTCTTATCCTACAGATAGGGCAAAAGTAGGATTTATTATCACCCTACTCATTGAGAAAGCTCTGAGATGGGCCAACCCACTATGGGAGAACGATAACCCATTAGTTTATAACTATAACGCATTTGTAGCTGCTTTTAGAAGAACATTTGACCCTCCAGGTAGAAAGGTTAATGCAGCCAGATTACTGTTGCGCCTGAGACAGGAGAACCGAACACTGGTGGATTATGCACTAGAGTTCAGGTCTCTGGCGGCAGAAATCAAGTGGAATGAGCAGGCGTATATGGATGTATTTTTGAATGGCCTATCTGATGTAATCCTTGATGAGGTTGCTACCAGAGAACTCCCTGAGAATTTAGAGGATTTAATTTCGTTCATCTCTCGTATAGATGAACGTCTAAGAGAGAGACAGAACACTCGAGAGAGGAACCAGAGACCTTCTTTTAGGTTAGCTCCCGCTTTTCCAAGTCCTGACTCCACGATATCTTTGCTTACTGAACCTATGCAGATAGGGTATACCCGCCTCTCTGAGGAGGAAAGACAGCACAGGAGAAGAGAGGGTTTGTGTATGTATTGTGGAGCCAAGGGTCATTTACTCTCGAACTGTTCTAACCGCCCGGGAAACGCTCGCACCTAAGTCTCTCTAGAGGACAGGCCTTGGGTGTTTCTATTTTGTCCTCTACTCCTAATTATAAAGATCACAGGCTTCTGCTACCAGTTTCCTTAACTTGGGGGAAGGAAGTAGTAAGGGCTATGGCATTGATAGATTCCGGTGCTGCTGAGAATTTTATCGACCAAGCCTTTGCTAGTAAGAACAATTTCCCATCCCAGCTTAGGGAGACACCTTTGGCCGTTGAGGCCATAGATGGTAGACCACTACTAGACCCTGTTATCTTTCGTGAGACCATACCCATTGATTTAAATGTTGGTATCCTACACGTGGAGAATTTATCTCTTATGCTCATTTCGTCTCCTTCCGTTCCCATAGTTCTGGGGTACCCATGGTTGAAAAAACATAACCCTATTATCGATTGGGAGTTAGGAGAGATACTCTCGTGGGGCCAGGGCTGCCAGGATCGGTGTTTGTGCAAGGTTTCTCCATTAGCTAATATTAACATACCGGAGAATCCTACTCAGTCCACAGAAAGACAAATACCAGACCTTTACCTAGACTTAAGGGCAGTGTTTGACAAGAAGAATGCCGATTCTTTGCCTCCACACAGGTCATTTGACTGTAAGATTAAGCTTCTACCCGGCACTATGCCTCCGAGGGGCCATGTATATCCTTTGTCTGTTCAGGAAAACTCGGTTCTAGAGGAGTATATTCGGGAGAATTTAGAAAAGGGATTCATCAGGAGGTCTTCTTCTCCGGCCGGGGCTGGGTTCTTTTTCATTACGAAGAAGGATGGCACGCTGAGACCTTGTATCGATTACCGAGGCTTGAATAAAATAACTGTCAGAAATGCCTATCCTATCCCACTGATTACCGAGTTATTTGATCGTCTTAAGGGCTCCAAAATCTTCACCAAGTTAGATCTCAGAGGGGCTTACAATTTGGTGAGAATCCAGCAAGGTCACGAGTGGATGACGGCATTCAATACCCGGTATGGCCATTACGAGTACACTGTTATGCCATTTGGACTATGCAATGCTCCTGCAGTATTTCAAGATTTGATTAATGAGGTACTTAGGGAGTTTCAGCCTGATTGTGTTATTGTTTACCTGGACGACATACTAATACACTCTAAGGAGATTGAGACTCACCATAGACAGGTCAGAAATGTATTACACAAGCTGCTGCAACATGGTCTATATTGCAAATTGGAGAAGTGCAGTTTTGATCAGTCTCAGGTAGACTTTCTTGGATACGTGATTTCTGGGGAGGGTTTTAAAATGGATCCTGTAAAACTCCAATCTATTTTAGACTGGCCCTTGCCCAAAGGACTCAAGGCTATCCAAAGGTTTATTGGTTTTTCCAACTACTATAGGCGCTTCATTAAAGGATACTCCTCTATCATTGCGCCTATTACCAATATGACCAAACAAGGGGCTGATACTAAGTTCTGGTCTAAGGAAGCTCTTGGTGCTTTCAAGACTCTCAAGGAACTTTTTGCCTCGGCTCCCATTCTAGTCCATCCTGATACGACTCTGCCTTTCTTGCTCGAGGTCGATGCCTCTGAGACAGCAGTTGGGGCTGTTCTGTCTCAAAGGTTAGGGGTGGATAAACCGTTACACCCTTGTGGTTTCTTCTCTAAGAAATTTTCTGGGCCTGAGAGCAGATATGACATCGGGGAAAGGGAACTGTTAGCAGTCATTAAAGCCTTAAAGGAGTGGAGACATTTGTTGGAGGGGACCCTACACCCTATTACGATTTTGACGGACCACAAAAACTTGTCCTATATTGGGGAGGCTAAGCGCTTATCCTCTAGACAAGCTCGTTGGTCCTTATTCCTGACTCACTTCAATTATGTACTGACTTACAGACCTGGTTCTAAAAACTCTAAAGCCGATGCATTATCTCGCCAATGTGAACCTTCTACTGTACCTGAACCAGTTCTTTCTTCTATAGTTCCGAAATGCAATATCATTGCTAATACGAATCTCAGGATTCATTCTCCATTACTGGCCGAGATCATTAAGTTGCAACATCTAGCACCTAAACAGACTCCTGCGGGCCTTCATTTCGTTCCTCCTGCTCTTCAACTGGAACTTTTACAGTGTTTACATAATAGCAAGATGGCGGGACATCCTGGTATTCGCAAAACTTACGCGTTGATCTCTAAGGACTTCTGGTGGCCTGCTTTACGGAGGGATATTGAGGAGTTCATCGCTGCATGTGAAGTTTGTACTAAAGCCAAACAACCCCATACGCTTCCATGTGGATTCCTGCACCCCTTGGAGGTTCCAGAAAAACCATGGTCCTGTTTGGCCATGGACTTTATTGTCGATCTACCTATCTCTAAAAGACAGACTGTTATCCTCACCGTGGTTGACAGGTTTACTAAGATGGCACACTTCATTCCCCTGCCTAAACTCCCGTCTTCTCCCGAATTGGCAGAGATATTCGCTAAGGAGATTTTTCGCCTACATGGGATACCCTCTCAAATTGTATCGGACAGAGGCTCCCAATTTGTTTCCCGCTTTTGGAGGTCCTTCTGCTCTCAACTTGGTATTAAATTAAACTTTTCTTCTGCCTATCATCCTCAGTCTAACGGAGCTGCTGAACGTACCAACCAGAAAATTGAACAATATTTACGATGCTTTGTTTCTGAACACCAGGATGATTGGGTCGGTTTGATTCCTTGGGCGGAGTTTGCACACAACAATCTCGTTTGCGATTCTACTCATTCAAGCCCCTTCTTCATGAATTATGGTTTTCATCCGTCTACTCTTCCTTCGGATTCTCCTTCCCAGGGGGTGCCGTCGGTTGATGTTCATGTTGCCAATTTGAGGAAGTTGTGGGATCAAACTCGACAAATCCTTGTGCACAACTCTATGTTGGTCAAGAAACACGCTGATAAACGTAGAAGGGCGGCTCCGGTCTTTGTTCCAGGTGATAAGGTATGGCTGAGCACGAGGAACATCCGTTTAAAAGTGCCCTCCATGAAGTTTTCTCCTCGTTATATTGGACCCTACAGGGTGCTGACCCGTATCAATCCAGTTGCGTATCGTTTAGCTCTTCCTAATACCTTACGCATCCCGAACTCGTTTCACGTTTCATTGCTGAAACCACTCATATGTAACAGATTTTCCTCCACAATAGCCCCTCCTCGCTCCGTTCAGGTGGAGGGTCAGGAGGAGTATGAGGTTAACTCTATTATTGATTCTCGAATCTCCCGGGGGAGAGTACAATATCTGGTTGATTGGAAGGGATATGGTCCTGAGGAGAGGAGTTGGGTACCTCAGGAGGATGTTCATGCTCCCCGTCTCCGCAGGGCGTATCACTCTCGCTTCCCATCTCGTCCCGGTTCATTCCGCCCGGTGGGCGTATCTGAGAGGGGGGGTACTGTCAGGGTACCTGTGGTCTCTACCTCCGAAAGAGGTAGAGACTTAGCTGTTCCTCCATCCAGACGGCCTGATGGCTCCCTTCCCCGCGGTCTATCCGGTCATGCTAGGCCGGCCGCGAGGGAGTGACTGCCTTTTACAGCATCTAGGCAGGAAGTAGTCATCAGGACACTCCCCCGGAACGACCTGTCAGTCAATTGCTGCAGGACCAATCAGGACGCCTCGGAGGCGTGGTTACTGCTCTGAACAGGGTATTTAACAGAGCTTCTTTCATTAGCTCATTGCCCTGTCGTGGTTCTAGCTTGTTCTAGTCACTCAGTGCTTGTGTATTCTATTATCCCTTTTGGTTTTGACCCAGCTTGTTTACCTTACTCTGCTTATCTCTGTTACCCTTGATTCGGCTTGTCTCTCGCTTACCTGTCTTCTGTTACCCTCGACCTCGGCTTGTCTTTGACCATTCTATACTGTACTACTTACGTTAGTCCGTCCATTCTAAGGTCCGGTATACGTATCTGGCTACTGTTTGTACTCTGCGTATTGGATCCCTGTCCCGATCCTGACAGTATGTGTGTGTATGGACTCAGCAGTCTGTGTGTGTGGGCCCCCCCAAATACCAGCAACCTGCTGGCCATGTGTTTAGATTATATTCCCTCGGGCTGTAACCAGTGGTGTATCCTGGTTTTGTGCTGCCCTAGGGCAAAACTCAGCCCCCCCCCCCGCGCCACCCCCACCCAACCTTTTCCCCCCGCCCCGCATTCTAAATACATACACACACATTCACTGACAGATACGCATACACTAGCTAACAGAAACACACACTCGCTAACAGAAACACACACTAACAGAAACACACACACAGTAACAGACAAACACACTAACTAACAGACACACACTCACTCACTAGAAGACACAAACTAGCAGACACACACTCACAGGCAGACACACACAGTCAGACACACACACTAACAGACACACACACACTAACAGACACACACACACTCACAGGCAAACACACTAACAGAAACACACTAACAGACACACACACACTCACTAACAGACACAAACACACTCACAGGCAAACACACTAACAGAAACACTAACAGACACACTAACAGACACACACACCAACACACACACACCAACAGACACACACCCTAACAGACACACACCCTAACAGACACACCCTAACAGACACACACTAACAGACACACACCAACAGACACACACCAACAGACACACACCAACAGACACACACCAACAGACACACACACTAACAGACACAACACACACTAACAGACACAACACACACTAACAGACACAACACACACTAACAGACACAGACACACACTAACAGACACACACTAACAGACACACACACACTAACAGACACACACACTAACAGACACTCACCCACCCACATTAACACTTTTTAAAAAACATTTATTTAAACACCCACCCCCCAGCCTCCTTACCTTTGGGAATGCTGGGGGGGGGTCTCTTCCTCCCTGGTGGTCCAGTGGCTGCTGGGCGAGCGGCACTGGCTGGTGGGCGGCTGGCGAGGGAGCACTTCCTCTGAGCTGTCTGCTCAGCTACCTCGCGCGCCTCTGAGTGAGGCTGGGAGCCGGAATATGACGTCATATTCCGGCTCCGCCACCCAGCCTCACTCTGCGGCGTGCGAGGGAGCTGAGCAGACAGCTCAGAGGAAGTGCTCCCTCGCCAGCCCCCCACCAGCGCCGCCCGACCGCCCAGCAGCCCAGCAGGTCTGTTAGCCGCAAGGGCATTTGGGGGCGGCTTTTTTTTCCGCCCCCTGGAAAATGCCGCCCAAGGCAAATGCCTTGTTTGCCTCGCGGCTAATACGCCCCTGGCTGTAACAGTCTGTGACAGCCCGAGGGAATGCAGGGCAGAGCAGCTCAGCTGGAGAGCACTGACAGGCTCCCCGGCACAGGCCCCGCCCCCAAACGAAGCCCCGCCCCCGCCGTTAAGCAGCAGCCCATGCTGCTGCTGCAAAGGCCAGAAGATGGCTGACCCCCAGCAACAGGTAGGCTTGATGTGTGTGTGTGTGTGTGTGTGTGTGTATGTATGGACTCAGCAGTCTGTGTGTGTATGGATTCAGCAGTCTGTGTGTGGACTCAGCAATCTGTGTGTGTGTGTGTGTGTGTATGGACTCAGCAGTCTGTGTGTGTGTATGGAGTCAGCAGTCTGTGTGTGTGTGTGTGTGTGTGTGTATGTCTGGACTCAGCAGTCTGTGTGTGTGCGTGTGTGTGTGTGTGTATGGACTCAGCAGTCTGTGTGTGTGTGTGTGTGTGTATGGACTCAGCAGTCTGTGTGTGTGTGTCTGGACTCAGCAGTCTGTGTGTGTGTGTCTGGACTCAGCAGTCTGTGTGTGTGTGTGTGTATGGACTCAGCAGTATGTGTGTGTGTGTATGGACTCAGCAGTCTGTGTGTGTGTATGGACTCAGCAGTCTGTGTGTGTGTGTCTGGACTCAGCAGTCTGTGTGTGTGTGTGTGTGTGTGTGTGTATGGACTCAGCAGTCTCTGTGTGTGTGTGTGTGTGTGTGTGTGTATGGACTCAGCAGTCTGTGTGTGTGTGTGTGTGTGTGTGTGTGTGTATGGACTCAGCAGTCTGTGTGTGTGTGTCTGGACTCAGCAGTCTGTGTGTGTGTGTCTGGACTCAGCAGTCTGTGTGTGTGTGTGTGTGTGTATGGACTCAGCAGTATGTGTGTATGGACTCAGCAGTCTGTGTGTGTGTATGGACTCAGCAGTCTGTGTGTGTGTGTCTGGACTCAGCAGTCTGTGTGTGTGTGTCTGGACTCAGCAGTCTGTGTGTGTGTGTATGGACTCAGCAGTCTGTGTGTGTGTGTGTGTGTGTGTGTATGGACTCAGCAGTCTCTGTGTGTGTGTGTGTGTGTGTGTATGGACTCAGCAGTCTGTGTGTCTGTGTGTGTGTGTGTGTATGGACTCAGTAGTCTGTGTGTGTGTGTGTGTGTGTGTATGGACTCAATAGTCTGTGTGTGTGTGTGTGTGTGTGTGTGTGTGTGTGTATGGACTCAGCAGTCTGTGTGTGTGTGTGTGTGTGTGTATGGACTCAGCAGTCTGTGTGTGTGTGTGTGTCTGGACGTCTGGACTCAGCAGTCTGTATGTGTGTGTGTGTGTGTCTGGACGTCTGGACTCAGCAGTCTGTATGTCTGTGTGTGTGTGTGCGTATGGATTCAGCAGTCTGCATGTGTGTATGGACTCAGCAGTCTGTGTGTGTGTGTGTGTGTGTGTGTGTCTGGACTGAGCAGTCTGTGTGTATGTGTGTGTCTGGACTCAGTAGTCTCTGTGTGTGTGTGTGTGTGTGTGTATGGACTCAGCAGTCTGTGTGTATATGTGTGTCTGGACTCAGCAGTCTGTGTGTGTGTGTGTGTGTGTGTGTGTGTATGGACTCAGCAGTCTGTCTGTGTGTGTGTGTGTGTGTCTGGACGTCTGCACTCAGCAGTCTGTATGTGTGTGTGTGTGTATGGACTCAGCAGTCTGTATGTCTATGTGTGTGTGTGTGTATAGATTCAGCAGTCTGCATGTGTGTATGGACTCAGCAGTCTGTGTGTGTGTGTGTGTGTGGACCAAGCAGTCTGTGTGTGTGTGTGTATGGACTCAGCAGTCTGTGTGTGTGTGTGTATGGACTCAGCAGTCTGTATGTCTGTGTGTGTGTGTGTGTGTGTGTGTATGGACTCAGCAGTCTTTGTGTACGTGTATAAATCAGCCTGTGTGCATTCAGCAACGCCTGTGTGCATTCAGTAGTCTGTGTGCATTCAGAAATCTGTGTGTGTATGTGTGTATGTATTCAGTGTACTGTGTGTATGTACTCAGCAGTCTATCAATAATTAAAATTTGTATTCCTGTGAGTTGTTGTGTAGTAGGGGCCCCAGTGCACTGCTTTGCCCGGGGGCCCTTAACGCTGTTAAGATGGTAATGCTTGTGTGTGTCAGTGAGCTTCTATTTAGTGAGCATGTGTGTGTCAGTGAGCTTGTCTTTAGTGAGCTTGTGTGTGTCCCTGAACTTCTTTGTAGGGAGCCTTGTGTTTTTACAAGTGAGTTTGTCTGTAGTAAGCTTGTGTGTGAGTCAGAGAGTTTTGTCTGTCAGTAAGCCTATTTGTGCATGTCAGTGAGCTTGTGTGCTTACTGTACAATATATACATATTGACTTGTAGAAATGGCATACATTTTTTTCCAGGGCTGCTTTGGATTCTCAGTTTGGCTCTGCCAGCGAGTGCACTTTACAGCTGAATCATCTGTGTGAGCTGCCGCACACTTTAGCCCTGTTACACACGTCTGGGAGCTGCTGTTGACAGTTACTAGTAGTCTAGAGATTGGGACATGGGGTATATGCTCAGCTATCTGTATAATACTATAGTGCTGTTCTCTGTATAATACAGATCTGTGTGTGTATAATATCCCGGGATAGTCAGTGTTCCTGTATAGTGCTGCTCTCTGTCTTGGGATATTATACACAAACAGACCTGTATTATACAGAGAGCAGCACTATACAGGGAGCACTGACTGTCCTGGGATATTATTCACACAGCCATGTATTATACAGAGAGCAGCACTATACAGGGAGCACTGACTGTCCTGGGATATTATTCACACAGCCATGTATTATACAAAGAGCAGCACTATACAGGGAGCACTGACTGTCCCAATTTATTATACACACAACCCTGTATTATACAGAGAGCACTGACTGTCCCAATTTATTATACACACAACCCTGTATTATACAGAAAGCAGCACTATACAGGGAGCACTGACTGTCCCAATTTATTATACACACAACCCTGTATTATACAGAGAGCACTGACTGTCCCAATTTATTATACACACAACCCTGTATCATACAGAGAGCGGCACTATACAGGCAGGGCCGGATTAAGAGCCCAGTGGGCCTGGTGCTGATAATTATGATGGGCCTAATTACAAACTCTTATTGACCAAAACACTAAAACAGTCCTACCTCCTAAGCGTCATGTATCTGATGGAGATGATGCTGTAGGGAAACTCATAGGATGCAACTATGAGAAAACACATACCCTTTGCTAATCTCATGCTTTCATCTTTCAAGTAAACCCATACCCCCTAACAGCAGTCTCCAGTAAAGCAGGAAGTCAATGGATGCGGTAAAATGGTGGGCTACTGACACAAATCACATAACCAGAACGGCCGAAAGGGCGAACATACACAAAAAGGGGGAATGTCTGTGTCCCTATGTCTCCCAGTCCCTTAGTGTTTGTGTCCTCATGTCTCCCAGTGTCCCCATGTCACTAGGGGACATTGAGAGACATTGGGACACTGGGAGACATGGGGACACAGATACTAGAGAACACTGGGAGACCTGGGAAATCTGAGACTCTTGGGGACACTGGGTGACAGACACGAGGGGACACGGGGAGACATGGGGCACTGAGACACTGAGATATATATGGTGGACACAGGAGACTTGATAAAAACCTGGGTACAGGTCAAAATGTTGCGGTGTCCAATAAACCTGCTTAAAGCAATCACAGTGAGTGCCTGAGATTTTTTTCTTTTATACTAGGGGACACAGACACTACGGGCACAGAGACACTACAGGCACTGAGAGACATGGGGCACTGAGAGACTGATACATAGGGGACACTGATACATAGGGGACATTGGAGACTTGATAAAGACCTGGGTACAGGTCAAAACGTTGCGGTGTCCAATAAACCTAGGGACACTGGCACACTACAGACACTGAGAGACACCAGGGACACATGGGGATACTGAGATACTACGGACACTGGCTGGGAGACATGGGGACACTGCCATGTCTCCTATGTCTCAAAGTCGCCAAGTGTCCCCATGTCTCCCTGTGTCTCCATGCCTCTCAGTGTCCCCATGTCGCCCAGTGTCCCCTAGTGTTTGTATCCCCATGTCTCCCAGTGTCCCTTAGAGTCTGTGTCCTCATGTCTCCCAGTGTCCTGATGTCACTAGGACACTAGGGGACACTTAGAGGCATGGGGACACTGGGAGACATGGAGCCACTAGGGACAGTGGCTGGGAGACATGGGGACACAGACTAGGGGCCACTGGGAGACATGGGGCCACTGTGTCCCTAGTGTCTCAGGGTCATGGGCGTCTGAATGGGGGTGGTAAAGGGGGGTACTTGTCCCCCCCCCTCCCGGATTTTTCAGCTTGTGCTGCTATTTTTCGTTTTAGTGTGAGAATACAGTGCAATACCAGCACTGGCCAGTAGGCGGCGCTGTGAATTGAGAAAGGCAGGAAGCTACAGCTTATCCCTGCCTCTCTCTCATGACTGAAACCGCAGGGGAGCAGCACAGAGGCAGCCTACAGAGCAGGTAAGTGAGGGATGGGGGGTGGGGGGAGACCGCATAGAGGAAGGTAAAGTAGAAGGAGCAGAAAGGTTCTGCAAGGGGCAGGAGGGGTTAGCAAGGAATAGAAAGGGGCAGCAAGAAGCAGGAAGGGGTCGAAAGGTTTTCATGGAGCAGGAGGGTAAAGTAGAAGGAGCAGCAAGGAGCAGGAGGGGTCAGCAAGGAGTAGAAAGGGTCTGCAAGAGGCAGGAGGGGTCAGCAAGGAATAGGAAGGGGATGCAGGAAGGGGTAGGGACGGTCTGCAAGGAGCAGGAGGGGTCACCAAGGAGTAGGAAGGGTCTGAAAGGAGCAAGACGGGTCAGCAAGGAGTAGGAAGAGGCAGCAAGGAGTAGGAAGAGGCAGCAAGGAGCAGGAAGGGGCAGCAAGGAGCAGGAAGGGGCAGCAAGGAGCAGGAAGGGGCAGCAAGGAGTAGGAAGGGGCAACAAGGAGTAGGAAGGGGCAACAAGGAGTAGGAAGGGGCAGCAAGGAGTAGGAAGAGGGAGCAGGAAACAATATCAGTGTTAATGTGTTCACTTTTATTTACTGAGTGTCAGGAAACACAGAGGGCCGCTGGGTAGGGGTGCCGCTGATTGGCTAAAACATTGTTGGCTAAAACATTTTTAGGAATCGGGAACTAGTGATTGGCTTAGAGTGTCAGCTGACCACTCTAGCCAATCAGCGGCACCCATGCCCAACGTCAATCTGCACTTCCTGACACTCTGTTTCAGAAGTCGAATACCACTGAGCGACCTGGAGATCTGGAGCTGAAGGAAGCCTTTGGGGGTAAACCATTTCAGAGCGGTTTCACCCCTTCAATGAAAGAGCACCCAGGGGCCTCTTTGCATCACAGCATTTTCATTTAGATAAAGTTGTTATGGTGACCAGAATGTTCCTGTAATTTGATGAAAGGAACACTATAGTGTCAGGAATACAAACATATATTCCTAACACCATAGTTGTGAAAACGCTATTCATCCTTGCTTTATGTGAAAATGATTATGCTCCTTCCCTTTCATGACACTGTCAAAAAGGGGCCAAGCATGGATGTCATTACAATTATGCCCCCCCCTCCCCCCATGGAAAAATTCCTGCGGACGTCCATGCTCAGGGTCCCCATGTTCCCCAGTGTCCCAATGTCTCAGCGTCCCCATGTCTCGGAGCTGCTGTCTGGACTCTCTGTGCAGAGCTGCTCCCCCGCGGATCAGTGAGTAGAGAGAGGCAGGGAGGGAGATGCCGTAACTTCTTATCACTGCATCTCTCCACACAAACAGCGACCCCTACTGGCCGGCGCTGGTATTGCAGAATAATCTATGTTTATACAACAGACATTTGTATTGCCGGTATTACTGCAATGCCGGCACCAGCTAGGCAGCCTCAAATACCTGAGAAATACTTCTGAGAAATACCTGGCAACCCTAAGAAATACATGAGAAATATCTGGCAACCCTAGGAGTAGTGTGTAAAAAAAAAAAAAAAATAATAATTTTTTTTTTTTTTTTTAAACCAATGGGCCTATTCCATGGGCCTGGGCCTGGAGCTGCAGCTCCATCAGCCCCTATGTTAATCCGGCCCTGTATACAGGGAGCACTGACTGTCCCAATTTATTATACACACAACCCTGTATTATACAGAGAGCAGCACTATACAGGGAGCACTGACTATCCAGGGATATTATACACAGACAGTAATTGATAGCTGTGCTGCAAAATGTCCTTGGAAATTTTTTTCAAATGTTGGCAACTATGGCACTGTATCAAAGGAAATGTGTTTGGTTATTTAATAATCCCTGGTGGAAAATAATGAATCCTCCACCAGGGATTATAAAAAAAATAAAAAAACACATTTAGTCGGGGGCGGGGCTTAACATGCGGCAGGGGCGGGGTCAAACTGCAGCGAGGGCGGGGTTGAATGTGCCCCCCTACTTTTGTCCCTGGCCCACCCTGTGCCCACCCTAAAAATTAATCCTAGAGACTGTATAGGGACTGTATAGGGTCAGGTTTATATCTGCAACCAAATAACAACTGTTAAGGGTACACCCCAGGAATCATGACATTACCGCAAAGGTAATAGTTCTAAATGACCTCCTCCATTAAACATAGTGATAAAAACATCAATTTTCACTTTAACTAAAAGCACATTTTCTCCCAGACATCAAAGAAGGAATGTTTACTTCCTCCTTGGGCTGTACAAATATAAAAATATTTGTATGATGAATACATACCATAACATTTGTCACCATCAGAATCAAATTGAAATCACAGACAGCAGTTTTTTTTTTTTTAATTCTTTATTTTTGTAGTGCTAGGTAGGTACAAGATCAGTTAGTTCACAGTGACAGGAGAATGCGTTTACAATATAATAGTCTGTTCATTATAGATCGGTTCCACATGTCATTTTAACAGCACTGTATTTTTTTTTTATATATTAAAACAAGTTAACTTACATATAACAAAAACCTGGGGCTTAGAATGAGACTTGTATTACTGATAATCTAGATCAGGTTTGGGCTGTATGTTTTGCATGTTTAGGGTGTATGCATGATTGTTCCGTGTGGAACTTTAGTTATTCAGGTGGGAGAGTGTTAGACTAGCGGAGTGTGGTGTCAGGTGGTTTGGCAAGGCTTATGCCGTGTGGTAGATCGGGAGTGCTGTTCCTGACATTTGTGCCTGGCGTTACCTCTCAGAATAATATGAGATGAGATGTGCCCCTAACTGAGGGGGCCACGGGGAGGGAGGGATGGTAGGTAAGTAAAGTGGCTTGCCAGCGTTTAAGTAGGATGTGGTCTTTGGGCCCTTATGGTCCTGTGTGTGTTAGTGGGGTCTCGTCCGCTCCACTGCCCTTATGTGTTGAGTTGCATAGGGCGATTTTCCAGAGGTGTGTGGGAGGTGTGTAACAGGACAGAACTGCTAGAGCAGAACACAAACAGTAACTATGCACAACTACACATATTAATATCAGCAGTCTTAGTCAGGTGTTGAGGGAGTCCATGCCTCCTGCTGCCGGTACAAAGGGCGCTATGTTTGCCGGATCCCAGTTGTGTTGTGACGCCTGAGGAGTTTCGCTGGGGCGGGGTGCCAAAAGTCCCAGTGTGGTGAGGAGTCTTGATGCTTCCGATGCAGAGATGATTTTGTGCTCAGTTCCATCATTGGTCACTAGAAGGGATCGAGGTGCTCCCCACCTGTACTTCACTCCTGCTGTGCGCAGCTGAAGTGTGACGTTCCGGAGGGATCTGCGCCATTGCAGAGTAGCTCTCGTTAGGTCTTGATATACTGATAACTGTGCGCCCTCAAAGGTGAATGGCGTCTTGCCCCGCAGTGCAGCCATGAGGAACCCCTTGTCTTGGGAGGATTTGCAACGAATGATGACGTCCCGTGGGGTAGCTGTGGCCGGCGCTGCTGTATCAGGGAGTCGGTATAGTCCATCCATAGTGAACCTTTTAGCTGCCTGTGGGGGTAGCACTGTTGCCACCAGCCGCCGTAGAAAGTGGGGCAATTCCTCAGCCGTGACCACTGCTGGGATGCCGCGGATTTTTATATTGTTGCGTCTCTGACGATCTTCAAGGGCAGACAGCTGTGAGGTAAATATAAGCTGGGTAGATTGTACCTTGAGGTGTGTTTCCTTCATGACAGTAACCTCTGCTCTAATATCTGACACTTCGTCCTCCGTGGCCCTCAAGCGGTCTGTCACCTGCTGTTCATCCGTCTTGATCACTGCTATGTCTGCAACCCACAGTTTTTGTATGTCCAGGAGCAATGTTTGGAGGTCTTGCTTGGTGGCAAGTGTTCCCACCAAGGAGTCAAGGTTGGTGGTTGCTGCAGATCCTTAGGGTTGTTGAGAAGAGGATTCTCTGTGTTCAGGTTGCTCTGGAGGGGCTGACAAGACGACACCATCCTCGGCCGCCATCTTGGGCTGCGGCTGCTTTTGTAGCATGGTGCTGATGTCTCTGGAGTCGGACCCTGTACCGGGTGAGGCTTTGTGGTTTCTGTGCCTCATAGTGGGTGTACCGGGCAGTTGTCGCACTATCAAGCGGTGCTCCGCCGAGTAGTGAGTCCAAACCGGAGAAGGCTGTTGCTCTGTAGGCCCCAGATGTGCGTTTCTGTTTTGCCGGCTTCTGGGCGTGAAAGAAAGGCATGTATGCACTCCACTGCTTGTGTTATATCGCTTGCGGGGTGTGTTGCCCTCGAATGAAGCCGGTATCTATCAGGATTGATTAGATTAGCTTTGGGCTATCGGGAGCTGATAGAGATGGCGTCCGATCAGGCTCGCTAGCAAGATCCGCCCTCCCCACAGACAGCAGTTTTAAGGACGGCTTCTCCACCGCTGTTTCTTTCCTGTGGATCTTCAGCAGGAACTTTAAAGATATCCTTTATATTTATTTGCAATTTTTTGCATTAAATGGAGATTAAAAAAACTGGTAAATTGCCAGTATGGAGTGTGTCTTTAAGTGCAAATTTCTCCACTTAGTTACCTGTGGGTTAAATGAATTCTTACTGATATACTTTTATTTTCTAACAAGTATACTTTTACCCGATGTTTATAATACTATACTGCAATATATTTTTATAAATATATTTTTTTGCATTTTTTTGATACAGATCCTGCTGTGATGTGCAATTTACCCAAATCATCTCTGATTCACAAATAAAAAACAAGTCATTGATTGATACATATATGGGCGCACCAAAAGTAATGCAGATAGTACATTAATAAGCTAAGATAGGCCTCATATTGGCTATTTGAAGATAAGATATATCATTTAAATGTATTCTTCTGTCTACGATAAAGGACACTTAAAGAACAATATCAAAATGTGCAGTACTGCACCTAAAGCGGTTTCCTTGTTAAATATCACCACCCAATGGATGCAGCACACATCACAATGCATTCTGCTATACAGTATCCCATGGGTTTACAGCATATTACATTACAGAGAAGATGATTCTAATGCCATATGTATTCCGTTTTAGATTTCTGTACAAATCTTACACATTGAATAAAACTCCATAGGTAAAAGCCAATTGTTTTGTTCAGGCGCAGATTTTTAAAAATGTGTTTGATTCCTTCATACTAGCTGAAACAAATGTGTACATATGGCTATTCTGCTTTACCTGAAATTGATGGTTATATCTAAGCACTAGTTGGGAAGAGAAAAAAAAAAAATTTAGTTTATAGACAAAAGCTCGGTGTCATGTAACTATTTAAACATACTGTATGAAGAGAAAAATAAAACAAAAACATGCTGCACTCAAACCACCTGACATGTTGGCATTTCTTCATTTAAATAGAAATGTGGAGAAGTGACAAGGTCATTGCAAATTACAAACCAAAACAAGAGTTATTCCAGTTTGGCAGCTGTAGACAAACATTTGCAATCCTCTGTTCAGTTGTACATAATTCCTGATCTGTAGAATTGGGAGTGTTACGTCTTGAAAGACCGAACATTGTGGATTTCACAATGCAGAAAAGGAGTTGGAATGCATGTTTCTCTATTTCAACCCTTAAGGACCAATGGTCGTTTATATCACCTGTTCTTTAACCCCTTAAGGACACATGACGTGTGACATGTCATGATTCCCTTTTATTCCAGAAGTTTGGTCCTTAAGGGGTTAAAGGTCTTATAGCAAAACAGAATCCATAAAACCAGCAACTGCCGGCGTACATGGCTACCAAAGCTAAATAAGCAAGGTTTTCCATGCTGGCATAAGGCAGACAATTCCATGCAGCCTTATTTATTGACATAACTTTAAAGTAGGGATCGGCCGATATTGTTTTTTTTTTGTTTGTTTTTTTAAAGAGCCGATACCGATAATCTGTGAACTTTCAGGCTGATAACTTACTGATATTTTGTACATTTACCATTTTGAAAAAATAATTACTACGGTGTCTGGTGGTCTAGTTTGTTTTGTGAGGGCTTTTTTTGGCTCAAATGGCTTGTAGGCTTTTAAAGTGACCTTTTTCTATCTTGTGAGCTTTTATCATCTACTGTGTGGTAAAATCCTGTACCATAAGGGCATATTACATTATTAGCATGCTTAACAACTTCTAGCTTGTGTGTTCTCTACCCTCCAGTGAGCACTCCCTCACAGATGCAGAAATTGCAGACAGGCAGATGGTGAAAGGGCGTAAGTCTTGCGATTTGCGCGCCTGGTTTTGCCGCGGTAACCGGCCAGGGCCTCTTGTATCACAAGACTCGGAGAGAGGACAGATTGGTCGCGTGCTGGACCACCTCATTGGTATTGATATTTACAAAAACCCGGAATATTGCAGATACCGGCAAAACGGATAATCGGTCAATCCCTACTTTGAAGTATACAGCTTCCCAGTCTGCTTATACTAGCTGTGTGTGCAACTATAGATGAATTGCAAGACACATTAATCATGGATATTTCAAACGCACATTGTGACTCTGATTTCCGTCTGGGGCATGCCTGTCTAAAGGCCACTACCACTCCTGCTGTTTGTAGAATCAAACAAAATAAATCTGTTACTATGGAAGTACCATTGTGCTGGTGTTTTGCCTACTAAGCTCTACAGTGCTTTACAGTGTTATAGTTTTAATATCTCCATTTTGGATTTCAAAATCCTGTGCTGTTAGTCCATAGGATTTTCCATCAGGAGATTTTGAAAAGCCATAGGTTGCTAAACAGTGATCATTGGCTAGGATAACATGCACGCTTACCCAAGGTGTAAATAGATTGCTGACAGAAAAGAGTTGTGGGCTAGGCAGGCAAACTAGATTATAATTATATATATATATATATATACACAGACACACAAAAAAGGGGATTAAGGGGGGCGGGGCCTGACCGCAGAGCTGTGAGGACGCTAACCTCAAGAGCTCCCGCAACAAGCCACTTTTAAACCGGACTTTCACAACCCAAATGGCAAATAATCGAAACACAAAGACCAGGAAATGAGAGGTGACACTGAGCGGAGCACACTGATACCACAAAAGCGACAGTTCAGAAACTATCCATCCGATGAGTGTCTGAGGCCTACTCACATGGCAGACGCGAGAGGGACAGCCGCTCTCCCGCCGCCGCAACTAGCTGCCTCTGTGTGCATGAGCTCCCGTTCTTCCCCCCCAGGACCGGCGGGAGTTATCCCGGTCCACCTGCCCACCGAGAGCACTCACCTTCGGGACGCCCCACAGCACAAATCTGGCCGACAAGAGGCACAACAAAGATGGCCGATGGAGGTGTAGCCCACCCAGAGCTACAGACTGCTGGTGACTGGGCAGCAGCTTTCAAGGCTAAATTTGACGCTGTATGCAGAAGATTTTGGGAGCGGGTAGAAAAGAGAAGCCGACACCCTGCCCCGGCCAAAACGACTTCTCAGCAACTTGCGCACAAAGAGAGGGCGAACTCAAGGACGGCGATATTGCGGGACCTCACCTGCCACAGGGTCACCCGCATGCACAGCTCCTTCAAGCGACTACAAGAAGGCAGCGCGGCAGAAACCGCTACTTGACCCTGAAGGGGCGGCCAAGGGGCAACAACCGTCCGCAGCCTCCAGGCGGAACCCAAGCAGAGGCCTTGCTGATACGCCCGAAAACACCCCTTAGACCTGCCATAACTAAATCGAGATACCTAAAACAGAAAAGAACGTGGCACAGACGACTAGTCCCGAGGGCAAAAAGACGGCAGAAAGACGTCGCGCAACCAGTCCCGACGTCGATGCAGATCACTCTTCTTCCGAGCTGGGGGCTCACCTAGAGGTAACCCTGCACCACCACCCATATACCCAGGGGGACAGCAAATACCTTGGGCACATGATCCTGATGATGTGGTCAATGGACACGTGGTAGGGGCCCCTGCTAAGGCCTCGGACACACGGCACTCGGTTGACACAACCCCAGGGGAAGCAAGGAGAGTATCGCAACGCAGAGTGACAGGCGACCGAGTGGTCAGAGCAGACAAGCGAGAGAGGTGGGGTAGACCCACGACCGGGCATGGAGTCAAGGTGGTTTCCTCCCACAGCCCGTTGGACAGGATCCCACATACTATAACACCATCTCACCCTGTGATGTAGGCAGAACACTGACAACAGCAATGCACATTGCCCTGACTTACTGACACCCTAATAGGATTGTCTTAAGCGCAGGATATCCTAACTATTTCTGTTATATTGAAAACTAGATTGGAACTATAGATTAATGAGATGCTAGTTTCTACGGGTATCCTCAGCAAGGCATACAGTGCATATATGACCCGTTGACAAGTTCGCTGAGTTGTAATAGCCTACTCACCTTCTAAATTACGCTGTCATGTGGACAGTTAATCCCCCAATATCTAAGGGCAGGGCACAACAGTATAGCCTGCAACACTAGAATAGTTTACCTCTACTAAATTGTACAGTACTTGGTTGGGTGCCTAGCTTGCTATCTTCACCCTAGTGTCAGACTACGCAGAACTAGCAGAACATCCAAATACCGTTTATTTTTTGCATGCACGCTATACCTAATAGAAAGCTTTATTAATCTCAGTGGCAAAAAGCTTATCAGGTGTTACTTAGGACTCAATAGCCCTCAACAACTGATGTCAAGCTGTCTCTACTTGTTTAAGCCTGTATAGTAAAACATTGTTGAAACTAAAAAAATACTTACTTACCATGTGGTTCATATCTCCTTGCTTTATTTTCTGTAATGTCTTTTCATATGCCTCAATAAAAACAAAGATTGACAAATAAAAGGGGATTAAGAGTCCTGCAGATGACAAACCACACGACTAAAGGTCACCAGAAAACGGCAATGGTATTTTCCCCACCATTCATACGTTCGTGTTTTCAACTATCCTCTTAAAATTTTAAAAAAAAGTCTAAACATAACACCTACACCCTTTCCCATAACAGAACGTGCATTTGTTTCCTGCAAGGTTTCATTTTGGATATGAAAACTATAAATATATAAACACATACATATACACACTGGGCATTAGCTACCCCCAATATTTCAGCTCAGGAGAGGGAGTATGCATGGCCAAGATTAGGAATCCCTATACTGCTCTGCGGCTATCAGATTGTGACTTTTGTAAAATAATGCATACATAACATCCATGTTAAACTATTTCTCATGAGTATAGTAAAACAGAATGTAAACATTTGAGAAGCAAGACGCGGATTATTTGCTGGGCTCATTTTGGATTTTTTTCATCAACTTAATTGAAATATCAAACTCTGAACCTGAATTGTTGATAATTTAGTGTATAGAAGCAACTAAAGGGACAATACAGTCAACAAAACAATTTGCTTAATTAGGCAGTTTTGGTGTATAGATCATGCCCCTGCATTCTCACTGCTCAATTAGGAATTAGATCACTTTGTTAATACAGTCCTAGTCACACCTCCCTGCAGGTGATGTACACAGCATTCCTAAACACTTCCTGTAAAGAGTCATCTACTGTTTACACTTCCTTTTTTGCAAATTCTGTTTAATTCTGCTCTTGCTAGATCATGGAGTAGCCTCCTGTATGTAATTAGAGTGCAATTTGCAGAGCAGGATATAAAGACGTTTAAAGTTACATCTGATTGAAAATGAAGCCATTTTGTTTTCATGTAGTCTGTGTCAGTCACAGTCAGGGGAGGTGTGGCTTTTGTTGAGGTATATCAACAAAAACAAATGTTGTTTAACCCCTTAATGACGAGTGACGGACGAGGTCCGTCACTCAGGGGAAACCCTTAACGACGAGTGACGGACCTCGTCCGTCACCCGTTAAAATTAACCCCAGATCGCCGCAATCGCGGGGTTAATGGTGCTCCGGTCTGCCTCTGTATTAGAGGCAGACCGGGAGCACCGGATCCGGCTGTCCCAGCTCATGTGCCCGCTCTGACAGCATGTCAGAGCGGGCACATGTGCTCAGTATACTCATCTTCCGCCTCCCTGCACTTCCGGGTTCACTGTGAAGTGCAGGGAGATGGATCAGTGCTGATCCTGCCCCCTGTAAAAAAAAAATAAAGTTAAATTAAAATCCCACCCCCCTTTACCCAGTTTAATAAAAAATTAACCCCTTCCCTGACAATTGATCACTGACTACAGTGATCAATTGGCAGGGATTTCATTTTACTATGTTCTGACTTTTTTTTAACCCCTGAGGGTTAATTCTTTTTTTTTTTTTAACCCTCAGGGGTTAAATTTATTTTATTAATTAATTTAAATATTTTAAAATTATAAATTTAGCTAGCTGGGGAGGGTAGAATTTAGTGGGGAATTGGGGGATTTAGTGTTAAGCTAACTAGGGGTTAACGTTAAAAAAAGTTTTAAAATAGGGGGCGGGGCCTGACCGCAGAGCGGAGCAGTCGCATGTCGCTGCTGCTCCAGCTTTCAAACGTGAACACCGCCGATTACCGACGAACTGAGGCTGTCAACCACCTTCTTGTACCTCCCAAACGACTGGGGCTACCGAGACATACGTGTAGACACCAAGCAGAGTGATATTTGCAGCGGCTCCGGCTCGCCCGAGGTTGCGGCCTACAAGCATGGCGGCGGTGGGGGAGACGGCCGATCTCCCGCCGCTGAAGCAAGCTACGAGACAAAGTTTGTGCCTTCGTCCCCCCCCCCTATGGACCGGCGGGGGTTATCCCGGTCCCCATTAACTGGACACACGTAGACGCAGAGATTGCAGCTCCCCACCCAAGCTTGGACTCCGGATGCACCGGGCCCAGCCACATGGCGGGAACATCGCGGTCATCGCAGGACTTAAACCCTCACCACCGCAACCCACAAGCCTGGACCTTAGATTCCAGAAATTTTAGAATGAACTGGAACGACTACTCACAAGGCCCTCCTTGACACATGGAGGTATGACACAGGGGTCGGGGAAGCAGAGACGGAACAGGCCCGTCCCAGGCATTACACGCCCTCCAGCGCCAGCACAACGCACCGCCTGCCCACCCGGGCCGAAGGTCGTAAGGAGATCAACTCCGCAGCACCGTCCACACCGCCGGAGGCCCAACCGCCACGGGCAGCGGCAGACTACCGGGACCCATCACGGCACCCCAGCAGGGAAAAGCCCGGCCTCCACGAGCACCCGAGCCTGTGGCATCAGGATGCAGACCCCACACAAAGCACGGGGCCAAAGGAAAGCTTCACTGTCCTCGCAGCGTATCCACACTCGCTCCAGCAAAGCACGGTGGGTGGGAAGGCAGCGTTGGACGACCCGACACAATCCCTTAAACCGCAGACCTAGACCAGCGGTGAGTCGCCCTACCCGCCAGCAGGGGTCACCCCTTTACAGCCATACCACCCTACGAAAGGCCAGCACTCACCAGGGCGAAAACAAGAGGCAACTGAGACCCAAAGCGGAACCACACTACACACTCACAGTGCCTCTGAGCGAACCTACCCAAGAGACTGACCTGACCCACATGAAGATGACCAAAGCGGCTCCCAGTCGGACGTCCTCACCGGCCACAACACTCCTATGCAAGCGGGGCATTGGCTGAATCTGCCACACCACCGACGCATCAGTCAGCTACCCTGAAGTGCAAGTAGGTCGGATGACCAATACATAAGCCTTACACAACCGCACACGGGGACTCTCTCCTACAGTTAACTCCTGTCTGATTGTTGTTCACTTGTTTACTGTTTATCGTATGTTTATAGCACTGACCTTCACATATGCAAATGTTTACCAATGAGCAAATAAGCCTGTACTTTATAATCCTGACGAGCTCATGACACTAACGTGACCTCATTACCTAACCAAAAAATTGTGCAAGTACCAATGAATACCCCACTGTAACTAATGTCTGAATAGCACAAGGATTGCCTTTGGGGTACCTGGTGCAAGTCTGTTACTCCATATACACTGCAAAAAAAAAAAAAAAAAGTTTTAAAATAAGCTTTAAAAAGTTAAATTAAGTTAAAAAAAGTTTTAATAACGATTAAGTAAAAAATAAAAAAAAAACCTTTACCCTGTCAAAATAAAAATTAACCCCTTCCCTGCCAGTCGATCACTGCCTACAGTGATCAAAATACAGATCACAGTATTATACTGTGATCTATTTTTTTTTTTTTAACCCCTGACGATTAACTTTTATTTATTTTTTAACCCTCAGGGGTTAAATGTATTTAATTAACTAATTTAAATATTGTTTAATTAAATATTTTGCTAGCTAGGGTGGGTGGGAGTTATGGGAAAATGGGAAATTTACTGTTAGTGCTGCTTACTGCTAGTTAGGGGTTGACGGTAAAGAAAAAGCTTAGAAAAATGCTAAATCTGTAAAAAAAAAAAATTTTAAGAAAATTTAGGAAACTAAAAAAAATTAATAAGCAAAACAAAAGTTTAAAAAATAGTTTAAAAAAGTTAAAAAATACATTTAAAAACGCTCATTACGGGGGGCGGGGCCGGTCCGCCATGCTGACTGGAAGCACGGAGACAGAGCTCCTGCAGAAAACTCGAGTTTTTAGGCTCTATAGCTCGGCAAAACGCTGGTTAACAGCCAGAAACTTGTACCCCAGTTCGTGAGGCAACCCTGGTCCCGAGGAGAGACTTGCCACGCGGTTCTAGTCCCTCAGTGGGGCGATCCCAGCCGACCGTGATGGAGACCGCCCGGGCGGTGAGTGGGGTGGACGGCCGCCGCCCAGCTATCCTGCCCACCAGCGGTATAGCTGAAGCGCAAGGCTAGGCGGGTCTGGCCCTGTTCCCCCCCCTATGGACCGGCGGGGGTGATCCCGGTCCCCACCCTGTGACCCAGAGAAGTGCCGCAACGCCAGCGAGAGTCCGCTCCCAAAATGGCGGAGACCACGCGGCACCCACGAAGAGAGGGCCGCCGGACGCACCCTCCTCTCCTGCTCCCATACAGGCAGAACGAGGACCGCACCAACGAGGGCACCGGTGAACAAACACTTACCTCGCACAAGCTGAGGAGGAGCAGCGTGGCAGCTCGACCCACCAGTGGTCTTTGAACCCGAGGGAGGAACACAATACAAGGCCTCGGACCACCCTGGCACACAGCCCAGTACCCCGTTGGGAGCCTGAAGTGGAGGAATGACCCACCCACAGCCACTACAACCGGGACTCACCACAGGCCCAAGTCTAGTGCTCAGCTGGAACACAAGGGACCCAGGAATGGACCTGCGACCCCCCTTTCAGGTCACCCAATGGGACTATCAGCACAGAGGCAGCCATTAAGCATTTTACCACAATACAACATACTGCACTGCTCACTGAAGGGTCATACTGTATCCTGTATATCGACATGGACTCTTGCCTGACTGTTCCTGGGTAAACATGGGGTGGTTAATATAAACGTATCTTAAGCATACTTTAAGCATATTCTAAGCAATTTTAAGCATATTCAGCGCTGAAGCAAAATATCTACTGTTGACACTGCTTTTCTGTTATCAGCCTATGTACTTATGAAACACTCTATTTCTTAACATTCTATGTACACTCTCACGCACATGCCATGCTCCCTTCATAGGTTTCTTATCTACCTGTTTCTCCATGACATGGGCAATATGCAACCACATTTCAAACCAAGCGTGAACCTGAGCTACTGTTTTTGAATATTATAAAAATGTGCCTGTAAATCTAATGCAATAACATGCCATATCAATTGTTTACCTATTCTACCGGATGTCGCTGTTGTGGCGCACGCCGGCTATTTGTTCACTCCGTGCACAACCAAAATAAAGAATTAAAAAAAAACAAAAAAAAAACGCTCATTACCACTACACCTGGAACAAACTAGAGAAAAAATTATCCCACGCCAAGGTTCAAAATATGCCCTTTTTTATTTTTTTTATTTCAGACAATACCAGCCAAGAGATTTTTCAGATACATCATTGTTTAAGGCTTTGGTAAAAAGTAATCATCAATATTATATTCCCTCCTCCTATCTCTTTTGACTTCTTCCTATTATAGCCTTATCTTTCTGTTCTTTCCTCTCTTCCCTCTCCTCCTCGTCTTCCCTTCCCCTCCTCTCTCCTCTCCCTCCCCTTCTTCTACTATCTTTCTCTCCTCTCTTCTTCCTTAAGTTATCACCCGCTTCTTAAGGTTCTGCGTTTCGATCTCATAGGAGACTGTATCTATATTGATAAATCAAATAATAGTAGGTAGTTAACATCTCCGTTTTTAGAAGAAGAGAAAAGAGAGAAAAAAAAAAAGAGAGAGAAAAGGAGGAGAAGGAAGCAATCACTCATATTTTTTTCATCAATCACTCATATATTTTCTTGGTACAGTGGTGGTGTCCCGTTATTCTTCTCTCTAATTTGTGGAAGTATATATTGGATATCTTATCTTTTTCTTATGTCAAATTATTTTCCTCTTGTTCCAACAATTGTAACCAATTAGTCCAGATATCATTCTCTTTGAAGTTACTTTGAATTCTATCTACTCCTATTTTCATTCGTATCTGAAATTTTACTTGTTGTATAAACATCACTTTGGAAAATTCTTGTGTCTTTTTCCAGTTTCTACCTATGATTATTTTTGACGCTATCAAGCAATGAATGGCCAGTATTTGTTTTCTTTTATTTAAAGTAGGCCATCTTAAAAGAAGCAGCATCATATCTGGACTAGTCTCTATTTTAATATTATCCAATTTAAGTAACAAAGTTCTCACCCAGCTCCAAAAGGGGGTTACTTTTTTACAATTCCACCATATGTGAAGATAGTCTCCTCTTGATTCTCCACATCTCCAACATAGGTGATCATTATCTGCTGATATTCTAAATATTCTAGCAGGTACTAAGTACCATTTATTTATTACCTTATAATGGATTTCTATTAAATGTATACTATGCACGTATTTATTCACCTTAATTAATGTCCCATACCATGTTTCTATATCTATATTAATATGTAAAAGTTTCTCGCAACTTTTTATTGCTGTTGGAAAGTTTTCTGTTACTCTAGTGTCTAGTAAGCTAATACTTTTTGAAAATATTTTTTTAGTTTCATCATTATCAAATATAGTTTTAATTACGTTATACAGATCTCCTTGATTCATAAATTTATATTTTTTTAGGTAGCTATTTACTCTTAAGTATGAAAAGGCTTCTTGCGATGGAAGAGACGCTTAGTTTCTTAATATATTAAAGGATTTCACCTCATCATCCAGATATATATTTTCTACCTTTATAATATTTCCTTCTTTACAAATTTCAGATTCTAGCCAGAACCAACCCTCTTTATATGTGGCTTCTTTCTGCAATATTGTTATATGATAAATTATCCCAGCCTCATAAATTTTTCTATATTTGGATAACGTAGCCCACCTTTACTTGTATGTTTACATAGCGTATCTATTTTTATTCTAGGTTTTTTGCCTCTCCATACAAAATTAGCAAATGCTGATTTAATCATTTTTATCCATGGGGGAGGGATTGTTAATGGTAACATTCTAAACAGGTATATCCATTTAGGAAGGACGTAGGACCTTAGGGTGTTGATTCTTCCCCATCATGATAATTCTAGTTGGCACCATTCCTTTAAATCTTTGTGTTTTTTATAAGGTGTAAAAAGTTTGTTTCCATTAGTCTGTTTATATGCTTATTTATTCTGATCCCTAAATATACAAATTCTTCTGGTTGAGAGAAGCTATATTTGGTTTGGTATTCCATTATTTTACTTGTTTCTACATTTTTATACAAGGCAATCGATTTAGTCATATTTAATTTATAGTTTGATATGGTGCTATATAACTCGATTTCCGCCATTAATATGCCTTTTGAATTACCCCAGGGTGTATTCTTTAATAAATAGTATGTGTTTGTGCGGAAGTTTCAATAACCAACCATCTAAACTACTCCAAAATGGAACATGGACACAGTGTAAAACTTCAAAGTTAGAAAAAAACTCAAATGTGCCCCTTCAACATCCACATATACCTGGCAAAGGTACATACGGGGTATTGCTGTACTCAGACCACATAGCTGAGCAACATATGAAGTATTATATAGCCTGGTAAAATACTCTAAATGGGACATGGGCACAGCGTAAAAATTTTAAGTTTGAAAAAAAAATGGAATGGCTGTGTCCCAAATGTGCCCCTCCGATGTCCACATATACCTGGCAAAGGTACATACGGGGGTATTTTTGTACTCAGCAGACATAGCTGAGCAACATATGAAGTATTATACAGTGGTAGTACACATAAGGTTTGCAAAATATACTGTGCAATATGCACCTTATGAGATACCCTGGAGTGTCTACTTTTACAAATGGTAGGCCTTTGTGTTTTTTTTTTTTTTTGAACAGTCAAACTTTTATAATACCCCCAAATGGAAGCATAGGCTCATTAAATCCGTCTCTCAAAACTCTACTGTGAATACTGAAAAGGACAGGTCTCCTGTATGGCACTGTAGCTTCACAAAATAGTGCCAAAGACATACAATGGGGGTGTCCTTTTACTCAGAAGACTTAGCTGAGCATAATTTGGGGGGTTTGAACTTAGTGGCACATATGAAATATACAAAATGCCCAGCAAAAATGCAATCCGTACGTAAAAAACGCACAAAATTATTTTTTACCACATACTTGGCATATATTGGTGAAATAATGGGGGCATGTTAAGGCACAATATGCACCTTATGAGATACCCTGGGGTGTCTACTTTCAAAAAACCCAACAAAGGCCTACCGTTTGTAAAACAGTCAAACTACTATAATACCCCAAATGGAAGCATAGGCTCATTAAATCTGTCTCTCAAAATTTGACTGTGAATACTGAAAAGGACAGGTCTCCTACATGGCACTGTAGCTTCACGAAATAGTGCCAAATACATACAATGGGGGTACCGTTGTACTCAGCAGAAGTAACTGAACACAAAACTTTGTACAGGAATAGCACACACCAACTTTACAAAAGACACATGAGAAGTTCTGTTATGTTTGTGTGCCAAAACCCCCCAAAAACACAATTTTACTCCAATATTTAGCAGAGGTTGGCAGTAAAATGGCTACGTAGAAAGTGTCAAAACAACCTTAGGTAAATAGCCTGTGGTGTCTACTTTATATAAATATATACTTTTGTGTGGCAATTTTGTTTTATTTTATGGCTATTAGGCTTACAAGACAAACATACCAAATTCTAAAATCGCTCCACATTAAAAGTTTATTTTACTCCTTGTGCTTTGTGACCTGTAACTACGAAAAAAACCTTAAAATCCCAGACACATTATATATTCTGTAAATCAGAACAACTAAATGAATTTATTTTGAATTACTTTCCTTAACCCGCACTAATTGTGCACACATTATTATTGCAAAAACTGTAAAAAAAAACTCAAAATTTCCTTTTTTTTTTTTTTTTTGCATTTTTCTGTATTTTTTTATAATAAGCATTTATGTATATATGTTACATCAAATTAAAGCCCTTTCTGTCCTTTTAAAAACGGTATACAATATGCGTCGGTGCAATAAATTAGTAAAATGCAAATTGCAGTTGAACGCAAACAGCAAAAAATGCCCTTGTCATAAAGTGAAAGACAAGCTTCTGAAGCTCTGTCCTTAAGGGGTTAATTCCTCAATGGCAAAGAATAGAGCAGTGAAAATTACTTTGAGGTATGATCTATACACAAAAATTGCTTCAATAATCTAAAAGTTGTTTTGATGACCATGGTGTCCCTTTAAGTGTAAGTTGGTCAGTGCTCGGTTTCAATAATAGAAAATAAATCTTTCATTCATCCAGGAAGGCATAACAGGAGTCTCTGCATCCTTATAGTTATAGAAGTGGGTGCTCTCTATTATCTGTTATAGTTGGAATTCTGTTTCAGGTTCCCCGTAAGTGTGCCTTGGAAATTTTCTTTGAAAAAAGGAATGCAATACACAATTTTTCTAAGTTATTTAATAAAAATTGGACTGTATACACGCAGACTAAAACCAAATGTAAGAAAGAAAAAAAAATCTCACAATTTCTTAAATAATCAAGTTTAAATATAACAGTGTCTGCAACTGGTTCATGTAAAAAAAATATGACATCTTTACAGCAATGTATCACAAGCTGTTCTGTTTAATACACTGCCTTATAATAATTACAGCCTGACCACGGTCATAATAAATGTCACACTGCCAAGGTATAACGTGCAAGAGAACAGAGGTCAATAAAAACCCAGACTTGCTAATTTCCAGAATTTTTGTCATATCTTCGGTTTTATTTTACAAAGAAAAGGGGAGATGGGAAGAGGGAGAAAAAAAAAAAAAGCTGAAGTCCATAAACAGACAGCTAAACATTACATATCTGCTCCCTTCTGTCAAATGAATATTTAGCGTCTGTGTCTGCCATGTCCAGAATGGCTACTGCCATGATGTTTGCTTTTATGTGACCTCTCGAATGACCGAGATCTCTCTCGCCTATCCCTATGATGTCTCTCGTGTCTGTGCTTCTTGCCAGGGTCAGCATGATCTCTTGATTTGCTTGGAGTTGGAGAATGAGACTTTTTCCTTTTATGGCCATGTCTGCTTGAGCTTCTTAAGTCCTCCCCTCGATGTTTTGGTTTTAGGCGTGGAGATCCATGGTTATGATGCCTATGAGGACTCTCACTGTGGCTTCGAGACCGGCTTCTTGACCTCGAACTGTATGTTCCAGAACGACTTCGTCTGTTGTTATAACTTAAAAAAAAAAAAAAATTACAATCAGTTAATACCATTTACTTAATCTTACACAGACATTTTTCTAAATTTATGTCGTGAAGAGAAGCAAAGATATGCTGCTGATGTACAACTAAATTGAATAGGTTGAACTCTATGTAATACTTTTCAGCACCATAACCTCTTCATCTATGCACGCGATTATGGTGCAGGACAACCTCCCTAGGCTGTTAGTCAGCTACAATACTCTCTGGCTCGCATCGGTTACGTGCAATGTTGGGATTTGAGTTACAGACACGGTGTCAAAGACCTGATATTCTACCTAAAGGGCCTTAAATGCAATGTAAAAGGACAGGGAGGCGACCATTTGCAAAGCAGCTTATACAGGCTGAGCCTAAAAAGAATTTGCTCAAACTAGATTACATATCAAGTCACCATTTCCTCCACCCCCAATACTTAATAAAGATGTTACTACAACTCAACATGTATAGCAAAATCTCAAGTAACCTCAGCATTCCAAAATATGTCCAGTGATGATTGTGACATCATGAGTCATTGCCTTAAGTGGGAGTGAAGGGGAGGAGCAACAGATATGATTGACTTTAGTTCAGTGAGAAATCCAGAGTGCATGAACTTACTTTTCACAGCAATGTTGCCAGGCCAAAGGGGGGGGGGGGAAGAGAGACCGCAAATAACTGCACTGTACCTAATGACTTATGATAGCAGCCCTCAGTGAACTAAGATTTGGGTTTAGCTGCAGAAAGAAGCATAAGACACGTTCTGCTACTATAGTGCACACATGTAAACTGGTCATTGTGTAATTTCATATATAAATGGAACAATAATTATACTCAATCTAGATATAATAATCAAAGATTCTAACCAAGATAGGAGAACTTGCTCCTATTTGATAATGGGATACCATTCTTTAATAGAAGAACCCATTCATTAAGGAGAAACCAGTTAATGGGACACTATAGTCACCAGAATAACTACAGCTTATTGAATTTGTTTCGGTGAGTAGAATCATTACATTCAGGCTTTTTGCTGTAAACACTGTCTTTTCAGAGAAAACGCAGTGTTTACATTACAGCCTAGTGATAACTTCACTGGTCACTCCTCAGATAGCTGTTAGAGATCCTTCCTGGGTCATGGCTGCCTAAAATGCATCAAAACATTCAGTGTCTCCACCCTCTGCATGCAGACACGGAACTTTCCTCACACAGATTAGTGGATTCAATTCATCTCTATGAGGAGATGCTGATTGGCCAGGGCTGTGTTTAAATCATGCTGGCCCTGCCTCCTTGTCAGTCTCAGCCAATCCTATGGAGAAGCATTGTGATTGGATCAGGCTACCACTTCTGCTGATATCAGCAGGCAGTGAGCAGGGACAAAGCCAGCAGCTTCAGGCTTGAATACAAGTAAGATTTTAATATATTTACTGAGGCCTGCGGGGGCCAGATGGTGGTTTTAACCCTATAGGGTCAGGAATACATGTTTGGGTTCCTGACCCTATAGTGCTTCTTTAAAAAACAAAAAAGTAACTCACTGTCTCCTTGGAGAACGGGATCTGGATCTTGACTTTGTTTGTGATCGTGATCTACTGCCACTCCTGCTTCTTTTTACTTCTTTACGCAGTCTACAAGAATATATAATTACATATATATTACATACACACAGATCAATTAGACAATTCTATTGCCAGTCCATTCAGAAGCAATACATAATCTCTAAGAGAATTGTCCTTTAAAATCATCTAGGGAAATAGTGGACTGAGCAGTCTATATATGGTAATCAATCCAAATGTCTTGATCTTTTACTTGCCAGCTATGAGACTGCAGCCAGTAATTATGTAAATTTCTACAGAAATCACAAACTTACCAGACTGGAGGAAAATAATATAATCAAAAATATATCGTCAAAGCTGGAAGCAAAGTTTGATACCCTACTCAGCGAAATGTTTTTTTTCTTAGTCCATAAGAATATAATGTATAATAGTATAAAATTGTATATAAGTCTTCAAACTACGGCAACAATTATAACATTCCCACATACAATAAGTTCTCCTACCATAAAAAGAATACTATAGGCACCAAAACAACAGTTCTGAGCAGTATTACTGCTCAATTCTGTCATTTGGGAGTTAAATCACTTTTTATGCAGCCCTAGTCACCTCTCCCTGTATGTGACTTACAGAGCTTTCCTAAACACTTCCTGTAAAAAGTCATCTAATGTTAACACTTCGTTTATTGCACATTGTTTAACTTTAAAATGTCTTATCTCGTGCTCGGTAATAGCCTGCTAGAGCCTCCTGTATGTGATTAAGGGAACACTATAAGTGCACCGATCACTTAACTCTACTAGATGGTCTGAGAAGATCATCTGATTGGCCCAGTACAAATTTGGCATCTGATGTGCTCTAGGTAAGCACTGGATTAGGATAAATAATTTAAGAAAGTGGGTCTAGCCGCAAAACATTTGTATTCCTAACACTATAGTATTTGTTTAAAGTTTAATTTACAAAGTTAAAAGTAAAGTAAATTAAGATCTGATTGACAATGATTTTGTTTAATGCAGATATTCCCTGGCTGTGACAGACAATGAGTGGATAGGGATGAATGGACAAAAGAGAAGAGGAATTTAACTACAGGTGGTCCTCATTTTATGATGGCTCGCACTTACAACCAGCTCTCTAGCCTGGGGTAAGTGTGAGCAGTCGTGGGGATTCTCTGCTCTTCTGCATTTGTATTTGTTTGGGGAAATTTCCCCGAACATAGAATGCGAATCAGAGCAGGGAATCCCATAAATCTATGTACGGGGAAATTTACCCGAACATAGACAAGCGCACCAGAACAGGGAATCCCTTTACTCACTTAGCGACCAAGTTGTTCTATGACCGGGTCGTAGGAACGGAACTCTGTCGGTAAGCGAGGAGTACCTGTATTCTATATATTCATACAGATTTTTTTTTAAGTAGTTGTTCTGATACCTAGACGATCCCCATTACCTTCTGAAAAACACTAAAGATTACCCACATGCAGTGCAGCATTAAGACTATTGGCATGGCACTAGTCAGACAAAGAAAACTATCTTTCCGGTTACGTTTATAGCATGTTTGGAGAAATCAACAGGTAGGCAAGACATGAAAAGGAATCCACATTGCATTGTAAATTATTACTTCACAACATTACTGCAGTTGAAAGCATGCCCAACACAATGCTACCACGCTTACCCGTTATAAGGGCTTTTTGAAGACTGCTTATCTTCAGGTTCACGTTTAATTTTTGCAGAAACTGGAGACTTTTCTTCCACTTTCATTTCTCGAGGAGAACCTTAAAGGGGAAAGATGAGGGGAGCACACAATTGTGAATTACAATACAGACACTCAGCACAGTGACTATATATACACCAATATTTATTTGGTGGGAAGACAAAATACACCCTTGCTAAAATTAAATAGGATTCCAGCATTGAGAAATGGGGACAGGATCAGCTAGACTAAGCACAAGCACATTGAACATTTGATTCCGGGGTTTAATTCCACATATCTTAATAGTATACTTTACATTTCAAAGGGCTGAAATATTAATGTGTGCAAGTTCTATACTCCTGTATGACTTATGTACAAACGAATTATGTATGACATGCATTTAGCCAGTTATTTACAGAGTATGACACTACGGATATGTAAATGCTCAAACAGAGACAACACGTAACTATGAAACGTACAAGGCTTAGATGCAGGAGAGAAGCCTCCCATGGTCGAGAGAGCTGGAGTCCCATCAGGATTTAATCCCTTTGCTTTCAATTTAGCCTCTTGTAATGCCATTTTTCTCTTTTCCACTTCTTTATCCAAAAGGTCATAGTTTGGCTGTAGGAATTAAAAAGGGAATTATATAAATGCCAGTATACTACTGTATACGATAATAACTCAAAAATAAATACAGGCAACCATAAAAGTCCTTATGCGGTCTTCAGGGCTTTACAAAGTTCAGTCCAGAATGTGATCTGTCTTTATAATGATTTATAAATTACCAGAATACACGTGCTCACAGATTTTTTTTAACCCAACTGCTATAAACCATGAACACACTCAAGCTTTGATGATTGAATCAAACAAAATAAGCACCTGCACAGCTCTTGGTCAAAAATGAACGTGTAACCAATTTTATCTTCTTGAACATACTTGACCTTTAACTCCAATCTAGAAGGTACTGAGTGCACAATCATTTGGATTGCCACTTGAATGTTTGTATTAATCTCAAAAAGCTCAGCCAGCAGTAACTATAGATACTTGCTAAGCCTAGTGACAGTTGTAGTCTAAAGCAGCTGAAGATACATACATGGAAATAGCATACATGTGGCATGAGATGACATGGCATTTTATGTGCTTAGTATCTGTATTTATTAACCACGACTGCATGAAGTTGTGGCTATATACCTGAAGGCAGTTTGTCAATGTGCACAATAACAGCATTTAATTCTTGGCCAGCTCTAGGTAGCTGTGTTAGCAAAGGAACAGAAGTCTCCACATGACAATACGGTTGGGGCAGTCGGCATGGAGACAGACACACATACAAAACATTTCTCTACGTATTTCATCCCCCCCAACAAGGTAATTCTCTCTTTTACAATGAACAAACACCATTATTCTGTTCTGCGAGCTGATTCAGTACCTTTTTCCTGGTATAAAGCCTTAGTGTTGTTACGCAGATCTCTTGAATGTTTTCCTCTGTAGCGCCAAACAGTAAAAACCAATGTGGTTTATTAGGCAATGGAATCTGAAAACAAACCAGGATAAAAAATTATCATGAGTACATATACATTATTTTCCATTAGTTTATGGCAATGTCTCTAAAAGGATACTACTGAAAAATGTACACCCAAGAACTCAGGTCCTCTGATAAAACTAGCATAAATAACAGTTTCACTGTCTTGACATATAGTTAAAGGGACACTATAGTCACCTGAACAACTTTAGCTTAATGAAGCAGTTTTGGTGTATAGAACATTCCCCTGCAGCATCACTGCTCAATCCTCTGACATTTAGGAGATAAATCCCTTTGTTTATGAACCCTAGTCACACCTCCCTGCATGTGACTTGCACAGCCTTCCATAAACACTTCCTGTAAAGAGAGCCCTATTTAGGCTTTCTTTATTGCAAGTTCTGTTTAATTAAGATTTTCTTATCCCCTGCTAAGTTACTAGCTTGCTAGACCCTGCAAGAGCCTCCTGTATGTGATTAAAGTTCAATTTAGAGATTGAGATACAATTATTTAAAGTAAATTACATCTGTTTGAAAGTGCAACCAGTTTTTTTTTTCATGCAGGCTCTGTCAATCATAGCCAGGGGAGGTGTGGCTAGGGCTGCATAAACAGAAACAAAGTGATTTAACTCCTAAATGACAGTGAATTGAGCAGTGAAATTGCAGGGGAATGATCTACACACTAAAACTGCTTTATTTAGCTAAAGTAATTTAGGTGACTAGTGTGTTCCTTTAAAAGGTACACTGTAGACACCCAGACCACTTCAGCTCATTGAAGTGGTTTGGGTGCTGTGTCCCTTTTGAACCTAGTGTTACAATGTAAAAACATTGCAGTTCCAGAGAACTGGAATGTTTACATTGCAGCACTAAGTCTGCCCTCAGTGTCCGTCTACCAGACAGCCACTGGGGGGCGCTTCCGGAATCGTAACAAACTTTTGGTCCGTTATCGGACACTGGACGTCCTCACACTCTACATGAGGACCTCTAGCGTCAGATTTTTTCCCCATAGGAAAGCATTGATTCAATGTTTTCCAATGGGGAGGTCGAATACGTGTGCAGCATTTGCCACGCATGCACATTAGACCCTGGCTTTGACACAGCGCCGAGGGACATCAGCGCTGGGATAAGGTTAGTAAAGGTTTTTTGTTTTTTTTTAGGGGGGGCGCGATGAATCTGTAGTGCCAGGAATACAGCTTTGTATTCCTGGCACTACAGTATCCCTTTAATTTAAAGAGCATATTTCTAGAATGGGTTGTTTTATGTTACATTTTTAAGTGCACAAATTATCTCATATTATATATAAATACAATCAAAGTGATTTAACTCCTAAATGACAGTGAATTGAGCAGTGAAATTGCAGGGGAATGATCTATACACTAAAACTGCTTTATTTAGCTAAAGTAATTTAGGTGACTAGTGTGTTCCTTTAAAAGGTACACTGTAGACACCCAGACCGTATTAATGGTACATTTTCAGGCTGGACAAAAGTGGTAAGTGGTGTCCCTCAGGGTTCTGTTTTGGGACCGCTTTTATTTAACTTATTTATAAATGATCTTGCAATAGGCATTGAAAGCCATGTTTCAGTGTTTGCAGATGACAAAACTTTGTAAAGTAATAAAATGTGAGCAGGATATTGCTTTGATGCAGAGAGATTTAGATTGGGGAACTGGGCACTAAAATGGTAGATGAAATTTAATGTAGAGAAATGCAAAGTTATGCACTTCGGGGTCAAGAATGCACAAGCAACTTACACCCTAAATGGTAGTGAATTAGGGATAACACACGAGAAGGATTTGGGAATTGTTATAGACAACAATATGCAATGTCAATCTGCAGTTGTCATGAATAAATAGGGGGATGAAAATATAATTTTGCCACTTTATAAATAGCTGGTAAGACCACACCTTGAATATGCTGTGCAATTTTGGGCACCTGTTCTAAAGAAGGATATAATGGCACTAGAAAAAGTGCAGAGACTAGCTACAAAATTGATAAAAAGGAATGGAGCATTTTAGTTACAAAGAAAGGTTAAAAAAAATGGAAATCTCTTTAGTTTGGAAAAACAGCACCTAAGGGGGCATATGATAACATTATACAAATATATTCGTGGCCAGTACAAACCATTATCTGGAAATCTATTCATAAACAGGGCTATACATAGGACACGCATTTAGGCTGGAAGAAAGGAGATTTCAAAGCAAAAAAAGTTTTTTTTTTTGCAGTAAAAGCAATAAGGATATGGAATTCTCCATATTTTGCGAGGTGATTTTAACAGAGTCCATACAGAATTTAAACAGCAGTTGGATAAATACTTGCAAAAACATAAGATACAGGGATATAATTTCTAATTAGTGGGGAAATAGCTGCTTGATCCAAGGAGATATCAGACTGCCATTTTGGGGTCAAGAAGGAATTTTTTCCTAGTTTGTTGCAAAATTGGAAGCACTTCATAATGTTTTTTTTTGCCTTCTTTGGGATCAACAGCAAAAATATATGTGAGGAAGGCTGAACTTGATGGATGCAAGTCTCTTTTCAGCTATGTAACATACATATACACACACATTTTTTAGAGTGTGGAAGAAAAGAATATTTTTATCAGCGATTTAAATACAGCACTTAACTAAAACCCCACACACAAAAACTATTAAAAAAAAATAAAAACTTACTTGTAATGCTCTAGCAGCAAGATAAATACAAGCACATGCAATGGTTTCTGCTTCAAAGCGCACAAAAACACTTGTTCGAAGGCAATCGTTCATATAATTCCTGTAAAACAAGATATTAGAAACAAGTAGGTAATATTTTCTGTTTGTATATTTTTCTTATTTCATAGGAACAGCCAAATTCAAATTTATCCTGTATGGTCAGTATCCTGAAAGTCTCAAATACAAAACAGTGACATTTGTAATTATAGTCCAACTTTTCCTTTTTTCTATATTTTCATGCAAAATGAAATGAACAGTTGTAAAGAAAGAAACAAACAAAAATATAATAAAAAGAGGTTTGTCCGTGTAAAATTACAAAGGCTGAAGGATAAACTCAAAGAAAAAAATAAATACAATTAGAAAAAAAAAAATCAATTTTTCCAGTATGGAGTACTTCATCTGTGACAGTTCTGATCTGAAAGGAGAATCTGTTATGCAAAATATGACAAACTTACAGTCATATCCCATATCGTTATTCTACATACACTAACCAAACAACTAGCGCCTGTATAAAGGAGAAGTTACTTATTTTACATAGTATGACATCTCCACATCTGGCTGCACAACAGATCAGACACATGCACATAGAGAACTTGTATTTCTGATATACCTTTACATTTTAGCAGATATTAATGAACTCTGTAAATTCAACACCAAGAGAAAATTTACCAGTTAGTCTTTGAGGGCATTAAACCAAATAATTAGTGTAACCTTGTAATACATTTTGTACTACAAAACTTTTTTTCTTAAATGCCATAAATTAAAAAAAAATTAAGACCTTTTTTTTTTAATAGGAAATTTTATAAAATTAGACAAATTAAATTCTATTGTTAAATCGTACATTATGTTAAGGAATCTTATAACTGTGTCAAACATCCTCCCAAATGAATAGGGGTAGCAAACAAAATACACAGCACAACTGTGTGGCAAAAAGCAAAAATGATTTTTCTCCATAAGATTACTGTGAATCAAGGCTACAATACATAACTGACATTAAATGAAGCAGGTGATGTACATCAATGATGGTACACCTGGAAACATTAGTTACTGCTTAAGCAGTACTCTAAAGGGGGAGGGAGGCTTCAGTATTTCAAGAATGGTCTGTCTGTAGCACTGCATAACTTTTTCTTTAATGATTGAAACATTATGTTCTGTGGGGCACTTTAAATGATTAGCAAAGATATTGCAACATTCAAAAGATTACTTCTATGCCACTGGCATATAGTTATTTACAATAGCAGATATGTGCAAGGGCTGACCTAGAATAGAAACAATGTGACCCCCACATGCACCTTACTGGACACACCAGGATGAAACATCAGGTAAGAATTGCAATTTCATCTATTCATTTCTAAGGAAACATTACTTACCTGGAAGATACACTGATGTAAAAACATTTGTGAATGACAAGTCCACATCAAAACATATACTAACTTAAATGTGTACTCCTTCAACAGTGTTCCACAATTATAGTTCTATTTCATGGGCCATATTGTAGAGATGTATTGACAAGTATCTTGCAAAATTTAAGTCAGCTAGTCTAGATTATTTTAAACAAAATCTAAATTGCAACTCAACACAATTTAGTTCATTAGGTCTACTCAGATTATACCCCACTCGCATAAAATATTTAACAGTACATTTTAAAAGGAAATAATCTGTTTAACTTTTTTAGAGCTCCATAGAGTGCTACTAAATTTTAGTCACCCCTCTCCCCCTCCCCCATTTCTCAACAGCACATTTAAAGTTAATATTTCTAGAAGTAAATATACAAATCCTTTCCACACCACGACAGAATTAGAAGAGGAGGCCAGATGGATAAGGACCACTTCAGTGAATCTCGGATGAGAACTTGCACTGCATTGGCTGAAGAGAAGAGCAGCCAATAAGGCCATTCGGAGGTTGTGGTGCAGAGGGCAGAGTTCTATGACTTACCATCATGGACTACCCTTTAACCAAAGAGTAGAAAAAAAAGAAAAAAGTTAAACAGAGATCTCCATTTCACTTTTACTCAAGCCATGAAAATAGTAAGCAGAAACGCATGTATGGACAATGAAAATATTTTTATATGCCATATCAAATGCATTTCTGCTACCATTTCCCTGGCTCATAAGAAAAAAAAGAGTTAACTTACCAGGCGGTTTGAACTAAGGTTTGATTGCGTTCACATTCTAGAACTTGCAGGTACATAACAATTATCTGTTAAAATGTCAAAAACAAAACGTTATTAACACAATATAGGAGCTGGTATTTTGTTGCCAAACTAATTGTTAGAACAGCTATTTACTTAATTGTGATAGTCTGATTGAGGGTGTGTTTGTGTGCCATTTTATACATTAAATACATAATTTCCAAAATGCAGTATTATAGTATTAAAATGTACTTGGTATAACATATCTGATCTCGGTTTACATTATAGAGAACCAAATGCAATCTGTACATTATAACTAGTCTGATTTCTTGCAGATTTGTTTAAAATTATTCTTGTAAACATCACTCGTCTTTAAGGGATGTTCAATGCAAAAGTGTTTTATTTTACTGCCCAAAGAGCTTTATAACTCCAGTCCCACAACTCATGTGTGTTCTTAAATCAGTGGTTTTTAATAAGGTACCATAGCAATGAGTTCTTCACTGGCAGGTAAGTGAAAGCGCACTAAAAATGTAATAGGTCGATGACTCCAAAATATTTTGGTTTACACTCCCACTCTTAGGCTTGAGGTACTTATTTTCAGGATTAACCTAAGCACATTGATCGGCGTGCACAGTGTTAATTGACTGATTACATTAAATTTATAGAATCTGAAACTAAATGATATTTGATGCTTGAACATGCACTGACAATTTTGAACTATGCATACTTTATGATAAAACTGATAATATAGCAGAAGAAAAGAAAACCAAAGTATTGCCTTGCTGGCATTTAAACACATACCGAGCCATAACTTTCAGACAAATTTATTGTATTTACTCACCTTGTGTGGATGTTTGACATGAACACAAAATCCCAATTCCTTCAATATTCTTCTCTCCGCTTTGATTACTTGATTTTTGGTGTTAATGTAGCCCTGATCAAGTATCAGTGGGCTGGGGGTCCTGATTTGTGGGAAATAAAATCAACATGGCTTTTCAAACAAAATAAAAATACTTAGGCAGTGTTATTTTTTTCCCTTCCAACCGACCAGACGGCAACAGAATCTAAATTTTAGCTTCCTGCAAGCATGTTTAGACTTTCCACTTATGCTGTCCAAGTTTAGTTTAACATATTTTGGGGCTTTTATTTAACGTAGAAAAGCAGAGTATTATTATTATTAATGTTGTATACAAGCAGAGTTCCTGCAGATGTATCTAAATTACCAATGCAACATAACCCTAAGTTTGACATTTGTATGCCCTTGCAATAAACCAGAAAATGTTGAGACTAAGTAATAAGCATTCCCCATTAGTATTGAAGTTTACATTATTCTAAACTACAAATTTTCTTTGTGAAAGAAAATTACAAAATCTTATATTGAGCAAGAATTAACAGGGTCATTAAGTACATATTGCACAACGTGAGCCATATAAAAAGTTGTTTTAATAACGAAACACCTTATTGCTCATAAACCTTTGTCAAGGCTACGAAGTGTGGTAGTCTGATGAATTTCATCAATCTGAATATAATTGAAGAGAAAAAAATAAATCTACAAATCTTTATTGCCCATGTACTTTTGGGTAACCTACAGTTCTGCAAGAATCTATGCAAGACACAAGGTAACCCTAATTAAATATATGTAAAGGTCAAGCAAATGTATTAGGTAAAATAAATAAGAAATAGAAAGTATTATGGTCTGAATTCCATTTCAGCTGGGAAGATAATTCACATGTATCTGATAACACATTAAAGATCCCTGTTAAAGGGACACTAGTCACCAGAACAGCTTAATGTAGTTTTTCTGGTGAGTATAATAGTCCCTTTTAGGCTTTTTTCATGCAAACACTGCCTTTCAGAGAAAAGGCAGCGTTTACATTACCTCTAGGGACACCTCCAAGTGGCCACTCCTTAGATGGCCACTGGACGTGCTTCCTGGGTCAGTGCTGCCGAAAAAGCAGCACTGACGTTCATCGTCCCCATGCTCTGCATGGAGACGCTGAATTTTCTTCATAGAGATGCATTGATTCAATGCATCTCTATGAGGAGGTCCTGATTGGACAAAATGGCATTTGGCCCCGCCCCCACTTTAATATTCGATTGGCTAAAAATGGGCCATTTTGATGTCAAAGGGGGGCGGAGACAGCACTGGCAGGCCCGAGCAGCGCAGGAAATAAGAGGAGATTTAAACTTTCATGGGGGGGGGGGGGGGGGGGGGGGGAGGGGAGAGAGACATGTTTGTGTTCCTTTAAACCATTGTTATAGGGTAGTTCCAGTTTGAAAATAAAGAGATCATCCAGTTCCTTTTGTCCAAACGTGTTCCTTACCAGGAGCCCAGTGACAGTCTAAGGGCCTGTCTTGTGGCTGCACTGCTCCCTGGTATTTGTGATCAGCTACAGCCAGATAAGACCCATAGTCTAAGAGCTGGGCTTCTTATCCCCAAATGTTTCAGGGCTGTACCGGCAGAGGGATAAATTCCTTCCTGAGCAGACAAAGAGGGCAATACCTGCCTGGAAGATGCTATGGGCAGAGAGATCAATTGCAGTTCCTACCGGGAAGACTGTTGGGGTTCCTGGTGTGGAAGGAGAAGAGACGGATGATGTAGCAGACCATGTCTGGATCCCAAGTTGGGGGATCAATCACGCCCTGTTCCCATTTACAATCATGTTTTAAACTTGCTCAGAAACTGTGGGTAGCAGTTATTTTTCTGCATGCATACGAACATGTTTGCACAGGTTTTGTTTTTGTTATATGCGTGGCTAATGAGAATATCTATGAGTTTCTTTACAGAACCCTGTAGAGTGTAGATCAAACAGGACTAGAATAGGTGATAAAACAAGATATTAGTCCCAATTACAAAAAGCGTGAATGTAACGTGTGTGTATATATATATATATATATATATATATATATATATATATATATATATATAAAAATGTGATAGATTTTTACCTTTTTTAATTTTCTACTTAGAAATCCTTATCACATGTTCACTGTATTTATAGTTGAAAGGACTTGCAGAACTGTTTATTAAAACATACTTCACCTTACAGTGCTTAAACTATATTGGACTTAGGTTTGCAAACCCCAGGCTCCTTAGATTATATTAATGTTTCAGATAGACTTTCTAGCTTCTGAACAAACCAGGTTTAATTAAATTTGAAACTATTTGCATTTACATCTAGCTGTTCGGTATAGGGAAAATACATAGGAGTTTTGCTGCTATAAAAATAAAAACACGCTGTCTATTTTCCTAAAGATTAAAAGGATCCTACAGTGTCAGGAAAACAAAACCGTTTTCCTGGCACTATAGGGTTAATAGGCGTGTGTCACCCCCCCCTCGGGCTGAAGAGGTTAACCACTCACCTGAATCCAGCGCTATTGTCCCTCGGCATAGGGTAAGGTTCTGCCTACACTCCCTCCCCACCACTGACATCAGCCAGCGGGGGGAGACATAATGTGCATGTGCGGCAATGGTCGCGTGCGCATTAGATCTCTCCATAAGAAAGCATAAATCAATGCTTTCCTATGCTGAAAATCTGACACTGGAGGTCCATGAGGACGTCCAGTGTCAGATAACGGACTAAAGGTCCATTTGGATTCTGGAAGCCCTCTAGTGGCTGTCTGGCAGACTTAGAGCTGCAATGTACACACACACAATGTACACACACAGCACCCAGTCTACTTCAATTAGCTAAAGTGGTCTGGGTGCCTACAGTGTCCTTTTAACAAGCATTGCAGGATTAATGTATCTAAGATTTACAAATGTCAATACGGATTCTATAAAACTGGAATGGGTAGTATTGTGTTCCTCAAAAAATGTTTTATGGTACTTTAAACAACTGAAATCCATAGTTGACTTACGTAGAATTGATGCCATAAAATGGCTCAACACCGCAAGTTTAAATTCGTCCATTCAAGCGATTAATAAAAAGACAAGGAGGATTTGCTACTTAAAATACTCTGAATGCAACTACACATAGTGATTGCAAATTGAACTCTAAAGGGGAAACATTTTGCAGTTCGCAAACACATGAACTGCAATATATAATACATGTTTATTTTGGTTCCCAACATAAAATTGATGCCCTGCACAATCCTTGGGGTAAGAAACCCACGTGAATTTACAAACAGTGGCATTGTCACAAAGTTTTTTTTAAATATATAACTTTTATTAAAGCTCTTGTTAATGGAGTGCAATTTTTTGGTCTCTTGTATATATTTTCATTGCACATGAGAGAAATAAAATCTATGGAAGATCATAAGTAAATCTCTAGCTGCTCCACACTACCTACAAGCAGACTTAACATCTTGGAAGGCATTTCATAGACCCATAGACCCAATGAAACAAATGGATAAACAAGTTAGAAGTTAAACAAATCAACATGTATGCTTTTTAATGTAAACACGGCCTTTTCAAAGACAGCCACAAGAGGTGCTTCCTGGTTCAGTGCTGCAGTGTACAGGGTCTCCATGCCCTGAACCCTCCTCATAGAGATGCACCGATTGAATGAACCTCTAGGAGGAGATGCTGACTGGCACAGAAACCTTTGCACCTCTAATTTAAGACTATGCCCTCTTGTTTGTTGTAGTTCTTTTTCTGTCGCGCATGCGCAACTACCTCCAAATGCTTTACTATAGATCATCAAATGTGATAATCTTTATGTGGAGGCGGAGAAAGGAGAGGCCAGCTGCAGTATTGAAAAAAAACTGGAATAATCACCTTTTTAAAGTAAGGAGAGGGAGTCCGGTACCTAAACAGTGCGTTTAAACTAGTCAGGAATACACATTTGTGTTCCTTTATTGACAGTATAAGCAGGAGATCAAAATGTTCTTCAATTTAACAAATTTAAGTGAATTACTAAATATCAGACTATAAGATTTTATATATATTTAGGAGTTGAATAAATGTCATGATTAACTACTTATAGGAGACATTACAGGCAATTTTTTAAACATTTAACATACAGTATGCCTCTACAAATGTGATATTTAACATTTTTAGCTCGGGTAGCCATCACTGAATTTAAAAAAATAAGCATGTTACACTATAATGTAATATACAATATGACTGCATGTAAATAATTGTTACACCAAAAAGAGTACAATTAACACAGAATGTGCTTTCAACTCCATTTCAATGCTGGAATACATTTTCCGTAGTGATGGCAATAGAATGGTTTTGCTTTTCTCCTGAATACAGACTATAAAACTACATCCCTGAAAATATCCCATAACAACTTGGTAGTGCAAAACATTTCCCAGAAACTAGATTTAAAATGTTTTATTTTCTTTCTGTACCTTTAGTTACAGTCCTATTAGGCACCACATACCAAGTAAACGGCAAAATATGCAGTTATTTTTATGGATGCAAGAAATCAACACCACTGTGTCCATTTTAAGCAGCTATTTGGGAGGAGGGTTGTGCAAACTTCAAGTATACCTTAACTAAGGACTTGATAAATTAATTGCTTCAGTACAAGCCAGGACTTAAAAGTTGTCTGCCACTGCAAGCGGCGTTTCTACTCGACAAGGTGGAATTTTGAGACCTGCCTTACCCTTAAGGACATTATGGTTCTACGTCTATGCCATATTAAGAATCTCTTCAAGGATCATATTGCCAAATGAGATTAACAAGTGCAGCTTGTGTACATAACTACGTATACTGAATAAACAGACAATTACATGCAGACATAAGATCTTTAAGGACCCGTGATGATGTAAAAGTGTAACGTTTGATCTTTAGGACTTACTCTATACAGTTCCTAGTAGATTGCATGCATATACCTAACTGATGTAAATTCCATCATCCAAATGGTCTGCAGATGACAGGGGAAAAAAAAATCAATAATCTAATACAGATAAAAGTAAAAGGATAAAAACTGCAATATATTAATGAATGAGTAATACTCTACTTCTGGAACATGAATTCCAATTCTGCTAACATTTGTAAGGTTACTTGTATTAATATAATTTTTTTTTTTAAAAAGGATATCTTTCAAAGATTTGGTTTTGTAACATTATGTACTAAAGTTCATTATGATTAAAGGGACAGAACAACTATACTATAAACTTCACCAAAACAACTATAGCTTATTGTATTTGTTTTAGTGAGTATACTCATTCCCTTCAGGGTTTTGGCAGTAAACACTATTTCCAAAGAAAAGGCAATCTTTACATTACAGCCTAGGGACATCTCCATTGGCCACTACTCTGATGGCTACTAGAGGTGCTTCCTGGGGCAGTGCTGCACACTCAGTGTCTCCTCCCTCTGCATGGTGACACTGAACTCTACTCAGAGATGCATTGATTCAAATAATTTCTATGAGAAGATGCTGATTGGCGGGCTGTTTTGTTTGTGCTTGCTCTGCCTCCTTAATAATCTGAGCCAATCCATTGCTTCCCTATGGGAAAGTACTGTGATTTGCTCAGATTACCACTTCTGATGATGTCAGCTAAGCAGGCAGATCAGGGGCACAGACAGCAACAGAAGACAGGAATAAAAGTAAGAGTTTATTATATTTAAGGGGGCAAGGTGAGGAAGTGATTTTTAACACTAAGATCAGGAATACATGCTTGTGTTCCTAACCCTATAGTGTTCCTTTCTGCCCTCTTATTTAACTACCCGAACTTTGGTTTCAGGACACCACAACAAACTATTGAATAGTATAGTTGTGTCTCTCATACTCTTTCTTGGCTTTTGTCCCTGACCACAAATATATCTATATCTCTTACATGTAGTCTTCAAATATCATTAAAATAAAAGTTATAGATGGCTAACCGCAACCAAATGTGGCTACTTAAGTGTCTGTCACCTCAAAATTGCCTGTTTTATTTTCTCTACCCATTTCAGAATCTGTTCTTTTCTTTATTTATGATCTATTTCTCTTAAAACATAAGACAAATGTAAGTATTTTTCCTTTGCCAAGATTTTTCAAGTAAAGGAAAAATACAAAAGACAATATAGCCCCTATGTTAAATAGATATTGAACAGAAATGTAGAAGAGAAGATCAGAGTCTGAAAGAAAAAGAAAATAGGAGGAAGGCATGTGTGAGGTGACAGAACCTCAAATCTTAGAATCTAGAACATGGTTTAATCTATCAGGTTTGCAACATGAAACTAGCTCCCGTTAATAGAGTGTGTATATTAAAATTGTGTACAACTATCTACATTTATGTTACACCCTAGCAGTCTACAAACTGTATACATGTCCTCTATTGTATACAAGCAAATATCACACTCTTACACTAATAGGGTTAATTCAGAATAAATGGCAAACGAAAAAACTAACTGCAAAATTAAAGATAAAATTGCCAAGCTGTTAATAAAGTTGAGTTTGAGAATTTTTCTAAGTCAAACATTGTGGCCTAAATTTTGCAGCTCAATTTTCCGTTCCTGTTTATTCACTAAACTTGGTGTGATTTACTGTATTTGTTTTAATTAGAAACACTACACTTACCTCTGCCTGCTCTTCTTGATATCACATAGAAACCATAGCGAATTAGGAATGACACATTTCCTTATTGTTTTCCAGACTTGACATTGGAATGTAAAGCAAAATATTTGCTTTTCCCCCCCTTCTTCAATAACAAAATGGAACAATATTAAACAACCGTGGCTTAATTGCCAGGGCTTAAAAATTGAGAAAACATTCCAGAAAATTCTACAGATATGCATTTGCATCAACTTCTCGAGAATATGGAACTAGTGTTTTCTGCCGCTAACAGCCTCATAGTTTACAGTTAAAGGATTTATGTTATGTTCTATAAAAGGTAAAAGAACAGCGTTTAGAAAAACCTGTGTTTTAAAATAATTAGGGTACATAAAAACAAGAATGCAGCCATATGTAATCTTTGCTCTATTTCGTGTTTCAGTCATTTGAACATAGAAGTCTAATTTTTTTTAAATCATACATGAAGAGAAAAAATAAATAAATATCTGGGTCACTTCCAAATTAATCACTTTCTGCCTTGATGTTAAACCTTCACGAGTGACTAGCCAGAAAGGTGGGTTAATTGATCACACAGACAAGCCACCAGTCACTCAGAAGAACCAAAGCTATTCACGAAGAGAGCTAAAATATCTATTTATATAACAGCCAAACCCAGAGTGCCTCAAATGAAAATTAGCCTGTATCTACTAAGCTAATTATCAAATTAAATACATTTTCAGGTTCTTGTGTTGGGCATTTTACTTCAGTTTAAAAGATCACTATAGGGTAGTGCTAAACCCACCATTTAGGTGGGCTGCCCCACCTTAGCCCCCTATAAAAGTTTAAAACTCACCTTATTTCAACCACTGCGCGGATCTGCCGGCGCTGACTCCACCCCCTTTGTGACATCAAAATTGCAGATTTTTAGCCAATCCAATGCTTTTCCATTTTTGGCCAATCAGGACATCCTCATATAGATGCATTGAATCAATGGATCTCTATGAGAAAAATTCAGTGTCTCCTTGCAGAGCGTGGGGACGCTGAACGGCAGGGCTGCTTACTGTGCAGCCCTGAAAAGAGATTTATAATACTGTGCAGCCCTGAGCCAGGAAGCCCCTCCAGTGGCCACCTAAGGAGTGGCCACTTCGAGGTGTCCCTAGGAGCAAAGTAAACACTGCTTTTTCTCTGAAAAGGCAGTGTTTACATGAAAATGCCTGAAGGGAGCCATAAAACTCACCAGAACAACTACATTAAGCTGTAGTTGTTCTGATGACTATAGTCTCCCTTTAAAATACGAACTGGATTCAGACTTTCTAAATAGCTCCCCTGAGAGTTGGTCTAATATTACTATAGGAATTTTACCAAACAAGTTTGTCTGGTTTGTGACCCCGAGGGTTGGGGCATTACAGGAGTCAGTTGTGACTGGCAAATAAACAAAAAAAACACCTTGGATGTGGAAGAAATGTAGTGACCTGAAAGAGTAAATAAAGTAGAGTTTAATAACTCCCACTCTACCTTAAATAGGTAGGTTCATACACCAAAATTGCATAATTTGGGGAAATACAGTATTTGGATAAAAAGGGGTTACTTAGTATGGTGAACATTAGGTTCCCAGGTGCTGGAGAAAAAGGTAAAAAAATGTGCTATTTCATGTAGACATCAGACAGCCACTAGAGGGAGTTCCGTGTTCTTAGAAAACGAAAAGTGTTTTAAACGACGCTGGACGCCCTCACACTATATGCATGAAGACCTCCAGCGACAACGGAATCCCCATAGGAAAGCATTGAATAATGCTTTCCTATGGGGAGGTCTAATGCACGCGGCCATTGCCGCGCATGCACATTAGGTCTCCCCCACCGGCTGACGTGGGATGGGGAGGAGCGTGGGCGGAGCCTGACCCAGCGCCAAGGTAATGGGTTTACCCTTTCAGCAACATGGGATGGGGGGTGGGAGGGAGAGAGGCAATGCAGTGCCAGGAAAATGGATATGTTTTCCTGGCACTGGAGAGTCCCTTTAACTTTAAAAACAAAAACTTAACAGAATAAGAATGGTGTGGATTTCTCAATGTTTAAATCACTGCAAAGATTAAAAAAAAAAAAAATTCTCCCTATTAATATATTTTATCTTCTGTTTAAGCTGGTCTTTGAGATCCATTTCATATCAGTACATGGCAAGGCTTTAACTGCTTGGTTTAAGTTCCACTAAACGTGTGAGCATAGTACAGCCAATTATAACACTGAAATAAGTTAAAATAAACTTGGACAGCAAAGACAAGAATTCTTAACATGATACAGGAGTCATTTCCAAATGGTTCACCAATGGCCAACCTGTGAGTCCCCGATTCCAGTGACCTATTCTCAGAGCACTGGCTTCTCCATGGGGATTTTCGAAACTTCACTCACTGTTGCCAAGACGACAGCTTCATCTCTATGTACCACTCCACATCACCCAGGCATTGGTAAATGTAGCTGGTCGCTGTATAAGTCAGTTGCAAGGGAAAAAAATTTAAAGTCAATAAATGTAGTCAACACATGAATGTAACACGAATTCGTTCTGCTTGCTTTACATGTCATAACCATTATCACACCAGTCGAAGAGTGCTTTTGGTATATTAAAAAAAAAAAAAAAAAAAAAAAAACCTAAACAAATATAGGTTTATAGTAAAATAATTACGTAGTTAAATGTAAAGATAACCCAACTAAAAAGCAAAGCAATGAAGATTAGTGCTACATACGAGTTGCCCTGTGTATTGATAGTTACCAATATTGTGTGCATTTGGATAATTAAATTAGAAAATAATCTAATACATTACTGAACAGTGTAAGCCCAAATTATATAAATTGATTGTGCAAATAAAGTTGGTTTGATTTCACCAAAATAGCGACATTAATTGTAAAGCAAACTGAAGCAAAAGCAGAATACACTAAAACCGGTAAGTCTATCAGAATCTCCCTATGGACTGAAGATATAGCAATATCTACACATTGTTGAAAAAAATAAAAGATATATATATAAAAGTCAACCTAAAAATTAAAAAGAATTCTCACCCAATATTTCAAATTTACCAAAAAAAAAAAAAAAAAAACCAAACCAGGAGAATTTTATATCAAGCTTTAGTGCACAGTCATGAAGTTATATTATGTACTCAACACTGAGCACATTGTTCAGCTGAACTTACTGTACCTTTTGATCCCTGCCAAGGGCACTAATTCTAACAGAAATCATGCACACCCCCTGCAACTCAATAGAAGGGGTTTGTTGTTTTGAACTGGCATTTTTTTTGAAAGTATAAAACTGAATCAAGATTAGTTAACAGCAGCTGTTTAATAGCAGGGAGACGCTAACCTCAAGAACTCCCATTTCTCATACATATTACCAAATGTAACATTTAAGAAGGGCTCCTAATGCAAGCATTCCACCCACTTCAGGAATATTTACAGCTAATATACTCCTGAATGTGTTTTGATATTTTTAGTGGCCTACATCAAGTAAATAGAATAAACTGGGGAAAAAAATAAATAAAAAATATCACATCTCTTCATAAATGAATATTATTCAAATGATATGGGGAAATATGTGAATAATGGACTGCAGAATCCTTAGCACATGAAGAAAAGGAGCTGGAACAGTTTATTTTCCATGTAAACAGATTAAATACTATATAAAAAGTAATTGATAAATATCTTTCCACATGGTAAATAAAATCTGGATATGACATATCAGGACATGATATTCTGGCAAAGCTTGAAAAAGCACTTTGTAAGGAAACTGCCGTAAACTGGGACAAATAAGTCTTTGCTACAATTACTTTATTTAGAACTTACATTGAAAGAATGCTAATTAAATGTAATCAATTTACTTCGTAAGCCATTAAGGCAGATTTAGAAATAAAAAAGTCAGTGCAATGTTTGGATGTATGTTAATGTATTTATAATCTGGTTTTAGCAACATTTTGCAGATTTATGGCACTGCGAACTTACATACCGCAACATCTAAAAACTTGTCTGCTTGTGTTCTGCAGGATTAGGTTTTAACATGCCCTTAAGAAAAGAGGTTTAAGAAGGCACATTGAATTTTAAGGTTTTAAAAGGTCCTTTATGTCTTATTAACAAACTATTACAATATCAAACCTGTGTCATGCTGACTTGTGACTTAGGGATTCTGTGTTTATAAGGCTTGGTCCCATACATAGGCAAGTGTTGAAAACAGTATTCCAACACAAGACCTTAAATGAAAAGTTAAGCAAAATATTCATATGAATGAAAAGGTTTTGTTAAACAACACTAAAATTCACAAAATGCAAAAATTTTAAAGGGTGAAAAAGTGATGCCCAAAACAATTTTGTTGTCTCTTGAGTTCTAAGAATTCTGCCTTTGCATAGCACACATATGCATCAAACTGGCAGAAAGGCTTCAGTGGTCCAAAATAATATTTAACTTAAACAGAACCTAAATTCTGAAAAAACAAAAACCACATCAAATGGGGACTGAAATGTGTTAATCTTCATGGTTATCTTTTCACAGACTTAACGAAAGTTGGGCACTCATCGAATTATCAAGCAGACAAATGCTAACATTACCATACAGTCGAGAAACATACCTTTTTGCTCTTATTTGACGTAAATGATGAAAAACATTTATCACATCTCTAATTCGCCTTGGGGCTTCTTCAATTTTTGAAGCGAGATTGATACAAGCCATGGCAACAATCTGAAAAGAAGTCAGTTTGATGAATGTGCCAATTTCATCCAATCAATGGTTAAGAAAATTAATTGCAATTATAAGAAATAACTTGCTACGGATGACTCATTTGTTATATTTTAATGCATTATGATACTTAATCGCAAGGACCATTAAGGCAGCCAGACTACTTCAACTCAATGAAGTGTTCTGAGGTCAGTGGCCCTATAGTTTTAACTTCTGTAGAAATTGCAATGTTTCCACTGCAGTGTTAAACACATCTCTACTAGCGGTCTTCCTGAAATCCACGAGAGGTGATTTCCTGTGATAACAGTCAGACTCCGTTCTTATTCAAATACTGCTCCTTTCACTGGAATGCCAATTGACGCGCTTCCCTGTGGGGAAGCATTTGATTGGTTGAGATATCAATCTTGATGATCACAGCCAGGGAGGAAGAGCGTCAAGGGCTGAAAGGCAAGTAAAACCAACCAGCGGAAATTTGAAAAGTGAAATTGTCATGGCTGCAATTTGACCTGAAAATTGCTCCTAATTAAATACCCTGGTAAATCTACTAGGCCTTGCAGATTTTGGATGCCATGACTGCTTTTAAAGCTACAGCTTTAGCAGACCTAATTTTGAAAAGGTTTAGCTTTTAAATCACATTTCACAACTTGCAAACTTGTCTGACAACTTCCAAAAACTGAATTCAAATCCCACATATTAGGAATTTTAATTTAGGACTATGATATATGCCCCCCCCCCCCCCCCCCAATTATATTTAAAGCAACATCGTGCTATGCATACATAAAAGGGTATCAGAAGAAAACCCAATCTTTAAAAAAAAAATGTGATATGTAAATATGTAATATGTATAGCTGCATTAAAGGGGAAGTAAAACGGAACACATAGCAAAGGTCCAGAAAAAAGCCTAAGTCACTTGGGGATTTAAGGTAAACATTTTATGAACAAAACCTAAAGCGGTCACATCTGATAAAAGTATTTTGAATCAGTTGTTGTCCCCCTTCTAAGAAACAGCAATCTGTTTAAAGTGTCTTAAAACATCCAGTGAAGCATTGTTGTTAACCTTTGCTTCTATAATTAGAGTAAAACATTTACACTGTCACTTTATTTTTTATATCCAGATACGGTACTTATTTTTATAGATTTAATAGACCGTCCAAAAACAAAAACACCCCACACAATTTTCACTGCATGTTTTCTTTGGGGTATATGTTAATAAAAAAAATTTAAAAATAAAAAAGCTTGCTAAAGTTGCAGACCTACCGTCTTTGTGACAGCCAGGGAGTTGATTCCATCCCAGATATAAAAGTGCAGGTTTCTTTTTAAATCGACACTTTTATAGAAGGTCATTTATAATAAAAAAAAAAAATTACAGAAGAGCTTAAGTGCATGTGTCTGTAGTGTTCCTTTAACCCGTCAGCTACTAGCTGACCCTTTCCCAATAACATTATAGAAACTTGTAATTTAAATATTAAACTTGTGAAATGTCTTTACCTCAAAGTGGTGTTTAACAAAGGATTTGGAGTAGAAGAACCGGTGAAACAACACCTGTCCAGTCGCCATGGCCACCTACAGAGAAAACACAATAAGGCACTTCGTTGAGAAAGCAGCGAGCTGTGCAGTGGGCAGACCAAGGATGTCAGCAAGTGTTTTGGCACTGCCAAGGTTATTCACTAAAGTGTAAATAATCAGTATTGGAAGTGAATTCTCACTTTAAAGAATAAACCTGTGAGTGGTCATGGAGCAAGTAGTCTGCATGAGCCAGTTAAGCACTGGGCCACAATGACTGGCTGAGCACAACGGTAAAAAAAAACACTTTTCCCAGCATGAGCTAGGAGGGCCGGGTAAATGGAGCTCTCACTGAGTCCAGCATGGAGCTAGTAGGACTGGGTAAATGGAGCTCTGCTGGAGTCCAGCATGGAGCTAGGAAGGCTGGGTAAATGGAGCTCTGCTGGAGTCCAGCATGGAGCTAGGATGGCTGGGTAAATGGAGCTCTGCTGGAGTCCAGCATGGAGCTAGGAGGGCCGGGTAAATGGAGCTCTCACTGAGTCCAGCATGGAGCTAGTAGGACTGGGTAAATGGAGCTCTGCTGGAGTCCAGCATGGAGCTAGGAAGGCTGGGTAAATGGAGCTCTGCTGGAGTCCAGCATGGAGCTAGGAAGGCTGGATAAATGGAGCTCTGCTGGAGTCCAGCATGGAGCTAGGAGGGCCGGGTAAATGGAGCTCTGCCTGAGTCCAGCATGGAGCTAGGAGGGCCGGGTAAATGGAGCTCTCACTGAGTCCAGCATGGAGCTAGGAGGACTGGGCAAATGGAGCTCTCACTGAGTCCAGCATGGAGCTAGTAGGACTGGGTAAATTGAGCTCTGCTGGAGTCCAGCATGGAGCTAGTAGGGCTGGGTAAATGGAGCTCTCACTGAGTCCAGCATGGAGCTAGGAGGACTGGGCAAATGGAGCTCTCACTGAGTCCAGCATGGAGCTAGGAGGACTGGGCAAATGGAGCTCTCACTGAGTCCAGCATGGAGCTAGTAGGACTGGGTAAATGGAGCTCTCACTGAGTACAGCATGGAGCTAGTAGGGCTGGGCAAATGGAGCTCTCACTGAGTCCAGTATGGAGCTAGTAGGACTGGGCAAATGGAGCTCTCACTGAGTCCAGCATGGAGCTAGTAGGACTGGGCAAATGGAGCTCTCACTGAGTCCAGCATGGAGCTAGTAGGACTGGGTAAATGGAGCTCTTCTGGAGTCTAGCATGGAGCTAGGAGGGCTGGCCGCCATTTTGTGCGCCCCTCCGCTTGGAGCTGGCAGTGGGCCTCGGCCGCTCTCGGTGTCAGCCTGCGGGGATGGTGCGGTGACTGTGCGGGGATGGTGCGGTTAGCCCGGGGCTGTTACCTGCGGCATGCGGAGTAGGATCCCGGCGGACTGGATGAGCTCACAGCCCAGGATGCGCAGGTCGGTCTCCGCCTGCAGGTCCAGGCCGTCCAGCATGGAGGGGGTGGGGGAGAGCCGCTCCTCGGGGATCAGCGAGTTGTCGATGGTGAGGTAGACTTCGGAGTAGAGCCGGTCCCCGATCAGGATGCCGTCAGCCGGGCGGGCCTGGGCGCCGGGCGCGGGGAGATGAGGGACGGCCGCCATTGCTGTCCGGGAGAACGTATCTGCAACGACGAGCGAAAGCAGGGAGCCGGCCAGTGACGCGGCACGTCAGCGTGACGCACGGCGTGTATACATCCGCCGCCACAATGTAGTGCGGCTTCCTGGCTGCCCCAGCAACTCTAAGCCATCAATGTTGTATTGACTTCACAGGGAGAGCTAATACACTGTATGGCTCTGCTCACAATGGGGTACTGGATTATTATTACATTATCAGCCTTCACATTTAAACTAAAATAGCTGAATTGGGCAGCTGTGTTTCCAACTTGGCTATTTTTGTCTTAAGTTTTATTCAATTCACAGGGTTTATTCACTAAAGTGAGAATTCAAAGTGATTTATTTTTATAGTGAGTGGTCGATCAAGGTACAGTTAATGTGGGCTGCCCACCACCATAAAGTGAGCAACTTGAAATAGATAAACGATATAAACAAGTGGTGTGAGCGCTCTTATTATAAACACATAATATATATATATATATATATATATATATATATATATATATATATACACACGAATAGAGTAGTAAATATAACTTTCATGTATAAAAAGATAGACTAGATACAATTAAACTCCTAAAAGACGATATATTACTGTACAAATTAAATACAGATCTACTTAAAGGACCACTATAGTGCCAGGAAAACAAACTCATTTTCCTGGCACTATAGGGTCGTTAGGTTCCCCCCCACCCTCAGGGCTGAAGGGGTTAAACACTTACCTTTCTCGAGTGCCAGACTTGGCGCTGGGGAACTCTCCTACCTCTGCTGACGTCAGCGCGTGCATTCAAACAGTCCATAGGAAAGCATTTCTCAATGCTTTCCTATGGAAGTCCAGCGTCTTCTCTCTGTGATTTTCAGTGAGACAGCCACTAGACTAGAGGCTGTATTAACCCTAGTGTAAACATAGCAGTTTCTTTAAAAACTGCTATGTTTACAGCCGCAGGGTTAAACCTAGATGGACCTGGCACCCAGACCACTTCATTGAGCTGAAGTGGTCTGGGTGCCTCGTGGTCCTTTAAAGCCTATGTGTCTATAATGCCATGAATAACAACTAAAATCACAATGTAACTAATGTAGAGACACAGAAAAGGGTAGAGATTGTATCTAAGCAGGAATAGCAAACATGGATACAAGCTCCACACTGTATTAAAAGGGAAACTCCAGGCACCCAGACCACTTCTGCCCATTGGAGTGCTCTGGGTGCCAACTCCCACTACCCTTAACCCTGCAACTGTAAATATTGCAGTTTTCATAAACTGCAATATTTACATTGCAGGGTTAACTCCTCCTCTAGAGGCTGTCTACTAGACAGCCACTAGAGGGCACTTCCGGGTTAATAGCACAGATTTTCTGTGCTATAGCGTTGCTTGACGTCATCACTCTATGTGATGACCTCAAGCGTCGCTGAAATCACCATAGGAAAGCAATTTTCAATGCTTTCCTATGGGGAGGTCTAATGCGTTGCTGCACACGCGCATTAGTTCTACCCCCCGCGGCCGGTCGCGCATGCGCAATAGGTCTCCCCCGCCGGATGACGTCGGCGGGGGAGGAGCGTGGGTGGACCCTGAACCAGTGCCGAGGGACATTGACGCTGGATACAGGTAAGTCACTGAAGGGGTTTTAACCCCTTCAGCAACTTGGGATGGGGGATGGGAGGGAGAGGAGACCTGTACTGCCAGGAAAACTGATTTTCCTGGCACTGCAGAGTCCCTTTAAGCTAAAACTGCTTTTGGTAGAAATCCCTCATAAAAAAGTATCAATCTACTAAATAGTGCAAAAAGGTAGATTAAAAAAATAAATAAATGCATAAATCACAGTAATAATATGGGATACCACAGATCTCAGACTATAAAAATCAACCTGCGTAAAAAATTGTATATCAGGCATAGACTTTGAGATACTTATCCTTGGGACTTTAGTTGTTATTCACGGCATTATAATCAGAGAGGCTTTATGCAGATCCGTATTTAATTCATACAGTAATATTTTGTCTTTTAGGAGTTTAATTCTATCTAATCCGTGTTTTTATACATTAAAATTATATTTAATACTTTATTTGTATATATATATATATATATATATATATATATATATATATATATATATATATATATATATATATATTTTATGAGTTTATAATGGGAGCTTTCACAACACTAATTCAGAGTAATTTTCAAATTTAAAGCCAGATTAAGCGTACTAAAAGCATTGTCGCCTAAGATAATTTTTCCATTTTTACTTTACATTTGAGAGGATCTCTGAATTCACGTTGAGTTCTCACTTTAGTGAATATATTTCATACAATTCAGTGGTTAAACCTGTCAGTTAAACGGATACTCTAAGCACAAAAACAGCTTTAGTTTAATGAAGCCATATTGGTGTATAGATCATGACCCTACTGTATCATTGCGCAACTCTCTGCCATTTTGGAGTTAAATCACTTTTGTTTTTGTCCCAAGCCACACGGCCCCTGGCTGGGACTGACACAGTCTGCATTAAAAAAAAAAGAGATTTAATTTTCAGTCATATGTTAGCTTGCTTTGGAAGTTTTTATTTCCTGCTCTGTAAACTCAACTTTAAAGGAACACCATAGGGTCAGGAATATTTATGTGTATTCCTTACCCTATAGTGTTAAAATACTATGTAGGTGGCCACCACCCCTCCCCTTGCCCCACTTAAAAAGCTGAAAAACTCACCTTATTTCCAGCACCACGCGTGTTTGCCGGCACTCGTTCTGGCTCTGATCCATCACCTTGGCTGAGATCACCATAATTGTTGATCTCAGCTAATCAGCAACTACTCATTCCTGGCACTCTAGAATCCATTTAACCCCTTAAGGACACATGTCATGATTTCCTTTTATTCCAGAAGTTTGGTCCTTAAGGGGTTAAGCTGTAGTTGTTCTAGTGACTATAGTGTCCCTTTAACCCCTTAAGGACCAAACTTCTGGAATAAAAGGGAATGTGACCTTAAGGGGTTAAAGCACTTTAACTTGCTCAAGTGCTTTGTGTGTGAAAACTGTGTTCTCTTCATTTTACAAAACAGATTTCAATAGGAATTGGCACTTTTATAAATTAAACTTGTTACACAACCCTGGCTTTCAAACAGACAACAGGTCTTTGTACTTACTGGTTTGGATAGCTCAGTGACTAAACTTGAGAGGCAGTAATTACCCAGAGCCAGTGGTGTATCCTGGTTTTGTGCTGCCCTAGGCAGGACAAAACTCAGGCGCCCCCCTCCCGCCCACGCCACCCCCACCCAACCCTCCCCCCCCCGCCCGCGCCACCCCCACCCAACCCTTCCCCCGTCCCGCCTTCTAAATACACACACACACATTCACTGACAAATACGCATACACTAGGTAACAGAAACACACACACACACTAACACACACACTCACTAGCAGATACACACACACACACAGTCTAACAGACAAACACACTAACATACACACACACACACACTTACAGACACACACACACTAACACACACACTGACACACTGACACACACAGACCCACACACTAACAGACACACACAGAAACACTAACAGACACACACACACTTACAGACATACACACACTAACAAACACACACTAACAGACATACACACACACACACACACACACTAACAGACATACACACACACTAACAGACACACACACACTTACAGACATACACACACACTAACAAACACACACTTACAGACATACACACAGACACACTAACAGACATACACAGACATACAAACACACTCACTCACTCACATATTTAATACATTTTTTTTTTTTTAAATTTAACCCCCCCAGCCTCCTTACCTTTGGGAATGCTGGGGGGGTATCTGTCTCCCTGGTGGTCCAGTGGCTGCTGGGCAGTGCGGGTGGGTGGGCAGGTGGCGAGGGAGCACTTCCTCTGAGCTGTCTGCTCAGCTCCCTCGCGCGCCGCAGAGTGATGCTGGGAGGCGGAGCCGGAATATGACGTCATATTCCGGCTCCCAGCCTCACTCTGCGGCGCGCGAGGGAGCTGAGCAGACAGCTCAGAGGAAGTGCTCCCTCGCCGCCCGCCCACCCACCCGCACTGCCCAGCAGCCCGCCGGCCGCCCAGCATGCCTTGTTAGCCGCAAGGCTAACAAGACATTTGCCTTGGGCATTTGGGGGCGGCTTTTTTTGCCGCCCCCTGAAAAATGCCGCCCAAGGCAAATGCCTTGTTTGCCTCGCGGCTAATACGCCCCTGCCCAGAGCACCTGCCTTGCAAAGACTTCTCATTGAGCTGCATTGGGAAGTCTATGATTGAACAACCGCAAAAAGACTGTGCTGGGTTAGAAGGTGAAAGCTTACAATGTCAGCAGACAAGGGTTCTGCAGCTTTTGCAAGCTTTCTTTTTTAGATACACACCCAGTAAAAGAATGCTTAAATAAATACATACATTTATTTAATGTAGTTGTAACACTGCCAACATTTAGATATTTTATATTGTTGGTAAATGTGTAACTCCACTGCGACTGGGTCATTAGCCAGCCCAGAATGTCAGTTATGTGCTTGTTTCTTGCACTGGCACTCATTTATTGAAATCACTCACCTGACACTCTCAGCCAATGCATAACCAGTAGGATCATCATTCGGCTTCTGCAGAAGATTTAAAACTAGGGGTGCACCGAAATTCCGGCGGCCGAAAGTATCGGCCGAAAATGGACCTAATCCATTTCGGCCGATATTGGCAAATATCGGCAGAAAATAGGGCGGTCAGGCTGGCGGGCGCGCGAGGGAGCACTCTCCCCTGAGTGCTTCCTCTTCAGCTCCCTCGCGCGCCGCAATATCAGTACGCGGCGCGCGCGAGGGAGCTGAAGAGGGAGCACTCAGGGGAGAGTGCTCCCTCGCGCGCCCGCCAGCCTGACCGCCCGCCGGGTGACCGGCCCCCCAGGAGCCCAGCAGCACCACTGAACCCCAGGGAATCCCCTCAGCACTCCAAAAGGTAAGGAGGCTGGGGGGATTAAATAAAAAAAAAAAAAAAAAAGTGTTAGTGTGTGTGTGTTAGTGTTACTGTGAGTGTGTGTGTTACTGTGAGTGTGTGTGTTAGTGTTACTGTGAGTGTTAGTGTTACTGTGAGTGTGTGTGTTAGTGTTACTGTGAGTGTGTGTGTTAGTGTGTGTGAGTGTTAGTGTTACTGTGAGTGTCAGTGAGTGTGTCTGTTGACTGTGTGTCTGCTAGTGAGTGTCAGTGAGTGTGTTACAATGTGTGTCTGTTAATGAGTGTGTTTGTGTTAGTGAGTCTGTTTGATGTCTGTTAGTGTGTGTTTGTCAGTGAGAGTGTATGTTTTGTAAGTGAGTGTGTAAGTATGTCTGTCGCTGAGTGTGTCTTTGTCAGTAAATGTGTGTGTCTGTTAGCTAGTGTGTATGCATCTGTTCGTGAGAGTGTGTGTGTGTCTTCAGCACTTACCTTTCTCCAGCGCCGGACTCCCTTGGCGCTGGGGATCCCTCCGCCGCTCAGCTCCGAATGCGCATGCACGGCAAGAGCCGTGCGCGCATTCAAACCGCCCATAGGAAAGCATTACTCAATGCTTTCCTATGGACGTTCAGACGTTCAGTTCGCGGAAGCTCCTCTAGCGGCTGTCAGTGAGACAGCCACTAGAGGCTGGATTAACCCTCAGTGAAACATAGCAGTTTCTCTGAAACTGCTATGCTTTCAGCTGCAGGGTTAAAACTAGAGGGACCTGACACCCAGACCACTTCATTGAGCTGATGTGATCTGGGTGTTTGTAGTGGTCCTTTGTGTGTGCATCTGCATGCACTGGTGTACATACCACGGTCGCAGCCCTGCAACCCCTGCGACCAGGTGCCCGCCGCCATGTTTTGCGGCCCCGGCCTGCGCAGAGTAAGCGTGCGGGGGGGGCACGGAACAATTTTCGCACCGGGGCCCCATTGGTCATGTGTACGCCACTGCTCACCATCCACCCTGGTACCGCTGTGAGAAGACCGCACACTGCCGCCGCGCAACCTTCTAACCGGAAGTGCCAGACGTGCCGTGAGAGCAGTGGGGCAACCTGCTGTAAAACTACCCACATCGTGTATACCCACAAGTGTATAAAGAAATACACTTTAAGAAAACCTATCCTACTGCAAACATAGCCACATCCATTTATTAATTATATTCTGCACGTGCCAATCTGCCCAAAGTGCTTTCTTCAAGTCCCTAGTCCACATTTCTAAATCTTTATTATTAATAAATATTATTGGTATGGTATTCAATTAAATATATATATATTATTCAGTCATATATAGCAAACAGGGTTAACAGATTTTTATTTATATTGTTTTTTTTAAAGCTATTCTGTCCAATTTTGGTGTGTTGCTCTCAATAAGTGTGGTTATTTATTTTATTGGCGTGTAGTTTTTCATATTTGATTTATTAAATTCATGTAAAAGAATTATATTAATAAAATCAAAGAAAAAAAAAGTATTTTAGAAGTATTTGGGCAAAAAGGCAGTTTCGGTTTTCGGTCAAGGGCATCCTGAATTTTCGGTTTCGGCCCTGAATTTTCATTTCGGTGCATCCCTATTTAAAACTAATAAGATATATTTCACACACCTATTACCGGTATTCACTACATTGTGAATTGTCACCAGCAGTGTTATATTTGTACCTTTGTGCATGTGAAAAAGTAGATAACCTGGGTCTAAATAAGTGCCAGCGAGGATTCTCCGTAGATCTATTTGCATATACAAAATGAGATGACATAGGTTCCTCTGTGTGTCTCTTTATCTCCCCAAGTCTCTCTGTGTGTCTCTTTGACCCCACCCCTCTGTTTTTTTTTTCTTTGTCCATCCCCAGTTCTTCTGCGTGTCTCTTTGTCCCTCATCCCACTAGCTCACCTCCCAACACGTAGCCTGGCTGCGGGTCATGGTGGAGGATCTTCTGTTTCTTCTACCCGGCCTGACTGGAAGCTGTTCGGTGCTCTCAGTGAACACTTCCTGTCAGACAGGGTAGAGAATACAGAAGATCCTCTACTCTACTGTGGTCCGCAGCTCGGTCACGCTACATGCAATGACCAGGAGGGGGGAGCGATGTGCAGTGCACTCCCCTCCTGAAGGTCACCTTCCCCATAGCCCTATTTCACTATGAGCTGGCCCTGAAAGTGTCCAGTTAAACTGAACATCAGCTTGAATTTAATAACCCTGTATTAGAAGAATACGTTCCACCTTCACACACTGCCATCATATCATGCTATGGGTGCTCATGAAGAAGAAGATTGGCAATTCTGACCTGAACCCGGGCATCTATGACACAGGGTAAAATTATGCAAAAAATGCAAAGGGGGCTTTTAAAGAATACAAAAAAATGTGGAGGTAAAAACAACAACATAAATGGTTTTCTATAATCACTTGTTCTGCATCAGTTAGACAGTTGTTTAGCCCCATAGTTTTAACACAATCAGGCACCCCAATACATTTTTTAAAATGCATAAAGCATCCATGTATACACCAGGTTTTAATGCATTTTAAAAATGCATTTTCACAAACAAATATGAATACCGCACTCAAAACGACCTTTGGGCAATAAAGCTTATTGCTAATCACGCTTTTAATTCAAAATATTTATTGTGTAAGTTTTAAATAAATTCATAAAGGTAATAGTATATCCTCATAGTGACACTCATTTCAAACTATTTACATATATATACACACACACAGGACCCTCCTTCGTCTGTAATAAAGTTCATAGTATATACACGTCAATGTACAATAGGTAATGATCCAAAAAAAAAAAAAAAAACACTGAGAAAAAATGATAAGAAAAAAATGATGAAAATGATGAATAATAAAAAAGGAGAAACAAAATGAAAAAAAAGAAAAAAATGAAAAAATAGAAAAAATCTAAAAAGTAGAAAAAAATAGAAAAAAGTAGTGATGAAACGAAAAATTGATGAAACAATCAAAATAGAGAAAAAAGTAGAAAAAATAATGCAGTCCTAACAAGATAGTAGTCCAGAATATAGTGCACTATATGTATCACTTTATAATGGATGGATCTCACCAATGTGTCAGTAGCTGTATGGTGTCCGTGGTAGGAGGATGCTGTAGATTGCAGATGGTAATGTCCTGAAAGGGGATGAAAAAAGGTGTTGAAAGTTTCCTGCTCAATGCACAGTGATCACTCCGGCATCAGTGGTCAGCCAGTCAGGTCACTAGGTACTCCTTTGAATGTACTGCTGTGTGATCCGGTCAGATAGGCAGGTCACTAGGTAATCTTTGGATGGGCGGGTAATCCTTTGGATGGGTTTGAATGGGCTGCGCGCTCGGGACGTACGTGTCCCTTCGATGGCCCCTGTTCTCTCCGTCCTATTGAGAATGCAGGTATAATGGTTTATATGTGTTTGAAATTGGCGGCTAATTTCCGCCGCGTCCATCCCATGGACCTACTTCCGCATTCTGACGTCAGCGTGCGTCATGCGTCATGCGTTTTTTCAAAACAAACTTTATTGTCCATAACTTTTATACACATATAAACCCCATAGTACTTTAAACCACCATGCAAATAGCTTTATACTGAATGACTCCACGTAATGTTTTATATACAATAGAGAAAGCATCTAGGGGGAGCCTAAATGGTAAATACATTTTAGTCAAATTGAACAGTTTATACATGTACTATGGGGTTTATATGTGTATAAAAGTTATGGACAATAAAGTTTGTTTTGGAAAAAACGCATGACGCATGACGCACGCTGACGTCAGAATGCGGAAGTAGGTCCATGGGATGGACGCGGCGGAAATTAGCCGCCAATTTCAAACACATATAAACCATTATACCTGCATTCTCAATAGGACGGAGAGAACAGGGGCCATCGAAGGGACACGTACGTCCCGAGCGCGCAGCCCATTCAAACCCATCCAAAGGATTACCCGCCCATCCAAAGATTACCTAGTGACCTGCCTATCTGACCGGATCACACAGCAGTACATTCAAAGGAGTACCTAGTGACCTGACTGGCTGACCACTGATGCCGGAGTGATCACTGTGCATTGAGCAGGAAACTTTCAACACCTTTTTTCATCCCCTTTCAGGACATTACCATCTGCAATCTACAGCATCCTCCTACCACGGACACCATACAGCTACTGACACATTGGTGAGATCCATCCATTATAAAGTGATACATATAGTGCACTATATTCTGGACTACTATCTTGTTAGGACTGCATTATTTTTTCTACTTTTTTCTCTATTTTGATTGTTTCATCAATTTTTCGTTTCATCACTACTTTTTTCTATTTTTTTCTACTTTTTAGATTTTTTCTATTTTTTCATTTTTTTCATTTTGTTTCTCCTTTTTTATTATTCATCATTTTCATCATTTTTTTCTTATCATTTTTTCTCAGTGTTTTTTTTTTTTTTTTTTTTTTTTTTTGATCATTACCTATTGTACATTGACGTGTATATACTATGAACTTTATTACAGACGAAGGAGGGTCCTGTGTGTGTGTATATATATGTAAATAGTTTGAAATGAGTGTCACTATGAGGATATACTATTACCTTTATGAATTTATTTAAAACTTACACAATAAATATTTTGAATTAAAAGCGTGATTAGCAATAAGCTTTATTGCCCAAAGGTCGTTTTGAGTGCGGTATTCATATTTGTTTATGATTATGATTAGGAGGTTGTTGTGGGGTTAAGCCTCGAATACCTGCACCTTGCGTAATTGAGTGCCAGCACACAGTGTGTTTTTGTATATTATCTTCCCTAGCGTTGAGCACCTTTATGCAATTTTTTCCAGCATTTTGGAATTATAATATAACCTGTGTAGATATAGGTTTTGTGTAAAAATTTAACGAGAATTGCACATCTAGTATTACCTCAATAGGATTACATCCTTTTCATCTATACATAGCTGACTTTATGGCAACGTTTGCCTACACGGAGGGTGATATTAACCGCATCACATCAGCTCTCAGAGGAGCTAGGGAATTTCTAACCAATGACAGTGAGCGAGGGATAGCCCACAAACTTGAGAGAGACTTAAAAAGGAAAATTAGTTGGGAATTACATGTAAGCACTCTAGGAGAGTATCTTAGACAAAAGAGAATCCCAAGGGGCCTTAGAGTCAGGTTACATCCCACATTGTGTAGGGATAATGCCGAACATCGAGCAGTGTGGTACAAAATATTAAACAAATGCTCAGTAGACCTCATGGTACTAACCATTGAATCCCTACAGAAAGAATTAACTAAACTTATTAAGGAAATAGCAACAGCGGAACAAGAACTAGCTGCGGTCACTGCATCAACTGACTTAGAAACACTTAAAAAACAAATTGAAGAAAAACTAAAAGAATATCAGAGAGAAACGGAAGAATTTAAAAAGAAAAAATTTCATAGAGACGAATTAGATTACCAAAGGGATCAGGTTTATACCTGGTACTCTAGAACAGAAAATCGTCCATATAGACCTAATAGAGACACCACATCACAGAGATGGCGTTCAGATACAGAAGGAGCTACATCCTCCTCCTCTGCCTCCTCATCTTCGGGAATGACTTTTTTAGAGAGAGGCACACGACACGAAGAAACATCAGGCGGGGGGGTTACAACAAGAAGCTCTCGGGAGAAAAAACAATACCGACCGCCCCAATCGAGACGCAATCTCTGATACACAATATCTCAGGTAGGCCCTTAACTCCCTCGGAGGTGGGGACCCTGAATAAAGGACTCTCCTTCATTCCTACACCTCATGTAGAGTGGCATCAATATGACGTGAGTTTATACAAATTCTTTCGTCAACTTAAATTACGTGCATTTTTTTCAACAGATCAGCACAACCTCGGCACAACAACAGAACCTACTGACAGTAACACTCAGACTATACAGGGAGATCTGCATGAGGAAGGAAATATGGAGGATGCGGGGCATAACGTTACAGAATCTGGTCCATGTGCTGCTTTTCCTTTAGACACAGGTTTGAAACCTAAGAGTACTTTTACACCACACAACATCAATGCATCGATTGATTTATTCACTAATCTTGTGAAAAAAGATATGCATAAACTTAGGAAAAAACACCAACATACACATAACCATCAAAGACAAAATGTAAATTTTACTAAACAAGACTGGTTGAATATTAATAACTTGAAGAAAGATGTATCCATCATTATCAAACCAGCGGATAAGGGGGGAGCATTGGTGATCATGGATCGTACATACTATATAAAAGAAATAGAGACCCAATTAACGGATAACACAAATTACTTACCCATAAGTCAAGACCCCACACACAATCTGAAATGTATATTGGAAAGGCTTAACCAGTGGTCCCTCTCTAAAGATATCATCTCAGATGGAGAATACAAATATATGAATCTTAAATATCCTAGGATTCCGGTATTTTATACTTTACCAAAGATTCACAAGAACCCACTTTTTCCACCAGGAAGACCTATAGTTAGTGGTACGGGGTCCATATTCCAACATCCGGCAGAGATATTGGATAAATTCCTGATTAAATATGTCCCATTGCAGAAATCATATCTTAAAGACACAACCACATTTCTTACACTGCTAGCAGATATACAGATTCCACCAGGAGATTTTTGGCTGGTAACTATGGACGTGCAGTCATTATACACTTCAATTGATCATAATAGAGGGATTGAGGCAGTAGATTGGACACTGGATAAAGACCCGAGACTGACCCGACAAGGGGAGACTAGAAAGTACATTAGGGAACTATTGACCTTTATCCTTACGGAGAATTACTTTCTGTTTGGGGACAAGTACTACAAGCAGATAAAAGGTACAGCTATGGGCTCGAATGTCGCTCCAACATATGCAAACATCTATATGAATCGAATGGAAGAAACATACATTTATCAACATCCTCTATTTTCTAAATGCCTGGTCTGGAAAAGGTATATAGACGATGTGTTTGTATGTTGGAGCGGCACCAGGGCCCAATTGCAAGAGTTTTTTGAATCACTCAATATACAAGACGTAAACATCAAATTCACTATGTATTGTGATACGACGACGGTTCCTTTTTTAGACGTTCAGGTACAGAGAGTACTAAATTGCTTACATAGTGATCTGTACATAAAACCCACTGACCGCAACAACCTTTTGACTTATTCGAGTTTTCATCCAACTCATCTTAAAAATGGATTACCATTTAGCCAATTGTTAAGGGTGAAAAGGATAGTATCACAGGAAGACAAAGTGATGACAGGCTTAGACTTTATGGCCAATAAATTTTTAGAGAGGGGTTATCCCACAAATATAGTTAATGATCAGCGACAGAAAGTTGACAGTCTCACTCGACAAGAAACTCTCTTGGGCACAGGAGCCAGAAATAAGCTAGACAGGGTCACGTTAGTGACGCCTTACACTCCGCTTAATAGACAAATAAGACAAGTTATATTAAAACACTGGCAACTGTTTCAGGGGGATACCCAATTACCCCCAATATTCCAACAGTCCCCGCTCTTTGCATATCAGAGGGCGTCGAATCTGAGAGACATGATAGTAAGGTCAGATATTGGCAGCTCTAAGAGACAAACTAGGTTCTTTTCTGAACCCAAGAAGGGTACCTTTCCATGCCTTAACTGCTCACACTGCAACAGCGTGATTAAGGGGGAATATTTTGTTCATCCCAGGTCGGGTAAAAAATTTTATGTTAAAGATTTTTTTACATGCAACTCAGACTTTGTCGTATATGCTCATAAGTGTCCCTGTGGACTCTTATATGTGGGGGAGACCATCAGGCCAGTGAAAGAGCGGATAGGGGAGCATAAAAGGAGCATTAGGGCAGCATTACAACATAACAGAGTGGAGGCTCCGGTACCCAGGCATTTTAAAATGCATGGTCATAATGTGAACCAATTGAGGTTTCAAATCTTAGACCGAATCCCACCCCTACGTAGGGGGGGAGACAGACAGAAGCTCTTACTTCAGAGAGAAACCAAATGGATAAGTACCTTGGAGACTCTGTCACCATTAGGACTTAATGAAGATTACGATCTCAAACATTTCTTATAAGACGTTCATATTTTCACGTTTGTCTGCTCTATGATTTTGTGCTCCTTACAGAGGCTCTCCTAGACCAATCATGGTCCGATGCCCTTTCCTGCCAACACTTTGACCCCAATTGGGTCCGCTACCTGCCAGCAACACAGGGTCCCTCACACACATGGCCCGGGGGCACTGTGGGGCATTGTGAGACAGGTGAGTTGCATACTCATACTTTAGTGTATATACGTTTTTTCTACCAATATATATATATTTTTTCTTATAATTTTTTCTCTTATAAATTTTTTTCTCTTATATAGCTGGGGGTTTAACTGGCTTATATCTACAGAGTTTTTGCAGTTTCTTACCCTTGATCATCTGTTACAGGTGAGCTTTAAAATTAGTGGTTAACAGTTAGAGAGACTACTTGGAAAGAATTCTTTCTGCTCTTTATTATTAAATATCTTTTTTCCATTTTTTTGTGTTCTTTATTAATCTACACTATTTTTATTTTTATTTTATTTTAAAGCTATTGGTTGTGGTTATGGTGCCATTTAGATATGCTGTTTAGCTAAATATTGCATTACAGTCTGTTCTCTGCTTTCCCTCATTAAGTTATTTTGTCCTCTGTACATAGATTACCACTAAAATGTATAAACTGTTCAATTTGACTAAAATGTATTTACCATTTAGGCTCCCCCTAGATGCTTTCTCTATTGTATATAAAACATTATGTGGAGTCATTCAGTATAAAGCTATTTGCATGGTGGTTTAAAGTACTATGGGGTTTATATGTGTATAAAAGTTATGGACAATAAAGTTTGTTTTGGAAAAAACGCATGACGCATGACGCACGCTGACGTCAGAATGCGGAAGTAGGTCCATGGGATGGACGCGGCGGAAATTAGCCGCCAATTTCAAACACATATAAACCATTATACCTGCATTCTCAATAGGACGGAGAGAACAGGGGCCATCGAAGGGACACGTACGTCCCGAGCGCGCAGCCCATTCAAACCCATCCAAAGGATTACCCGCCCATCCAAAGATTACCTAGTGACCTGCCTATCTGACCGGATCACACAGCAGTACATTCAAAGGAGTACCTAGTGACCTGACTGGCTGACCACTGATGCCGGAGTGATCACTGTGCATTGAGCAGGAAACTTTCAACACCTTTTTTCATCCCCTTTCAGGACATTACCATCTGCAATCTACAGCATCCTCCTACCACGGACACCATACAGCTACTGACACATTGGTGAGATCCATCCATTATAAAGTGATACATATAGTGCACTATATTCTGGACTACTATCTTGTTAGGACTGCATTATTTTTTCTACTTTTTTCTCTATTTTGATTGTTTCATCAATTTTTCGTTTCATCACTACTTTTTTCTATTTTTTTCTACTTTTTAGATTTTTTCTATTTTTTCATTTTTTTCATTTTTTTCATTTTGTTTCTCCTTTTTTATTATTCATCCTTTTCATCATTTTTTTCTTATCATTTTTTCTCAGTGTTTTTTTTTTTTTTTTGGATCATTACCTATTGTACATTGACGTGTATATACTATGAACTTTATTACAGACGAAGGAGGGTCCTGTGTGTGTGTATATATATGTAAATAGTTTGAAATGAGTGTCACTATGAGGATATACTATTACCTTTATGAATTTATTTAAAACTTACACAATAAATATTTTGAATTAAAAGCGTGATTAGCAATAAGCTTTATTGCCCAAAGGTCGTTTTGAGTGCGGTATTCATATTTGTTTATGATTATGATTAGGAGGTTGTTGTGGGGTTAAGCCTCGAATACCTGCACCTTGCGTAATTGAGTGCCAGCACACAGTGTGTTTTTTTAAAAATGCATTTTCCACCGTTCAGCAGATGCGATCACACATATGAAGTGAAATCAGGAGTCATTCAGGTACAAAATGCTGCATTTGAAGCAATCACTATTTCAAACACCAGTGTAAAATATGTAAAACCAAATATATGACAGGGAAAGAGTAAAACATGAAATATGAAAGCCAAATATATAACAGGGAAAGAGTGGGAGGCCTAGAAAGGCTGCAGATCCCAGCATTCCGTGCTCTCTTCACTGATTTGCCCTGTTTAGGACATTTCTCTAAGCAGGGCAAACCTCCTCCGTAACGCGTAGCTCACCTCCCAACACGTAGCCTGGCTGCGGGTCATGGTGGAGGATCTTCTGTTTCTTCTACCCGGCCTGACTGGAAGCTGTTCGGTGCTCTCAGTGAACACTTCCTGTCAGACAGGGTAGAGAATACAGAAGATCCTCTACTCTACTGTGGTCCGCAGCTCGGTCACGCTACATGCAATGACCAGGAGGGGGGAGCGATGTGCAGTGCACTCCCCTCCTGAAGGTCACCTTCCCCATAGCCCTATTTCACTATGAGCTGGCCCTGAAAGTGTCCAGTTAAACTGAACATCAGCTTGAATTTAATAACCCTGTATTAGAAGAATACGTTCCACCTTCACACACTGCCATCATATCATGCTATGGGTGCTCATGAAGAAGAAGATTGGCAATTCTGACCTGAACCCGGGCATCTATGACACAGGGTAAAATTATGCAAAAAATGCAAAGGGGGCTTTTGAGGAATACAAAAAAATGTGGAGGTAAAAACAACAACATAAATGGTTTTCTATAATCACTTGTTCTGCATCAGTTAGACAGTTGTTTAGCCCCATAGTTTTAACACAATCAGGCACCCCAATACATTTTTTAAAATGCATATAGCATCCATGTATACACCAGGTTTTAATGCATTTTAAAAATGCATTTTCACAAACAAATATGAATACCGCACTCAAAACGACCTTTGGGCAATAAAGCTTATTGCTAATCACGCTTTTAATTCAAAATATTTATTGTGTAAGTTTTAAATAAATTCATAAAGGTAATAGTATATCCTCATAGTGACACTCATTTCAAACTATTTACATATATATACACACACACAGGACCCTCCTTCGTCTGTAATAAAGTTCATAGTATATACACGTCAATGTACAATAGGTAATGATCCAAAAAAAAAAAAAAACACTGAGAAAAAATGATAAGAAAAAAATGATGAAAATGATGAATAATAAAAAAGGAGAAACAAAATGAAAAAAATGAAAAAAATGAAAAAATAGAAAAAATCTAAAAAGTTGAAAAAAATAGAAAAAAGTAGTGATGAAACGAAAAATTGATGAAACAATCAAAATAGAGAAAAAAGTAGAAAAAATAATGCAGTCCTAACAAGATAGTAGTCCAGAATATAGTGCACTATATGTATCACTTTATAATGGATGGATCTCACCAATGTGTCAGTAGCTGTATGGTGTCCGTGGTAGGAGGATGCTGTAGATTGCAGATGGTAATGTCCTGAAAGGGGATGAAAAAAGGTGTTGAAAGTTTCCTGCTCAATGCACAGTGATCACTCCGGCATCAGTGGTCAGCCAGTCAGGTCACTAGGTACTCCTTTGAATGTACTGCTGTGTGATCCGGTCAGATAGGCAGGTCACTAGGTAATCTTTGGATGGGCGGGTAATCCTTTGGATGGGTTTGAATGGGCTGCGCGCTCGGGACGTACGTGTCCCTTCGATGGCCCCTGTTCTCTCCGTCCTATTGAGAATGCAGGTATAATGGTTTATATGTGTTTGAAATTGGCGGCTAATTTCCGCCGCGTCCATCCCATGGACCTACTTCCGCATTCTGACGTCAGCGTGCGTCATGCGTCATGCGTTTTTTCAAAACAAACTTTATTGTCCATAACTTTTATACACATATAAACCCCATAGTACTTTAAACCACCATGCAAATAGCTTTATACTGAATGACTCCACATAATGTTTTATATACAATAGAGAAAGCATCTAGGGGGAGCCTAAATGGTAAATACATTTTAGTCAAATTGAACAGTTTATACATGTACTATGGGGTTTATATGTGTATAAAAGTTATGGACAATAAAGTTTGTTTTGGAAAAAACGCATGACGCATGACGCACGCTGACGTCAGAATGCGGAAGTAGGTCCATGGGATGGACGCGGCGGAAATTAGCCGCCAATTTCAAACACATATAAACCATTATACCTGCATTCTCAATAGGACGGAGAGAACAGGGGCCATCGAAGGGACACGTACGTCCCGAGCGCGCAGCCCATTCAAACCCATCCAAAGGATTACCCGCCCATCCAAAGATTACCTAGTGACCTGCCTATCTGACCGGATCACACAGCAGTACATTCAAAGGAGTACCTAGTGACCTGACTGGCTGACCACTGATGCCGGAGTGATCACTGTGCATTGAGCAGGAAACTTTCAACACCTTTTTTCATCCCCTTTCAGGACATTACCATCTGCAATCTACAGCATCCTCCTACCACGGACACCATACAGCTACTGACACATTGGTGAGATCCATCCATTATAAAGTGATACATATAGTGCACTATATTCTGGACTACTATCTTGTTAGGACTGCATTATTTTTTCTACTTTTTTCTCTATTTTGATTGTTTCATCAATTTTTCGTTTCATCACTACTTTTTTCTATTTTTTTCTACTTTTTAGATTTTTTCTATTTTTTCATTTTTTTCATTTTGTTTCTCCTTTTTTATTATTCATCATTTTCATCATTTTTTTCTTATCATTTTTTCTCAGTTTTTTTTTTTTTTTTTTTTGATCATTACCTATTGTACATTGACGTGTATATACTATGAACTTTATTACAGATGAAGGAGGGTCCTGTGTGTGTGTATATATATGTAAATAGTTTGAAATAGTTTGAAATGAGTGTATGAGGATATACTATTACCTTTATGAATTTATTTAAAACTTACACAATAAATATTTTGAATTAAAAGCGTGATTAGCAATAAGCTTTATTGCCCAAAGGTCGTTTTGAGTGCGGTATTCATATTTGTTTATGATTATGATTAGGAGGTTGTTGTGGGGTTAAGCCTCGAATACCTGCACCTTGCGTAATTGAGTGCCAGCACACAGTGTGTTTTTGTATATTATCTTCCCTAGTGTTGAGCACCTTTATGCAATTTTTTCCAGCATTTTGGAATTATAATATAACCTGTGTAGATATAGGTTTTGTGTAAAAATTTAACGAGAATTGCACATCTAGTATTACCTCAATAGGATTACATCCTTTTCATCTATACATAGCTGACTTTATGGCAACGTTTGCCTACACGGAGGGTGATATTAACCGCATCACATCAGCTCTCAGAGGAGCTAGGGAATTTCTAACCAATGACAGTGAGCGAGGGATAGCCCACAAACTTGAGAGAGACTTAAAAAGGAAAATTAGTTGGGAATTACATGTAAGCACTCTAGGAGAGTATCTTAGACAAAAGAGAATCCCAAGGGGCCTTAGAGTCAGGTTACATCCCACATTGTGTAGGGATAATGCCGAACATCGAGCAGTGTGGTACAAAATATTAAACAAATGCTCAGTAGACCTCATGGTACTAACCATTGAATCCCTACAGAAAGAATTAACTAAACTTATTAAGGAAATAGCAACAGCGGAACAAGAACTAGCTGCGGTCACTGCATCAACTGACTTAGAAACACTTAAAAAACAAATTGAAGAAAAACTAAAAGAATATCAGAGAGAAACGGAAGAATTTAAAAAGAAAAAATTTCATAGAGACGAATTAGATTACCAAAGGGATCAGGTTTATACCTGGTACTCTAGAACAGAAAATCGTCCATATAGACCTAATAGAGACACCACATCACAGAGATGGCGTTCAGATACAGAAGGAGCTACATCCTCCTCCTCTGCCTCCTCATCTTCGGGAATGACTTTTTTAGAGAGAGGCACACGACACGAAGAAACATCAGGCGTGGGGGTTACAACAAGAAGCTCTCGGGAGAAAAAACAATACCGACCGCCCCAATCGAGACGCAATCTCTGATACACAATATCTCAGGTAGGCCCTTAACTCCCTCGGAGGTGGGGACCCTGAATAAAGGACTCTCCTTCATTCCTACACCTCATGTAGAGTGGCATCAATATGACGTGAGTTTATACAAATTCTTTCGTCAACTTAAATTACGTGCATTTTTTTCAACAGATCAGCACAACCTCGGCACAACAACAGAACCTACTGACAGTAACACTCAGACTATACAGGGAGATCTGCATGAGGAAGGAAATATGGAGGATGCGGGGCATAACGTTACAGAATCTGGTCCATGTGCTGCTCTTCCTTTAGACACAGGTTTGAAACCTAAGAGTACTTTTACACCACACAACATCAATGCATCGATTGATTTATTCACTAATCTTGTGAAAAAAGATATGCATAAACTTAGGAAAAAACACCAACATACACATAACCATCAAAGACAAAATGTAAATTTTACTAAACAAGACTGGTTGAATATTAATAACTTGAAGAAAGATGTATCCATCATTATCAAACCAGCGGATAAGGGGGGAGCATTGGTGATCATGGATCGTACATACTATATAAAAGAAATAGAGACCCAATTACCGGATAACACAAATTACTTACCCATAAGTCAAGACCCCACACACAATCTGAAATGTATATTGGAAAGGCTTAACCAGTGGGCCCTCTCTAAAGATATCATCTCAGATGGAGAATACAAATATATGAATCTTAAATATCCTAGGATTCCGGTATTTTATACTTTACCAGAGATTCACAAGAACCCACTTTTTCCACCAGGAAGACCTATAGTTAGTGGTACGGGGTCCATATTCCAACATCCGGCAGAGATATTGGATAAATTCCTGATTAAATATGTCCCATTGCAGAAATCATATCTTAAAGACACAACCACATTTCTTACACTGCTAGCAGATATACAGATTCCACCAGGAGATTTTTGGCTGGTAACTATGGACGTGCAGTCATTATACACTTCAATTGATCATAATAGAGGGATTGAGGCAGTAGATTGGACACTGGATAAAGACCCGAGACTGACCCGACAAGGGGAGTCTAGAAAGTACATTAGGGAACTATTGACCTTTATCCTTACGGAGAATTACTTTCTGTTTGGGGACAAGTACTACAAGCAGATAAAAGGTACAGCTATGGGCTCGAATGTCGCTCCAACATATGCAAACATCTATATGAATCGAATGGAAGAAACATACATTTATCAACATCCTCAATTTTCTAAATGCCTGGTCTGGAAAAGGTATATAGACGATGTGTTTGTATGTTGGAGCGGCACCAGGGCCCAATTGCAAGAGTTTTTTGAATCACTCAATATACAAGACGTAAACATCAAATTCACTATGTATTGTGATACGACGACGGTTCCTTTTTTAGACGTTCAGGTACAGAGAGTACTAAATTGCTTACATAGTGATCTGTACATAAAACCCACTGACCGCAACAACCTTTTGACTTATTCGAGTTTTCATCCAACTCATCTTAAAAATGGATTACCATTTAGCCAATTGTTAAGGGTGAAAAGGATAGTATCACAGGAAGACAAAGTGATGACAGGCTTAGACTTTATGGCCAATAAATTTTTAGAGAGGGGTTATCCCACAAATATAGTTAATGATCAGCGACAGAAAGTTGACAGTCTCACTCGACAAGAAACTCTCTTGGGCACAGGAGCCAGAAATAAGCTAGACAGGGTCACGTTAGTGACGCCTTACACTCCGCTTAATAGACAAATAAGACAAGTTATATTAAAACACTGGCAACTGTTTCAGGGGGATACCCAATTACCCCCAATATTCCAACAGTCCCCGCTCTTTGCATATCAGAGGGCGTCGAATCTGAGAGACATGATAGTAAGGTCAGATATTGGCAGCTCTAAGAGACAAACTAGGTTCTTTTCTGAACCCAAGAAGGGTACCTTTCCATGCCTTAACTGCTCACACTGCAACAGCGTGATTAAGGGGGAATATTTTGTTCATCCCAGGTCGGGTAAAAAATTTTATGTTAAAGATTTTTTTACATGCAACTCAGACTTTGTCGTATATGCTCTTAAGTGTCCCTGTGGACTCTTATATGTGGGGGAGACCATCAGGCCAGTGAAAGAGCGGATAGGGGAGCATAAAAGGAGCATTAGGGCAGCATTACAACATAACAGAGTGGAGGCTCCGGTACCCAGGCATTTTAAAATGCATGGTCATAATGTGAACCAATTGAGGTTTCAAATCTTAGACCGAATCCCACCCCTACGTAGGGGGGGAGACAGACAGAAGCTCTTACTTCAGAGAGAAACCAAATGGATAAGTACCTTGGAGACTCTGTCACCATTAGGACTTAATGAAGATTACGATCTCAAACATTTCTTATAAGACGTTCATATTTTCACGTTTGTCTGCTCTATGATTTTGTGCTCCTTACAGAGGCTCTCCTAGACCAATCATGGTCCGATGCCCTTTCCTGCCAACACTTTGACCCCAATTGGGTCCGCTACCTGCCAGCAACACAGGGTCCCTCACACACATGGCCCGGGGGCACTGTGGGGCATTGTGAGACAGGTGAGTTGCATACTCATACTTTAGTGTATATACGTTTTTTCTACCAATATATATATATTTTTTCTTATAATTTTTTCTCTTATAAATTTTTTTCTCTTATATAGCTGGGGGTTTAACTGGCTTATATCTACAGAGTTTTTGCAGTTTCTTACCCTTGATCATCTGTTACAGGTGAGCTTTAAAATTAGTGGTTAACAGTTAGAGAGACTACTTGGAAAGAATTCTTTCTGCTCTTTATTATTAAATATCTTTTTTCCATTTTTTTGTGTTCTTTATTAATCTACACTATTTTTATTTTTATTTTATTTTAAAGCTATTGGTTGTGGTTATGGTGCCATTTAGATATGCTGTTTAGCTAAATATTGCATTACAGTCTGTTCTCTGCTTTCCCTCATTAAGTTATTTTGTCCTCTGTACATAGATTACCACTAAAATGTATAAACTGTTCAATTTGACTAAAATGTATTTACCATTTAGGCTCCCCCTAGATGCTTTCTCTATTGTATATAAAACATTATGTGGAGTCATTCAGTATAAAGCTATTTGCATGGTGGTTTAAAGTACTATGGGGTTTATATGTGTATAAAAGTTATGGACAATAAAGTTTGTTTTGGAAAAAACGCATGACGCATGACGCACGCTGACGTCAGAATGCGGAAGTAGGTCCATGGGATGGACGCGGCGGAAATTAGCCGCCAATTTCAAACACATATAAACCATTATACCTGCATTCTCAATAGGACGGAGAGAACAGGGGCCATCGAAGGGACACGTACGTCCCGAGCGCGCAGCCCATTCAAACCCATCCAAAGGATTACCCGCCCATCCAAAGATTACCTAGTGACCTGCCTATCTGACCGGATCACACAGCAGTACATTCAAAGGAGTACCTAGTGACCTGACTGGCTGACCACTGATGCCGGAGTGATCACTGTGCATTGAGCAGGAAACTTTCAACACCTTTTTTCATCCCCTTTCAGGACATTACCATCTGCAATCTACAGCATCCTCCTACCACGGACACCATACAGCTACTGACACATTGGTGAGATCCATCCATTATAAAGTGATACATATAGTGCACTATATTCTGGACTACTATCTTGTTAGGACTGCATTATTTTTTCTACTTTTTTCTCTATTTTGATTGTTTCATCAATTTTTCGTTTCATCACTACTTTTTTCTATTTTTTTCTACTTTTTAGATTTTTTCTATTTTTTCATTTTTTTCATTTTTTTCATTTTGTTTCTCCTTTTTTATTATTCATCCTTTTCATCATTTTTTTCTTATAATTTTTTCTCAGTGTTTTTTTTTTTTTTTTGGATCATTACCTATTGTACATTGACGTGTATATACTATGAACTTTATTACAGACGAAGGAGGGTCCTGTGTGTGTGTATATATATGTAAATAGTTTGAAATGAGTGTCACTATGAGGATATACTATTACCTTTATGAATTTATTTAAAACTTACACAATAAATATTTTGAATTAAAAGCGTGATTAGCAATAAGCTTTATTGCCCAAAGGTCGTTTTGAGTGCGGTATTCATATTTGTTTATGATTATGATTAGGAGGTTGTTGTGGGGTTAAGCCTCGAATACCTGCACCTTGCGTAATTGAGTGCCAGCACACAGTGTGTTTTTTTAAAAATGCATTTTCCACCGTTCAGCAGATGCGATCACACATATGAAGTGAAATCAGGAGTCATTCAGGTACAAAATGCTGCATTTGAAGCAATCACTATTTCAAACACCAGTGTAAAATATGTAAAACCAAATATATGACAGGGAAAGAGTAAAACATGAAATATGAAAGCCAAATATATAACAGGGAAAGAGTGGGAGGCCTAGAAAGGCTGCAGATCCCAGCATTCCGTGCTCTCTTCACTGATTTGCCCTGTTTAGGACATTTCTCTAAGCAGGGCAAACCTCCTCCGTAACGCGAAATGCTGCATATACAGACTTTAGGCACCATCACCACTTCAAACCACCGGAGTGTTCATGATGCTTGAAGTAACTCTTTATAAGCAACAGGCCCATTTACAAAAAATTAGACCAATATAGCCAAACTAAAAATATATCTGTCATGGAGAACACTTCCAATGTGGCTTTTGTGTCCTAAAATGTAAATTCACTTTGAATTTCTGACAACTCATTCTTCAGTGGATCTCGTTACTGCCTATAGTAACACTAAGTCCCACAGGTCCTTCAAGCTCTAGATTACATTAACAGCATACATCTCTGGAAATTAAATATTTCAGTGCCAGAAGGGTGACCTGCCACCAGCACTGGAAGTGTTCCCATGGTGATTGAACACTGGAAGTTAAGGAAGCAGTGAGGTCTGGCTCAGTGTTTCCATGGTGATTGCACACGGGAAGTTAAGGAAGCAGTGAGGTCTGGCTCAGTGTTCCCATGGTGATTGCACACGGGAAGTTAAGGAAGCAGTGGGGGCTGACGCAATGTTTCGATGGTGATTGCACACCGGAAGTTAAGGAAGCAGTGGGGGCTGACGCAGTGTTCCCATGGTGATTGCACACCGGAAGTTAAGGAAGCAGTGGGGGCCGACGCAGTGTTTCCATGGTGATTGCACACCGGAACTTAAGGAAGCAGTGGGGGCTGATGCAGTGTTTCCATGGTGATTGCACACCGGAAGTTAAGGAAGCAGTGAGGGCTGACTCAGTGTTTCCATGGTGATTGCACACGGGAAGTTAAGGAAGCAGTGGGGGGCTGACGCAGTGTTTCCATGGTGATTGCACACCGGAAGTTAAGGAAGCAGTGGGGGCTGACGCAGTGTTTCCATGGAGATTGCACACCGGAAGTTAAGGAAGCAGGGGGGGCTGACGCAGTGTTCCCATGGTGATTGCACACCGGAAGTTAAGGAAGCAGTGGGGGCTGACGCAGTGTTTCCATGGTGATTGCACACCGGAAGTTAAGGAAGCAGTGGGGGCTGACGCAGTGTTTCCATGGTGACTGCACACCGGAAGTTAAGGAAGCAGTGAAGGCTGACTCAGTGTTTCCATGGTGATTGCACACCGGAAGTTAAGGAAGCAGTGGGGGCTGACGCAGTGTTTCCATGGTGATTGCACACCGGAAGTTAAGGAAGCAGTGGGGGCTGACGCAGTGTTCCCATGGTGATTGCACACCGGAAGTTAAGGAAGCAGTGGGGGCTGACGCAGTGTTTCCATGGTGATTGCACACCGGAAGTTAAGGAAGCAGTGGGGGCTGACGCAGTGTTTCCATGGGGACTGCACACCGGAAGTTAAGGAAGCAGTGAAGGCTGACTCAGTGTTTCCATGGTGATTGCACACGGGAAGTTAAGGAAGCAGTGGGGGCTGACGCAGTGTTTCCATGGTGATTGCACACCGGAAGTTAAGGAAGCAGTGGGGGCCTGACGCAGTGTTTCCATGGTGATTGCACACCGGAAGTTAAGGAAGCAGTGGGGGCTGACGCAGTGTTCCCATGGGGATTGCGCAATCACGTGTTTCCCGTGACGTACTCTTTTCCGGAATTTACAAGGAGATCTTAACAGACCAGCTGCGCTACCCGGTATATCCCTACGCCGCGGTTTCCTGTAGCCGGCGCTAGATTCTTGCTTCAGAACAGCCGAGACCTAATGACGTCCTAGCCAGCCGTGGAATGTGATTGGTGGAGAGCACAATCTGCAACCCTTCTTATTGTAGCCTTTCACTACCAGTGAGACATTCCATGGTTAGCAGGTCACTGGAGAGACTCACTCATCTTTGGCTGGCTGAGCGTCATAGGGGTTGGTGAGCCTCATATGGAGCTCTGCCCAACATAGCTGGAGCACAAATGCTGAGCTGTTACTCACCCATGCCACCAGGAGATATCTCCACTTTGTGTTTTAGTTCACATTAGCAGAAAGATATCAAACCTGTTCTAAAATTCTGATATTATTAAAAATATTTACTGTTTAAACTTTAGGAGGCAGACTGCACCCCTGACATTACAAGTAGAAATGGTAGGTTTCCTGGATGACCTCTTTATCAATAAGTAAATTAACCAGTTCTCCAGGTTGGAGCTGAGAGTCACTTTTCAAAATAAAATAAAATCTCATTATCTGCACTGGTAAAATATAGATTATTATTTTATAATACTCGGTAAGTAGCTGGGATTTCTCATCCAATCCTGGTCCTCCAATAATTCTCAGTACTGGGGATATCTCTTGCTCTACTGCAGGACACAAGGGTTTATAGAAAGGGTGTAATGCTGTCCAACAAGCTAAATGTCATACAATGCTAAGCATGATCAGGAATGGTATAGTGTGGGAATGTGTATACACAACCAACTCACAGCATGTTCAGCCATGTCTGTATGCAATACAGTGAATAGAAAACTACACAAACATCTAGTTATATTTGTGTGTATAATTTTATATATAAAACTGCTTCCTTTAACCCCTTCAGGACAGAGTCTGATCAAAACAAAATGTAAACAAAAACTGGAATTCACGCTATGTCTGTTCAACCGTAATTCACCTCTTTCATATTAAGTGCACCCACACTTATTATATATCATTTTGTTCAGGAGAAACAGGGCTTTAATTTCGCATGAGCTATTCATATATGAAACATAAGTTATTATAAATAAAATTTAAAAAAAACTGTGAGAAATTAAGATTTTTAAAATAATTTGTAGTTCCGCCTGACATTTTAGCTGTAAATGTCATAATACTGTTAGCTTTTTTTTTTTTTTTTTTATTCTTTATTTTTCGCGTGCAGCGAGTAACGCAAAGTGGTACATCTACATTCCGGTTGAGCATTAAAATCATGGACATTTACAGGTACATAATGCAGTGGTTTGTTTAAAGCACATATTTTTTGTTTATGTTTTGTGGAACTGATTGTTTAGTCCATAGTCATGGGAGGGTTTTTGTGTGCTGTCTGTAGGTTGTGCGCCGAGCTGTTGGCTTGTTTTTCTTTGGTATTGATAGTATGTGTTACTGTCTTTCAGGTATGTGTTGTAGGTCTGCCTTTTGTCTTCCGTCCTTCGGTTCCCCTGTGTGTGGGGTATGAGTGTGCGATTGTGGTATGTCTGGTTGTGTCTACTTGGCCGTGTGTAAGGGCTGACACGGTGCCGGTTTGTATGGTCCTGTAGGGTTCTTGTGGGCCTTTTGCGGTGTCTTATGTGTGGGCCACCTACCCTCGTGGGGTTGCAGTAAGGGGGGGGCGTAGTCACGCATCTCAGTTATTGTTTAGTTGTCGAGGGGAGCTCTTTGGTCAGGAGCCTGGGTCCTGTAATGGTGGGGAGGTGTGCCTGAGGTGTGTCTCTTGTCTGGTGTGCATGTGTTAATTGCGTCTGGGAGTCTGTGTACCGTCAAGGAACAAAGCCTATTATGGCGCGGTAGTGCCAGTGTGGGATAGGTTAAGACAGGTTAATGCATATTACGATAAACTTAAAAATAATACAAACAAAACAAAACAAATCAGAGTGGGGGCCAACAATTGGTGTGGCTGTGGCTCAAAGTCCTGGTTCTACGGTATGGCATGTTTTCTTGTGTTGGCATATTTTGTCAGGTTGGAGCCATGGGCACTGATCTCTCCAGGTCCCAGGTGTGTGAGCTCGAGGGAGTTGCTGTCTCCGCATTCGGTGTGGGAATCCCCAGGGTTTGGAGGTATGAGGTCGCGTCTTGCAGCGTGGACAGTCTCTTTGTGCTCCTGTCTTTAGTGACTAGCAGAGTGCGCGGTAGTGCCCACCGGTATTCGATGCCCATGTTGCGTAGGTGGTTGGTCACTGGGCCCAGCGATCTGCGCCATAAAAGTGTTGTGTGTTTGACGTCCTGGTAGAAAGTGAGTTGGGCACCTTCGAAGTTTAGCGGGGCTTTACCTCTGACCGCGGTCATTATTTGGATTTTATCAGTGTTTGAGTGGCATCGGCCGATGACGTCCTGCGGGGCCCCCTGTGGTGCTTGCCTCGGCTTTGGTATACGGAATAAGCCTTCAAAGGTGAGTTTCTTTGTTTGTGGGTGGCATGATGGAGGCGGCGAGCCGTCTCATGTAATGGGGGAGTTCCGTTGAGCCAATAGAGTCGGGTATGCCTCGGATCTTAATGTTTGCCCGTCTGTGACAGTCTTCTGCCTGGTATGCCCTAGTTAGTAGCACAGCCTGGGAGTTTTGCAGTTGTTGTAGGGCTTCTTTTAGGCCTTGAACTTCCTGCTTTAGATCCAATATGTCTTCTTCTGAGGCCTGTGTGCGTGCTGTGACCGCTGTTATTTCTGTTTTGAGCAAGTCCAAGTCTGCTGCATGCAGCTGCCTCATTTCATGTAATAGGTCTGCTATGTCCTGCTTAGTCGCTGGGGTTAGATTGGGTTCTTTTGCTGGGACTGCATGCGGTTGGGTTTGCGTGGATTCCGGAGGCCTCCCTTTGGGTCCCTCCCGGGCGCCTGGGCCTTCTGGTTGTTCCAGCACTATCTTTGTGGCGGTTTGCCTCTGTAGTTCGAGCCTCTGTCCTGTTGCCCTGGGTGCCTCACCTGGTTGGGTTATGTGGGGGCTACCCGGTTGATCTGGGCCGTGTATGGAGGGGCACCTGGTTGTGTTCCGGCGGTGTTGCTGCGGGTGCCGGCGGGGGATGCGCGGGCTTCTGGAACATGGCCCCTATGTCCCTGTCACCGGTACCTTGTTGTCTTTGAGAGCGGCGTGTGATCCGGTAAGTAAGTGGAGTGCGGGTGTGTCTGGCTGGTGTGTTTTGCCAGGTGTCCGCATAGGATTTCCTCGAGGTCCAGGCTTGATGGTGCGTGGTAGGCCCCGATCTTGTGTTTCCGCTTCTGTAGCTTCTGTGGTTGAAAGAACGACATCGATGGGTGCAGTATAGTGAGCTGCTGCCGTCTGAGCTGGTGTTGTGGCTGGATGGGTGCAAGATTTTGGGGTAGTTTGTGGGTTTGGTTCGTTTGTCTTGGGAGCTGTTAGACATGGCGTCCGTTCGTGTTGAGTTGCAAGCTCCGCCCCCCATACTGTTAGCTTTTACTGCAATAAAACGCACATATTTGTATTCAGCAAAGTCTCACAAGTCTTTTTTAGTGGCCACTTAGTCCCAAACACTGGCCAAAGTTAGCGTTCATATTTGTTTTTGTGTGAAAAGAGCAAAAAACAAATATTTGGCCAGTGTTTGTGACTAAGTGGCTACTAAAAAAGACTGGACATACCCCAGTTGCAAGACCTTGGGTTGTCTACTTTTGCAAATGGTATGCCATCATGGGGATAATTCTCATTCCTGGGCTACCATACGGTCTCAAAGGCAACATTACCAAACTGGCAAATTTGAATGTAAAAAAAAAATGAAATGCAAGCCTTATATTTGACTCTCTAACTTTCCAAAACACCATAAAACCTGTACATGGGGGGTAGTGTTATGTTTGGGAGACTTCACTGTACACAAACATTAGTGTTTCAAAACAGTAAAATGTACTAAAACAATAATATCATCAGTAAAAGTGCCGTTCATGTGTGAAAAATGCAAAAAAACTTAACTTTTACTAAAAATATCATCGTTGTAAAACAATTTACCACTTTGAAACACTAATATTTGTGTTCAACGAAGTGTCCTGAGTAAAACTGTACCCCCCATGTACATGTTTTATTGTGTCTTGGAAAGTTACAGGGTTAAATATAGTGCTTGCGAATTACATTCTCTGCACTTTCTGCCTGGGTTGTCAGGCATGTCAATCAATTTTAATTAATAAAATCACATAATTATGCTAAAAGATTACTTAAATATACACATAGAATTTTAATATATATACACATACATATATATGTATTTACATTCTACGTGTATACTTATGTAATGATATATTTTTATCTCTCTCTCTCACTCTCTATGTATATATTTGCGGTTATTTGGATTTTATATATAGATAGATACATGTATAGAATGTCATTCTAAGTGTATTTTGTTACCAATATATATATATATATATATATATATATATACATATATATATTTATATTTATTATTAACAAAATACAGTTAGAATGAAATTACATATGTATATATAATTTATTTTCATTTATTTAAAAATATTTTATTTATTTTATTATTTTATTTATTTATTATTGTAATTATACGTGTATATATAAATATAAAATATATGTAACTTCATTCTAAGTGTATTTTTATACTAATATATGTACTTATATTAATATTAAAATACACTATGTATGACGTTACATATATATAACGTGTGTGTGTATATATATATATATATATATATATATATATATGTATATATATATATATATATATATATATATATATATATATATAAATGTAGTGGCACTCACCCTTTCAATGAATACAATAGAAGAAATGACTTGGTGCAATCCCACGCTGGATATGTATAGCAAATAGAAAAGAGATGCACTCTCAGGTCTTGGTAGAAAAAAATCACTATTATTTAATAACAAGTAACATAAATCCGATCGACGTTTCAACCTCTTCAGGTCTTCCTCAAGATCAGTATACAAACATTTTTCTACCAAGACCTGAGAGTGCATCTCTTTTCTATTTGCTATATATTTATATATATATATATATATATATATATATAGGTTCTTGTTGAAGTGCACTCACAGGACTCAATAATATTTCTAATCGTGCTGTTTATTCAAGCATCAAGTAATACAAAGAAGTGTCGACGTTTCAGTCCTTGCCGGACTTTTTTCAATATATATATGTACATTTCATTTATTTTAAACATGTTTTTACACTACCCACCAGCAGGGGGACTGTCTGACAGCCCAGACAGTCCCCCTGCTGGCAGATCCACAGCCAGCTATAGGGGGCCATGTGATCACTCTTTGATTTGCCGTGGGAGGGCTGCCTGGGCTGTCAGGCAGTCCTCCCGAAAACGATTGCGGCAGAAGTAAGTCCACCGGAGCTCCTGGGGGCTTAAGGCGTTACAACGTTCTATGCCGCCGCAACGGCTTTAAAGCCCATTAGAATGGGGATGGCATAGAACGCCGTAACGGCGTCAAGGGGTTAAAAGAACATTCCATATGGCAAGTTAACCCCCTTTATAGTGCTTTGTATAGAAAAAATATATATATACATATTGAAAAAATAATACTTTTAAACATGCAGCAGTTAACAACGCCTTCTAAAACAGAGGAAGGTTTATCAATCAGGAACCTCTTATAATGGTCTATAACATCTCATATCAAACCTCTATTCAGCAGAGATTATGGTGTGTATATAGATTAGCCCCCAGCGACAGTTCAAATCATCTGTTCTGATGAATGGAACTGCTGAATTAGCTGACCCAAACAATCAACTATTACTGCTGTCTGCCTATGACAGCTTCATTTACCAGGTTGGTGTTTTAATAGAGGCAGCAGCATTTTTTTTTTTATTTAATTCTTTATTTTTGCAGTGCGTAAAGATTTCACAAGCAGGCATGAGGTGCCCCGAGAGCAGTCCTCAGGCAAATTCCTCGCTAAACATGCGGGGCAAGAGATTAACAGGCACATTTTTATATTATATGCAGTTTAGTTTCGATTGTTAAGAGTAGGTTTGTATGGTAATAAAGCTTGGTCAGTGTTTAAGCTAGGCTATGGTCAACACAAGATTATGCATATATACAACATTAGCTATATAGACAGGCTAGTCATGCTTTGGCTAAATAACTGGCTTCAACAATGACGCTCAAGTGGTTACACATGCTTATAATAAAAAAGAAATTAAAACTAAGATGATTCACCCGCTCATTGGGTGTTTTAGATCTGGAGTGCCAGGTGATTGTAATCCCTGGCACAGTGGATGACCCCGGGTGGTGAGGGCTGCAGGGACTACTGGTAGAGTGTTCGCGGCTGGGCAAGGGGCTGCAATGCCCCCCGATAGGTGTAGTCCCCAGGCCAGTCCGTGCCCGTCAAGCCTTTGTTATCTCCTGTTGCTGGGTCATATCATCTTGGGTGGAGGCTAGGAAGGGCTGGAGCAGTATGCTCAAGTGTCGTGCAGCCGTCGCTCCTATCTGTGTGCCGGCGTTAGGGGGAGTGAGTGAGGCTTCTTGTCTTAGGGTACTCTCCTCTGATTACCGCTGTGATTTGGCTGCCACCAGCCTCTTCAGCTTCTGCTGCTCGGTCGCTGTTGGAGACACTCGGTATTGCGCAGTGTCCCTATGATGTGGCCTCTGAGCTGCAATCATCATGTTGTGTTGCTTGATCATATCTCTGAAGATCCCACGTTTCTCATGACAGAATTGCGAAAGCTTGACTCACAGCAGTTCCAGTTGACGACGAAATACCCCTCCATCTTTAATTAGGTGCTTTGCAGACAGTTGAGTCAGACATGAACGGAGCATTCTTTAGAGAAGTCTCTCTGCCACAACAGGACCTGAATGTTGCAGTACTTGATCTGCCCAGTGTAGTCCGCTGCCATGGTGGTCTCGATCAGTTCGATCAGGCAGGTAGTTTGCGCACATGGTTGGCGTGCGGCGGCCATCTTGTGGAGCTTTGCCCAGTGGATTTCACTCGCCAGAGTGGTTGTGTGGACCCAGCTTAGGGTGGTATGTGGTGCCCTTGCAGACCGGGATGACCCCCCCGGTCCAGGGGGGGGGGGGGGAACGAGACGCCGACAGGAGACCCGGGAGAGCGGCCGTCTCGTCCCGGCTCAAGCTACAGCGGGCTCTGGGCCCTTGTCGGGTTTCTGTCGGTGCCGGGCAGGGTCTTGGGCTTTATCCCCGCATGCCCCCTCGGGTGAGGGTCGGAGTAGTCACCGTTGTGGCTCTTAGTCTGTGGTTGACCTCCAGTTTGCTCCGATTTTCGGGCCCTGGAGCGGGAGCTCAGACAGAGCATGTCTGATCCCGTCGGCGGTCAGGCCCCGCCCCCAGCAGCATTTTTTAATTTTTCATTTTAAATATCAGATGGGTATCATCTCACTTTTTTTCTTGTACTATGCCAAGCACCAGGCTTTGATTTATTTCTGATACCTCTATCATCATTTAATTATTTTAATTATTTTTTTATTTACCTTTCTTTAATAATACTACACCTATACATCTAACAATACATCTAAAAACACCTACACCAGCTACTTAAGGAGGGAGAAAGACTTATAGATGTGCCTTTTCTTATAGGTTTCCTACCTTGTCTCTTCTTCTCCCTTCTCTTCTCTATCTTTATCTAATTTGGTGATGACAACATAGATCTGAAAAGAAACGTAAGTTTGGGTAGTATGTAATATTTAATTGTTTCTATTCTACCTATCCATGAAATGGTAAATTTTTTCCATTCATTTAATTTATTTTTAAATTTATTTAACAAGGATTTATAATTAAATTCAATTATTCCCTTTTTTGAAAAAGCAATTTTTATCCCTAGAATGTCCATTGTTTTCTCTTTCCATTAAAATGTATATGTTTATTGAAGATCATTTTTATTACCCTCCTTAATATTTCCCATTAGCGCTTGGCACTTGTCGATATTTAATTTATAGAATGATATTTCAGAAAAGTCCTGTATCTCCTTCATAAGTTCCCTTACTGATAATATTGGATCTTCTAAAGTTAAAAAATGTCATTAGCAAACATTGATAATTTAAATTCACTTTCTCTCACTCTGAAGCCTTTTATCCCTTGGTTGTCCCTAAGTTTTTGAGCAAATGGTTCCAATGAGAGTATGTATAACATTGAAGCCAATGGGCACTCTGTCTGGTACCATTATATATTTTGAACCAAGGAGATCTTATTCCTGAACCTAAGATACGGGCTTGCAGATCTTTATATAAAACCCATATTGATTTGAAAAATACCTCCCCCAGATTAACTTTCTTTAATGTTTCTTCTAGAAATACCCAACCGACCCTGTCAAAGGCCTTCTCAGCTTCCAATGACAGGGTCAGAAGGGATCGTTTTTTACTATGGGCCGAAAACTTTATATCCATTATTTTTCTTATGTTATCTTCTGCGTTTCTTTTTGGTATAATATCTGATTGATCTTTATCTATTAACTAGTAGATAACCTTTTTTAATCTGTTTGCCCACACCGATAAGTATATCTTCGTTTCTACGATTATAAGAGAGATTGGTCTAAAAATTTTAAATAATGTTTTATCTTTACCAGGCTTTAAGATGGGTGATATGTTTGCTAGTAACATCTCTGTTGGCATTTTCCCTTCTTTTCCAATTTCCCTAAATAGATCCAATAGGTGATTTTCCAGATCCTTTTCAAAAACTTGATAAAAAATATTAGAAAATCCATCCGGACCCGAGGTTTATTTGTCTTTAAATTTTGAATCACATTTGAAATTTCTTGCAAAGTTATTGGAGTATTTAAGATTTCATAATCAACATCAGATATATTAGAATAATACAATTTCTCCAAATATTAATTTTTTTCTTGAGCTTCTAATAGATCACAATGTTTACCTAAGTGATATTTTTTTTTAATAAAAATCTAGAAAGGAAATGCCTATTTTTACTGAATCCAGTATTATCTTCCCTTTTTCTGTTATTTTGTCTATTTTATATTTTGGTTTTTAGCTTATTGGAACTCATTCTATTAGCCCTATTTCCTTGGCTATACCATTTTTGTTTTAAACGCAGGAGGTTTAAATTAATTCTTTCTACATCTTTAAGTTTTATTTGATCTCTAATTTTATAAATTTCTTCAAATATTTTAGGAGATGGACTTTCTTAGTATTTTTTTTCCAATTGAGATAAATGGATATATAATTGTTGGATAGGTAAACCTTTTTTTCCCTTTAATTATCTGCCCTCTAATTAATGCTTTGAATGCTCACCAGGTAATTCCCTTCAAGATTTGATATGATTTATTTTCATGGAAATAATTTTTTATTTCTTTTTGCAAGCTTTTCATGATATACTTTTGTTTAAAGGACCACTCTAGTGCCAGGAAAGCATACTCGTTTTCCTGGCACTAGAGTGCCCTGAGGGTGCCCCCACCCTCAGGGACCCCCTCCCGCCCGGCTCTGGAAAGGGGAAAAGGGTTAAAACTTACCTTTTCCAGCGCTGGGCGGAGAGATCTCCTCCTGCTCTCCTCCTCCGATCCTCCCCGTCGGCTAAATGCGCACGCGCGGCAAGAGCTGCGCGCGCATTCAGCCGGTCGCATAGGAAAGCATTCATAATGCTTTCCTATGGACGCTTGCGTGCTCTCACTGTGATTTTCACAGTGAGAATCACGCAAGCGCCTCTAGCGGCTGTCAGTGAGACAGCCACTAGAGGAAATAGGGGAAGGCTTAACTAATTGATAAACATAGCAGTTTCTCTGAAACTACTATGTTTATAAAACAATTAGTTAACCCTAGAAGGACCTGGCACCCAGACCACTTCATTAAGCTGAAGTGGTCTGGGTGCCTAGAGTGGTCCTTTAATAAGGGATTGATTAAGTCTCCATTCTTCTCTAACATTATTTTTACTCGATTTTAATTCAAGAAATAATGGCGCATAATCTGACCAAGTGGAAATTGAAATTTCACATTTTACGTTTTCATAAAAGATAGAGGTTGTAGTTAAGAATAAATCTATACGGGGGCGGGGCCTGACCGCCGACATGATCAGACGTGTTGTGTCTGAGCTCCCCGCTCCAGGGCCCAACGGTGCTGTGCAAATCGGAGGCCACCCGTGACAAACAACCCATGCCGGGACCACACAGACCCCCAGTAACAGGGGCGAGCGGAAATACCGCCTGAACCTTCTCCGGCGCCGACAGTAACCCACCCGGGGTCCGGAGCTGGATGGAGCTTGAGCCGGGATGAGACGGCCGCTCATCCCGGTCTACAAGGGCATCAAGCAGAATGTCGGCCTGGGCCTCAACACCCGCCCTGGCAAGGAATCTCCAGCGGGCGATAATCCACAAAATGGCCGCCGTGCGCCAGCCATGTGCGCGAACAGCCGGAATGAACGAGCTGACTGAAGGGGAAATTACCAAGCACCATCAGACCACCATGACAGCCTATCCCAGGCTTATACTGGCGGACTATGCTGGCAAGATCAAGGTACAGGCTGTGGGCAAGCAATAAGGGGAAAAGAGGCATACACAAAACGGGACCCTACTGAACTGCCCTTATACAGCAGCCCCACAGGGGTCACCAGACCCTACAGTTGCCAACCCCGACAAAACAGGCCAGAGGGACCGAACAACAAGCCACCCACCGTGCATCCAGTTAGAAAGGGCCCACCCTACCAGACCGGACCTACGACACCATAACCACCGCCATACGCCAACGCACAGCGCAGGACGACTAAACTGCAGCTCCAGGGCACAAGCAGCACTTTCCAAGGGAACGCACAACGGCGAGAGACGCAGGAGAACTACCTTCTCACCAACTTTGGAGCCGACGCAGGCACAGTTGACCACACAAATCCAGCTCAACCTGGCGGACTCATGTAACTAAGCCGAAACCCAGAGACAATGATCTATGCTCATTATTACCTGCCCTAGCATAAACTCCAACTGTGCTCAGCCAGACACACTGCCTCCAGCCCACACAGCTTGATTCACGCATTATACCAAGCGAGGAACACAATCTAGAATGCCATACTAGCAAACTTTAGGGCTTTGACACCCACTTTAACGAATGAAAAGCGTCACCAAACTTAACCGTAATGTACAGCTGTATATAATGTTGAACTTGAGGCATTCCCATAACTAGCTAATACATTTTAAGCTAGACCATATATGTTTGGTCACTCACTCAGTGCCTAGGGCACATACATCAGTTCAGATAACCTAAGAACTAAGCCACGGTGAATCCCTCAACTACTGACAAATATCACACTACTATTGTTATTCGTTTGTTATCATACAAAAAAAAAAAGTGCAATCCCTACTAATGCCATGTTACTGAAATTCTATGTTTATCACACTGTGCTTTTGTGGCATATGAAGCTTGTCTGTACACACTTGCACGATAAAAATAAAGAACTAAAAAAAAAAAGAATAAATCTATACATGAGTAATAATTAAAGGGTATAGAATAAAATGTAAAATCTTTTTTTTTTCTGGGTTTATAGTTCTCCATATATCGATTAAATCATAATTTTTTAACCAATTTTAATTTTTTTTTCTTCTGATAGCAATTTCTTATTTATGCTTCTCCCTTCTTGTAATTTTTTTGTCCAAATTTGTATCACCTATCAAATTAAAAATCATCCATATTATTAATTGGCCTTGTGTAAATTTATCTACCTTTTCCATTAAAATGTTTAAAACCCCTTAAGGACACATGACGTGTGACATGTCTTGATTCCCTTTTATTCCAGAAGTTTGGTCCTTAAGGGGTTAAAAAAGAAATTGCATTTGTATTAGGTGTGTAAACATTAACTGTTGTGAAGGGTGCATTCATCTATTTTACAATTCAATATAATGTGTCTTCCCTCTTTATCGATCTCTTCGTGTATTATCTCAAAAGATATCCATTCACTTATTAAAATTAGACTGCCTCTACTTTTTTGTTATTATAACACAACATAATTTGCCTTGAATATTTTTTATCATAATTTTTTTGGTGTGTTGATGTTGAGACCCAGTGCGTCTCTTGAATAAGTTCAATATTTATTTTTACTTTGTTTAACATATCTAGTAATTTGTGCATTTTAAAGGATTCATTTAAATCCTGTGCATTTATAGAACAAGATTTAACCATGGTATAATAACATTTTTTTTTAACTCATATAGAGTTATTTGTTTATATTCAAAAGTTCTTTTTTTCTTTTCTTTCCCCCTTTTTTGTATTTTACTTGTAATTTACACTAATATTCATACAACACAATCACACCAAGACTAGCAGAAAAAAACTACAGCATGAATATGATGAGACTCATGTTCTGCTTACAAGAAATTTGTTATTTAGCTCAACCAAGAAGCACAGTAAGACGGATAAAGGCAAGAAGGCAGAGACGGGAAGAAGCTAGCGGGGGAGCAGAAAAAAAATTATTTCCCCCCCACCTCTATATTATGAATTTGAAGAGATCGTTCCTCTAACAGCAATTCTTTCTCTTTTTTTCCTTCCCCTTTCCTTCCGTTTTACTCTCCCTTTCCCTACCCCTTTTCCTTCTCTCTTTTTTGCCCCTTTTTGCATCCACCTTTCCCTTTCATACTTTTTACCCCCCTTTCCCCCCCCCCCTTTTTCTTTCTTTTCTATGAGCTTGAGGTCCCCCTCTCCCCTATTTTTCAGTCCTTTATTAATTTTAGACCTTGATCTTTAGATGAAATAATAATTATTTTTGCTGGATATATCCATGTGAATTTTGTGTTTTCTTTTGTTAGAACTTCCGTAATAGATCTCCGTTTTAACCTTTATTGCCAAGTGAAAATAGATAAGTCATTCCTGATTTTTAGATCTTTGAATTTCCCGATTTTATTCTCTGTTTTGTATGTCGCTTTCCAGATCTTTTCTTTGTATAAATAGTTTTGAAAATAAACTATAATGTCCCTAGGGGCATTTGTAGGTGCCTGTGATGGTTTCGGGAGCCTATGGACTCTAACTAGGAGTGATTCTTTTTCTCCTACTTCTCCCGCCATTTCTTTGAAAAAATCATAAAGATAATCTTTTATTTCTTCATTTTTTTTTTTAAATTTGACAATTTTTATTGTTTTGTCAATTAGTAAGAACTTGGGGTACAGAAAAAAGGGGGGGGGTAGGGGGAGGTTAGCAAGTAGGTTACAAGCACTTCTGTTATTTACATTTCCATTGCTTTTTTTTTTTTTTTTTATTCTTTATTTTTATTGTGCATGAAATCACAGAAAAATTGACGGTGCCACAACAGCATAATACAAGCTCAATCACGTAGGTTTTGACATAAGTGGCAGTGAGTTATAAGCACATTTTTTAATATTAGTATGAGGAGAAACAAGCTAGGTTCATACAGCTGATTATAAGCCCCCAGAGAAACAAACATTGACTTCAGTGTGCTTGACATGGAGGGCCTTGTGTAAGTGACTGTGTTGTGTTTTAATAAGGCATATGTGTTGGTGGCATGTCTAGTCTGGGTAATGTTGTACCGCTCTCTGGTCTAAAGTCGGCTCAGGGGTGGCATGTTATGTGTCCTGAAGGTCAAACTGAGCCTGTTATAGGTGAGGAACGACAGGCATGGGAATTAGTAATTAAAACATTAACTTGCTTGCCTATGTGTCAGAGTCTAGTTACTGTTAGCATTCAAACGATTTAAACAATGTGTGAGACCTCTGTGATCCCTTATGCAAGCCAAACACGCAATAGTAAGATCAAAATAAGCGATTAGCTGCGTGCCAATACTGACGTGAATGCATTAGAGTCTCTTCCACCCTCTGCACTGATAACACAACATTGCCCTGTGGCCTGATAAAGCAAACCAATTAATTTCAAAATGAGAGGGTCTGACATATGGAGAAGCATGTCAGGAAAGCAGGTGGTTGTCACCAGGAGCTAGGATCGGCTGTGGGGCCTGTGGAATGTCCAGAGAGATTTAGCCGATGCCCAACGGATGCCGGATACTGTCCTGGTAGGAACGATAAGTCCTCCGGTCTTGTGGGGTAAGTCTCTGTGAGCGTGTACCTTGGTGGCATGGCGGGAGCTGGTGGATATGCGCTCGTCCGACGTGTGTTGCCGCTTGCTTGAGGGCTCTCTCGTCTGGACCGAAGGAGCACGGCCCTTCCAGCAGGGTCCGCGCAGTCCCGGTCGGGGTTCCCCTCGCACGGTGTGTGGCATGCGGCGTCACACCGCAGTGCAGGTCTCCGCTCGGGGGATCCGTCGGCTGGCTCGTCGGCGAGCATGTCGCTTTACTGTGTGCCTCGTGGGTTAAATAGCCGCCGCTTCAGCCTCCCTCCGATACGCGGCGAACAGAACTGGGTAGGTGGTGCTGTAATCCATGCTCCTCCAGAGGTTTCGGCATATGAGGTCAGGTTAGCGGTAAAATACTTTCTCCTTGCCTGCGATTCCAGATTTTCTTAAGGGTGCAGTTTGGAGCTTGGCGGCCATCTTGGGCCCAACAAGTGGTCTGCTGTACGGGCGGGAGACTCAGGGTGCAGGCTTGGTAGTTTGGGTCTCGAAGGTGTAGACCGGGATCACCCCCCCGGTCCAGAGGGGGGGGGAACGGGGCCTGTATCCCCGCGGGTCCGACTCCAAGCCCCGAGCAGTAGGCGGCAGGGCAGCGGCCGTCCGTCCCGCTCGCCTCCGGAGTAGGCCCTAAGAAGGTCGGGTAGGATTCCTCCTCCAGGGGACTGTAGCCTGTATGGCCAGCCTCACCCTGGACCCCAGGGCTCTCTGCCCGGCGGGGGCCACCGTTGCCGGCAGGTTTTGTGCCAAAATTCGCGGAAAAATGTCTATTTCTAACGTTAGACTGCAGGAGCTGGTCTTGCATGCGACCAGCCAGCTCGGCGGTCCGGCCCCGCCACCTCCATTGCTTTTTATACATACATTTGTAATACTGTTTATACACACATTTATAGTGCCAAATCTTATTGCTGTGCGTTTCACATTAGGTATCGATGACTTTCATAGTACAATAATCAGTAACCTGTTCTTTGTTGTCTTAAAGTGTTCTGGTGTAAAAGCGATTTGCTGTTATATATTGCGTGTGTTAGAGAGTCATTCAATTTCTGCTCCTTTGAGTGCTCAGTTATGCCTTAGTTCTAGTATCTAGCTGAGTCTTGTTCCCTCCTGTCTTGACACTTTTGGGAGTTTGGTACTTTCGGGGTTTTGAGGCCTGGGATAAGAGGTTGTCCCAATGTGTTTGGTCATTTAGTTCCAGGGCCGTCTTTAATTTGGATTGGACCCTGGGCAAGCATTTACTTGGGTCCCCCTGACTACATATAGATACGCACAAATACACTACCTGACACACACACGCAGATACACACTGACCGCATATAGATACACACAAGAACATACAGATACACACAGACTACATATAGATACACTGACACACCCATAGACACACACAGATACAAACACTGGCATGCGTGCAGATACAAAAGTACACACACTGACTTCATATAGATACACCGACACACACACTGACACACATACAGACACACAGATACACAACCTGACACACATGCAGATATACAGATACAAACACTGACACATACAGATACACTCACAAACACAAATGGACAACATACAGATACAGAGACACATTCTGACAGGCATACTGACACAGACAGCCATACTGAAACACACATACACAAAGACATAGTGAACCACACAGACACTGACGGACTCACACACACAGACAAACAGATACACTGACAGACGTACCGGCACATATACACACAGACAGATGGACATACTGAAACACACATACACTGACAGACATATTGACAAACACAGACATACAGAACCACACGGACACTGACAGACTCACACATAGACATACAGACATTCTGGCACACATACACACAGACAGACAGACAGACATACTGAAACACACATACAGACATACTGACACACTGACAGACATACACACATACATTGACAGACATGCACACATAGTGAACCACACAGACACTGACAGACTCACACACACAGACATACAGATACACTGACAGACATACTGGCACACTAACACATACACACATACATATATACTGACACTGACACACACACACACACTCATGCAAAATTTGATAACCACCCTCCAGTTTCTTACCTTTTCCTGGAGGGTGGCTTCCCTCGGGTCCAGTGGGCTGTCTGGGGTGGCTGGGAGTTAAGCTCTCCCGGCCTGGCCCCATCCGGAACAGCTTCTTCCTCTCGCGCGGCTCCTGTTTCTGTGGGAGGAAGTAACGTGCGGCTGTCACTTCCTCCCAGTCGGCTGCCGAAAAGCAAGGGCCCGGTCGCGCTGTTAAAGTGCCACAGCGCCCGACCGGGCCCCTGCTGACACAGGCCCACCGGGTGGCCCTAAGTGCATGGGCCACCCGGTGGGCCCCCATAGTTTGCGTGCAGAGGGCAAAAGGAGCAGCTGTCTTGGGCCCCCCAGCAGGGACAGGGCACGGGGCAGCTGCCCCGTTTGCCCCGCGTTAAAGACGGCCCTGTTTAGTTCTATCTCTAGGTGGCGGTGCCGGTTTTCCGGATATAGTTGTGGGGTAGTGTATGTTTTATTTAAACAATCGACATTTTCTTTCTGTTATTTTCCCACTTCTCCCAGGCTATTTCCCAGTATGGTCTGTGCTTTTTGTGATTCTTGTTTTCCAATACTGTTCTAGGAGTGGACAAGTCCACCAGATATGTGTCTAGCACTGTGTAGAGATAGCCGGGCTATATTTGTGTAGTCTCACTGGTGTTAAGTACCACCTGGAAAGGAGTTTTTTGGCTAGCTCTATGTGTCTGGAGCAGAGGGAGAAGGCTTTGGGGGTTAAAATCATACGTTCCCATTGTGGTTCATTGAATGTTTTATGGAGCTCTTTTTCCCATGCTTTGATACATTTGTGTTCCTTCAATGTGTGTTTTGAAGGTAGTGTTGCATATATGGAGGATATGATTTTCAACGGTGGTTTAGTCCCCATGTAAATTTTTTTCAAACTCTGCCAGCTGTTGTCCCAGGACGGTGATGTTGTTCTCCTGAGTCTGTGTGCGTAACCATGAGCTAAGTTGGCGATATGAATAGTGTGCTGTCGTTGGTAGTTTGTGGGTGTCTTGCAAGTTAGGAAATGGCGTTAAACCCTTATGTGTAAGCATTTGGTACAGAAAATATATGCCATGTCTTTCCCATATTCTGTAATTAAAGTCTGGGATGAGGTATGCCAAAGATTTGAGTGATAAGGCTCTGGATATTGGTGAGTCGTTTGTGAGGGCTTTCTGGTTCATGTCCCAGATTTTTAGGGTCAATTTAGTGGTTGGGAGACAGTCCAGTGTTTGTGGTCTTTTTTTTTGTCGGAATCCACACTAGGTTGTCAGTGCTCACACCGTCAGCCCATTCTGCTTCTAGGTGCTTCCATTGTGGTTCTTGTGTTCGCAGCCTCGCTTGTATTATGCTGCTTAATATAGCACGGTGGTAATATTGTTTGAAATTTGGCAAGCTCATGCCTCCTTCGCTTATTGGTTTATGCATGACTTTTAGCGCTATGCGAGCTCTTTTGTCGCACCACACAAACCTAGTCACCCAGCGTTGGAGTTTATTTCTTCATTTTTTACATTTTCTGAGACACCTCTTATCCTGAGATTGTTTTTCCTTGAGAGGTCTTCCAGATTAGTTATTTTATTTTGTAGCTAAATCAGAATAAGGGGGGACACCTAATGTATGTGTGTGTGTGTGTTTGTGCTTTAGGGTGCACACCCTTATACAATAGGCTGCGCATGCCTATGATTCCGTTTCCTTATTTACCGTCCTGACAGGAATAGTTGTGCCCATCTGCATCCATGCGCCCGGATACCTGATAAACCCAGCATGTCTAGGGCCGCTGGCCGCTGCGGATCTATGCCACTTTATAGCCCCATGGTTGCCCATGTTGATGATGATGACGTCGTCGTGCGTGTGACGTCACAGGCGCGTATGTTTTGGGGTCAAAGGCCGGTTACAACCAATCGGAATAACAGGAGGGTTATTTAAATGGCTTTTTACATTCTCTCATTGCCCTGTCGTGGTTTCTGCCTGATGGTTATCCAAGAGTGCGTTCCTGATCTTGATTTTTTGGCATTTGACTTTGGCTTCGTTCTGACTACCCTGATTTCTGGTATTCTTGACTTTTGGCTTTTTCTCATTGCTGTGTCTGATTCTCTATCTCCGACCTCGGCAAGTATTCTGACTATTCTTGGCCATTCTAAGGTCACGTCAACGTTATCCTTAGTCCTTAGTCCTAGGTGTGATACAATTCTGCGTGCGGGATCAATTTGTAATCCTGAGACACATCCTCACTTTTCCCTTCCTTATTCCACCTTGTTTTCACTTTACCTCCAGGACCCCCACAGCATTCCCTCCATCTCACGGATAGGGTAGGTGTTTTGGGCGTCTCGTTGCTCGGGTCGGATCCATTTTCCTTGTGCTTTTTTCTCACCACGTTCTCCTTAGAGGATCACTGTAACGGATCACCTGGCACCCTGACTGGGTACCTCCATTGAAGGATGCTCCTAGCGCTTCCTGAGGGCTCCAAGCACTCCAGCCGACACCATAACCACCGTAGACTCCTTCAGAGAGCAAGACAGGAAAAAGCTCTTACAAGAGCTTAGTAGTGATATAGCAAGAGAGTATGACTATCATAGCAATCCCTTGTAGCAGATTCCCCCAATAAGAGACGGCACTCCAAATTGAGGGTGAAGTAGAACTCAAGCTTTTAATCAAAGACTGCTTTTATGCACATTTTGCACACATAGTACTGCCCACAGGGTTTTGCAGAACAACCAATTAATACGTACAATACCCTTAGACACTCCCAGCAATTACACACAAATCCTTCCCTCTGCCTGTGATATAATTACTGAACACAATGGGTTAATGTAATTATCACAGGCAGAGAAATACAGTTTTTACACATATACTGTAACTTTAAAAATATACATTCAATATTCATAAAAATGACATATCAATACTCAGCACACTTTAATTACACACATATCCAAAATTCAGGTGATTCCTTCCAGGGGTTAAAAAGTTAGTCGGAAGTCCTTTATGACCGACTGCAAGCACATTTTCATGCCCAAAACAGTTCCATAGATTTGGGCTGTGCGAACGGGACTTAGTCTCTGTGGCTGAAAAATCAGTGTAGGAGAAGGTAAGGGTCAGCGGTGTTCGTGGAACTGTGTAGCCGATTTCAGTTCCATGAATTTGGCTACACACACCGCTGACCGCGTTCGGCTGAAAAAAGATGGCCGCTGCCACGTGTTTGTTTGCATGAACGGCGGCCCCCCAGTGGTCGGCAATTTACCTACAGCAGGCTCCCAGCCTGGGAGGTAAATTGCCTGCACATTTCCACTTCTGGGTGGTCCGCCTGTACAGTACTTGGTTCAGTAAGCCCCATTTACTGAACCAAGTGGGAAGAAGCCATAAGCAAAGTATTTTAAAGGTCTGGGGGCATTGTTCCCAAAAGTTACAATAGATCCCCAGACGGTTCTTAAAGGGACAGCACGGTCCAATAAAAATCCATAAGCTCCAATGCTGGTTTTAAAGGGCACCATCTCCCAGGGGCCATAGTCAGCAGGCAGGAGGCGGGCAGCAGCCCCCTCAAAAAAACAGTGTCGAGGTCCCTTTCGCCACAATCACCATTACTCTGCCTCCTTCCGCCGTGCTGCTTCACAAATGTCTTACGTCTTCACCAAACACCAGCATTTTTTAATATAGTTGCCAATTGTCTTTAATTTTTGGGGCCAGGCCAATGTTTTGGGCTCCTGTCCCAGCAAAAAATGAATCCAGGACCTGTCCCGCATTCAGGGGGTCAAACTACCTTGGTGCAACCAGTATAGCGGCCCCAGGATCCTCAAGAAGCTGGCTATGAATATATGTTTGTTTGGTTTTTAATTTCCCTGTTTGTGTTTTTGTGTGTATCAATGTATGTCTCATTGTGTGTGTATGTATCTGAGTGTGTATTTGCCACAAAGTCTCCTAGGAATAAATATTTTTTTAAATGTTGGCAGCTATGTAAATATAACTGCTATGTCTAAATTAAACTCTTTGTTCCTGTACACTTTGTCTGCAATCTGACCTACTTTTGTGCTATTTCTTTACAAGGTCAAATTCTGATGTCATGTTGATTTTTGAAATGACAATGATTAAGAAATTCCATTTTAATACAATCAACATTTTTGCTATCTATTATTGATTTATTGTGGGGAAACATTGCATGGGATTATCAAATTGGTGGAAATGTCAGATGGGAAAATAGCTTGATAAAGGGCAGAACCAAGTTAAATACACACTATTGTCACTAAAACAACTCTAATGAAGCAGTTTTGGTGTATAGATCATGCTGCTGCAGTCTCACTATTTAATTTTATACCATTTAGGAGTTAAATCAAATTGTTTATGGATTATAGTCACTCCTTCCTGCATATGACACACACACTTCCTGTAAAGGGTAATCTAATGTTTACACTTCCTTCATTTCACGTTCAGTTTAATTTAGAATTTTTCTTATCTCCTGCTCTGTTAATAGAGTGCTCTCTAATTCAAGTTCAATTTACAGAGCAGGAAATACAAACGTTTCAAGTCTGGATCAGACAGGAAAATATTCCATTAATAGTGCAACATGGATAGAATGAGGAAATCAGAAGCTGGAGATGATCCACTTCAAGTGAGAACAGCTTTAAACTTGGAAGTTAATTTGGGCACGTACATGGCTGGTGAGGTGAATGCAGGAATTTACAGACAAAAGTAACAATAACACAATGTGAAAAGTTTAAAGGGTTTTTCCAAGCACCATGACTTCTTTGTTGAGGCTGTGTAGCATTTCAGTTTGAAATTCTGTTGATAAAGAGAAAATGCAAATTGCTTCCAGTGGTGTTACCACCTACAGTAGTGTCATATTCCAGCCAGAACAGAGTTATTTTGATCAACATTGGAAAGGAATTAACTAGGAACTCTTCTAGTTCTATCACATGGTCTCAGAGAGACCATCTGAATGATGCACCACAGTGTTTTGATGCACTGGCTTCCCAATGCTTTCCTATGGGAAAGCATTGGAATGGCTGAGATCATCGATCTCCATGATCTCAGCCAAGGAGACAGAGCTTCCTTGTGTAGACCGAAGCTTTGAGGGAGAAACGTTAAACAGCCAACAGGACACTATGGCGTTGGTATACACATTTGCAAGGTTCATGTTTGACTTACTGTTGTTGCTGAGCTATACAATAGCTTTAAGAGGAAATTGTGTAAAGGATCGCTATAGGGTCATGAACACAAACATGTATTCCTGACCCTATAGTGTTAAACCTACCATTAGGTGGCTTGCCCCCCCTTAGCTCACCTATAAAAGTTTAAAACTCAGGTTATTTCCAGAGCCTCGTGGGTCCGCCGGCGCTGGCTTGCCCACTTTGTGACATCATCAAAATGGCTGATTTTTAGCCAATCCAATGCTTTCCCATAGGTAAAGCATTGGTTTGGCTAAAGTCGGCACGGGGGCAGGGCCAAACGCCGTTTTGGCCAATCAGGACCTCCACATAGAGATGCATTAAATCAATACATCTCTATGAGGAAAATTTAGTGTCTCCATGCAGAGCGTGGGGACGCTGAACGGCAGGGCTGCTTACTGTGCAGCCCTGAGCCAGGAAGCCCCTCCAGTGGCCATCTAAGGAGTGGCCATTTGTAGGTGTCCCTAGGGGCAATGTAAACACTGCCTTTCTCTGAAAAAAGTCTGCAGTGTTTACATGAAAATGCCCGAAGGGAGCTATTATACTCGCCAGAACAACTACATTAAGCTGTAGTTGTTCTGGTGACTATAGTGTCCATTTAAATGAAGGCGCACAAGAGAAGATAAATTTCAGTTTATCCATTAATGTAGCAAATACTTGATAGGTATATCATTTATCTAGATAAGTGCAGTGTGTGTGTTTCATCAAGGTCCCTTTTAAAATGACATCTCAGGTACTGTGTAATTAAATGATCAATTTTGATACTTTACATTGTATATAAATTATAGAATAGTAGAGTACTTATTTGGTCTTTAATAATTTAATTGCTGAAAATTCATTTGTTCACTTTGCTTGTAAATATTACCAAATATTTTCAAGCCTCTTGAAGAGTTAAAATGTCAGATGGTGCAGTTAAACCGTCCATAACTCCCAGGATTGTGATCTCAAAAACTTCAGTGCTTAATATAAGGTAGCAATGAATGGTATTGTATATGAAATTATAATGTCTGATTATTATTTTGTTTTTGGTCTTTAGGTTATGGGGTTGTTAAATACATATTAAAGGATCACTGTAGTGTCAGGAAAACAAACTCATTTTCCTGACACTATATAACCCTTAGGGTCCCCCCCACCCTCAGGGTACCCCTCCTTAATCCAGCGCTGGGCTCCCTTGTCGCTGGTGACCTCTCCTCCCCCGCCGCATGCGCGGCATGCTGAACGCGATTTTCGCATCCAGCGTCGCAGAAGCGCCTCTAGGAGCTGTCAGGAAGACAGCCGCTAGAGGCTGGATTAACCCTGCAATGTAAACATAGCAGTTTCTCTGAAACTGCTATGTTTACATATGAAGGGTTAAAACCTGGAGGACCTGGCACCCAGACCACTTGAGCTGAAGTTCTCTGAAGTGGTCTGGGTGACTATAGTGACTGGGTGACTTTTGGATTTGAAGTTTGTGTATTGAATGTTCTGTCATGAGATATATTGACAACAGGGCCGGCGCCACCTGTAAGGCGACCTAGGCAGCCGCCTAGGGCGCAACTTATCAGGGGGCGCCGGATCCCTGTCCCCGGTGCGCCTCCTCATGCTGCGCCGCCTGAGTACTTTAACAAGCCCCAGGCGGCGCAGCACTGCTGCATGGAGGGCGGCCGGGTTTCAGTGACCGGCAGGAGGGAAGCGCAGAGCGCTCCCTCCTGCCGGTCTCTCCATGTAGCGTGCCGGGCGGCGCGGAACCAGGGACAGGAACCTCTGTTTCCTGTTCCCGGCCGCCGGCGGACTGAAGGGAAGCGCTCACTGAGTGAGCACTTCCTGTCAGTCCGCCGGCGGCCGGGTACAGGAAACAGAGGTTCCTGTCCCTGGTTCCGCGCCGCCCGGCCACGCTAAATGGGCAGGAGGGGAGGGTAAGGACCATTATGGGAGGGGGGGGAATAACGGACCACTAGAGGAGGGGGGAATAACGGACCACTAGAGGAGGGGGGAATAACGGACCACTATGGGAGGGGGGAATAACGGACCACTAGGGGAGGGGGGGGGGATAACGGACCACTATGGGAGGGGGGAATAACGGACCACTAGGGGAGGGGAGAATAACGGACCACTAGGGGAGGGGAGGGGGGGGGGAATAACGGACCACTAGGGGAGGGGGGGGGGAATAACGGACCACTAGGGGAGGGAGGGAGAGGGGGGGGGGATAAGGACCACTGGGGGTGGGTAAGGACCAGGGGGGGGGATAAGGACCATGAGGGGGGGAAAGGACCATGAGGGGGGGAAAGGACCACTGGGGATGGGTAAGGACCAGGGGGGTAAGGACCACTGGGGGGGGGGGTAAGGACCATGAGGGGGGGAAAGGACCACTAGGGGAGGGGAGGGAGGATAAGGACCACTAGGGGAGGGAGAGGGGGGATACGGACCACTGGGGGTGGGTAAGGACCATGAGGGGGGGAAAGGACCACTAGGGGAGGGGAGGAAGGTAAGGACCACTGGGGGTGGGTAAGGACCAGGGGGGCTAAGGACCAGGGGGGTAAGGACCACTGGGGGGGGTAAGGACCATCAGGGGGGGAAAGGACCACTAGGGGAGGGGAGGGAGGATAAGGACCACTAGGGGAGGGAGGGAGAGGGGGGGATAAGGACCACTAGGGGAGGGAGGGGGTGGATAAGGACCACTGGGGTGGGTAAGGACCACTGGGGGGGGGGTTAAGGACCATGAGGGGGCGGTAAGGACCACTAGCGGAGGGGAGGGAGGATAAGGACCACTAGGGGAGGGAGGGGGTGGAGAATGACCCCTGGGGGTGGGTAAGGACCAGGGGGGTAAGAACCACTGAAGGGGGGGGGGGGTAAGCACCACTAGGGGAGGGGAGAGTAAGGACCACTAGAGGAGGGGGAGGAAGGACCACTAGGGGAGGGGAGGGAGGGTAAGGACTACTACGGGAGGGGAGGAGGGAGGAAGGACCACTAAGGGAGGGGTGAGTCAGGACCACTGGGGGAGGGGGGTGAAGGAACACAGGGGGAACGGGGGTGGGAAGGTAAGGACCACTGAAGGAGGAGGAGGGGAGGTCCACTAGGTGTTTGGGAGAGGGAGGACCACTAAGGGGGGGAAGGGCCACCAAAGGGGGGTAAGGAGGGAGGACTACTAAGGAGAGGGAAGGAGGGTAAGGACCACTAGGGGGGGGGGGGGGGGGTTTGAGAGAGGGGTTTGAGAGAGGAAGGACCACTAAGGGGTTTGGGAGAGGGAGGACCACTAAGGGGGGGAAAGGGGAGTGAGAAGACCACCAAGGGGGGGACTGCAGAGGGACAGGGGGCCAAGGGAGAGCACTAAGTGACACACACACACACACAAAAACCTACAATGCATTCCTACTCACACACAATACATCCCTTACGTTCTCTTACATAATTAATGCACCCCTTACAGACACGCATTGCATTCAATTACATACACAGAAACAAACCTTGCACCCCTTACACACACACACACACACACACACACAGAAACATACAATGCATTCCTTACACGCAAACACACACTACATCCCATATAAACACACTACATCCCTTACACAAATTGCACACATAAAAAATCCCCAACTCATGGATGGGCCATGTAGGTGGATTTATGGGTGGGCATTGTAGGCGTATGCCCCCTGGGGGCCCAGACCTTGAGCTGTGTAAGGGGCCCTAAAAAAATGGAGCTGCTTCCTGTTCGTTATATGTTGTGAGCACTGTTAAAAACAGTCTCCAGAGAGCCTCTTCTACACCAGACCTGTGGAGCCAGACTGAGCCCATCATCAGCCTCTTGTCCTCATCTGGTGGTAAGTAGGCAATCCAATATATTATTAGTGGCACTAATCTCTAATTTACCTCACATTAAATGGATACTATAGTCACCAGAAGCACTACAGCATAATGTAGTGGTTCTGGTGTCTATAGCCTGTGCTTGTATGCTTTTTAATGTAAACACACTGTCTTTTCAGATAAAAGACACTTTGTGAAGACTGGCGTTGGCCCATATGGCAGAGCATATGGGCGGGGCATTGTGATGTCACATGGTGGGCTGGACATATGGGGGGGGCGGCAAAATTGTTTTTGCCTAGGGCGGCAAAAATCCTTGCACCGGCCCTGATTGACAATGGTATTATTACAACACAGTACAATTTCTGCTTTAGTGGTTTCTGCTGTTAAATGTATTGTTGGGAAATACACCATGTTTTGAGTGTTCTTGAAGCACAGATTGTCACAATTCTTGTATAAATCATTAACCGTACACATAGACACAATTATTCTTGTTCTGCTGTATAACGTGAGTTTTGTTTAGCTGACATTTCCAATTTGATTCTTCATTGCTACGATACTGTGAGAGATTGTGCAGTTTCTTAGCACAGGTTCATACCTCCCATGGTCAAAATATTAAGGATATCCTTACGGTTGGCTCGTACGGCCATATCCATAGCGGACTCATTCCATTTTGTTTTAACAGATGGGTCAGCTCCCGATTCTTTTAGGATTCTAACCACGCTGAAATGACCCCTCTCCACTGCAATATGTAATGCTGTTTTCCCAAGGCAGTCTTTGTAGTTGATGTCAGCTCCATGTTGAAGAAGGCAGGAAGACGCCTCACTGTGACCCCTGTAGGCTGCTTGATGTAGGGGGGTTAAGTCCAGTGAATCAGTGCTATTTATGTCAGCCCCGTGTTGCAGTAAAAGGCTTATTGCCCTGACATTTCCTTGTCTGGCTGCTAGATGTAGCGGAGTAAGCTGATTTTCATCCATTTCAGTCACATTCGCCATTTTCCTCAGCAGGAATTCTAGAATCTGAGACAAGATTTATGGATATGATTAACTGCATGCCATGTATCCTAGCATTATCATGAAAATAAAATTAGATATTTAATCCATAACATAGTTTAAATAATAGGTGTGGGTTTCTTTAGCATATTGTAGATTGCTCCAGGGTCATATACAATATGCAACTTCCTGACAAATATATATGAAATTATTGCAGCTGAGAATGATCGATCAGTGGTATATTGGATGGTATTTTAATAGGTTTTTAATGGTTTCAAATCCTGTACTGCATGGTGTGGTTGACACTGCAAAGTTTGGGGCACCTATTCTATAGATAGCATCGGGGCATACATGTCCAGCCCTTCCTAAAAAATGTTATGTAATATGCTACACTCATGATCAGCAACAGTTGTTATTTGCAGACAATGCAAACTATTCTCGTATTTTCGGGGGTGAATTATCTAGCATATAAGCAAGGGCCCTCAACCCCTCTGTTCCTGTGCGTCCAACTCGTCTGGTTACAATTACGTGTCTGTTAGTCCACCCATTGTACAGCGCTGCAGAATTTGTTGGTGCTTTATAAATAATAACAATGATATACCAGACCCTTTTCTGATATGCCAGCAGATGGTGTGGGGAGAGAAAGACCATGCAATTCTTTCCCTTTAGCTCCTCTCCCTGCATATGACTAAATAAAGGGAGAGGGGCTGTATTAAGGAAGGCAGTCACAAATTGCAGCTGCTGCTTGGGGGTTTAACTCCCAATGATCAGGATATTAATATTTCTATAGTTGCTATGCTTTTAATAATTATTGTACATTTCCCCTTATTTTTTACATTTAGGGATATACCTGTGCCTTTAAAATACAATATTAATCCAAGGTAAAATATAAATATGCAAATGTGATGGTGCCTCCTTATTTCTATACTCCTTAGTATGTAATATCAAGTATGTGTTAGTCAGGATATCTTTGAGAAATTAGTTATCTATAATAATAAAAAAAAAAAAGTAAAAAAAACCCAGTAGGTTTTTGAGATATGTAATACAATGAGTAATAACTTGAGTACTACATTATTACCATTCACTCCTGAAAGAGTTTGAAAACTGTTAACTGTATTTACACACCACCTAGTGGCCAAGTATGATATTCTAGAATGTCTTCTAGTGATTCATTAGTTATTTGCTCTGGTGTCGAAATAATAATAGGACAATGAACTGGTAAATACTGCAGCACTCATAACGCATATAAATTATGTATAAATAAATGACTGACACAGTGTGCCCTTTTAGCACTAAGTGCATAGCAAAGTGTTCCTAGGCTGAGAGAACTGCGTAACTGCCATGTACCTAAAAGTACGTACCATTTTTTTTCAATCGGCACACATTGGTAGGCTGAGAGCATCAGCATGCCAGTGACTTTCCAGCTAACCCTTCCTACTACTGCACTGCAGAGAGGAAACTACTGAGTGTTACGGGGTTACTACAACCCCACTGCAGTGGTTAAGACATGAGGCGTAACCTGGTCACGTTCACAATAAATGTTTACCATCTTACCTTGGGCGTGGTGAAATGTTGTACATACAGACTTTACATCACTGAAGTGGTTGTGGTGCTTGGTGCAATCTTTTAATTTTTAATCTGTGATAAACCATTTTGATGACAAAAATGTATTAGCGGACTGTGTAAAGAAACATTCTTCCCCACTCCCTGAAGAAACTAGGAGCCAATAAAGAAAATTGACCCATACACTGATCAGCCACAACATTAAAACCACCTGCCTAATATTGTGTAGGTCATCGTCATGCTACCAAAACAGCTCTAATGCTTTGAGGCATGGACTCCACAAGACCTATGAACATGTCCTGTGGTATCTGACACCAAGATATTGGCAGCAGATACTTGTTTTCCTGGTACTATAGCTTTTCCCTCCTTCATGCCCCCTTTCCACTCCCCTTCCTCAAAACCCCATTCTGTCACTTACTTGGGTCTAGCGCTGATGGCTCGGGTTCGCCTTCTCCTCTTTCGACTGACGTCGGCAGGGGAGACCTATTGCGCATGTGCTTTAATGGCAAAATCGCCTAACAGCCCGGAAGTCTCTCTAGTGGCTGTCTAGTTGACAGCCACTAGAGGTAGAGTTAACCCTGAAAGTTAATTATTACAGTTTCTTAAAACAAATCTGGGCAGGGTTAAGGGACCTGGGACATTGCACCCATACCACTTCAATGAGCTCAAGTGGTTCGGATGCCTATAGTGTCTTTTTAAGTCCTACAAGTTACCTTCATGGATCAGGTTTGTTGCTCCAGCACATCCCACAGATGCTCAATCAGATTGAGATCTGGGAAATTTGGAGGCCAAGACAACACCTTGAACCAGGGGCGGGCTGGGACGGGGGGCAGGGAGGCAATTGCCCTCCGGGCCGCCCTAAATCATTTTAAAACCAGCCGCTGCAGGGCCGACCCTAATGCTGCTGCCAGCTGAGCGCTCTGTAAAAAGCCTCAGGCGGCTGCAGCACTGCTTCTCTCCTCACCTCCCCTTCTCTGTAGCGTGGCCGGGTACAGGAAACAGAAACTCTGCGCAGTACAGGAGTTTCTGTTTCCTGTACCCGGCCGGACTGAAAGGAAGTGCACACTGAGTGTGCACTTTCCCATCAGTCCTGCCGGGTACTGCGGACCGGAGAGGAGTTCGGCCACGCTACAGGGAAGGGGAGGTGAGGGCGGGGAGTAAGAAGAACAGGGGTGGGGAGTAAGAAGAACGGGGGGGGGGAAGTAAGAAGAACAGGGGGGGAGTAAGAAGAACACAGGGAGGAGGGGGGGAAAGTAAGAAGAACACAGAGATGAGGGGGGAGAGTAAGAAGAACACAGGGAGGAGGGGGGGAGAGTAAGGGTGAAGAGAAGGGGAAATGAGGGGAACAGGGGTGTGGACTGAGAAGAACACAGGGAGGGAGGGTAGTGAGGAGAACACAGGGAGGGGGGAGGTGAGGAGGACACAGGCAGGGGCGGGCTGGGCCGGCCCTTTAAATGCTGCAGCCGCCGAGCACTCTGTAAAGAGCGCTCAGACGGCTGCAGCTGCTTTTCCCTCCCTCCCCTCCCCTGTAGCGTGGCCGAGCTGCACCTTCCTGTCAGTCCGGCCGGTTACAGGAAACAGAAACTCCTGTTCCGCGCGGAGTTTCTGTTTCCTGTAACCGGCCGGACTGACAGGAAGTGCACACTGAGCGTGCACCTTCCTATCACTCCGGCCGGGCACCGCGGACCAGAGAGGAGCTCGGCCACGCTACAGGGGAGGGGGTAAGAAGAAGGGAGGGGGGAGTAAGAAGAGGGGTGGGGGGAGTAAGAAGTGGGGAGGGGGGAGTAAGAGGGGAGGGGGAGTAAGAGGGGAGGTGGGGAGTAAGAAGAGGGGAGAATAAGAAGAGGGGAGAGGGGAGAGTAAGAAGAGGGGGAGAGTGAGGCGGGAGCAAGAGGGGAGGGTGGAGTAAGAGGAGGGAGTAAGAAGAGAGGAGGGGGGAGAGTAAGAAGAGGGGGAGAGGGAGGGGGGAGAGTAAGAAGAGGGGGAGAGGGAGGGGGAGTAAGGAGAGGGAGGGGGGAGTAAGAAGAGGGGAGGAGGGAGTAAGAAGAAGAGAGGGCGGGGGAGTAAGAAGAGCGAGAGGGGGAATAAGAAGAGGGGGAGGGAGGAGTAAGAAGAGGGGGAGGGGGAGTAAGAAGAGGGGGAGTAAGAAGGAGGGGAGATAAGAAAAAGGGGGGAAGAAGAGGGGGAGGTGGAGTAAGAAGAGGGAGAGGGGGAATAAAAAGAGGGGGAGGGGTGCTTGGAGGGAGCTGTTTGTACGCCAAAATCCATGGCCCGTGACAGGAACAGCAGGAACAAGCGAACCACGTGGAAACAGGTAAGTTTGACAAGATGGCGACCTGCACGTGACCATCTACTTCCAGTTTAAAGGTCATCAACACAAACTGCCTAAACTCCAAACAAGCTGGTCTTGGCCTACTGTGGCCCACGCAAGTATTTGTTTTACCTCACTCTAGTAAACAGCCATCTCACTAGAAGCTCAGAGGGCACTGCCTACGTCCAGCCCAGGCTCGGCTTCTATAACTGTTGTTTTTACGACAAGACCAAAAGTCTGCATAGACTGAATCGTCGACTATTGTGTTTATCACTGTGTTTGCTTAATTAAGCAGCAGTTTGAATTTACTTTATAAAGACTCCAGTTTGCTCTCTGCTAGGTATATATATATATTTATTTATTTTAATTTATTACCTTTGTTTTATTTTTTACTTTTTTCACCAGGCAGTCCCCCTGCTGGCAGCACTGTGGACACCTATTGCGGCCATATGACCACTCTTTTAGAGCGATCACATGGCCCCTGGGGGTCCTAATTTGCAGAGGGGGGGCTGTCTTGGCTCAAGTAGAAGAATGGTCGTAAGAAGGAGGGGAGATAAGAAAAAGAAGGGGGTGAGTAAGAAGAGGGGGGAGTAAGAAGGAGGGAAGATAAGAAAAAAAGGGGGGTAAGAAGAAGAAGGGGAAGTAAGAAGAAGAGGGGGAAGGGGAGTAAGAAGAGGGGGAAGTAAGAAGGAGGGGAGATAAGAAGGGGAGGGGGAGTAAGAAGAGGGAGAGGGGGAATACGAAGAAGGGGAGATAAGAAAAAGAAGGGGGTAAGAAGAAGAAGGGGGGGGTAAGAAAAATAGGGGGGAGTAAGAAGAAGAAGGGGGGAGTAAGAAGGAGGGGAGATAAGAAAAAGAGGGGGGTAAGAAGAAGGGGGAGTAAGAAAAAGAGTGGGGAGTAAGAAGAGTGGGGAGTAAGAAAAAGAGTGGGGAGTAAGAAGAAGAAGGGGGAGTAAGAAGGAGAGGGGGAAGTAAGAAGAAGAGGGAGGAGTAAGAAGAAGAGGGGGGAGTAAGAAGAAGAAGGGGGTAAGAAGAAGAAGGGGTAAGAAGAAGAAGGGGGAGTAAGAAGAAGTAGGAGGGTTAAGAAGCTCTAAGGGACAGAAGGGACAGCTCTATAGGACAGGGGGCAAGACAGGGAGCTCTTTCACACTATGCGCACACACACACACACACACACACACAATGCATCCCTATACATACATAGAAACACACAATGCATCCCTATACATACACAGAAACACAACATGCTTCCCTTACACACAGAGAAACACACAATGCATCCATTACACACACACACACAATGCAACCCTTACACACAAAGACAATGCATCCTTTGCACACATACACAGAAACAGACAATGCAAACACACACACACTGCTTTTCTTACATACACACAGAAACACAATGCATCTCTTACACTCAATGCACACACATACAGACACACACCTTGCATCCCTTATGCATACAAACACAGATTCACACAATGCATCCCTTACACACAACCAGAAACACATAATACATCCCTTATACACAAATACACACTGCTTCCACTACACACAAACACACTGCATCACCTGCACAAACTGGTATCCCTATACACTACATACCATAAGCACACATATTAGATCCTCTACAATAACTCATAACACATCCCCTACACACTCCACTCCCTGTGAGCGAACTCATGGGTGGGTGGAACATATAAGTGGACTTATGAGTGGGCCTTATGGGCATACCCACCGTCAGGCCCTGGGGCCCAGACCTTGAGCTGTGTAAAAGGCCCCCCAAAAATGGAGCTGCTTCCAATTCTCCCAGAACATTGAATTTTGTGACCACAGTTGCAAACAGCCTCCAGAGATCCTGTTCTACACCAGACCAGTGGAGCCAAACTACAGCCCATCATCATCCTCATCTAATTGTAAGTAGGCAATCTAGTATATTATTAGTGACACTAATCTATAATTTACCTCACATTAAAGGGACACTATAGCTTAATGAAGTGGTTCTGGTGTCTATAGCTGGTCCCTGCAGGCTTTTTAATGTAAACACACACTGTGTGCAGCACTGGCGTTAGTTCATATGGCAGATCATATGGGTGGGGCATTGTGATGTCACATGGGGGGGCGGCAAATTTATATTTTGTCTAGGGCGGCAAAAATCCTTGCACCGGCTCTGATCCTGGGCAGGTGCACCAGTCTACTGGTGACCCACAGGAGAGGAGTTCACTGATTGCACTACACTCTCCTCCTGCCCAGACCCGTCTTAACCACAGTGCAAGTGCCCTCTGCCCTCTGCCCCTAATTTACAGTGGCTCACACTCACAACAATCAGTGCCTGGAGCCCTTTGCAGAGACGGAAACAAAGAGGTTCTGCGGCAGCTGGTCGTCCTGCAAGCATTACATTAAACAGCTGTTCCCCATGCAGCCACAGGTGGCGTTGTGCTGGGAGACTGTGATTACTCTTCACTTCCTCCCAGCCTACAGAGCAGCGCATGGGGGAGAGAGAGGAGGCATGATTTAATCTTACAATAAATCCTCTAAGCAAACCTTTATAAATTTGGGGGGATCAGCTCTGTTTCCACAGGTTATTGGTGTTTACTCTGATGTCTGTATTAATATTGAGGGATGTCTAAGTAGTAACGTCAGTGTGTGTCAGCAGGGCCAGCCGTTGGGGTGGGCAAGCTGTGCGGTCACGCAGGGTGCCATGACAACAGAGGTACCCGGCAGCCAACACAGCTCACAAGTTGGGTACACCAGCATATTTAATTTAAACGATTCGCTGGTGGTCCACTGGTGCGCACCAGCAGTAGGTGCAGTCAGATCATATCCTCTCCCTCGTGGTTCTGGTGTTCAGTTAGTGAGTCAGAGCACAGGCTCAGAGATTCTCAGCCTGTGCTCTGACAACATTGAAAGTCAGAGCCGTGAAGGAGCGGGTATGGCAAAGAGCTACTGATTAGCATAACATCAATATCTGTTATAAAACCAGGAAAAGGTGGTCATGGATGGTGAACTGATTTGGTGGTGCAATGGGCCACTTGACTGGTTTTGCCCCCCAGGCCTAAGGCTGCCAGCCCTCCCCTGCTTGAACTCTTTGTCTTGTTCCTTAAACCATACCTGAACAATTTTTGCTTTGTGTCAGGGTACATTATCGTGCTGAGGCTACTGCCATAAGGAAACACAAATGTCACAAAGGGGTGTACATGGTCTGCAACGATCTCTCTCTAGGTAGGTAGTACACGTCAAAGTAACATCCACATTGATGCCAGGACCCATGGTTTCCCAGAAGAAAATTGCCCAGAACATAACACTGCCACTGTCACCCTGCCTTCTTCCCATAGTGCATTCTGCTGTCATCTCATCCCCAGGTAAACGATATACACAAACACAGTCATCCACCTGACCTAAAAGAAAATGTGACTTGTCAGACGAGGCAACCTTCTTCCATTGCTCCATGGTACAGTTCTGACACTCATGTACCCATTGAAGTGCTTTTGGCAGTTGACAAGAGTCATCATGGGCACTCTGACTGGTCTTCAGCTACGTAGCCCCATACACAGCAAACTGTGATGTATGGTGTGTTCTGACACCTTTCTATCATGCCCAGGGTACATTTTTTTCAGCAGTGTGAGTTACAGTAGCTCTTTTGTGTGATCAGATCAGATGGGTTATCCTTCACTCCCCACATACATTAATGAGCCTTGGGCACCCATAATCCTGACATTGGTTGTCCTTTCTTGCATCACTTTTTGTAGGTACTAATTACTACATACTGTCTGACAAGACTTGCCATTTGCCATTTTAAAGATGCTGTGATCCAGTTGTCTAACCATGATTGTAAAAGTATTGGTGAGATTAAAAATCTCCCAGATATGGAGGAAATAGTATGGATAGAGATACCACTCAGACTGGAAATAATGGGGTTACCACCAAAAAAACACTAAAGTGCAAATGAAGATAAAATATTAGATATGCTCTAATAAGTATCCAGGAGTGATATAGGATATATATCTTTTAAAACATTAAGTAAATAGATTGGCTTAAAATAAATACTTATAAAATTAGTAATAGCAAAATGGATCAGAAAGTCAATATTGGCTTAAAGTCACTATGTGAAAGTCCACAAATATAGCAGCATATGTGATCAAATAAAAAATAAAAAATAATATACGGTATGTTAAAAAAGTCACTGATCACTAACGGCAAAGGAATTATGTATAAAGTTTACTGTATATATTGTTCATATTGTTTATGTTTAATATGTTTACCCTTTTCTCGTATGCTAAACCGTACTATGATCCGAAAGGTTGACAATAGCTTCCCGAATATGTACTTGGTACCACGTAACACTCACAGCGGACAGGTGCCAGGCATTCACCTACAAATCCATAGGATAGGTATTCACCATATAGGGACACAACCCTCCCAGCTGGGATCTGTTACCAAATTATTCCAAATATGTATGCACAAGACGATTAACTCTTCCCGTACAAATGGCATCATTTAAAGTCCTTTCTCTTAATGTAAAAGGCCTAAATAGTCCCCATAAAAGGCGTCTCGCAATTCAAGAAATGTCAAAATCTAATGCAGCGATTGCCTGTTTACAGGAAACCCACTTCTGTTCACGTAAACCACCGAAACTATATTCGAGACAGTACCCCCAAACATTCCATGCATACTCCCCGAGCAAATCTAAAGGAGTATCCATATCATTCCACACAGACTGGGTTTTCCAGGTAATAAAACAACATGCCGACCCCTTGGGCAGATTATTAATCCTGGTGGGATCATTGAATGGCTTCCTGGTTACGGTGGTGTCCCTATACGCTCCGAACGAAAACCAAATTACCTTCACTCGCAAAGCTTTGAAAAAAATAGTCATTAAAACAAGGTCATGTCATTATTTGTGGTGACTTTAACTGTGCACCGAACCCCGAATTAGATATGAAGAGAGCACAAAATATACCCCCCACAGCGATATCTCGCACTAATGGTAGCCTTCTCTCCAATTTGCTTTTTGAACACAATTTATACGACACATGGCGCTCCACCTATCCCACAGAAAAAGACTATACTTATTTTTCCCCCGTTCACATGACATATTCACGCATAGACCTTTGCCTCGTAGATACCAGAACCCTACCGAATATACTAGATGTCTCCATAGGAATGCGGACATGGTCGGACCATGCCCCAGTTGTGATAACATTTGCGGCTCTATATCCAGCAAGGGGACGAGGGAAGTGGAGACTTAATGAAGGGCTGTTAGATAGGGATCAAGTGCTGAAAGTTATCACTAGGGAGGCAACCGACTACTTCAAGGAAAATACCTCAGACGAGATACCGATCAGCACACTATGGGTCGCCCACAAGGCGGTGATTAGAGGGGTGCTCATCAGGGAGGGAGCAAAACACAAAAAACACCAGACGGAATTACACCTTTCAATTATGAAAGAATACACAGAGTTAGAAGCACAAAATAAATTAAAACCATCCAAACCCCTCTCAAAACGAATAGGGGTCCTACAGAAAGAGCTGGACTCTATATCTTTAAACACGACAGAACGATGGATGAGGTCCCTGAAGCTGAAATATTATACACAGGGTAATAAAGCGGGTAGACTCTTGGCAAACAAAATTAAAACCAAACACCTCCAATCTAAAATCCCATATATCAACTCACCCTCTAAAGGCAAATTATATAACCCAGAAGATATTGTCAATGAACTAGCGCAATATTATCATAACCTTTACAACCTAAAAAATGACCATAACTCACCACACCCATCCCTAAATGATATACAAGATTTTTTAGAGACCACCACTCTACCCCACCTAGATCCCGGAAAGAGCAGTGCATTAGATTCCCCCTTCACAGAAGACGAAATAAGACGAGCAATATACTCTCTACCAAAACATAAAGCCCCTGGTCCGGACGGACTATCCAATTATTATTATCATAAACTGGAACCGACCCTTACACCAGTCCTGACTGTGCTCTATAACGACATAAAAAACACGGGCTATATGCCTAAAGAGATGCTGGAAGCTCATGTTGTAACTCTCCCCAAACCAGGCAAACCGCCCACGGTAAGCGAAAATCTCAGACCGATATCGCTACTAAACGCAGACACAAAATTGTATGCCAAACTTTGGGCGACAAGGATCAAACCTCTCCTGGTAGAGTTAGTATCGGAAGAGCAAGCTGGTTTTGTGCCAGGCAGACAGGCAGGAGATAACACAAGACACTTCCTAAACCTGATTCATTGGGCAAGGACTAGTAAGCAGGGGGGTGCCGTTCTGGCGCTCGACGCTGAAAAAGCGTTCGACCGTCTGAACTGGGACTATATGACACTAACACTCACGAAAATGGGGTTCTCTCCCTCCACCCTGGGGGGTATTATGGCCCTCTATCGGGCCCCATCAGCAAGAGTCTTCAACTCTGGTTTCTTATCCAAGCCGTTTGACATCAGCAACGGCACCCGTCAGGGCTGCCCGCTCTCACCCCTCCTGTTCATCCTGAGCCTAGAACCGGTCATAAACCGCATTAAAACCCACCCAGAAATCAAGGGCCTAGACACACCAGCTGGAGTTCAGAAAATTGCACTATTTGCGGACGATGTCCTACTCTACCTGACACAACCACACACCTCCATCCCGAACCTGATGGACCTTCTGTCTCAATATGGGGAGGTCTCCTATTACAAGAACAACCTTAAGAAAACCCAGGCACTACCCATAGGCCTTCCCCCACAGATGATACAAACCCTAAAAGCTTCACACCCTTTTGACTGGAGATCAACATCCCTTAAATACCTAGGCATAAAATTGGCAAAATCTGACTCACTATTAGTGCAAGAAAATTATATATCTATGATCCACAAACTGCAGGCACAACTAGACTCCTGGCAGAAACTGGAGGTGTCATGGTTAGGTAGAATACACACCACGAAAATGATGGCACTGCCGCATGTACTATACCTCTTTCGAACGCTACCGATAAAATTACCAGATAAAATCCTGAAGAGATTCCAGTCGATCTTTAATGCATACATCTGGAAAAAAAAACCCCCAAGGATATCAAGACGCCTCACATGGCAATCCCCTTTAAGGGGAGGTCTGGGAATTCCAGACGTGAAATCTTACTACAAGGCAGCACTTCTAGCGCAAGGACTGGAGGTCCTGTCTAATCCCAAACCCCCGGTATGGCTGCGCCTAGAAAATGCATGTTTACACCCACACAACCTTGCACAGATACTTCAGACGCACACAACATGGGACACAAAACAAAGCAAACCACTGACGAATACACGCTTTTTAATAAATAGCTGGTCAAGATGGGCCACCACCCTCACCGGTGCAGAAAATCTCACATTCTATGCCCCTACAAGCGCTCTTGCAGCACTATCACATAACATACCTATGACATCCTGGATTCAAAAAGGGATCTCACGTATTCACCAAATGTTCACTCCACAAGGCCTTAAGACCTTCCCAGAACTACAAACAGAGTTTAACTTAACGACTAAAGACCTTTTCACTTACATAAGAGTTAAACATATAATACATACACACAAAATACAGCCCACAGAAGATTCCCAGCTTACTATCTTCGGACGACACTGTATAGGCAAGGGCACAAAACTCAAACCACTTTCCCTATGCTACACCGCCATTAACGGAGCAGACCCACTGTCCAAACACAAGTACATGGATCAATGGGAAACAGAACTTAACATCTCTATCCCTATCCCGCTATGGCTCCAAGCTATCCAAACAACCAAAGCTTCCTCACACAGTCTATCTCACTGGGAGGCGTACTGCAAGCTCATGATGAGATGGTACTTGGTCCCATGCCGATTAGCACATATGTATCAAGGTGTCTCAAATAAATGCTGGAGATGTGGCCTTCATGTAGGCACCCTCAGACATATATTCTGGGACTGCCCTACTTTGGGGCCGTATTGGCAACAGATAAGAAAGGTCCTTAACAAGCTCATGACGGTACCAATACCCTTTGCTCCAGACTGCTACCTACTTCATCTCTCCCCAACTGTCTTCTCACAACCACAAAAAGTAGTTGCCATTCATATCTTGATGGCAGCTAAGACTAGTATAGCGAGTCATTGGAAAAGCACCAACGCACCTTCCTTCACGGAAGTATGGAACAGGGTAGACACCACATATGAATACGAACTTCTGGCGCATAGGCTTAATGGGCGAGAGAAGTTACACGCAACAAAATGGGCCAGCTGGACTGCTAATAGAACAATCCTAAAACCAATATGCCAGACTTAAGACCAATCAATTAGGAAACACATAATCATTTGGACCATATGGAATAACTGAGCCTAGTACTCTTCCTAAAAACAACACATCCCCGCAGCTGTATAAGCCAAAACATTGACATAAGCTATCCCACTGGCTTGCCGAATGTAGGCCACTACTTAATACCTCCGAGGACATATGTGGCTCTCCTACGCATAGTACAAATAGCATTGTTTCTTTTCTTTCCCTGGTTATTCTCCCCCCCCCCCCCCCCATTTCCTTCCCACCACACCCAATCCAGTCACACTGCGTCCACATCTATGAGACGTAATTCAGGTTCAGATGGCGGAGTATATGGGGTAATCAGTGGATTAGGCCGGTCCAACCTGGGCACAGGTCAAGGAGGAATTTAACAGGCCACCAGAATAAGTAATTATACCCTTGCAACTCTGAAGGTTTTTAACAGGCCGTCCTACAAACTACTTGAGCTGGGTTATGGTCGATGTAGCTCCCCCTCCAATAACTAACTAAGAGTTAATAATAAATAATACAAAATGCATGATACAAGAACTATGTAAAGGTTTCATTAACTCGTAAACAACTCATGAATCCGTGAGACCAAATTATCACTCTATTTAATTGTTAATCCGTTTAATGTATAAACTGTCAGGTGAAGACCGACTGCAATCCTGTACGCCTGTATATACCTGTTCACAATCTATCAAATGTCATATATACCTTATATAACGTGTATGTACTGGATATTCCCCTCCCTTACTCTTCTCTTCTGTATCCCAATTGTCTTTTTGATATATATGAAAAATTTGAATAAAAAGTATACATTGAAAAAAAAAAAAAAAAGTCACTGATAAAAATGAATGAAAAGTCCACAGTCTTTGCAACATTAATGTTGTTTGAAACTGTTATTGTAAATAGTTTTCACAATGTTAGCTTGTAGCAGTTAGCCTCAGTTACAGAGTTTGACTGGGGTTTATCTGCTAAACAAGTTGTTTGAATATAGTACAAAAGACAATTTTCTTCTTCCTTAAATGCTGTAAGTTGTAATAATGTACACTGCTTATGACTGTAAAATACTTAGGATCCTACTCTATGATCTTTAAGTAATGAATGATGCCTTCGATCTACAATAAGACAGAATCGGAATCCATAGTGTTTTCTGTATGTAAAAAGGCTTTTAATCAAAATTAGTGGTATTAAAATTGCACTCACAGTTTATTCCGAGTGTATATGGATACGCTGATGTAAAATGGGGTCTGTGAGCCACGGGCCCCTCAGTTCGGCCGGTGAGTGATGGAGTGACTGCTTGGAGCCGCGTGCGAGAGTCACCTTTCCCCTTCTGTGCGTTCCAATTGCAACTTGGTGTCAATTTGCGGTAAGTGCCGAAAATCCGTTCAATCTCGGATTCTATCCTTACGCGTTTCGTGAGTAGTATCTCACTTCATCAGAGGATGTCATATGTGTATGGCAATGGGTTTAAATAGCCGATAGTTATTCTTGGCTTATTAACCCCTTAATTGCCTAAATAAATTGTTAAAGGACCACTCTAGGCACCCAGACCACTTCAGCTTAAAGAAGTGGTCTGGGTGCCAGGTCCAGCTAGGGTTAACCCATTTTTTTTAACAAACATAGCAGTTTCAGAGATATTGCTATGTTTATAAAGCCTCTAGTGGCTGTCTCACTAAAGAGATTATTGCAGATAATTCAAAGTGAATTTCAAATTTATAGGGACACTATAGTCAACTTTCGCTTAATGAAGCAGTTCTTGTGTATAGGTCATGCCCCTGAAGTTTCAATGCATAATTCACTGCCATTTAGGAGTTAAATCACCTTTGTTTCTGTTTATGCTGCCCTAGCCACACCTACCCTGGCTGTGACTGACACAGCCTGCATGAAGACAAAATGGTTTCATTTTCAGTCAGATGCAACTTACTTTAAAAGTTTGTATCTCCTGCTCTCTAAATTGAACTTAAATCACATACAGGAGGCTCCTGTAGGATCTAGCAAGCTGTTAACAAAGCAGCAGATAAGAAATTCTTAATGAAACAGAATTTGCAATAGTTACATAGCTGAAAAGAGACTTGCATCCATCAAATTCAGCCTTCCTCACATTTGTTTTTGCTGTTGATCCAAAAGAAGGCAAAAAACCTAGTCTGAAGCGCTTCCATTTTTGCCACAAACTAGGAAAAAAATCCTTCTTGACCCCAAAATAGCAGTCAGATATCTCCTTGGATCAAGCAGCTATTACCCCACTAATTAGAAATTATATCCCTGTATGTTATGTTTTTGTAAGTATTTATCCAATTGCAGTTTAAACATCTGTAATGACTCTGACAAAACCAAATTCCATATCCTTATTGCTCTTGTAAAAAAACTTTTCTTTGCCTTAGATGAAATCTCCTTTCTTCCAGCCTAAATGTGTGACCTCATGTCCTATGTATAGCCCTGTTTATGAATAGATTTCCAGATACAGGTTTGTACTGGCCCCGAATATATTTGTATAAAGTTATTATATCCCCTCTCAGGAGCCGTTTTTCCAAACTAAATAGATTAAATTTTTTTTAACCTTTCTTCGTAACTAAAATGCTCCATTCCTTTTATAAATTTTGTAGCCCGTCTCTGGACTTTTTCTAGTGCCATGATGTCTTTCTTTAGAACAGGCACCCAAAATTGCACAGCATATTCAAGGTGTGGTCTTATCAGCGATTTATAAAGAGGCAAAATTATATTTTCATCCCGAGAATTTATGCCCCTATTTATACATGACAAAACCTTACTGGCCTTAGCAACTGCATTGCATATTGCTGCCTAATTTGTTGTCTATAACAATTCCCAAATCCTTCTCGTGTGTGGTTATCTCTAATTCACTACCATTTAGTGTGTAAGTTGCTTGTGCATTCTTAACCCCAAAGTGCATAACTTTGCATTTCTCTACGTTAAATTTCATCTGCCATTTTAGTGCCCAGTCCCCCAATCTATCCAAATCCCTCTGCAGCAAAGCAATATCCTGCTCACATTTTATTACTTTACAAAGTTTTATGTCATCTGCAAACACTGATACATGACTTTCAATGCCTATTTCAAGATCATTTATAAATATGTTAAATAGAAGTGGTCCCAAAACAGAACCCTGACGGACAACACTTACCACTTTTGTCCAGCCTGAAAATTTACCATTAATGACAACTCGTTGTACTCTATCCTTAAGCCAATGTTCTACCCAAGAACAAGAATATTCATCTAGACCAATTTCTTTTAGTTTGAATATTAACCTATTGTGAGGAAACGTATCAAATGCCTTGGCAAAATCCAAGTAGATGATATCCACTGCAACACCCTGATCTATACCTCTACTTACTTCTTCGTAGAATGCAATTAGGTTAGTTTGACATGACCTATGTTTCATAAAACCATGCTGATTATTGCTAATAACAAAGTTCTTCCCAATGAATTCCTGAAAATTATCCATTAATAGCTCTTCAAATATTTTCCCAGTTACAGAAGTTAAGCACACAGGTCTATAATTTCCAGGCAAGGATTTTGAACCCTTTTTAAATATAGGAACAACATCTGCCTTCCTCCAATCCTCCGGTACAACACCTGAAACAATAGAATCTTGAAAAATTAAATACAGAGGTTCACTTATTTCCCCACTTAGCTCCTTAAGTACTCGTGGGTGAATACCGTCAGGCCCCGGAACTTTATTTACATTAATTTTCTTTAGTAGCTGTAGCACCTTGTCTCGAATTATCCAATCACAAGTTATTTGCAGCAATCATTTGCATATCTCTTGCTATAGGATCCTCATTAATATATACCGAAGAAAAATAGTTATTTAACATTTCTGCTTTTTCCTGGTCTTCATTAGCTAATAAACCCAACTCTGTTTCCAGTGTACTTACACTTTCATTTGTTGTTTTTTTAGAATTGATGTACTTGGAAAAAAATTTGGGGGCTGGTTTTGCATTCTTTAGCTATCAATTTCTCATTTTCTAGTTTAGCCACTTTAATTGCCTTTTTGCAAGCGTTATTGGCTTCCTTATATCTTAAATAGGATGCCTCTGAATAAAGGAAGTGTAAACATTAGATGACTCTTCACAGGAAGTGTTTAGAAAGGTTGTATAAGTCACATGTAGGGAGATATGCCTAGGGCTATAAAGACAAAGTAATTTAACTCCTAAATGGCAGAGAACTGAGCAGTGAGACTGCAGGGGCATCATCTATGCACCAAAACTAATTCATTAAGCTTAAGTTTTGTTGGTGACTATAGTGTCCCTTTAAAGTCAAAGTAGCTGACCTGGAAGTATAGCAGGTTTTGGCTTTAAATTTTGAACGTTACTTTGAATTCCTGACAATACTCACTTTAATAAATAACTGCATGACATACTCTTTAGATTATTAAATTTCGTGTAACTTTAGTAGATCTTTCTTTTTATTAGTAATCTGTGATACAATCAACCTGCGAACATTCTTTGGAGCATGTTTAGCGCAGGGACTATTATATCATTTTATCTATAAATAATAAATAAAATCTATGTGGATTCAAAGGTGGGCTATTCACGTTCTGCGGCTGGAGCACAGCAGCAGCTTCAATTTAATGTCCTCAGGCTTTATCTGGACAATATGCCAACCAGGGCCGTCTTTAATAGTGATTGGACCCTGGGCAAGCATTTGCTTGGGCCCCCTGGACCCTGCTGCCCTCCCACTCCCTGGCATGCAATCATGCCTTACACTCCAACCCAGTAGCGGAACTAATGCAGTGAAGCCCTGGTACAAGAAAGTTGTTTGGGCCTCCCCCTCTAGCACAAGAGTGGCGAAAAGATACATCCCCATCTGTCATACAACTCCCACAATGCTATGCTAGCTGGGGATCTATACTTTGCCCATCCTTGTAGGGTTGTATTTGTGTGCAGTGTTTGTGCATTTGAATGTAAGCCTGTTTTTGTATAGAGTATATGTGTGCATGTAGAGGTGTATTTGTATGTACTATTACAATTGGAATTCAGAGGTGTACTTGTGTGTAGTGTTTGCGTTTGAATGCAGTGGTGTGTGTTTGTATGTATGGTTGACTTTTAAATGCAGGTGTGCAACTGTGAGTTGGTGTATGCATATCATTTTGGCATTTTAATACTGGGTTTTGTTTGTATGTAATATTTGCCTTCAGGGTTGTTATAGGATGTAGTGTTGTCTTCTAAACATTTGTGTATAGTATTGGTGTTTGAGTAAAGGGTGTGTTTTATATATAATTTTGGAGTTTGAAATCAGGGGTGTGTTTGTCTGTAATGTTTGTGTTATCAGGGATGTGTTTGCATGTTGTTTTTGATTGCTGGGATGTATACACATACACATCAACACACATATAAACATACTGACACATGCACATACCTTGACACACAGATACACACACTGGCATATGCACACAAATTCTGATATGCACACTGGCACATAAACACTCAGATACACACCGACATAGTTACACACTGGCACACACATATACACAGATACACACACTCGGACATACATATGATAATTTTTATGTTTGCAGCAGGGCAGAAGCAGAGAGTTGGAGGAGGCACAAAGCTTGTAAATGCTGATGCTGCTGTGGCAAGGCAAGCTGGTACTGTTATATGTAATCCACAACAAAAAAATAATTAAAACATAAAATAAACACTGTGCATAAATGCAACTGCAGCAATAATTAAACTCATCTAAACAGAAAAAAGCAGTGAGTGGGGGCACATAGTAGAAAGGCAGTGAGTGGGGGCACAGGGTAAAAAAGCAGTGAGGGGGAAGGCAGGAGCAGTGAGTGGGGGCACTGAGAAGCAGTAAGTGGGGGAAAGCAGGGCAGGGGCAGAGAGTGGGGGCATAGAGAAGAGAAGAAGTGAGTGGGGAAGGCAGGGCAGGGGCAGAGAGTGGGGGCACAGAGAAGAGAAGAAGTAAGTGGGGAAGGCAGGGCAGGGGCAGAGAGTGGGGGCATAGAGAAGAGAAGAAGTGAGTGGGGAAGGCAAGGCAGGGGCTGAGAGTGGGGGCACAGAGAAGAGAAGAAGTGAGTGGGGGAAGGCAGGGCAGGGGCAGAGAGTGGGGGCATAGAGAAGAGAAGAAGTGAGTGGGGGAAGGCAGGGCAGGGGCAGAGAGTGGGGGCACAGAGAAGAGAAGAAGTGGGGAAGGCAGGGCAGGGGCAGAGAGTGGGGGCATAGAGAAGAGAAGAAGTGAGTGGGGGAAGGCAGGGCAGGGGAAGAGAGTGAGGGCACAGAGAAGAGAAGAAGTGAGTGGGGAAGACAGGGCAGGGGCTGAGAGTGGGGGCACAGAGAAGAGAAGAAGTGAGTGGGGGAAGGCAGGGCAGGGTCAGAGAGTGGGGGCACAGAGAAGAGAAGAAGTGAGTGGGGGAAGGCAGGGCAGGGGCAGAGAGTGGGGGCACAGAGAAGAGAAGAAGTAAGTGGGGAAGGCAGGGCAGGGCCAGAGAGAGGGGGCATAGAGAAGAGAAGAAGTGAGTGGGGGAAGGCAGGGCAGGGACAGAGAGAAGAGACAAAGTGAGTGGGGAAGGCAGGGCAGTGCCAGAGAGTGGGGGCATAGAGAAGAGAAAAAGTGAGTGGGGGAAGGCAGGGCAGGGGCAGAGGGAAGAGAAAAAGTGAGTGGGGAAGGCAGGGCAGGGCCAGAGAGTGGGGCACAGAGAAGAGAAGAAGTGAGTGGGGAAGGCAGGGCAGGGGCATTGAGTGGGGGCACAGAGAAGATAAGCAGTAAGTGGGGGCACAGAGAAGATAAGCAGTAAGTGGGGGAAAGCAGGGCAGGGGCATTGAGTGGGGTGGTTTTTCTAAAAACTATCTTAGCTATAGTCATTCACCCAGAAGGAGAGGATCAGGGACTGCATACACTTACCTTCAACTCAGCTTAGTGCTGGCTGAGGCTAATGGGAGTGGGAATGAGCAGCAGCTCATTCCTGCCTCTCCTCCCATGCTGCTACCTTCTGCTGCCTCCTTCCTCCCGCGGTGCTCTTTTCTGAAGCTGGGAGGAAGTGATCGGCTGTCACTTCCTCCCAGCCAGCTAATACTACAGGGGCCGGTCGGCTCTTAAAGGGCCATGGCACCCCACCGGATCCCTGTTCAGAGATACCCATCGGGTGGCCCTAAATGCATGGGCCACCTGATAGGCCCCTACAAATTGTTGTGGGCAGTGTGGACCCACAGGGCAGCTGCTTTGGGCCCCCCAGGAGTAACTGGGCCCGGGGCAGCTGCCCCTTTTGCCCTGTGTTAAAGACGGCCCTGATGCCAACAATCATCTGATGTCTCAAAGCTACAAATCACTAATACTTTATGCACCAAATAAAAATGGATATATGCACGGTGCATACATAACCAGAAAAACACACCCTGTATGAATCATTTAAATTTGTTTTTGTGTAAACATACCTCGAGGTTCCCATTTTCGGCTGCTAAGTGAAGAGCTGTGACCCCCCTGTCATCCTTTGCATCAACATCCATTTTCCTCTTTATTAGGTAGTTTGTAATGTGTATGTTTTCTGCAAGCACAGACAGGTGCATCAGGGTCATTCCTGTATTGCTCTGAGTGTCTAGAGAGGCTCCTAGAGATACCAGGTAGTCGAGCACATCCATGTGATCATTGATGACGCACCAATGTAGCGGGGTCCACTTATTGCTATCACCAATGTCAGACGAGGCCTTATAATTTAGTAATGACTTGACACAGAGCAGGTGCCCATTGGCTGCTGCTAAGAGCATTGGTGTTTCTCCAGAACTGGTCAGAACGTCTGGTGATGCCCCACATTCCAGAAGGTAATCAGCGACCTCAGTGTGACCATTCCAGGCAGCTCGATGAAGTGGAGTGTGACTGCATAAATCTCTCTGGTTAATGGAAGCACCTTTTTGTATGAGGTGTTTCACTAGAGCGATATTTCCACAGCATGCAGCACTGTGTAAGGGAGACCATCCTCTGTAATCTCTGTCAAAATTCAACATGGAAAAAAAGATAAATGCAATTCATATTTAACTTCAGAAAAAACATGTAATATTTAACTACAGAAGAAGATGGACAAAACAAAGCCTGCGCGCATTAGCAATAAGGCCAACTGAAGCAAATCTCTATGCACTATTTACATCTTAGATTCAATATTTTAATGAGTTTAGTATGCACTGAATACAACTTGCATTAAAGGAACATTCCAATCACCATAATCACTGTCATATGCCCTGCACCCCCCTTCCCGCACTTGTAAATAGTAAAACCATTTAAAAATATTTTAACTCCTTGTCAGGGGTCCATGGGTCACTGTACCCCATATCCACCTTTTCAGACAGAGGCAGAAGCTCTCAGGCTGGACTGAGCTCTACAATGCAGGGTGTAGCTCAATGGCTGATGCTGTCAGACAATAAGCTAACCTGTGTACTGCGCTGACTAGAAGCTTCTGGCTCGTCAGCAGATGTAGTGGAGTTGGGAGTGGTCCTCTGCAGACCCAAGATAAATTGTCAAATAATTCTAAAATGATTTGTCTACTCACGAAGAAGTGTACTGGAGAGTTCCTTTAATCCTTTCAGATAACCAAAACTGTTTTTTAATTGTACTAGTAATTTAGGTATGTATGCTTGTGAAACCTGTCTTCAAAATACAATAGCCGATTTTATCTATGTCAACATTGCTGCACAATTGGATCATCACTAAACCTATAATTATTGATGTGTTTTCACCTGATTACACAATATGTCTAAAGAAGCGTTTATTTTAGGAAAGATTGGGTTAGCAAGTTATCATTCTTCAAGGACTTTGAACACCAGTTGGGTACACTAGTCCTTTTTTTGTGGGCATGGAAATGAAGCTCTGCTTTTCTAACCATGTATTTTCAAGAGGCTTATATATTCAAAATGATTTCTACACATTAATTTCTACTCACTAAAGTCCAAATCCATTCGGACTGCAAAATCTAGATATTGTTCACACTATTCCGGATTCTGTAATTTTAGCCTTGACTGGCCTGAATATGGTCTAGATCTCAGCCAGACCGAACACTGCTGGACGGCTGAAATACAGACCAAATGCTGGCTCGGTTTGAAAAGAAAATCTTCTCTCAAGACTTGCCTGAGGACCCCCACTTACCGCAATAGTCCCCATCCACTGGCCACAGTTGGGGGCAGAGGGCTGGACAGGGATCTGTGCACCTCCTGTTGCTTTTTATAAATTCCCTCACCCAATGCCCATGGATGGGGGCAAGGCAAGGAATATGTCTCCTCCATTATTTCAAAGGCCCCATTGATACACACGCAGTATTGCTTGGTGGGGGCATAGGAAGGTGTTAAACCTCCTTTATGGTAATATGGAGGTTTTATAGATCCTCATCGGTCTTTAATTCATTCATTAAACATTTAATGTGATGGCTAGCTAGCAAGCCCTGGCCACCCGACCACATAATTAACCCTCGCATTGCTGACATATATTCAATTTAAAATACCGTATATACTCGAGTATAAGACGAGTTTTTCAGCACATTTTTTGTGCTGAAAAACCCCAACTCGACTTATACTCGAGTCACTGTCTGTATTATGGCAACTAACATTGCCATAATACAGACAAGGGGCTGTGTAGGAGGGGGGCTGGCAGAGAGCGTTTACTTACCTCTCCTGCAGCTCCTGTCAGCTCCCTCCTCCTCCGCGCCGGTCCGGTCAGCTCCCTCTGCAAGTCCCAGTGTAAGTCTTACACTGTGACTTGACAGGAGAGCTGACCGGACCGGCGCGGAGGAGGAGGGAGCTGACAGGAGCTGCAGGAAAGGTAAGTAACAGCTTCCTGCCATCCCCCCTCCTACACAGCCCATCCACTGGACCACCAGGGAATGAGAGCCCCCCTCCCTGGCCATGTATCAAGCAGGGAGGGGGGACAACAAAAAATATAAATAATAATAAAATAAAATAATAATATTTAAAAATTAATAATAAAATAAAAAATAATAATATAACAAAAAACATTTATTAAAATAATTAAAAAAAATAATAATAAAATTCCCACCCCCCACCAAGGCTCTGCAACACATACACAAACACACACTGCATCACACACACTCACACTGCACTCATACACACACACTGCACTCATACACACACACTGCACTCATACATACACACACTGCACTCATACACACACACTGCATTCATACACAAAACCTGCATTCATACACACACACTGCATTCATTATATACACACTGTGTAAATAAATATACAATTAATATAATTTTTTTAGGATATAATTTTATTTAGAAATTTACCAGTAGCTGCTGCATTTCCCACCCTAGTCTTATACTCGAGTCCATATGTTTTCCCAGTTTTTTGGGGTAAAATTGGGGGCCCTGGCTTATATTCGGGTCGGCTTATACTCGAGTATATACGGTAAGTACTTTTGTTAATCCGCTGAATTCTATACTTTGTATAGCATTTAGATGTAAAAACACAATTTGTAATCCGGATACCGAAGGTTGTTGGGCGATTGCTGCAGATATGCTTCGGCCTACCGGCTGGACAAAATCCGAGGTTAAGTGAATTACACCATAAACAGTGAGTATTGATATATATCAAAAGTTTATTTTGTAGATTTTTGTGTCCTCACAATTAAATTATACACTGCTTCATGTATAATTATCATAGACGTGCACACGGAGTGTGCTGGGTGTACCCAGGCACATCCTAAAATTCAGAAGATCTCCCTGACCGATGCCTGTGCTTCCTCTCTGTTGTGAGGAAGCTTTCTTGCCTAATCGCTCAACACCACTCCTGCCAGTGATTTTTTTTTTTTTTTTTAAATATTACCTTTCCCACCCTGGAAGAGAGGTGAGGATGTGCGAGACGTGACAGGAGCAATTCACTCCTTTTTAGATAGCTAAAGGATTGCCAGGGTACATAGTGATGTCATATCTCAGTGGCCAACACATTGGCAAATGGAGGACAGACATCAGCAGGGTTGTCCTGGTTCGGTTAAACACCCAGGCAGCATCTGCAAAGGGACAGCTTAAGGAGAGTGTGATGCGTGTGTCACTGTGCTTGTATATATATGATATCAGTCACCAGATATCAGTCACAGCTACCCACACACAACCACACACATCACTTACAGCTACCTACATATAATTCACACATCATGCACTGCTACACAAATCACTCACAGCTATCCACATTGCACGAACTGCCACAAACATCATACATAGAGCAACTATACACAGTCAAAACATATACATCACACACAGCTACCACAATTACAGTCACCACTGTCATTCCCCACACACACTTCACTGTTTTAGTTTGCATCCTGCTGTAATGGTTATGGGGCTATCAGAGCTCTGGAACCCTTCCAGTGTTAGAATCAATTGACACTTTGCATGGGTCCCTCAGGCACCCATGCTGCATCTGGTTTTCTGTAGAAGACCCTGGATGCCTTCTTAACCCCTTAAGGACACATGACATGTGTGACATGTCATGATTCCCTTTTATTTCAGAAGTTTGGTCCTTAAGGGGTTAAAGCCGAATCATGACCTGCAAGGAGAAACCGGAAGCAGGGGCTGCAGGTGGACCGTGGAGGCACCGGTGGGATCCAATTACATTGTTAAACTGTTCTAAAACAATATGATAAACTACACTGGGAGGACACCAGGGCAATCTTGGCACCATATCCACTGCACCATATCCACTCCAGTGGGCTGTAGTGTTTATGGTGTTTGGAATCTTTCTTTAATAAATATTCACCTTATATAAAATTTAAATAACTCCTGGGTGCACACACTAATGAAATGTGCTGCACAATCCTATGGCAATTCTATTGCTTTCACTAATTCTAAATGTTATGTTTTTTTGTTTTGTTTTTTAGAAATGCGCCTTCATATTGTTAAGAATGACAAAGTGACCAAAAGTTTCCCATGTCTGCTTAACAAGGAACGACCAGTGGCTTCGCGCAATAATAAAAAACTAGCAACTGGGCAGCTATTGCTGCCTTATCGCTAGTAACATACCCCCAAGCTCCTAATTTACAGAATAGAGGGTAGACAGATCACTATCCAACCTCTGTGTCCCCACAGTGGGGCTGTAATATAATAGCAAAGGGAAAAAAAAGAAATACGATTTAAAAAAAAAATAAGATAAAGCGCCTCTGTTTCTCAACCCATGACATAGAAATCTCCAAATCACCAATAATTCAGATTGATAATCTGTCCAGTCCCGTCCTCCAGTTGGCTAGGGTCCCCACGAGGGTTATTAATTTGGCGATCAACAAACATTTTCTCCAAATTTTAGTTGAACCAAATATATATATCTCAGACCAGAAAACCAAAAATAAATAAATAAAAAGAACTGAACACTTTTTTGTGAATTTCATTTTTTTGGTCACAAATGTGAAATTAGAAGAAAATCTTCAGGTTACCTATGTTTTTAGTATTTTGGTCTAAAATGTCAAATTCACTTTGGAATCCTAAATTTTGCGAATAATCCTGTATCAGATTTGGCTAGATGACAGCTATACAATTACAGTAAAGACAGTTACTAATTTGGGTTAAAAGCAAAGTAAAAATTCAAAGAAAAAGCAGATATGTCAAGTCTTTTATAACCTTCATGGCGGAGAGTGCTTAGGGCAGATATTTAAGCCAATAATGCCATACTGATTAAATCAATTAATATTGTCGAATTGGTAATTCAGATTTACCAACTGCGAGATAAAGAGAGTTGTGGTTTGCTAAATTTAACTCTATTTCTCACACCTCACAAATTCATATTTTTTAAATATAGAAATAAGTAAACATCATAATAAAGTGGCAGTTCCCATTTAATGAAAACAGTTCTTCTACTGGTAGCAAATAAGTTTAGTCAACATTTCACCTTCACTAGAATTTAGGAAATTGATAGAAACATCACATATATACACGCATTGTCCTCCATGGTATTATGTTGTATCTAAATTTGTTTTCAGTTCAAAATTTCAGTTGCCAGACAATTGAATAACAGGGACATTATGAACACAATACAATGCCATGTTAAATAAAGTGCCCTTTAACCATTTAAATGTTTTGGAGTGTATTGCGTTGCTGAGATATTCAACTGATAATCTAAAATTTTAAGTAAAGCAGTTTTGTAAGCTGTAGTCCCACATTTAAATGTTGTGTATGCACACTCTGTATTCTATATTACTATTCTTGCCTTTGCATGTACAATATAACATTAATTGTATGCATGTCTTAAAGGGACAGTGCAATCTGTCATTACTGCTAATGTGTGTGCAAATCTCTCGAACTACTGATCTTTGAGACTACCAGTGTTTTAAGCAGTTGTGATAATATAGGAATGCGGTAATGCTCATATGTCCCTTTAAACAAGATCAACTTTCATTAGAAAGTGAGCTGGTTTCTACTTATTATTAAACAGCCCTCTACTCTCTCTATTAAGTTCAAAATCTAAATCTGATTTAGCATGATGTAAATTGAACAAAGCTGCTATAGACAACATTTGGCATGAGCTGTAGTTGGCACATTAGTAATGACGAACTGCTTTTTTTGGCTGGAGTACTGTCAGCTTCAAAATGCTGGCATTATATAGATAAGGAGTAGGCAATCTTCGACACTCCAGATGTTGTGGACCACATCTCCCTTGATGTTTTGCCAGCGTAAGAGCATTGCGGGCGATGTAGTCTATGACATCTAAAGTGCAGAAGGTTGCCTACCCCTGATATAGGTAGGTGTTGAGACAGCGGTTGAAGTGCAGCAGTTGCCTAACAGTATCCATAATTATCTTGGTTACTCAATTAGTAGATATTAACTTACTGGCAATTAACAGAGATTCCAAAGTTGAGCAATGTGTTAACTTGTTCCAGGTCTCCCTTCCATGCTGCCTCGTGCAGTAAAGTCTTCTTGTTTTCTAATGAGTTTGTCATCGATGAGCTTAAATGTGGACATCTCTCTATCTGCCATGGCTTCAGACCTCCTGTTCTCCTGACCTTCCTCTCGGATTTGGAAAGAGAAATCGAGTCATGGAGATCAAGCAATTTCCATGCTATTTCTATTAGTTCTGCCATTTAGTATAACTAATTCAAAATGCTTCTTGGAACACGCTTTCAAGAGTGCTCAGCCTTAGCATTCAATCCCCACACTGCAGGCTGTCAGATTAAGGCTGAGCCTTCTCCTGTTTTCATGTTGTCATGGGCAGCAAAATTTGACACGTAATGTGTGAAGACTTTGCTCAAGGTCGCTAGATCTCATTCCTTGGGAAATTTTAGCCTTTCTTCTATTGTTACACGTTAGCCTGAAACAGCCTATTGTGTTTAGAGAAACAATCATCAGTTCTCTACATGTTCAACAAGCAAAGAGCTACATTCTCTAAAGCTATACACTGTATCTTATTAAACATAACCTCCATGCCAAGGTATTTCACAACTCAGAAACTATTTATACCAACACAGTAATTATTTGAAGAGCAGGGCATAAGAAATCATTTATTTGGATAGGAAATGTTTTATTGTACATGGCAATACATAGTACATATAACAAGGTTAAAGTGTGAATGACCGATTCAGATTGCAAAAATAATCTGGTGTTATGTGGGTGGCAAAATCCAGGCACTGATCACAGTATTTATCAATGTCCAATGGCCTTTAGCATCCCTATGGAAATTAATGTCCACAAGATTTTATGCTGCCTGGATGATACCAGATAATGCACAGAAACAAAGAGTACACCACCACTGTACACAACACCAGAGAAACACACAGTACACCCTCTCACAATACACCCACACAATACACCCTCCCACACAGTATACTCCCCCACAGAAACACAGTGTACACTCCCACTGTACACAACCCCACAGAAACACACAGTACAGCCCTACAGTACACCCCACATAAACACAGTGCACCCCCATAGTACACAACCCCACAGAAACAGACAGAAAATCTCCCGCACATGTAGTATTGATCAGGCTGCATCAGTAGGACAGAAGAAACCTAACACAGCAAGGTAAATGGTGTGAACAGATACCGGGGGATGTCGACTTGGGAAATCTGTAGTTCTGTATAGGTTATGGTGCCTGGATTGCTCCTCTAAATGACCACTCCACTCTTCCAACCCACACCCCAATAAAACCTCACAGTTTAGTAGATACCCCTAATAAATACATACGTGTATATTTTCAAGTATGTATTCATTGGGAGCATAGTCTAAAATAGATAACAAAAGCTGCAGTTCTTATGACTGCAGCCTTTGTAAGCCCCTCCCTCTTTTCCCCGGAAGAGACTTTCATTGAGAAGCCTCTGACCTGGTCCCCACCTGCATGCGTGCCGGCTCATGCACACTTGGGCACCGTGGCAAGCACGTGCGTGTTCGTGCACACGTGCCCTCTGCTTGTGCACTGTCAAAGCTGGTCTGTTAGGGAGGGAGGGGGAGCCAGGCATACTCAAGTAGAGCGTGTCTGCCACTTTCGTTATCTCAAGGGACCTAACGGGAATAGGAAGGAATCCTCCCTGGCTGTTTGATGGACAGCCAGGGGGGAGTTCCCCAGTTAATTTATCAGCACTTTTATAAACTGGGGTTACTAATTTTCAGCAAGCTGAAGTGCTTTTGGGGTGTTGAGTGGTCCTTTAAGATGGGACTTTGAGTACCCCAACTTACCAGGCTTGTTGGGGTAAGTTGTTATATATTAGACTCATGTTGGAACATATCCTAACCTAATGTATTGTTTTGCTTTGAATTTGATCTTTAATTTTTTTACATTAAAATCGTAAACTTTTTTCATGGTTGTTTTCTTTTTCCTACCAATGTACTGTCATTTGTGAGGTGACTTAACAGTTGATCGTGGTACTTAGCACTTCCGTTGTGTCAATGGAAACTTTTTATTATAGGGAGAATTGTGGTTTTTTTTTGTTTTGTTTTTTAAAAAAGCATTTGAAAATTTCTTTTAAATAGATTAATTTCCCTATAATTGTAATAGGTGATCTGAAGACTTACTATCTTTGAGTATATATATATATATATATATATAATTTATTAAGCATTGTTTGGGTTTATTTTTTGCTTTGGGGGGTTCTAGCATCAATATTACACTTTAGATGGTTTTATTTCCTAGTTGGGCATTATCATTATTTCATTTTAGTTGTGCTTTGGCGATTTAATTTTGGTTTTCGATGAAGACTTTCCTTCAATAGCCCACTCTGGGCACTATGACAATTTCATTTCAATTAAGTTGTAATGGTGTCTGGGGCTCCTGGGCCTTTTAACATATGCGACTCAGTACATTACGGCATCCTCAACAGTTGGTCACAGGAAACAACCTACAAGGTCTTAACATGTGGTACAAAAGCCAACAACTATTGAAGGCAATTCACCCACACCTGGATAGTCTGTGTTGGCATTGCCACAGTTCCGAGGGTACGTTACTACATATTTGACGAGAATGACCCTTTACATTACCTTATTGGAGGAAAATACAAACTATACTGCTGAAGTTCTCTGACAACCCTCCAGCTTTCTGACCGGCCCCTTACCTCCTGCACCACACAATACTCCAACCTTCCAGTATAAGAAATCCTTCACCATACAAATATTAACCTTGGCCAGACTGTTCTGGAAACAGGACATATCCCTCTTGTTCACTAAGATGGAGGAATTGACGTTGCTGAAAGAGATAACCCTCTCAGCTCAAGGTAGGACAGCCTACTCACCTATCTGTAAAGCTACGACACTCTGAGCCACTACTTCTGAGCTAGGGGGGAGAACATCACCGTTTGTCCATAGCCCCCGGATTCCCCCACCTTTCCAGAATTATTCACCTCTCACTGAGGTCCTTTTTTTTCACTTGTTCATTGGTACTACGTTTATGTAGCGCTAGTATTTTTCACACCCTACTTTTGTTACCAGTATGGGCCACAAAACATGAGATCTAAGCTGTTGAAAAGTGAAAGCATGAACATTTATGTGCAATATACTTATAATACCTTTGCTGAAAATGCCAAATAAGTTTCCTATGACACTATTGTCTATGATGCTGCATATTTGTCTATGTTGTTTCTACTACTGAAAACCACAGACCTGCGTGTCTTGTTATACTTTAAATTGTGAATCTGGGCCCTGCTTGTCCCATTCTATTCTTTTGTTCTTCATTGAAAACCTTAACAATAAAAAATATATTTACAAAAAAGAAAAAAAACTAGAGAAATATTCCATTCTAACAAAACAGGTTTGACATATGGGACAATAGGTAAAGAGGGCCCTACCCAAACAAGCTATTATACAAGATATAAATGTATTTTATTTTATTTATGTTTCACTACCCCTTACATGATATTGCTGTATAATGTTTTTACAGAGTGAATTAAGTATGGAACATAGGAGGGGTGCAGGGGATTACATATATGTGGTCTGACTGGCTATAAATTGTTAACTTAAATTGATTCTGAAGTGCTAAAAAAACAAATCCTGGCCCCTCCCTTATGCTCCCCCCAACATGAAAAGGGTTAAAAAATACCTTTCTGTACTCACCCGATTCCAGCACTGATCTCTCTCAACACTGAGTCTATGCTCTGACATCATCCGACAAGGTGGGGGGGCTGATGCAAATGTGCAGCATACTTCAATGCTTTTCTATGGGGATTTAATTGAGGCTGGATATCTTCATGCATAGCGTGAGGACGTCAAACGTCAGTTAGGCGACAAAAGTCGTCTAGCAAGCAAGAAGCGCCTCTAGTGGCTGTCTGATTGACAGCCACTAGAAGCAGTCTTAACCCCACAATTTAATTATTGCAGTTTCTTAAAAACTGCAATGATCTGCATTGCAGGACAAAGTGGGACAGGGAAATGGCAACCAGACCACTTCAATGAGCTGAAGTGGTCTGTTTGCCTGTAAATATTCTTGTTGCTTCTATCTCTTTAACTAGTCAACATCATCCTGTCTTCATGTGTCAGTGTATCCCATTTTCTGCTACACTCATTGCATCCACCTCTTTCTCTGTCCCAGGCTGCATACGCAGAGCAAGCTTCTGTATGCTGGTAAGAAGGGAAGGAGATGATTGGACGAATGAGTCCTGAAGAGAGAGGATTCTGAGTTTGTGATTAATAAGATAGAGTTGAGATCTGTGTAACTTGTAGGATGGACAGATAGACTGTACTGAGCGATCACAGAGAGAGATTGACATAGCGTGTATTATATTATAATGTGTATTTTGTGAGTTTCCCTCCAGCACCAACTCCACCAGGTACAAGACACTCCGTATGTCTGTTATATTGCTTTCTGTCTATAAGGCTCTGTAATTAGGCCAATCATACTTGTCAGGACCAGAAGCATTGACAGTGCCTAACTACAGAAACGCATAGCCAGAAAGCCATAAAACAGTCATACCTCACACGTGTCATATCTAAATCCAGCATTGTACAGGGAGTGCAGAATTATTAGGCAAATGAGTATTTTGACCACATCATCCTCTTTATGCATGTTGTCTTACTCCAAGCTGTATAGGCTCGAAAGCCTACTACCAATTAAGCATATTAGGTGATGTGCATCTCTGTAATGAGAAGGGGTGTGGTCTAATGACATTAACACCCTATATCAGGTGTGCATAATTATTAGGCAACTTCCTTTCCTTTGGCAAAATGGGTCAAAAGAAGGACTTGACAGGCTCAGAAAAGTCAAAAATAGTGAGATATCTTGCAGAGGGATGCAGCACTCTTAAAATTGCAAAGCTTCTGAAGCGTGATCATCGAACAATCAAGCGTTTCATTCAAAATAGTCAACAGGGTCGCAAGAAGCGTGTGGAAAAACCAAGGCGCAAAATAACTGCCCATGAACTGAGAAAAGTCAAGCGTGCAGCTGCCAAGATGCCACTTGCCACCAGTTTGGCCATATTTCAGAGCTGCAACATCACTGGAGTGCCCAAAAGCACAAGGTGTGCAATACTCAGAGACATGGCCAAGGTAAGAAAGGCTGAAAGACGACCACCACTGAACAAGACACACAAGCTGAAACGTCAAGACTGGGCCAAGAAATATCTCAAGACTGATTTTTCTAAGGTTTTATGGACTGATGAAATGAGAGTGAGTCTTGATGGGCCAGATGGATGGGCCCGTGGCTGGATTGGTAAAGGGCAGAGAGCTACAGTCCGACTCAGACGCCAGCAAGGTGGAGGTGGAGTACTGGTTTGGGCTGGTATCATCAAAGATGAGCTTGTGGGGCCTTTTCGGGTTGAGGATGGAGTCAAGCTCAACTCCCAGTCCTACTGCCAGTTTCTGGAAGACACCTTCTTCAAGCAGTGGTACAGGAAGAAGTCTGCATCCTTCAAGAAAAACATGATTTTCATGCAGGACAATGCTCCATCACACGGGTCCAAGTACTCCACAGCGTGGCTGGCAAGAAAGGGTATAAAAGAAGAAAATCTAATGACATGGCCTCCTTGTTCACCTGATCTGAACCCCATTGAGAACCTGTGGTCCATCATCAAATGTGAGATTTACAAGGAGGGAAAACAGTACACCTCTCTGAACAGTGTCTGGGAGGCTGTGGTTGCTGCTGCACGCAATGTTGATGGTGAACAGATCAAAACACTGACAGAATCCATGGATGGCAGGCTTTTGAGTGTCCTTGCAAAGAAAGGTGGCTATATTGGTCACTGATTTGTTTTTGTTTTGTTTTTGAATGTCAGAAATGTATATTTGTGAATGTTGAGATGTTATATTGGTTTCACTGGTAAAAATAAATAATTGAAATGGGTATATATTTGTTTTTGTTAAGTTGCCTAATAATTATGCACAGTAATAGTCACCTGCACACACAGATATCCCCCTAAAATAGCTATAACTAAAAACAAACTAAAAACTACTTCCAAAAATATTCAGCTTTGATTATTAATGAGTTTTTTGGGTTCATTGAGAACATGGTTGTTGTTCAATAATAAAATTAATCCTCAAAAATACAACTTGCCTAATAATTCTGCACTCCCTGTATACATTTAACAGTAGCTAGGATGTAATTTAATATATTTCAGAAGCCAGTGTTTTGTATATTTTAAAAATTGAGAGGAGTGGAGAGAGAGGAGTTTGTGTGTTTGTGTGTGTATATATATATATAAAAAATCTCAGCCATAACAATTTATACAATATTTTATTGTGTTTGTTTAATTTACATTTTACATTTAATTATCCTTTAACATTTATGTGCATTAAAGACACAATTGAATTAATATACACATCCAGCAAATATGTTTTTTGACCAGTACTTTCTGTCTGACCGTTTCACCAAACAGTATAATAGAAAGAGCATTATACACAATTCTGGCTAGTATGCTCTAATGTTGTATAAAATCCTAGCAACAGGCAGGGCTATTTATATTTCTGTCAAATGAACATTGTGAATTGTTAAAAGATTTCTAAATTGTGTGAGCTAATATTGTTAGCTGTAATTAAAGGTTACAATAAAACCGAGAGGTGAGAACCTATAATTTAGAGGGATTAGTAAACTCTTTATTACACTGTCAAGAAATGACAGTGTCACTCCAAGTTTCAATAAACAAATGTTTAAAAAATGCTCATGTTTTGAAAAACCGGTACTCTGAATTAAAAAAAAAAATGTGGCTTGATACAGTTCTGTTAAATGTGGCTTAATACAGGGCTGTTAAATGTGGCTTAATAAAAGTAGTTTAGTGATCTTTAACCATTTCAGCCAAAGAGGTTTGACAAATCCTATGATTCCTTGACAGTCCTGACAATTTACCTGCCATGAAGGGGTTAAACTTTTTGCTAGGTCAACGTTGAGGATCTTGTTCCTTCTTGTAGCTGCAGTTCGTCCTATTTGTTAGCTATTTCTTGGTTTGTTATAAAGAGACAAGCTTATAGCACAGAGCGTGACTTGTTTAGCTGATCCTGTATGGTCTCTGGTCTCTTTGGGTGATTTACCATTCTCAACTGCTGATACCTTGATATTGATTTTGATTGTCTCACAGTTTGCGTAGATTTCTGTATTTGTCGATCTAGCTGTGTATTTTGCTTTGTTTTGCTCTGCTATGCAGATTCCAAGGTTATTCTTCTTCCCTTACATTTTATTAAAGCATTAGTCTCACATATCCCTTAGAGGTATGTGTGTAATGGACAATGCTGTAATGCACGTTTATCAGCATTATACAGAATAAGCCCATATATGACCCTAAACCTGGTAAATAACCAGTGCCTCCTTTCCTAGATATTGTATTCTGCTTCTGTAACAAATCCTAGAAGCCTCAATAATTAATTGACTTACGAGAAAGTATATGTGGGTTATATTGAAACAATCATAATTATAAGATCATAAAGATCATCTCTTGTTTTGTCTTTATCACTTCCCCAATCACATAAGATATTGCGCTCACCTAGTAACCACATTAAAGGGATACCACAGGCATCAGAACATCTTTAGCTCCATGAAGTAGTTTTGGTGTATAGATCATGCCCCCGCAGACTCATTGCTCAATTCTCTGCCATTTAGGAATTAAATCACTTTTGTTTCTGCTGCTCTAGCGACTCCTCCCAGCCTGAATGATGGTTTCATTTTCAATCAGATGTTAACTTGCTTTAGAAGGTTTTATATTCTGCTCTGTAAATTGATCTTTAACCCCTTAATGACCAAACTTCTGGAATAAAAGGGAATCATGACGTGTCACACACGTCATGTGTCCTTAAGGGGTTAATAACACATATGAGGCTCCTGCACTATCTTGGAGGCTGTTAACAGAGCAGGAGATAAGAATTTCTAGATTAAACAGACTGTGCAATGAAATAAAATACCTAGATTTAGGAAGTGTTTAGGAAGGCTGTGTAAGTCACATGCAGGGAGGTATGAGTAGAGCTGTATAAACAAAGGGATTTAACTCCCAAATGGCAGAGGATTGAGCAGTGAGACTGCAGGGCATGATTTATACACCAAAACTGCTTCATTACGCAAAGTTGTTTTGGTGCCTATAGAATCCCTTTAATATATGGCTCCCAAGTGTCATATTTAGGAGAGACAGTCACTATTTTGAGGCAATATTCTTATGTGCATTTTTTCTATCCTAATGGCCCTCTTTTCTAGGAGCATCAACAATCCACAGCCATAAGTCAAAGCTCCACAGCAATAATACTCCCAGAAATTTATTTAAACTATAATAAATGTGTTTAGAAATCAGTCTGTGTAAATAAGATACATTGTTCTTGTTCTAAATTACATTTTAGTTGTATAAATTGTTATAAGTAAGTCACAAAATATTTATCAAAACAGCCCTGCCCCTGGCTCCACCCCCACTCACACACCTAAAATTAAAGTGTCCCTTGTTGTCCATTTGAAATGTTGGCGGTATGTTAATAGATACTTATATACTGTATGTTGGGGAGCAATGGCTACTAAAATACCCTACACCCCAGTACACGGCCTCCTTGTTTATAATATGGGGATGTTCTCACCCTCATGGAGACAGCATTTTTTTCAGTCTGAAGCCTGCACGCCTGGACTTGTTCTGATGACCTATTTATTGCTGGTAGATAGGGCTATAAAATGGACAGTCTAGTCTCATATTGTTTATTGCCTATTATGCAATATATTGCCCCCACTATAAATGCATGCAATGTTCGCTGCAAGACATTTTTATTGCATATACTTTACGGTGCTCTAGTAATAGGAGAGATTAAATAACGATCATTGTAACCGAGCTGGTCTCTGTGTTACTGTAGTGCCTGACAGTAAACATACAAACAATGACAGAGCACACAAGCCTTCTTCCATAAGATAGCAAGGTGCAGAATTCACAACAAGCTGTGTATTAGAATGCTGCAATGGGGCATGCATAGTACAACAAAACACTGTGCAACTTCAACTGTTTACTGCAGGAAGGACAGGAGACATATTCAGAAAGGCATCAGATGTTTGAAGAGTCTTGGAGAACCTCTTCTCTTCTATGTGTGTCTTATACTTACCACCACTGCACTCCTCATCCAGTAAATGCTTCATTAACCTTTACTAGTGGGAAAGAGAGAAACCGTCTCCACTTTAAAAATAAGAGGTCCTCTTTAACACCAAATACTACGGCAGTCATAGTGTAAAATGGAGGGGAGTGCGTACTCCTGGGTTATCAACACTGATGATGCTCTTTCTCTATTTTTTACATGTTTTATAATATTTAGTGAATATTACTGCTGAGTACATATGGTCTGGCTGCTATTGTATTTATTCGGATTATGTTGCAAACTCCTCATGGCTTATTGAGAAACTGGGAAGTGTAAATGGGATAAAGCAGTCTCACTTTCTAGATCTGTCTGTAACATTTACTGGGTATTCTCTAAATTGAGAATTGTTGGGAATTCAAAGTAAATTTGAAATTTGCTGGTTGGAATAAAGTCTAAATGCCTTTACCACAGTCCTTGGCATATTATTTGGAGCGAATTAGACTGTACTGCTCTGTGTGTTTTTCCTTCCTTTATTTATGACTTTATGTGAACTGGCAATATTGCCCTGATGTGTTTCTTTTTCTATTTTTACATGTGATACTAAATTGATATTATTTACCTGCCTAAGCCATTGTATGTGGATATATACTGATGTAAATGGATTGTTGCAATTCACCCTGTTTTTGCACAGTTAAAGGAACACTACAGTCACTAAAACAACTTTAGCTTAATGAAACAGCTTTTGTGTATAGATCATGCCACTGGCGTTTTACTGCTCAATTCTCTGCTATTTAGCAGTTACATCACTTTTGTTTCTGTTTATGCAGCCGTAGCCACCCCTCCCCTGGTTCTGACTGACACAACCTGCATGAAAACAAAATGGTTTAATTTAACAGAGCAGGAGATATGGAATTCTAAGTTAAACCGAATTTGCAATAAAGGAAGTGTAAATATTAGATGACTCTTTACAGGAAGTGTTTAGGAAGTCACATGCAGGAAGGTGTACCTAGGGTGCATAAACAGAGTGATTTAACTCCTAAATGTCAAATAAATGAGCAGTGAGTCTGCAGGGGCATGATCTATACCAGTGATCTATACCAGCCCTAGGCAGGACAAAACTCAGGCGCCCCCCCCCCCCCCCCCGCGCCGCCCCCACCCAACCTTTACCCCTCCCCGCATTCTAAATACACACACACACATGCACTGACAGATACGCATAAACTAGCTAACAGAAACACACACTCACTAACAGAAACACACACACTAACAGACACACTCACACTCAGTAACAGACAAACACACTCACTAACAGACACACACTAACAGACACACACTCAGTCACTAGCAGACACAAACTAGCAGACACACACACTCACTAACATACACACACACACACAGTCAGACACACACACACACACACACACTCACAGACACACACACTAACAGACACACACACACACACACACACACACACTACAGACACACACACACACTAACAGACACACACTAACACACTAACACACACACACACACACACACACACTCACTAACAGACACACACACACACACTCACTAACATACACACACACTCACTAACAGACACACACTCACACTGGGTGCAATGGTGACACTTTTTATGTCTTAGCTCTTTATAAATAGTTACACCATTATTAGCAACGTGTCACTTGAAATGCATTTAGCATTGAATAATGAATAGCCATATCACTTATTTAGATTAAACAGCAATATGAAGGGGTATTATGTTACTCTGATGCTATTGTTTTATTTCTAAAATTTTCTTCTGGGTTGAGACCTATGACTCTCGTTGTGATGAATAATAAATGCAGTTTAAATTATGCACAGATGTTGCGTAGACATATTGCTGAGCATTTTATATTGTTTGATTTATGTGTTCTCTCTGTTATGATATATATAATTGCCTCTAACCCACAAATCAGCTCAGTATGTCTCTTAAGTATTATATGAGGTCACTGGGTGGATGATATAATAGTGCAGGGTGAGTTAAGGTGCTTATTGGGTGGTTATCTATCTCTTTAATAAAAGGAGGATCAAGAAGCAATAGAAGAATAATGCAAGATTAAAAATCATTGAATCCAAGGTTATGTACATGCTTTGACAATGAGCGAAGTATCAGTGCTGGGTTAGTTTAGCATTACAAAGGTAACAACGTGACTGATTTTATATTGTCTCACTGGTTACATAAAAAAAAACAGGAAAACAAACTGTCCCTGGCAGTGGAACATACACTCTGAGCCTCCGTGTGCATAATTGATCACATCAGATAAGAGACGCAAGAAAAAATTGCGTATGCATAAAGATGAATGTGTTTGTTGAAAGTGAAAATACTAGATTACCGGTTATTTTTGAATTCTGCATCGTATTAAACATAGGTGAGATATAAGTCATTAGGACATGTCTGGACAAATGGTGGAACACTAACTGTTTCAGAACCACAACACCCATGAACCTTTTGCCTATATTAAAGGAACACTCAAGGCATCATAACCACCGCAGTGTGCTATAGTGGTTATGGTGTTTGGAGTGTTTCCTGAAGATTAGCAAAGCATCTTGGCAGATGGAGATCTACCATTTGGCCTTCCCTGCTTTGAGCAATATATAATTTTGAATCAGCATTTTATTTTACAAGCAAGTTTAATTAGTAGCAAAGTACTGATTGCATCACAGAGTACAGAGTGTGTCTGTCAGTTAGAACACTAATGTTTGATGTCCTTTAATTGCATGAACTCAACACCAGATGTGAAACCTTGACTAGTGTACACACAACTAGTTGACCGCAAAAAAATGTTTTTCTTCATCAGCTTAGAAAAGAAAGTGAAAAAACACGGCACCTCAACAGCTGTATGAACACGCCAAGTGACCTTCATGGCTGATAACATCAGGACCACTAGAAAAATGAGTGTTCTTAAGGACCACACTGGGAATACAAATCATTAAACGCAAATAAACAATTAGACAGTGTTTACATTTACCCTTCGTCTTGGACTTTTTCAAAACATAGCCAGGCTCTGAGCAGAGATGAAACAGAGTCGTTAAATTCCATTTTAGATCAGAGTATGCAGTGATTACTTGTTTTGACAGTGACCCATGTTATGTTTGCGACTTAACGACCCTTTCTTCGATTGTGTAATTAGCTCAATGACCTATTCTTCAACTGTAAAACAATATGTCTGAAAATTATTTCCACAAACTCTTTATCAGTGTCAAGTATGGTCATCGCTGCACTGAGGAAAAATAGTTATTGCATAATAGTGCAAGTAATCACAATAAATATGGTGTACCTGTACTTAAAAAGGTACCGGTATACCAATATATTATTTTTCTTCATAGCTTCTCATTAAAATTAATTCATACAAGATCGGAGTGGATAAAGTGAAAATGTCCAGTATTACGCTCCTTATGGGCTCAAGTTCTGACTTAATTTATTCTTTGTAGAAATTTCAAGGAACTGTCTCCCCAGTGAAATTTTTATGCCTCATGTTTCCCCATGCTGTGACATTCCACCAACAAGCCCTAGCTATTCATATTATCTTAGCAGCCAAAAACCGTTTTGCCCTTGGTTGGAAGAGCTAATCCAGCCCTTTTTACTCAAGTTAACACTAATTGACAATATGGATTAATTTCTGCTCTTACCTCGCACAAAAAACTTACTTGATCAAACATGGCACCCAAATACCTTTTATGGGCCTAGTTGTTTTTTAAATGTACCTATTCCCATTTTCCTTGAGTTATTGGGGTGAGTGAGTGTGGCTGGGGGGGACTTCTAGTTCCTTATTGTGTCTCTGAGGTCTGGGATGGTCCTGATCTGCACACAACAGGAGAATGCTTTTTTTTTTATAACTATGGTGATATTTATACTATACTTATATGCTAATTTTTTGGGTGACAAACTATGCCAGGCATAGGCAACCTTCAGCACTCCAGATGTTTTGGACTAAACCTCCCATGATGCTTTGCCAGCATTATAGGTGTAAGAGCATTGTGGGAGATGTAGTCCAAAACATTTGGGGTGCCGTAGGTTGCCTATCCCTGCATTCCCACATAGAATTTTGTTAATGCATAATTGCTGGTGGAGTGGCACATTTCCCCTTTTTGTATTGTTTTTTTCTTTATGGTATGTTCTATGTGTTCTATTTTGCTAATTTCTAAGAATATTATACTTGTAGTCGGACGTCTGGTGGCACAGGAGCAGGAGGAGGAGTTGGAGCCTGAAGGTCCTGTGCTTAGATTAGCCATTTTAAGGTTTAAAGTCATTTTTCCAGTTTTTCTTTTTGACCTTAAATTTGAATTGTGAAATCTCACGTTAGTAAGGCTCTCTGATGCAAGTGGATCAAGCTCATATTGCTGAGCAACGTAATGGTGACCATGATAACACACAGTGCATCACAGTTTCCTCCTATGGGGCTGCGTAGGTGCAAACTAGTCAGAGTGCACATCATGATCTGTCCATTGCTGAAAGCGCCTTCAATGGAGACGTGTCAGAATTGGACCATGGAGCATTGGAAGATGGTTGCCTGGTCTGATGAATCACGTTTTCTTTTAGATCATGTGAATGGCTGTGTGTGTGCATTGTTTACCTGAGGAAGAGATGGTAGCAGGATGCAGCAGGGCCGCCATCAGGGGGTGACAACCATAACGGTTGTCACGGGCCTGGCGGCCCTGGGGGGCCCGGCGGCCCTGGGGGGCCCGGCTGCCCGGGCCCCACGTGTAGCGGCGGAACTGCCGCCAGTGCAGTTGCACCGGGGCCCGCACGCTGATGGTGCCCATCGGGTGGCCCACTCACTTAGGGCCACCCGATGGGCCCTGTATCTTCAGGGGCCTCGTTAGCGCTGCGGCCGTGCAATAGCGCGACCGGGCCCCGTTAAAAAAAATCTCAGCCGCAAAGTACTGCTGGGAGGAAGTGTCCGTCACTTCCTCCCAGCTCTCTCCCCTCAGCGCCGCGCGGGAGGGAAGAAAGACAGGGCGCTGGAGCCACGCCGACTCCCATCAGCCACAGCTTTCCACCTGCAAAAAAAGGTAAGAAAAATTAACTGTATTTGTTTATGTCAGTATGTCAGTGTGTCAGTATGTCTGTATGTATGTCTGTATGTATGTCAGTATGTCTGTATGTATGTCAGAATGTCTGTATGTATATATGTATGTGTGTATGTATGTGTGTATGTATGTATGTATGTATGTATGTATGTGTGTCTGTGTGTATGGATGTCAGTATATATGAATGTATGTATGTATGTGTGACGAGACCAATCTCGCCACATTGCATTGGAGGAGCCTGGTTGCCTGCCTGTTGCCTCTGGACTATGGCCCCATGTTAAAAAGCTTGATTTTCCCCTGCAAAGACACGAAAGCTGGGTCATTCGGTGCTTGCCTGTTTGAGCGGTGATACCCCAGATAGCTATGCCATGGAGCCCATTCGTATAATGAAAGACTTTGGCTCCATGGTAATTGAACTGTATGTGTGTGATCTGAGCTCCATTAAGTAATAATGTGTGCTCAGATTTGAGCTATCTGGGGATATGTTGAATGTACCTGTTTTATGCAATGGCTGCACAGTTATATATTTTTATGTATTTTATTGTATTTTGCTGCCATGTGTTCAATGGAGCTTTGCCTCTGTCCTTGGAGATAATTGGATTACTTCCCAATTATCTCCAGGATAGAAGACTCTGTGGAACTGGTTTTGGGCAGAAAAGCCATGCTTCATTTGGTCACAAAGGACTACAATCTATCTTTTGAACCACTAGACCAATTTGTATGATTTTGACTTATGTTTGTATTTGGAGTATGCCGATTCTGAAAATTTATGTGAATGTGATGCATACTTTTTAATAATGTGGAAAAACTGTATTTCTCTGCTTGTGATAATTACATTACCCATTGTGTAAGGTAATTGTATCACAGGCAGAGGGGAGGATTTTGTGTGGGAGTGTCTGAGTGTATTGTAAGCGTTTATTGGTTGTTTTCCAAAATCCTGTGGGTGGTACTAATGTGTATATAAGAACAATACACCCACAGCTCTGTCTGTTCACTGCTTGACCCTCAACACAGAGCTTTGTCTCGTTCTTGGGGGGATTTACTGTATGCTGTTAGAGACTGATTGGCATGAGTGTAAGCCGCTTGGTGCTTTTCCTGTTCGGCTGCTAGCAGCTATTCGTGAGGTTCCAGTTCGGGAGTTTGGAGTGCTGCTTTGTATCCTGTTCGGGAGTTTGGGGTTCTGCAGTAGCTGTGCCTGTATCTCTGGAAGGGAAGATCTACTAAACGGCAGTTTAACCCCTTTTATGCCTGGGAGTGCTGTTACAGTATGCCGTTACATTATGTATGTGTGTATGGATGTCAGTATGTCTGTATGTATGTATGCCAGTATGAATGAATGTATGTCTGTGTGTATGTATGTCGGTGTATGTATGTGCAATTCCTCATGCATGTGTGTCTGTATGTATGTTAGTATGTGTCTATCTGTCACTATGTATGCCTGTGTGTCTGTATATGTGTGTATGTCTCAGTATGTGTGTGTCAGTACGTATGCCTATATGCGTGTATGTCTGTTTCAGTATATGTGTCTGTTAGTATGTATCTTTGTGTGTGTGTGTTTGTGGGTCTGTGTCCTTTTGTATTAGTGTGTGTTTTTGTGTCTGTGTGTGTATTTCTGAGGGCGGGATTTGGAGGTGGACCCTGTGGGCGGGATTGTAGGCGGGCCCCAGACCCTGAGCTGAGTTAGGGGCCCCAAAATTTCTGGTGGCGGCCCTGGGATGCAGTATGGGGAGAATAAAATCTGGTGGAGGTAGTGTTATGCTCTGGGCAACGTTGGGTTCTGGAATTCATGTGGATCCTACACTAGCATGTACCACTTACCTAGAGATTGTTGCAGACCACGTACCACCCTTCGTGGCAATGGTGTTTCCTGAGGACTGATCTCTTTTAGCTGGATAATGCACCCTATCACACAGCAAAAAATGTTCAGGAATAGTTTGAGGTAACAGGACAAACAGTACAAAGTGCTGCCCAATTGAGCACCTGTGTGTTGTGCTGGAACAACAAACCTGATCCTTGGAGGCCCCACCTAACAACTTAAAGGATCTGCTCCTAATATCTTGGTGTCAGATACAATACGACATGTTCAAAGGTCTTGTGGAGTTCATGCTTTTACGTATCAGAACTGTTTTGGAAGCAAGAGGTGAACCTACACACTATTGGGCAGACGGTTTTAATGTTATGTCTGGTCAGCGTATATCATATCAGACTGATTCTACCCACAAAAGCAGTCAAAATCAGAAATGCCAGCAAATCCCTGCTTTTACACAAAATCTGGTTAATAACACAAATTGGCTGGTTTTTTTTTTTGTAGATTTGTCATACTGTTATGTTTTGTGTCTAACTATTGGTTGAATCAAAACATATTAAAGAAAAAAGGGGGTCAAGACAGATTAAGTTGCTTTAATGATTAAGGAGTCCCTCTTACCTTTTGTACATGATTGTCCTTTAAACATGGTCTGTTGGGTCTCTGATAGACTCTTAGCTTTGCGTTATGTCTGATTGCATGCAACATCTACATTCCTCTTTACCTAGGTATCTGCTTGGAAATTCTGTACAGGCACATTCACGCCTGAAGCAGCTTAAATTAATTAGCATTTTATGCTCTGGCTGTTTCCAGACAGCCCTGCATATGATATAAGTGGGGGGAACAAAAAACACCTCTTCATAATGTTTTATAAGGTAAGAGGGACTCCTTAATCATTAAAGCAACTTAATCTGTCTTGACCCCTTTTTTTCTTTATATGTTTTGATTCAACCAACACAAAAATGTAGTTAGCTATTCCAATCTGCAAAAATAAAAATGACAATTCCCCTTTAAGTTACCTGAACAGCAAGAACCTTTTTAGGATTTACTCAAATTTAATTAACTACAGCTTGTGTAATAAAAGAGCACAGTAAGCTTAAAAGCAGCTTTTATTTTAGATTTTAAACAGAAATTTAGGTTTTATTAATAATCCATTGTTGCATTCTTCAGATTTACCACCAGGGGTTAGCATTATACAACAAATAGTGTAAGAGTTTTTTGTTTTATGGACAGGATTATTTGTGCCAGTCCACTACTTGATTTGAGCATTTCTGTAATCCTTACATGGCTAGTTTATACGTCCTTCTGTTATTCCGTATTCCTGACTCTGGCTAGTTTTACGATTACTCTGTCCCTCCATTATCCTGATGTTGGCTTGTATTTGACTACGATAACGCTCTTTTGTACGTTAAGCCTGACCACAACAACGTCTAGTTATATGTCTGTTCTATATGGTCAGCTATTATTATCCAAGACTCAGCATGTTAAGGTATATTACCGCAACAGATAGTCTCACTGATGCACTCACAACAGTGAAATAGTCTGAGGATATCAAAATTATATATTTGAGAAATTTTATTATTATTACATAATTCTCTTTTATTTCATCATCTTACCCAACCTCATTTCTACAATTCTTACATTTTTGCATATTGATTTTTCTGTAGAAGTAATTATCAATTTAACATTTAAAGGGATACTGTAGTGCCAGGAAAACAAAGCAGTTTTCCTGGCACTATTGGTTCCTACAGAGCCCACCAATGCCGATATACCTCGGCGCTGGGTTAGTCTCCACCCATGCTCCCACCCCGCACTTGCATTAGGATTTACTATAGGACAGCATTGTTTCAATGCTTTTCTGTGGAGATTTATTTCACGCAGGATGTCCTCATGCATAGCGTGAGGATGTCCAGCGTTACGCGACCTTTGGTGCCTATAATGTCCAGGTGTAGACTCAGGTGTAGAAGCAAAAATAATGACTTTATTTCAGCAGGTAAAACACTCCAAATAGAAAATCTGGGTACAAACAACACTAGATGAGGAAAAAACATGGATAAAAAAATATTCAATCACATAAGACACAACGCGTTTCGACCGGCTAGTCTTCTTCAAGGTGCATAGTTCATCCATCAAATCATTCATTTAAATATGCTGTCGATGGAAATTGGAATTTGCGCCAGCTTCCTAGGATGTCATGACGGTGCGCTGTCACGTCCACATGGCGACGTCATGCGTGATGTAATAATTGTCCGTCGGGTGCATATGAATGGTGTAATCATCTAATGAGTCTATAGTTGCCATCTTAAATAGTCCTAAATTGTATATATAAATAGTACTTTGCCCACAATGTAGTCCATCAATAAACAGTCTAGATATAAAGTTAAATACATACATTATATCTACAATTTAATTAAAATGACCTATATATAAGGAAAAGCAAAAAAAAAAGATCAGTAAGGAGACATAGAATAATATATTAAAAACTACATATAAATAAACAAAACTTCCCAAATTAATAAAAAAATAAAATAAACACTACATATCCATAAGTAATTGACAAAACTAGATACAATTAAATTCAAACCAAAGCACTAATTTCAAAATCCATATGTAACCCTTTAGGGGTTATGTTATCTAAATCAAAAATCCATTTCATATTTACTTAACATATATATAAATGGGCTGAATCCTACATAGGGAAGAAATAACATAACACAGTGCAGAACTGCAGAACTATTGGTTTGCAATGTTGAAATACATGACAAATGGCCACTCAGAAAAGTAAGATGTATAATTGCCTTTAAAATAGGTGTAGATGCAATTCAGCCCAGGAATTGGAGGGGTTTCTTTCTGCAAGTGGTGTAATGAAATAGTAAAAGGTCCAATTAGTAAGCAATTCGCATGTGCAGTATAAAAATTTATTTATTTACTCACATAAAAGTATTACAGCAGTTACAAAATCAGAATACATATAAATATCCCCCCTTTTAGTTCTTATATATCTTCCTTCTTGATTGGAGATCATTTTCAGTTGGTCTTTCGTGCTCCGTTTGGTCGCATAGATATTTCCGGGTTCGTGACCTTTTCTTTACGTTCTATGCTTGCGTTCCATTTAGTTGGTATAGGACTTCCGGTTTGTAAATAGAAGTATTTGCGTTCCAGCTTCATGTTACCATAGCGATCCGATACTCAACCATTCATGCATCATATGATGTAAACAAGGATGCAGGGAAGATATAGGGGGAAAGAATTGATTAAATATCAAAGGATGATAGAAAAATGTATATGGATACTAAAAAATATATATAAAATCAAATCAAATAAAAAATATATGAGATAAAAATAGAATTGCTATTGGACAAATGCATTATTTTTTTCTTCATGTGTACATATACCCATAAAAAATGTGAAATGAAATCAAATACAATTGCAATTAGGCAGATACATTGTTTTTTTTTTTTCGTTTTTTTAGTTCTTATATTATATATATCTCCATATTTGTATTCATATCTGTATCCATATATTTCCATCTAGATTTTATGTATTTTTCAATTTATTATGTGATAATTCACATATGTAGTTGTATAATACTTTTAATACGTTTATATCCAGATAGAATTTGATAGGGAGAAGACACAAGCTACAATTCATTGATCATTTTTCCAGGATAGAGATTACAATAGTACAAACAGAGAGGATAATAATTGATCAGAGATGGGTCATATTTACTTAAGGTGGTTTCCAAGTTACCACCTCTCCAGTGTTTTTGTATTAATTGTATACCATAAAATTTGGATTACACTAGGATCTTTTTTGTGATAATTTAGATAGTGTAAAGAAACATTATGGTTTTGATATCCCATTTTAATGTTGTATATGTGCTTGCGTATTCTGGTCCCCAAACATCTGGAAGTTTTTACCACATACTGGAGACCACAAGTTACACGAGAACATAAACAACACTTTTAGAGTTACAGGATATAAATGAATTAATTTTACATTTCCTAGAATTAATTTTGGAACAGAAAGTGACATTTTTTTCTCTTTCTTCGTGGTTGTTTTACAGCCCATACAGTTACCACAATAGTGGAACCCCATTTGTGAATTTTTATATGAACTGATAAAATCTTTGTTATTTTTCTCAATAAAACTAAAACTAAAAACTAAAACATTTTTTTATATTTTGAGCTGCTCCAAAAAATTATTCTAGGATTATTGCCTAAATAAGGTGCAATATCACCATCCTCATGTAGGATATGCCAGTTCTTCCTCAAAATGTTTTTCCATTGTTTGTGGTTTGTGTGGAAATGACAAATAAAGGGAATAGATTCTTGGGTGTTACTCAACTTTTTGGTTTATATGTCAATATCTCATCTGTTTTGCATTCTCTAACATTCTTAATTTTTTTTATCTACACTGTTGGGAGAAAAACCCCTATTTAAAAATAGTTTTTTCAATAAATTTGCTTGAGAATCGTATTTAGATAAAGTGGGACCTCGGTTTACGACTTTAATGCGTTCTCCGGGACATTTCTTATTGCGAACAATTTGTAAACCGAAATGCAGTTTCCCATAGGAATGCATTGAAAACCAATTACCGTATATACTCGAGTATAAGCCGACCCGAATATAAGCCGAGGCCCCTAATTTTACCCCAAAAAACTGGGAAAACTTATTGACTCGGGTGGGAAATGCAGCAGCTACTGGTAAATTTCTAAATAAAATTAGATCCTAAAAAAATAATATTAATTGAATACAGTGTGTGTATATAATGAATGCAGTGTGTGTGTGTATGAATGCAGTGTGTGTGTGTGTATGAATGCAGTGTGTGTTTGTATGAATGCAGTGTGTGTGTGTGTATGAATGCAGTGTGTGTATGAGCGCAGTGTGTGTGTGTGATGCAGAGTGTGATGCAGAGCCTTGGTGGGGGGGGGGGTGGGCATTTTTATTATTATTTTTTAATTATTATAATTTTAATATAATTTTTTTGTTATATTAATATATTTTTAATTTTATTATTATTTTTTTAATGATTATTAATATATTTATTATTTATATATTTTTATTATTTTATTTTCGTCCCCCCCTCCCTGCTTTTTAGCTGGCCAGGGAGGGGGGACTCTCACTCCCTGGTGGTCCAGTGGTGTGCACTGTGTAGGAGGGGGCTGGCAGAGCATTTACTTACCTCTCCTGCAGCTCCTGACAGCTCCCTTCTCCTCCGCGCCGGTCCGGTCAGCTCCCTCTGCAAGTCCCAGTGTAAGTCTCGCGGCCGCGCTCTGACTCCTCGGCTCTCGCAAGACTTACAGTGGGAGCTGACAGGGGAGCTGACAGGAGCTGCAGGAGAGGTAAGTAAGAGCTTCCTGCCAGACCCCCTCCTACACAGCCCCATTGTCTGTATTATGGCAATGTAAATTGCCATAATACAGACATTGACTCGAGTATAAGTCGAGTTGGGGTTTTTCAGCACAAAAAACGTGCTGAAAAACTCGACTTATACTCGAGTATATACGGTAATCCGTTCTGAAGGTCAGAAAAAAGTCAAAATGAGCTGGCATGGAAACCAACCCACAATGCAGAACACACAATAAAAGGCATGCAAAAGACGAAGCTCAGCTCCCTACCTTTCCACAGCTTGAGAAATGCACCAAAAAGTCCCAAAACAATTGCAAACAATTTCCAGAATAGCTCCAGAACTCGATGCAAAAGCTGCTCCAAAACCTCCACACTCGACGCCACGTGCTACCCACAGGCTCCAGCATGCAGGGTACGGTGCTATAACCTCCCAGGTGCAATGCAACCTGGGGAAACTTGTTTGTATTGCGAAATAATTTTGTAAGCCGAGGCATTATTTTCAATGGATTTTCATATGTAAACCGAAAATTATGTTAACCGAGGCGTTTGTAAACCGAGGTCCCATTGTATATCCGAACAGTTGTGTCTTAGTCTCAAACATTGACCCATGGGCACATTTTCTAACCAGGGGCACAAATGGCAACTGTCTTTCTGAATAAAACTGTTTACGTCCACTTTCTTAAAAAAAGTAAGTTTTAATAAGATTCTCCTCTGTATATATATTTAGATCTAAAAAATTAATGCTGACATCGCTAATTTAATGAGACAATTTAATGTTCCAATCATTGTTAAGAAACTCTAAAAACTCTAGAGTTATGTGCGTAGAGTGTAAGCCTGTGAGCGTATTAGAAATTTGTCTCAGGGTGTGTGTGAATGAGGAGTGTAATTAAAACATTTATCAAAGTGTATGAGAGGTTTATTTATATGGCGCAAGTGTTTTTTAAAAAATGTTTTTCTTCTCGTTTTTAACACTTTATTTTGGCGGTGCAAGTAGTTTTTGTGTATCTGTTTGTATTCCCCTACCTCCTATGGTGCTCTATTCACCATGCTCCACCAATTTTGTATTTACAGCAGCCACCTGCTTGCTTCCACTTTATCTCCTCTATTGTCTGTCACACTTTGCCTTCCCATCACCCTCCTGTGACTGCAGGAATAGGCAACCTTCGGCACTCCAGATGTTGTGGACTACATCCCCCATAATGCTCTTACACCCATAATGCTGGCAAAGCATCATGGGAGGTGTAGTCCAAAACATCTGTAGTGCTGAAGGTTGCCTATGCTTGCGAGTCTACTGTGACCTTCACAACTGTAGCATATCATACTCCTTTTTAAAAAAGCACTATTCTTGTGTCTTCCCTACATTTCTTTCTTTTTGACTATTTTCTAACCCCAAAATTTAATCTTGTGCCCCCTTTCTCTAGCCCCACATGTCTGTATACACACACTGTCTGTCTCTGCTCCACCCTTTAATTCCACATGTTTCTCTGTCATTCCATCAACCCCTGTCTTTCCTCCACCCCTATTAACCTTCCCCCTACTTTTCAATCATTTCTTTCTTTTTTCTATTGCTGTCCCAATATAATCCATTTACCATGATTTTCTCCCTCTGATTTCTCCCCTACATCTCTTCCATAATCTGCTCCTCACATTGTTCTCATCTTTCCATGACACTGCTTGCCTCTCTTCTATTTATCTATTGCTTTCACCAATGCTTCTCTCCCCATTCCTCTTTTTACCTCTCTCTGCTCCCTGACGTCTCTCCCCATCTAAACCCTTTTTATTTCCTATCTCACTTCTGCTTCCTGTTGTGTCTTCCCATTTCCCCCTTTTTCTTTTCTACCTTTCTCCTGCCCCCTTTGCTGGCTGTGAGAGGGCTCTGTGTGTGAGGAGAATACAGGAAGTGATGTCACCTCTCCTCATCACACAGAGCGCCGCGTAGGACAGGAAGAAGACCTGGCAGAGAGAGAGAGTCCGGGTAATGGGAGGCGGGAGCCCTATAGATGTGTAAGTGGTTAATGTAAATGTATAAATGTCCAATAACATAAGAAACATAAGAAAAAACAAGGGACAAAAACTTGGAGCAAAGGTCCCATGGCCCCCCAAAAAAATGAAAAGAAAAAATGCTAATTAAACAAATGAAAAATAAAAAATAAAATATATACAAACAGTTAGGCCTTAAGAGGGGATGTAGAAAATTTACCATCTTAAGAAATATACAGGCCTATTAGAGGGAAAGTGAAAGTGAAACCAGTAGTGATGTCACGAACATAAAATTTTCGGTTCGTGAACGGCGAATGCGAACTTCCGCAAATGTTCGTGAACGGGCGAACCGCCATAGACTTGGGCAGGCGAATTTTAAAACCCACAGGGACTCTTTCTGGCCACAATAGTGATTGAAAAGTTGTTTCAAGGGGACTAACACCTGGACTGTGGCATGCCGGAGGGGGATCCATGGCAAAACTCCCATGGAAAATTACATAGTTGATGCAGAGTCTGGTTTTAATCCATAAAGGGCATAAATCACCTAACATTCCTAAATTGTTTGGAATAACCTGCTTTAAAACATCAGATATGATGTTGTATCGATCAGGTAGTGTAAGGGTTACACCCGCTTCACAGTGACAGACCAAACTCCCTGTTTAACGCACTGCAAACAACCGCAAAGAGTCCATTTGCACAACCGCAAACTCCCCATTTGCAAGGTTGATACCAAGCTAGCCATGTCCCATTCCTTGTCCTCACTGATGTCATTTAAGGTCTCTTCCTCCACCCAGCCACGTACAACACCAAGGGTCCCCGAAAGCCCCCGAAAAGCCCCCTGGGATGCCTGCTGTGTTTGGTCTTCCACCTCCTCAAAGCCACCTTCCTCCTCTGACTCCTCTTCTTCAGACTCCTCTCTCTGCGTTGCCTCTCTCTGCGTTATTATAAGGTGTGTTAAGTAGTACTATTCCTATCAGTTTAATCCCTGTTACGTCCCCTATCAGGGGACGTGTATATAAGGCATCGATTTTAGGAAGCGGGAGATGGAAAAAGATGCTTGGTCGGTCCTCCTACTTCAAATTTGGGGCACTGCACGTGCAATCAGTGCCACCAGATAGGAGTGGTGTGTTAAGTAGTCCCCCTCATCAGGTCTTTTTTAGTCGAATGTATTGCCCACTGTCAGTCCCTTCGGGATCCATCCCTCATTCATCTTAATAAAGGTGAGGTAATCTAGACTTTTTTGACCTAGGCGACTTCTCTTCTCAGTTACAATACCTCCTTCTGCACTGAAGGTCCTTTCTGACAGGACACTTGAAGCGGGGCAGGCCAGAAGTTCTATCGCAAATTGGGATAGCTCAGGCCACAGGTCAAGCCTGCACACCCAGTAGTCAAGGGGTTCATCGCTCCTCAGAGTGTCGATATTTGCAGTTAAGGCGAGGTAGTCTACCTGTCGGTCGAGTTGTTCTCGGAGGGTGGACCCCAAAGGGCTGTGGCAATGCGTAGGACTTACAAAGCTCTGCATGTCCTCCATCAACAACACGTCTGTAAAGCGTCCTGTCCTTGCCGGCGTGGTCGTGGGAGGAGGAGGATTACTTTCACCTCTTCCCCTGTTAGATTCCCGTTGTGCTGTGACATCACCCTTATATGCTGTGTAAAGCATACTTTTTAATTGATTTTGGAACTGCTGCATCCTTTCCGACTTGCTGTAATTCGGTAACATTTCAGGCACTTTCTGCTTATACCGGGGGTCTAGTAGCGTGGACACCCAGTACAGGTCGTTCTCCTTCAGCCTTTTTATACGAGGGTCCCTCAACAGGCACGACAGCATGAAAGACCCCATTTGCACAAGGTTGGATGCCGAGCTACTTATGTCCTGTTCCTCGTCCTCCGTGATCTCTCTGAAGGTATGTTCTTCCCCCCAGCCACGTACAACACCACGGGTACCAGATAGGTGACAAGAGCACCCTGGGATGCCTGTTGTGGTTGGTCTTCCTCCTCCTCCTCCTCCTCAAAGCCACATTCCTCCTCTGACTCCTCTTCCTCACAATCCTCTTCCAGCGTTGCCGCAGGTCCAGCAAGCGATGCTGATAAGGCTGTTTCTGGTGGTGATGGTGACCACAACTCTTCCTCTTCACGCTCATCTACAGCCTGATCCAGCACTCTTCGCAGGGCACGCTCCAGGAAGAAAACAAATGGTATGATGTCGCTGATGGTGCCTTCGGTGTGACTGACTAGGTTTGTCACCTCCTCAAAAGGACGCATAAGCCTACAGGCATTGCGCATGAGCGTCCAGTAACGTGGCAAAAAATTCCCAGCTCCGCAGAGGCTGTCCTAGCACCCCGGTCATACAAATACTCGTTAACGTCTTTTTCTGTTAACGGCTGTTGGAGCAGGCGGTCGAACATTAGGAGTGTTGAATTCCAACGTGTCGGGCTGTTGCAAATCAAGCGCCTCACTGGCATGTTGTTTCGCCACTGGATATCGGAAAAGTGCGCCATGGCCGTGTAGGAACGCCTGAAATGGCCACACACCTTCCTGGCCTGCTTAAGGACGTCCTGTAAGCCTGGGTACTTATGCACAAAGCGTTGTACGATCAGATTACACACATGTGCCATGCACGGCACATGTGTCAACTTGCCTAAATGCAATGCCGCCAACAAATTTCTTCCGTTGTCACAAACCACTTTGCCGATCTCCAGTTGGTGCGGAGTCAGCCACTGATCCACCTGTGCGTTCAGGGCGGACAGGAGAGCTGGTCCGGTGTGACTCTCTGCTTTCAGGCAAGTCAACCCCAAGATGGCGTGACACTGCCGTATCCGGGATGTGGAACAGTACCTAGGGAGCTGGGGGGTGCCGTTGATGTGGAGCAAGACGCTGCAGCAGAAGAGGACTCAGCCGAGGAGGTTATGGAAGAGGATGGAGTAGGAGGAGTAGAGGAGGTGGCAGCAGGCCTGCCTGCAAGTCGTGGCAGTGTCACCAACTCCTCTGCAGAGCCACGCATTCCATGCTTGACAGCCGTCAGCAGGTTTACCCAATGCGCAGTGTAGGTGATATACCTGCCCTGACCATGCTTTGCAGACCAGGTATCAGTGGTCAGATGGACCTTTGCCCCAACACTGTGTGACAGACATGCCATTACTTCCTTTTGCACAATCGAGTACAGGTTGGGGATTGCCTTTTGTGCAAAGAAATTTCGGACGGGTACCTTCCACTGCGGTGTCCCAATAGCTACAAATTTTTTGAACGCCTCAGACTCCAGACTGGTAAAAGCTGGCAGGTTAAGAGTTCAGTCAAGCCAGCTGTCAGACGCCGGGCAAGGGGGTGACTTTGTGACATTGGCTTCTTACGCTCAAACATGTCCTTGACAGACACCTGACTGTGGGCAGATGAGCAGGAACTGCTCAAGGTGAGAGACGGAGGGGCAGATGGTTGAGAGGGGGCAAGGAGGACAGCAGTGGTTAACGTGGCTGAAGATGCTGGACCAGGAGGAGGATGGCGGCTTTGAGTTTGTGTGCTGCTTGTACTCATGTGTTGATCCCATAGGCGTTTGTGATGTGCGATCATGTGCCTTCGCAAAGCAGTTGTACCTAGGTGGATGTTGGACTTCCCACGACTCAGTTTCTTTTGGCACAGGTTGCAAATGGCATCGCTGTTGTCAGAGGCAGACACACAAAAAAAATGCCACACTGCTGAGCTCTACAATGACGGCATTCTGGTGGTGGCAACAGCATGCGTTGATTGGCGTGCTGGCTGGCTGACCCCGGGTGCCGATGCATGCTGTCTGACTGTTCCACTAGCTCCTTGGGACGACCTCCCCCTGCTTCCAACTCGTCTCCTCCTCTCTGTCTCCCAATCTGAACTTTCCCCCTGTTCTTCTTCTCTTCTAGCGGGCACCCACATGACATCTACGGACGCATCGTCATCATCAACCGCTTCACTTGTATCTGACAACTCAGCAAAGGAAGCAGCAGTGGGTACAACATCATCATCATCACACCGTACGTGTGTAATGCTGCCTGACTGAGACATATCCCTGTTATCTACATCCTCTGGCAATAATGGTTGCGCATCACTCATTTCTTCCAACTGATGTGTAAATAACTCCTCTGACATACCAAGTGAAGCGGCTGTGGTGCTAGTGTTGGTGGTGGTGGCAGGCGGGCGAGTGGTAACTTGAGAGGTGCCCGAAGCTAAGCTGGAGGAGGATGGTGCGTCGAGGTTCCGAGCGGAAGCTGTAGAAGATTGGGTGTCCTGTGTTAGCCAGTCAACTATGTCCTCAGAACTTTTCAAGTTCAGGGTACCTGGCATCTGAACACTGGGCATTATTCTAGGGCCAAAGGGAATCACAGAACCACGACCAAGACGGCCCCTGCGGGGTGGCCTGCCTCTGCCTGTCATTTTTTTTTCGATTAGTGGTAATATGCGTGCAAGCTACTGTGACAACAGATATGAGTGGCACTGGTGTGACACTGTGCCCTGGCAGGCCCTGAAACGCACACTCGTGAAGGAAACTGACTGCTATTATATTACAGTCCAAAAAGTTTTTTTTTTGTTAAATGAAAGCTATTGTGACACCAGTGAGTGAGTGGTGGCACTGGGCAAGTGGGCACAGTATATGCTGTGAGCCTGACACACAGGCTGACTGGCAGGCAGGCAGGCAACTGCAATTACATTACACAGAAAAAAATAAAAAAAAAAGCAGACTGATGTTCTAGCCCTAAAAAGGGCTTTTTGAGGGTGCTGTCCTTACAGCAGAGATCAGATGAGTCCTTCAGGACTGTAGTGGACACTGAATACACTAGCCTAGCTATCAATTTCCCTATCAAATCAGCAGCAGCTACACTGTTCCTACTCTCACTAAGAATGCAGCTTCACAATGAATGTAAAATGGATGCTGTCTAGGAGGTGGGAGGGTCTGGGAGGGAGGGTCTGCTGCTGAGTGGCTGGAATGTGTCTGCTAACTGTGAGGTTATGTAAGAGGATGGGTCAGAGTTTACTCAATGATGACAAATAGGGAGCGGACCGAACAGCGCATGTGTTTGCCGTCCGTGGCGAACGCGAACAAGCGATGTTCACCGGGAACTATTCGTTGGCGAACAGTTCGGGACATCACTATTGAGCAGTGAAATTGCAGGGGAATGATCTATACACTAAAACTGCTTTATTTAGCTTAAGTAATTTCGGTGACTATAGTGTTCCTTTAAATATGCAGAAAAAATAAGTGAAAAATTATTAATAATGGTAAAAATAACTAAAGTAGCAAAAAATAAAGAGGAGAACAAAAAAAATAGAGATCCTTTTAAAAAAGGATTTAAAAGAAAAAGGAAAAAAGCAATGACAAATACAGTCATAAAAACGTGTTAACAGAACTAGTCCTTCTAAGTTTTATTACTGCATCACTTCCATCCTCATCTTCCTCTGTGGCGGCTGTGGTGTCGGTGGTGTCCGGCTAGTTGATCTTTCTGGTGTAGTTTGATTTGTAAGAGATAAAATGCTCAGCACCTCCATTCCTTTCTCAGGAGTAGCCACTACATAATTACAACCATCCATTCGGAATATAAACTTTACTGGAAACCCCCAGCAATAGCGTATATTTCAGCAAAGTAATTCTGAGTTAGATTGCCCAAATTCTTTATACCTTTGCATGGTGACAGGCGAAAGATCTTGAAATATTTTAATATGGCTATATTCTGAAGGTAGTCCCCCTGATCCTAAAGCTGCTGTGAAGCCTTCCTTAATTCTGAAATAATGAAGTCTTGCAATTCTATCTCTATGTACCCATGCCCCCTCTAACCCGTTGCTTCCTAAATCATTTGTCTGACTGCCATTTTGTTCTCTTTTTTTTTTCCCGTCTTGTAACACATCCCTTATTTATTTTCCTTTAAGCTGAAATGCTTACTTTAGACCCAGGGGCGCAGGTAGAGCTTTTGCCTCCCAGTTTTCCACCCCTCTCAACCCGGCCTCACCTCTAAGGCATTTTTGTGCCAGCTGTGCTGTGAGGCATACAGGGAGCAGGGATGTGACGTGATTAATATCCCGCCCGCTCCACACTGCCTACGGCATGTGTATTTGTGTGCAGTGTTGACTTTGCAATGCAGGGGTGTATTCGTGTGCAGTGTTAGCATTGGAATGCTGGGGAGTATTTATGTTCAGTGTGAGCGTTGGAATGCAGGGGTGTATGTGCAGTGCTAGCGTTGGAATGCTGGGGTTTATTTGTGTGCAGTGTTAGCATAGCAATGCAGGGGTGTATATGCAGTGCTAGCGTTGGAATACAGGGGTCTATTTGTGTTCAGTGTTAGCAATGCAATGCAGGGGTGTACATGCAGTGCTAGCGTTGAAATACAGGGGTTTATTTGTGTGCAGTGTTACCATTGAAATGCAGGAGTGTATTTGTGTGCAGTGTTGGTGTTGGAATACAATGGTGTATTTGTGTGCAGTGTTAGAATTGGAATTCAGGGGTTTATTTGTGTGCATTGTTAGCGTTGCAATGCAGGGGTGTACATGCAGTGCTGGCATTGGAATGTTGGGGTGTATTTGTGTGCAGTGTTAACGAAATGCAGGGGTGTATTTGTGTGCAGTGTTAGCGTTGGAATGCAGGGGCCTATTTGTGTGCAGTGTTAGTGTTGGAATGCTGGGGAGTATCTGTCTGCAGTGTTAGCGATGGAATGCTGGGATGTATTTGTGTGCAGTGTTAGCGTTGCAATGCAGGGGTGTATTTGTGTGTAGTGTTAGCGTTGGAATGCAGGGGTGTATTGCAGTGCTAGCGTTGGCATGCGGTGATGTATTTGTGTGCAGTGTTGGTGTTTGAATGCTGGGATGTATACATTGACACACACAGATACACAGGGATGGACTGACAGCCTTCTGGGCCCCCGGACAAAATTAGATCCAGGGCCCTACGAAGACAAAATATTAAAGGAGCACTATAGTGCCAGGAAAACAAACTCGTTTTCCTGGCACAATAGGGTCATTAGGTTCCCCCCACCTGCTGGGCTGAAGTGGTTAAACTGTTTAAGAACAGTTTGACAACTTACCTGGGGTCTGCTGGGATATGAGGCTGTAGAAGGGCATAGGAGCAGTGGTGTGTTTGATTGGTGCAGTATGTGTGAAAGGTTCAGTGTGGGAGTGTGGGGGTGGGTGGGTGGGTGGGAGGGTGCAGTGAGTGAATGTGTAGGGTGTGTGGGGCAATGTGTGTGTGGCTGTGTGTGTGTGTTGGCAGTGTATGTGTGTGTGGGGCAATGTGTGTATGTGTATGGTGTGTGGGGGGGGCAGTGTATGTGTGTGTTGGGCAATGTGTGTGTGGGGAGGGCAGTGTGTGTGGGGGCAATGTGTGTGTGGGGAGGGCAGTTTGTGTGGGGGCAATGTGAGTATGGGGAGCAGTGTGTGTGTGGGGGGGGGCAATGTGTGTATGTGTATGGTGTGTGGGGGGGGCAGTATATGTGTGGGGACCTGTGTGTATGTGTATGGGGGGCAATGTGTGTGTGTGGGGTGCGCAGTGTATATATGGGTGACCAGTGTATGTGTGTATATGGGTGGGCAGTGTATATATGGGTGACCAGTGTATGTGTGTATATGGGTGGGCAGTGTATGCAGTGTGTGTATATATGGGTGGGCCGTGTGTGTGTGTGTGTATATATATATATATATATATATGAGGGCAGTGTATGTATATGGGTGGGCAGTGTGTGTATATGGGTAGGCAGTGTATGTATATGGGTGGGCTGTGTATATATGGGTGGGCAGTAGGTGTATATGGGTGGGCAGTAGGTGTATATGGGTGGGCAGTGTATGTATATGGGGGCAGTGTGTGTATATGGGTGGGCAATGTATATAGGTGGGCAGTGTATGTATATAGGTGGGCAGTGTGTATATATGGGTGGGCAGTGTGTATATATGGGTGGGCAGTGTGTGTATATATGGGGGGGCAGTGTGTGTATAAATGGGGGGCAGTGTATATTTGGGGGCAGTGTGTGTATATGGGGCAGTGTATATATGGGGGGCAGTGTATATATGGGGGGCAGTGTGTATATATGGGAGAGCAGTGTGTATATATGGGTGGGCAGTGTATATATAAATGGGTGGGCAGTGTGTGTATATATGGGGGGGCAGTGTATGTATATGGGTGGGCAGTGTATGTATATGGGTGGGCAGTATGTGTATATGGGTGGGCAGTATGTGTATATGGGTGGGCAGTATGTGTATATAGGTGGGCAGTGTATGTATATAGGTGGGCAGTGTATGTATATGGGTGGGCAGTATGTATATAGGTGGGCAGTGTATGTATATAGGTGGGCAGTGTATGTATATGGGTGGGCAGTATGTGTATATGGGGGCAGTGTGTGTATATAGGCGGGCAGTGTATGTATATAGGTGGGCAGTGTATGTATATGGGTGGGCAGTATGTGTATATGGGGGGCAGTGTATGTATATAGGTGGGCAGTGTATGTATATGGGTGGGCAGTGTATGTATATGGGGGGCAGTGTATGTATATAGGTGGGCAGTGTATGTATATGGGTGGGCAGTATGCGTATATGGGGGGCAGTGTGTGTATATGGGTGGGCAGTGTATGTATATGGGTGGGCAGTATGTGTATATGGGTGGGCAGTGTGTGTATATAGGTGGGCAGTGTATGTATATAGGTGGGCAGTGTATGTATATGGGTGGGCAGTATGTGTATATGGGGGGCAGTGTGTGTATATGGGTGGGCAGTGTATGTATATGGGTGGGCAGTATGTGTATATGGGGGGCAGTGTGTGTATATAGGTGGGCAGTGTATGTATATAGGTGAGCAGTGTATGTATATGGGTGGACAGTATGTGTATATGGGGGGCAGTGTATGTATATGGGTGGGCAGTATGTGTATATGGGGGGCAGTGTGTGTATATGGGTGGGCAGTGTATGTATATGGGTGGGCAGTATGTGTATATGGGGGGCAGTGTGTGTATATAGGTGGGCAGTGTATGTATATAGGTGAGCAGTGTATGTATATGGGTGGACAGTATGTGTATATGGGGGGCAGTGTATGTATATAGGTGGGCAGTGTATGTATATGGGTGGGCAGTGTATGTATATGGGTGGGCAGTGTATGTATATAGGTGGGCAGTATGTGTATATGGGGGGCAGTGTATGTATATAGGTGGGCAGTGTATGTATATAGGTGGGCAGTGTATGTATATGGGTGAGCAGTATGTGTATATGGGGGGCAGTGTGTGTATATAGGTGGGCAGTGTATGTATATAGGTGGGCAGTATATGTATATAGGTGGGCAGTATGTGTATATGGGGGGCAGTGTATGTATATAGGTGGGCAGTGTATGTATATGGGTGGGCAGTGTATGTATATAGGTGGGCAGTGTATGTATATGGGTGGGCAGTGTATGTATATAGGTGGGCAGTGTATGTATATGGGTGGGCAGTATGTGTATATGGGGGCAGTGTATGTATATAGGTGGGCAGTGTATGTATATAGGTGGGCAGTGTATGTATATGGGTGGGCAGTATGTGTATATGGGGGGCAGTGTGTGTATATAGGTGGGCAGTGTATGTATATAGGTGGGCAGTGTATGTATATGGGTGGGCAGTATGTGTATATGGGGGGCAGTGTATGTATATAGGTGGGCAGTATGTGTATATGGGGGGCAGTGTGTGTATATAGGTGGGCAGTGTATGTATATAGGTGGGCAGTGTGTGTATATAGGTGGGCAGTGTATGTATATGGGTGGGCAGTATGTGTATATGGGGGCAGTGTGTGTATATAGGTGGGCAGTGTATGTATATAGGTGGGCAGTGTATGTATATAGGTGGGCAGTGTGTGTATATAGGTGGGCAGTGTATGTATATGGGTGGGCAGTATGTGTATATGGGGGCAGTGTATGTATATAGGTGGGCAGTGTATGTATATGGGTGGGCAGTATGTGTATATGGGGGGCAGTGTGTGGATATGGGTGGGCAGTGTATGTATATGGGTGGGCAGTATGTGTATATGGGGGGCAGTGTGTGTATATAGGTGGGCAGTGTATGTATATAGGTGAGCAGTGTATGTATATGGGTGGACAGTATGTGTATATGGGGGGCAGTGTATGTATATGGGTGGACAGTATGTGTATATGGGGGGCAGTGTATGTATATAGGTGGGCAGTGTATGTATATAGGTGGGCAGTGTATGTATATGGGTGGGCAGTATGTGTATATGGGGGCAGTGTGTGTATATAGGTGGGCAGTGTATGTATATAGGTGGGCAGTGTATGTATATGGGTGGGCAGTATGTGTATATGGGGGGCAGTGTATGTATATAGGTGGGCAGTGTATGTATATAGGTGGGCAGTGTATGTATATGGGTGGGCAGTATGTGTATATGGGGGCAGTGTGTGTATATAGGTGGGCAGTGTATGTATATAGGTGGGCAGTGTATGTATATGGGTGGGCAGTGTGTGTATATGGGTGGGCAGTGTATGTGGATAGAGGGGCCTGCTTACCTGTACAATCTGATGTTTTCTCCCTCCATCTTCTTCCATCAGCACTTGTCAGGCCAGTCTCTCCTCTTCTCACCCTCCATCCATGCTGTCAGTGTGCTCCGTGTGAGAGGGAAGCAGGGGGTGTGATGTCACTTCCTGCCCCGCCTCCCATCCTCACACAGAGCACGGAGCGCTGAGCATGGAGAGACAGAGAGAGGAGACCTGGCAGTGAGAGCTGGTATAATGCTGCCAGGTCTCTCACGGAGTGGGGGGATTGATGGGTTGCAGGGGCCCTTGGAGTCATTATGGGCCCCTGCAACCTTCTTACAGCACTTTTTTTTGCACAACTTCCTTCTGTTGTGGAGATCTCTGATTTCCACAGCAGAAGCATAGCTGTGCTGCCGGGCCCCCTGACTGACTCGGGCCCTCGGTCCATGACCGATCTGCCCGACCTGTCAGTCCGCCCCTGCAGATACATATATGCACACACACTCAGAATCACACAGACAAACAGATACACATAGACACAAAAACACAGGTAAACATACATACAGGTACACACACTGACACAGGTACACAGGCACAGATGCATACACACACTGACACGCAGATGCACAGACACAGGTATATACACACACTGACACACAGATACATAGGTACACACACACATGTACATAGAAACACAGGTACACAGACACACACACATATAAATACAAATTAACATATATTGACTGATGGGAAGTCTTTGTCTTACAGAGTCCCTCTCCTTTGTTTTTGTTCCTCCTTCTCCTCCCCACACAGTGCCCTTTTTGCTGGAAGGAAGTGATCTGAACTTACTCACTTCTTCCTAGCATTCCATGGGGGAACTCACAAGGTGACAGGGACCCGGTCCAGTGCAATATTAAAGGACCGCTGACCCCTGATTACCCCTGATTGTGGCTGCATGACCCGTTCTGGCCACAGTGCCCAAAATGTCCAAGCCCGGGCAGCACTTTCAACGTGGAACAGAAGGCCTATCATGTTTCAGATCCACCCCAAAATAATGCCGCCTAGGGCCAACTACCTCTCCTGCTACGCCATTGCTTAGACCTATTGTTCCCTTGTTAAAAAAAACACACAAAAAAAACACAACCAATTTTCCATATTTTTACCTAAAAGTGCAAGTGTGAACTGTGTTGTATAAGAATTGCTCAGTTATCCTATCTATTAAGAACACTGTGCTTTATCGGGTGATAGTACATAATTATTTATTAATTTGTATGAATCACTGAATGTCTCACATTTTGGAACATGCCCCAACAACCCCAACGGACTACAGATGGAAAGATTTCTATCATGAATAAAACAATAAAACATATTTCGATACTAATTCCATGTGAAGATTTATTGAACTAAAAACTAGATGTTCAAACTTCAAGGAAGACGGATATACACTGAAGTAGGCTGACATCATTTACTAATACATGCTACATGTGTCTTTCACAATAACATACCAATGCATGAAGCAATCTAGGATATCCCGATAGAATACATGGTTCTGGAAGCAGATGTACTAAATGAATGCAAGGACACACACAAAGGCTAGAAGCATTCCATTAAACATCTCCCTTACTATACAACAATCTACAAAATTCCAATAATTCCCCCAAAAATCTGAAATTAGTGTAACTTCACGGTGCTGCAGCTCAAAGTGGCTATTGCACAATATCCCCCCTGAACGTTTTTACAAGCCAAGCCTCTTTCAATTTACCTTTTGTGTAACTGAATAAGCAAACCACTTTCCAAGAATTAAAACCAAAAGCATATGCATGGAGGTTGAAGCATATTTCTTTATAACATGTGACTGTTATGACATATAACATTGTTTTTGTAATGTATACCAATGTATCCTGCCATGTTACTTTTCAGTGACTTATAGAAGCTTTTTAGATCACATTTTATTCTATCCTTTTGTTTGTTTCACCTCTATTTGTCGTCGTTATAGTGCAGCTTAAAATTCATAAGAAGTCACATAACATTGTAGTTAAATTTATCATGCTTGCTTATATTTTACATGTGTTATTCCACCGAGGCAGAGTATTTAAATGAAGACTCCAAAAACCATAACCACTTCAATGCCGTGGTTATGGTGCCAGGAGTGCCATGTAGCCCCTTATTGTAAATAGTCCAACCGTTTCTGAACAGTCTGATTTTTTTACCTAGGGTCCACCAGGTATTGCTCCCCATCTCCAGAGAAAGAGAGCTGAACACTCTTTGTGTTAGCTTAGCCCAGTGGTACAGTGCTTAGCTTATTGGCTCAATGTGATAATCTCTGCAGGGCTTTGCGCAGGAGAGATAATGGTAGACTCGTAATTGTAACTAGACAAATGGGCACACAGGAACAGAGGGGTTGAGGGCCCTGCTCAATGAGTTTACATGCTAGAGGGAGTGGGGTATAGTGACACAAAGTTTAAAAGTAGAGGTAATTAAATAGGTTGCTAGAGAACTAATCACTGAGAACTTTTGACAGTTGCAGGAGAGGAGTCATGGGGTGGAGGCAGGGCTGCCATCAGAAATTTTGGGGCCCCTGACAAAGCACAAGGTCTGGGCCCCCCCCACCCTTGAGTAGTGGATGTAGTGTGTGTACAGTGATGTAGTGTGTGTTTGTGTAGTGGATGTAGTGTTTGTATGTACTAGATGAAATGTGTTTAGTGGATGCAGTGTCTGTAGTGGATGAAGTGTGTGTATTAGACACTGTCTGTGTATAGTGAATGCAGAATGTTTCAATTTGTGGTGGATGTAGTGTGTGTACTGTGAATACAGGATGTTTGTGTAGTGGATGCTGTGTGTACAGTTGATGCAGAGTGTTTGTTAGTGTAGTGAATGCAGAGTGTGTGTCAGTATAGTGAATCCAGAGTGTGTGCATAGTTTAGTGAATGCAGAGTGTGTGTTAGTGTGTAATAAATGCAGAGTGTGTGTTAGGGTGTAGTGAATGCAGAGTGTGTCAGTGTAATGAATGTAGTGTGTGTGTAAATTTGTAGTGAATGCAGAGTGTGTGTTAATGTGTAGTGAATGCAGAGAGTGTGTTAGTGTAGTGAATGCAGAGAGTGTGTTAGTGTAGTGAATGCAGAGAGTGTGTTAGTGTAGTGAATGCAGAGAGTGTGTTAATGTGTAGTGAATGCAGAGAGTGTGTTAGTGTGTAGCGGATGCAGAGTATGTGTTAGTGTAGTGAATGCAGAGTGTTAATGTGTAGTGAATGCAGAGAGTGTGTTAGTGTGTAGCGGATGCAGAGTGTGTGTTAGTGTAGTGAATGCAGAGTGTGTTAGTGTGTAGCGGATGCAGAGTGTGTGTTAGTGTAGTGAATGCAGAGTGTGGTAATTTGTAGCGAATGCAGAGTGTGTGTCAGTATAGGGGATGCAGTGAGTGTGTTAGTGTGTAGTGTATGCAGAGTGCATGTTGTATTAGTGAATGCAGTGTGTGTATTGTATTAGTGTATGCACTGTGTGTGTTAGTGTATGCAGTGTGTGTTGTATTAGTGTATGCAGTGTGTGTGTTTGTGTATGCGGTGTGTGTTGTATTAGTGTATGCAGTGTGTGTTGTGTCAGTGTATGCAGAGTGTGTTGTGTTAGTGTATGCAGTGTGTGCTGTGTTAGTCTATGCAGTGTGTGTGTTGTGTCAGTGTATGCAGTGTGTGTGTGTTGTGTTAGTGTATGCAGTGTGTGTGTGTTGTGTTAGTGTATGTAGTGTGTTAGTGTATGTAGTGTGTGTTGTGTCAGTGTATGTAGTGTGTGTGTGTGTGTTAGTGTATGTAGTGTGTGTGTGTGTTAGTGTGTGTGTGTGTGTGTGTTAGTGTATGTAGTGTGTGTGTGTGTGTCAGTGTATGTAGTGTGTGTGTGTGTGTGTTGTGTCAGTGTATGTAGTGTGTGTGTGTTTGTTCTGTCAGTGTATGTAGTGTGTGTGTGTGTTGTGTCAGTGTATGTAGTGTGTGTGTGTGTTGTGTCAGTGTATGTAGTGTGTGTGTGTGTTGTGTCAGTGTATATAGTGTGTATGTGTGTGTTGTGTCAGTGTATGTAGTGTGTGTGTGTGTGTGTTGTGTCAGTGTGTGTGTGTGTTGTGTCAGTGTATGTAGTGTGTGTGTGTGTGTGTTGTGTCAGTGTATGTAGTGTGTGTGTGTGTGTGTTGTGTCAGTGTATGTAGTGTGTGTGTGTGTGTGTTGTGTCAGTGTATGTAGTGTGTGTGTGTGTGTGTGTGTTGTGTCAGTGTGTGTGTGTGTGTGTGTGTTGTGTCAGTGTGTGTGTGTGTGTGTGTTGTGTCAGTGTATGTAGTGTGTGTGTGTGTGTGTTGTGTCAGTGTATGTAGTGTGTGTGTGTGTGTTGTGTCAGTGTATGTAGTGTGTGTGTGTGTGTTGTGTCAGTGTATGTAGTGTGTGTGTGTAAATGTCCAATGAGGAGGGGGAGGGGGGCATTTTAACATTATTTAAAAAAACTAATAATAATAATTAATTAAATTGTTTCTCCTCCCTCCCTGCTTACCTGTGTCTAGGGAGGGGGGACATTCCATCCCCGGTGGTCCGGTGGCATGGTGGGGCCCCCCGGCTCCCTGTTACCGCAGAGGGGGCCCAGGCAGCACACTGCTTCTCCTCTTCTCTCCTCCAATAACTCTCGCGAGACCCGCGGAGCGTTGCCATGGCAACCGGGTCTCGCGAGCGTTATTAGCAAAGAGGAGAAGAGAAGCTGTGTGCTGCCTGGGCCCCCTCTGCGGTAACAGGGAGCCGGGGGCCCGCGGCTGCACACATAGATAGCGATATTCGCTATCTATGTGTGCAGGGAGGGAAAGTGGGGCCCGAGCAGTCCGGGCCCCCCAGGGCCGCCGGGCCCATGACAACTGTCACGGTTGTCACCCCCTGATGGCGGCCCTGGGTGGAGGGGGGAGAATGAAAATGTGTTTAAATATTTTTAGGTGGAGTGGAGACTGGATGAAAGTCTAATGGATAAGGTAAGGGAGTTCCACAGGAAAGGTGCAGCCCTGGAGAAGTCTTGGAGGTGAGCATCAGATGTGGGAGTACGGACAGAGGATAGATGTAGGTCTCCGGCAGAGCGCAGGGACCTCAACGGGACATATTTGTGTATTAGGGAGGATAGGTAGGTTGGAGCAGCATTATGTAGGGATTTGTAAGCAAGCACCAGAATCTTAAATTAAGCCCTATATCTACCTGGCAGCCAATGCATGGACTGACAGAGGGGGGCGGGGGACTGGGAGGTGCAGGTGGACAGGAAAATGAGCCTCGCCGCCGCATTCATTATAAATTGCAGCGATGCAATCTGAGAACACGTAAGACCCTTGAGAAGGGGATTGCAGTAGTTAAGGCGATAAAGAACAATGGCATGGACCAGCTGCATCTGGTGTTAAGTAGGGGTGGATGTGAGCTATGTTTAAGGACCTTCTGGCACTCTCTGAACTAGTGGAAGCAGGAAACAGAGGAACCGCCTCTAGTGGCTGTCACAGAAAAAAAACTGCAATGTTATAAATTGTAGTTTTAAAATAACAGGGATTGAGATGATGTGTCTGGCTGACTATAGTGTCTCATTAAGTAGTGGCTAATGGCTCCTGTTATTCTCTATGGGAGCTGCTACCCTCTAATTAGCGACTGATTTTCAGCCTTGTCGCTAAACCAAAAATCTTTACACTAATCTCTGGAAAAAAGTCAATGACTGCTAAATCTCTCCTAGTTAAACAAAGTTTCAGCCCTGGCTCTACTTTTTACAGACCAGCCACTTCTTGCCCATCCATACTTGCCACACTGTGTGAAGTGCGGACGCTCAGGTTGCCAGTTAAAAGTAGCAACCGCTATGGAGATACGCCAGCCCTACACCTGCCTAACTGTAAACATATCCAATTTCCACGTGCAGTTGTTCTAATAAATACTGTTCTATCATTATTTCTATGTTTTTATTGGACGCATTTTCAGTTTGCTTAGAGAGCAATACTGATTATATATGGATACATGTAAATGCCATTTTTGTATAACTTTTACGAGACACTTTTTTTTTTCTTATATGGAAGTATGACTATTCTCATATATACATTTACTAAACAGTGAATTGCAATGATTAATAACTAAATAGCAAACTTTAATCCAAATCCGCCTCTTTCAAAACATTCTCCAATTAAACTGCTTTAAAAAAAAAATAAAAAAAAATCAACTTATATATATAAACCATATATATTTTGTTATATGAATTTTAAATTCACCTTCATTTACTGTTCAGTTAATCTAATAAACCCCATTATATGAATGGAAACAAACAACTATACGGGGGGAAGAGAAGCACACTCCCTTCCAAGCTGTCTGCAACAACAAACACTGACCATAATCTGAGCAGGACACTCGTTTCACTTAATGTAATGGTAAATGTAACATCTTGGTATCTAGGGCAACCACATTGTTAAATGGACATGGAAGTCCTATTTGCTTAAGAGTTTAGTCCAAATAACTGGTCAGAATCCAGTAGTGCTCTATTTCTTTAGTATAAAAATACATAACTGATGGGAAATATGGGTCTACTGTCCATGGGACACTGTACAGAATACGGTCAATGACTGTAAGGGTTGGTTATGTGAAGAAGTATGGAAACAGGACTAGCTCTAAACCATACCAAACTAGGAAACCTGCAAATAGAATCTGAAGAAAGAGAGGTATAAAGCCTTATAAAGTGAATTGATCTTTTCTACATTTATCCCCTATTAAACATTAATGTGCCGTTGGACAGCTGTGGGTAGATGTGGGCTAACATCTGGCATGCGGTCTATACTTGATAGTACATGCACTTTACATGTGGCTAACACATTTAAAAAAGAGAATAATAATGTACCATTATACACCAGGTAAAGATTATAGATTGTACGGTTCTGAAACTTTCTGCAGTACAAACCATTGACATTGCTTGTTACATAGGAAGTGTAACGGGCCAGGGTGAGTGCAATGGGCAAGAGTAAGAATTACCATTTGCTATAGTAAGTGATATACCGTATATACTCGAGTATATACCCCAACTCGACTTATACTCGAGTCAATGTCTGTATTATGGCAATTTACATAATACAGACAATGGGGATGTGTAGGAGGGGGGCTGGCAGCTCCCTTCTCCTCCGCGCGGTCCGGTCAAGTCCCAGTGTAAGTCAGTGTAAGTAATTTTCGGTTTACATATGAAAATCCATTGAAAATAATGCCTCAGCTTACAAAAAATGTTCGCAATACAAACAAGTTTCCCCAGGATGCATTGCACCTGGAAAGTTATAGCACCGTACCCTGCATGCTGGAGCCTGTGGGTAGCATGTGGCGTTGAGTGTGGAGGTTTTGGAGCAGCTTTTGCATCGAGTTCTGGAGCTATTCTGTAAATTGTTTGCAATTGTTTTGGGACTTTTTGGTACATTTCTCAAGCTGTGGAAAGGTAGGGAGCTGAGCTTGTATTTTGCATGCCTTTTATTGTGTGTTCTGCATTGTGGGTTGGTTTCCATGCCAGCTCATTTTGACTTTTTTCTGACCTCCAGAACGGATTACCGTATATACTCGAGTATAAGTCGAGTTTTTCAGCACATTTTTTTGTGCTGAAAAACCCCAACTCGACTTATACTCGAGTCAATGTCTGTATTATGGCAATTTACATTGCCATAATACAGACAATGGGGCTGTGTAGGAGGGGGGCTGGCAGGAAGCTCTTACTTACCTCTCCTGCAGCTCCTGTCAGCTCCCTTCTCCTCCGTGCGGTCCGGTTAGCTCCCCTGTCAGCTCCCACTGTAAGTCTCGCGAGAGCCGCGGGGTCAGAGCGCGGCCGCGAGACTTACACTGGGACTTGCAGCGGGAGCTGACCGGACCGGCACGGAGGAGAAGGGAGCTGACAGGAGCTGCAGGAGAGGTAAGTAAACGCTCTGCCAGCCCCCTCCTACACAGTGCACACCACTGGACCACCAGAGAAAATAAAATAATAAAAATATATAAATAATAAAATATTAATAATAATTTAAAAAATAATAATAATACAATTAAAAATATATTAATATAACAAAAAAAATGATATTAAAATTATAATAATTAAAAAAAATAATAAAAATGCAGACCCCCCACCAAGGCTCTGCATCACACTCTGCATCACACACACACACACACACACACACTGCACTCATACACACACTGCATTCATACACACACACACACTGCATTCATACACATACTGCATTCATACACACACTATAATAATTTTATTTATAAATTTACCAGTAGCTGCTGCATTTCCCATCCTGGTCTTATACTCGAGTCAAGAAGTTTTCCCAGTTTTTTGGGGTAAAATTAGGGGCCTCGGCTTATATTCGGGTCGGCTTATACTCGAGTATATACGGTATATAGCTTTCACCGGTCCTACTGCATTCCTCTTGCACCATAACTAATGGGTGTTTAAGTGTGTAAAGGACCCAGAGTGTGTATAGGAGATTGTGTGTGTGTGTCTGGGGGTGCTGTGTGTGTCTAGGGGTGTTGTGTGCGTGTCTGGGTGCTGTGTGTGTCTGGGTGCTGTGTGTGTCTGGGGTGCTGTGTGTGTCTGGGTGCTGTGTGTGTTTGGGGGTGCTGTGTGTGTCTGGGGGTGCTGTGTGTGTCTGGGTGCTGTGTGTGTCTGGGGGTGCTGTGTGCGTCTGGGGGTGCTGTGTGCGTCTGGGTGCTGTGTGTGTGTGTGTGTCTGGGTGTGCTGTGTGTGTCTGGGTGTGCTGTGTGTGTTTGGGGGTGCTGTGTGTGTCTGGGTGCTGTGTGTGTCTGAGGGTGCTGGGTGCGTCTGGGGGTGCTGTGTGCATCTGGGTGCTGTGTGTGTGTCTGGGTGTGCTGTGTGTGTTTGGGGGTGCTGTGTGTGTCTGGGGGTGCTGTGTGTGTTTGGGTGCTGTGTGTGTCTGGGGGTGCTGTGTGTGTCTGGGGGTGCTTTGTGTGTTTGGGTGCTGTGTGTGTTTGGGTGCTTTGTGTGTCTGAGGGTGCTGTGTGTGTTTGGGTGCTGTGTGTGTTTGGAGGCTGTGTGTGTGTGTGAATGTATTTTGTATTTAAATTAAAATATATATTTTTGTATTAATAAAAAAAAAAGTTATATCCCCCCCTCCCTTCTTACCTTTAGCCTGGGAGGGGGGGAGCCTTCTGCCATGAGGGGGGGGGGCATGCTTCCTTCCCTGGTGGTCCAGTGGTGAGAGTGAACTTTAGCCTGAAGGCTAGAGTTCACTCTCGCGAGATCTGAGCGTTGCCGCGGTAACCGCGGCAACTCTCAGACCTCGCAAGAGGACCCGGCGGAGCTGCTGGCTAGAGCTCCGCCGGTCCTCTCTCCTGCCTCCCTCCCTCTCCTGCCGGCGGCCGCATGTCAGTGTCTGTGGGCCGGTGAGGGAGATCTTTGATGTGCCCGATGGCCAGTCGGGGCCTGCTTATGCCTATCTCATGCATGATTAAACTCCTTCACTGTGTTAACCTCTACCACCATAGCTGTAAGGCTATTCCATACATCCACTACACTCCCAGTAAAGAAATTCTTCCTGATATTATTTTTAAACCTTTGCCCCTCTAATTTAAGACTATGTCCTCTTGTTGTGTTAGTGTTTTTCTTTTAAATATAGTCTCCTCCTTTACTGTGTTGATTCCCTTTATGTATTTAAAGGTTTCTATCATATTCCCCCTGTCTCATCTTTCCTCCAAGCTATACATGTTAAGATCCTTTAACCTTTCCTGGTAAGTTTTATCCTGCAATCTATGAACCAGTCTAGTAGCCCTTCTTTGAACTCTCTCTAAGGTATCAATATCCTTCTGAAGATATGGTCTCCAGTACTGCATACAATACTCCAAGTGAGGTCTCACCAGTGTTCTGTACAATGGCATGAGCACTTCCCTCTTTCTACTGCTAATACCTCTCCCTATACAACCAAGCATTCTGCTAGCATTTCCTGCTGCTCTATTACATTGTTTGTCTACCTTTAAGTAATCAGAAATAATTACCCCCAAATCCCTTTCCTCAGATGTTGAGGTTAGGACTTTATCAAATATTCTGTACTCTGCCCTTGGGTTTTTACACCCAAGATGCATTATCTTGCACTTATCCACATTAAATGTGAGTTGCCACAACTCTGACCATTTTTCTAGTTTACCTAAATCATTTGCCATTTGGCTTATCCCTCCTGGAACATCATCCCGGTTACATATCTTAGTATCATCAGCAAATAGACATACCTTACCATCAAGACCTTCTGCAATATCAAACAATATTAAAGAGAATGGGTGCAAGTACAGATCCCTGAGGTATCCCACTGGTGACAAGCCTATGCTTCGAATATACTCCATTGACTACAACCCCGTTTTGCCTGTCACTCAATCACTGCCTTACCCATTCGACAATATTGGAATCCAAACTTAAAGATTGCAGTTTATTGATAAGCCTTCTATGTGCACCAGTGTCAAAAGCCTTACTGAAATCTAGGTAAGCAATGTCTACTGCACAACCCTGATCTATTATTTTAGTTACCAAATCAAAAATAATCAATAAGATTAGTTTGGCATGATCTCCCTGAAGTAAACCCATGTTTTCTTTTTAGATGTTCAACAATCCTATCCTTTAACATGGTTTACATTACTTTCCCCACTACCGAAGTAAGACTTACTGGCCTATAGTTGCCCGACTCCTCCCTACTACCTTTCTTGTGAATGGGCACAACATTCGCTAACTTCTGGGACTACTCCTGTTAACAATAATTGGCTAAATAAATCTGCGAATGGTTTTGCTAGTACACCACTAAGCTCTTATAATAACTTTGGGTGTATTCCATCAGGTCCCATCGACTTATTTGTCTTTACTTTTGACAGCTGAAACAGAACCTCTTCCTCTATAAACTCACATGTAACATATTACTCATTTGTCCTTTTTCCTAACAGAGGCCCCTTTCCTTAATTTTCCTCTGTAAATACCGAACAAAAATATTCATTGTGGCAGTCAGCTAGACCTTTATCCTCTTCTACATACCTTCCTTCTTTTGTTTTTAAGCTTACTAATCCTTGTTTTAATTTCCTTTTTTCATTTATGTACCGTATATACTCGAGTATAAGTCGAGTTTTTCAGCACATTTTTTGTGCTGAAAACCCCCCACTCGACTTACACTCGAGTCAATGTCTGTATTATGGCAACTTACATTGCCATAATACAGACCAGGACTGCCAGGCTCATTATAAGCCCGACGGTCCTGTTGGGGGCTGGCAGAGAGCTGTTACTTACCTTCACAGCAGTTCCTGTCAGCTCCCTTCTCTCTCCTCCGGTCCGGTCAGCTCCCTTCTCCTCCAGTGTAAGTCTCGCGAGAGCCGCAAGACTTACAGTGGGAACTGACAGGGGAGCTGACCGGACCGGAGGAGAGAGAAGGGAGCTGACAGGAGCTTCTGTGAAGGTAAGTAACAGCTCTCTGCCAGCCCCCTCCTACACAGCCCATCCACTGGACCACCAGGGAATGGGAGCTCCCCTCCCTGGCCATGTATCAAGCAGGGAGGGGGGAGTAATAAATAAAATAAAAATGTAAATAATAATAAAATTAAATATTAATAATATAAAAAAAATATTAAAATATAAATAAAAAAATGTAATATTAAAATAATAATAATTTTAAAAAAAATAATAAAAATGCCTACCCCCCCACGAAGGCTCTGCATCACATACACAAACACACTCTGCATCACACACACTCTGCATCACACACACACTGCATTCATACACATGATGTAGAATTATTAAAAATCTTTATTGAACCTGTATTGAATTATTGTACTAACTCCATCTTAACCTCACATTATGACAGACCCTCCATTTTGTCCACATTACATGACAGAATTTCCCAGCAACATTTAGTGTAATGAATAGAGACTGTATTTTCTATAAAGACATAGCTGACTCCGGAATTATTGAATCTCCTGTAACATGCAACAAAGTATAACCAAGGCCAAGGCCAAGGCCATGAGAACGCCGGCCTAATGAAATGTTCTATTCATAAAAGAACCCTGCACCTGACCACGAGTCTGACATCACTAACTGCCCAAAATGACGCTCAAGCCCCCCCTTCCCACCGAGTAAGCCTCATGCTGGGAGAGATGGCGCTTGAGCCATCTGTCCACACCCGTGTCCAGAACAATACCACCTCCCGGTGGGAGGACACCTAGTTAACCACTTAGTTCTTGATCCAATTAATAATATTGATGGGTGGACACTGACATAGTCACTTAACATTTAATCCAATTAATGATGTTTATTTGTTATTATATGATATTCAATGATGATGTCATTTTGCCTTTAAAAGGGTCTGCATACCCGTTTTTTAACCAGATGCTAATAAATTTCCTCGAAGTTATTTTAACCTGAACTCCGTGTGTCAGTCTGAATTACTTCTGCGTATACGCAATTTAATCATCTCAAATTTGGACAGGAACAGATAGACATTTAAAATTTTTGTTTATTTCTAAATTAATCTACATCAATTTGGCGCATCCATCGTGGGGCACCGGGCTATGGCCTCTGGCCGGTAAGCCGTCCTAAGGAAGACGCTGTTGGACGGAGGAATCCGGGGGGAAGGAAAGGGAGACTGATCACCTCCGATTACACGGTAGAGACTTCTGCAGAGCCACCGGTATGTTCAGGCCCCTTTGATTGACCCGTCCACGTGTCTGTGACTGCTTCCCGGGAGGACATCAAAGACAGGTAATATCTTGCCCGGTGTCTTGTTACTCACTTGTTTACCTGCATTTAGTCTATCTGTTGCCTGGGTGTGTTTGTATTGGCCTGTTTTAGTTTAAGTGCCCGGGTAGAGTGTTTATCTGTGTACCCCTTTTGGGATAAAGGGGGGTGGACCTGTGGTAGTTTGCCTGGGGGTCCTATGTTTGTCTGTTTACCCCTTTTGGGATAAAGGGGGGTGGACCTGGGGGTGTTTGCCTGGGGTCCTTTGTTTGCCTGTTTACTCCTTTTAGGAACCACGTGGCTGTGGTTGTAAGGAAAAAGGGGGGTGGACCTGTGGAAGTTTTCCTGGGGGTCTTCTTTGCCTGTTTACCTCTTTTAGGTGCTGGGTAGCTGCAGCAGTAAGGAAAAAGAGGAGGGGGGAATCTGTGGAGGGGTGTAGACTCATTGCTTCCTGGGGATTCCCCATGGTGTCACTTTGATAGCCTAGCTAGCCTCATTGTGCACATAACTCTGCTTGCAGAGAGGTGGTAACCTCCAGCTTCGAGCGCTGAGGCTGGTGGAATTCCAATTTTTTTATTTGTGGCGGGCGGATTCAAGCAGGCATTGCTTGTCTCCAGCACCACGTGGTAGTGAGACTTACGGGTGGGTCCGTAGGGGCGCTACGGGAGTGAGGATAGAGGTGGCCACACTTAGTGGACTGCTGTAACGAGGGAGGCTATACAGGACTCGGGTCGGAGAGGATTGCTGTTTCCTGTGGCCGCTGGTAGTGAGACTTGAGGAAGTGATTCTCCGAGCGGGGACACTACGAGGTTGAGGGAGGTGACTTTGGTCACACGAGTAAAGGAAAGGGATTACTGTTGATTTTATTTGAACTGTGATGCATGCACTGTATTTCAATTGAATTGTTGTGTTTTTTGTTTAATTGGGAGTCATTCAAACTCCTGTGTCTGTCTCTAAAATTTCACCTTACTTTTTACTTTTCCTATACTTCCTGTATTATTTACTCTATCCACTCCTATTTCTCTTGTGAGAGAAGTCTTGGTCACACACTTCTCACCCCGCTCCAATCCGTGACTACCACCTCGGGTAGGCAGATTTAGTGACTGGTCTACGTTTTGGGAAGACGCACTTGAGGGGGACCCACCCTTCTTGAGTGGCAGTCGAGCATTGTAGACGTTCTGTTTCATTTTTTCTTTCCCTATATCTGGGACGCCTGTATAGGGGGGGATATGGGACAGGAATTGAGTAAGCCCGGTAGGGGCTGGCTCGCATGTGATTTAGTTGAAGACAGAGAGGGTGAGGAGATGGTTAAAGGTGTTGAAAAGATTGCTAAAGTGTGTAAAATTGCTGTGCCTTCATGTGGTAGATTGCAGCCAGAAAGCTGGCGTAGATTACTGACAGAGAAGAAAGGCAAGCTTACAGATAATGATTTATTGCGTACTGCTGAAGCGTGGTACAGAGTAGCGAAGGCTATTCAGCAGGAAGGTTGGGTTGAGGAAGAAATAAATCACAAAGGTGTGAAATTGTTTGTGTATCATAATAATTGTGTTGCTGGGGCATTCCCTCAGCCAGCGCCCCAAAATGGCGCCCAGGGGATGTCTATCCCCAAGGTTCAGTCAGCAATAAGTGACAATCCTCCCATCACCCATCCCGTCATTTCCCCTGTTTGTCCGGTCCTGAATTCTGATGGATCATTATTCTCCCCATCATCATCCCTAACATTCCCATCATCCTCATCCATCCCTGCACTACCTTCTCTGCCTAATCCAAGCATTTCATCTGCCATTCCTTCTCTACATTCTCTCTCCGTCAATAATCCTACCCTCCCGTCTGCATCCACCCAGTTCACTAACCCCTCCTCTCTTGCTACTGTCAATCCTACTACACCCACTCCGGCTCCTCCTACTACACCTGCCTCTGCTAATCCCTCTCCGCTCTCTCCCTTTCCCACTCCTCCCACAGCCCAGGTTCCTACCCCTTCAGTTTCATATCCATATCCCGGATGTCCCACCTCCTTCCCTAACCCCTGCCCAACTAATCCACCCTCCCCAGGTTCCGCCCAAAACTCTGCCCAGTTGTCTTGGCCCTACCCCTTCCCTTACCCCTTGACCCTGCCCTATCCAAACCAAGCTTACTTCCCTTCCCAAGCCACTCCCCTGACCCCGGTCATGCCCAGTCCGGCACAGTATGCCCCGGATGTGCCCACATCCAACATGGCCGCCACTTCTTCCCTTAACCCTAATGCAGTTTCCTTTCACGCCTCCAATATGGCGGCCCCCAGTCATCTAGCACCCCTGATGCCGGTACTTCCCGATGACTATTCACCCCAAGCTCATAACCCACTAGCCACCCCAGCATCTGGGAATCCCTCATTTCCCCCGGTTCTGACACCTCAGGTGGTCCCATTACGCAGAAGGGCCCAGATCACAGATGAGGATGAGGATGAAGAGGGATCCCAGGACTCACTGGAGGTTGCGGGGCCCCCGCCCCGCCGTTCTATTGATGATCCTTTTGGACATACAGGCCGGGGGGATCGTGCCCCTCCTAAATATGTTGCTTTTAATCCTACTCAAGCTAGTGCTCTAATGAAATCACTCCCTGACCCAGAAAAGCAACCTATGCCTTTTTACCGAGGGATAGTTCAGATTCAAAAGACTTATTCCGCAGCATGGCGTGATTTACTGAGCATTTGTGCTATTAAAGCCGGGGATGCATATTGGCTCAGCATGGCCCGCCACCTCAGTACAGATCTGCTTATAAGTGATATTGATTACCCCTCCGGAGTAACTTTTTGCAACCAATTAAAAGAATGGGCTAAGGACAAACTTGCAGATCAGGCTGCTGGCCTTACTGATATTATACAAGACAAAGGAGAATCAGTGGAAAGGTTTCATGCAAGACTGTTTCAAATGTTTACAGATTTGGGGTTTGATCTTACTGACAAGATTCATTCACAAATGCTGTCTGGTGCGTTTGTCCAAGGTGTTAAAGACTCCATACGAAAGGGAATCATTGCTGCACGCCCTGAATATAAGATGGTCCCACTGGATACCTTACTCTTAGTAGCCAGAGGTCTGGAATCTGCCCAGACCCCCAGAAGGTCCACCTCTGCTCCTCTCATGGTGTCCCGCTCCACCCCTGTCCCAAAAGGCACCAAACCTGAGGATGGACATTGCTTTAATTGTGGGGCTAAGGGACATTTCAGGAGTGATTGCCCAGAACCCAAGAAAGAACCCAAGAGGATGCCCAAGCCTGCCCCTGCTCCCAAGGCCACAAAAACAGTTCCAATTGTTGAGGAACCAGATGATTAGGAAATTGGCAAGCCTGTGTCATTAACCCCTGTTATGGCAGTGTCTTCAGGGGATAAGGGGGGGCCACTTGCCACTGTGACTCTACCCATTGAAGGACAACCTACCACATTTCTTGTTGACACAGGTGCAGCCCGAAGTGTTCTGCGAGAACAAGACCTGCCAGACCCATCTTTTCTGTCAAATATTGATGTCTCTTGTGTTGGAGTGGATGGCCAACCAAGACACAGTCCTTTAACAACTCCATTACGAGTTGGCAACTACCCTAGCTTGCTTGCTCGTTTTGTGGTATCCTCCACATGCCCAATTAACCTGTTAGGCGCTGATGTCCTCTCACGCCTGCAGGCATCTATCATCTTCACTCCAGATGGACAAGTAGAACTGTCTACTCCTCTATCTGAATCAGACACCTCAGCCTTGTGCTCCCTGCCTCTGATGCTGCATTTAGAAGAACCCCGTGGGGAAGCAAAGGAACAGAGGTCCAATTTTCCAGATGAACTAAAGACAAAGGTACCTGCAAAATTATGGTCCTCAGGCCCAGAGGACATAGGTCACCTAAAAGTTCCACCTGTGGTGGTAAAGCTCATTCCAGGAGCAAAGTTACCAAGGAAACCACAATATCCTTTAAAACCAGCTCAAGCTGCAGCTATTTCAATTCAAATCAAAGCACTCTTGGAGAAGGGTGCTCTTGTGAAATGTGAATCAAAATGCAACACCCCATTATTTCCTGTGAAGAAGAAAACTCCAAAAGGTGAACCAGAGAAGTATAGAATGGTTCAGGACCTCCGTGCAGTCAATGAAGCAACAGTCCTGGACACCCCTATTGTGCCTAACCCACACACTCTGCTCTCTGGGGTCCCACCTTCAGCAAAATACTTCACAGTCATTGATTTGGCTAATGCCTTCTTCAGTGTACCACTGGATCCAATTTGCCAATACCTGTTCGCTTTCACACACGAAATGCAACAGTACACATGGACTGTCATGCCCCAAGGGGCCCAAAACTCTCCAAGTCAGTTTGCAAAGGCCATGTGCTCTATCCTTGATCCATGGCAAGCAGACCATCCAGAGGTTGTACTACTCCAGTATGTGGATGATTTACTACTCTGTGGAGATGACATACCCACAACTGAAGAATGTTCAATCAGTCTCCTTTGCTATTTAGCAGAACAAGGATGCAAAGCTTCACTTCTCAAGCTGCAATTCTGTCAACCTACAGTAATCTTCCTTGGTCATTGCCTATCTCAAGGTACCAGACATCTCACTCGGGACCGAGTCAGAGCAGTACTGGATATTCCACCTCCAAGGACTTCAAAATCTCTACATGCCTTCTTAGGCCTCATTTCCTACTGCAGAGCGTGGATCCCAGAAGCCTCTCTGCTTATGCAACCACTCTATGATGCACTCAAGTCAGACCCATTCTGCCTGACCAATGAAGCACTGGACAATTTCCACACTCTAAAAACGTGCCATTGCATCTGCTCCTGCTTTGGGCCTGCCAGACTATACCAAACCCTTCAAATTATTTGTCTCTGAAAGACAAGGCCATGCTACAGGAGTCCTTACCCAAACAAATGATTTAAGAGGCCGCCAGAGGCCTATTGGATTTTACTCCTGCCAGCTGGATATCGTGGCCAGAGGGACCCCTTCTTGCCTTAGGGCAGTTTTTGCAGCAAGAGAACTCATTGAAAGAACTGCAGACTTGGTCCTTGGCCACCCTCTAGTTGTCTTGGCCCCTCATGACATTTCTGCCATCATCAACCAAGTACAACTCAAGCATGTGTCTCCTGCAAGACACCTACGCCTCCAGTGTCATCTCCTGTTACCTGACAACATTACCATACAAAGATGTCAAGTTCTCAATCCGTCCACTCTTCTCCCACTACCTGAGGGAGGTATCCACTATGGGTTTATCATGGATGAAACCTATATCTACCTTCTTGCTGGTTCAATCAAGAGAATGCATCCTGATTTATCCTTTCATGATGGACAGGCTCCTCTCTGCGAGGGACCAGGATATGCCTTATGTACCATGTGGTATAAGCCAAACAGCACTCCTGAGTCTTGCTATGAAGATGAGCTTTATCACCTAGTGGAGGTGAAACTCACTGCCCAAGACTTTTACTGTGACTCTGAAGGCAACAGCATGGCCTTGATTCAATTACCTTCAGAGCTCAAATACTTGTACCGTCATTGGGACACTGCCATTCCACATGTCCCTGTCACCAAGTTGAAAACAAAATCATGGAATGATCTTGGGCCCATGGCAAAATTATGGGCCACCATGGATGAATCACAGCTACAGGAAAACGGCATTGTCAAATACCCAACAACTGACCATCTTGAAGCATGGCCACGCCACTTCCTGGAAAATGAATTTCAAGATCTGGTCATAGTGAATGATTATGACCCAGAGACACCTCATGACTGTTTCGAACAAATGAAAATGGAGACAATACACTTACCAACTGTACATGAGAATCCATTAACAAATCCTGATTTTACCCTGTTTGTGGACGGTTCAAGGTATGCTGATGAAGAAGGAAAATACCACACAGGATATGCCGTGACCACAACAGATGAAGTTATCAAGTCATCATCTCTACCACCAGCAATGTCTGCACAAGAAGCTGAATTACAAGCCCTGACTTCAGCATGCAAAATTTCCGAAGGAAAACGTGCCAGCATCTACACGGATTCAAGATACGCTCTGGGTGTGGCACATGACTTCGGCCTCATTTGGAAGACAAGAGGATTTCTTACCACTGCCGGTACACCAGTCAAACACAGCTCTGCAATCAAGGAACTAATGGATGCCCTCCTACTCCCTGAAGAAGTGGCCGTCTTGAAAGTCAAGGCACATGGGAAGTTGGATACAGATGAAGCAAAGGGCAACCATTTGGCTGATCAGGCTGCTAAGCAAGCAGCAAGAAATTTGCAGGAAGTGGATGAAGAAGTGTCCGGACAAGAAGAAATTCCTATTTTTACCCTACAGACCCTTCCTACCGACCTAAGAATTTTGCGGGAACAGCAAGCTGCAATTACCCCCGAAGAAATCCAGAAATGGAAGAAGAAAGGAGCTGTCCTAAAGGACGGAATATATTACAACAACTTTAAATTCTGCCTTCCTAAAAATTTATATCCAGCAGTTGTCCAATGGGCACATGGACCTGCACATCTGTCAAAAGACTTAATGGCCGCCCTCATACAAAAGTATTATGAAGCACCTGGAATCACAACATTGATCAACAGCTTCTGTAGGGCCTGTGTCATTTGTGCAAAATGCAATCCAGGAAAGCCAACCAAGGTGCCTTCGAAACACCTGGCTAAACCCATGTACCCATTCCAGAGAATTCAGATTGACCACATACAAATGCCCAAGAGTGGGCCTCATGAATATGCACTAGTAATAGTGGACATGTTCTCAGGTTGGCCAGAAGCCTACCCAGTGGCCAATATCACTGCAAAAACAACTGCAAGACGCCTACTTACAGATATTGTATGTAGATTTGGACTTCCAGAAGTCATTGAAAGCGACCAGGGCCCAGCCTTTACAGCAACTGTGACTAAAGAAATTTGGGCTGCTCTGGGGGTGACCCTAGCCTTTCACACCCCTTACCACCCACAAAGTAGTGGCAAAGTGGAACGCATGAACGGCACTCTAAAAGCCAGAATGTTAAAAATGTCACAAGAAACAAGGATGCCCTGGCCAGAAAGCCTGTCAATAGCTTTATTCAGCGTTAGGCACACACCTAGAGGGAAGCACTCACTATCGCCATATGAGATTCTATTTGGGACTGCACCCAGACTAGGTTGTTATTACCCACAACAGTTGCAGCTTCAATCTGATGTTTTAGTAGACTATGTAACTGAACTTGCAAGTGCCTTGAACAAAATATATGCCCAAGTTTTCTCTTCAATTCCAGATCCCGATTTGGATACAGGTACCCACAACCTGCTTCCCGGAGATTGGGTTCTGGTCAAGAAATTTGTGCGGAAACATACCCTGGAACCAAGATTTGACGGACCGTTCCAAGTTCTCCTGTTCACCGCAACCTCCGTCAAATTGGCCGGCAGGCCACACTGGATCCACGCTTCCCACTGCAAGAAGACTCCTGCCCCAGAGGAAGCAGATACCGCACAACCATGTACCTCTGGTACATTATCTCCTTAATTAGTTTAATTAAGGCCCAGCAAGTAGCCATCACCCAAGATGCCAGTGGGTACACCTTCTGGTATAATTCATCATGTACCCGTGTGGCTACTTATACTTTTGATTACTGTGACATCGAAGAATGCACATTCCCTACATCACAGATTCAGAATATCTATAGAGATATCCCTCATTCAAAGGACCCCTATGTTTGTGTAGTTGACAAACAATGGGGGCACAATTGTAACCATTGGGGGGCGGCGGGATGGAATGCCGGGCCTGCCTGGGGTTACAAACCAAAAAGTGCCTTATCTAAAGTAGATGATCATGGTAGATCCCTTCTCCAAAGAATGACTCTGAGAAAGCCTGGAGGAGGTATACCAATGAAATTAATCCTAAATATTGAGCATCCAAGTCCAACAGATGCAGACCAGTATGTAATGGGAATGTATTGGAAAAAGGGTTCCTATAACAAGTTAGGGCATTTCTACCTTAAAGATATGTGCAACTCTTCCGAGTGGCAAGGGACCACCCATATGGTCTCAAATCCATTAAAACCACACATCCAGTCCTTTAAGGACATGATGGCCATTGCTAACCCCACCTTTGAAGATACCATGGCCGCTGAAACAGGTTTTAATGATGTTAATCTATGGTTAGAATGGATGAAATATAATGCCAACAAGCATAACAAAACCGCATGCTATGTGTGTGGCGGTGCCCGGCCTCACCTGGGCACCATGCCTTTAACCTTGCCGGTAGATATAGAAGAATGTGTTTTGAGTCTTTTTGCCTATCACTACGATTTCAACAGGTCCATATGTAAAGCATGGACAGTAGAGTATCCTCTTCGAACCAAGGATGTCAAACCCCCAGATGGTGTTACAGTCTATAGAGGTAATTACACCTGTTATGCTAATTATGATGGAATTGGTAAATTCTTGGGTAACTTCTCTAAAGGGTATTGTGCCACCTACAGAAATGTCTTCATGAACTTGTTGCAGTTCCATACTAGGTCATTGGGGGATATTTACTGGTTGTGTGGGGATTTACAGCTAAGATCCAGGATGGACAAGGAATGGTGGGGGGAGTGTACTTTGGCTAAAGCCATTATGCCTATACATATTATCTCTGACACACACCCTGACACACATGAGTCCAAACACACACCAGCCAAGGTTAAGCGCGAAGCCCCAGTAAAAGGCAGTTTTGACCCTCACATTTACATTGATGCCATTGGGGTGCCTAGGGGGGTGCCCAATGAATTTAAAGCAAGAGATGAAGTTGCTGCAGGATTTGAATCACTTTTTACCATAGTTATTGCAAACAAGAATTTAAATTGGATAAATTACATTTATTACAACCAACAACGCTTTGTTAATTACACCAGGGATGCCCTCCAGGGTTTAGCCGAACAGCTGCAGGCTACATCTCAAATGTCCTTCCAGAATAGAATGGCCTTAGACATGATTCTAGCCGAAAAAGGAGGGGTATGTAAAATTTTGCCCGACACCATGACATGTTGTACTTACATCCCAGAAAACACAGGCCCTAATGGTAAAGTTACCTTAGCTATAGGGAAATTAAATGAGCTCTCTGAAGAGTTAAAAATGAATTCTGGGATAAAAGATCCCTGGGAAAGATGGTTTGGTTGGATGACAGGATGACAAAAGGCTTTAATGCATATTGGTATAGCAATACTAATTTTTCTTTTTATTTTTGCTCTTCTCGTTTGTTGTGTCCTCCCTTGTCTGAGAAAATCCCTCATGAAGACTGTAGACCAAGCGGCACCCACTTTCGCACATCTCACAGTTGATGACCAAGATTTCCAAGATCTCAACTCACCCTGTATACCGCTGCAAACTATCCCTTTTATTGATAAAGTGCGAGAATTCTAGGTAGGGACCAGCTTAGGGACAGCATTTGTCTGTATGGGAAAGACTACCGTGTGGAGAAGTGGTGGGTTAGCCATCGTGGGCCACCCATGGTAGTGAAGCGTTCGAGTGCCCTGCAGACGGATGAGTTAGCCTACTAGGGTCAGATGAAGGGACAGAATTGAACTTTGCAATAACACCTAGCTAGCGGCCACGGGGTTTCTGTGCTTTTGGGCTAACACGTCTTCTGATACTAACTAATAAAGTTTATCTTTTAGAATCTAACATTTCATAGGGGGGACTGATGTAGAATTATTAAAAATCTTTATTGAACCTGTATTGAATTATTGTACTAACTCCATCTTAACCTCACATTATGACAGACCCTCCATTTTGTCCACATTACATGACAGAATTTCCCAGCAACATTTAGTGTAATGAATAGAGACTGTATTTTCTATAAAGACATAGCTGACTCCGGAATTATTGAATCTCCTGTAACATGCAACAAAGTATAACCAAGGCCAAGGCCATGAGAACGCCGGCCTAATGAAATGTTCTATTCATAAAAGAACCCTGCACCTGACCACGAGTCTGACATCACTAACTGCCCAAAATGACGCTCAAGCCCCCCCTTCCCACCGAGTAAGCCTCATGCTGGGAGAGATGGCGCTTGAGCCATCTGTCCACACCCGTGTCCAGAACAATACCACCTCCCGGTGGGAGGACACCTAGTTAACCACTTAGTTCTTGATCCAATTAATAATATTGATGGGTGGACACTGACATAGTCACTTAACATTTAATCCAATTAATGATGTTTATTTGTTATTATCTGATATTCAATGATGATGTCATTTTGCCTTTAAAAGGGTCTGCATACCCGTTTTTTAACCAGATGCTAATAAATTTCCTCGAAGTTATTTTAACCTGAACTCCGTGTGTCAGTCTGAATTACTTCTGCGTATACGCAATTTAATCATCTCAAATTTGGACAGGAACAGATAGACATTTAAACATTTTTTGTTTATTTCTAAATTAATCTACATCACACACACACACTGCATTCATACACACACACTGCATTCATTATATACACACACTGTAAATAAAAATTCAATTAATATAATTTTTGGGGATATAATTTTATTTAGAATTTTACCACTAGCTGCTGCATTTCCCACCCTAGTCTTATACTCGAGTCAATATGTTTTCCCAGTTTTTTTGGGTAAAATTAGGGGTCTCGACTTATATTTGGGTCGACTTATACTCGAGTATATATGGTTTATAAAAAATGTTTTGTCCCCCTTTTTTACTGACTGTGCTATTTTCTCTTCTATGTGTGATTTGGAAGCTCTTATAACTTGCTTAGCCTCTTTCTGCCTAATCTTATAGATTTGTCTATCTTTCACACTGTGTTTTTTTTTTTAAAGTTAATAAATGCTAACTTTTTGTTTTTTACTATTTTGGCCACATCTGCAGAGTACCACAGTGGTTTCTTGATTTTTTTATGCGTTTACTGACAAGCCTAATGCAATTTTCTGTTGCCTTCAGCAGTGCAACTTTTTAATAATCCCATTTCTCTTGGACTCCATTTAAACTGCTCCAATCTGATAATGACTCCTTTACACATATTCTAATTTTAGAAAATTCTGTTTTTTTTTAAAGTCTAAAACTTTTGTTTTTGTGTGGTATGACTTAAACCACACTGACTGATGATCACTGGATTCTAAACTTTCACCTACAGTAATATCGGATACCAAATCTCCATTTATTAAAGGGATACTATAGTCACCTGAACAACTTTAGCTTAATGAAGCAGTTTTGGTGTATAGAACATGCCCCTGCAGCCTCACTGCTCAATTCTCTGCCATTTAGGAGTTAAATCCCTTTGTTTATGAACCCTAGTCACACCTCCCTGCATGTGACTTGCACAGCCTTCCATAAACACTTCCTGTAAAGAGAGCCCTATTTAGGCTTTCTTTATTGCAAGTTCTGCTTAATGAAGATTTTCTTATCCCCTGCTATGTTAATAGCTTGCTAGACCCTGCAAGAGCCTCCTGTATGTGATTAAAGTTCAATTTAGAGATTGAGATACAAAGTGATTTAACTCCAAAATGACAGTGAATTGAGCAGTGACATCGCAGGGGAATGATCTATACACTAAAACTGCTTTATTTAGCTTAAGTAATTTAGGTGACTATAGTGTTCCTTTAACACTAAATCTAGTATGGTCTCTTTACGAGTTGGATCCTCAACGACTTGTTTTAGAGACAATCCCAGTAGGGAGTTCAGAATATGTGTTCTCCTGGCACAAGCAGTATGTGTGTGTCTGTGTGTGTGTGTGTATGTCTGTCTATGTGTCTGTATATGTGTTTCTGTGTGTTTGTATGTGTGTCTGTATGTATGTATATGTGTATGCATGTGTGTGTATCTGTATGTATGTGTATCTGTATGTGTGTGTATGTGTGTGTCTCTGTATATGTGTGTGTGTCTATGTACATGTCTGCATGTGTATCTGTCTGTCTGCTTGTGTGGGGAGGGAAGGTATGGGGGGGGATAGAAGTATGGGGGGATGGCAGGGGGGTGAACATATGGAAGGGTGAGGATAGAGGTAAGGGTGGTGACGAGGGGGGGGAACGTATGGGAGTGGGAGTATAGACGTGTAGGGGAATGGCGGGGGGGTAGATGTATTGGGGGGGAGGCCCCAGGGCAACTTTCGCACTGGGGCCCCATGGCTTCTAGTTACGACTCTGCTTGTCAGCCAAGCCTGGAGCTCTGTGACATCAATATAGACCACTATATTGGATTTACAGTTGAGGACCATCATTCACAATAGATTTTAAGAAAATCTATACATCTGCTAGCAGTTCTTATAGCGTAATATAAAGATTATTATTATGAATTCATGCTTTTTTTTTTTTTTTTTTTAAAAGCATACACATAACAGGTTTCCTTTAGGGATATCTCTTGTCATAGCACTGTGTGTAGAAAAAGCATGGAAAAAAACCTGCTGCAAAATATGTGACAATCCATTCGATTTCCTCAAAACAGGCCCTTAAGATGTATAACAGGAAGCAGGATTACTACAAAACCGTTCTGCACATGGCTGTCAGGTGCTAAGTCACACTTTGCAGTACATTCATTTTAGTATATTGTTTTTTTTCAAAAACACGTCATCATTTAATACAATCAATGTCCCAATATCCAGCAACACCTGTTTCAAGCCAATTACCAGCCATTTTAATACGTTAGAGACTAAATGCACAGAACATTTTGCCTTGACACTATGTTACATTTTCTGCCCAGGCCTGCATGAAATATTAGGACATTGCCTATTGCAAGTTCTTATTTTTCATTTTGCACCAGAATGCCAAGAAACATTAGTTCAGATGCACAGTGAGATCATGCCAGATTTCCCACGACTGACTGAGCCAGCTACAAGCAGGTGCAACATTTGACAAATATGATTTATGTTATCAACAGTAAAATCTCCCAATGACTGTGTAACATTACACATAATGTCACAATTGCTTACTTTGCAGTGCAGTCGAAGAATGACTTCCCAACATTCATTCGCAGTACACATGGTTTACTTTATATCTCATGTTCCTGTATGGACATAATTCTCAGAAGCCAGTTCCTAATCCTTAAAAAGTGAATAGTAATAATACTTAAAACAAAAACACATATGTAGAAATGGAGACATGCAAATAAAGACATGATCTGTGCTTAATATTGGACTTTTTACAGCATCTGGTGTTGGTCTTGTGGATTTACCCTTCATCTTTCAGTCACCCGTTTCACATGTTACCATGAGCTACACGACATCCCCATACCATACAAATTGTACCTACCAGCCATGGAGCACTGAAATGGTAATCTCATGTGTTTCACAGCACCCACCATATGGCAGTCCTTCCATCAAGTCCTAGTGTGACTGTTTAGGTGACTGCCCCGATTGTGCTGAATAGGTCATTTTGCTGGCCTTGCCTCCATGTCTGAGATCATCAATCTTGATGATCTCACCCAATCTAATGCTTTACCATAGGAAATCCTTGGGAGGCTATTGCCCATATGCAACAAAACACCATGCTGAGCCAATCAGCATCTCCTTATAGGAATGCATTGAATCAAAGCATCTCTATGGGAAACGCTCAGGGTCTACATGCAGAGCGCTGAGACGCTGAAAATAGGTGCTGCAGAGTTGGACTAGGAAGCACCTCTAGGAAGCACCTCTAGTGTCCGTCTTCATTGCTGCCTAGGAACGCCTCTAGTGGCAGTCAATCAAAAAATGCCAGAGTAAGAGGTGGGTGTAGTGAGTGTAGCAGAAAAGGGCATATACCAATTTGACAGAGAGGTGTCTCTAAGGTTATGCTGCAGAAAGTTGCCAAACTTTTTTTTTTTAATCTAAAAAGAGAGTGGAATGTATAAGGACATCTAGTGGTGCCAGTGCCAAACACACGCTTGTTTTTTAAAAAGATTCTTTATTTTTGCGTGATAGCAGTGCAATCGGTAAAACGTCAATATGACATCAACATCAGGCATCGGGTAATAACGTTTAACACATTGACATCTTAATCAATAACAGTGCGTGTGAACATACTTGTGGACAATCAATTTAGCCATCACGTTTTAAAAGGCTGGAAAAAGAAATGAGAAAGACGTATAGTGGAAACACACCCTTGTTTTAAATATATGACTTTGCTATTTATTCACTTCTTTGTCTGCATTTGTAGAGGGCTCTGGAGGTGAAGATGCCAGTTAAATATATTGTGGTTGTAAATGGCCTGCCCTCTAAGTGATAATGGTAGAAATTATTATTTGTCTCTTCTTTCTTATCTGCAGGTCCCTTTGCAGACTTGGACTTTGTTGTGGTCCACTTTCAGCAGTATAGAACTCCTACAATTACTCCTATTACAGAACCCACACAGATCAGACAAAATATGAGTGATATTAGCCCAAGATCTGAGGAACAAGGTTGTTGAAGTTGAATTCCTTTAGAATGCCTTATTTTCTTTCTTCTTCTGTGGTTGTATGGATCGGTACTCTTATCGTTTCATCCTCCTAGTTTTCCCACTAAATTCAGTATTATTAATAATATCTTTCTTCTCAGATTTCTTGGACTGGCTTTCTTTATTATCTACGTGATAGTCTCCTAGCATTGGATTTGGGTTACTTGGACTGGAGAATATTGCACCCCATTAAAGGGAAACTATAGTGCCAGGAAAACAAACTCAAAACAAAATTAGGATCTCCCGATAGGAAAAATGTATTCAATGCTTTCATATGGGGATTGCGGTGACGCTGGAAGTCATCATACATAGCGTGAGGATGTTCAGCGTCGTTTAGACGACCAAAAGTCGTCTAAGAAGCCGGACGTCCCTATAGTGGCTGTCTAGTAGACAGCCACAAGAGGAACCCTAGCAGGTAATTATTGCAGTTTATGAAAAATTGCAATAATTACCACTCTAGGGTTAAGGGTGATGGGAGTTGGCACCTAGTCCACTTCAATGAACTGAAGTGGTCTGGTGTGCCTACAGTGTCCCTTTAAGTCAAATTTCATATATCCCAGTGTCATTGATGTAGGTGGGATTGATGACAAAAAAGCAATTCCCTCTGGGGGTAAGGTGGACGAAAAACTGAGCTCTGCTATTGCCATCCTGCATATGTTTTAGGAAGATGTCATAGAGACTGTTTTCTGGGGCCAATTGGCTAATTAGTTATTTGCAATTGGTTCGTCTGTGTATAATCGACAATAGATGAGGATTTGTGAGGGTGAAATAATTACCAGTTTATCTGTGTACAGAGTGAGGCTTCTAATCTCTAGAGCAGATATGAGTTGCAAATCTACTTGAAGAATGAATCCAGATAATAAAAGGAACATGCTCACTCTGCAGTCCTGCTGTTCATATCAATACATCCACTGAAAACAATAGAGGCCATGGACATACCGAGATGTAGGATGTTTACTCCCCCTTGGTTCACTGGTAACAGTACTCCCCACATAAAGTATTAAGTCAAGTTGATTTGTCATAAAAAGAGAGATTTGAACATATAGTAAAATAGAGCATAAATATGAGGTCTAAACTTATTAAATTCATTTAAGTTATATTGGAGCCCTTGTCACTTTAACCTACAACATGTTCTTTTCAATATTTGTTCAGGTTACGCAAAGAAAACAGTACTCCAGTGACTTGTAATAGGAGACATAAAATGAAACAAAAGATAATGAATGTTTTTGCCAATTTTCATGTAGATCCCAAGCACAGATATATACTTGAGAATACCATTCCAATATCTAAAAGTGTAATGTAATCATAATCCATTGTGTAAAATTATAACAAACTCCCTCTGTGAACAGGCCGTACCCATCTACTATTGGACAATGGCCATAAAATATTTTGAGAGAATACCATGCATTATATCGGCACAAATGGTTCTAGATTTCATCTGAGATAATCTGGGAAGTGTGCAATCAGTGGGGCCATGTCAGTTTTGTGTCTCCCTAACTAGTCTCCTACCAGTCAAGGGAAAGTTGAATAGGAAGTATCAACATACATCAAAAAACAAGTACAACTATGTTGAAAAAACAAAATTAGACAATCAACAAATTGGAGAGGAAAAAAGACAAAGAAGGATTAAGGGGAGGGAAAGCAGAAGGGGATAGAAGTTAATTAAGATATGTCAAATAGATTTGAGAAACCATTGCCAAATTTTTCGATAGTATGAAAATAAAAATTGTGATGTTTCCAAGGCAACCGGCCTCACACATAGAAAAAAAAATGATATTCAAATTGTAACTACAACTAAACTTAGTATAGTTTGTTTAGAATAAAATGAAACATATTTGATGGTAATTTTGCTTTAACTTGATTTATGTGAATAAAATGGTCATGCGGCACGTTAAGTTATTAGCTCAGTTCTAGTGCACATAACCAGTGATCATTTGCAGTTTTAAGGTGACCTCACATTTTGTAAATTAATTTATGATCCGATATTTGTCAGAATTTGTCAAAACTTTGAAAATATTTATTTTTCTATATGGAGGATATTTAAGGCACATGATAGATGTAATTTCTTCCTATAACAGTATTATATCAAAAACGTCTGTGATTAATTTGTGCATGGCTGATTAAAGCACCAAATGTCAAACATGCCTTAATCTTATATATGAAAATCTTATAAAGAAAGTAATTATGCCATATATTCAAGGTCACTGGCCATCTGGTCATGTTAAAGTTGGTCTTTTATCCCATGTTACTAAAACAAGGCAATGCCAAGTTAATCTTCTGACGATAGAATCTTCAGAGATTTAGGTTATATAAGGAGAATTCTAGACAGGGAAAAAATATATTCTAGCTGTAGGGTACAGATTTAGCTGGAATACACAGTGTTATTACATCACACAATTTTTTTTAGTTTGTTTCCCATTTGTACGAAATATAAACTTTCATTAGACCCCTAAACAACTCTAGCTTGCTGGAAAGCTTTATGTGTGAAGAGTGTGTCCTCTTTTTTTCACTGAGCTGCATTGGGAAATCTGTGATTGGACAGCCACAGAAAGTCTGGGCGGGTTAGAAGGGGAGGTCTTGCAAAGGCTCCAGGTTTTACAAACTATTTATAGATTTACTCCCAATGAAAAATATGAACAATTAAATGCATGCAAGTTGAAATTTGGGATATACATACTAAACAGTGATTTTTGTTTATTTTGAAGGAAGGTGTTACGGTTGCCTCCAGGCTGGCTGGAAGTTTGACCGTAGAAAGGATGCACCTAGGGCTCACCAAAGGACCATCAGCACCGTAGACACCATAACTACTGTGGAGACACCATAAGTACTGCAGACTCCACGAACCGCCACTGCTGGGCTAGTATCTCGCCGTCTGCTCTGTGCCCTGGACCTACGACCAGGCTCCAGGTTCCAGTAGATGAACCTCTTCCTTCTGTAGAGCGAAGCAGGATCAGGAACAATAGCTCTTACAAGAGCTCAGTAGCTAAGGGAGTATGAAGAGCATAGCAATCCCTGTAGTGATTATAGCTGTCCCCTACAAACATGAGTCAAGGCTGCAAGTTAGAGGGTCACGTACATTACAGAAAACACTCCCAGCAATTACACACAAAATCCTCCCCTCTGCCTGTGATATGGTTATGTTAAACAATGGGTTAACATAATTATCACAAGCAGGAAAAATACAGTTTTTACACATACACTGTAACTTTAAAATCATACATCCAATCTTCATAAAAATTACATATTATTAATCAGCACACTTTAAATAAACACTTTAAAAAATCAGCCAAATCCATCCAGTAGATCAAAAGTTAGACGGAAGTCCTTTATGACCGACCGCAAGCACATTTTCCTGCCCAAAACAGTTCCATAGATTTGGGCTGTGCGGTCGGTCAATTTTATGCAGAAAAACGACTAAATCCCATTCGAACGGGTGTTCGAATCTTCGAACGGGACTTAGTCTCTGCAGCTGAAAATTCAGTATGGGAGAAGGTAAGGGTCAGCGGTGTTCGCGGAAATGTGTAGCCGATTTTAGTTCCATGAATTTGGCTACACATACCGCTGACCTTGTTCAAATGAACAAAGATGGCCGCCACCACGTGTTCGTTTGTACGAACTGTGGCCACCCAGCGCTTGGCAATTAACCTGCAGTAACCTCACAGCCTGAGAGGTAAATTGCCTGCACACTTCCACTTCTGGGTGGTCCGCCTGTGTAATACTTGGTTCAGTAAGCCCCATTTACTGAACCAAGTGGGAGAAAGCCAGGAACACAGTGTATTAAAGGTTTGGGGACACCGTCTTAAAGGGGCATTGTTCAACAAAGTCACAATATGTCCCCAGACGGTTCTTAAAGGGCCATACACATCCAATAAAAGTCCATAAGTTTTCATGGGCACAATCTCCCAGGGGCCATAGTCATGAGGAAGGAGGCTGACAAATAGGCTTCTCCACAACCCAGGGAAGCAGGACAATTTGTCATTTAAAGGGCCAGTTACAAATGTCAGTTTGTAACATATCTCCCCTTTTGGAGGGAGACTAACCAGGCACCTGACCTTCTGTCGGTCAGTGCCTAAGTTACTCTCGCAGCCCACCCACAAATAAACATTAGTAGCAAAGTAGCCCCCCCCACAATAAATAGTACTGGCCTGTAGGTTCCAGGTTGTAGGATGAAAATGTAGCATCCTCGGCCTTCCTAGTACAGCTGGGCAAATAGCTGAGGGTACTTGGAGGGCAGAGGCCAGCAGCACTCTGCCCTGATGCCCGCGCTTCTGCTGGGGTGAGGGGGTTGCAGGCCAGTCCTGTAACAAGGGGGTGGGTAGGGCAGAGGCCAGTGGCGCTCTGTCCTGATGCCAGCTCTTCCGCTGGGATAGCCATAAAACTCTAAAAAATCAGAGGTCGGTCAATTTCATGCAGAAAAACGACTAAGTCCCATTCGAACGTACGTTTGAATCTTCGAACGGGACTTAGTCTCTGCTGCTGAAAATTCAGTATGGGAGAAGGTAAGGGTCAGCGGTGTTCGCGGAAATGTGTAGCCGATTTTAGTTCCATGAATTTGGCTACACATACCGCTGACCTTGTTTGAATGAACAAAGATGGCCGCAAAAAGGAGTTACGTACGGAGCCAATAGCTTATAGGCTCCAACCCACCTGAGTGGTTTCAACCAATTGCTACTATTATTCATTTTTTATTTTTGTAAACCATCTGCACTATATTATATTTTTTTGTTGTTTTACTTTGTATGTACATTTGGACACATTGTATCACTATGTTGGAGGGGTGAGTATACCCCCTCATTATTTATATCTATATTCATTATAGCGCTCCACTCGCTGGTATATTGTTTATACCTTTCTTTTCTTGTGTTTTGCACTTTATTGTGGATTAAGGTATTCCACTTTTTGTGTTGAGTTGCTTTTATTCAGGCACTTTAGTATATCGCTCACTACCTCAGTAAGGGATAGTTATTGTTTTCTCTGCAGAAAATTTAATAAAGCAGCTGGAAATGCTAGCAGAATACTTGGTTGTATAGGGAGAGGTATTAGCAGTAGAAAGAGGGAAGTGCTCATGCCATTGTTGTCACATCCTGTCCTATTCTGCGGAGATGTCTGGCCTTGGCTTCTGGTATCCAGTACTCTTTTTACAATTCTTGTTTAGTTTTTCTTGGTTTTTCAGTTTTTTTATTCAATGTCTGGTTTTCTTTATGCTTGGTTTTCTGGGTTCATTCCTGTATTCCGTTCCTGAAATTCTCAGTCTCTTGGATTCCTTCAAATGTTTGTTTTTTGTTGCCACACCCGTTCCTTTCCCATTAATCCTTTTTGTTTCAGTCTGGTCCTGCAGCAGTGGTTTCATTTCCTCTGCTCATTCTTTTGCAGGTAAGTGTTGTGTGTGTTTTATTATTGTTTATTTAGTGTTGCATATCTAGGCAGATATGAACCCACCTTAATTGGAGTACTTTTCCGCAGTTGGTGGGCTGCATATATCTTGGCCATTTATGTATGTCTAAATCTCCAATGTTTTACATATATAGTACTTAGTTTTGCCTTGCATCTCTGGTCTTGTTTTATTTTGTCTTGTATTCCCAGTTCATGTACAGTCCTGTCCTGCCCTATTCATGTTTCCCTCATGTCTTGTGTACGTGTTCTGGGTTCTGCTTTCTGTCCTGCTCTGGTTCTGGGTTCTTCTAGTCTTGTCTTGTTTTCCTGTTTGGTGCCTGTTCATGTCTTGCCTTGTTTCTGTACTGGATACATGTCTGCTGCAGAGCCCCCCCCATATCCAGTTCCTGGGAGGTCTGCATATCATCAAGCTCCTAGCTCTTCAGATCTGCAGAAACTGCATCAGGGCCTTGGTATGTGGCTGCACAAATGCTGGTGCTCAACACCAGGGGGCGTGTGGTTAGCCTGCACCGGCCCTGATAGTCAATTTCCATGCTGAGACTCCCATCATCACCAGGCACTCAGGGGTCCCAGCCCTAACAATTGTACAGAACACCGGTGAGACCTCACTTGGAGTATTGTACGCAGTACTGGAGACCGTATCTCCAGAAGGATCCTGATACTTTAGAGAGAGTTCAGAGAAGGGCTACTAAACTGGTTCATGGATTGCAGGATAAAACTTACCAGGAAAGGTTAAAGGATCTTAACATGTATAGCTTGGACGAGACAGGAGGGATATGATAGAAACATTTAAATACATAAAAGGGAATCAACACAGTAAAGGAGGAGACTATATTTAAAATAAGAAAAACTACCACAACAAGAGGACATAGTCTTAAATTAGAGTGGCAAAGGTTTAAAAATAATATCAGGAAGTAATACTTTACAGAGAGGGTAGTGGATGCATGGAGTAGCCTTCCTGCTGAAGTGGTAGAGGTTAACATAGTAAAGGAGTTTAAGCATGCGTGGGATATGCATAAGGCTATCCTAACTATAAGATAAGGCCAGGGACTAATGAAAGTATTTTAAAAAATTGGGCAGACTACATGGGCCGAATGGTTCTTATCTGCCGTCACATTCTATGTTTCTATGTTTCTATGTATTTGAATAGTGGAGTGTCCCATTAAATGCTTTTTTTGCCTATACTGCAAATTGTTTTCCAGGTCTCCATAACTTTAGTAAAATGTTAAAGATGCTATATCATTGAGATTGTTTGTGATGTATTATTGTCTTTTCATCTCAAGGTGCATGTGGGCATCTTAAAGCACAGGATGTAATGGTGTACATTTGTGGATATGTAAACTGCTCTGGACAGTACCTCAATCAATAAGATCTTCAGTGGAGAACCCTAACTATAACTTTGAATCCCTTGTGTGATGGTTGTCACCATCACCTGGCCCTTCAGACAGACTATTTATGTAGGTTGTTGGACTTTTCTTATGTTTTAGGCAACCTGTACCCATTAGAGATGCAGGGTGTGTGTAATGTAATTGTTTATAATATGTGTGTATACTGTTAAATGTTTTGCTTGCTCTCCTGTACTGCTGAGGATTGCTACCAACTAAGTGGATTTGGCTATGGAGCCTGTGTAGTGCCCTTTGTTGGTAGCAACAGCAATATGCACTACCAGAATAGCAAGGCTGGTTCATTTGCATATTCAGGTATATATGCATATTGCTATTTCTGCAGGCAGGAGAGATGTTTTATGTTAGTTTTTGTCTTTCCCACCCATTCATCAATATGTAAATATGTTATTATAAGTTCCTGTATGTTATCTAATGTGATTTGACTGTTTGTATTTTTATTACGTTGTCCCAGCAATCTTGATGTAATCCTCATACGGGTAGGTCCCAAGAAAAATAATGTTTTGTTTGTCAGTTCCTTTTGGAACTTGTGCCCTGTGTGGAGTGTAGGGATTCCAGTGACAGAGTCTTCAGACCTGTTTTCTTGTTGCAGGATCCCTCTTGCCCTGGGATACCCAGTCGGGGTACTAGTCAGTACACCACACCTTGTTCTTAACTGACATCTCTACCCTAAATCCTAGCCAAATTAACCCTAGCAGTAGGTAGATTTTGTCCTGAAAAGTTCTCCACTGGTAGAGATTTCAGCGACAGTCTGTAGAAATGAAATGGGAAATGGTGGGAAAACGAGGACACAAATTCCATCTCACATACTACCCGTGCTGCACGACTGGACACTCTGCCTGCTCGAAATTATTGATCCAGATAAACTCACTTCCAGTACAATTTCTGGGTCACACTGACCGACAGAATGTGATGAGTATCTATCTGTCCACTGACCTCGCTTTACATACCAGCACTGGACAAACAACACTTACAACCCAGAGATCTGGGTTCTCACTAGCTTTCCTTATCCTTGCTTCTGCACTGATGATCCTAATGGGTTAAACCTCATGTTAGGTACGTTGCCATGTGCCCAAGATGACTTTTTTTCAATGGACTTTAAAATCATCCATCTAATTTTGACATCAAGATCTCCTTTCTTGCTGCAGTCAGAAAGCAGGACTATGTCAAATGGTATTGCAGCCAAACACTGCAGTACTGAGGAATATCTACTTGTATTACCCCAAGCAGATACCTGTCTCTGTGATGACTAGTGGTGTGCACAGCTGATATTCAGCAAGCGTTCATCATCAATCATCCACGTCTCTCTAACTGACCGAATATCAAGGGGGAGCTGTGACGTCTATTTTAACACCCTGATTTGTCAAAATGACAAATGTTTAAAATGAAAGTGCAAGGACGGTACCCGGGTACTATGACCTATTTAATAAGTTGAATAGGATATAGGGCATTAGGGTAACTGTAAACAATGGCAATAGGTCATTACAAGATTACTAGGGTTATGTAAAAGGATTTGTAAGCAATTTACACAATAAAAAATAAAAAAAGTCAAAGTAACATAATCCTCCAACTGAGGGCTCAAAATTTCCAATAGCCACTGGCAAGTGAAAATGTAGCCCTGGCAAGTAGGAATTCACCCCTTGCGAGTGTGACATGGACCCTCCAAGCTTGTAGTGGCAAGTAAGTTTTGCAGCTTGAATAGTAGCGTAGGACTTGAAAATGTTCAGCCTTGCTCCAACTCATTGGCAACTCCCTTGTTAATCCTTCAAATTTCCCAGTGAAATGAATAAACCTCATAAAGAATAAATAAAAATGATCATTAAAATGAGTTACATCTGGATTCTTTCTCTGAGGAGTTTTCCTTCAAGCTAAGAGACCAAGATGCACTGGAAACCTGCTTGCTAACAACTCCGGCTATAAATTAATCGCTCCTGTATTTTTGTTGTATGTGCGAGATTTGTGTTTGGGACACAGAATTCCTGGAAAACATTGAGTGATTTAGGAATGTGCATTCTAGCGATCTTCGTTTAAATTGATGCTAAAGTACACAGCATTTAAACGCACAGTGTGTACAAGCTCAGTGTCTGAGCATTGAACCATTATTAACAGACCACGTCTTGTACTAGGCCAGGGATAGGCAACCTTCGGCACCCCAGATGTTGTGGACTACATCCCCCATAATGCTCTTACACCCATAATGCTGGCAAAGCATCATGGAAGGTGTAGTCCAAAACACCTGGAGTGCCGAAGGAATTGAGGACTCGAAGATTCAGCAGGAAACAAGCCTTATCGATTATGATTTGCAAATTTTACATTTTACACGCAATCAGAGGACGTGTAATAAACCATCTGTTGCAAATAAGTCGCACAGCACTTATTTGGGAAAAATATATAACTTGAGTGATTTCTGGGTAATTAAATAAACAAGAACTCCCTAATGCCATTGATGAAGAGAATGAAGGAATACAAAACAAATCAGAAAATAATTAAGTTACACAGTGTTAAAGGGTCATTAGATTCATTGTTCAGACAATCTAACAACAGAGACAGTAAGAAGAGCTGCATCACACACACACACCCTCTGCTCACACTATGCAGTGATTTATTCTCAGAAAAAACAATAAAAAATCACGGTGGGGCAACTCATTGATGAATCTTTGTCAGGACCCAACTAGTGTTATGTGTGTTTGAACCACACCTGGGACACCTCGCGGTAGATCTTTTCTCTTAACACTCCAGATGTATGTTCACAAGCATTGATTACTCAGGGACGTGACATGCTATGTAATGTCATTTTTACAATGAAAAAACATCAGCCAGCAAGCACATAGTGCACGTACATACATACGTCTATAGTATCTTCTTGTGGAATGTATTGGTATAGACATAGACATAAGGCTCGTGCCAAACCATAAGTTCAGTGTGCACACAACCAATATACCCAAAAATGTTAATAACACCATTTGCTTTAAAAAAACAGCTTCTACAAGACTTGATACTCAAGTCTTTTCACCTATATGTTGCTACCCCTGTTTCTGAAGCCCATGGATCAACGCAGGCGGGGAGTGGGCCTTGACAGGGCCAGAGAGTGGCAGGTGAAGTTAAGGTCAGGGGGTGGGTTCAAATTAATGTTACATAGGGGGGAGGAGAATTGGGGTTTAAGTATCGGCCATTTTATGATTTCCCCCTCTTTAACCTAAATCTCACTTACTTATTACTTGCAAGTCTGTGTGGTTTTGAAGAAATCCTGGTCGGTGTTAGAAGACTGGTGGAGGAGAAGGGGATGTCGTGGCTGCAGAACCAGTTGGGGGTTCCGAGCACGTCTGCTCCCCCCGCCGCGGAGATCGGAAGGAGACCGGTGAGGAGGGCACGTCCGCCCCAACGGTTGAGCCCAGGGGCTGCACCGGCGGTGAGGAGAAGACGGAGTTCGGCATCGCGGAGAGCTGGACCTGCGGCCCAGGCGGAAGGACGGGCCGCGGGGGTTGGTGTGCGCCGGTCGGGAAGTACCCGGGCGCAGAGGCCTTGCGGTCGGAATGCGCCCCTCTGCACGTCCGCGGGAGGGAGGCCGCGGAACACGGCTGGATCCAGCCCGAATTTGGAGGCAGCCGGGCAGCATGGAGAATCCGGACCGGAGTTACACCGTCCCGGTGAGTCTGCCCCTGGTGGCACTACTGAGGGGCAGGGGGGAAGGGTAATGGGAGCTAGCTCGGCGTCAGCGCCCCCTCAGGTGACAGGGGGTGTAGCAGATGGCAGGACAGCAACGGGTTTAACCCTTACTGGAAGTGGGCCCAGGTCACTGAGCAGGGACAGCGACAGCAGCCCTAGGCATAGTGGAAGCGCGGGGGGGGGGGGTTTATCCCAGCCCTCAGGAAGTGGTCAGGATGGCAGAAGGGGACAAAGCGGGATGTCTGAGGACTGGCCCAGGAATGTGGTGGAGGCTCAGGGTTCAAGGAGGAAGGAGCAAGGCAGCACAGACAGGGGCGGGCAGGGGCCACCTAAGGGTCGCTCCCAGGATCGGCTGGATAGGACCCGGGACAGGATGCCAAGCGAGGCTAGCGAGCAGCGCTGCGACAGGGAAAGGAGCAACAGCCGGCGGAGGTCAGCAGAGCGAGTGATAAGCCAGGACAGGAGCCGGTCTAGGAGCCAGCGGAGCAGGCAGCGGGCTAGTACCAGGGAGCGGAGGACAGGGTATCGGAGCAGTGCTTCAAGTTCGTCAGACAGGAGTGCGACAGGTAGACGGAGGAGGTTATACGGCCGGGAGGGTCAGGCGGAGAGACAGAGCAGTGGCAAGGACAGGGCGAGGATACGCAGGGACGATGGGCGGGTGGAATGTTGTGCGGACAGACTACCCAGGTTGTACTCTCCCTGCAGGTCGAGGAGCATGTCACCTACGGTCCCGAGGAGGGGCCAGGCAGACCGGAGTCGGCGGCAACAGGATTCTCCGGAGCCTGGGAAGGCGGACGGAAGGACGGCAACCCCGCGGCCGGCCACGGTCGGGGGCACCGGTGGTGAGTCACGAATTGCACCACACACGGGGACCTTACTGGGTTGTTTAAAATCTTTCTTAGATTCATGGGCGGGGAAGGAAGGGTCACCTCCGCGGTTTAGCAGGGTATGGTCGCCAGAGGGCGGGGAAAACAGGGGGCAGGGGGCCGAGGTGACGTTGATACGTAGGTCAGGCATCAACAATACAGGTGACAAGGAGTCGGCATCTGACAAGGCGGACGGGTCAGGGCAACGGGTAGTTGGGGGTGGTGAGATAGCAGACGCGGCACGACAAAATGTCCACGTCTCCTTCGCAGGGCCGCTGGGATGTCACCTAAAAGCGGAGGTAAAGGAAAAGATCGGAAACGGGGAATTTGTGGAAATCTTCTCCTTGCTTCCACTCGAGGAATTCCTCGACTTGAAAGAGGAGGATAAAAAAGATGCCAAAAAAGAGGAGGAAGAGAAAAAGCGTCGGTATCGTAAGATACCGAAGACATTTGGGAATTGGCTCAGGGCCTTTTGTATTTTGGCAAGTGTAGTCGGGGAAAAACACCCTGAGCGATGCTCGCAGCTTTTCTGTTATTTGGACGGGATAGGGGACGCATACAGGACGTATGGGGGCTTAGCTTGGTGGCGGTATTACGAACAATTCCGCCAGCGCTTGGCAGCGAATCCGAACATGAGGTGGGACCAGATGGACCTGCCTTTGTGGATGAAAATAATGATGGCGCAGAAAAATGCGCCCTTTCAAGGGACGGCCGGTACGGTCACAGGTAGCACCGTGTCGGCCGGACAGAAAAAGGGTTTTTGCTGGCTCTACAATGAGGGTCAATGCAAGTGGGGGGCGTCGTGTAGGTTCAAGCATGAATGTTCCGGCTGCGGGGGCAATCATGGAGTCAACAGATGTTTTAAAAAGAAATCCAATCTTGGAGGTACGGCAGGGTCACCTGCCACAGCTGTTGCACCTGGGAACGTCGCCAGTGAAGGTAGGCGCGATGCTTCCCTGGTTAAGGCAATACGGTAATCAAGCCGACGCGAGATTCCTATGGCAGGGGTTTACGGAGGGTTTTGTTATTCCATTTCGGGTTAGGGGTCCGGGAACCATGTGTGCAAATCTCAAATCGGTTCGCGAACATCCGGGGGTGGTACGGGAAAAGTTGTCAAAAGAAGTTCAATTGGGGAGGATGGCAGGGCCGTTTCCGTCCCCGCCGTTGGCTGATTTGAGGGTGTCTCCGCTGGGGGTGGTCCCCAAAAAGGAGGAGGGTAAATTTCGCTTGATACATCACTTATCGCACCCACACGGGACTTCGGTAAATGATGATATCGATGCAGCACTGTGTTCCGTATCCTATGCATCATTCGATCATGCGGTCGAGTTGGTTCGAAGAGCGGGACACGGCGCACTAATGGCGAAAGTGGATGTAGAAGCGGCTTTTCGGCTGCTCCCCATCCATCCGGAATGCCACCACCTACTGGGGTGTTTCTTCGAAGGGGGTTTCTTTGTGGACTTGTGCCTACCAATGGGCTGTTCTATCTCATGTTCCTATTTCGAAAAGTTTAGCACCTTTTTGGAATGGGTAGTGAGGCAGGAATCAGCCGGGGGATCAATAGTACATTACCTCGACGACTTTTTGTGCGTGGGGCCGGCGGACTCCGAGCGATGTGGCCAGATACTGAAGGTGTTTCAGTGGGTGGCGCACTTGTTTGGGATTCCCTTGGCGGGGGACAAGACGGTTGGCCCCACCTCTTGCCTCAATTTCTTAGGGTTGGAGATTGACTCGGTAAAAGGTGAGTGCAGATTGCCCGCGGATAAACTACTTAAGCTTTGTCAGCTGGTGGACTTTGTGAGGCAGGCGAGGAAGGTGACCTTGCGGGGGCTACAGTCACTGTTAGGGAGCCTGAATTTCGCATGTCGAGTGATTCCCATGGGCAGGGTTTTTTGTAGACAGTTGGCTCAGGCGACGAGCGGGGTATGGAGGCCGAATCACTATATCAAGGTTATGGCAGATATGAGAGCGGATTTGGGGGTTTGGGAAAGGTTCCTAAGGGACTTTAACGGTAGGGTGTTTTTTCGGGAACCGGGGGTATCCTCCAGGGATATGGGCTTATTCACAGACGCTTCCGGGAGCGTGGGGTTCGGGGCGTATTTGGCGGGTCAATGGTGCGCTGAAGAGTGGCCGGCGGAATGGAGGGCGAGCCCGCTGATAAGGAATCTAGCATTCCTGGAATTTTTTCCGGTAGTAGTGGCGGTAGCGCTATGGGGTGAACAGATGGAGAACAAGAAGGTGGTCTTCTATTCGGATAACATGGCGGTGGTCCAGGCTATCAATGGGTTGTCTGCTTCATCGCCGGCGGTTATACGGTTATTAAGGCAGTTGGTATTTTTGTGTATGGCCAGCAACATAGTGTTTAGAGCGAGACATGTTCCGGGTTTCTTGAATGTGGAGGCTGACGCACTGTCTCGTTCACAGTGGGACCGTTTCCGGGAAGCAGCTCCGGAGGCACGAGTGGACGGACAGGCATGTCCAGCGGAAATGTGGCAGCTCGGGATGTTGTGCTTGGGGAGTTCATAAGGAGTTCCCTGGCGCCGGGCACCTGGGCGGCATATGAAAAGGTTTGGTATGACTGGGAGGAGACGATGGCACAGGTAGGAGGGGACCATTCAACGGACCAACGGCTAGACATGTTGTTGTGGGTACTATGTCGACTATTCGCCAGGAAAGCGTCTACGGCCATGGTGGACAGGCACATGTCTGCGCTGGCCTTCTTGTTTAAGTTTAATGGATGGGAGGATCTAACGAAGCATTTCCTGGTTAGGCAAGCCATAAGAGGCTTTCGGAAGGGTAAGAAATCAGTGGACGCGAGGAGGCCGGTGTCTTTCGCGGTGCTGCAGGGATTAGTGGGGGCTCTGCCAACTCTATGTTACTCGGATTATGAAGTAGTACTGTTTTCTGGTGCATTTGTCTGGGCTTTCTTCGGGGCATTTCGGATTGGGGAACTTTTGAGCAGTAACAGAGCCGGGGGGGTGGACTTCAGCGGGGAGACGTGGAAGTCAGTAATGATAAGGTGCAGATTAAGTTGCGCCGTTCAAAGACGGATGTTTTTGGCAAGGGATGCGCGGTGACGCTGTTTAAATTACCAGGGTCCAAGGTTTGCCCTGTTGCTTGCGGTGCCGAGTTCTTGGCAGTCCGCCCCGAGAAGGAAGGCTGTTTCTTCGTCCATGCGGACGGGAAGGCGTTGTCCCGTTTTCAGTTTGTTCGGGTTTTCAGGGCTGGGCTAGGTGAGTTGGGCCTGGACCCCAGGCAGTTTGGGACGCATTCTTTCAGAATTGGGGCTGCGACGGAAGCAGCCCGTTTAGGGTTGGGTGACGAGCGGATTAAGCGGATAGGGAGGTGGGAATCCATTCGATTCCGCTCATACATTAGACCCGACAGGTTGGTATAACGGGGAGGGTTGATGGCGTTTCTTGTTATGTTGCTCTGCTGTTCATTGTTCTGTCTATTTTAGGTCGCTTGGTATGGCTGATTGGACATTCGTACGTGTATTGGGCACAGAAGAGGGCCATGATGAGATGCAATGGTGCACAACTGGGCTTCCCAAAGTAGACGACTGTTCTACTATGGATGGGGTTCAGGGGTTTCAGCTGGCAGAGCATCAGTATGGTATTGTTGAGTTGAGGTGGGGATCTCCCCCAGACGTAATATTGATTCACGGTGGGGGGAACGATCTGGGTCTGTTCCCCCAGCGGGAACTGTTAAGGAGGATGAAAAGGGACTTAGACAAGTTGCGGGAGCTGGTTCCTGACGTTGTAGTGGTCTGGTCGGAGATGGTGCCTCGTTTTGTGTGGAGACACGCTAGGGATCCTGTAGCAGTAGCTCGAAGTAGAGGGAAGGTCAATAAGACGATGGCGGTATTTGTTAGAAGGATGGGTGGACAGGGAGTTGGAGGGCATGCTGCCTGGTTATTTTAGGAAGGACGGGGTACATCTCTCCGACGTGGGTTCGGATTTGCTTAATTTGGGTTTTCAAGACGGTATTGCCCAGGCCCTGTTTCTGTGTGGTGGGGGTCGCACATGTCCTTAAGGGGATCAAGTCATGTGCTGTGGCGGAATAGGGCGTGGGCTAAAGAGGATTTATTGGGAATTGGAAGTGGGCAGGCCAAGGTCTAGGCTGGCGTATGCCGGAGTGGAAAATGGTTGGTAGGTTCAAGCTCGTTGGTGGCTACGAACCTGGGGGTGTAGGGGTGTCTGGGTACACCCCTACAGTTAAACATATGGTTTAAGGGGCCTCGTTGGTAGGCCATGTGTCAAAATGTTATAAGTTATTTGGAATGTTTATTATTGTTATTTGGTAGGGTCATTGTCGGGGTATTGGGCAAGAAGGTCGGACGTAATTAATACTTGGGACAATGACCCTAAATTGTTAAATTGTTTAATTTATATTTAATTTAATAAAGCTGTGGACGTTATACTCCAACAGAAATTTGTGTCCAGGTGTCATTTTATTACGGGTTTAGCACATGCCGAATAACGACTGTGCACATGTCATGAAGCCCATGGATCAACGCAGGCGGGGAGTGGGCCTTGACAGGGCCAGAGAGTGGCAGGTGAAGTTAAGGTCAGGGGGTGGGTTCAAATTAATGTTACATAGGGGGAGGAGAATTGGGGTTTAAGTATCGGCCATTTTATGATTTCCCCCTCTTTAACCTAAATCTCACTTACTTGTTACTTGTCCCTCCCACCCTCCCTTTTTGTTATTTTAGGTTGTTCCCGTTTGGTCACAGCGGCGGGAATAGGGCGTGGGCTAAAGAGGATTTAGGGGGAATTGGAAGTGGGCAGGCCAAGGTCTAGGCTGGCGTATGCCGGAGTGGAAAATGGTTGGTAGGTTCAAGCTCGTTGGTGGCTACGAACCTGGGGGTGTAGGGGTGTCTGGGTACACCCCTACAGTTAAACATATGGTTTAAGGGGCCTCGTTGGTAGGCCATGTGTTAAAATGTTATAAGTTATTTGGAATGTTTATTATTGTTATCTGGTAGGGTCATTGTCGGGGGTATTGGGCAAGAAGGTCGGACGTAATTAATACTTGGGACAATGACCCTAAATTGTTAAATTGTTTAATTTATATTTAATTTAATAAAGCTGTGGACGTTATACTCCAACAGAAATTTGTGTCCAGGTGTCATTTTATTACGGGTTTAGCACATGCCGAATAACGACTGTGCACATGTCATGAGAAACTGGTTTCACCTTTACAGAAACACTATAGGGTCAGCAGCACAAACGTATTCCTAACCCTATAGTGTTAAAACCAAGAAAATCTAGCCCCCCTGGCCCCACTTTTCCCCTAAATATAGCACAATCTTACCTTTATTTTAGTCTGCTCTGCCTGACAATCACAATACTTTCCATTAGGAAAGAATTGGATTGGCTGAGCTTCTGATGAAGCAGATCTGGGGCAGAGCCAGCACAAGCCAAACACAGCCCTGGCCAATCAGCATCTCCTCATAGATAGGCATTAAATCAATGCATCTCTATGAGGAAAGTTCAGCGTGTGCATGCAGAGGGTGGATACACTGAATGTCAGTCACACTGTACAGCACTGCCCCAGGAAGCGCATCTAGCAGCCATCTGAGGAGTCTAATGGCTAATGAAGTGAGGCTTTAATATAAACAGAAAAAAACATGTTTACTGCAAAAAGCCTGAAGGGACTGATTATACTCACCAGAACAAATACAATAAGCTGTGGTTATTCTGGTCACTATAGTGTACCTTTAATATTAAAGAACCCATCTGCATTATTACCAAGGATCCTTTGCTTCTTTTGTTGTGTTCATTAGTGAACAAAAAAATATTTTCTCCAGCTTACCACTAATATAACTATCTGTTTGATATCTTTATGTTCTCTCATAGATCCCTGGAGACAAAGACAGCCCTATTTTAAATGTAATAAACGTAATTATAAATAAACTACCGGATTCCTAAAGTTGATTAAAAAATCAAGAAGGCCGCTGTGAGCAAAGTTGGTATATACAATAATAAAAGTGTTAATCAAAACATATTTATAGTTTTGCATTAAAATGGCACTCTAAGCACCAGAAAAAGTTAATGTAAACTTTGTGGTTATAGTGTCTCAGGATATCATCTCCATATTGGCTCCATATTGGAACTTATATACTGGCCTCCTGCTTCACCGAATTTGCACTTTCAAATTATAATATCAGGTAGATTAGTTTAGCACTGTCAGTCTTTCAGTGCCATACAGGTTGGATGGACTTGAACATAATAATATCGAAGTGCAATTCTGCATTAGCAAAGCTGAATGGGGGATTGGCAAATGGTAGGGGGATAGTGGAATGAGCCCTAATGGCTTGATAAAATACTGCGAGATGACTCTCTCTGCACCATAACCATTAAACTGAGCTGTAAGGGTGATGGTGTTTGGGGTGTCCCTGTAAATCTTCAAGTGATATACCAGCTCACTGCTTAGTGAATACATCTTCTGGACAAGCTCTGTTTATGTGCTCTATAAATCTATAGATAGTACATACTAGACCAGCGTTTCTCAATTGTTGTTCTGCGGAACCCCAGAACACAAATGGGATTGCGCCAAAATTTCGGGAAACCAAATGGCCGCAGGTGGCAAGACAGCACTCTCCCCTGCTCAGCGCCCTCACGTGCACAGCAGTGATGTTGGAGCCGGAATATGATGTCACTCCGGCTCCAGCATCACTAAGAGGTGCGCGAGGGAGCTAAGCAGGAAGATCACTGCTCCCTCGCCGCTCGCACTGTACACCCGCACGCCAGCCTCTCAGTAGCCCTACTGCACCCCAGGGTCCTCATGCCCAGTTGCTCAGCAGCCCCACTGGACCACAGGGACTGTACGCCCAGCCGCTCAGCAGCCCCACTGGACCTCACGAAACACACGCCCAGCAGCCCCACTGGACCACCGGGACATAGAGACTCCATGCCAGCACTCCCAAAGGTAGAGAGGCTGGGTGGAGTAAAATTAAAAAAAAATAAAAATTGTATGTGTGTCTGTTAGGGAGTTTGTATGTCTGTCAAAGAGTGTATGTGTGTTTGTTAGTGAGATTGTATGTGTGCTTGTCAGTGAGTGTGTATGTGTTTGTCAGTGAGAATGTATGTGTGTTTGTCACTGAGAGTGTATATGTGTTTGTATGTGTTGGTCAAGGAGTATGCGTGTCTGAGTGTGTGTCAGTGTGTGTATCTGTGTGTCAAGGTTAGTGTATGTATCACTGTGTGTATATGTCAGTATGTGTGTATTGGTGTGTGTGTGTATGTGCCAATGTATATTAGTGTGTTTGTATGTGCATATGTGTGTGTGTGTATGTGTGTGTATGTTAGTCTATGTGTATCTGAGTGTATGTATCTGTGTGTCAAGGTGTCTGTGTGTCAGTGTGTATCTATGTGCCACTATGTGCCAGTGTGTGTGTATCTGTGTGTCACTGACACACATATACACACACTGGCACATACAGACACAGATACACACCTTGACACACACCAGCACATACAAACACAGATACACACACTTTGGCACATAGATACACACACCTTGACACACAGATACATACATACACAAACACACACACACACACACACACACACTGTGTGTCAAGGTGTGTGTATCTGTGTGTCAGTGTGTGTATCTGTGTGCCACTATGTGCCAGTGTGTGTATCTGCGTGTCAGATTTATACACACTGACAAACCTTGATACACAGACACAAACCGGCACATACAAACACAGATACACACACTTTGGCACACATATACACACACTTTGACACACAGCTACACACACCTTGACACAGATACACACACACACACACACACACACTGTATGTCAAGTTGTGTGTATCTGTGTGTCAGTGTGTGTATCTGTGTGACACTATGTGCCAGTATACAATGTTGATACACTATATTAAAGGGTTCCACAGGAAAAAAATCATTGGGAACCCCTGTACTAGACATACTAAAATGATTCCACTCTGTATTAGGTTTATGGAATATAGTTCCTTGTAAAAAACAAAACAAACCTGCCCCCTCCCCCCCCCCCCCCCCACGCTAGTGTCTAGTCCAATACATCTAATGTTGTTGTGCTTTAACATTCAATGATTCCATAAATACAGATACAAGAGTAATTTGGGACCTTTCTAGTGCTGACTACATTGACCAGAAACAAAATGGGTCTAATGATGTCAATAAGTATTCCTTTTCTACTTTCCCCCTGTTGTTGACAGGACAAAGAAATCTTGATGCATGTTGATATTGTGTTTGATATGACTCCAATTTTTAATCAAATACAGGCTGTAGTAGAGCTTCATATTGTACATAATTGTTTCTGGCACAGCCACTGCAGTCTGTCTTGCTGCACGTTTATTGAATTCATATTGTTTCAATCAGATCTGGATTGTATGAATGGATTACAACGATGGCCGATGCATTTTTTAAATATACTGCTCAGCAAGCAAGACAAAGAACTGATTGTTGGTCTATAAATCATATTTGACATTAGCATTTTAGAACATACGTAGGATTTATGAATCTATATATTGCAAATATAACTTTAACAAGCATACCTTAGTAATATGTAGTCTGATTATTGTGGATAACTGGTATCATGGTAATGTGGTTTCATTATTTAACTCTGCCCATTATTATTAGGAAATACCAAATCATGCCCTAATTTGCAGCTATTGAACTATAAACAGAGGCTTAGATGAAATACATAACTAAATAATAAATAAATATAACACAACTTTATTTAAAATTAGATAAGTACATGCTCTAATTCTAAAACAAAAATACAAAAATATAAAAAAAAAATCTATTTTTTTATTTAATATTATTGCTGTGCAGAAAGGAACATACAATCGTGTCTTGCCACAACCACAGTAGACACAAATGGCATAATACATAACTGACATGGTAAGTGGCATTTAGTGTGAACATGCACATGTTTAGGGTTATAACATTACACGTAGAACCATGCAAAGAAGACAAAATAGGCTTTTCTGGCTAAGACTAGTGGTGCATACGTATGAGTGACGTGATTGTTAGGATTAGCACAGAGTTCCTGGCATGGTCTGGTTGGGTAGGAGAGAGTATTAACCTCGGGTTGAGTGCGTGGCTATACTGTGCTGGTCTACCTTACGAGTACACAAAATATCATTTGCAAGGTGAGTGCAGTTCGTATTAGGGCGTCGGTGACCAGTGTCTCCGGGTGAGTGCTTCTTAGCTTCAGCTGATGCCCGTGGGTGGCATATTCATTGCCCGGCCAGAGATGGCTTCGCTCCAGGGTTGGGTACCCCTTCAGCCCCAGATCTGGGTGAGAGCCGGCATCTTTGTACCACTGGCTCTGGTACTTCTAGTGTCCGAGCCTGTCCCTGTTGTAGGGTGGACGGAGGGTGTAGGTGCTGTGCGCCTCTGCGTACGGCCCGTCTTCCGTCCTTGTGGGCGATGCAGGGCTTGCGAGCCCCTTGTGGCTCTCGGCCTGGGAGGACAGACATTTGGGGGCTTACTTGGCTTCTTGTTTGATGCGCCCTGAGTAGGCCCCTGCACCTCTGGTCGTCCGCCATGTCTTGCTCCTTTCCTGTGCTCAGTCACGATGCGTCGCTGGAGCTTGAGCAAGAATTGGGCAAATAT